>NC_083701.1:36658333-38041666 GCF_033118175.1 Dama dama
CCAACCAAGTTGGTAGATGGATCTGGAGGGAATGAACACTTTGAGTGTAAACAGTTTTATCTTCTACTATTAACTCTTAGTCTTCCTTCCCACAATCTCTCTATCCTAGCCTCAGGATTTCTAAATGTTTTCAGTAGTTTAAAAAAAAAATCTTTTAATATAAAAGTGAGACATACCTGCATCACAAATTCCCGACGTCGAGGCATTCCTCTTTCTGAAAGCAAAACGTAATCTGGCTCCTTTTCCTTTTTGGCCTGTTGAATCTGAGCCAGGCGGCTAATGGGGTTCATTCCTTGACCATATTCTGGTCCAGCCTAAAAATTAATTGAAGAAAAAAAATTTCAAAATATGAAACGTGCTTGTAAAACTTCTTACTGGATCCTTAAAGAAACCATGGTTCTCACCTCCTCCCCTGCACCCCAAAACTGTGACTGGAGGAAATAAATGAAAATCAAGACAGTTTATAAAGGAAAATCATAAAAGTGAATCTGAAAGTAGGGTTTCTAGAGGATTTAAGGCTCACAGGTATTACTGGTAAGTTGGGTCAACTATCCTTTTAAACTCTTTAATACAGTAGGAGTAGTTTCACAACTTATATTCGTCAAAAAACACCAAAAAGAAAGAAGACAAGCTATGAACTGAGAAGAGATATTTGCAATATATTTCACTAAAAAAAGATGTATCCAGTATCCAAAATATTTATTTTAAAACTTCTAAAAATTATTAAGAAAACAACAATCTAAAAAAACTGAGCAAATGAGATGAACAGATATTTAACAGAAGAAAAAACATATAAAAAGGATAATTCATCTCACTAAGATTCAAAATGTGTATTAAAACCATAGTGAGGTACTATTTCACACTTATCAATTTAGTAAAAATTAAGAAGTCTGACAATGTCAACTGGTGAAGATGGGGAGTAACAAAAACTTATACAGTGCTGGTCCTAATATAAATTGGGAAACAATTTGTCAATGTCTAGTAAAACCCATGACCCATTCCTCAGTAGTCTATTCATCTAAAAAACTGTTGCCCAAATGTGCTAGTTCATTTGTACAGGAATATCCACTGCATTATTTAAAATAGCAAAAAAGAAAAACTAGAAATAACCTTATGGCATGTTCACACAGTGAAGAGGCATACAGCAGTGAAAATTAAGATTTAAGTACTGCTACCTGCATCAAGATGAATGAATTTAAGAAAAAAAAAAAAACGTTAAGTGGCAAGAACAAGCACAGAAGTATATATAAAGTATGATATAATTTATACACACTCCATTAAAACTAAAAAACACTGGTGAAATTAAATAAGGTCTCAATAGGTGGACAGACACTCGTTAATGGAGCAACAGACCCAATATTTTTAAAAGGTCAATTGTCTTCTAACTGATCTACCAATTCTCTGCAATCCCAATCAAACCCCCAGCATGCTCTTTTTAGGTAATAATTAATAAGCCAGTGTTTAAAATTCACATGGAAATGCAAAGGAAGAATAATGAAAACACCTTGAAAAAAAGAACAAAGTTGGAGGAATCCAAATACCTGATTTCAAGATTTATTATAAAGCTATAATAATCAGGACAGTATGTGTGGTACCAGGACTTCCTGGTGGCCCAGGGGTTAACAATCTGCCTTGCACTGCAGAGGATGCAGGTTCAATCCCTGGTCCGGGAACTAATATCCCATATGTCACAGGGCAACTAAGCCTGTGCACCACAGCCAGAGTTCACGCACTGCAACAAAAGATCTCGCATGATGCAACAAAGATTCAGTGTGCTGCAACTAAGATCTGACGCAGCCAAAAAAAAAAAAAAGACACCATGTGTGGTACTGGCATAAAGATAGAGAAAGAAATCAATGAAACAGAATGGCAACCCGAAATAGATCCATACACACACGGCCAACAACAGTGCAAAAGCCATTCAGTGGAGAAAGAGTCGCCTTTCAACCAATGGTACTGGAACAACTGGATATTCACGTGTAGAAATAAATTTCAATCCACATATCACACGAAAATTAACCCAAAATGGCTCATAGGCTTAAATGTAATATCTAAAACTTCATAAAGAAAATACAGAAGAAATTTTTCTGGTTTGGTTAGGTAACGATTTCTTAGACACAACGCCAAAATCACATTCAGCAGTAATAATAACAATAAACCAGTAAGGATAATCTTATCCAGAAAACTTTTATCTCCAACAGCAGAAAACCTTCTCTGAGGCCTTACCTTGTAGAAGAGAATTACATTAAAATTGAGAATATAAATTCAAAGACACCATCAGGTAATCTTACATTTTAACGAGCTAACTCTGTAGAGTAAATTAAAATCCAAAAGGAGCTCACAACCAACCAGTTTCAAACTGGCACTGGTATCAGATGTGACTGGACCCGAAACCTGACTCTGCTCTGTGATCTGAGGGAAGTTTCTTAAACACCAAGAACCTCATCTTTAAAATGAGGATAATATCTACATCTCAGAGTGATTAAGAGGTTCAAATGAGACAATGTGATAGCTTCATTATTCTAAATAAAATCAAGGTAAATCATCAACAGGTATCTTCTCTGTTTCTATTGAATAACAAGGAATGGTAGAACCTAGATGTAAAAGACATTTAAGGAAGTGACTAAAATATTGAAAACCAAGATACTATCCAAGGTGATCCACATACTGGCCCATTATAAGGTCTGATCGTACTCAAAATTAACCTAGATTTCAACTCATTGTATTCATGTTGCTTTCTCAAAATAACCTTACATTTCAGAGAATATCTACAGACTTTAACATAAGACAGATATGATACAAGTAATTCCAAGTGTGATGTATGTGAGAAAAAATGCAGGGGGCTAAACGAATGTGGGAGTCAGGGAGAACCAGAGAAGGCTTCCCTGAGGAAGTCAAGTGTAAGCTGAGATCTGAATGGTGGACAAGAAGAAAACTCTGCAGTAAAATGCATATATAATAGAGGTAGTAGCAAAAAATCATTTTTAAAGTTCAAAATGTTTCTTTCTTTTGGAAATAATATTTCAACAATATTCTTGCTTTTAATGGCTATAGTTAAAAGTAACAGGAGTTATATTTATAGTCTACTATAAAAATGATAGATCTTTTTTAGACTAAAGGCTGGTTATTCTTAATTTGAGATTATATTTAGTTTAATAGATTAGGTGGAAGTTAATGTGACTAGTTTTGCAGTACTGTAGAGCACTGTTCTTCCACTATGGTGAAGATATATGTAGATTTTATATACAAAAGAATTTAGGAAAACAGACCATGGATACATTCATATACATATAAAATGTGAACAGACAGAATAAGATACAAAATAACAAAAGCTTGTATTTATTGAATGGGTTTCCCAGGTGGCTCTGTGGTAAAGAATCCACCTGCCAAGCAGGAGTCGTGGGTTCGATCCCTAGGTCGGGAAGGTGGCCTGGAGGAGGAAATGGCAACCCACTCTAGTATTCTTGCCAGGAAATCCCATGGACAGAGAAGCCTGGCAGGCTACAGTCCATGGGTCACAGAGTCGGACTAAACAACAAGCAACAAATATTTATTGAGTACTTAGTATTTCTACTGTTAATACATATTTAATAATAATAACTAATGCATTCTATGTACCATCTCGAGGAACATGTAACAATCCTGTGAAGTATGTTCAATTATTATTCCTACTTTATAAATAGAGAAATGAAAGATGAGAAAAGCTAGGTAACTTGCTCAGGTTACAAGGGTTCACACTCCAAGTCATTTTCTGACTCTACTGACCATTTGCTTAAAAGCTGTATCCTGCTCCCAGCATATAAATGAAAGCCAGTCCTCGAAACCACTATAATTCATGATGAGTGGATCTATCTGGCATTTATTTTTAGTCTACCTTGCGATAGGATGTAGAATGCTACTTCAGGAAATGCATAACCTATAGTATCTCAGTGAATAATGACATTATTCATTAAAAAGACCAAGTATTTATGTAGTTGTTTATGTAGGTATTTATGTAAATATATATGCATGTATTTTTAAATTAAGCAAAGGTACAAAAGTACAAAACCTACAGAAATACTTCAATTGTTCCGCTGTATGATCTAAACGAGAAATCCAACAAAGATAAAATGTACTTTACTTCTGTCCTCCTTGAGCCTGCTCTGAAGAAGTCTGCTGAATAGGTGAGGCTGAGCTGGCCGCTGGCGTGCGGACAGTTTAAGTCTTTCTCCGGGAGCGGACCTTTCACTTCATTCACGTCACACACACTGAGCGTTTGCAGGCACTGTCCTGTGCTAAGTACGGATCCATCTCATTCCTCTGAACTGCGCCTTAATTTTTTTTTATTAATGTACGTAAAATCTGATTCCATAAAAGAGAATCACAACATCCTGAAGAGCCGTGTGGCTCTACATTCTTCTCTGAAGAGGCGCTCATGCCTGAGAGAACAGAAACCAAACCATCCCATGACCTCCTAGGTGTGCTCAGTTGCTCAGTCGTGTCCGACTCTCTGCGACTCCGTGGACTGTAGCCCGCCAGGCTCCTCTGTCCATGGGGATTCTCCAGGTAAGAATACTGGAGTGGGTTGCCACGCCCTCCTCCAGGGGATCTTCCCAGCCCAGGGATCGAACCCAGGTCTCCGGCATTGCAGGTGGATTCTTTACCAACTAAGCCAGCAGGGAAGCCTGAGGGCTGCTCTGTGGATTAAATGTGAGATAGCACATGAAGCACTGGAGCCCCATCTGGCACAAAAGTGCTTTATATGTGCCGTCTGCTGCTGCGGCGGTGTTACTCACATGATTATTACTCCGCATCCTATCACCATGTCCTAAAGTCTTGGGAAGTTACCACACGGCAGTGCAGACTGCACAAAGAATGCTCAATTACAGATCTGCAGTTGAGGTTGCCACCCGTGATAGGCGAACACAAGCAAGCAAGTTCTTTCAACGTGTTTCATAAACTCTTATTTGTAAAATGAGGGGCAACATCTGCCTTCATCGTGATGAGAATTTTACCAAAGGTGCTCATGACTGAGAAAGTATTTTTTAAACCATAAAAAAACTACCAATATGCAAGGTATTATTATTTCATGAACGAACCCAAGTATACAAAAGTGTCTAAAAGCAAAACAGAATTACTATTCACTTACAGACACATGTCCAACCCTGATTCTGCTTATAACCCACAGGCTTAGGTGCCTGCCCTATGGAAAAACTTCTAGCTAGAGTTACCAGGGGAAAATCCCCTGGAGGAGAATATGGCAATCCACTCCAGTATTCTTGCCTGGAGAATCCCATGGATCAAGAAGCCTGGCAGGCTACGGTCCATAGGGTTGTAAAGAGTCGGATACAACTGAAGCAACTTGGCATGCACACACTATAATATATATATATATATATATATATATATATAATATATATAGTATAACATTCACAAGCATACACTTACCTTTACTATTGTTTTAGGGCGTTTTTTAAAAAATAGTTTTGGCTTTTCAACCACAGGCAGAGGCGGAAGTTTCTTAAGCTCCTGTAGCACAGTGGTTGCAGCACGCTTCTTGGAGAGTTTTTTGCTATTTCCCTCTCCTTCAGCGGAGAACTCTCCCACTGACACCCGGGTCACAAAGCTTTTCATGTGTGGTGGTCCACTTTCTTTAATAACCTATTAAATACAAGTAAAAGATTCAATACAGGGACTTAAGATGGGTTTTTATGGCATAAATCTTTCTTAATGTTCATATAAAAATCAAAATTGAAATTATTAAGAATTATGCCAAAATGATGGATTTCTTCAATAAAGCTATTATGAACTCATTATACAGAGACTCTTCATTTATACTTCTGATGCTTAATGAATTAAATTGGAAAAAACAGAAATCTAAATAAACATATTCAATTCATGGTCAAAATTGTGTTTTACTAGCTTAAAAAAGGCAATTCTAATTATGGTTGCCCTGATTCTTATGGGACAGAAAATTAAGATCATAAAATCATTACCACATACATATCTAACTTTCTCCTCTGTGAGAATAAGTTATCGAGCACAAGGGGTATGTCTCACTGGAGTTCTATAACTTATGAAGCATCTTGCATGTGGAAGCCTCTCACAAAGAGGTGATAGATGAAAAAATCACCTATTTTTGATGGAGACCTCAAAGGCTGTCTTACAATAAGGAATATTTACTCTCTGTAACATGGTCTTAAATAGATAAGTAGATTTGCCATAAAAATACCTAGCTTTCTACAGTAATGGATTATGCATCTGTCAGCTATGAATGTTCCTAAATCCTGTATTTAACATGCTCTTTTTAAACTATGTCAGTTTTGGGAAGCAAAATGCCTTCCAAGGCCTGAGTGCTCAAAACTTCATCATGTCCGTCAAAAGCCCAACCTATTAAAAAAATAGCCTATTTAAATTGCTTAGCATTGACCATTATATTAAAATTTTACCTTCTAATATTGGATCCCAGTGAAAAAAAGATACAATATCTCAATAATCCAGTACTGTTGAGGATAAAGGAATTTACGATAAGCATATTTTCCAAGTAATTTAAGCTTACAGATTGAAACACCAAAGCTGTTTAACCACTTTGATGGACATCTTTCTCAATTAAAAAATATACATATATATTTTACTGACTAAATACTCAAACTCTTACTGCTCATGTTAGATCACTATTATGAACATGAAATATTCTACACTAAGGACATCTGAGACCTCTAAGGACATCTAACACTTTTAAAACTGTTCCTGTTTGTCTAGCATTCAGAAGGCCCCATCTTCCAAAGACTTTCAAGTTAAATGCAATTACTTTTGACAGGTTTTCCATATTTTCCCTATCATTTCTTGCTGGGACCGATAGGCCCTCAGGTACATTCTCTTCCTGCCTTCTTCATTTTGCTGCCTTTAATGTGCTATGGGCTGAGAAATCAGGTAACACAACTTTTAATAGGATTATGTTTGAGAAAGAAAACAGGCTCTCAGTTGAGGTGAGTAGATCCTGCCAGCGAGTAAAGTGTGAGAGCTTTCCAACAGGTGAACAGAACATAATTTGAAGGAAAATATTCCTCAACTGTTTCAGCTTATTCCTGGGTTTTGCCTATTTTCTAAATACTTGAGTTGCAAAGTTAGTGACCTCTTAATAAAGGAGGTATTATAACAATTTAATATTTTTTCCTTTTTTAAATGCCACATAATTTTACAAATATTTTATGACATAGTTATCCAGTTTTAAACTAGAGAACTGCTTAATTATGTCTTAGTGACTTATCAGTAAAGGTTAAATGTAACGTTAAAAGGTTAAATTTATATTTTGGCCTCCATAAATTTAAAAGAAATTAAATATTAATATATACATGTGACTAAACATTAATTATATATTGAATATTTTCAATGTGACCTTATCAAAATGCCAAATCTTATAGGTTACTACAAATTATCTTAAATTTGGAAAATAAATTTTATGATGAAACAAATGGCTGAATACAAAGCCAAAGAGATCAGGAGGACTCCATGATATTGTAAGCTCTGTTTTCTTAGGGCCTGCATCATTTCATGATAGACAGCTCAAACAGAAGGGAGAACATTAGTTCTTTCAGGATGCTAAAATTTTATTTGTCAATTTTGTTTGTTTAAAACAATGAGGAGCAAGGAGGGAAAAAAATGGGAGATCTCTGCTGAACACATACCTCAAAACTGACGGGCATATTTCTCTTCAGAGCAATTTCAAACACTAAGCTGATCTCAGACTTATTTGCATCTTTGTCATCATCCATTTCTTTTCCTGATTCGCAATTCTAAATCACAAAAAAATAGGACAACATTCAATCTTCACTTTGTAACAAACTTTACATGTACTGAACAACCAAGAGAACCTATCTTACACATCACAGGAAACCAGAGACTGGATCCTGTGGATTCCCATGGAACCACTGCAGTCAAGGGCTTTGCTGAGAGGCTTCTTGTGATTTGGTTTTAAGTTTTTTCCCCTCAAAGTAGAAGGATAAATGCTGAGTGTGGAAATCTTTTACTCAACCAAACACTAATCTGATGTAGATATCCCCAGACCTAGTTTTCCTTACAGACCTCCATCTCTCTCTCTCTCTCTCTCTCTCTCTCTCTCACACACACACACACACACACACAGTACTTCACCAGTGTGTGATATTTAGTCTTCTATGAAGACTAAGTTGCAGAAACAGTATAGGATGCAAACCAGGATGTTGGAGCTCTGCGTCTGGCTCTGCACCTATTTAACACTTACTTCTGGAGCCTTACACATGCTGAACACCATGTAAGCCTTAAAGAGATCAAGAGACAGTATTCTTGCTGTCAAGAAGCTTAGGACTTAGTGGAAAGACAGAAGCAAACATAAGAGTCATGATGAGAGTGTACAAGGACAAAAATACTAAGTCTGCCATTAACTAAGAAAAATCGCAAAGGGGGAGGGACAACAGGCTTGAGGAAGGGCAAACTAAAGGCTGGACCTCTAGCTTCAAAAACTAAGTGGAGAACTCAATAAGAAGGGGACTTATTAGACACTGGTGAACTAGAGATACCATTTTGAAGTCAACAGAGAATGCAGCTGAAACCATGGGAATGAGTGAAATTACTGAATATCAGCTTCAAATAAACTTATTGGTAAAATAAAGTAGGACTAAAAAAATCCATAAATATCTCCTCCACTTGAAACTCCTTGATTCTAGGTCAATTAACACAATGTAATCCATGCTCAATAAAACACAGCACTCAATGCAAAGTAAATGAATGTTATTTCTCATCCTTGCTCACATTCCCAAATCCTGCCTTGCCTGGGAAGGCTAAGCCAAAGTGCTCGAAGGCAAGGCCATCCCAACAAAACACAAGAGTCTAACCGAGCACACAGGTGAACTGAAGCGCCGCCACAGCCGATCCAGTGTTCCCTTCTACTAGCAGAGACTTCCTCTATTTGTAAAGAAGCATTTCTTTGTCTTCTCAGTCATCTCCCTGGGCAGCTATTAGAAATAGGCTGCCACATGCCACAGTGACCCACCTGAGCTGATTTTTCTGGAATAGGTTCATTCTGCAGTGCTTGAAGGGCTTTCATCGCGGCATTGTGTCTAGCGGCTTGTCGAGTCTTCCCTTCCCCAAAAAATTCATTATTTCCTACAGTCAGCTGAACATAAAAGATCTTGGGCACTGGGCAATGATACCTAAAGTAAGAAAATAAAAATGTTAACGTAAGTTCAATAAAAATCACTCTGTAATCATTAGTAAGATTTGTTTTGCTTAAAATATTAATAAGCAGGTATAATCCACTATGTGCATGCGTGCTAAGGCACTTCAGTCGTGTCCGACTTTTCTGACCCCAAGGGCTGTAGCCCGCCAGGCTCCTCTGTCCATGGGGGTTCTCCAGGCAAGAAAACTGGAGTGAGTTTCCATGCCCCCCTCCAGGGGAGCTTCCCAGGGATCAAGCCCAAGTCTCTTATGTCTCCTGCACTGGCAGGTGGGTTTTTACCACGAGTGCCACCTGGGAAGCCCAGATCCATTATAACCTCCTATTAACCTCAATAAAGTTTTACCTCACAAATGTATTTATAAAAGATAAAATGTGAGTCAGTATATATATTGATAATAAAGCATGTATGCTGATCTCCATGAAAAACATATTTTGGAAAACATTAAACATAACTTAATACTGTAAAAATTATTTCACTATATCACAGAAGACTTCCTGGCAAGAAATTTTCAGTTACATTTTGACGGAAGTGAGCCAAATAGTTTGGGGCTGAAGGACGGGGACTCACCACAGAGGCAAGAAACAGGCGAGACCGTCAAGGTGACAACATGCAGACTGCCATGCGTTTAGCAGAAGGTAACCATAATTAGCCGTGGGAAGGGCAGAGAGATGGAGCTACTACTGTAAAGTAATAAATACTTCGCAAAGTATTAAGGAGAGCAGATTCAACATAAGAAAGAATGGGGAGTTTCAGCCAATTCTAAAGCAGAAAGAACCATAATAAAATGTATTTAAGGTGAAAACTCTTAGCAGGTTTGTGTTTAATGAGACTGAGAGGAAGCACGATTAGAAAGCTGCAATGATGCCAACATAAGGGGAGATTGTAAGGGGGTTTTAAGAAGAAAGGATAAACAAAAGAAATTAACAGGCTATGCAATATAATCTATTAATTTAACAATTATTTATGGGGCATCTTCTTATGATGAGGGAATATCACAGCAAACAAAAACATGCCTTACAGCGGAGAAGACAGACAATAAATAAATAGGTAGAATATCTAGGATGTTAGAAATACATGTTGTTTTTTTAATATTTATTTATTTATTTGGCTGTGCCAGGTCTTAGTTGAGGCACACGGATCTAGTTCCCTGACCAGAGATGGAAGCCGGTCCCCCTGCATTGGGAGAATGGAGTCTTAGCCAGTGGATCACCATGGAAGTTCCATATACATTTTAAACAGAAAAAGAAGGGAAGGTTCAAAAGTGAACTTTTTAAAAATTGCATGTATTAAGATTACAATAGAAACACTAGTGACACCATCTGAAGAAAAGCAGTGATTTAATTCATTCACTGGTAATGGCAGTGAATGAAAGAGTGAAAGTCTCTGGAGAGAATTAAGCAATTATCCGAGAGCTGTAGATCTGATTGCAGTATGGTCTTCTGGTGTCGTCTGCACCTTTAGTGGCTTTCTCCTTTTTTTGCCAACTACTCTTTTGAAGTCATTCATATTTGTTGCCTGAAGTCCCAATAAAAGTAAAATATGAAATTCTTGTTGTTTCTTCTCCCCTTGATTGGACTGAGGGGTGAGGGAAGAGGGGCAGATAGAGTGATCAGCGTCTCACTGAGAAGGTGACAACTCTGAAAAGAGCTTGAGTAAGTGAAGAAGGAAAGCACAGAGGTGTCTGGAGCAGGGCATATAAGGCATTGAGAACACCAAGTGCAAAGGCTGTGAGGCAGCCGAGTGTCAGGAATGTTGGAGTGATTCAGAGGATTCCCAACAGGTGAGAGCTGAGTGTGTACAGGAAGGTAGGCTAGGAGCTGGAACCCGTGCCCAGATGCCAGAGGGCCTTCCTTAGAAATCACTGCGAGGATCTGACTTCTACCCTAAGTGCAATGGCCAGCTACCAGAAGGCTTCAAGGAGAGAAGTGACATAATCTGACTTAGACCTTGGAAGGATCATCTGACTGTAGGGGAATGATGGCAGACACAGGACATCTGTAAAGAAGCTATTGCAATAATACGGGGGCCTGAACTAGGACGACAGCAAGGGAAGTAATGGGAAGTACTTGGATTCTGGACGAATTTCAAAAGTAGAGAAGATGGGTTTACCGAAGCACTGGCTGTGGAATATGAGAGAGCAGTCGAGGAAGATGCCAGAATTTCTGACATGAGCAACTGGAAGATGGAGTGCCCAGGAATTAAGTTGGTGAAAACTGCAAAAAGAATGGGTTTGTTAGGAATGAATACCAGCAGCTCTGGTTTGGAGATGTTGAGTTATTCAGTCTTTTAGACATCCAAATGAAGATGTCAAACAGACAGTCAGATCTAATAAGTCTGGATTTCAGGAAAGAGGTCCGAGGTGGAGACAAAATTTGGGAATCAATATATATAGGTGAAATTTAAAGCCACAAGACAGTGAGAACTCTGTGGGAGGGAGTGATAGGAGGAAAACCAAGCAAGCAGAATATCCTTCCTGAAAGCCAAATGGGGGCAAGAATATCCAGGAGGAGGGAAGAGTCAGTCATATCAAATGCTACTTTACAAGTCAAGTGAAATGAAGACAGAACTATGACCACTGAATTGGGCAACTGAGCAAAACTAACAGAATCAATTTTGAAGGAATGCTGGATTTATCACTGAAACACTGAAAAATTAAGTTAAAAATCACTCCAGTGCTAGAAAATGTCTCTTTTTAAGCAAAGAAAAGCCAATCAAGTTACCACTAAGGTTTAGATGATTATTGGTGTTCAAGTGGCAGACCTCTATAGCCAACCTGAGATAAACTGAACAGAGCCCATTGTATAAGAATTCACAGCAGATGGGACTCATCAGTGAAGGTTTACTGAAGGTGAAGGACTAGAAATGTACATCAGTACTGAAGATGAGATTTGGGAGGTAATAATTGAAACCATGTTGAGTGGATAAGCACCTGGAACGGGTAAGTGTAAAAGCACCAAAAAAAAAAGAAAAAGAGCCTAAGGCTGGGATCTGATGAATACCCATGATCAAAAGGCAGGGGAAATAATAGACGGCAGTGAAGGAGATGAAAGAGGGTCAGAGTTAGAAAAGAAATTACAACACAATGTCAGAGGAAGGGATAATCAACAACGTCAAATGTAGCAGAGAAATCCAGAGCGAGTATGAAAAAAAAAAGGCACTGTTTTACATTTTTAAAGTCAATTTTCTTGGCCCACAATTTTCTATTAAGATAAAGTATGTCAAATGTGTTTTTATTATATATCATATGTTCTCATTTTTAATTGCCAAATATAAAAAAGTTAAAGGAAGAAAAATCACTTATAGTAAAAGATATTTTTAACATGCAGAGACTAAAAAGCATTAAAGCCACAATTCTTTTTGCCCTTTGATTGCAAAAACTGATATATTGAAGTATATAATTCCCTAATACCTATTTAGCCTAGATCCCTCCAATGCAGAAATTTTGACAGACTAATATCATGAATACAGGTTATCTTCCTTCTCACAGAATTCAGTTTTCCTATCTTCACAGATTTTATGCATATTTCTAACTGGTTCCACTATAAAACTTGAAAATAGACAACCTGAAATCAGAAATTTACTCCTGGACTGAGATCTTATGTGGCAAGCTTTCACCATAGAGCAAATGTTTACAATTAATTATACACTTCTGAAAACAGAGGTCCACGACTGGAATGCTAACAGATCTTTAACTACAGTGGAGGGAGTGGGCGCCACTATAATCACTAAGGCCTGCTGACAATTACAAAACTCATTTCGGTTTGCCACAGAGACAAACAAAATTTCTGTTCATTATAACTTTACTGGAATATGATGTCATAACACATAACCATACTGAAACAATCTGCTGATTTTCTGACCAAAATATTAATTGCACACTAAAGAGCCCTTGGGGCCTCTTCCTTTTTGGCCATCGAAAATGGCTCTATGTACGCATGTGTGTATGATGTGGATATGCGTGTGTGCGTGTGTGTGTGTGTAGTATTGCATAAATATCAGAGGGAAAACTAGGTATGTTGTATTTTTAACGTAAAAAGTAAAAAGCTCTAGCACTAACAGCAGGAAATACCAAGACCCGACGCCTGACTTGTTTCATTCCAGTTTCATTCCATCCTCTTACTTAACAATGATTCTTAATAATTTACCCCACGTGGTTGGAATACCTTATATATCACATCTCCTCATACCATCATGACTATTACGATTAACCAGAGCACTCTCATTAATGGCTCCCAGATTGAATTATAGGAGAGAAGATGGAGAATTCCTTTTGTGTGTTAGGTCCTGGTCTCTAAATATTCATTTCCCATGGTTAAAAAAAAACAAACTCAGGTACTTTAAAAGTAGGTATGGTCCATTTAATGGAGTTCCTTTTTCTATTTTTACTTATTTTTATTTTATTTTTGGTAAAGTGCTTATAATAAGTGATGCGTGTATTTCTACAAATTAGCACATATATACTTACCTAATCTTATACTGCTCTTCTTTTCTCTTTTAATGTTCATCTTATCAGTTTGGTTTTATTTTTATAAAAACTTTTTAGTTTGTAGAGGGGCACAACTGATTAACAGTGTTGTGCTAGTTTCAGGAGAACAGTGAAGGGACTCGGCCATACACACACACGTATCCATTCTCCCCCAACTCCCATCCCATCCAGGCTGCCACATAACATTGAGCAGAGTTACCTGTGCTCTACAGTAGGACCTTGCTGGTTATCCATTTTACACTGCTCTTCCTGAATGACTTTCCTGAATTAGGGTTTTGTGATCAATGCTTCAATCCCCATCGTGATTATTGTTAAAAGATGAGCCATGAAAACTCATCCATCCAGACTATTAAACGTTCAAGGTCAACTGATTTCTACCTACCGCTTCTTCCAGGGTATGTTTTGTAAAGCATGATTCCGCTTTCATAAGCATCTTTGGTGCCTGTTACAGATGCAGGTTCCTGTGTCCCAACCCTGACCCGCTGACTCCATCTCTGAGAATGGAACACAAGGCTTCACTTGCACAAGTTCCCCTGGTGAGCGTGCACACTCTAGTCTGAGAGTACCTGCAGCCGACAGGACAACTGATGAAACCTGCTGACTGCTGCAAACCCCAGGCAAGCAAAGGACTGAACACGCTCCTTATGGCACCACAGTTAGGCTTCCTGCATCTCTTTCTCATTTAATCCCAAAGGCAGCTTGGTGAGACCGATGTCCCCATGGTCACCTTGTGTGTTAGTCGCTCAGTCGTCTACAACTGTTTGCGACCCCATGGATTGTATCCCACTAGGCTCCTCTGTCCATGGAATTCTCCAGGCAAGAATACTAGAGTGGGTTGCCATTTACTTCCGCAGGGGATCCTCCTGAGCCAGGGATCGAACCCAGGTCTCCTGCATTACAGGCAGATTCCTTACCATCTAAGCTACTAGTGAATATTTTATGGTCACTTTGAGATGTAGCAAAACTCCCCAACAGTTTCTAGGGGTCAAACTCAAGTCTTCCTAACTTCAGAGCATAGGCCACTCAAGTCATTTCCTGATAATCTGCTTTACCTTCTTCTATTTTTGTTCACATATGTTTATTAAACTAGCTATATCCTTGGCGGGCCAGAGAATCTAAGGCAGGGTTTTTTCTAAACCTAATAATAAGGTCTACTAACAGACGACAGTTGTGTTTTACTGACAAGCTGCTGAACAAACAGAACTCCACAATGAGATTTTGTGTTTTGAGGGTATGTCAGGCCAAGCAGGGACAAAAATAAGCACAAGTGGGTAACCTACCAGGCACTGGTAAGAAAGAATCCACCTGCCAATGCAGGTGACACCAAAGACTCCGGTTCGGTCCCTGGGTGGGAAAGAGCCCCTGGAGCAGGAAGTGGCAACCCACCCAAGTACTCTTGCCTAGAAAACTCCATGGACAGAGGAGTCTGGCAGGCTGCAGTCCATGGGATCACAAAGAGTTCAACAGACACACATACAGACGGACACACACACACCCAGGAGCAAAAGATCAGAAAAATGGACACACACACACACACACACACCCTCTCCCCCAGAAGCAAAAGATCAGAAAAATGGGCTCAAGTACAACCCTGCCTAACAATCTTCAATTTTATAAAGGCTGTTTGTAAGACCACTTTTTCCCCCCATTCCTCTTTGCCCTCTGTCTGCTAATAGTCTTATAAAAAACAAACAAGCACAGTTTCAAGTAAAATAAGTTTCCCTTTTCTTTAGATCTCAAAAGTCTTTCGATTTGGCCTGTCTTCAAGATTTCACAAGTCACTACAACAATAAAGAAAAGAATGGTACTTGGTTCTTTTGAATTAGTACTTGACATTGCTTACACAGTTTTGCTTTGTTTCTGAGCAAACAGAAGGTTTTACATTCTTATATATTCTCGTGAGAACATGATATTCTTAGTCTTACATCTGACTGTCAGTTATAATGACTTTCCACACTATAGATCCTTGCCATCCTCCCTAAAGTTACCTCATTAATGCTCTCTTTGTGGACTCATTTTATATATGTCTTTCTAAACAATCAGAATCCTCCCGATTATTCTCTGACTGCCTTCTTCTCCAACATCCCCACTTTTCTAAGTATCATTTTTACAAGGTGAGAAAGATATAGTCCAAATAACATTATAACTCTTAAAAATTGAAAAATAATTGCCTCATTTTATATGATAGCCTTATTCATAAATCTCAGCCCAGCTTAAGTGTTCGTATCTCCCCTACAGGTTTATGTCTTAAATATATGAACACGTTATCTTCTGATCTAATAAGGAAAGGCCTTGAATTTCTGTGTTTATTTCTAACATGGACTGAAAACAGCAATGTCACTTAATCTTTCTATCTCACTTTACTTAGCTGTAAGATGTTGGCAGAATTTATGTTTAAAGGACTCTAAAAAGCAAAACTGAGAATTCAAATGCCCTGTTGGTTATTCTGATGTTCTGTACATTTTTTGGCACAACGAAGCATTCTTTTTCTTGCTATAGAAAAATAATAGGCTTTATCATAAAGCTGTAAAATAGTCCCTGGCACATTTTCAAGCTTGTATGTATATAAAATGTCCAGATAGGAGAAAGTTCTTTCTCTATTCACATCTATAAATTTTGAAAATATATCTTTTATGGGATCTGAATGTTTAGTCCTGAGAAATTTCAAAAATGAAGATATATTAGAAAAGATTCACAGGGCAGCTGAAAATAAGCTTTAAGAGAGTTTTTAGAATATTCTATTCTATTTGTTAAATTATTAGGTTGGCCAAAAAGTTTTGTTCAAGTTTTTCCATAAGATGTAATGGAAAAACCTGAACGAAACTTTTTGGCCAACCCAATGTTATGTTTAAAATGCATAAAGAAAAATACAGAAAGACAGGCACTAAAAGCTGGGATAGGATGTTTTGAAGTGATTGAATTATAAATGATAGTTTCTTCATAATTCCAAATGTTTTAAAATAATATAGCTGTACTGGTGTATAAACAGAAGAAAACATTAAATTGAAATAAGTCTAGGCACTGTCCAAAGGTAAACCTGTGTTCAAAATGTAAATCTGATGAATCAGTGGAATGACTTGTAGAATATAAAATATGAGCCATTAAGAGTCAGCAATTTGTACCAGGTCACTGATGCCAGGACCACAATAGGACTATGGAAACCAGAGCATATTATCAAAGAGCCCCACTTTATAAATACATAATCAGCACCTTGAATCCCACACTTGGATCAGCATGAAACTATTCTTGCCCCTTCCCTAAATGGTTATCTAGATAAATCATCATCACCACCATCACTGTGATTATAGCAAACACACAAAACTCACTACGTGCCAGTCACTATTCCAAGCTGTGTGCATACTCAACCCATTCAGTCACCATGACAACCTCAACATCACTTCACACATGAGGAAATGAGGAACAAAGATGTTAACTAATTTGCCCAAGGCCATACCACTCGAGTCACCATTTGAACCCAGACAGGGGCTGTTCTGGTAGCCCACTTGGTAAAGAATCCACCTGCAATGCAGGAGATGCTGGTTCGATCCCTGGGTTGGGAAGATCCTCTGGAGGAGGCATGGCAACCCACTCCAGTATTCTTGCCTGGAAAATCCCATGGACAGAAGAGCCTGGTGGGCTACAGTCCGTGGGGTCTCAGAGAGTTGGATACGACTGAGTGACTAAGCACACAGTCTCACTCTAGTGTCAAGATCTTAATGCCTATATAATGCAGCCTCTGAATGAACTGGATAAATGAGCACTATAAATTTCAGAGCTACTAACCCTAAACTTTGGAGAGGTCATGACAGACTTAGGACATCAAGGCAATTTAAGTCAAACTAGATAAGAGATCAGTGCTCACATCAGTTCCAAAGAGAAAGCTGGGGGCAGTAAGTTCAGGAGACCGAGCTGACACCAGCCTACTGCCCTTTCTCATGCTTGTCTCCTCTCTTAACCCACCTTGTTGGAATCCACGCTTAAATGCTAACGATCTCGTTGTTGTTGTTCAGTCAATAAGTCGTGTAGGACTCTTTGCAACCCCATGGACTATAGCACGCCAGGCTTCCCTGTACCTCATTATCTCCAAGAATTTGCCCAAGTTCGTGTTCACTGCCTTGGTGAGGCCATCCAACCATCTCATCCTCTGACACCCTCTTCTCCTTCTGCCCTCAATCTTTCTCAGCATCAGGGGCTTTTCCAAAGTCCCATTAGGGAACTGCATTAGTTTCCCACTAGAGAACTGCAAATCAAAAACCACAAGGACATATCACTTCACATCCACCAGGATGGAAACTGTTGTGCAGCCACTGCATTCCTTAGACGTTACACACAGAATTACCATTTGATCCAGCAATTCACTCCCAGGTATATAAAACCTAAGAGAAATTTTTAAAAGTGCTGAAACAAAAATGGGTATGCAAATATTCACAGCAGCATTATTCCTAACAGCCAAAAAGTGGAAATAACCCAAAGGTCCGTCCAACTGATGAATCAAAAAACAAAATGTAGTTTACCCAAATAATGGAGTATTGTGCGGCCATACAAGGGAATGTGTGGGTGCTAAGTTGCTTCAGTCATGTCTGACTCTTTATGAGCCCATGGACTATAGCCTGCCAGGCTCCTCTTTCCATGGGGATTCTCCAGGCAAGAATACTGGAGTGGGTTGCCATGCTCTCCTCCAGGGGATCTTCCTGACCCAGGAACCGAACCCATGTCTCCTGCATCTCTTGCACTGGCAGGCGCGTTCTTTTACCACTAACACCACCTGGTAATGAAATCCTGATATATGATACAATGTGGATGGACTCTGAAAACATTAAGCTAAATGAAAGCTAGATGCAGAGTCTACATATTGTATGACTGCATTCAGATGAAATGTCCACAACAGGCAACTCCATCGAGACAGAAAGGAGATTAGTGGTTGTCAAGGGCTAGGGAGAGGGAAGGTGGGGAGTAACTGCTAAGGGGTATGGGGTTTCTTATGGGGGTGATGAAATGTTCTGGAATTAGATAGTGGTAATGACTGCACAAGACTGTGAATGCAGGAATTCACAATGCACTGAACTCTACAAAGTGGTTAAAATGGTGAATTTTATGTTACCGTGGATTTTACCTCAATAAAAAACAATTTTAAAAAAAAATGTCCATACTCCCTAGGCTTCAATCTTCTGTTTCTCATAGACAAGACAGTCTTCCTAGGTGATGTCACCTGTTCCTACTTACATTCTTGGCAGACTCCCAGAAATTAGCCTGCCAAACTGGGGGAGCACAGGGGAGAGAGAGTAAAACCATTCCTCCCTTCTGAACGCTCAGGAATGAATAACCTGGTCCTCTTCCTGCCCTTGTTTGGTTGCCAGGGCTGTGGGTAGGTGGGGTATATGAATCAAATTATTGACTCAAGAAATATTTATTAAGGGCCTAATTTGTGCTAGGGACTCTTTTAGTCCCTAGGGATGGTGGACAGGACTCAGGAGACAATCAATCAATCAAACATTATCTGCTGGTAAGAAGGGCTAGGAAGAAAAGTAATGCAGAGGAAGGGAGCAAAGTTAAAGGCTCATTCAGGAGGTAACAGCTGAATAAAGAGATAGATGGAGTAAGAATTCTAGGCATGCAGATGCCAGGAGGAAAAAGTGTCTCTAGCAAATAGTACAGCAAAAGGCCCTGGGGCAGTAACAGAGAGGGGCATTCTTTGAGAAAGAGCAAGTGTTCTTGTACCTGAGAAGCAGTGAGTCAAGGGGTGGGTGATAGGAAACTAGTCACACCTTCACTCCACATGTGACAGGAGCCATGGTGGGGAGAGGGGTGAGCAAGGAAGTGACACGGTCTGACTTCTTACTGAAAAGTCTCTCACTGCTGTTTGCCCAAAGAAAGGCAAGAAGAGAGTGGCTGGCAGGACACTGCATAGTCCAGAGAAGTCATCTCTGAGCACATGGGACTGAACTTGCCCAGGAGGATACAGCAGGATTGTAGCAGAGATGAAAGCCCACCTAAGGATTATGATCATTATTTTAAGACGGGACCAGTCAGCATAGTTATGCTTTCCCAGGTATATTTGCAACCCTATGGACTATAGCCCACCAGGCTCCTCTGTCCTTGGGATTCTCCAGGCAAGAATACTGGAGTGGGTTGCCATGCCCTCCTCCAAGACATCTTCTCGACCCAGGGATCAAACCCGTATCCCTTGCATCTCCTGCACTGCAGGTGGATGCTTCGCCTGCTGAGCCACCGGGGAAGCCCAACACAGAGGCAGAAGAGCTAGACGTAACCAGTTACAGTTCTGCAAAGCATCAGTGATGTTGAGGCAGGGAAGCACTGGGGACGCACAGGAGTTAAGTGACTGCCCACAGGACGGTAAGAAAAGAGTGATACGCTCCAGTGAAATGCAGCCCTGCAGAATCTGGCAGATTACTAAAGGCTGCAACTGTCCTGGAGCTCTGCTCAATGTGTGCCCCAAGCACGGGTAACAGAGGACACCCTCTATTTCCTGCCACCCCGCTGAACGGCAGGCATGGATCACGGGCAGCTAGGTGTGCATCCCCTGTGGTGGCTGACATGCAGTGCTGGAACTTGTGACTGGAAAGAAGGGTCCTCAGCAGAGCAAGCTGGGGGGAGCTCCCCTGCCATAGCGTGCTGCCGCTGTGTCCCTCTGGGCACTGAGGCACACTGTCTGAGACTGGTAAATGACTGGCACCACAGCCAGCCACGTGAGGAGTGATGGTACAAGAATGGGGCTGGGGTCCCTGGGACAGAGTGTCTCAAAGGCCCACACAAAAACCACCAGAGTCCAGGACTTCCCTGGCGGTCCAGTGGTTAAGACTCCATGCTGCCAATGCAGGGGTACAAGTTCAATCCCTGGTCAGGGAACGAAGATCCCACATGCTGCCTGGTGTGGCCAAAAGATTAAAAAGAAAAATCATCAGAGTTCTCCTGGAGGGGTC
This sequence comes from Dama dama, assembly GCF_033118175.1. Classification (NCBI taxonomy): domain Eukaryota; kingdom Metazoa; phylum Chordata; class Mammalia; order Artiodactyla; family Cervidae; genus Dama; species Dama dama. The sequence goes on from NC_083701.1 coordinate 36,678,958, forward strand.
GAGGAACACCAGTTAAAAGGCAGATTCAAGACTGACAATCAGACTCTTCCGGTGAGTCCAGTAATCAACACCATTAACAAACTGCCTTGCTGATTTTTTTTTTTAATTTTTCTTCCCTTCCCTTGCTTGTGAATACAAAGGCTTTCGATTTTTGAATGTTAACTTTGTCCTGTCTCCCTTACTGAATTTTCCTGCTGCCTGTAACAAGATTTTAGTTCTCTTGCAATTTTCTAGATAATCACATCTGTGAAAAACTGGTAACTTTCTCTATTTCTTTCCATATTCTTTTTATTTTTCCCTAAATTAAGAGGGTCCATACTTCCAATTGAGGTTTCGCTGGTGGTTCAAACAGTAAAGAATCTGCCTGCAATGCGGGAGGACCCAGGTTCAATGCCTGGTCAGGAAGATCCCCTGGAGAAGGGCATGGGAACCCACTCCAGTGTTCTTACCTGGAGAATCCCATGGACAGAGGAGCCTGGTGGGCAAAGAGTCAGACACAACTAAGCAACTAATACTTTCACTTTCACCTCCAACTGAATATTGAAGAGGAACTGATAACAGATGGTCTTGTTTCTTATTTTAATGGGAATGTGAAAAAAAAAAGAAAAAAAAAAAAATGGGAATGTGACTGGCATGTCCTCATAAGCATAATGCTGGCTTTGGGGTTGGATTAAGATGGAATGGGAAGGTTGTGTGTGAGAGAGAGAGAGAGAATATGAGTGCATCTACAGAATATATAGTTTACAGTGTTATATTAATATTCCATTATTCAAAGTGTATTGAATTTTCTAAGTCAAGAATAGGTTTTTTAATGTCTTTTCAGCATCTGTGTAGTTAACAATTTTTGCTTTTCATCTGTTAATAAGGTGAATCTTATTAACATTTTCTAACAGTGAAACAACTTTACATTCCAAGAATAAATACCACTTAGTAAGGGTACTTACTTCTATATACTGATAAATTGTTTGCCAATATTTCAATTAAGGTTTTTCCACTGATATTCTAACATACAACACTGATCTGAAGCTCTGTCCTTTGCTGTTTCAAACTTGCATTGTTGAGCTAGACAACAAGGTTATTCTTCAAAGGTTCAGTAAAATTCTTCTGTGAAACCACTGAGGCCAGGTGCCTTTCCTTCAAGGTGGTGGCGGGAGGTGGTGGGAGTTAGCTCTTCAACTACTTATCCTTTTACATGTATAGACATTGGATCTTTATTTTCTCCTTTTGAGGTCAGTTTTGATCGTGTCTATTTTCCTACAAAAGCACCCCACCCATGATCGCAGGTTCTGAACTCATTTTCCATTGAGTTGAACAAAGTCGTTCGTTAGGAGAGTTTTCATTTCTTGTGCATCTGTAGTGTTCTCCCATCCTCAGACTGTGTTCTGCATATCTGTGCTTTCACCTCACAATGGCTTGCCTTGATTAAGTTACCTATTCATATATTGTATTGGTTCCAAGATATTGGATTATACATGTTTTTTTTTCTATTTTTCTTTGGTTTTCTAATTTATCTATCAATACATTCATTTTCCTTCCTCAGACTTCTGTTACTCCTTTCCTAACTTCCTGTGTTGGATATATAATTAATTTTCAAGGTATCTATTTATCATAGATATAAGGTTAATGAACCTGCCTTTTAATAGGCTTTATGTTGTCTGAACTGTAATGTCTGCAAGAGGGAAATACACAATACAGTGCTTCCTAAGTATTTTTGGTAATAAAACTCCCTTTCTAGTGAACTAGCATTCTACAAAACACACCTAGAGACATACTGCCTTAGTTAAGACTCTGCATATCCCTCCAAGTTACTGCTTAATCTGCTAAAAGCTCTTTATTTTAAATGTAATAAAGATTACTTAATATTTTAAGAAATACAATTAAGAATATTTATCAAGTACACTTACAAGATTGATCAGATTAGAAAAACACTAAGCGAGTGAATAGAGATCTTTAGATTACATTAAGATCAATCAGATTGAGGCTCCATCTAGTCATCTATAAGCTCTTTGGGTAAGAGGAGGAACTTTTTCTAAGACTCATCAGTAATATGAAAGATTTTCTCTGTATCAACTTTCTCCATCTGATTCAAGTGGCACACCAGGGGGAAATGATTGCAATTTTCATGAAATATCATAGCACATCTGTGTATTTATTCAGGAACAATTTTCAAATGTGTGTGTGTGTGTGTATGTATACGCAAGTACCTCGAGTGCACTTTGCACTTCAAAAGCTTTTGTAAAATGTTTAAAGAAATACGATTTAAAATTTTAATATGTATTTACTAAATACTGCATGCTACTAGTCTAACAGATCCTTTAGCTTAAGGAAATTATGGAACACATGGCTTATTTTTTCTTTGAGTTGAAAGATTCTCTTATTCAATCCCATCAACAGATCATCTTTGGTTGGGGGCTGTCTGAGAGTGTTCTCTGAAAACCATTGGTGAAGAGAACCTCTCAAATCCTTTCCAGTTCTTGAGACCAGTTCCAGAAAATATTTTAAATACTTCTGTTTCTTCATTAGCTTAAGCCCCAAAGTAGATGTTTTTAAGAAGTCTGAGTTTAAAAAAAAAAATACAAACATAACAGATTATAATTTTAAAAGGGGTCTCACATGCTTTGTGGATAAATTAATTTTGTAATGTCTAGAACAAAAGATTCAAGTTCATGATTGTGTTTGCACTGGAATCTTCTAAGAGCTTTAGAAATTGTTTGCTTTGTTACAATGTCCAACCCAGACATCTATTCCAGTGCCTTTACTGATCAGAATTAACTATCAACTTTGGACGCTTGCCCACTTCAAATACTCCCAAAAGTAACATGGAGACATTACATCAGCGTTATTGCAGGAAGATTAATGTGCTTTGTTTGGAGATGCAAACAGTAATTATACTTACTGCATACTTCTAGTATTTCGTCTTTTTTACCTAAATCTAAGTGAATCTACTTGTATATTTGCATATAGTTTAATAACAACAAAAATGTGTAGTTAACAGATATTCACTGGAATATAAAAATTTACTTGGCATTTTCCCAGCTAATTGTTTTTACAGCTTGACTTCACTTATGCATTAGCTGCATTCATAAAAAGGTTTACATAAAGCAAATATTTTCATACTAAATCCCATTTTCCCACTGTTGCCCAATATTAAATCTTGAGTTGTATTTCTACAGGAAAATGTTGGCTCCAACACATCATAAAAATTATAATTAAACATCTAAAGATGTATGCCAAAGAATAGGTACATTTAATCAATTATTTTATAAAATATATTTTATCCTCTCACCTGCAATAAAGATTAATCAAATGGATAACCATTTTGTTTCACATTCCCACAATTATTAGAAGGGCATGTACATCACAATAACAACAAATGCAGAGTTTTGGGTGACTTCATAGAAACTGAAAGTTGAAATATAACTTATTACCTAAAATTGCCACAGGGAGACATGTTGTCAGATTCAAGCAATGCAAGTAGTCTCAGATTATTGATAATAATCATTAAAGGGTTTTAGAAATTTCTTCTGGTTATTGGTAATATACTTGGCATTTTATTATAATCCATACCAGATGACTTACTGGAATTATACTGACCATTGGAGCCAACACCATCATCTGACTCAAAGATTACTTTTCAAAGAAATGGAAAAAAGGACATGTTCAACTACCTGGGATCCTTTTACAGTATAAAAAGGGTGAAAAGCACCTTTTGCTAAAGTAGAAGAGTACCTGGGACTTTTAGAAAATTTGCCAACTTTGAACTATAAATACTTTGAGGTAAGGCTAAGCAATTGAATTTTCAGTCATTTTAAATTAATTTTTTAATTTTTTGCACAAATTCTCCAGGAAATACTATGTGGACTGCAATTGTCTATGCTTCCCTTCCCCCAATAGATGCAGATGATCTAGGTATGCTTTTCATCAACAATAAAAAATAAATTAAAAAAAAAAAAACATCCTTATCTCAGAATCTGCACTAACCTGCAAAACATGAAATCTTCATTTCTGCCATGAACCTTGAGGAAAAATCATGGCATGGCAACAAATCAGATGATCATACTGGTAAAGCTGTGACACTGATGTTCAGTATGACTACTGCACAAAGGAACAGGTTGAGTAATACTGAGAACTTTAAAAGGCTAACAGTTCCAAACATGGTTGCTAGGATGAAGGACAGTTGGGGAGTTTGGGGTGGACATGTACACACTGCTGTATTTAAAATGGATAATCAACAAGGACCTACTGTATAGCACAGGGAACTGTGCTGTGTATGTGGCCGCCTGGATGGGAGGGGAGTTTGGGGTAGAATGGATACATGTGTATGTACGGCTGAGTCCCTCTGCTGCTCACCTGAAACTATCACAACATTGTTCATCAGCTATACTTCAATACGAACTAAAAAGTTTAAAAAAATAAATCAATAAAAAAATAAAAGATTAACAGTTTCAGCCTCTGATTATGCAGATAGTTTATTCCTGATCACAGTATGGATAAGAGACTGCACCTCAGTCACGCTGCAAATTCTCTTCTGTAGGTAAAGCAGCTTTTGAGGTTATCCTTCAATCAGTCTGCCATGATATCCTAATATTCCAAAAGTAGTGACATTTATAAGAGTGAACATAAAGCAGCAGAAAAAGCATGAGTTCTGCAGACATGTAATCCTGGGCTAGAGGACCAGCTTGGTCCTCTACTGGCCTGTAGCACATGGCAAGTTACACTTGGGGCCAGAACACAGTAAGAAATCATGGTTGTCTGCCCTCCTCTTTCTTGGCAACTAATCCATCATCCTTCTTAGTTATTCCACAGTGCTTTTATGATACTTCAGCACCTCTCATGTTTTTTTATTATTCCCCTTAAACTAAGGGCCTTGCCACCAGCTCCTCAAACCCAGGGACCCTGCCGCCAGCTCCATGTAACTACGTTTGCCAGGGGCGCCCAGGAGGGAGGTGAGGCAGTGATGCTGGCAGGTCTCTAGGCTTTCACTTCATGTGCTGGGTGGTGCCCCCGGCCGGACCCCGCCACATCAGGGAGAACAGCACTCTGTGACTCCCTAGGAACACTGCCGGTTGGTTCATCAGTCATTTGAGAATGCTCATGTACTTCAAAGTGGTGTTCAGAAGACATACTGACATGTCCGGATATTACAAAGACCAGGAAAAATCAACTAAATAAATCTTCAGATGAATCTAATGTAAAGTAATGAACATTACCTTTACTACACTTTTTAAAATTCTCTGTCTTATGTCTCAAGGACATCTATTTACATGTTTGGGGTTATGTTCTATCCGTATAAACTATTCTGTATCGTATCAGTCAACCACAGTGTAGGAGTCTAGTAATTAATTTATCTTTGAAGAAGTGCATCTTGACCAGAGACTGTGAGAATGTCAACAAATAATGAGGAAATAAAGAAAGCGAGTGGGTCAAGGTTCTGATAACTGAAGCCAAGAAAAAGCCTGGGAAATTACTGAGTAGTAAGCTCCCAGGAAACCTGCACTGAGAAAAGCAGCAAGCCATCACAAGAAAAACACCTGAGATGATTACAAATACAGTCCAAACAGCAGCAGAGGATCCTAAACCTGACTCTAAGAGGAAAGAGAAAGTGAAAGTCACTCAGTTGTGCCCAACTCTTCGTGACCCCATGGACGATCCAGTCCAGGGAATTCTCCAGGCCAGAATACTGGAGTAGGTAGCTGTTCCCTTCTCCAGGAGATCTTCCCAACCCAGGGATCAAACCCAGGTCTCCTGCATTGCAGGCAGATTCTTTACCAGCTGAGCTACCAGGGAAGCCCTGACCCAGAGGTAAAGGAGAACAACTAAACAGGTGACGGTGCTTGTTTTCCATCTCAATGAGAGAGACGAGGGATGAGGAAATGGCAGAGAAAAAGCATGAAAGCAACAGGGTGGACAATACCTGATGACACTAGGTATGGTGTTAAGATTCTTTTATTACATTCCATTAGAAATAAAGACTACTGAAACAATATAAACATGTACTGGATTTAGGAAAGATCAGAACATGAGACAGTTTTATTTTTGTTTTACAGTGGGATATGGAGACAACTAAAAAGATCAATACAGTTAAAAAAAAAAAAGAAAATGACCTGCTGACTTTACTGATTTGAAGAAAGTCTTCCATATGATCTTAAAAAGATAGGATGTCAATCAAAATCAATGGGTCATTCAAACCCAGTGTGTATAACATTCCAGAAGTATTTGAGAAATTCTGAGGAACACAGAGAATTCTAAAAACCTGAGACCCACATGGGAGTAAAGGAAGAATGCATCCTGAGCAAATTTTATTTATTTCTGTTATTCTCTTTTACTTACTTTATCATTCTTCTGAAAAATTCACTCGCGAACAGAAGAAAGGCTCACACACACACACAAAGACTACACAGTCTCACGTGTGGAGAGTCACAGTCATTGCAAGACAAGGAGCGGAACTTGCAACATATTCTCAGATTGTAAAACTGGGAACTCCCCAGTCACAGAGGCAACAAGACTGACACGTACGTGCATGAGCGCAGTGATCCCCAGGGAATCACCCAGACATGCAGGAGAAATCCCGGCCAGACACTGAGCACTTCAGAGCTGGTGAACTTATGATGATGTCAACCAGAGGAAGAGCTAATCTTATCATCTTGGTTGTCATTTGACTCTTGTTCTATGAAAATGTAATTCTAATAACACCAAAATAAGTACATGCTTTTTTTTCTCGAATTTAAGAAGGCAAGGCTGCCCCTGAAAATGCCTGTGGACCCTGTAACAGACCATAAAACTCCTTTAGTAAAAGAAATGTTTAGAGTGAATAATTCACGTACTCTTCCGGAGGCGATGCTCTGGGAAGGCTGTAAATGGACTGATTTCTGCTCAGACACGGGGGAAAGGGGAATCGTATTCATTGTAGTCTTAGTGTCTCGTATCTGGCGCGACACCGAGCACTTATGAGGAGTCCAACAGGACCCCCTGGCGGCGCAGTGAATGAGAATCCACCTGGGAACACAGGCAACACGGGAAGCTCCCACAGGCCGCAGAGCCGTTAAGTCTGCGCCACAACGACTGAGCCCATGCGCTCCAGGGCCTGTGCTCTGAAACAAGAAAAGCCACCACAATGAGACGCCTGTGCGCCCAACCAGAGCAGCCCCCACTTGCCCCAACTAGAGAAAGTCCATGTGCGGCAACGAAGACCCAGCACAGCCAAAAATGAATAAATAAAATAATTTAAAAAAAATTTTTAAAGAATAAAATGAATTTTAAAAAGAAGAGTCCAACACATCTTTGTTAACTGGGTGAAGAGAGCACAGTTGGCATTTACTGAGCAGTGACCCTCCACCAGCACTGTGCAGAGGAAAATTCACCCAGTCCACACAAGGGCCCTGGAAGGCAAGCACCACTCTCACTTCCACTTGACACCTGAGGAAGCCGGAGAGAGAAGCTGAAGTAACCCGGAAGAGGGAGGTCAGACCGGCTCCACAGTCTCTGTAACGGCTCCTCCATACACTGCAGTCCTCTCCACATGAGAGTGGAGGGCTAGGGGAGCAAACTGGCCAAGCAAGCACCAGGCTCTAAGCTCTGTGGGAATAAAGGATGAAGAGAGGACAAATGAAGAGATGAGAGGACAAATGAGGTCTTGCAGCAGGCTGAGTTCAAACTAAACGGCTGTCTGTGAGGTCCAGTGAGGGAAAATGCCAGGAATAGACGTGCTCAGTTGTGATGGTGGACTCTGAGAACTTTCCAACACTTGGCATGATCAGTGACCTCAAGGAAGAAAAGCTATGACAAACCTAGACAGCATATTAAAAGGCAGAGACATCGCTTTACTGACAAATGTCTGTATAGTCAAAGCTATGGTTTTTCCAATGGTTATGTACAGATGTGAGAGCTGGACCATATAGCAGGTTGAGTGCTGAAGAACTGATGCTTTTGAACTGTGATGTTGGAGAAGACTCTTGAGAGTCCCTTGGACAGTAAGGAGATCAAACCAGTCAATGCTAAAGGAAATCAACCCTGAATATTCATTGGAAGGACTGATGCTGAAGCTCAAGCTCCAAGACTCTGGCCACCTGATGAGAAGAGCCGACTCATCGGAAAAGATCCTAATGCTGGGAAACTGAGGGCAGGTGAAAGGGATGACAGAGGATGAGATGGTTGGATAGCATCACCAATGGGCAGGAGTCTGAGCAAACTCCAGGAGATGGTGAAGGACAGGGAAGCCTGGTATGCTGTAGTCCAAGAGGTTGCAGAGTCAGACACGACTTAGTGACTGAACAACAGATGGGAAATCTCAGAAAGGAACTATTAAAACAAAAATGGAAATTCCAAAACTGAAAAATAAAATTTTCATATTCACTTTGATAGGCAAAATAACAGAAAGGAGATGAGAGAGTCAAGATTAATCAACAGAAATTATACAATCAATTATACAACAGAAATTAAACAAAAGGAGGGGAAATGACTGGAAAAAATGAACGGAGCCTTAGGAATCTGTGAGATAATATTACAAGGTCTACCAGGAAGAAAGGAGATAAAGAAGGCAGAAAAATATTAAAAGACATAAGAGCCAAAAACATCTCTTGGCAAAGATGTTATGTACATAGTCAACAAATTCAGTGAGTAATATAAAGAAAACCACACAAGACACATATACTTGAATTGTTAAAACCTAAATATTACACACAGGAAACAATCATTCAAATGATGGTTGACTTCCTTTTTTGTCAGTTAAGGGAAAAATATGGTTGTTTTTAAATGGTTGACTTCTCATGAGAAAAAAAACTGAGGCCCAAAGACAGTGGAACATCTTTAAAGTGCTGAAAATAAAAAAGCTGTCAATTCAAAACTCTATATTCACTGAAAATATACTTCAAAAATAAAAGTAAAATAAAGACATTTATCTTAGCGAAACTGAGGGAACTTATTGCCAGAAAACCTGTAGTACTGCAAGAAATGCTGAAGAAGAAAACTCAAGGCTGAAGTGCAGCCAGATAGAAACCTGGATCCTGAGAAAGGAATGAACAGCATGAAAATGGTGAACTTGTGAGAAAATGTGAAAGACTATTTTTTTTCCTTTAACTTTCTTTAAGATATGCAGACTACTTAAATTCCAAATTATTGTGGAGGTTCATAGGGTATGCACATGTAATACAAAGAACGATACAATTAACAGAGGAGCTGAGTGGTTAAATAAACCCACACGGTTAGTAGTTCCTAAAATTTTCACACTAAGTTACAAAAAATGATGCAACTTCATGTAGTAACGTGGAATAATCTTTAAGGCGTAACTCAAACTTTAAAAAGACTCAGAATATTGTTACAGAATGATGCTCTGTTAAAGTAAATATACACATTCAGCCAGAGGATATCCTGAAAGGATAAGCATGAATCTGGCAAGGGCAGATTGGATACTGGGATGCATGGGTGGTACAGTGTTCACACTAACATTCAACTTTTAAAAATTTCTAATATATAAAAGTAATACCAAAAAATTTAAAAGATATACACAAAAAGCAAAAGCTCTGAGAAGTTACACAGTAAGAAAATGTTTACACTGTCCTTGATTCATCATTTCCCAAACCTATATGACTAAAGGAATACCACTCCCTTCCCTTTCTAAAATAACAGCGATTCTGTCTCAAGAGGGGTTAGTGATGTAGGTAGTGGCTTCTTTAAAAAAATCACTCTTGGATTAATTGAGCTAACTAAATACAATAAAAAAACTACTCAGGTCATTTGAAATACTATTTTTAAAAAAGACTTAGACCACCCGAGTAACTCTAATTATAATTGCAATTTCACTGGCAGTTTAACAAAGTTGCATCCACTGAAAGTCTAAACTCAGTATCTTCCAAGATACACTTAAAAGTAGTCACTATCCCAAGACTTATTTATTTTAAAAAGTCTTTTTTGGGTGTCTCTGACATTCCTGGCCAAACTGAATGAAATTAACTATCTCTGAAAGCATGGGAACTATTTGTAATAGTTTCTATTAAAAATGCCACAATACATTTTTAATTCTGAAAGTTTTACTTTCTAAAGATTGATATGAATTATAACCATTATTTTGGTGTAAGAATGAAAAAAATTAAGTTCAACTAATATTATTAGAATGTATCCATCTTGGTGTTACAGGTTAATGTATAATCTTTCCATCTGATGATACACTAATTTTACTAGTTCTCTGGATTCTGGGTTCCTCTGGATTTTAAATAATCTACTTGTCAATCTTCTTTGAGTGACTGAGTGAAAGTCATTCAGTCATGTCTGAATCTTTGTGACCCCATGGACTATACAGTCCATGGAATTCTCTAGGCCAGAATACTGGAGTGGGTAGCCTTTCCCTTCTCCAGGGGATCTTCCCAACCTAGGAATTGAACCAGGGTCTCCTGCATTGCAGGCGGATTCTTTACCAACTGAGCTATCAGGGAAGCCCTCAATCTTCTTTAATAGTGTATTTTACCCAATTTCTCTTTGCACCTGTATGAACAAAGGAGTAAGACCACAATTTGTGAATACTCAGAAGTTCTTTAAATCAGGAGACTGTTTATGTTTCTATGCTATTTGGAGGGAGGACAGGATCCCAGTTTCATCTGTGCTAACAATGAGAATTTATTATGAAAAGATTTGGGGAAGGGATGAGATGCTAAAATAAAAGAAACAGATGCCAACTATATTTGGCTGGTTTTCTTCTTCATAAATGGAGTATTGATAGTGAGGTGTTAACAACCCATACTTGATAACTATTCTCTACAACCCTCTGAGCTGACCCAGAATGAAAACAAGTTTCTGTATTACAACTCAAACCAAAAATTATATTGAAAAGGACATGTTTAAGCACTTTAGAGGTATCTATATATTCCAAGTTGATTCTTAAAAACATCATGCTTTAGGTAACTTTGAACAACACAGCCATAATTCCATTATTCTTATTCTGGTTTGATATTGTTTTTGCTTCTCCCAAACCATAAAATTTGTTAAAAGAAATAAATTCATCCATAAAAGCGTTCATATATTTCAAAACAAAAGTTAAATCAACTCTCTATAGAGTCAAGAAGAGAGAAACTCTCAACAGAAAGAAGTTATGCAAAACTAAACTGGCAGCAACACATATCAAAGAGGAAGTAATCTAAGAAAATTTACTCCGGCTACTTCAGGAGGAAAAGTCAATTAGTGATTTGCTAGGCCAGCAAAATCCAATAAGAATATTATTCTGCTGATTATAAGATCATTTGAAGTAATTATTTTTTAAAAAGAGTTAGTCTAGGAGAAGGAAATGGCAACCCACTCCAGTGTTCTTGCCTGGAGAATCCCAGGGACGGGGGAGTCTGGTGGCCTGCCGTCTATGGGGTCGCAAAAAGAAAAAGAAAAAAAAAAAAAAGAGTTAGTCTACAGCATTTTAAGGGGCTTCCCCTGTGGCGCAGGGGTAAAGAACCTGCCTGCCAATGCAGGAGAGGCAGGAGATGGGAGTTTGATCCCTGAGACTCAGGAAGATCCTCTGGAGTCAGAAATGGCAACCCACTCCAGTATTCTTGCTGGAGAGATCCCAAGGACAGAAGAGCCTGGCAGACTATGGTCCACAAGGTCGCAAAGTGGGACATGACTGAAGCGACTTTACAAGCAAGCAGTTTCATTCACCCCACACGTAAAACAGTATTAAAACGTGGCCACAAGAACTCTGGCATTTTCATAATTAATGCCATTCTGTTATGCTAATACTGAAATGTCTTAGAAAAAAAAATCCATGACAGTCATGGAAACCATACTGCTTACCTTTAACTAGTTAAGATCTTGAAGAAATCATGTAAACCAGCATTACTTAAAGTCTGTTCTACATCCACAGACAATCTTTAACATAACAGAATCCATCACCAAATGAGTTTGGGAAATACTATACATTAGATGTATTTCAAGAAGATTTATAACACACACAAGCAAACCTTAAGTTCTGAGAAGCTGTACAGTAAAGAAACTTTTTGGTTTAATCCAGATTCTCCAAATTGACTCAATTGGTTTTTTTAAGAAGTAGCCATTAACATCCCCTCAGACTAAAGTTCCTTAAAATGCACTTCGGGAAATTTTCTCATTAGTAGAGATGAGACAAATATCGCTTCAGGTTCTAAATTTTAAAACTCTGAGAGATTATTTGTGAAATCTGCTCAAATATTTAATGCAAATTCACAAACCTGAACCCTCTGGGCCAAACTCATTATGCTCCCACAACACTGGGCCCTTCCTCTTTTGGAGCACTTACCTTTGGATTGATTTCACCTCTCTAATCATCTAAACTCTCCTTAATTAGGAGAGAGAATCATGCTCCATCATTCTTGTTTCTTCAACACTTAACAGGGTGCGTGGATTATTAAATGCTTTGCTTTTGTCTTTATTCTAATGCAACAGACTCCTATTTGATTAACTCAGAACCACTCTTAACCCCTCTCTTATCGCCTCTATGCAACTATGGTTACGTTTCCTCCTCCTTAAAAACCTTCATCTCTCACTTCTCTTAAGATAGAGACAAATGCCGTAGGACAGCCCTGGAGGGGCTCACGTTCAGCTACCCTTCTCCAGCCTCACCCTGTATCACTGCTCCTCTCTGCTTTAGACACTGCAGTCACACAAAGAGCACAGATGCCACTAAACGGCACACGAAAGGCCAGGACAGGGACTGGGAATGGCAGGGTGAAGTCAGGCTGGCGGCCATTAATGGCCCGACTAAAAAGTTGCACCAGTGACGGGGAAGAGAAAAATAGCTCGAAGCTATGAGACTGGACAACTCATGTGGAAAATGCAGCCAGCGTGGCTACAGCGGGATTGACATGGTAGAGAGCAATCCATGAGGTCAGAAAAGTGGCCCAGGACCTTCGCGGGCACTGAGCATGAAGTCAGCTGCCACCACCTCTGGGGTCATCTCCTGTATCAAACTAGACTTGACAATTCCTCTTGGATGTCTTACCGGAACATTTATCTGAGGTCTTACTTTCCACTTCAAATCAGTTTCTCCTCCATTCTTCCCCATCTCAGCAAATGGCAGTAACTTCCACACACTGGCAAAAGCCAGAAACTTGAAAGTGCCTCCCACTGAATTGAATTTAATGAACATTCTCCATGCTCAGTGGCCATTTCCTCTGACTGGCAGAGCAGACTTGGTGAAGAACCTAACCCCATATACAGAATACTCCACTGATGACTGCCTCCGAGGCATATATTACACACATACTTGCATCTGATTCCCACGGGTGGGAATTAACATTCCTGCAGGTGCAGAGGCTGGGTGAAGTGGGAAATTTAATCTCGGTGTCCCTGAAATGCCACATGTTCATCTAAGACAAAAACGGAACATCACCTAGCGTTCAACCCTAACAGTAGCTTCAGGCTAGGAGGCAGCAGTCATAGAGGAAGGGGACCCAACAGTCTTTGACAGTCTTAAGTCTAAAAGTGAGAGATCCAGTGAACCCTATCCAGTAGGATCAAATGTCCCTAATTGCTCTATTTTTACACTCTCTAAAAAGAAATGGAAACCACAGACTAGGAACTTGGAAACTTCCCCATGATTATTATCTGTGCTTTTATTACTTCATGGTGACTATCAACAAATTTTACACGAATTATGGTCTATAACTACAGTGAACGCTAAGCAAATTTATTAAATGTATAGATAGTTACATGGAAAATCTTAATACATTTTAAGTGAAAGAGGAATATATGATTTCCAAACAGAATGCTAGTATCAGCACCTCTGAAAGGTAAGACTACAGATACTCAAATCAAAGGTTTGTGTATATGCTTGTCCTAGAAGGTGGCAAGAGGAGCTAAGAAAACGTGGCACGGAGAAGGAAAAATGCAAACTCAGACACAGATTTTTGAAAACTACATTTTATGAGACTTACTGTAGTCTTTTACTAACAAAAACAGATTCTGACACCTACTTTCCACTTTTGGTAGTCTAATTATTCAAAAGCCTTTTGTGAAAAATTTCTAGCAATAAAATACAAACTTCTATCTTTACTGAAACATTAAATTAGCCATGTATGATGCTTTACTCCTAAAGTCTAATAAAATGTATACACATAGAAGGAAATTATGGGTTCCAGGATAAGACAGAGTAGATGTACTTCTTTCCTCTCCTCATGCTAAGTACAACTAAAACTCCAGATCATTACATGTACCCTAAACTTGAGAAAATTCTGAAGGCTGGAGAAGGGAAGTTGGCTAAAGAAAGTGGGACAAGACGAACAACAAACCAGGATTTCTTTTTGCCTGATGTACCCTGAACTGGGTGCTAAGAAGCCAGCAATCTGGAAATGTCAGTGTGTACAGACAAAACATACACACATACACACTCACACACACACACACACACACAAAGAAAGGCTTATTCTCTCTAGCCAAAGGATGAGGAAAAGGGCAATCATGCAGGACAGAGACCTTTTAGATAATAATTGCTATACTCCAACAATGCACCACAAAAAAGCTGCAATTCCATCCCATCTCTGCCAGCAAGGTTTACATAAGGAGCCTAGATTTCTGTTCTCCCCAGCTATAATGAGGAGCTCTTTTTCCCCTGCTGGAATGCTGTCAGAGATAGTCATGTGAAGTTGGGACTTTCATTCCTACCCAGAGGTAATGAGCCTCCTTCCCCCCATGAGGTGTCCATGACACTAAGTAGGAAATCTGAATTTCCATCCAGACCTGGCAATAGCATGACAAAGTCCTCACTTTCCTGCTGGTGCAATGTCAGAAAAAGCCTACTAAAAAGATTGAGGTTAGCTCCACAATCTCACAACATAATACCCAAAATGTCCAGATTCTAGCAAGATCAGTCATCATACCAAGAACCAAAAAAAACCTCAACTTGAATGAAAAAAGACAATCACTAGATACCAAGTAAAGACAACACAGATGTCGGAATCAACTGACAAGTATTTTTAAAGCAGTTGTCATAAAAATACTTCACTAAACAATTACAAACATACTTAAAACAAATAAAAAAATAGGAAGTCTGTGTCCAGAGAAAAATAAAAACCAGAAGATATAAAGAAACAAGTAGAAGTTTAAGGACTGAAAAAAATACAATAACCAAAATGAACATGTCACCGGAAAGGCTCAAGAGCAGAACAAAGATGACAGAGATAAGAATAAGCAAAAGTGAGCTTAGGACATGAATTTCTCAATCAGAATAACAGAGAGAAAATAGACTGGAGAAAAAAAATTAATAAAGACTCAGAGAACTGCAGGACTATCACAAACGATCTAAACATTCGTGTAACTGATGTCTCAGAAGAAGAAAAGAAAAAGTGTATGGGTTGGAAAGTAAGTCCTCTTCCAAAATGGCTGGAAAATTACCAAAGTTTTCAAAAGATGTAAACTTATAGATTCAAGAAGCTGAGCAAACTCCAAACAAGATAAACCCAAAGAAAACTATGCCAAGACAAACTCCTGGAAATTAAATCAAAGAAAAAATTTAAAAGCCACAAGAGAGAAATGAGACATTATCACAATCTACTAATAAAGGAAAATCTATTTGAATTGCAGTGGATATCACATCAGAAACCATGGAGGCCAGAAGAAAGTGACATAACATTTATCATGACTGATAAAAAAAAAAAAAACTATCAACATGAAATTCAACATCAAATAGGCGTTTCCTTCAGGAATGAAGGGGAAATCAAAGCATTTTCAGATGAAGTTAAAACTAGAAGAATCTGTTGCCAGTGGACCTATCTTGAAAGAACAGAAACAGAATGTTCTTGAAATGGAAAGAAAATGATAAGATCTTGGAACATTCAAAAGGAAAAAAGAACAAGGGAATAATTATAGATAAACTGAGGAGATTTTTCCCCATTTTGATTTCTATGCTATATTTAATGCTTGAAAAAAAAAAAAACGTAATACCACTGTCTGATATGGTTCTCAAAGTACATATTTAAAACAATATTACAAATGAAAGACTAATAAGGGACTTACAGGGAGCCTAAGGTTTCTAACATTACTTATACTGGTAACATGCAAACACCAGTAGACTCTGATAAGTTACGCATGTATAACATAATATTTGGAGCAAGCATTTAAAGATCTATACAAAAGGATATACACTGAAATACCAGGTAAATCAAAATAGAATACATAAGGCACAAGCAACCCATATGAAGGCAGGAGAAAAGAAAATAGACAGAAGAAAAACAGAAAGTAATTAACTGATGAAATAAAAAACAAAATAAAATGGTAGGTTTAGGCCCTGACATATCAATAATTACATTAAATATAAATGGTCAAAATATTCCAGCTAAAAGATAGAAACTGGCAGAGTGAATTTAAAAATATTATCCAAATATATACTGTCTGTAAGAAACTACTGTAAAAATAAGACTAAAGGCAGGCTGAGAATAAAATGATAGGTAATAAAAGAGTACTATTTTAACATCAGAGTAGATTTCAAAGCAAAGAAATTACCAGAAACAAAAAGGGAAACAACATAAAAATAAAAGGGTCAATTTACCAAGAAGATACAGTAATCCTAAATGTGTATGTACCAAACAACAGAGCTACAAAATATGTGAAGCAAAAACAGATAGAAATGAAAGAGAAATGGACAAGTCCACAATTTTATTTGGAGACATTAATATACTTCTCACGATCGATAGAAAAACCAGACAGAAAATCAGTGAAGATACAAACTTAACACTTTTAACCAATATGATCTAATCAATATTTATGGAACCCTCTACCAACAACAGCAGAATATATATTCTTTTTGAGTGCCCATGGAATATAAACCAAGAAAGACAATATCCTGAGCCATAAAATAAATCTCAAGTTTAAGAGGATAATCATACAGAGTATACTCTCCGACCACAAGAGAACTGGACTAAGCATGAGTAGCAGAAAGGTAACAGGAAAAATCTCCAAATACTTGGAAACTATACAACACACTTCTAAAACAATCCTTGGGTAAAAGAAGCATCATCAAAGGAAATAAGTATATACATACTGAACTGAATGCAAATAAAATACAACATATCAAAATCTGTGAGCTGAAACTAAGAAATGCTAAGAGATAACTTATAGCACTAAATGTGTGTACATTAGAAAAGAGGAAAACTCTCATATCAATAACCTAAGCTTCCATCTAAAGAACAAAGAAGAGCTAAATAAACCCAAAGCAAGATGTAAATCTAAGAATGGAAATCAATAAAACTGAAAACAACAATAACAAAAAAACTATAGAGAAAAGCAATGAAACAAAAATCTTGGTCCTTTGAAAAATCTGATAAAGCTGACAAACCTCTGACAAGACTGGCAAAGAAAATAAGATAAAACACAATTATCAACACCAGGAATGAGACAAGATTATCACTACAGACTTTGTAGACATAAAAGGGATAATAAAGGAATACTAAGAACAACTTTACACACAAGAATTTGACAACGTAGACAAAATGGACCAAGTCCTCAAAAAGTACAAACTGTCACAAGTGATTTAAAATGAAACAGATGACTTAAATAGTCCTCTAAGTATTCAAGAAACTGAATTCATAATTTTAAAGTTCCTCAAAAACATAAGTCCAAATCCAGACATTTTACAGAATTCTATCAAACATTTAAAGAATTAATTCTGTACAATATCTTCCAGAAAACAGAAAAATGAACACCTCCCAATCCTTTTGAGTCCAGTACTATCCTGATACCAAAATCAAGGAATGTACCAAACAAATCAAAAAAGCTATAGACAAATATCCATCTTTCTATAAAAACAGAAATCTTTAACAGAATATTAGTAAGTAGAATTCAACAACAGACATAAAAATTACAGATCCTGACCAAGTGGCATATACTGAAGGCATACAATATTCAAAAATCAATATTCAACAGTCAGTCAATGTAATCTATCACAATGACAGGTTAAAAAAGACAAATCACATAATTAGATCAACTGCTGCAGCAAAAGAATTTAACAAAATTCGACACTCATTCATTACAAAAATTCTCAAAAATCTAGTTAAGAAAAACATTCTCAACTTAATTTTGAAAAGTCTACTTTCAAAACATACAGCTAAAATGATGCTTAATCATTAAAGATTAAATTATTTCTTCCCAAGATCAAGGATGAGGCAAAGAGGTATGCCCACCACTTGTATTCAACATAGTGCCAAAAATGCTGGCAAGTCAGTGCAATGAGACAAGAAAGGGATATAAAAAGCATACAGATCATAAAGAAAAAAATAAAAAAATATTTGAGGATGGCTGACTATCTATGGAGAAAATTTCAGGAAATCTATTTTAAAAATCACCTGGAACAAGTGAGTTCAGCAAGGTAATAGAATACAGGATGAAAATTTGGGGGCGATAGAGGATGAGACAGTTTCCATCTCATGAACTCAGATCATAGTTCCATATGATGAACTTATGATTCTGCATAAGAATGTGGATTCATAGTAACATAGAATCTTGGTGTTAGAAGGAATCTTAGAAGTCATCTAGATTAGTATTTTTCAAAGTACAAATGATGACCCATCAACGAGTCATGAAATAAATTTAATGAATTACAACTAGCATTTTTAATAAAACCAAATAGAAAATATTATAGACTACAACACACAAGTACTGCATCATAGACCTTCTGTTTTATTTGCATATGTGCATGCGTGCTCATAGCTAAGTTGTGTCTGACTCTTTGTGACACAATGGACTATAGCCAACCAGGCTCCTCTATCCATGGGATTTTCCAGGCAAGAATACTGGAGTGGGTTATCATTTCCTCCTCCTGGGGACCTTCCCCACTCAGGGATCAAACCTGTGTCTCCTGCATTGGTAGGCGGATTCTTTACCACTGAGCCACCTATGTGTATGTATGTATACATAAATAGGTACTAGGTCACACTACTGAAAAAATTATTCCTTACCACAGGTTAGTCAAAGAAGTTCTAAGCCATTCACCTACATCAAGCCACAGAAGGAAACCTCTCTTGGATATCCTAGTCAGATGATAATGCCACCTCTACTTAAATATCAAAAGTAGGATACTTACTACTTATACTTCAAGACAGTAATGTTAGGAAATATTTTATGTAGAACCAACATCTTTCTCTATTGATTTTTGATACACAACTAAGAGAAAAAAGGTTTTTTCCTTCCAAAGAAAAATACTCTGCAGTCCTGTTTCTTTTTCTTTTTTAATCAGTGAACAGAGATGGTTACACCTAAACTTCAAAAACTACAAAAGTAAATTTTTTTTTTCTTTTGGTTCCCAAGAGACTCTGGAGACAAAGGGCAATAAAGGAAGAGAAAGTACATAAGGACCCTAGACTGGAGAAATAAAGCAATACCAAATACAAAGGTCAAGTCAATAAAGGAGTATCTCTGTAGAAATGACATGAATAAAACTGTCAGACTCTGCGGACAATTTCATAAGAATACACATTATTTACCAGCAAATAGTCTCATTTTGAAAATGAGACATATTTTTTTTTTTAAATACACACATCCAGCATGAGACGGGTGCTCAGCGCTGGTGCACTGGGAAGACCCAGAGGGATGGGATAGAGAGGGAGGCGGGAGGGGGAATCGGGATGGGGAACACATGTAAATCCATGGCTGATTCATGTCAGTGTATGGCAAAAACCACTACAATACTGTAAAGTAATTAGCCTCCAATGAATAAAAAAAATGGAAAAAAAATAATAAATAAACACACACATGCAGAGAGAGAGCAAAGAACTATATTCAAAAGACGAGGAAAAAATTGTGAACAAATGAAACCCTCTCATTAACTTGTGAGGAAGCCATTATTTGAAATTTATCAAAGCAATTATTATTTCTGTCCAATCTCAAAGTACTTCCTGTCATTAAATAATATATATATATAAATACATTATTTTATAAACATATAATTCTCCAAACATGTATTCAGTTAGCTAGCAACCTCATTCTACCTAAAATGCAGAAATTCAAAATGTATGAAGTGAAAAATTATGACATCAAAAAATTCACAAACTAAATAAAGCTCAAGAACTTCACACTTGGGTTTCTCAAGTGGCTCGGCCATAAGGAATCCACCCACCAATGCCTACCAAAGCAGGAGATGTGGGTTCGATCCCTGGTCAGGAAGATCCCCTGGAGAAGGAAATGGCAACCCACCGCAGTATTCTTGCCTGGGAAATCCCAAGAACAGAGGAGCCTGGTGTACTACAGGGATAGTCCTGGGGTCCTGGGGTCGCAAAGAGTTGGACACGATTTAGCAACTAAACAACAACCACCTCACACTTATAGGAGCATCTCAGAGCCCAATCCAAAACCTTGTTACTCTTATTCTGCTCCCAATTCTAATTATAATATCGGTTTCCAAGACAATAGCAGTTTAAGAACATTACATTAGCAGGCAAGCACTGTATACACAAGTGCTCTGACATGCAACAACAAATAAGATGACAACCTGACTGTCAAGGATGATTTATAAAGTAACAAAGTGCTCAAGAAACTGATGGTCAAGCATAAGGACAAACCACAATCTCATGATGCTTAGAGTAACACTTGCCATTTATATGGTTGAGACTGAGCATGTGAGATTCTTTATGTTCATAACATAGCATCTTTTTAATTTAAATTTATTTTTAGTTGGAGGATAACTGCACTGTCGATATTTTTAACATGAAAAAGGTATGCCATAACTTTTAGAAAATTTTCTCTCCACAATCACTGAAGTGAAAAAAGTTTTAGTTTTCCAAAAAGAGTGAAATCCTCCATGATTTGGAACCCTTGGCTGTCCAGAAACAATTGATTCCTTGAGGTCTGTGGTTAACTGTAACTTTTACCTTCTACTTAGCTTTTTCAAAAGTTCTATGACTACTTTAAACCAACATATCATAAAGTAATCTTTGATATTAACAGAGGGTACCGTGTGTTTGCGTTAGTATTCCAATGATTGCACATTAGAATCACCAGGGGAACATTTTTAAACACTGGTGTTCAGATGCCCCAACCAGAAATTCTGATTTAATTAGTCCAGATAGAGCCTGCCATCAGATGTGTTAAAGCTTTCCAGGAGAGCCTGCCATTCAGTCAGGGTTGGGAACCACTTGGACAAATCATTTTCTGCGTGACATCTTTAAGAAATCTGTAAGGAGTCTTCACAGGGATACGGGATGCAGCATTTCACAAACTTATCTTCAAATCCATTTTTCAAGGAGCACCTGGTAATTCACCAAGATAAATCTTAAGTTTGAAATCAAATTGAGTAACTTTACAAATTTATTAAAGCTCTAATGTGCTTACCAGGGACAGGGAAAGTGAGAGAAGAAAGAAAAAAAAGGTTCACTTTTATACAGTTATTTTTTATTACAAAAATTCCAAATGAAAGATTTTAATTTGAACTAAGAAACTTCACAGTTTATTTAACTGATGCTGACATTAAGTCTGTGACCCAAAAGCATTCATACACCATGAAAGTCAATTCCAAAGGTAAATTCATGCTGCCCTCTAATGGGTCAAGACAAATATTTTTAACTGGACTATGCCAGAAATACCAATGATGGATACAATTTTATTACTTCATAAATGGGAGAATTACTTTAAATACTATAGAAAGAAAACAAGATTTCACTTTTGGGTGTGACTGAACTTGAAAGATGAACTACGATTGCCATATTCGTGTTCAAGACTTTTCAAATTACCAATCATCATCCACTTCATTTCATCATCCATTTCACCATCCATTTTCATTGCCATATTTGTCAATGTATGTAAAAGGCAAGATGAAACTGTACACCACCTCTGTGCATTCTGCAATGGTCATCTCTAACTCAGCTTCTCTTCAAATAAGTCCACGGCAATGGTCTTCAAACTTAATGCTCATACCTCATAAAAGAATTTTGAAAACTATGTATATATACTCAACACTTTTCATTACATTTAAAATTTTAATTAGTATCTAAAATTTTTCGGTAGCAGCTGAAATACAAAGGATGAAGTTTCTGGCTTATTGTAAATATTAATATCTCAAAATAGAGGTGCTATGTCACTCCTCTAAATGTACTGAAAAGAATCTAAATATCACAGTAAGCTGACATCTACCCTTATCTACTTCAAAAATACATAAATTCTGTTAAATATATTAGGAATTTTACATCAATTTTTTCTTCTTGATCTTCCTTTTATTCTACTCTCCATAGATTTCTATCCTAATGCTACATTTTGTTGCTCACTCACAAACCTATGCATCAAAAACATGAATATTAATTCAAATTTTCAGAAATTTGTATTGCCTGTGATCATACACATGAACATCTTAAATATTTGTGGAATTAGCCATTATTGCAATTATTGTTAGCAGATAAGTAATGAACATGAATATTACCAATTTTGATAAATAATTCTAAAAATGTAAAATCTTAATAGGCATGCTTATCAATGAGATAGATAGGGCATTTTTTAAAAAATGTACACTGCTGTATCTAAGGAAGTATTTCTTACTGCTAAAAATGATAGTTTCTCTATTTTATTCTTATTTCACAGTTTTCTAGGCATAATCACTGACAATTATTCACAAGTAAATCATCCTTGAGTTTTGTTATAGCAAAAATTTTTTCTGTCACAACTTACATTGTGATCTATCATCAAAAATCATTTTTAATGATGTGGCAATTGACAACTTGACTGGTTCCTCTTATAAATTTGATGAAAGCAAAGAACTTCAAACTGCTTGACTCATAACAGGGTGTGTTACATGTTTACTGGGCTTCCCAGGTGATGCTAGTGGTAAAGAATCCACCTGCCAATGCAGGAGACACGGGTTTGATTCCTGGGTTGGGAAGATCCCCTGGAGTACGAAATGGCAAGCCTGTTCCAGTATTCTTGCCTGGAAAATTCTATGGACAGAGAAGCCTGGCGGGTTACAGTCCACGGGGTTCTAAAGAGTCAGTACAACTGAGTAACTAGTGCCCCCAAGACACTCACATGTATATATCTCAAACTTTCATTCTTTATACTTGCTGTCAAGTGTATCTGCTACATTCCCCCTAATCCTACATTACATCTCAAAGAAAGCATGAGAAAGCTTCTACAAAAAGAAATATTACAAAAAAAGTCTAGGAGCAAAATATAATAAACCAAAAATGAGTTAAAAAATTTTATAAAGAAGACCCTTCTAACTCTGAAATTGAACCTTTAGTAAAACAACTTTATAACAAGAAAAAATACAAACTGGAACTATAGAATCATTAACAAAAATAATAATGAAAATACTACATAACAGAATCTAAGGCACACCTGTAAGGCAGTCATCAAGAAAACCGCAGAGCTGTCAACAGTTACAGCTATAAAAATGAAAACATTAGAATAAATGGGTTGAATTCAACTCAAGCTTTTCTAAAAGTTATACACTTTAATTAATTTGGTATCAGAATCTATTTGCTCAAGCTTTTTTCTCATATGTTTATATGTTAGATTGCAATTTCTTTTTCTGTACTGTCTTGCCAGGATTAGGTATTAATGTTATATTTGTTTTCTAATGAAAAAGAAATTCCACTTTCCTCTCTATCCTTTCCTCTCTATTGTCTAGTCAATGCAACATTAAAACTATCTGGACTTTGATAATTTGGGGGATAGAATTCCCCTGTGAAACCCACGTGGACCAGTTGCTTTTCTATGGGCTTATTAACTTTCTCAATTTTTTTCCAGTGGATATCGATGTATTTAAGCTTTCTGTCTCTAATGGGCCAATTTGGTGCATAATATTTTCCTGAGAAATTATCTATACCATCTAGGTTTTAAATAATATTTTTACAGAAGTCTGCAAAGTAGTCTCTTGTAATTTGTTCAGATTTTTCTCCATTCCCACGGTTATTTTCTCTTTGTCATTTCTCTTTTTTCATCTGTGCTTTCTTCCTTTTACCTCCTTGGTAGCAAGCTAGTGGTTTGTCTATTTTGTCAATTTTTTTAAAATCACAGTTTTATCAATTAGATCTACTTTCCTCTATTCTCTACTTCATTTATTTCTGTTTTCATCTTCTTTATTTCTTCCTCTGTACTTTCATTTACTTTACTTTTCAAACTGGGTTTTATGATGTCGAGCCATCCTATCCACACAAAAAGTACCTTTTCATTTACTGAAGTTTACTTTTATGTCTTCAAAAGTACTCTAAAGTTTCCCTCATGCATTTTTGCACATTTCTTCATAAGTTTATTCATCAGTGCTTTCTCCTCTTTGTTGTTGTTGTAAGTGGAGTTTTCTCTATCATTGTATTTGTTTTGTTGTTGTTTTAGTCACTAAGTTGTCTAGTCACTCAAAAGAGTCACTCAACTCTTCTGAGACCCCAAGGACTGTAGCCTGCCAGGCTCCTCTGTCCACGGGATTTCCCAGGCAAGAATACTGGAGTGGGTTGCCATTTCTTTCTCCAGGGGAATCTTCCCGACCCAGGGATCGAACCCACATCTCCTACATGGGCAGGCAGATTCTTCACCACTAAGCCATCAGGGAAGTCTACTTATAAGTCCTTGTATACTTGAAGTTCTAGATATAATTTTATATCATGCTACTTTGCTGAATTCTTGGTTTCAATTATTTTCTAAGCCTTATACCTCTAAATTGCTCTCTCTCTCTCGTCTCTTAACTGTACTAACTAATGCCTCTAGGACAATGATGAATAATTCTGGAGATGGTGTGCCTTATTTATCTTAATGATAAATAAGTTAAAAACACTCTAATATATTTTTGAGGTGTATGTGGTAATTGCTGTCATGGCATTTATCACTCTGAATTATAATCATCTACCCTCTCCCACTAAGTTATAAACTCAAGAATAAAGGTGATGTCTTACTCATCTTCATGTTGACCACCATGTTGCTCCTCAATAGCTCTCACTGACTGACACTGACATATTGAATGAATCAATGTACTAATAAATATATTCCTGTGTCAATGAATCAGAGAAAGAACATGTCCCCAGACAAGAATCAGGAATTTAGAGGTGGTTTTAAAATTGGTGGGGATCACTTCATATCCATTAGGATGACTATTATTAAAAAAAAAAAGTATGGAGAAGGTGGGGAAATTAGAACCCTTGCACAGAAACAAATTTGGATGATGCAGATTTTATCTTATAAAGCAGAAATTTCCCTACAAAATATGGGAACTGTTCTGGTCTAGCATGCCATCCCTACTCCTTAACAACTTTACACTGCACTAAACATTAGATTTCATACTACTGCTATAAGGCACGTCTTAGCCCCAACACCCTGGCAAAAGTTAGTGCCATTATCACTTTTTCATCTTCAGTTCCTTTCTACAGTTTTCACATCTGGTTATTTAACCTACTCCTGTCTTTAAGCCTTCTCTTAATACAAAGGTCCATCTGGTCAAGGCTATGGTTTTTCCAGTGGTCATGTGTGGATGTGAAGGTTGGACTGTGAGGAAAGCTGGGCGCCGAAAAATTGATGCTTTTGAACTGTGGTGTTGGAGAAGACTCTTGAGAGTCCCTTGGACTGCAAGGAGATCCAACCAGTCCATCCTAAAGGAGATCAGTCCTGGGTGTTCATTTCAAGGACTGATGCTGAAGCTAAAACTTCAATACTTTGGCCACCTCATACGAAGAGTTGACTCACTGGGAAAGACCCTGATGCTGGGAGGGATTGGGGGCAGGAGGAGAAGGGGACGACAGAGGATGAGGAGGCTGGATGGCATCACCAACTCGATGGGCATGAGTCTGAGTAAACTCCAGGAGTTGGTGATGGACAGGGAGGCCTGGCGTGCTGCAATTCATGAGGTCGCAGAGTCAGACACAACTGAGCAACTGAACTAAACTGAACTGAACTGAAAGCATGACCAACCTTAAGGCTCTTCTTTGGGACTGACTAAATTTGTTTCCATTAATAAACAATTTGAATTAAAACCGTGGAGGATGAAACTCCCTCTGTCTATCAGCCCCTTTCTTTCCTACTCCTGATACTTACTATTAGAGTTGCAAAAAGCTCACTACTATGGATCAGGTGGCATTAAGGAGAACATGTTCCTTGAAGTTAGAACTATTTACAAGGTACACTGCTCACTGTAATTAAAATGAGTTTTTATAAGCTATCTTGGGAACTTTGCCACCATTTATCACAATCTTTCTATGAGAAAATACATTCTAAATTTCCAGTCACCAACATAAAAACAAACTCTAAAGAAAAAAAAAAAAAACAACTCTGGAACATGCCCTATTTTGATGATTACCCAAATCTTGCCCAGAATTTACTAGACACAATATTCCCTTTCCAAGAAGTCCTATTATTACATAAACTTTTATAAACATATAACATAAACTCTCATTATTAAAAGTCACAGCACTTGCATTAAAAACTATACTTCAATTTCTTTCTAAGTCCAATTAAAGTTAAAAACTTCACAAACCCCTCACTAAATATCATTAAGTGTTAGTCGCTCAGTCGTGTCTGACTCTTTGCAACTCCAAGGACTGTAGCCCACCAGCCCCTCTGTCCATACAACTCTCCAGGCAAGGGTACTGGAGAGGGGTAGCCACTCCTTTCTCTAAGGAATATTCCCGACTAAGGGATTGAACCCAGTCTCCCACATTGTGAGGAAATTCTTTACAGTCTGAGCCACCAGGGAAGCTCCCACAGTTGAAGGAAATACATAAAAAGTGATTATTAATGAGAAATACCAGGCAGATAACACTGCTTCTCAATTCATACAGAAACTCTCCAAAACAAAGGAAAAAAAGATTCAGAATTTTCAAGTTTCTCAGAATACAAGGAACCCTATACAAATTTTCCTTGCACAATTCTGAAAACTGAAAGTCCCTCATTTACCTGTGACATGCTGCCTTAAAAAGAGCTTTGTAAATTGATCTGTCATTTTGCCCAGATATTTCCTTAAAACACAAGTAAATAAATAATATGCATTGCTGAAGCAAGATTCTGTTCAAGTGAACAAAAAGAAGACATCTGCGAGACAAACACAAAGGAAATTAAGTACTGTGCTTGGTTTTCAGAGACTGAACAACAGATTAATAAAATTAGTCTCAGAGGATGTGGTTTATCTTCCCTAAACTAGGATAAAAATTGTTTAAAAATCATAAATTTAGCATTTATCATATTTAAATCATGGTTGCATTTTCCTAAAGAATCATGATGAACTTGAGAAGGGAAAAACAATTATTCTTTTGATGCAATTTCATTATATTCACATTTATGGAAAATAACACATAAACTTTTAGTACAAAGAACTCAAAAACAGAACTCCCCTCAAAATGTAGTGGTTAAGACTCCACGCTTCAAATGCAGGGAGACGAGTTCGACCCCTGGTTGAGGAACTTAATATTAATAAGATCCTGAATGCCACACAGCACAGACAAAAAGTAAAAAGAACTCAGAAAGGATTTCAAGAGCATTTTTTTTAAAAAGCAACTAAACAAAACTCAGACAAAAGTCAAGCAAGAATTATAAAAAGTAACTTTTTAAATTTAAGAACTGGCTTTGTTCACTTCTGCTTTTTGTTTTGGGATTTTGGGGTGGGGGAGACATAAAAAATGTTAAACTCGTGTGGCATGAAAATACTTTTATTTAATAAACATACCAGATCATTTAAACCCTACTAATCCAGTTATGTGGTGAGCCTTGAGCCCGCCTGACTGACTGCCTTCAACAGCAGAGCCAAGGAATATGAAGTTCTGGATGTGTATCATGGGAAATTCATTAACAAGTTATTAGTACTGGAATACTAACTCAGTGGCAGGAAAACACAGACTAGCCATTTTTCAGGAATGAAAGTGAGAAAGTTGAAAGATCAAAGGTAAAACAGATGGCTCTAATGCTATGACAAGGCAGCAGTGGTATGTGCATAAAACAACTACAGAAAAGGCACAGGTGTTCTGAGATTTGCGTTTAAATCCTAAGTTAACAACTGCTGAAGTACACAGTAGTTTTCCAAAGAAATGACTCTGAGCTGCAATGACAGTATTATTCCAAGGTCAACTGAATTCCAACAAACAGCCAAGAGTAAGAATCAGCCATCCCTTCTCTGAAGTACATACTCAGAAATGATAATAGAATTATAGTCTGACTTTTTTAAATGGATAGAAATGAAACTTTGAAAACCTCTCAAAATAATGTCCTGTTACAAATACAGTTATTTAAATTATTTTTAAGGAACAAAAAACATTATGGTAAAATAAGGTAATGGGCCATGTGTGGTCACGGAGTTGTTATTTTAATCCTGAAAACTACCCTATGAGGATGCAAACTTTATTTTCTCCAATTTATAGGTGAGTTAACTGAGAATGAGAACGTTTGAGTAACCTGCTCAAATCCACACAGCGACCATTTCAACTCAAGTCTGCACTTGGAACTAAACAGCAGTACCCACAATATGATAAAGGCTAACAATTAAATACCATTTATTGAAGAAAGGCAGAAGCTAAGCAATTAGTAGACATTTTATCCTCATTCTATGAGGTAAATATTATTTTAGCCCCTAGTAAGACATTTATAATGGTTTCAGCCAAATGCTTGAGAGGCAAAAATCAGATGCTTTCTGAGAAATATTTTTAGTGTCAAAGAAAATTGAGAATTTCAAAATGTATTGTTAAGTCAACCTTATTGAGGTGTATTTTACATATAATGAAATAGGCCTATTTTAAGCCCGTAACTAATGAGTTTTTACATAATCTGTTTAACAATCACCAAAATCTAGATAGTCTGGGTAAACTCTGGGAGTTGGTGATGGACAGGGAGGCCTGGCGTGATGCAGTCCATGGGGTCGCAAAAAGTTGGACACGACAGAGTGACTGAACTGAAAATCTAGATACAGAATATTTCTATCACCCAGAGAAAAGCGTTGGTATCTTGGAAAAGAAATTCCCACATTTTTGTCACAACAGACTAGCTTTGCTTTTTCTAAAATGTCACAAAAATAGAACCTTCTAGTACATACGCTATGCATCTGGTTTCTTTGGTTCAGCAGAATGTTGCGGGGACTCACCCATATTGTGACTTGGACCAGAAGTGCTACTACTGAGTAGTATTCCATGCCACGGATATGACACAATTTAACCATTTACCTGGTGGTGGATATGACCAGTTCAGGGCTATTACAAAGAAAAAATGCTACAAATACGTATGAACAAGTCTTTGAAGAGCCACATATTTTCTTTCCTCTTAGGTAAATACCAGAGTGGAACTGCTAGATGGCATGTAAGTGTATATTTAACTGAATGGCAAAACATGACAGAATGGTCATATTATTAGTATTTCCAGCAGTAATTACGAGGGCTCCAGTCATTCCACCCTGATACTTGGTATTATCAGCCTTTTTAGCTTTTTTTTTTTTTAATTTGGGGGGGGGGAGGAATGTTTGTTTTGGCTGCATGGCTTGTGGGATTAGTTCCCCAACCAGGTATTGAACCTGGGCCCACCGCAGTGAGAGTGCAGAACCCTAACCACTGGACCACCAGGAAATTCCTTTCAACCTTTTAAAATTTCAGCTATGATTTTACAGGCTTCCCTAGTGGCTCAGAGGGTAAAGCGTCTGCCTGCAATGTGGGAGTCCTGGGTTGGGAAGATCCCTGGATAAAGAAATAGCAACCCACTCCAGTACCCTTGCCTGGAAAATCCCATGGACGGAGAGGCTATTTTTAGAATCATTTTAGCTATGACTTTATGCCACATTTCCCTGATAACTAGTGATTTCGAGCATCTTTTAGCTCAAAATTAGCTAATAAGCTAATGTGCTTATTAGCCATTCTTTATCTCTTCATTGAAGTGTCTAGTCAAATATTTTGCTCATACTTGGCTTACTGTGTTTGTTTATATCATTCTGGATTCAAATCCTGTCAACATAAGTATTGCAATTTTTTTTTCAGTATGTCCTGCTTTTTTGAGTTTTTTGTTTTAGCCACACCACACGGTACATGGGATTTTAGTTCCCTGACCAGTGACAGAACTTGTGCCCCCCACAGTAGAGGCCAGGGAAACCCTAACCACTGGACTGCCAAGGAATTTCCCCATTACCTTTGCACTTTTTTTGTTTTTAAAGGTAAGAGGTGAATTAATTCAGGGAGAAACACACTCCACAGACAAGAGGGCCATCACAGCGTGTGAGTGCGGCAAACTTTTTCCCTTTTAAAACAGTGACTTTGGGGTACTAGAAGTTTTAAATTTTGATGAAGTTCAATATCTCAATTTTTTCTTCTATGATTTGTGTTCTTTGTGCTCCAAATCTGTCTCCAAAGTAACAAAAAGCTTTCTTCTAGAAAGTTTACAGCTTTTTACATGGAGGTCTAGGATCTATTTCTAATTAATTTTGTCTATGGTGTGAGGTAAGAGTTGAGGATCACTTTTTCACATCTGGATACCCAACTGTTTTCCCACTGGTTGTTAGAAGGAACAGACTCTGCCTATTAATACCTTTGTTGAAATTAATTTTGAAGAAAAAAAAAAAAACAAACCAAATTGACCATATGTGGCTATGTTTATTTCTTGACTTTATATTCCAGGGATCAGCAAACTTCTGTACAGGGCCAGATGATAAATATTCTGGGCTTTGCAAGCCATAAAACTTCTGCTATACCTATTCAACTCTGCTAATGCAGCAAGACAGCAGCTACAGAGAAAACACAAATAATCATGACTGTGTTCTAATAAAACTTCACTAACAGACCCTAAAATCTGAATTTCATCTAATTTTCATATGTTATAAAATAACAGTCTTTGGATTTTTTTTTCCTAAACCATTTTAAAATATAAAAAACATTCTTAGATTGCAAACCATGCAAAAGCAAGCAGGAAAGACTTGGTCCATGGGCCCTAGTTTGCCAACCTCTGTTCTCTTCTGTTCCACTGATCTACACGGTCAGCCTTCAGTATCTGTGGGTTACACATCCTTGGACTCAACCATGTGCAGAAAAAAAAAAAAAAAAAAAATCCCAGAAAGTTCCAAAAAAGCAAAACTTGAATTTACCACATGCCCTAGCAACTATTCATATAGCATTTACATTGTATTAGGGATTATAAGTAATCTAGAGATGATTTAAAGTATGAGAGAATGTACATAGGTTATATGCAAAAACTGCATCATTTTATATAAAGGACTTGAGCATCATTGGATTATGATATCTGCAGGGGCTGGGAGTGGGGTTCTAGAACTCATTCCCCATAGATACCTAGGAATGATCATATATTATTCCTCATGCCAATATTTCACTGTCTTGATTACTATAGGTGTGTAGTAAATTTTGAAGTCAGGTGGTGTGAGCTCTCCAAATTTATTCATCCTTTTCAAAGTTGTTTTCACTACTCTAGATCCTTTGCATCTCCATTTAAACGTTAATTTTATCTTACTATTTCACAAAAAAACCTGCCAGGGTTTTGATTGAGATTGCATCACAGCTTCATGTTAACTTTAGGAAAATTGATATCTTAATAATATCAAGTGTTCTTTAATTTGAGCAATATTTTTTCACTATCAGTATACAGATTATGCACATATTTTCTTACATTTAAGCCTGATTATATGTTTTTATGCTTTTTAAATTTTCTGGCTGTTCTTTACTATTAAACAGAAATAATGTTGATTTTTTTGTATAAAAATTAATACTGTAATTTTTTGATCTTGTAACCTGTGATCTTGCTCAACTCCTCTATTTCAGTAGCTTTTGATTTGTGATTTCTTATAATTTTCTACATACATGATCATGTGATTTGCAAATAAAGTTTTATTTCTTCTTTTCCAATATTTTCCCCTATTTATTTCTTCTTCTTCCTGTACTTGCCAGAACTCAAGAACAATGTTAAACAGAAGTAAAAATGGGGTGCATCACTGCCTTTTTCTTCATCTTAAATCATCATCTATTTCTCACTACAAAACATAATGTTAGCTAGAGGTTGTTTAGAGAAGTCCTTTATTAGACTAAGTTCACTTGCATCCCTAGTTTGATGAGTCTGCCTTACGAATGATTGCTGACTTTCATCAAATGCTTTTTCTGTGTCTAATAAGGTGCTCATATGGTTTTTCACCTTTATAAAAATGGTTAATACTTTCCTAAGATAAACTCCATTTAATCATGTGTATTGTATGATTTAAATTTTGCTTAATTTAAATTGCTAATACTTTGTTAAGGGTTTTTCTATCTTAAACCCTGATGAAGGATATTGATCTCAAGCTTTAAGTTTTTTGACTGGTTTTGGTACAAAACAACACTGGCCTCATAAAATGAATTGGGAAGTGTTCTTTTGTTTTCTGAGATACTGACAGTATTTCCTCCTCAAATGTTGGTAGAAATTACTAGTGAAAGTGAAAGTGAAGTCGCTCAGTCGTGTCCGACTCTTAGCAACCCCATGGACTGCAGCCTACCAGGTTCCTCTGTCCGTGGGATTTTCTAGGCAAGAGTACTGGAGTGGGTTGCCAGTGCCTTCTCCAAATTATTACTGAATTCGTTTGCAATTTGAATTTTCTATCTGACAAAGTTTCTAAAATAAACTCAACTTCTTTAATAGGGTTACTGAGATTTTTCTAATAGTCTTTAAGTCAGTTTTGGTCATTTGTGCCCTCTTACAAATTTGCACCTAAGTCAGTAAACTTTTCCTTAAAGAACCAGATAGTAAACATTTTAAGCTTGCAGGGCATATATATACAGTCTGTCACAACTACCCGACTCTACTGTTACAGATGCAGCCCGAAACAACATGTGAACACATGGACATGGCCATGTTCGAATAGAAGTACAGGCAATGAACCTACAGGTCACAGTTTGCCAACCAACGAGCTAAGTGATCAAATCTGAAAACGAAGTCATTCATCAAGTTCCCTTATAATTCTTCTGATATCAGTTGAATTCCCTCTTTTAGTCCTGACTTTGGCAGTAATATAGGTTCACCTTCTCTCTTTTGTTGGTCTAGCTAGAAATTTATCATGTTATAGATCTTTTCCCAGAAGTACTTTTGATTTCATTGATTTCACTGAGATCTTTTTTCAGTTGTTTATCCATTTTTCAATTTCATCACCTTTTGCTCCTATTTTTCCAATTTCCTTCTCTGTATTTTGATATTTAACATGCTCTTCTTTTTCCAGTTTCTTATGGGAGAAACCTAAAGCATTAATTTTGGATCTGTTTTTCCTTGTGTTAGCATTTAAAAATATACATTCTCCTCCACACACTACTTCAGCTGCACCCACATATTTCAATGTTTCATTTTCACCTTAATTTAGTTCAAAATACTTCTCTAGAATTCTTTGTGACTTCTCCTTTGACTCATGCATTATTTAGAAATGTGTCATTAAATTTCCAAATATTTGTAGAATTTACCAAATACTTTTATGATACTTCTAACTTTTTCCATTTGTGGTCAGAGGACATAGTTTGTATCATTTCAAGTCTCTTAAAATTTATCGAAAATTGCCTAATGGCACAGCATATCCTGTCTTGCTGAACACTGCATGTGCACTTGGAAAGAATGTATATTCTGCTATTATTGAAGAAGGGTTTCATAACCCTGGAAGACAGTGTTAATGAATTCTATCAATGTCTTAGCTAGAGCTGTCCTAATAACTTACCATTGACTGGGAGGCTTAATCAGGAATTAAATTCCTTATAGTTGTGGAAAGCCAGATGTCCAAGATCAAGGTGCCAGCATGGCCAATTTCTGATGAAAGAGCTCTCTTTCTGGCTTGTAGACAGCCAACTTCTTATGTCTTCACATAGGGGGAGGGGCAAAGTGCAGAAAGCCAGCTGTCTGTTCTCATAAGGACACTAATTCCATGCTGAGGGTCCCACCTTCATGATCTATCTAAGCTTAATTATCTCCCAAAGATCCTATCTCCAAATACCATCACTTGGAGGGGGTATGAATTTTGGGGTACATAATTCAGTCCATAGCAGCAGCAGTACTGTATTTCTATTTACTTATTCTAAAGCCTGTTAATAGGTCCATGTATATTTAGAACTGTTAAGTCTTCTTGATTTTACCCTTTTATCACTGATAATTTATACCTTGCACAATATTCCTTGTCCTGAAGTCTAGTTTATCTGATATATCCACTCCAGCTTTATTATAATTAATGATTGCATAGAATACCATTTCCCATCCTTTTAACCAATCTATGTCTTTATATTTAAAATTTAAAGTTGGTTTCTTTAGATAAAGGTGAACTTAACTTACAAAACAGAAACAGACTCACAGATTTAAAGAATGAACCTATGGTTACAGGGTGGGGATGAAGGATGCAGGGAAGGGATAGTTAAGGAGTCTGGGATGGACATGCATACACTGCTATATTGAAAATGGATCGCCAACAAGGACCTACTGCATAGCACAGGGAACTCTTCTCACTGTTACGTGGCAGCCTGGATGGGAGGGGAGTTTGGGGGAGGACGGATGTATGTATGGCTGAGCCCCTTTAGTGTTCATCTGAAACTCTACAACATTGTTAATTGGTTATACCCAATAAAAATATACATTTTAAAAAATATTTTTTAGTAGATTTCTTTATACATCATATAGTTCTTTCTCCTGCTGTCTTATACAATCTGAGACTCTAACTTTTAACCAGTGTTTTAGACCATTTACATTTACTATAATTATCAATATAATTGGGTTTAGATCTATCACATTGTTCTTTGTTTTCTGTTTATACCATGTGTTCATTACTCCTTTTTTCTACCTTTTTTCTGCCTTCTTCTAGATTATAGTTTTTAATGATCCCATTTTATCTCCATTATTGTATTCTTTTCTTTTTTTGCCCTGCATCAATATACATCTTTAACTCACCACAACTTCTTTTCATATCATATCAGTTCATATATAATATAAAAACTATATCCAAGTTTTCTAGATTTTATAGTGAGAGGGTAAATCTAGTCCCAGTTATTTCATCACAGCCAGAACATAAACCCCCCAAAAATATTTTTTAATAATTTGATGTTTACCCTATACTTGGGGAAACAGATGTTGAGAGACCTTCTTCATATTGCACTTCAAAGAAAAAAGCTATATTTCAACTTCATAAAATGAAGAGTGTTGCATCTGGTCTAACCAAGCAATGAGTTTTGTTTTATTTAAAGGGTTACAATGTACAGTAGTTCCTATTCTTTTTTTTTTTCTTTCAGTTACTAGTTCTTCTTAATTTTAAATAAGACTGCTTAAGACAAGAGCTTCTGACCCAAATAATTTTTCTTTTACCTTTATCTCCCTGGCTCTCTGATTCCTGGCTTCATTGAATTCCAGTTCATTCTCCCTCATTTTTGCTTTGGTAACCTGTTCAAATTCTCTTTTCTGGCTTATGAGAGTTTAATGTTTCTTTATTATGGGTTTAGACTTACTTTCCAAAATGAAAAGCATTCCTAATTTAATTAATATAATCCTACATAAAAATATGAGGAAGTATTGAAAGTTTTGTCTTGTAGTCTTTCAGTTCTACATCTATAAAGTGATATCTTCATAAAGAAATATCATTTTTAAAAGAAGTATCATTTTGAAAGGTTCTGACATACAGTTCATGAATAAAGCATATAATAAAAAGAGAAAGAATATATTCAACAAACCAAGAAATATAATACACAAAAGGTAAAATCAGATATAGAATGAATTCCTGCTTTTTACCACTTCATATTTATTTGAGATGGTTGTATGGCATCACCGACTCAATGGACATGAGTTTGAGCAAGCTCTGGGAGTTGATGATGGACAAGGAAGCCTGGGGTGTTGCAGTCCATGGGGTCGCAAAGAGTTGGACCCAAATGAGTGACTGAACTGAACTGATTTATTTCACTTATCCAAGAGGCTTTAGAATTGTGTACTTAGCTAAATTTTTCCGATTAGTTTGAACCATACGAAACTGTAATGTTTACAGGTCAAAGCAAGGTCAAAACTGGCAATTTTTTTTTTTAAACTGGCAATTTTATATAATTTAACCTCTCACTAATCAATAAACACAAGCCTTGGAGTATTAACCAAAGTGAACTTAAGTCTGTATGTTGTTTTATCAGTACACAAGCGCCATCTAGTGGCAGAAAGCAAAATTGTAGCTCTGCACTTACTACTACAAACATTCAGTTTCTCAATTGTTCTCCTTCCCAACATACTTTTGAGAAAGGCATTACAAACTGGTAAAGAACACTTTGATAGTACAGACAGGCTCAAAATAATTAGTAAACCAACATCATAATAATTAGCAGCTAGTCATCAGCCTATAAATATAAACTTTGAAATGTAATTAATAAGCTATTTCATAACCTAAAATCTTCAGTTATTTCTAGTTTTACTGGTAATTAACATAATGAAATTAAATCAGCTCAGAGGCTTCAGAAAATCTGTTTTCACCTATCAAATTTCTACTAACAGCCATCACTGTCCGTAAAGTTCTAAGTCTCACAGATTTATCTCCCAGGGAAAACAGGAGACCATGAAGCCTCAAGCAGTACCTGGATCTGCCTACAGGGACAAGTAACCTGGCGAAACAGGTCAAACTCTTTCCTTGTTTAACTTGCTGTGACTCATACTACACATGCTAAGAGAAGGCAACTTCTCTAACCTAGCTACCAGTGACTGGACCAGGAACGACAGATTAGCCAAAAGCAACCAAATACTGTCTTGACACAAAACCAGCCAAGCACAGAGGACGACAAGGGCGCTTGGCACAGGCGCAGGCCGTGAAACTGCTCTGAACGACAGCAATCCAATGTACCAAACCCTTTGAGAAAAGAAGCTTACATACTAGATGAAAGAATAACAGACATGTCACACAAACTCAGGTTGTACCCTGAACAATGCCATTTTATCCAAGATAACATTACACACCCCTATTACGGAAGTCCTAGACCCTAAAACTCCTCTTTCCATGTGTACTCCCAACAAACCCTCAATGCCAAAGATAAACCTTCGAATGCCCTTCACTGAGGCTTTAAAGAGTGATAAAATGGACTCTTTAAGGATCTCATGTTCAACTGAAACTGAACGTAGTCAAAACCGAATTCTTCATCTCTCCAAAGGTCTACTCCAACTCTTCTCATTGTGAATGCTATTACAACTTATGTGAAAGTCACCCTTCATGGCCTCTATCATTCAATCCCCAAGTCTGCCTCCTAAATATTTAGACACTGTCCCCTCTTCTCCATCTTCACTTTCAGGTTCTCATCACATTAAGCCTGAATTACAGCATCCTTGTAATGCACCTTCTCCCTTAAATTTTAAGCCTATTCAAGCTATTTCCCGTATAGTGCAAAAGCAATACTTCCAAGACAGATATACAATTATTTTATCTCTCAACTTAAAATCTTTTCAAGGCTCCCAATCACCTCCAGGATAACCTCTAAACTTCTTGGCATGCCTCTTGAGGACATCCAGGTTAGCGACCTGCCTGAACTTCAGCCTCTTTACTCCATTCAAACCAAACTGCTTGCAAGTCCATGAAGAAACTAAACTTCTCAGGATTCCCTGCCCTTGTTCCCAAAATCTAGATTGCTTTTTTTAACCTTCTTCAGCTGGCTGATGCCTTATTAAC
Organism: Dama dama; assembly: GCF_033118175.1. Taxonomy (NCBI): domain Eukaryota; kingdom Metazoa; phylum Chordata; class Mammalia; order Artiodactyla; family Cervidae; genus Dama; species Dama dama. Next base: position 36,716,441 of record NC_083701.1, read on the forward strand.
CTCGAAGATTCAGTTCAAGTGTCAATTCCTTCTGGCAGGCTTCTTTATTTCCCCGATCTGAATGAGGTGCCTGCTCTCAACATTTCCAGAGCACTGTATGGAGACATCTTTCACTCTGTTAGCTCCTTTTCACTGTCTTCCTCCTCTAGCCAACTACAGTCTACCATATTGTCTTCCACCAAATGATCTACTCTAACACAATATGTGGCAAAGAGTGGGCATTAGATAAATGTTTGCTGAATGAGTGCAATCTTGCAAAGGAGGAAAGTAAGGGTGGTCTACGGCCTTGCCCAAGATCATATGACCAAAGGTATCAGAACAAGGACTTGAACCAAATACTCTGACTATAATGGAAATAATTTTCCCTCTGAATCTTTGCCTTCAGGGAGCAACTCTATAAAATGTGCTCTGAAGAGCAGTTTGGATGGGACTAAACCCTGTTTCTCTAGGTTGACAAATTCTGGGATGAACAGATTACCTGGAACTTTTCTAAGAACTATCCACAAACAAAAATGTGTTCCTCCTCTAGTACAAGTCTAAGGGCTATGTGGCCTATGAGGTATAGCAAATGGAAGACGGTGTTTTTGAAAATCAAGTCAAGCAGAGGAAAAATGAGACAAGAGCTAGAAAGAGAGAAACAGAAAATGAGGAAAAACAATGTGAAAGCCCTATAGTTAACCATGCCTGAAGATTTCCCCAAGAGACTTCCAGTTACACACAGAAAAATTCCCATGTTCAGCCAATACAATCTGAGTTGTGGCCCTTTGACTATCTCATCAGTAGCCCAGGGGGCTTTCTGGCCATTAGCCTCACAATAAGGCTTTTTAATCTGTGAATTCCAAAAAAAACTAATCAACTATTTGCAGGAGGTCTGATTTAATTCATTCTACTCCTTGAGATAATGTCTATAAGTCTTTATTACAAAAATATAAACAAAAGCATAAAATATTCACCAATCTTACATCTTGTACTGTCTAAACTTCTGTGTGCATTCAATTTCATATCTGTTAACACTACCCCAAATGAGAAATAAAAAGATGTTCTGAATGTATTCATTTTCAAACATCTTGGGTACATTAGAGGGAGACCCAGGTAATTCAGAATCCGAGTTGTATACACAGAGTTTTGCTCATGGATAAATCCTTTTCCCCAATTAACATAAAATGAGGCAGGTTGGGGGAAGACCTTTTTATGAGCTCCTGTTTAGGCCTTTGAATAAGTTCAAGTGAAGAAACCTCACCAGAAAAGAATTTAAAAAATAAAAAAGGCATGAGTAACATCTAATATTAAATAATATTATTTTAAACAGAAAATGAAAAGATCTTTTCAAAACTCCCTCTAAATGACACCTGTCTCTTCGACTTCTTAACCTTTCGGAACCTGCCTTAGTAAAAGGCTACCAATTCATCTGGAGTCTGACAAGAGCATCTCCTCTGATCTCTGGTTCCAAATTCCCTGTCACACACGCAGGTGTTGTCACCTGCAAATTAAGGTCATATATGAAACCATAATGTTAACAGCCTAAGGAGTAATGGATAGGTTTGCCCTTTTGTAAGCAGACAGTGTTTAGGTTGAAACATGGTTTGGTAGTTTAGCAGTACTTCCTTACTTTCTTTTTACCCTTTTTATGATCTGCAGAAAATTCTAAAGACTCTCCAAAAATCTAAAGGAAGAGTCCACTTGATCCATTAAATAGGAACCGCCTAAGGCATAATAGTTTAGAGAGGTTGTTAAAAAATTCTCGCAGCCGTATGACAACCATGGAATCAGGCCCTGAAACTGGAAGTTGCCAAGGAAGGAAAAATGACAATGCTCTTAAGGTGGTGCTAGTGGTAAAGAACCGGCCTGCCAAGGCGGGAGACATAGAGACGCAGGTTCGATCCCTGGGTCAGGAAGATCCCCTGAAGAAGGGCGTGGCAACCCACTCCAGTATTCTTGCCTGGAAAAATCCCATGGACGGAGGAGCCTGGAAGGCTACAGTCCATAGGATCGCAGTCGGACATGACTGAAGCAACTTACCACACATGCAGCCACTCACTTAACAGAAAATCTGAAACGGGAAAAAAATCAAACCAAACCACCTGTCTGCAATGCAGGAGGCCTGGGTTTGATTCCTAGGTCAGGAAGATCCCTTGGAGAAGAAAATAGCAACCCACTCCAATATTCTTGCCTGGAGAACTCCATGGAGAGAGGAGCCTAGTGGGCCACAGTCCATGGGGTCGCAAGAGTCAGACACAACTTAGCAACTAAACCACCACCAAACCACCTGACTCCTGTCACATCCTCACAGCCCCACTCCTCTCCTCCAGGCCCAGGATGTTCCAGCCACACTGGCCTCCTGGGGGTGGCCTCGGGGCACCAGGCTTTGTGCTGCTTTTTCTTCTGCCTCAAAGTTCTCCCTCTCTCACAGCATCCACACTGCTTACTCCCTCTGCTCCTGGGCCTTGATCACAATAGTCACCTCACCCAAGACAGAAATTACTGTCTGATTTTTTCATTGCTGTAGCGTTAGTCTGCTTTCATTTAGAAGTAGTAAGTTCACTAATCAAAAACTTTACTTCAAACAAAGGACTACAGATATCAAAATACATTAAGCTTTAAATATAATATTCTCTTGAATATTCATTATAGTACATTAAAAGAAAAGTATCTTATAAGTATAAAATTGACAAGGTGTTCCTATCTCAGGTGATCAAACCTATCTGTTGTGCTCAAGTAGGCAAGTAGTTGTATTTATTTTCGGTAACAGACTGATGAGAAAGGCAAGGGTTTGTAACAGAAAAAAGGGAAGCAAAGCAACCATAACAGAAATGGTATGTCTCCCCTCTTCCCATGCAGCGTGGACACCAAGTTGAGGGCTGGTAAGCCTGGCAGTGTATGCTCCAGCTAGACAGAAGAAGATGAGAATGGAACAACATCCAAAGGAGACGAGGAGCGCTAAGAGCTTAGTCCAAAAGGGCAAGAGGAAGATGGTCAATACTCTCTGACAGCATTACCTGAGGGGAAAAGATGGACTGCAAGTCACCAACTGCAGGTTTCAGCAGGGCAGACAAGAGAGGAATCAGCTCCTTGGTGGACAAGAGACATCACACCACAAAGACCACACGAGCCAGCACGGGGGTGGGGTGGGGAGAAGCACCCTCCCTTCCCACCAGGACAATAAAATAAATGCCCCCCAGATACACTGGAGAGCAAAGAGAAAGGGGCACAAGTTTTTCTTAGAGAACTTGAACAACAATATTTAAATGAGCCATTTACAATTTGAGTGAGACTGAATCTTGAATGGTAATTTTTCCACTATCAAGCAAGACACCAAAAAGTATTAGATTATCTATTGATTAAACAAATAACTTCTCCTATCTGAATGGTAATAATTTGTCAGCAAATACACAAAATGCTTTTAAAAGCAACAGCATCCCAACACTAAAAGGAGTGATAATTATGTGACTGGAGAGAGGTTATAAGCTAACACTACAATGGCACCATACTGCATTATAAATGCATCGAATCAGTGTTCTCTATACCTTAAGCTTATACAACACTGTATGTCAATTATGCCTCAGTTAAAAAAAATTTTAAGCATCAATAAATATCTGATCAAACATGAGAAAGAATTTCTTAGGCATAGAAGCAGTGGGAGAAATCACACCAAAAATTTTACAGATTATGCCAGATAACATTTAAAACTGGAGTACATTAAAAAAACAAAACTAAAAAAGCCAATTTTTAAAAAACAGGAAAATCAAATATTCTTAAAGCTAATATCCTCAACACACAAACATCCGAAAACAGATTACGCAATGCAATCAAAATTAGCAAATTAAAATGGACAAGTAACTAATAAATATTTATTTAAAAAACTGTTGAGCCTAACAGGTTATCAATAAAACCAAAAAATTCAAACATACCACTTTTTAACTATTAAGACTCTGCTTTAAGCTCAGTGTTGTCAGAATAGTATGAAATACACTATAAGAAATAAGTATAAACTTGAATGTAATTGGGTAATATATTATTCTTTTTAACCCAATGCTGCCCTTATTGTAATCTATCTTAAGGAAATAATCAATGATGTAAACAAAAACTTGCATGTAAAGATTTTTTACTGAAACATTATTTATAATTGTCAAAAAAAAGGGGGAGGCACAATCTAGATGATCAAAAACAGGTGTTTTTTTTTTATATACTTATCAAGTATTCCTTGTTTACACTTAACTAAATACTTGTAAAGTATACCTCAGCCATATGAATATAGCCATCAAAAATGTTTTTCAAAGGTTAAAGATATGAAAAATGATACCTCTATTAAGTAAAAAGAAGGTGTAATACTCCACGTTCAAAATGAACAAATGATGATATATTCATACAAAGAACATTATTCAGCAATAAAAAAATGGTAGAACCTAGGTACAAGCAACATGGATGAACCCCAAAAATCAAAAAATAAAAACAAACAAAACAAGAAAACCATTATATGAAGTTAAAAAAAGCCAGACACAAAGAATATATGCTGTAGGAGTCTATTGATGGAAGTTCAAGGACAGGCCAAACTGATCTATGGAGATAGAACAGTGGTTATTACTTCTGGGAGGAGGAGTAACAAATGTAAATAGGTGTGAGGAAACTCTCAGGGGGATGGAAATGCTCTGGAGCTTGACAGGTGATGATCACATGAGGACACACAGATGTGAAAGGTCATCAAATAAACTATAAATACATAGGTACATAAATAAAAATAATAAAGTCACCAAGATGTACATTTAAGACTCGTGCATTTTACCATTCCTATATTATACTTCCATAAACTAAGACAGAATTGCATACAAAGGATAATTTATATTTGGTTAAATATATTTATATGAAAAGAACAAGAAGAATGTAAAGCACATAAAAATATTAAAGGTGTTTAATTCTAGGTTTGCAAATTATTTGTATTTTTAACTTTCTGCATTTTCCACATTCTCTACAATGAGCCATATGACTTTTATAAATGATCAGGAAAAAATAAAAACCCTAAAATTTTTTAAAGAATTCTGCCCACATGTGCAAAAGAAAATTCTGTTACACTTAAAACTATCCCAAAATTATTCAGTGTGCAGAAACACTTAGTAAATCGTCCTAACAACTTTCCTATAAGTTATAAACAGTCATGTTTGCAATGTATTCAGACAAAATTAAGAAAAGTATTAATTAAGCTAAAAGCATCTGCTTGCTGAATAAATGAGCAAGACAACTGGAAATTCCACACCATACTGTGGAACAACTTTAAAACATGGTCCTACCTGCAGCAAACATAGGGCTGTCATGAGCTCCTGTAAATGTTATTTTTTCTAATGTATTACTTAATTCTTTATAAGCCTGATGTATCCATATTCCACAAAAAATACCCCAAGTGAACTTTCTTTACAACAGAAATACCTTTTGAGTTTCAGAAACTTTGATAATATGCATAAAATAATAAATAAAAACAAAACCAAAGAAGACATACAAACCTCTGATTGTACATGCCCCGAAAGTTGTAATTAGCTCTATAATTGGGGAAAGGCTTTGGGTCTAATGGCCTGTAGATGGCAGGCTCTCCCCTTTTCATAGCAAGCCCATTCAGTTCCACAGTTGGAGTTATACTACCTGTTTAAAAGAAATATTAAAGGCACAGAAGTGAAATATTTCCATAACAAATCATCCAATCTATATTTATTTTACATATAACTAGCACGGAAGAGTGGATGGCCCCTTGTTTGATTTTTCTAAGGAGGCGCATAAACAAGCTGCATAAACAGGAAAGTCATTTCTAATGAAATCTCTTCACGGTTTTTGCAACATTTTCTGTACAGTAATGACCAAAAATTGAACTTTACAGTTACACTATTTCAAAAGAAGAGAAACAAAACATTCATAAATCGCTTAGTTTGTACATCATAAAACCAATGAACTTGACTGTTACTTCCTCCAGAAAGCTTATGATTTTTAATCATTAAAAGCATTATCATCTGTGAATATTTTTATTTATATTTTGGTAATCAAGCAACTAAAATTAGCAAAAAATACAGGGTCATCAGTAATTCCTGCACTTCTCCAGTGAAAATAAAATTTTTCTACAACTAACAATAGGAAAAAATAGTAAATAAAACAATATCCTGTGAATAATCTTTAAAGATACTGAAGCATTTATGGATGAAGTGACATATCTGAGATTTATTTCAAAATAATTCAGAGGACAGAGAGATGAGGCGTAAGATGAGATGTGTAGGTAACTGTTGCACCTGATGACAAGTACAGAGATAGTCACTATCTTACTCCTACTTTTATAGAAGTTTGAAAAATCCCATAATAACTCATAAATAATGTACAACTATTATGTCAACTTTAAGTAGCAAAAAAGGTTATTTAGTTAAAAGTATATACATATATGTTCCACATGTTGTTCAGTCACTAAGTCATGTCCAACTCTTTGCAACCCCGTGGGCTGCAGAACACATTATAACAAATCACAAAAATGAATCTAAAGCCTTAATAGAAAGTAAAAGGCATTTCCAGTCTAATTCTGTATTATTTCATTTGAATTATGCCTTTTGCAGGCTTCTCTTATAGCTCAGCTGGTAAAGAATCCCCCTGCAATGCAGGAGACCCAGGTTCAATTCCTGGGTTCAGAAGATCCCCTAAGAAGGGATAGGCTACCCACTCCAGTATTCTTGGGCTTCCCTAGTGGCTCAGATAATAATCTGCCTGCAATGCGGGAGACCTGGGTTTGGAAGATCCCCTGGAGGAGGGCATAGCAACCCATTCCAGTATTCTTGCCTGGAAAATCCCCATGGACAGAGGAGCCTGGTGGGCTACAGTCCATGGGGTCGCACAGAGTCGGACACAACTGAGCAACCTAAGCATAGCATAGCATGCCTTCTGCATCATACATTTAAGACTCCATTCATCACTAACAAAAATGGGTCAACTTATTGCAGAAGAGAAACTGGGGCAAAGTATCAGCCAAGGGGTGGTGGAGTCTGACACAAGTGCACAACTGGCAGCCAGGCCAAAAGCAAGACATCAAGAGTCATAAGCTGCTAATTTTATGTCTCATTTCTAAAGAATTCACATGAAACCACTGAAGAGGATAATAAGAACAGGAACTAAAGAAAAAGAATGAAGGAGGTGGGAGGACAAAGGAGGAGGCAGAAAAAGGATAAGAAAAAGTTAACATATTAAATAAGTCCAATTAGTCCAAACCCAAATTTGATGCACACACTCAGAGCAGAGGACGAGCACGTCCAGCACAAAGGGATTCTCTTCTCCTTGTTTCTTACAGTATTTTACCAAGGGATAAGTAAAATGCAAAAACCTTGAGCATACAGCTCCATGAAAGATTATCTATGTAAACACACTTATAACCACCACTCAGATTAAGATCTGAACATTTCCATCACCCAGAAATACCCAGTCAAAACCCACCTCCCCACCTTACCTGTTCTGACTTCTGCCATCACAGATTAGGTTTGCCTGTTCTTCAAATCTGAATGTGTATTAGTTTGTCTTGCTTCTTTCCTCCAACATATGGCTTTGCTGAATATCACTATTTCAGACTTTGTCACTGAATAATATTCTGTTCAGTTTATTTAACCTGCTATTGATAGGATATTTGGGTTGTTTTCAGTTTGAGGCTATTAAGTATAAAACCGCTTTGAACATTTTTCAAGAAGTCTCTTGGAAGACATATACACTCTTTTTAGTTGGGTATACATCTAGTAGTGAAATGGCTAGATCACAGAGTAGGTTTATGTTTAACTTTATCAGAAACTGCTGAACAGTCTTCCAAAGATGTTTTAACCCCAAAGAGCCATGAACACCTTTAGAAGTTTAGATTTTTTCTTATTTCAGAAAGATTTGTTTAATAATTAACAGACTAATCACTTGTATGATTTATGTCATTATGAATTCTTTGCAACAATCATACAGACACAAACAGCATAAAGTTCAAAGGGGAAAAATAGAAAGAAAAAAAAGAAGCTTGAAAGATCTCATCCTTTAAGGATGACCATAAACAGAAAACCAATGTCTTTGAAAATGATCAGTGAAATGATTTTAATGCACTGGCAGGATACAGCATGTCTGCCATCGACACCAAAATTATATTTTAAACTCGGTAAAAGTACTGTATTCATATTATTTAAATAAAGAAATAATCACATGTAAATTCCTCACTTGAAAGTAAGGCTACAGTACATTATCTTTACAGAAATGCTAGAAACTTGCGTTGTGAAGGAGAGGAGAAAAGAAACAGAAAAGCACAAACCATACAGAAAAGGTTTCAACTCCTATAGAGCAAGGTACTCCATCTGTTTCCTACAGAACAAGACTGATATCTCTACATGTGAACACCTTTTGATATTGGATTGGCCAAAAATTTTGTTCAGGTTTTTCCATGTTATGAAAAAACTCAAACTTTTTGGCCAGCCCAATACTTAAACAGTAACGCTCTCACAGAAAACATTTAAAGAATAATCAAACTATGAGCTGCCTCCAGGAATTCGTAAGTACCAGGGTTTTCAACATGTGTGGGTTGGACCCAAGTTGCATAAAGATGACCATTACATAGAAATCCTCATATATTCTATGGCTATAAAGTTGACATTGTAAACACATCACCAGCTTTTAGTGGTTTTTAGATACGTTAAAGGAAATTTCTACATTTACCGATGATAAACATAAAAAGACTAATTAAATATACAAAAGTACATAACAACAATTGCAGATTCTTATTATGAGACAGATTTAAAAAAGATGCCACAACTAGTTCTCAAGGAGCAACATATTGCTAACATTTAAAGACACAACTTTGTAGGAAGTTAGAAAAGTCCCTGGAACATATAACAGTAGTCACTCAATAAATATTTGCTGAAAGAATGAGTTGATTAGTCAGCCAATCAGGGCTCCTGAAAAAATGACTGGAACCACGGCAAAGAAAATGCAAGATGACCTAGGGACAACTTCTAGTGCCAGAAAGCAATGCCCAAAGAATGAGGAGGAACTATCTGAAGGACACAGGAGTCAACCTGAGGGACCATACCACTGGCAAAACCTGGGACAATTTGAACATCAAAATAAATGATGATGATAATAATAAATAAATCATAGATAGGGCTTCCCAGGTGGCTCAGTGGTAAATATCAGAATCTGCCTGCCCATGCAGGAGACACAGGTTCAATCCCTGGGTTGAGAAGATTCCCTGACTGAGGAAATGGCAACCTGCTTCAGTATTCTTGCCTGGAAAATCCCATGGACAGAGGAGCCTGGCGGACTACAGTCCACAGAGTCACAAAGAGTGTGACATGACTGGATGACTGAACACGTGCGGACACACACAGACACACATGTCATAAGCCTGCAGGTAAAACAGGAATCCAAGAATCAATAGTGATAGAAACAAAAAAATGAGGGGGATGAGAAAGCTCTTGGGTAGAATTCCAACTAACTAATAAATCAAAAAGGAATAGGAAATTAAAAATCACCCTTTGGCAACCTTCAGAGTAGTCACTGATTCAGACAAGAATCATCAACGGACGCCAAAGCTGGTAGGTGAATGAAAGTTTGATAAGGAAAAGAATGTTTACACGGTCTCAAAGTATCTCCTCAGAAAATACTTATTAATTATACTATTTAATAATAAAACATACTTATTAATTAACTTTACAGTATAGAAGCCTGGCTGACACACTCTTCACCAAGAAACCAACGTCATCACTAATGGGACATTTCAACGTCCTGGGTCTCCCGACATGAAACACTGAGATGACCCCAGGTCACGTCTGTGATGTTCGTGCTAAAAATGCATAAATCATGAGGAAAACACAAGACAAATTCAAGTGAGGAACATTCTACATACAGTGTGTGGAAATGTCAAGGTCATAAAAGGAAGACTGAGGAACTGTTCCAGTTCCATTCACGTAAGTGGAATGGAGAGACACAGTAGGCCAGTGATCCTGATGAGATGCTGTTCCTACAAAGGACGTTATTGGGGCCATCACTGAAGAGTGAGTGGAGTCTGGTGATACCAGACTGACGCCAGCGTCCTGAGTGGACAGTCTCTGTGCACTTAGGGAATAAAGGGTGATGGGACACCATGTCCATAACTTATTCGCAATTGGTTCGGCAATGCTAATCATTTCTGGGTGATGGTTACTTGAGAGCTCTATGTACTCTTTCTAAAAAGTGTGTGTGTGTGTGTGTGTGTATAAAAGAAATTATTTCTTAAAAAAAGTTAAAAAAAAAGAGGAAGAAGAAAGCAAATACTTCTATGATATACTCCTCATTAACTGGCAGATTTCCCATGCTATACTAAATTTAACTCCTCTCTGGGATGTAATTACTATTTAAGGCCCATCTACTTCCTATGAAGTCAGGCCTGGATCTCCCCTCCTCTGCAGTGCAGAGAGGAATGGATTAAATGGATTGTCTTTTCAGTAAATAGTGCTAAGTTAACTGAATGTGTGTTAAAAGGGAGAAAAAAATCTTGAACCCTACCTCAACTCATACATAAACCTCAATTACTCACAAACTTAGATCTAAATTTAGAAGATGAAATAATAAAACTCCTAAAAATAATATGAGGTATTCACAAGTTTGTGGGAGACAAAGATATCTTAAATAGCACACAAAAAAGCACTACCATTCTAGCAATTCCACTTCTGAGTATTTATCCCCCCAAAATCAAAAACACTAACTTGAAAAGATATTAATATGTGCACTCTCATGTTCATGGAAGCAAGCTAAGTGTCCACTGATGGATGAATGGACAATGAAGAGGTGATACACATAAACAACAGACTATTAATCAGCAATTTTTTTTAAAAGTTGCCATTTGTGACAATATGGATGGCTCTTAAAGGCATTATGCTAAGTGAAATAAGTCAGACAGAGAAAGACAAACTCCACATGACCTCACTTATATGTGGTGTCTAAAAGAAAGAAAACACACACAAAAAGAATTCACAGATACAGAGAACAGACTGATGGGCTGCCAGAGGTGGGAGATGGAGGTAGGTAAAGGGGGTCAAAAGATACAAACTTGCAGTTATAAAGTAAATAAATCAAGAGGATGTAATGTACAGCATGGTAACTGCAGTCAGTCATACTGTATTTTATATTTGAAAGCAGCTAAGAAAGGTAAATCTAAAGGCATCTCATCACAGAAAAAATATAACTATGGGGACAGATGTTAATGAGACACTGTGAAGATCATTTTACAACATATACAAATATCAAATCACTGCATTGTGCAGCTGAAACTAATATAAACCTATATTCAATTACACTTCAATTTTTTTAAAAAGCACTATCCATAAGGGGAAAGACTAATATATTACACTTCATTAATATAAAAATCTGTTTACCAAAATGTACCATTAGGAATACGGAAAGATATTTGCCATACACATATCTGACAAAGGATATTAATCCAGAATACCTAAGAAACTTGTAAGTCAATAAAAGAACTGAAAAAAAATAAACAAACTGCCAATGCAGGTTTTTAACAGGAAAAATATATCAATAGCAGAGAAGATCCTATTGCCAACAGGCATATGTAAAGGTGTTCACTTTAATTATTGGGGAAATGCAAATTAAAATCACAATGAAATACTACTATATCCCCAGAAGAATAGGCAGAGATTTTGAAAGCTCAGGAGGCCCTTTGTGGACAAGGACATGGGAAACTTGCATATACTGCCAGTGGGAGGAAAATGTGTCAGGTTGAACACTATGTATTAATACTGAACACATGCATAACCTACTTAGCTACAAGCCCAAAAGAAATGTATACATCCAAAAATGTTCATTGCGTTGTTGTTATTTAATCACTAAGTTGTGTCTGACTCTTTGCAAGCCCATGGACTGTAGCCCACCAGGCTCCTCTGACCATGGGATTCTCCAGAATCCCAAGAATACTGGGGCAGGTTGCCATTTCCTTCTCCAGTTCACAGCACAGTAGTCTTATCTCTAACAGCCCAAAACTGGAAACAACCCAAATGTCTCCCACCAGTATAATGAATAAATAAATTGTGGTATATCCATGCAGTAGGATATTACATAGCAAAAAAATACTATACTGTTAACACAGATGAATCTCACAAACATGACAATGAGAAAAATAAGCTATGACAGAAGACTATGGAGGACGATTCCAACAAGCAGGCACAACAAATCTAGGATGACAGGGCGCAGAACAGTGGCTCCCTTTGCAGCTGTTTCACCTAGTGGTTTAACGAGAAGGGCTTTAACCCCTATAAGACAGGCTTCTGAGGCTCTGAGAAACCCTGCAAAGCATTCACAGTGCAAAATCCCATCAAGACTCGACAACCGTAATTTGTGTACTTGCAGATACATAATGTTATATTTATTTTAAAAATTCACCTCAGCAACAAATACATAAAATGTCATACAAAAGAAAATGAAGTTAACAGTTAAAAAAAATTAATTTACCGCCTAAAATCTATTCATTCTTTCAGCTCAGGACAACGTTCAATGGTGGAAACATCTCCACTGGCCTTCAGGCTCCGCTGTCCCCTTGCTCTGACTCCTTTGCTCGCCAGTCTCCTGCTCCAGCCCCTGGACGTGGACCTGAACCGAAGCTCAGCACACAACTGCTCTTGCTTCACAGCCTCTGCCCAAGGGGGCAGGGCCACAGGCCTGGCTTCCACCGGTGGATCAGTAACACTTGTCCTCCTGCCCATTCCATGAACATGAGTTTCTTCTCTTTCTCTTTACCCATAAACTATGGCTGTGGTTTCCTAACTGACTTAGCCTCTAGTATCTTCCACCTTCCATAAACATGTCAAACTCAACATCCTAAATTGCTCTTTTGAACACATCATCCACCTGCTGGTAAAAATTAATCCCGAACTAGAGATAAAATTTATTTCCTAAAGCTACATTCCAGTCCATCACTATCTGCTTCCTAACTACATCTCTAGTCTTATCTCTTATTAGTCACTTAGCTGCTCTACTTCAAAATCATCTACAGGGGGAGCAGAACCCACAGTCCAGATTCCTATTCCAAGGACTTTCCTCAGTATTCCCTTAGCCTGGAATACCCTTTCCTCTGCCCTATGCCTGCCTACTCTCTATTCAAGACCTATACCTCACCTCAACTACTTCAGTACATGTGTATCATTACTTATAATACTGATGTCTTCTATTGCTCACTTGGTACTTAATCTTTATCGCTGGGTTACATGTTTTATGTAAATAACCAAAACCCTTACAGAAAAGAACAATGGTTTTACATCTCTTATATGTATTAAAACAAATGCTTAATAAATAGAGATAGTGCTATGGTGCTAATGATCAACCAGTAATCTGAAGAGAGTTTTGAAAGTTAGATATAGCCTCTACCTAGCTTTAAGCTGAAAGAGTTTTTTTTTTAATTATAACAGTATTTTGGCTTATTTACCCACACTTAACAAACACTGGAAGAAGCTGAACATATACTACATACGGTAGTAAAAGGACTACCATTAGGAAGGTCACGGAGTTCTGGAAAGAGCAGTCCTTGAAAAAGGAGACTGTCTACAGAGCACATGCCACACGGGAAAGAAGTGTTGACCTGATTGTAAGTATGAGCATGTGGACTATAATTAAATAGCCTATGGAGTCAGTGTTGGCAGGCAAAATGTCTTTTTTCACTCCATCACAAAAATACCTAAAGCAACACTGGTCAGAAGGTAACCACTTCCATAAGTAAGTTCACAGATGAGTAAATGGAATAACGCTGGTACTAAATTTACGGAACTTCATTAATTCGAAGTTATCAATTCATGCATGGTGTCCAATACAGGTTTGTTCTTCCCAATAGATAACTGGACATATAATGCTGTTGGTACTGCAAGCAATTGATTTTTTAAAATCAAAGCATGGAACAACTTTTTAAAATTATTCTTAGGAACTTAAAACTAGAACTCTCATTTACTTAGAATATTATACACAGGAGGTTTTACTGGATTTGTGGGTTTCTTAACAAACTTCATACAAATGTTTTAAATGTAAATGGCAACCATCTCTACATGAGCAAACAAAACAGTAAGATGCTTAGGGATAATTTTATAATTTTCTATTAAACTAAAATAAAGACTATTTTAATTAATAATTATATGTTACATACTTAAGAGAAATTGATGACTTCTATCTTTGCTATAGGAAAAAACCTCAGTCCTATTTTCATGTCTTTGTATCCAAACGCCTTTTTGTCACATTTAAAAAAGTAAGTAATGCACCTTTAGAGTAGCCATTAAAGCAGAATTTTAAAATAACTACAATTACCTTCTTCATTCTCTCATCTTCAGTTACTATTCTGCTGTCTGAACACCCACTGACTATGTAACAGGCCTGCGTGAAGGAAAATACAGGCAACAGCACATGCAGAGGACAGAACACAAGGAACCGAGTCAAGGCCATACCTGGGTTATTATTAACATTGCTCTTGGGTGGCTTCTGAACTGGTTTGGGGAGCGTGGATTCCGTCAAAGCTTTGTTAGCGACGGCTTGCTGGGCCTTCTTTATACTGCTCCCTTCGGATTCCCATGTCTGCTCCCCAAGACTCAGTTGCACTGAGAACATCTTGGAAAAACATAAAGAGACCAGGAAAACATTGAAATTTTTCAGGAAACAAAATGTGCTGTCTGAGAGAAAAACAGACACACCATAGAATCAACATGTTAGAGCTAGGGTTGAGTTTATAGGTCATTTGTAACAAAAATCTCATTCTCTCTAGTGAAAGAATGTTAAGAGGTCATGCCAAATTCTGTTCTATCCAGAGGCTTAAAGGCAGCTTTAAGTGTACATTTTTGGTAGAATCTATCAAGACGAGAGAGCTTCCCTAAATGGAATCGTATTGTTACTGCCATTCAAATAGTCCTCAAAAAAAGTAGAATAAGAACAAAGAATAAGAGAAACTGTAAGAGAATCCAAAAGAACCTGTCTCTATAACGGCACACAAAAACTAATCACTTAAACTTTATACTTAACACAATTTAGTCAATGAGTTGGGAAATCCTATTAAATATCCTGTCACCAAGAAACTCTCAATTCTCCACAATCAACCTTTAGCCGGTCACCAAATCCAATCAGTTTTAACCTCATAGATATTTCTCAAATCTTCTTCCTCTCTCTGCCAGGAACTCTGCTGCACTGGCTACAGTCTTTCATCATCTTAGCTTGGATGTAATAATCTCCCATCTGATTGCTGCTAATACTATCTTTCCAAAATTCAAATACAACTGCATCACCCAGAACACCACCAGCTTGAAAACTTTCAACTGCCGCCCGTGCTTCACGACACAGAGGAGTGACCTGTCCATCTTCACTTCACACACACCCCTCCCCTTGCACATCCTGACATTCCATCTACACCATATTTCCACATGGACTCAAACACCTCTAACATTTAGGATCAAGTTAGAGTATACACACACAATCTGCTGCTTTCCTCCCTAGAGAGCTCACTGCTCTGTTGGAATACAAGGTAAGAACCTCAAAATGCTTATTAATTATTTAGAAATAAATGTGAATTTACAGGAAAGAGATCAGGTAGAAAATACCTTTAAAAACCAAGTGTTTAGAATTAGCATCATCAACAATCATACAAATGGACATCACATGCCTCCTGACACAATCCAATGACAAATACGAGGCATTCTTGGCCAAAAATGTTTACTGTGTATCTAATCATAGGAAAACAATCAGACAGATCTGGATTATGGTGTATTCTCTAAGAAACTGACCGAAACTCTTCAAAATGTCCATCTTAAGAAAGAAGAAAGAGAAGAATGCAAAGGGGCTGTCCTAGATGAAAGAATGCTAAAGAGACATGGAAGGTCATAATAAGCTATCAATAAGCTATTGATCAGACTTGTACTAGAAAGAAAAAAAGTACAAAGCGCATTTAGAGAACAACCAGGGGAAACCAGGGAAATTTGACTATAGACTGTATAATAAATAATGTCTTCAGTCAATTTTCAATTTCTTGAGTGATGATAGTATTATGGTTATGAAGAAGAATGTCTTTGGTCTCACAAGATAGATACACAAGTATTTAAGGATAAAAATGTCATGACAATCGAAATTTATTTTCAAACTGTTCAAGGAAAGAGTATATGTACCTATACAGAAGGGGCAAGGAAAGAAATAAATGTAGCAATGTACTGAATAAATTAATGATCAGTAAATATGAAAGATTCATTATTATACTGCTCTTTCAATTTTTCTCAGATTTTTAATTTTCTCATAATTTTCAATTTTTCCAAATATACAGCTGAAAATATTTACAATCATTTGAAATTCAAAATATATACATATCTTTTAAAAGTGAGTAATTTTTATTTTGATTCAGTGTAAAATTTTTATCTAAAACATATTTTTAATACATTTGCCCAATTTTAAAATGATTTTTCAATGACTACGTCTTTTGGTTTTCAAATTATAGTATGTAACAGAGAACTCTGCCACAAAGGGTATATTATCTCTCCCATCTCTTCCAAATCAGTTCACCCTCCAGAATGTGCCATGCATTTTTCTTCCATTAATTCAGGTTCAAAACCTCAATAGCTCCTTTGTTTATCCTTGCCTTTTTAAGATTTATTTCACAACACTTCAAAACTGTTCCCTGCCATTTCTTTTGTCACCACCTTAGTCTAGGGCCCCTATAAACTCAGGTTTCCTGCCTCCTAACCTTCCAGATGTCACCACTTTTCCAGTTCACAAGCCAAACACCTCTGAATGGTCTTTCTTGTCTGCTCCTTTGCTCTCTACATTCTCCCCTGCATCCCACTGATTCAATTTCAAAAACATTTTTCAGATCTGGCCTTTCTCTGTATTCTCAGTTAAGAGTGTCAATGTCTCTCTCTCCTAAATTACTACAAGACCACCCTAGCATCATTTCTTTAACATAAGACTTTCCCATCAAACTGTCCTTCTTTGGAATTCCCTGGTGATCCAGTGGTTGGGACCTGGTGCTTTCACTGCCAGGACCTGGGTGCAGTCCCTGGTTGGGAAATTAAGATCCAGAAAGCCATGCCATCATCAACATGAACATGCTATAAAATGCAAATGTATCCAAGTCAATTCTCTGCTTTCTGAGACCTCTTAAGAATTCCACTATGCTGCACCTAAAAGCAATGCAACATTATACATCAATTATATCTTAAAAGAAAAAAAAAAAACCTGGAGAGGAAAAAAGTCCCACTATAATAAACATTCAGTAGCAATTTTGAGTAGGAGTCCTGGGACACACTGCTTTTGAGCTTAAGTCACAGCTCCACCATTTACTATGTGTCACAGTAAGGAAGTTATTTACTCTTTCCATTTGTCTTCTTACTTCTTTGGTGAAATCGGGGTAATAACCAGAACGGTTATGAAAGTTAAAATGGTGTAAATACCCCCATTTGAAATGTAGAGACTGTCAAACTGGATAAGAAAACAAAATCCAACTACATGCTTCCTACAGGCAAGGCACTTCAACTATAAAGATACATGGTTTAAAAGCAATGGGATAGAAAAAATATATCATGATAACATAAATAAATGACAAGTCAGAATGGTTATAATATTAAGCAAAGTAGATTCCAGAGCAAAGACTACTACCAATGATAACAAAGGTCATTTCATAATGATAAAGGAGCCAAATAATCAAGAAGAGGACTAAAGATTGGACAATGTGGTTCATATATACAAGGGAATATTACTCAGCCATAAAAAGGAATGAAATAGTCTCATTTGCAGAGACATGGATAGACCTAGAGATGGTCATACAGAATGAAATAAGTCAGAGAGAGAAAAACAAATACTGTATAATATCACTAATATGTGGAATCTAGAAAAATGGTACAAATGAACTTATCTGCAAAGCAGAAATAGAGACAAAGATGCAAAGAACAAACTTAATGGATACAGGGGGTGGGGGGGAGGAGGAACAGAATGAACTGGGAAATCGGGACTGACATATATACACTGCTAGGTGTAACACAGATAACTAATGAGAACCTACTGCATAGCACAGGGAACTCTACTCAATGTTCCGTGGTGACCTAGATGGGAAGTCTAAAAAAAGGGGGGACACATGCATAGCTGATTCACTTTGCCGTACAGCAGAAATTAACAGAACATTGTAAAGAATTATACTCCAATAAAAAATTAATTAAAAAAAAAAACACTCGGGCAACTAACAACACAGCTTCAAGATGCATGAAGCAAAAGTGAACAGAATTCCAAAGAGAAATAAAGAATCCACAATTAAAGTAAAAGACTCAATACCCTCCTCTCAGTAATTGATGTAACAGTGACCAAGCAGACAGTCAGGTGGGATAGAGCAGACCTGAACGACACTATCAACCAATATAAACTGACTGCAATGTTTTCAAACACTCTACCCAAAAGGAGCAAATATACATTTGTTCTCAACTTCTAACAAAATAGTTACCAAGACAGACAATATGCTGGACTATAAAATAACTCACAACAAATTCTACGGACTCAAGTGATGTAAAGTATGTTCTCTGACCACAATGGAACTTAGAAATTAATAACAGAAAGATCTCTGGAAAATCTCCAAATATTTGGAAAATAAATAACACATTTCTAAATAACCCATGGAGAAAAGAAGAAATCAAAGGGGAAAACAGAAAGTATTTTAAACTGAATGAAAATGAAAACACTGTATCTCAAAAGATGACACTAATAAAAATACTCAAGGGAAATTTCCAGCACTAAATATCTAAACTAGAAAAGTGAAGTCTCAAGTTAACTTCAGTTTTAATCTGAAGAAACTAGAAAAAGAGTTAATCAAAGCTGAGGTAAACAAGGAAAAAAAGTAATAAAGTTAAAAGCAAACAAAAGAAAATAAAAAATAGGAAGAAAGGAGAGAAAAACCCATAAAACCAAAAGCTGGTACTTTGCAAAGATCATTAAAATTTGTCAACCTCTATGCAGACTAAGCATGAAAAAAAAGAGAAGACCCAAATTACCAGCATTAGGAACGAGAGAGATGACATCACTACAGATTCTTACAATATTAAAAAGACAACAAGGGAATATTTTTTAACTTTATGCCAATAAACTCAACAGCATAAGTTTTTAAAAGCCACTGTTAAGGTGGGGGGTGGGGAGGGGGAAAAAAAAGCCACTGTTAAGAAAGCTCATTCAAGAAGAAACAGGCAACATGAATAGCCTTATATTAACGCACATTAAAGGAACTGAATCTGTAGTTTAAAACTTTCCTACAAAGAAAATTCCAGGCCCAGATGATTTGGATGATAAATTCTACCAAACGTTTAAGGAAGAAATAACGCCAAGTTATAAAAACTCTTCCCAAAACCTGAATCAGAAGGAACACCTCTTGACTTATGTTATGAAGCTTGCATAACTTTGATACTGAAACCACAAGATACTACCAGGGAAAACAAAACTATACACCAAGCAAGATGCTACACACATAAATAAGTGTATTTTTGAAGCAGATTCACAGAGAGAACAAACTAGTGGTTACGGGGTAGGGGTAAGAGAGGGGAAATGGAGGGATGGGGGAATGGAAGGTACAAACTACTGAGTGTACAATAGACTTAACGCTGTATTGTACAAATGGGGAATATAGCCAACATTTTGTAATAACTATAAATGGAAAGTAACCTTTAAAAATTATATAAAAGGACTTCCCTGGTAGCTCAGTGGTAAAAAATCCACCTGCCAATATAGGAGGCATGGGTCTGATCTCTGGTCCAGGAAGGTTCCACATGCCATGGAGCAACTAAGCCCCTGCACAATATTAAGCCTGTGCTCTAGAGCCTGGGAATCACAACTGCTGAGCCCACAGGCTCCAGAGCCAGTGCTCCGCAAGAAGCAGCAGCCTCTGCAATGAGAAGCCTGCGGCCACAACTGGAAACTAGTCCCCACTAACGGCAACTAGAGAAAAGCCTGAACAGCAACGAAGGCCTAGCATACCCAAAAACAAATAGATAATTCTTAATTACATAAAAAATGTTTATAAAGAGAATTTTCAATGTGTCATAAAAATAATATGATATATTTCACTCTCTTCTAAATTCTTTGGCACTGTATGGATTCCCTATATTAGAGAGGCAGTTCTTTTTAGCACTGTTTGACAGTATAAATTAAAGTTAACCTGCTATGGAAAAAGTAGGAATCTTCAGATTTCTCTATTTGTACTTTTATTCTTCACACTCTCATGTGTGCATACTTACACAGAAATGCTATACATATTTCAATGATTTAAAATGTATAAAAGAAAATATACAAAACAAAAAAATCACTGTGTTTTTATACATTAGCAATGCTTAATAAGAAAAATTATAAATTGAAATTTTTAAAAACCATACCACTTACAATAGCTTCAAAAACATGAAATATTTAGAAATAAATCTAAAGATGAGAAATACCTGTCCACTGAAAACTACAAAATACTGAGAGAAATTAAAGAATGTCTAAGTAAACAAGAGATACTTTGTTCATAGGTTGGAAGACTCAATTTTTCTAACATGTTAATCTTCCCCAAATTGAGCTATCTATTCACTGCAGTTCTATTCAAGATCCCAGCAAGGTGCTTTATAGAATGGACTAGTGGACTTTAAAATTCGTATGAAAATGCAAAGGGTATTGAATAGCCAAAACAACTCTGAAAATGAAGGACAAAAGTAGAGGGCGGGTACTACCAGATTATAAAGCTACAGTAATCAAAACACTTGGGCCTCTTAGGTGGCTCAGTGGTAAAGAATTCGCCTGCCAATAAGGGGACATGGGTTTGATCCCTGGGTTGGGAAGGTCCCCTGTAGAAGGAAATGGCAACCCACTCTAGTACTCTTGCCTGCAAAATCCCATGGACAGAGGAGCCTGGCAGGGTACAGTCCCTAGGGTCACAAAGAGTCAGACACGACTTAGTGAGTAAAACAACAATCAAAACAGCATAGTATTTGCCTAAAGACAGAAAAAGAGACCAACAGAACAGAACAGAGACCAGAAATAAAGATATATATAGACAGCTGATTTTTGAAGGTACAAAGGCAATGAAGTGGGGAAAGGAAAATCTCTTGAACAACTGAACATCTGTAACCAAAAAGTAGAAATAAAAAATAAATCTTGTTACAGATGTCATATCATCTATAAAAATTAACTCAAGGTGGCAATTAGATCTAATTATAAGACCCAAATGTAAAAACTTAAACTATATAATATCTAGAAGAGAGCACAGAAGAAAATCTTGTGACCTCTAATAGGGCAAAGATTTTTTAGATATGATACCAAAAACAAAATCTATAAGAGAACAAATAGATAAACCGGAGTTCATCAAAATTAACAATCACTTCTCTTCAAAAGACACTGTAAAAAAAGAAAGAAAGAAAACGATAAGCCATGAAGAGGGGGAAATAATTGCCAAGCATATTTCTAATAAAGGATTTGAATCCAGAATATACAAACAGGCCAAAACAGCAGAGCAGAAAGCTGCAATAAGGAACAGTATCTGTCAATTACACTCAACAGATATTTTACCAAGGATTTTTAAATCCTGTATACAACTATTAATAACAAACAATGACACAATTATCCAGGTACCTCCATTATCAACATACTTGCTAAGAATTTACAAACTATCATCCTACTATACTATACTAGAACAGGTGTAATAGTTCTCAAATTACAGCTGAGATTCTAAATTAGTTGTTTGAGGCCACATAAGCCAGATAATGCAGGGCAAAGATCAAGCCTAGTAAATCGAGCAAGAATTAAAAGAAGAAAATTACTTTACTTCAAGGCCACTGGGTAGAACTGCCTCCCTCGGCAATATTTATTCCAGAGTAAACTTTCTACAAGTGTCACTATGACAGCAGCTTTCTTAACACTTAGCCATGCATATCCACAACTCATCAAAATAGGGAAATAAAGTAAAAAAAAAAAAGAAAGAAAATACCACTTTATGTTATTCATGGCTGTCTGCATTATAACAGCCTTCTTTTGAGATTTGAGAAAATCTAAACAAGTCATAGGAAAATAAAGAACTGGATTTAGGTACCCAAGAGATACAATACAGCAATGTCATAATAACTCACATAAATATAAGGAATAACAAATTACTTTATAAAAATAAAAGGGGACAAGGCAAACATTAAAAGTTTTTATTTACTAGTCACACATTAAAAGTTCTGCAAGTTGTTCACATTCTGTAAGACTCAATGAGGAAAGAAGAAAGCATGTAAATACAGATCACTACTTCCCATCAAGAAGTATGTATGTGAAGACAGTTCTACATCACCTTGAAGACATTAATCTCTGTCCTGTGTTTCTCAACTCTGGATGCACAAAAGGGTCATCTGAGAGTTTTTAAAAAGTCCTGGTATCTGGGCCTCATCCAAGACCAATTAAATCAGAATTTCTGGGAGTAAGACTCAGGCATTTTTTAAGTATTTTTTAAAGCTCCAATGAATAACCAAGGTTGGGAACCACTACTGTTAAGTATGTGTGTGTGTACATAAACACATCTCTACATACCTGTGGAAGTTGCCATATAACTGGCTAATGTCCCAAGAAAATTAATGAGTTGGGGCTAGGCTTAAATTTTTCATGCCAGAGATAATCATTTATTTCATTCAAATATATTTTATGTCTCACTTAAAAACCACTGGCAGACATGCATAAATGCAAATGACTTTACTTTCCACAAAAAAGATTCGGACTTAGCCAACTAATATTAACATTAAAATTATGACTTAAGACACGTAAGTACTACCTTTCATTCAAGAATATGCTACTTATTCTAGTTCTCACTCTTTTTAAGATGAGCAACAGGCTAAATGGTGTGGTCTATGACAAAAGACCCAGAGCAGTAGGTGGAGGTTGGCAAAGGAATCTCCAGATTTCCTTAAAACCCAAGGGAATCCAGACTGTCTAGAAAGAAGAATCTGGGCCACAACTAACCCAGTCCATTAGAAGCAGAATTTGATGATACAGAAGAAAGTTAAGGAGGGAGAGGGGAGAGAAAGCTGGAGGAATGACCTTGACTAGGCAAAGAGGGGTTGGGACTTAGTAACGAAATAGAAACAACCACTCGTCGTCTTCTACAAGTCGTTCATCCATACCTCAGAAGGGACGGCAGAGTTGGGATTTGGGCTGGGATTTTGCTAAGCATGTTCTAATTAAGAGCGGGAGAGAGTTAAGAGTGTATACATACAAAGTGTATGGAATTAAAGCTGAAAAAGGAAACGTGAAGACTGAGGTAAGTGAGAAATAGTAAAAAGGTGGTAGAATCAATGGAATTGTGGTGTGGAAGGACTACTGAAGGCAGACTATTAGATGGAATGAACTAGGTGTCAGAGACAAATGAATGCTTGTGATTCTAATTCTGGAAGGTCTTGCAATTACTGGTAATGGTAAAATCAAGACTCTGATCACAGGAATGAGTGGCTGAAGGAGAATGGAAGACAAGATAATTGGAGAAACGTAAGAAACTAAAATGTCAGCATGCTGAAATAATCATCATTTAGACACTGTCACCAAAAATTAAGGATGAATATTGTAGAGAGTGAAAGTGAGCCATGAGAAATGTGATGGAATCACTCAGAGGTCAGCAAATGACTGGTGTGATGTCACTTGGGCAGTTAGTCTATTAACATGAAATTCAAACTTGGGGGTCTATCTCAAGAAAGAATTCCTGGAATTGGCAATGAGAATAAACAAACAAGAGACATACTAAAGGAATTATGAATTGTAGTAGGATAAAGTATTTATTACTCTAAGGAAACGGTCTCATACATCACAATAGCACAGCACAGTAACAACTACAACTAAGAAAGTCATGACCTGCTAGAGACCCAGTGGAGGCAGCAGAGAAGTTTCACAAAGGTTTGAAAGATGTGAGATGTGTGTTCAAATCTGACAGATGTGAAAAAACATGAGATACTATAAGAAATTCAAACACTTCAACAAGATTAAGGGTAGAAAGAATGAGTGTGTAAGAGATATAAATTAACAGGTGTGGAAGAGAAAGGCCACTACCTTTTTCTCTGAACAAAATATATTCTCAACAAATTAAAGTGCTGCCCAGAAATCCTTCATAGAAGTCTCCAGTATGGAACAAAATGGACAGATTTCAGTTTCATCTCATTTCCCTTACTTTGAAGGAGATGCTAGAAGACAATTAAATAATCCAATAACCCGTACTGTATGAAGATTAACCAACTTTTAGAGAATCAATTGCTTCCACATTGCATAGAAAAAATGTATAATCATTATCATAATCTCCAATATCCAAGATTAAAAATGTACCAAGGATATGTGTGCACAAGTGAGATTTTTAAACAGAATGACAGAGCTCAAGCATAAATGCTTTAGTCATAATTTCTTTGCAATGTATACACAAATAAACATGTATGAGGCTATATAAAAATATAAATCAATTTTACATTTAAAAGAACAATATTATAAATGAATACACAGCTAACAACAAAACTGCTATATACAACT
Organism: Dama dama; assembly: GCF_033118175.1. Classification (NCBI taxonomy): domain Eukaryota; kingdom Metazoa; phylum Chordata; class Mammalia; order Artiodactyla; family Cervidae; genus Dama; species Dama dama. The sequence goes on from NC_083701.1 coordinate 36,740,948, forward strand.
TTTATAAATGATGAATCTCGGAATTAAATATCCTATTGGAAAAGGCATCTCACTAAGTAACTGTTGCTATATTTTACTCTGCATCCATTTTTAGGTTACCAGTTACTATGTCATGGGAAAAGCACCGTACTTGGAAGCCACAGAATACATGTACAAGTGCTGGTGCTGGCACTCATGAACTATAAAGCAAGTTACTTAGCTTTTCTGTGCCTGAGTTTCTTAATTTACAAAGTGGAAATCAAAAATTCGTATCTCATGTGGTTTCATTAAAATTTTTGTGAAGTACTATATCAGAATGAACTCTGCAAACCATAATGAGCTATACAGTTACAGACTTGAAAATACTTTTAAAAGAGAACTAAGAGAGCCGTTAGGCCATCCACTACCCCCTCCCCCCAAAATAAAGCACAGTTAAAACCTGAGATGATAAATCTCACAGATTTTGATAAGCATGGCTCACCACCTCTCTTCGGAACCTTACCTTCGAATGAGCAGGCCCTCTTTCTTTCAGAAGTTTATACTGGGGTTGGACTCTATTGAAACGGGCTAACTCATTTACCAGACACATTGGAGTTTTCTCTTTGGGGTTTGCCATTTTATCTTGGAGAGAAGCTGTAAATAAAAAGGCTGTAAAGTTTTTGTGAAGAATGACTTTACAAAATGGAAGAAAAACTAGTTTTGACTTTTTCAGACTGAAATCAGATAGTATATTCGGATTAAATTATTTTCATGAATTTTAGATAAAAGTTTCAAATCATCTAAATTTCAAATCATCAAACCATCTGATCATCATTCAAATCATCTAAATCATCTAAATTTCCATTACATGCAACAGAAATATGTATCACATTTTAAACAATAAATTAAGGTAACTTTTTTCCTGAGTACCTAAATTGCTCTCTATACATAAACATGATAACAGCATGCTTAAAGATTGAAAAACAGCATAAGATTATATAATAACTTTTAATTTATCCTATAACTTTCTTCTCAAGAAATTTTAGCATAAACACATAATTCTTATTCTTATTGCTATAAAACTAAATTTTATCTGTTTTATCATTTAATCTTTCTTTTTTCCTTCTCATTCTAAAGTAGCATATTAAATTGAAAAAGCTCCAGATGTGGAAATCAAGTCCTAAGTTTAATTACTAGCTTTCCCAATTATTATTTTTTTGTAATTTTTTTAATGAAATTTTGAGGAAAAAAATTAAAATAATTTAATAAATGACCAGTTATCACCCAAAATTAAAATTAGTATTTTGTTCGCTTTTATTCTTATTTTTTAAAAAAAGGAAAAACAGAATTACATTCCAGTTAAGTTCCCTTTATCTTTTCCAGAAACTACCACTATGTGAATTTAAACTATATCCCTCTCGGATATTCTAAAATACATTTATATGCATGCATATATATCCACGAAGAAATACATAATCCTGACATATGTGGTTTTGTAGTTCACATAAATAGTAATATAACAGATGTACCATTTTCACAATGTTCTTCACTCTTCATTATGTTTTTGAGATTTAACTCATAGCTCCAGTGTATTACTTTTTACCTGATGTATAATTTTCATCATAATACCTCAGCCGTGTTTTAACCCTCCCTACTGACAGAAGACTTTTATTAACAGACTGTCTTCAATTTCTCACTCTTACAAGTTAAAGTGACACTACCAAACATCACTAAGAAGGACTGTACCAAATGACCTTCCCTCAGCAGCATGATAATTACTATTTCCCTCCAACCTTGAAAATGTGTAGTATGGTCAGATATTTTCATCTCTGACAATCTGATGTCTGACAAAACTGTTTTTGATCATCTGGGTTTCCCCTTCTGGGAACTAGTTCTGTCCTTTTTTCTACTGACTATTTTATGTATAGTATTTATCAATCTTTTCTTTTGTGGTCTGTGACTTTACTACCTTAAGAAACCCTCCCCTAATCTAAAAGGTCTTAATTATTTTTACTTAAATTTACTAAGCCTATTATCCTTTATCTAAAAAATAAGAATCATAAATACATTCTACTTAACTAACACTCAAGTTGTTATAAGGTTACAATTTTTAAATACACAGTACTTTAAATTCTACAATTATTATTACAGCTTCAGAATATTTTTATAGTATCTTATCCTATATTTTTCCTTCATCTCATTTACAGACATACATATTTAACTGCTTTTTTAGTTTTTCCTTCACCTCCCATTTTAAAACTTAAGCACAGGGACGCCCCAGCAGTCCAGTGGCTGCAACTCTGCCTTCCAAAGCAGGGGGCGGGGGTTCAATCCCTAGTTGGGGAAATAGGCTCCCCCACGTCATAGGGTATGGCCAAACACTAAAAAAAACACAAAAGCTAAGCATAAGACATGCAAATGGATTACTTCCTGCTCAATTAAATCAAAGTCACAATATATAAAGAATACATTAAATAAATGGAAATAGCTGGTTTTAGGAACTTCATCCATAAACTTTCTATTACAAGGTTTGATGTAGAACATAGTATCTTTTTTAATACTTTTACTTTTTAATATCCTTTATAGGACTAATCATTTGGTATAATAACTTGATCACAATCATTACTAAGAAATTATTTTGTAACAATACTGCACAAATACCTAGTAAGGCATACGTTAAAAAAAAAAAGAATAGAATATAAGCAACCAACTGTAGGACCAATACAGTTGACAGTTAATTCTACAATTAAACCAATCTAAGCGGCGTGCAAAGCAAAAATAAACAAATAAGGAACACCACAAAAAAGGCAAAGACTATTAGTCAGAAAAGGTTAAGGAAATCTGCATTTTACTTATTCTATTGCATATGATTCAAATAAACATTTTATAAACATTTCTGTGCCAGGAAGTCAGTTATCTTATATAAAATACAAAGTGATCTGGGACTATAGTCAAATTTTGGTCCTTGCACACCATAGTGTTAAATACAGATCACACAGCTACCTGAACATCAAAAAGCAAAAGAAGAATGAAAATGAGAAAATATTTAAGTCTAGTAAAAATGAGTTATTTAGCATAATACTAAAACGGCATTTATACTGCTACCATGAATTTTCGTAACTCAGCAAAATGCTGCATATTCATATGTTATGATACAAAAAATATTAAGATCATAGCAAGAATAATGTTATGATTTTACAGTATAAAAAGTAACAGCACCAGATTTAAGCATGTTTAAATGTGAGTAAAATATGTTTATAGCTCTATAAACTTAGCTCTGTTTGGTAAGAAAATCTTATCTGAATTCCTTAAAGGAAAATGATAATAACATGGCACTAAAACTTATATTCCATTCATTCTAACTTTCTGCTTCATAAAAATTACATGAATCCAATTATGGATTCACATAATCCATTAATGGAATCCAATAATGGATTTTATGTTTAAGTTTTGGTGTGAAAGATGTGCAAAATACATGTAAGATCCCACCTCAATAAAACTTCCAAAGCCCAAACGCTTAGTTAGTAAATTTAAAAATAACTAGTCCTAGTTCAGATTTTATTTTACAAAATGATTAAAACTTTATTTTCCATAGTTGTTCCTGCATTCAATTAGAAATCTTATTACCAATACTAACAATACTAACAGAGTTCAATGACAAAGTAATAATAAATAATTAAACCAAAATTTTGATAAAATATCTACAAAATTATAAAACAAATTGGTCTATAAAAATTGAGATCCATAAACTTTATATATTATTTTTTAGAAAAGTCAATAGTACAAAAAGTGTTGCATAAGCATACATTTTCAAGAGACTGAAAAAAGCTTCAATTCAACTTGGTGGCTGGAATAGTAGATACCTACTTAGAAGTAAATAAAATTAATGACAATGAATTTCACAGTTTTAAAACTTTGCTTCTGAGAGAACCAATGCCATATACTTAAGAGCCTAAGAGCCTGTTTTGGGTATCTGCCACTGACTGACTTCTACACATAACCTTAAGAAAGTACTTAAATCTCACTTTCCTGGACAGTGAAATAGAAATAATTGTTTTTATATTACTGGATTATAGTATATTGGTTGAATCAAATGATGTAAGATACTATTAACAATAAGAATCTGGTATTACTCTGCATATAAATAACCTTTAGCACCCTATCACTGAAAATGAATACAGTGATTTGATTTCATAAACTTTTTTCATGGCTTCCTAAGCTAAAATAGATTCCGAGTTAAAATGTTTGTTAGGATAAGTTGATTATATTCATACTATTACACTTCTTTATTATTCTATGAAAAGCATGTATTTGCTATTATTTTTCCACTGACTTACTGTAATGTATTAAGCTTGCTTCCATTGAAAAATCCCCAAGTGTGATATACATTACATTTGAGATTTCTCATATTTCTGTTAGGGAAGAGTTTACCTTGGATATAAAGTCTGTCTTCATGTAACACTCCCTAACTTTGACAAGTTACATTGGTAAAATAGCTATAACAGCAGGATCTGCACACTCAGCAAAACAGAGGCCTACCCTACTTTTTGAGACAGATTGTTTCTATGCTAAAATGTCCTAAACTCTCTGGGACTTGATCTTCAAAATATGCCAAAATAACACAGTTTACAGTTTTCAATCAACAGGCAAAGAATACTTGTTCCAAAGGAGTTCAGAGTCTGGGAGAAAACACACATAGAGAGAAGACACCAATACATAGACTACAACATGGTAGGTGCTAAGATAAGACTTTAAAAGGGACTCCTTAGGTGAAGGGGTGTTGAAACGCAGGTTTCAAGGGGTGGTGATTAGATTACATTACATTAGTTAAGGAAAGTAGGCATTCACCAAATTAGTGAGGGAGGGAAAGAGAAAGAGGCCGAGCTTTCCCAGAGCACACATGCAGAAGAAACCACAGTAAACACACCACATTCTGGAAAATGCAAGCAGATCACTGGCAGAATGTAGAATGCAGAGTAGGATGCAGCAGAAAAAATGTGACCAGAATCCACCAAAATACCAAAAGTTGCCTAAGCCAGAACTCAAGAGTAGCAACATTTTTAAGGTAGTTAAATTACAGCTGAAGTGATGCTAGGAAACCACAGGCTAACCTCACCTGCCAAGGCAAGTCTTTCCATAGAAGAATCCGTGTCCATCACAGGTACAGAAAATAACTTGAACACAGTCTATGTCTCTCTGCTGGCTCCCCTTTCCCTATTCTCTGCTACTGGAAGGGGCTCATCCTAATTCCCAAGTAAAATAAAAAGAAAGAAAATAAGAGTCAAAAAAGAACAAGGAATTTACCTTTCACAGGGTCCTGCCCTCTAAGAGAAACATTAACTGTCTGTCCAGAGCTGCAACTAAAACATAGCTTATAACTTCACATCAGACAGTAACCTAAGGCTGTCCAAGCAAAATCACCACCCAAGGGCCAAATTGCTGTACTAGAATTGCCTGTCAATTAGGATAAATTAGAGTTCCTATCTCATATGGCTGTGGTGGTATTTTAGTCACTATGTCATCCAACTCTTTTGATGCCATGGACTATAGCCCGCCAGGCTCTTCTGTCCCTATCTCAAATAGACAGAAAAATTAATTCCAAAAGTATTCAAGTGAAGAATATAAAAATATGACAAAACACAAGAAAACTTGGCTAAATGTATGTCAAAATCCTGCAACATAGAAAACTTCTAGAAAGAAACCTAAAAATTATGATGGGATAAACTGATAGATTTAACAACACTAAATGTAAAACTTCTATAGAGCAGAAAACACCAGGAATGACACTAAAACATTGTCAACATAGACAATTCCCCTGGATCTATAGATTAATTTGGTGAAAATCAACATTTTAACAAAGCTGAGGCTTCCAATCCATGTACATGACATATAGTCAATTTTCATTATTGAGATGATGACATCTCAGTGATAGCTATGTTTTTTAACATTCCTGCAAAACAGTGAATTATTAAATACTGAGTCATTGCTTCTGGGGAAATAAAAGGTTCAGTTCAGTCGCTCAGTCATATCGGACTCTTTGCGACCCCATGAATTGCAGCACGCCAGGCCTCCCTGTCCATCACCAACTCCCGGAGTTTACTCAAACCCATGCCCATCGAGTCGGTGATGCCATCCAGCCATCTCATCCTCTGTCGCCCCCCTTCTCCTCCTGCCCCCAATCCCTCCCAGCATCAGGGTCTTTCCCAGTGAGTCAACTCTTCGCATGAGGTGGCCAAAGTATTGGAGTTTCAGCTTCAGCATCAGCCCTTCCAATGAACATCCAGGACTGATCTCCTTTAGGATGGACTGGTTGGATCTTCTTGCAGTCCAAGGGACTCTCAAGAGTCTTCTCCAACACCACAGTTCAAAAGCATCAATTTTTCGGCACTCAGCTTTCTTCACAGTCCAACTCTCACATCCATACATGACCACTGGAAAAACCATAGCCTTGACCAGACAGACCTTTGTTGGCAAAGTAATGTCTCTGCTTTTTAATATGCTATCTAGGTTGGTCATAACTTTCCTTCCAAGGAGTAAGCATCTTTTAATTTCATGGCTGCAGTCACCATCCACAGTGATTTTGGAGCCCCAAAAAATGAAGTCTGACACTGTTTCCACTGTTTCCCCATCTATTTCCCATGAAGTGATGGGACCAGATGCCATGATCTTAGTTTTCTGAATGTTAAGCTTTAAGCCAACTTTTTCACTCTCCTCTTTCACTTTCATCAAGAGGCTTTTTAGTTCCTCTTCACTCCCTGCCAAAAGGGTGGTGTCATCTGCATATCTGAGTTTATTTACATTTCTCCTGGCAATCTTGATTCCAGCTTGTGCTTCTTCCAGCCCAGCATTTCTCATGATGTACTCTGCATATAAGTTAAATAAGCAGAGTGACAATATACAGCCTTGATGTACTTCTTTTCCTATTTGGAACCAGTCTGTGTTCCATGTCCAGTTCTAACTGTTGCTTCCTGAACTGCATACAGGTTTTTCAAGAAGCAGGTCAGGTGGTCTGGTATTCCCATCTCTTGAAGAATTCTCCACAGTTTATTGTGATCCACACAGTCGAAGGCTTTCGCATAGTCAATAAAGCAGAAATAGATATTTTTCTGGAACTCTCTTGCTTTTTCGATGATCCAGTGGATACTGGCAATTTGATCTCTGGTTCCTCGGCCTTTTCTAAAACCAGCTTGAATAAAAGGTTAGGTTCCTGTAAACCTCTGGACATAACATTTTTTTAGTCAATTAATAAATAACCTTGTTTTATGTGTGTTTTATCTAGCTAAAGATCCCTTACTTAATATATACTGTTGAACTCACTAATATTGAACTCAGAGCCAACAATAACTCCTGAATGAAGTTTAGCTAAACACATATATCTTCTCCATAAGACATATCACAGCCTTCCTGTTCTTAAAGACACTACAAAGCACTTTAGCACTATGCTTGGGAGCCATTTTAAATAGCTAAATCACCAACCAAAAAACACAAAAATAAAAGAAATTAAAAAAAAAAACACAAAAATAAAATGTGGCACTAAATAAGCCAAGAAAAGGACACTTGCTTATGGTAGGAGAACTGAAACAAGAGCAGACTGCCATCTTCTTCAACCCCAGTTCAGATTGTGCACACAGGGCAACTCAATTTTTCACCACTCCGCACTTGTCAGTAAATGATCACAGAAGCGCTGCAAGGATTATTTAGGGGTTACATATAAATTTTAGCAAATAAACCAACTCACAAATACAGGATCCATGAATAATGAGGATCAAATGGACCTCAGTTATTTAGGTATCCTTTCATTTCAGCAGTATTTTATAGCTTTCAGTATTCTTTAACACACTTTTGTTAGATTTATCCATAAATACTTCATATTTTTGATAGTATTTTTAAATGGTATTTTTTTCAGATTGTTCCTTGCTGTGCATGCTCACTCATGTCAGACTCTTTTGCAAACTCATGGACTACAGCCCATCAGGCTACCCAGTCAATGTAACTTTTCAAGTAAGAATGCTGGAGTGAGTTGCCATTTCCTACTCCAAGGGATCTTCCCAACCCAGGGATCAAACTTGCGTCTCTTGTGTCTCCTGAACTGGCAGGTGGATCCCTTACCACTGTGCCACCCGGGAAGCCTCGCTAGTGTACGGAAACACAATCAATTTTTGCATATTTATCTTGTATCCTTCAATTTTGCTATACTTATTCATTAGGTCTAGCAGGAGTCCATCAGATTTCCTACATAGAAAATCAAGTCACATCTGTTTATTAGGACTTCCTTTTATTCCTATTCCAGAACCTACTGCCTGGTTCTGCATCCCACTAATGCTGACACTGGTGTCTTTAGAAACCATTCCTTCCACTTCAAGTATTTTTGAAAAGTTGGTGTAGGACTAATATTATCTCTTCCTACAGTATTTAGTAAACTCACCAATTGGTCCAATAGGTGAACTGGACCTACAGTTTTCTTTGTGGGAAGTTTCTTTTTTTAACTACAACTTTAGTATCTTTAATACATACATAGCTATTCAGATTCTCTCTTCTTCTGCTTCCTCTAGAATTACTTTATTCTTTTTCTACATCATTAAGGTGGAAACTAAGGTCATTTATTTGAGATCTTTCTTAATATAAATATTTAAAGCTATAGATTTCCCACTAAGGACTGTTTTAGCAACATCTAATACATTGTGTTTCTGTTCTTACTCAATTTAAAATACTTTATAATTTCCCTTTTTGTTTCTTCTTTTAATCATGAATTACTTATAAGATACTATGTAATTTTCAAATATTGTAGATTTTCCAAGGATACTTCTATTAATAATTTCTAATTCAATTGCACTGTTATCTGAGAAGGTTCATTTTAGGAGTTGATTCCTTCTGAATTACTGAGATTTATTTTATGGCCCAAAATACAGTCTATCTTGGTAAATGTTCTGTATGAACTTGTGAACAAATGGGTATCCTGCCCTTCTTGTTTAAAGTGTTTTGTAAATGCAGCCAGGTCAAGTTGGTTGACAGTATTATTCAAGTCAACTACATCTCTGAAACTTTTTTTCCTGTCAATTTGTTACATCACTTATTGAGAGGGATCACTGAAATCTCTGACCATAATTGTGAGTGTTTCTGTGAATTTCTATTCGTTTTTGCTTCGTGTGTTTTGAAATTCTATTACTAGGTGCCAGTGGCTCAGTGACAAAGAATCTGCCTGCCAGTGCAGGAGACCTGGGTTCAAACCCTGGGGCAGGAAGATTCTCTGGAGAAGGAAATGGCTACCCACTCCAGTACCCTTCCCTGGGAAATCCTCTGGACAGAGGAGCCTGGTGGGCTACAGTCCAGAGGGTTGCAAAAGAGTGAGACAGAGCTTAGCAACTAAACAGCAGCAACAACAACAAAATATTTAGCACTGATAGTCCTCTTAATTAACTGATCCCTTTATTGTTAGGAAACGATCTTCTTTAACCCGGGTAGGAAATATTCCTTGCTCTGAAACCTACTGTAATACTAATAAAACCACTCCAAGTTTCTTTCAACTAAGTTAGTGTGTTATGTCTTTTTCCATCCTTTTAATCTATTTGTTGTTTACAGTTACTATTTCTTACAGGCGAGTATATGGTGGGATCTTGCTTTTTAATTCAATACCAGCCTTCAAATCAGGATGTTTTTTAACACTACTTACTTTTTTAAAAATATGAAACACCACACAAATTTATGTCATCTTTGTACATCTCTGCATCATTCCAATCTTACATGTGCTGCTGAAGCAAACACTATTTACATTTAATGGGATTATACAATATCATTAAGTTTGAACCTATCATATTATTATATTTTTCCCATCTGGTCTTTGGTCCCTTCATCTTTTCATGGTTTCTGTTGACTTAATTATTTTGTATATTCAATTCTATCTACTGCTTTGGCTTATTAGCTATAAGTTTGGTTTTGTTTTGTTTTTTTTTTTGCTATTTTACTAACTGCTACAGCTAATGACATATATCTTATCTACCTTTATATTGTACCACCTAATGAAGGGCATTAAAATCTTTAATAATATCCTTCCTTTTCTCCCTCAACCTTCAAGCTATTACTATGCACTGTACTTTTTTGTATGCTATAAGCCTCACAATAGCTTAATATATTGCTCTGAATAAAAAATCACCTTTCAAAAAGATTAATAAAAAAGATTATACATTTACCCAAGTAATGACCATTTCTGCTTTCTTCTTTGTTCATCTTTTTCATTTTCCTGCTGCTTGAAAGACATTCTTTAAAATTTTTCTTGTAGTGGGGGAGTGTTGAGTAAGGTGTTTGCATAGACATTTCTCCAACAATGACATTAAAATAGCCAACAAGCAAATAAAGAGACATTAAACATCACTAATATCAAAGATGCAAATGAAAACTCTAAGATGCCACTTCATATCTAGTACGATGGCCATCAGCGAGGAGGAGAGGGAGGGAGGGAGAAAGGAAGGGAGGAAAGAAAGAGAGAAATAAGCACTGGTGAGGATGTGGGGAACTTGGAGCTCTTGTTTATTATTAGTGGGAATGTGAAATGGTGCAGCCACTATGGAAAACAGTCATTAAACAGAACTACCATAGGATCCAGCAATTTCGCTTCTGGATATATACCCAGAATAACAGAAAGCAGGCATCTGAACATACACTTGCTCTCCCGTGCTCACTGCAGTATTATTCAAATAGTCAAAAGGTGGAAACATCCCAAATATCTATTGATAGATGAATGAACAAAATGTGGTATACACATATAACAGAGTATTATTCAGCCTTAAAAATGAAATTGTGACACATGGTATGACATGAATCACATTATGCTAAGTAAAATAAGCTAGTCACAAAAGGACAAACATTGTACAATTCCACTTATATGAGATATCTAGAGTAGTCAAATTCATAGACAGAAGTAGAATGGTGGTTGACAGGGGCTGATGGATTGAAGAATGGGGAATTAGTGCTCTAATGGGTATAGAGTTTCAGTTTGGGAATATCAAAATCTCTGCAGATGGATAACGGTGATGGTTGCATAACACTGTTCATGTACTTAATGTCACTATACACTTAAAAATGGGCTTCCCTGGTAGCTCAGTGGTAAAGAATCCACCTGCCAATGTAGGAGATGTGGGTTCAATTTCTAGGTTGGGAAAAGTCCCCTGGAGAAGGGAATGGTAACCCACTCCAGTATTCTTGCCTGGGAAATCCCATGGACAGAGGAGTCTGGTGAGCTATAGTCCATGGGGTCACAAGAGAGTCAGATAAAACCTAACAACTCTCTAACAAGACTTAAAAATAGTTAAAATGTTAAATTCTGTGTTGTATACTGAATATTTTACAATAATTAATTTTAAACAAAAGAGTCACTTCTTTTTCATTTCCTCTGGAATATATTTTTATTGAAGAATAGCTGGTTTACAATGTTCTGTTAGCTTCGGGTGTACAACAAAGTGATTTATAAAAAATATACACATATATTCATCAGGTTCTTTTCAATTATAGGTTATTACAAGATATAGAATACAGTTCCCTGTGTTATACAGTAGGGCCTTGTTATTTATCTATTTTAAACATAGTAGCGTGTATCTGTTAATTCCAAACTCCTAACTCATCCTTCCCCTACGTTTTCCTTTTGGTAACCATAAATTTGTTTTCTATATCTGTGAGTCTGTTTTGTAGTAAGTTCTTTTGTATGACAAGTCATTTCTTGAAAAACATCCTCAGAGGGAACAGAATCCAAGGTTGACAAGTATTTTATGTTATGTTTAAAATGTCGCTTCACTCTTTTCTGGCTTGTACATTCCAACAAAAACTCTGTCATCCTCATCTCTATTTCCCTATATATAATGTCTTTTCTTCCCCCTGACTGATTTGAAGATTTCCCTTTACTATCACTGATTTTCAGTCATTTGAATATTGTTTCTCTCAAATTAGAGTCACTGAGCTTTACACATCTATGAAGTGTATACTGGATTGGCCAAAAAGTTGGTTTGGATTTTTCCGTAATATTTAATGGAAAAGTCTTTATTTGGTCTAGTATTTTCCTGTTCCCCCTCCCTTCTCCTCAACATCTAGTTAATTTATCTTAGACTTATGATGTCATCCAACAACTCACAGATGCTCTGGTTCATTTTTTTTTCTGCATTTTCACTCTTTGCTTCATTTTGGTTAGTTGCTATTCCCTACATATTCCAGCTCACTTACCTTTTCTTCTACAGTGTCTGCTATTAATTCCATCAAGTATGTTTTACTTCAGATATTGCATTCTTCATTTCTAGAATTCCCACTTAAGTCTACTCTCATACCTTTTATTTATATTCTCATCATTTTCCTATTTTCCTCTATCTTCCTGAACATTGACAGCATTATTAATAGCAACTCTTTTTACAGTTTTGTCTGCCAAATCAATCATCTTTGTCATTTCTGGGTCTCTTTCTAGAGATTTTTTTTTTTTTTTACTCTAGTTATGGGTTATATTCTCATGCTTCTTTGCAAGCATTTTAATTTTTTAATAGAAATGAAAGTGACATAACATCAAATTAGCCATTTCAAAGTGAAGACATCGGGGCATTAGTACAGCCACAACGTCGTGCAACCATCACCTCTACCTAGTTTCAAAATGTTTTTATCACACCAAAATAAACTCCATACCCACTAGGCAGTTATTCCTCTTTTTTCCTTACCCCCCAGGACCTGGCAACCACCAATCTGCACTCTGTCTCTATAGAATTACTTATTCTAGATATTTCATGTAAATGGAATCAGATAATATGTGACTCTACTGTTTGACTTCTTTCACTTAGCAAAGGGGTTTTGAGGAGCATCACATTATACCATGTATCAGTATGTCATCTTTTCTTACAGATAAATAATATTCTATGGTGTGTATGTACCACAATTTGTTTACCCATTCTTCTATTCATTTGGGCTGCTTATATCATCTGGTTATTATAAATAGTGTTAATATGAATGTGTGTGTGCATATATTTGAGTAACTGTTTTCAATTCTCTGGGGTATATATCTAGGAGTGGAATTGCATGTCAATATTATGTTAAACACTCTAAAGAAATCCAAAACTGTTTTCTACAGAAAATAAAACACTTTACATTCCCACCAGTATAGTACAAGTGTTCTGCTTCCTCCACAACATCACTAACACTTGTTATTGTTGGTCTCTCTGATTCCAGCCACCCTAGAGAGCAAGAAAGGATACTCATGGTGGTTTTCACTCGCATTTCCCTAATTACTAATGAGGCTGAGTATTTTTGTTCACATACATGTTGGTCATTTGTACATTTTCTTTGGAGAACTATCTATTCAAGGCCTTTACCCATTTCAGTTGGATTTCTTTTTACTGTTGAGTTGTAAGAATTATAGTTCTTATGTCACTGATCCATTTTGAGTTAATTTTTGTATGTGGTGTGAGATAGGGGTCCATGTTTATTCTTTTGCATATCGATATCCACTTGTCTTAGAATTCCTACTTGTTGATGACATTATTCTTTCCTGCGCTGTGTGGTTTGGGGCAATCCTGTCAAAAATCAGTGGGTCATATACATAATAGCTTATTTCTAGCCTCTCAATTCTATTCCATTGGTCCTCCTTCCTTATGCCAGAACCACACTATTTTGATATTGTAGACTTACAGTATGTTTTGAAATGGAGTATGTATGAGCCGTCCAACTCTGTCTTCTTTCAAGATTGTTTTGGCTATTTGGGCCCACTGCAATTCTATAAGCAGCTGAAGATCAGTTTTTCAAGTTCTGTGAAAAAGGTCACTGGAATTTTGATGGGCCTTATACTAAATATGTACACTGTTTTGCATAGTGCTGCCATCTTAACAATACTGTTTTCCAATCCATAAACAAAAAGTATCTTGCCATTTACTTGAGTCTTCTTTAACTTCTTCCAACACTGTTATATAGTTTTCAGAGTACAGGTATTTCAATTTCTGTATGCTTCTGGATGCTGTTATAAATGGAACTGTTTTCTGAATTTCCTTTTTGGATTCTATACTGCTGGTATAGAGAAACAGAACTGTATTTTGTATCATCTTGTACTGCAACTTTTCTGAATTCATTAGCTCTGCTTTTTTTTTTTTTTATTCATAGATTCTTTGGGATTTTCTATATACATGCCACATGTCATTTGCAAATAGAAATGGTTTTACTTCTTCCTTCCAGATTTGGATGTCTTTTATTTCTTTTTCTTGTCTAATTACTCTGGCAATAACTTCCAGTACAATGCTGAATAGCAGGGATAAGAACAAGCATCCCTACCTTGTTCCTGAATATAAAGAGAACTTTTTAGTCTTTCAACATTAAATTGGATTCTACCTGTGAGCTTTCCATAAATGCCCTTTATCATGCTGAAGTAGTGCCCCTCTATTCCTAGTTTTTGAGTGTTTCTATTATGAACAGGTGTTGAATTTTATCAAGTGCTTTCTGTAATCACACAGGAGGTGATCATGTGTGTGTGGTGTGGGTTTCCATTGTCTATTAATGTAGTGGATTATATTGATTGATTTTCCTACGTTGAACCACTCTTGCATTCCTGGAGTAAATTCCACTTGGCTGTGGTATACAATCCTTTAAATATATTGTTGGATTTAGTTTGTTAGCATTTTGTTGAGGACTTTTTACATCTATATTCATAAGGAATACTGATTTGCAGTTTTTTTTCCTCACGGTGCCTTTGTTTTGGCTTTAATATCACAGTAATACTGGTTTTATAGAATGAATTAGGAAGTATTCCCTTCTCTCCTATGTTTTAGAAAAGTCTGAGAAGGATTAGTGTTAATTCTTCTTTAAATGTTTGGTAGAATTCATTAGTGAAGCCATCTGGTTCTGGACTTTTCTTTGTTTGGGAGGGATTTTAAAAAAAAAAACTGATTCAATCTGTTTACTTCTAATAGGTCTGTTGAAATTTTCTATTTCTTTTTAAGTCTGCTTTGGTAATCTGTGTTTCTAGAAATCTGTCCATTTCATGTAGGTTATCCAATTTGTTGGCATACAACTGTACTATATGCCATAGTACTCTCTAATAATTCTTTTACTTCTTTAAGGTCATGGCAATGTCCCCACTTTCATTTCTGATTTTTGTTATATGCATCTTTGCTTTTTTTGTCAGTCCAGCTTGTCAGTTTAGCTGATCTTTGCAAAGAACCAACTTTTAGTTTCAGTGATTCTCTATATTGCTTTCTATTCTCTATTTTATCTCCACTTTAACCTTTATTATTTTCTTTCTTCAGCTAGCTTTGGGTTAATTTACTCTTTTTCTGGTTTTCTCAAAGTGAAAAGTTAGGTTATTTGTTTGAGATTGTCCTTTTTAAATGTAGGTGTTTACTGCTATCAATTTCCCACTGAGCACTGCTTTTACTGAATCCCTTAAGTTATAGTATACTGTATTTTTATTTTCATTTGTCTGTGTTGTTCAGGTATTCAGTCATATCCAACTCTTTGCAACCCCATGGACTGCAGGACACCAGACTTCCCTGTCCATCACTGTCTCCTGGAGTTTGCTCAAACTCATGTCCATTGAGACAGTGATGCCATCCAACCATCTCATCCTCTGTCACTCTCTTCTCCTCCTGCCCTCAATCTTTCCCAGCATTGGGGTCTTTTCCAATGCATTGGCTCTTCACATCAGGTGGTCAAAGTATTGGAGCTTCAGCATCAGTCCTTCCAATGAATATTCAGGGTTGATTTCCTTCAGGATTGACTCGTTCGATCTCCTTGTTGTCCAAGGGACTCTTCAAGAGTCTTGTCCAGTACCACAGTTCAAAAGCATCAATTCTTCAGCACTTCAGCCTTCTTCACGGTCAAACTCTCACATCCGTACATGACTACTGGAAAAACCATAGCTTTGACTATATGGACCTTTGTCAGCAAAGTGATGTCACTGATTTTTAATACACTGTATAGATTTGTCATAGCTTTTCTTCCAAGGAGCAAGTGTCTTTTAATTTCATGGCTGCAGTCACTGTCCACAGTGATTTTGGAGCCCAATAAAATAAAGTTTATCACTGTTTCCATTTTTCCCCATCTGTTTGCCATGAAGTGATGGGACTGGATGCCACGATCCTAGTGTTTTGAATGCTGAGTCTGAAGCCAGCTTTTTCACTCTCCTCTTTCACCTTTATCAGAGTCTCTTTAGTGGCTTTTTGCTTTCTGCCATTAGGACGGTGTTATCTGCATATCTGAGGTTATTGATTATATCTCCTGGCAATCTTGATTCTAGCTTGTACTTCATCCAGCCCAGCATTTCACATGATGTACTCTGCATGTAAGTTAAATGAGCAGGGTGACAATATACAGCCTTCATTTGTCCTTAATTATTTGCTTATTTACCCTATGATTTCTCCTTTGATCTGTTGGCTGTTTACGAGTATGTTGTTTAATTTCCACATATTTGTGATTTTTTTTGTATTCTTTCTGCCATTGATTTCTAGCCTTATTCCGCTGTGACCAGAGAAGATACCCTGTATGATTTCAATCTTTCAAAACACACTGAGGTTTGTTTTGTGACCTAACCTATGGCCTATTCCTGGAGAATGCTTTATGTACACTTGGTAAGAATTTGTATTCTGATGTTGCAGAATGCTTTTTATATGTCCATTAGGTCTAATTAGTTTATAGTGCTGTTCATGTCCTCTGTGTCCTTACTGATCTTCTGTCTAGATGTTTTACCCCTTATTCAAGGTGAGGCAAGCATTTTAATTTTGGATGATAAACACTGTGAATTTTACACGTGAGGTTCTGGACTGTGTGGCATTCCTCTATATAGCTTTGGACTTTGTTGTGGTGCACAGTTAAATTACTGGGAACACTTGGAGTCTTCTGAAGACTTTCCAATACCCTATGTATTACAAGGTCTTTATAAACTAGACAGTGGAAACACAAACTATTCCCAGCCTCGTGTGAGCTCCAGAAATTCTTTTCTTACTGCTCTCCAGCAGTTCTTTCCCTGACTTTGATTAGGTCCTGTCATGCAACTACAGATCAGAACCGAGCCAAAGACTCAAGAAGAACCCTCTGCAGCTCTCTAGAATGCATACGTGCTTGCTGCTGCATCGCTTCAGCAGTGTCTGACTCTGTGCGACCCCATAGACGGCAGCCCACCAGGCTCCCCTGTCCCTGGAATTCTCCAAGCAAGAACACTGGAGTGGGTTGCCACTTCCTTCTCCAATGCGTGAAGTGAAAAGTGAAAGTGAAGTCGCTCAGCTGTGTCCGTGGACTGCAGCCTTGAGTGCACTCTTAATTAAATATTTGCCACTTCTTCCCACAGCTCCCTTCTCTCTGGTACTCTGACCTACAATTCTAACTACCTTGGCCTTCCCAAACTCTTATCTTTGTTTCCTAATCTCAACAAAACTTGGTTCGGTTTTGATTCCTCCTTCTTCTACCGCAGCATACAAACAACCTCTAGGCTCTGCTATAAACTACTGCAATAGAAGGACTTACTTCATTTGTTTCTATTCTCTCAGGGATCACAGTCTGTTGCCACCTGTCATCCAATGTCTAAAAACCATTGTTCACATATATTCACATATCTATCTATCTATATATATATATATCTATATATATATACACACACACACACATATATATATATTCTCTCAAGTTTTGTAAGCAGGAGTATATTATTGCTGCATAACAAATTACCCTCAACTTAGCGGCTTAAAAAATAAGCATTTTTTTAAATCTACTTTCTAAGGTTCATCAATCAAGGAGCAGCGTGGCTTAGTGGTTCTGGCTCAGAATGTCTCATGGTGCTGCAGTCAAGACGCTGGTAGGCCAGCAGTCTCTGGTATGGAAGCTTCACAAGGGCTAGAAGACCTGCTTCCAAAAAGGCTCAGTCACACAACATAAGCTAAAGGCCTCAGTTCCTTGTTAGCTGTTGGCAGGAGACCTCAATTTCTCACCATGTGGGCTCTCCAGTGAGCTATTCACAACATGGCAGCTAACTACTCTGAGTGAGCAATGCAGGGTGACACAGAGGGAGAGAGAAGAGAAACTTCTTTTTTTTCCTTTTGGGGGCCACACTCTGCAGCATGCAGGATCTTAGTTTCTCACCAGGAACTGAACTTGTGCAACCTCAGTGGAAGCACACAGTCTTCTGGGCTGCCAGGGAAGTCTTCCATAATGTCTTTTATAACCCATCCTTGGAAATGATCCATCACTTCTACCACATCCTATCGGCCAGACCTGACAGAGGATTAACACAAGGGTGGCAGAGATCACTGGGGGCTATCTTGGAAGCTGGCTATCCAGAGGACAAATCCTGTTATGCCAGCATGGCAGAAAGCCAAAATCCTTCTTAAACATTTTAACCTCCCGGTGATTACTACTTTTTTTAATCCCCTAACTGTAAACTGCATCCTATGACTTTAAAAAGGGATGGGCAGGTTGTAGACCCTACTCCAAAGCCAGACTTCGAAGAAAAATAACTCAGAGTAAGTACCAGCAGCTTTTAAGTGAAAAGGACAGTTTTGGGGCATATGGTAAGGAGGAGGAGAGCACTTGTAGCTGACCTGCCTTGAGAAACATTCAAGTGGTTCACTCCCCCACACAATTCCTTACTCTGCTGACCAACTTAAACATCTGCCCTCCTTTCTCAACAATCTCCAGAGCAACAACAGCACCAATGCCAGTCACAGTAATTTGTGTTATCCCAATCGCTCCTCACAACAGACCTGGGGAATACTATCATTATCCCTTAAACTTCAGACCTTTTGTTTCTTAATGACCAAACCCTGGCTTTACACTTTACAGTATACCTTGATACAACTTTATTCTTTCGATTTAATACCTGGCTCCCTCTTGTTCTACAAGATTCTCTACTTGTCTGGCGCTGGAACTCTATTTTGTCCTCCCTATTCTCCTACTTCACTTGAATCAGGCCTTAAAGCTTCCCCTTAGCTTCCA
Source organism: Dama dama (assembly GCF_033118175.1). Taxonomy (NCBI): domain Eukaryota; kingdom Metazoa; phylum Chordata; class Mammalia; order Artiodactyla; family Cervidae; genus Dama; species Dama dama. Next base: position 36,759,836 of record NC_083701.1, read on the forward strand.
TGTTCCCAACAGCAACTACCAAAGCTCTTTAGAAGGAATCGCCACTTTAGACTTCTATAAATCCTGCTGCTGGGCTCTCCCAATGCTACAGCTGCCTAACACAGACTGCGCAACCCCTTGGAACACACTGCCCAGTCAAGTGTGCCTCGCCAACTAATCCGAAAACATTTGCCCTATTTCGGTCACTAATTTTCAAGTATCATTTCACAGTACATGTGGCTTCTCAATTTATATTTGCTGCAGCTTAATGTTCAAATGGTTTCCTTTCCCTCAAAGTAAAATGGTTAGTCACTCAGTCATGTCCGACTCTTCCCAACCCCATGGACTATAGCTAACCAGGCTCCTCTGTCCGTGGAATTCTCCAGGCAAGAGCATTGGAGTGTGTTGCCATGTCCTTCTCTAGGGGATCTTCCCAACCCACAGATCGAACCTGGGCCTCCTGCATTGCAGGCAGATTCCTTACCATCTGAGCCACCAGGAAGCCCTAAGGGCTAGTAATTAATCATCAGGAAGAAAGATCCAAACTCTTAGTACAGTGAATGAAAAAAAATAAATAAACTAATGACTAACCTAGAAAATTCTGAAGGGGATATAATCCAAAGAATTTTTGCAAATAAAAAGATAAAGATGGCAGTGAAAACATATAAGCAATTCACAAAAGCCAAAACACAGAAGAATATAAGCAAATCATAGAAATTCAAATTAAAATATCACTTTTTGTCAGACAGATTGACAGAGACAGAAAATTTGTCACAGAAATAAGGAAATAGGCATTCTGATAAACTTCTAATAGATATAATTTTGTATTTTTGGTATTTATGCATCAAATATCTTTAAAATCTGCATATTCCTTTGAATAGTATTTCCATTTCTAATAATTAATTGCAAGAAAATAATGGACAAAGGAACACAGGTGTATATAAAAAAAACATTCATGGTGGCATTAACTATAATATAAAATCTGTCCAACAATAAGGATTTGATTAAATAAATTTCAGTACTTCCAAACTATGGATTAAATCACTTCAGAGTATTATGTATTACATAATCCCAGTTTTTTTAAGTAATACATATTCACATAAAAACATACCTGCATAGAAAAAAATTTAGAAGTATACACCCCAAAATGTTAGCAGTGATTATTTCTGTAAAAGAATAATGAAATTATTGGTGATTTTTTTTTCCTTTTTACATATCTATACCACCTAATTTTTCTGCATGAGTTGTAAATGGATAAAGACACACACTTTTAAAAGGTTAAAGTAAAAATGAGAAGAACAATTTAAAGGCAGAAGTATCATCATGGCAGCAGAACATGGTACATTCCTATGTTCCCTAACAATAATGTCAGCTAGATACAATATCAAAGAGGATACCAAGTAACTCAGTATTCAATACTCTAGTTTTGAATTAGTTCTAGGAACACACATGGAATAATTTGCTAGTACTAATCAGGCATTTTAAGAAACAAAAGACCTCCCAAATAAAAATTTATCTACTAATCCTAAAGATACTACTGAAAATCACAAAGTGAAAAATCTCAACTGCTGCAAGGTGCCAGCTTCAATTGCCTTTTCATGCCTTTTCACATTTATCTTGAGAACTCTCTAATGCGAAAGCAGTCACCATAAAAATAATAAAACATAAAAATCGCTTGTAAGTTTAAAAATTCAATGTGACTTTAGGTTTGGCCAAAGAGGAAGTGTTCTCTATAACTTCTACTATTCCAAATTAGGTTTAGTTTTTTCTCTCAGACTTGAACAGTTTGGGAGGATAAAACTTAATCAATGACGAGAGGGTCCTGAAGCGAGCTGAGAAATACTTACTTGTTACAAGCAAAGCATGTCTTATCTCCTGGCACTGTGGACAATTTCTAGTGGCCATGCAGAATGTTGCCTAGTTGTTGTCTGCAAGGCCTGGCTCAACACGACCAGCAGCACTGAGGGTCAGTAAATCCTCATTAGGACTGACCCATAAACCATAATTTTCAATGATGTGGTCTGACATAAAACAAACAACAACTTCTACCTATCTATGGTAGAATTATTGCACCCATATAATTAATAGCAGGCATCCACACAGTCACTCAGGGGGAACTTCACACCGACAGTGCAGTTTGTCAGTCACATCCCATAAAGCGCCATCAACAGAGCCAGAGGGACTTGACAGCAACCCTGAAGGCATGGGAAGCCTTAAGCACAGTCCATTCCCTTTAGCCTGTGTGAGTAACGTCTTTGAGGAAAGCGTATTTGCTACACAAGAAAACTGCCTAATTCAAGGAGAAAATCAAAGCTCAACTGTGCATAAGGGAGATATTTACATTAATGGCATCTGCGTGAAGCAGCATCATACAATATCAAAACTTACAACACAACTGTGGTTAACAGTTGTTAACTGTTAACACTTACTGTTGACAAGAATGGAGATCTCCCTGCTTTAGTGGCAACCCTATTCACCCACTCCTCCAGGAAATAACGTAAATATCACAGACAGTAAGAACTGTTCTAGGACCTGGGGATTCAGCAGTAAACAAAGTAACAAGGAAGACAGATGTTAATTAACATTACCTATTTGAATAGAATTTCAAATGTCAGAGTGTGATTAAATCAAAGGGCAGGTGTTATGAGAGCACATCCCAGGCCTGTGAGTCAACTGAACCAGCACAGGGCGAGAGGCGGGTAGGGGAGAGTGAGAAGAGGTCCAGGGAGAGAGAAAGCAGGAAGCATCACGCTTAATCTAGGACCTGAAAGAGTCTAGTTTCACTGAAGCATTTAGACTGTTTCCTAGCACACATTTAAGTCCGAGATGCAGAAATATATCCACACTAAGAGATCAAGTTGGTAACTGCTCCCTAAGTCTGGAGCTCAGAAAAGAGGTCTCAACGAGGTATAAACTTAGAAGTCATTGACTCAGAAATGGTACGTGAGGCAGAGGAACTGGAGATTCCTTAGGCAAGGTGAACTTCATGGAGCGGGGATTAGTGGGGAGGTCATGTATTACTCCCTCAAATCACACACACACAAAAAAATGTAATTTCTTCTTGCAGTCAAATTAATTACTCCTCTCTTGATTTGCAAATGTGAAAAAAAGTAATTTTCTAAAATTACAGTTATGATGCAATACCCTTTTTTGTTCAGCAAGGGTAAGATTAAATGTATAAAGTTCTTGGAGAAATGCCAAGACCTAAGAAAACTATTTCTTACAGTGAGTCTAAGGCATTATATGCTATAGTTTATTTAGCACAGTACTTCCTTTTAGCATTCTCCAGCACCCCAGAAAAAGGAATCTTTTTTAAAGCACTGACTGATACAACAACTTCACAAGATTTGTCACTAGAAGTGCTTCCAGTCTGCAGAACTGCCACCTACTGAAGCTAGATCATGAGTCCTGAATACGCCAAGTCCTGGAGGGATGTGACATCAGAAAGAACAGACGACCCTTCTGCTGTTCAAAATTTACCAGCGTTCAGGACTATTGCTCTAATTCTTATACAACCTGCCCTGCAGTCTTCCTATGACAAATATACAGTACGTAATTGCTCTATAAAGTGGTGGTCAGGTTGTGGTTATAGAAAAGCTGAGTTAAAATGCTCTGCGATTTATGGCCCAAGCACCATATAAGAGTGACATGCCTTAACACACACTCACCTGATTTATCTGAAGCATGTTAAAACAATATTGACCAAAGTGCTGTATCCCTCACGGCTCCAAAAACTAGAAAATGAAAATGAAGAAATAAAAGTTCAACTTAGTTGGTGATCACAATGATTAGCACTTTAAACACATGTTCGTGACCAAAATCAAATATATAATGGAGCAGATCTAGATCAGCGTAGAACCTTCTACGATGATAAACATATTCTAGATCTTCACTGTCCAAACTGATAGCCACATGTGGCTATTGAACACTTGAAATGTGGCTAAAACAAATGAGAAAATAAATTTTAAACTTCCTTTACTGTTATTTAAACTTAACCACACGTGGCGAGTAGCTACCATACTGGATAGAGCAGATCTACGCTGAACAAAGTCTCTTCTGGTTCTAGAGTTTACAACAATTTCAGCAAAAGAGAAGCTGTTAAAACAATCTAAAAGTTTCAGATTAATATTTAATATATACTTCCCTTGCTCCAGTAAGGTTTTAAATAGCTTTGTTCCATCCTCTATAAGGTAAATTAAGCTTGAAGACGTAACATACATATTCTCTTAGGTGGAATGGAGAAGAGTACATGGTAAACTACCTAGTTTTTTTTCCCTGTTTCTGGCTTTAATATCATTACAAAAAAACTGCATGCATATTAAAATTTTATATAACATTTTCAAAAAGAAAATCACCACTGACACATCCCATTCTTACATTTGGATTTGTTTCCTTATGGGTCTGAACTCCTTGTGATGGCTGTATTATTTTCATGTGGCAAATCTCTTCTACACTTAACTTTAATAATAGATATCAGGGACTCTCCTGGCAGTCCAGGGGTTAAGACTCCGTGCTTCCACTGCAGGGGCCACGGTTCCATAGTTTCACTACCAGGGATCAAACAAGATCCCACAACTCCCATGACCCAAAAGAAAGATAGCAATGAAGGGCAGGAAAACCCAAACTTATAAATAAATGGATCTTGTAATGTGAGAAGTTAGACAAAAAATTATCTACAGTCCCCCCAAAAAATTATCACAACTTTTATATACAGCAAAAGTTAAATTCAATCACTTGTGTAGAAACTTTTATACTAAAAAGTTTTAATACTGAACTTTCCCTCTGAAGCAAAGGTTCTTGAGATATGGATATACAGACACCATATGAGTATGCATGTGTGTATATGTATATATTTGACTACCATTTTTTCAAGATGACAAACTAGAGTCAATTCAAAATGGCTTTGAAAGTTTTCAATTATTTCTTATAATAGTGACCTCAGCATCTATGTCAGCTTTTATATTTTTCAAGAGAACTGCATGTTGTAGAAATAGCACAAGGTTGGAGTACCAGTGAATTTGCATTTTAGTCCAAGCTCTTCAGGAGATCGCCTTTTGAGCCTTGGTAAATTACTTTGTGCATCTTAAGAGTTCTTTCTCTTGCTTCTATTTTCTTCTTTTTTAATTTTTAGAAAGTAAATCCAAGTCCTCTGGTAGGCAGCCTCTAATGAATAGAGGAAAGCAGCAATAACAAGCTGCCATTTCCAAGACTGAGTTATAAAAAGACCATCATTACCCTCCTGCATGTCACCTGCTCTGCTTCTCTCACCTGTTTGCTCTGTGGAAGCCGGCTGCCACATTGTAAGCTGTCCTGTAAACAGACCTACATGGCAAAGAACTGAGGGACACCCTGGGCCAACAGCCCAAAAGAAACTGAGGTCTGGTCCAAGACACTGCAAGGAACTGAATCCTGCCAAGAGTCTCATGAAAGACTCAGAAGCAGATCTTCCCCTAGTCAAGCCTTCAGATGAGATCACAGCCCCAGAAACAGCTTACCTGCAACCTCCTAGGAGACCTTGAGCCACAGGCACCCAGATAAGCTGCACCCAGATTTCTAACTCACAGAAACTGGGATGATAAATATTTGCTGTTTTAAATTCTTAATTCCTGGTGTAATTTGTTATTTGGCAATAATTATGTAAGACAGTTCTGGTCAACTCTAAAGTTCTATAATTCTATGATGCTTTAGGTGTTAACTAATATATTTAGGCAAACCCAAAAAAATCAATTCCCTGTTCAACATGAATAAATAATTAATGCTAGAAAGTGGTAAATTATGAAACTTAAACATTTACATTTTATTCAAGAGAAAATCATTAAAAAGTATAGCATTAGTGAAATGGTGTTAAAATACACCACCAATATGTAAAACTACAAACCAAACCAATTTCTTTTTTTAATCAAAAAAAGTTCATTTGGACATTAAAATATGAATTAACTACTAAAAGCATCTCAGTGATCTAATATCCCTTACTTCCCAGAATTTAACATTATTTAATAAGAATTTACCAAAGTTAAAAAAATCTCATTTTGTTTTTATTTCATGTATGCCTCTAAAAGTTAAAAATGCTTATCTATAGACCTGCATGTGTTTCTTCAACATTAGAGTTTGGCAACACTGGTGGCTGATCCTGAGAAACAGGCACAATAAAATACAGGGGAAGTTCTAATCTTCTGATATACAAAAGGCAGTTTTATGAAGAAGCAAAAACAAAAGCACCTATTCACTCAAAACGGACCATACAATTTTAAAAATTCTGTAAGCCTTTCCTTCACAATGATAAAGATCTGTAGAAATTAAAACATGAAGCCAATCTGTCTGTAACAGCACTCTGGGAAGTCACAGGATAAAAACCCTGAACTTAACTTTTTTTCACAAACAAGTTATACTAGATTTATACCAATATAAAGATTTCAACTATTCCATGGACAATCTGGAATGCCCACCATAGCACATCTCTTTAAACTTCTTCTTTAAAGACATGCCACATCTACTGTCCTACATTTAAAAGAATCTGATAAACTTATCAAGTCATATCAATAAAATGCAGAGCATTTTATACTGCCTACAGCTTCATAAAATCCACCTTCCCTTCATCTGTCAAAAAGTTTCCAGCTACCATTCATTCCAATTACAACTATGTACTTTTAGAGAAACCTATTTACGTTTCCCCAAAATGCCCTAGAGTGATACCCTGTCAGGCACATTAGGACATGCAGTTCCAGATTCCAAGCTACTAAATGAAAACAGGCAGGACGGTTTATGGAGACAAGGCACCACTAACTGGAGAGGACCTCCCACTCGAGAAGAATTAAAGGTCCAGCAAAAATCTGAAATGTACTGCTGTTATCACTCGCTGTATTATGAATTACATTCTGCTCATCTGATTAATTGAAAGCTGTGCAAAATTAAATCTATAAAATCCTCAATAATTAAATCCTGCTTTATAAAATTAGCATTATTAAATTATTATATCTATACAACATCTTATATTGACACCTATCCCACAACCGACAGGCAACCCTCACTTCAATGTCTTATCTGACAATATGAAAAGAAAAACATTTACTATTCCCATTCTTAGATTCCAAACCACTACAAAACTAAATACCAACTCAAAGCTTCTTACTCTAAAAATTTCATGGGCTTCTTAAAAAGTGTTTTTAAAAAAGTTTTTCATTTTCATTTCTTTCCAAAAGTACCACAAATAACTATTTTTCTGTAAGAAAAACAGAACAATTTAGTACATATTTTAACAGTGCCCAAGAGCTATGAAGGCTTCCCAGGTGGCTCAGTGGTAAAGAATCCGCCTGCCAATGCAGGAGACCTGGGTTCAATCCCTGAGTTGGAAAGATCCCCTGGAGGAGGGCAGGGAGACCCATTTCAGTATTTTTGCCTGGAGAATCCCACGGACAGAGGAGCCTAGCAGGCTATAGTCCATGGGGTTGCAAGAGTCAGACACAACTTAGCGACTAAACAACAACAAAGAACCTACGATATAGTCTAGAGAAGTCTCACTCCATGATCCATTCCAGGGGAAAACATCCACATACATACTACCAGCCAAATAAAAAAGGAAATAGTTATTAGACACCAATTTTAAATATAAGGTGCCATATTTTGCCATATTTATATTACCTCATTTAATCCTCATCACCTTGGGATGTAGGTGATATCCCCGTTTTTCTAGAAGTTGGGTCACTTCTCCATGGTCACATCACTAGGATTAAAACTCAGTTTTGTCTGGTTCCAAGTCCCCTTCCCTCCATTATATGTTAAATTATAAATAAAGACTCAACTCCTTAAAAATATTCCTGTAACAAATGGCCTGATCTCTAAAACAATAATGGCAAGGATCCTATATAGAACTTCAGGAATTTACTCAAAATCGATGACACAAAAATATAAATTATAATTATTATGAATTCTATACACACACCTAGTATTTTCTTGAGTATCTAGAAAAGGCATGAATATATCTAGATGTGATTTGATTACAGCATGCATGTCTCCACTATTCAGTCTAATAACAACAAAACTCAATTTTGCAATATCTAGACTTTTATTATGATCTGTACACATAAATGATCCGATATCCAGTGCTCAAAGCGTCCAAAAGAAAAGAAGACAGAGGAATAGATGTAAAGAGGAGGTTAACTACAGAGGGAAAAAAACCCAGCACATTGGCCAATTATAACTTCCAGAACCTGATTCTAATACAGAAAAACCACTCAACCTCACTTTCTATGCTGTTTGTATACTAATAACTGATAAGTAGCTTAGATACTTTTGATAGTCTTATCCTTTGTTGAAAACCAGACCAAGCCTCTCCTTCCTAGAATTTTATTCCAAGCATGACAAGTAAGCTAAAATATGAAATTTACATGGTCTTCCAGGCTGAATTATGTCAGAGTAAAGAACTATGGTGTATGTAACTTATCCTCAAATGGTCTAGGGAAAAAACACGTGTGTGACAGAAAGAAACTAAATGATAAATTGTAAAATGGTAACAGGTGACTCTGAGTTAAGGTTACAAGAATACTCTTTGCATTATTCTTATTCTTGGTATTTTTTCATAAACTTGAAATTATTTCCAAATAAAAAAATGTAACTTAAAAATTACATGGCAGTCTATCTGAAGTTAACAGTGCAAACCTGGATTATACAGCAACATTTTCACAAATACAAAACACAGATTTTTGAAGAAAATTTTACTGATGGGTGAAGAAATCTGAACCATGTCCTACCAACTAATGATCACTTAGGAATAAATTTCAAACTACACTGCCATGGAATGGAATGTGGCAACCGGTGCCTTAAGTTGAAAACGTAGCAGGACAAAACCGTAGACATCACATAGTTTGTTTTAAGTTTCACAAATTTAATATAGGTCTGCTGCAAAATGCAGCAAATTTACAATTCAAGTGGTATGTGTTTTCTCTGGTTTGCAATAAAATACAAACTGAAAAATTAAAAACCTGCCAAATTACAAAACAATCGAGATGCAGAGTATCTGGATTTTGATGGTTTTATTAAACAAGATTTTTTTTTTTTTTCCTACTGCAGCTCAGTACACCGTGGTATGTGTGAATCATCTTGAGAAAGCAAGGACAGAGAAGAAATAGCCTCCAGGAGCAATGTTGCAATCTTTTCTCCTACAAGGTTACTATTATCCCGCGTGCCCATCACAGTTTTGATTTCAAATATTCATCATGCTTTCTTAAAACGTAAGGATGCATCAGAAAAAGTGATTAATGCTCAAAGTTCCCCAAAATCGTGAAATCAAACATTAAAATTGAAGGTTTTCAGCTAACAGTTAAACACCTTTAAAAGATCATCTCATCTTTTCTGCAGGAACCACCTAACTTAAAATCCTTTACTATCTTCCGCTAATTGAATGGTCCTTCTCTACCCAAGGAGATTTAAACCTTTTGGGGAAGCGGGGGTGGGGGACGGGAAACGCGTCACGCCAAGTAAAGATCCTTTCCAAAGAAAATTCTCCCCAAGTGCAAAATTCTGCACATATTTCCAGGGACTTTCAGATCCCAAGGCCGTTATCCCCACCCCCTCTCCAGAAGGATCCCAGCTGAAGCGTTTCCCCGATCGCCTCTGCGGAACACCCCCCTGGACCCAATCCACACAGTGCCCGGCTCTCCCCCGAGGACGGGAGGCTCCGTCCTCTCCGGGTGGATTCTGTAACCGATCTTTGTCTCTCCGCCCAACTCCCTTCACCTCGGCAAGGTCACTAGCTGCCAACCACCCCTCTGAGCCGAGCCCTCACCGTAGTAGTTCGTAGGAGCCACGGCACAACTTGCGTGTCATAGGATACCTTCTGCCCCCCTCGGCCCCACCTACCTTCCCCGTTTCGGAGCCTTACGTCTTCATCACTTGCCCATTATACAGAAATAGCCACCACCGCCGGCCCCCGGCGCGCCCCCGCCCCGCCCCGCCGCTCCTCCCGCGCCCCCCGGGCCCCTTCCTGGCAGACCCTCCAAGGATGGGCCCCCCGCCCCGGTCTCCCCCCCACCCTCCGCAGGGACCCTCCCCCTCCCCCTCCCCCTCCCGCACCGCCGCCCTTCCCGCAGCCCCCTCTTCCGGCCGTTCCCACACTCCCCGGGCCCCCCACGACCCCCACCTCCCGGGCCCCTGCTCCCCCTCACCCACCGGGCCCCCTCAGTCCATTCGTGCCGGCCTCCTCGCCTCCCTCCCGGCTCCTCCCCTCTGGACACCTGTGTCGTCCCACCCCTCCACACTCGCCCCCCCAATTCATTCACCTCCTCCCCGGCTCCCCGCCCCCGCCATCCTCCTCCCCTCCCCCTCCCGCCCCGAGCGGGCCCGAGGAGGGAGGGAAGGCGCGGGGGAGGGGAGGCCGCCGAGGGGCCGCTCTTCTCGGGGTTCGCCGCGCGCCGCGGACCCGCAGGGCTCCCCAGCGCCCTCTGTCTCCTCCGCCGGCGGGGCGGAAGTCGGGGCCTCCCGCACGCCCCCAACGAGGGTATTTACCTTCTCGCCGGGGACACTTTGCAGACGACTCCAACATTGGCAAACACTACAGAGAACTGACCCCGCTCGGCCGCCGCCGCCGCCGCCGCCGCCGCCGCCGGCTTCCACCCCTCGGGTTCCCCGCCCCCCGCCTCCGCCCGCCTTTCGGGCGCTCCCGCCGCGCCCTCCCGGGCCCGCGCCGCGCGCCCCCGCCGACGCAGCCGCTCCCGCGCCCCCAGCCCTCCCGGCGCGCGCGCGCGCGCGCCCCCGAACCCCCGCGGACCTGCGCCGCGCGCCCGGCACCGACCCTCCCTCCCTTCCTCCTCTCGCCGGCCCGCGGCCGAGCACGGCCATTGTTCGCGGCGCAGCTCCCGCCCCCTGGCGGCCGGCAGTGCGCCGCAGTGGCGGCCGCTGCGGGCGCTGCGGTGCTGGCGCCGGCAGGCCGGGCCCCCGGGCGAGGGCCCCGTCCCCCGGGTCCTTGAGAAAGGGGAGGCGAGCGAGCGCCTGGGGATCGCGCCCCGTCTGCAGTCTCCGGGCCCCCGCGGCCCGGCTCCCCGCCCCCTCGGCTGCAAAGGGTGGGCCTGGGGCAGCCTCGTCCACACCTGCAACTCGGCCACTGAGGCCTCCCCCGCCCAATGGACTCTCTGATCTTTCCCGGCGGTGTCTGCACCCAGACTCCCCGCCCGTACCTTCCCCAGGCTCTCTCGCTGCCCGCCTTTGCTCTGCTGGGGACGCGCTACCATCCCGCGTCTGCTCCGGCCGCCGCTGCGCGATGCACGGTTTAGCGGATCCTGCACCTTTCCAGACTGGGAGGAGGAGGGGGCGGGGGAAGGGGAGGGGGTTAGCGCAACTGTCTCGCCCAGAAAACACTAGTGATCAGTAATCACCTGCTCGCCAAGAGCCGCAGCGTGGCCAGACAGCCTTCTCGACCGGAAAAATCACGAAAAGAGAAATCTTTCGAACCAAAAAGGAGAAGGATCATCTTAGAACAGTGCCCTAGATTCTAGATCGTTGAGGCAAGAACGTCAGAAAACTCGAATTACTTCTTGATTCGTCCTGGTTTTGATGTGGGTTACTGATGTCTGGATAACTTCAACCCAGTTAAGCCCCGTGAAATCCTACACTCCATTTAGTAAATGGCACCATAAATAATCTGGTAATAAAGTACATCTAGAAATAGAATGATTACTGTTTCACAAACTCACCCATTTGCATTATTATTCCCAGGGTTCCTTGCCCAGTATCAATTCTCTGCCTGAGACATGTCTACCAGACCTGTGATTTCTTTCAGTCATCACGTAAAACCGATAGTTCTCTGAACAGCTGGGAAGACAGTGTAGCATAGGGGTTACAAGAAAGGGCATTCTAACTAGATACGCAGGCCAGGTTATCCACTTACCAAGTAGAAGACCATGGAGATGTTCTTTACCTGATGAGTTTTATTCTTTTGTTGCCCAGGAGACAACAACGTGTATTTTTTTTTTTTTTAAGATTTATTTATTTTGGCTGTGCTGGGTCTTCCTTGCTGCATGTGCTTTTCTCCGGTTGCGGTGAGTGGGAGCTACTCTCTAGTTGCTGTGTGCAGGCTTCTCATTGTGGTGGCTTCTGCTAATGCTGAGCACGGGCCCTAGGGCAGGTGGGCTCAGTAGCTGCAATGCCCGGGCTCCAGGGCACAGGCTCAGTAGTTGTGGCACATGGGCTTACTTGCTCCGCAACATATGGGATCTTCCCAGACCAGGGATGGAACCAGTGTCCTCTGCACTGCCAGGCGAATTCTCAACCACTGGACCACCCAGGGAAGCCTTATAATGTGTATTTAAATGTCATAGTATGCACAAAGCCCTTTAAGCAGGGCCTGATCCATGGCAGGTCTCCCGTGGAAGGACATCATCTACCGCCACGTTTTCCTCCTAGAACTCTTTCCTATGCTTCTTCCCCTGTTTTTCACCTGTGCCAGTTCCTTCAAACTTAACGTGGTACATCCTCCCTAAGTGTGCCCTAGTCTTTGTTTAATGACTTCTAGCGCTCAAGCCTCGGAGAAGGCAATGTCAACCCACTCCAGTACTCTTGCCTGGAAAATCCCATGGACCGAGGAGCCTGGTGAGCTGCAGTCCATGCGGTCCTAAGAGTCGAACACGACTGAGAGACTTCACTTTCACTTTTCACTTTCATGCGTTGGAGAAGGAAATGGCAACCCACTCCAGTATTCTTGCCTGGAGAATCCCAGGGACGGGGGAGCCTGGTGGGCTGCCGCCTATGGGGTCGCACAGAGTCGGACACGACTGAAGCGACTTAGCAGCAGCAGCAGCAGCAGCAGCGCTCAAGCCTAGCATTCAAATACTTGTTCAATGCTTTGAATGAGAACATGTCCTTCACACCGGCAGTATGGAAGGACAAGGCCCCCACATTTGTGCCTTTGCTGGGCTCCTCCCGCTCCCTGCAGTCCATCCTCCTGTGAGCAAGTCATCCTTCAGATCCTTCCAAAATCACCTCCTTGAGAGCATTCTGCAGCTCCTCTGAGCAGGCCAGCTCTTTTTCTTCTCTCTCCTCTGACATGATAGGGGTATTAGATTGTTTTTGAACCTGATTCTATATGCCAAACAGTACCTTATGTAAGGCAAGGCTCTGTGTCTCATTCATCTTTGTAGTCCCAGCATCCAACAGCCAACAGGTGGAAGTAAATGCTTTCGGAATAAATGGATGAACTGATACTCTTAGAAATGGCACTGAAGTGGTCAGAAGTGTCATTCCCTCTTATTCAGGTTGTTATAGTTCATTGAAAACTTTATCTCTGCTGTAACTTTTTCTTATAGTTAATTTTAAGGCTTTGGTTATCCACTTGCTAATTAAGAGATGATGGGGGGAGAAAGAGAGACCATGGGTGTGTTATAGTTAAGCCCCAAATTGAATGAATTTTTTTAAATTTCATTTATTTAATTTAGTTTTGGCTACATTAGGCAGCATGTGACAAACATGCTTACAGTGAAAACACCAGACACGGGAAATTCCATACATCCAGTATTAGAAATTTTTGTATGAATAGTAAAGAAAAACTGTTTTGTGTGTGTGTGTGTGTGTGTGTGTGTGTGTGTGTGTTTTTTCTCTTTAAGTTGGCATGCAGAGAACCAGAAAATCGACTGGTAGTGTGGGAAAAAAATTCCAGAGAGAGAATTTATAATTTGGCTTTATTCTACCATTGTTACTCTAAATTTCTGATACTTTTCTTTGTGCCTTGCTTATAATTATTTAAATTTTCTTGCAATAGAAAAAATGTGTAACATCTCTGAACACAGGGGCATGGGGTAGCAGGTGTTTCTTCTTAAATAAGTTCAATGACTTCTCCTAACCCTTTTTAATTGTGTCTATTTTGAAAGGTATCATTTAGCACTTTGTTATCTTTCCTTCTCGTGGTATCCCCTCTTCAAAAGGCTTCATTATTCTTTCTCCCTTCCCATTTATAAAGGAGGGGGGCGGAAAAAAGAAGAAACATTCTAGCTGTTTATACTTTCTCACTCTTTCATCTCTTTGGTACTTGTTGATTGCTTTCTGAATTAGTAATATATTGCAGTTGTAATAAACCATCCCCAGGGAAATCCCTGGTAGTTCAGTGGTTAGGACTTGGCACTTTCACTGCTGGGGTCCAGGTTCCATCCCTGGTAAGAGAACTAAGATCTCGCAAGTTATGCAGCATGGAAACAAATGAATGAATGAATAAATAAAGTAAATAAGCTATCCCCACATCTAGTGACTAAAAACAACAGAGGTTTATTTAGTTCGGGCAGTCTGGGCAAGGCTCAATGACTTTATATTTAACTGCTCCCACAGTTATCAGCTAGGACAGCTCACAAGGCTGGGAGCCCACACCAGGTAAGGACACACTCACTCACACCTGTGGTTGATGCTGGCCGTCTACTGGGACCTCATCTGAGGCTGTCGGCCAGAACACCTACCTGTGGCCTGTGAGCTGCTTGGCTGCCTCAAAGCACAGTGGCTGTGTTCCAAACAACACAGCCTTGTTGTTCCAAACAACAAGAAGGCAAAGGCCTGGACCCAGCAGCTGGCACAAATGTGCTGTGAACGCTGTCATATTCTATTGGTCCAAGAGTCCCAGGGCCCAGATTCAAGGGGTGAGACCAGACTGTCAAAGAATTTTTGAGTCACATTTAAAGCTGTACGCATTCACTGAAATATATCTCCTTATCTGTTCACTCTGTTGCTCTTGTGTTAAAATAACGATGGCATTGAAAATGTCTTTTCATGGACACCTGGGTCTGTGTGTATCATGGCGACTGACTTCTCATTGAATGTGTCCCTCACCCACTGAAGACACCTGAATGATAGAGGCTACAAAAATCAGGTTCTAGAGGGCTTAGTACACTTTTCTAGTCCACTCCCCACCTCAGGTCAAGGGGGAGGCTTCACACAAGTCAAGTAGTCAGCAGCTGCAGCAGTGGGAGAGAGGAACAGGTAAGGTAGGTTGAATGCTGGAGGAGAGGCCCAGGCTGTAACGTGCAACTGTACCACGGAGTTACGCTGTGTTTCTGGAACGTGTGCAGTTGGCCTTGCGCCATGCGGCTAGCGAGGCGGTGAGAGGTGACTCAGGGGGGGACCGACGGAGGCAGGGTCAAGCCAACTGACAATGTCAAGAGGATACACACCCATCCCCTTCTCAGCATCTCTGTTTCGCTTAGTTGCTCAGTCATGTCTGACTCTGCGACCCCACAGACTGTAGCCCACCAGGCTCTTCTGTCCATGGGGATTCTCCAGGCAAGAATACTGGAGTGGGTTGCCATCCTCTCCTCCAGGGGATGTCCCCAACCCGGGGATTGAACCCAGATCTCCCACATTGCAGGCAGATTCTTTACTGTCTGAGCCACCAGAGCAGCCACCAGGCAGGTGTGTTTTTCATTTATTCATTCAGTGTTCATGCTGTGCCTGGGGCTACCCCAAAATATGGCAGCTTGGCATGAGGAGTATGTTAAGCTAAAGGAATTTGAGAAACAGCATGTAGTAGAAAAACTTTCCGACCTTCCCCTGAAACAGGTCATAAAACCCTCACAAGAGACATGCCCTCTCTATACCCAGAGGAAAGAGCATCCTTATCTTCCAAAGATGAAAGGACACAGAGATGAACCTGCATGAACAAGCTTTGCTAAGCGTTGGCCAGTTTACTCCCCTTACCTCATAACCTCTGTCCCATCACATCTTTCCCCAGCATTCCACTCTTCATCAAACCTAGCATAAAAGTTTGCAGGTTTAATTGTTTCTTTGGGTCCTCATTACCTTATGAAAACTCTGTGTCCCGTAAAAGTTGTGTCAAATAAATGTGTATGCTTTTCTCTTGTTGATCTGTCTTTTGTTACAGGGGTCCCAGTCAAGAACTTGGAAGTGGGGAGGCACAGATCTATTTCCTCCACTACACCTGCCGTGACAGTGACGTCTGTCAGGGTATTAAAATTGTCTGGTGCCACTCTGTACCCTTGCCACTATGTGGGGCCAGCGGATTTGTCTGCCTCACCGACCCAAGTTCCAGTGTGGTTCCCTCTGATGCTGAAAACTTAGCTTCTGTGCAAATCAAATCTCAGAGACAGATTTTGGGGTGAAATAGTAAATAATAGCTTTATAGATTCCTCAGGCAAAGAGGGGCACAGCAGACTTGTGACCTCAAAACCTGTGTGTCCCACCGGGGTGGGGGGTGGGAGTATTTGGTGATGAGTTTTATAGCAGTGCTTCAAAGGTGGGGTTGCTGATAAGGGTCAGTGTGTGTGCGCGGGGTAAGCACTCCTTTAATCTGGCCTCAGGTGGTCTCCTGATGAGCTTCTGTGGTTCTCAGGATGCTCAAACTATGACCTTCCTTGGAATGAAGAATGCTTCATCAAGTATCTCCCATTTAGGGTTTAGTTCTATAGAAGAGTTTAAAGATATTGTCATGCATTCTCTGAGGCAGAACCAAGACTCCCAAGGCTGCAGTACTGATTCTTGACTGTTCCTTGTCTCCTCCTCCCCTCTCTTCCCTCATTAGTAACTGAACCTACTCTTTGAAACTCAGGGGAGGTCATGGAAGCTGAAGCCTATTACCTACAAGCTAGAAGTAGGGGACACAGAAAGGCCTCTGTGCCCAGGAGCCCCACAGGGTTCTGCTTGGTTTCACATCCATCCTGCCAGCTGCCTTCCAACACACACACACACACACATTTCATTTCTTAAGACCTGATATACAACTTCTATCCAGTGCCTGCTGACCTCTAAGCCCACAGTTACACTTACCTGCATCCTCATCTCTTAGGATATCTTCCCCTAAGAGTAATACCAGCTGTCCGTGTATAATAAATCACTCAACACTTGGCTGCTGACCCTCTGCCATTCCAACCTTTCAGGGATCTATGCTCCTAGCTCCCTAATTTGCTTGCAACTGCACTAAGGAGTGTCTCCTTGACTTTCTAAGACTCACACTGGCAAGACCACCACTAGACTAAACGCTATGGAAGGTAAAGGAGACACAACTTCTTTACATAAACCCACTTAAACATTCCGGTCATCGTAATTCTATCAGCACCCACGTTTCTTCATTCACTCCACTAAGTGGCCCAAGAGGCAGTGTTTCACCAAAATGTTTGGTACTTAGTGCACAGGGCTCCCATGTCAAAGACTTGCAAAGTTCTCTTCTCCATCCTCTGACATACTTTACCACTCTTGTGTATTAGGCTTTGGGTCCCCAGGGAAGGGGGTTGAGCCTATCTACGTTGGCCCTTCTGTCAATCTTTATCTTAACTAATCTGCCTGAGATTTGCATCAAGTGGTTGCAGGTCAGGTTTTTCATTATAAACTTTGCTTTCCAGCTTTTAAAATGTCTCCAAACTGGGGTAAACAGAGCTGACCTATTTGGGTGTCTCACTGGCCTGGCCAACCTTTGAGAGCACAGTGGTAAGACCTCTGTTTTAAACCCATCAAAGTTGGAGAAGGAAATGGGAACCCACTGGAGTATTCTTGCCTGGAGAACTCCATGGACTGAGGAGACTGGTGGCTACAATCCATGGGATTACAAAGAATCAGACACAACTGAGAAACTAACACTTTGACTTTCAGCCTCAGTGGGAGGTGAGAATAGGGGAGAATGGATACATGCATGTGTATGGCTGAGTTACTCTGCTGTTCACTTGAAACTATCACAATGTTGCTAATTGGCTACACACCCACACAGAATAAAAAGTTTTTAAAAAATAAAATAAACCCATCAATGTCAGTTTTATGCAACCCATTTTTAAATAACCCTCTAAAGCTTTCCACCTGGCTGAGATGAATTCCATGGCTCTTCTTTTTCTTTTGTCTTTGTTTTACTCCATGAATATTTCTTTTATTCACCTTATTTCTTAATAACAATGTTAAAGTTTTCATACTTCTAAGTCCAGTCCCTTGACTCTTTTCTCTGCCTCTCCCCATTCTCTTGCTAATTAATCTAATGTTTTTATAAGCATCTGCAAGACCCATGAGGGGAAGCTAAGAAAGCAAATTCCAGATTCTTGCTTGATTATACATCACTAAGTTTATGAGGTACCAGGAGATGTGAGTTCAGTTCCTGGGTAGGGAAGACCCCCTGGAGAAGGAAAGGGCAACCCGCTCCAGTATTCTTGCCTGGGAAATCCCATGGACAGAGTAGCCTGGCAGGCTACAGTCCATGGCGTTGCACAAGAGCTGAACATGACTCAGCAACTGAACAACAGCTCAGTTCAGTTCAGTCACAGTCGTGTCTGACTCTTTGCGACCCCATGAACCACAGCACGCCAGGCCTCCCTGTCCATCCCCAACTCCCAGAGTCCACCCAAACCCATGTCCATTGAGTCGGTGATGCCATACAACCATATCATCCTCTGTCATTCCCTTCTCCTCCTGCCCTCAATCTTTGCCAGCATCAGGGTCTTTTCAAATGAGTCAGCTCTCCGCATCAGGTGACCAAAGTATTGGAGTTTCGGCTTCAACATCAGCCCTTCCAATGAACACCCAGGACTGATCTCCTTTAGGATGGACTGGTTGGATCTCCTTGCAGTCCAAGGAACTCTCCAGAGTCTTCTCCAACACCACAGTTCAAAACCATCAATTCTTCAGCACTCAGCTTTCTTTAGAGTCCAGCTCTCACATCCATACATGACCACTGGAAAAACCATAGCCTTGACTAGATGGACCTTTGTTGGCAAAGTAATGTCTCTGCTTTTTAATATGCTTTCTAGGTTGGTCATAACTTTCCTTCCAAGGAGTAAGCGTCTTTTAATTTCATGGCTGCAGTCACCATCTGCAGTGATTTTGGAGCCCAGAAAAATAAAGTCTGACACTGTTTCCCCATCTACTTGCCATGAAGTGATAGGACCGGATGCCATGATCTTAGTTTTCTGAATGTTGAGTTTTAAGCCAACTTTTTCACTCTCCTCTTTCACTTTCAAGAGGCTCTTTAGTTCTTCTTTACTTTCTGCCATAAGGGTGGTGTCATTTGCATATCTGAGATTATTGATATTTCTCCCAGCAATCTTGATTCCAGCTTGTGCTTCCTCCAGCCCAGCATTTCTGATGATGTATCTACATATAAATTAAATAAGCAGGGTGACAATATACAGCCTTGACATACTCCTTTTCCTATTTGGAACCAGTTTGTTGTTCCATGTCCAGTTCTAACTGTTGCTTCCTGACCTGCATATAGGTTTCTCAAGAGGCAGGTCAGGTGGTCTGGCATTCCCATCTCTTTCAGAATTTTCCACAGTTTATTGTGATCCACACAGTCAAAGGCTCTGGCATAGTCAACTAAACAAGATTATTTGAGGTACCTAGGCAAAAGTGGCCCCCTTAACGACATTTACCATAATTCAGGTGATGGGCATAGTCAGCAGGTGAATGTCCTGTCATGAAGGCATTTCCACGTGGCATGCATATGAAGCATATCAGGTGCTTCACCTGGAGTGCTCCACTGGTGTTTATAGAGGGAGTGGGGCAGTCTGTCTTCTCAGGGTAAACAGATCTTACGTGGCTTTTATCCAGTTCACAAGCCTGGCTGTTCCCTCAGGAACACCCTGCTTTGTGTCTAGATCAAGTATAGTTTTCTGTGATCTTTTGACTAAAAAAAATGCTCACCCTAAAAGCTGAGAATTACATTTTATTCAGCAAACTTTCTGAGGACTTAAGCCCAGGAGATTGCCCCAAGGGGCTTTCTGAAGAGGTAAGAGGGGAGTCAGGACATTTAGGAGTTTTTGCAAGAAACGAGGTGGTAAGGACATCAAAACTTCACTGTTAATTAAAGAAAAATAGACATCTCAAGTCAATGAAGTTAGCGCTTTTCTTTGCATGGGAAGATGCAGGAGTCTGGGTTCTTTGAAATCATTCCTTGGATATGTAGATATATACCTTATCAGTAAAGAAGAAAAAATGTTGCCTGCCTTGTCAGTTAAAAAAAAAAAAAAAAAAAAGAATCTTACAGCCATCAAGTCATCACATTGCAGCTAGCCTGATGGTGAGCCCTGAGAGAGCTCAGGATAGAAATAGGAAGCCAGCCCTCGACACTGCAGCCGACAACCCCCACAACAGAGCACCCTGAGGAGACTCAGGAAGAGAGTACAGATCCCAGACAGCTGAGGTGCACATCAAAGGAATGATTTCAATGAGTCCTGACTTTTGCATCTTCCCATATAGAGAAAGACATTAAATTCCTTAACTTGAGATGATGGGCTTTCCTTAATCAACAGCAATATTTTAATGTTCTGATTTATTGTCTTTGTTGCAAAAAGTCCTTTATATTGTGTTCCTCCCTTACCTTTTCAGAGCAGTCTCTCTGAGGTGAGATGCTGTGTCCTGGGCTTAAGTCCTCAGTTTTGTCTACCAAATAAAACATGATTTCTCTACTTTTAGGTTGTGCATTTTTTTTCCAACCAACAATCTTAACTATACAGAATCCTCATTTTCTCCATCCTGAATCCACTGGGGGTGGAGGAGGGGATGGCTACAGTGGCTGATGGCTTGATGGCTGTTTACTGATACAGCAGGTGACATTCTTTGTCCACAGTTTAATAGTAAGGCATGTGTGCCTGCTAAGTCACTTCAGTCTTGTCCGACTCTTTGCAGCCCTATGGACTATAGCCTGCCAGGCTCCTGTGTCCACGGGATTCTCCAGGCAAGAATGCTGGAATGGGTTACCATTTCCTCCTCTAAAGGATCTTCCAGAACCAGGAATGGAACCCACATCTCTTACAATTCCTGCACTGGCAGGCAGGTTCTCTACCAATAGCACCACCTGGGCTGCCCCATAGTGAGCTGTGGGTCATGGATAAATCCAAACAGACTCTTGCATCTGCAGCCTTCAAAACCAAAGATGCTCCTGCCACATTACTCTCACAATACGTTTTAGTAAAGGTTCTTCAACAACTGCAGAGAGACTTTCCTGGTGGTTCAATGGTCAAGACTCCATGCGTCCACTGCAGGGGGCAAGGGTTCAATCCCTGACCAGGGAACTAAGATCCTGCATGCTGTGCAGCATGGCCAAAAAGTAAATAATAGTTTGTTTTTTTTTTAAAGCTGCTGATACCAATCCACAAAATGAAATTTTGTCACGCTGTACTCCATGCTTGGCTGTGCCCTCTCCCACATAGAGGTGTGCAGTCAGGAGGTGGGAGTGTGAGGCTAAAAGTTCTAACCCTTTAGCTAAGACTTGATTTTCCTGGTGACCAACCCAGCCACTCATCACCTCATTAACATAAAAAAAAAAAAAAAAAAAGACACACTCATCACTCGGGACATTCCAAGAATCTTAGAAGTTCTTGTGTCGTTGTTGTTCAGTCACTAAGTCATGTCCAACTCTTTGCGAACCCATGGACTATAGCACACCAGCCTTCCCTGTCCTTCTCTAACTCCCAGAGTTTGCTCAAAGTCATGTCCGTGGAGTCTGTGATGCCCTACAACCATCTCATCCTGTTGTCCCCTTCTCCTCCTGCCTTCAATTTTTCCCAATATCAAGGTCTTTTCCAGTGAGTGGGCTCTTTGTATCAGGTGGCTAATGTATTGCAGCTTCAGCTTTAGCATCAGTCCTTTCAGTGAATATTCAGAGTTGATTTCCTTTAGGATTGACTGGCTTGATCTCCTTTCTGATGTCCCGCATTGCAGGTGGCTTCTTTACCAACTGAGCCACAAGGGAAGCCCTTTCTGGTGTCAGGGAAGACTAAATATTATAAGAAAAGATACTCCTATTCCCCCCATCATTTAGGAAATTACAAGAGTTTTAGGAGCACTGTGTCAGAAACTTGGGGCAAAGATAAAATATATATTTCTTATTATATATGACAAATGCCTTTTATGAGAGTTTTTAAAATATAACTCTTCTGGGTGGTCACAGTTCCACAGATGCAAATGTTATTGAGTAAATATCACCTTTGTGCCAAGAAAATGGGTGTAAGGAGAAGATGCAATGGATCCCCAACCCCACTGGCCCTCAGCAAGGGTTTTGTGAATGGGTAGCCTAAAATGGTAACCGCTCTGTTTCCATGCTGTGGACTCAAGTCAGTTGCCTGAAGCCAGCTGGTGGCTGACAATACCCTGAGGTCAGAAATGATCTAACCTTTCCCATTCCACTCCCAAGTTAGTGCCATTTTTCCACTTCCATTCAGTGAGTGACTGTCTGTCTCCCCTTATAGAACAAAAGGAATTAAAACACTCGTCACTGGATCCTATCAGGTCAGTTTTTCCAGCACTTCTTTTAGCAGCAGACTCAATGGATCCCGTCAGAATTATTCTTGGATCCCCTAAATTCAGACTATAAAGCCAGAACCAGTCGAAAGCAGGGTTAACAGTATTAAGTATGGAATCTTTTGAGCAAATTCCAGACCTTAAATAGGACTGATCCAGAATACCATGTACTGTAATTCCATGCAATCATTTCAACAGACATTAATAGATGTTATGTGAGGAATGGGTTCTTTGATTAAATGTGTCTAAGAAGCTGTTAGACACATTCTTTAACAAAGTTAGAGAAGCTTCTTTACTGCAGAATTTCTCAGAGACTTTCTTCTGCCAATATAGATGAAGTCTCCAAGAAGGGATAGGTTGTGTTCTGTTTCCCAAACTTATTTGGCTATAGGACCTCTTTGGCAGGGAGCACATCCATGGAGCACATTTTGGGAAACATTTAGGCATGGTTGAAAAATCAAGCAGAGAAACTCTGCCTGTAGATCGAGCTAAAGACACCAATTCCCAGCTAGGAACTGGAAGAGCACTGGTAAAATAAGACATTACTAATTCCCCTGGTATCTTTACTTATCAACAGATCATTTTTAAAAATTAAATTTATTTTTCTTAGAGCAGTCTTAGATTTACAGCAAAGTTGAGCAGAAGGTACAGAGGTTCCCCATTCATCCTTTTCCCCACACAAGCATAGGGTCCCCCATCATCAACATCTATACCTGCACCAACATCCTGTTTACATTTGTGATGACTGACACCAAGTGATCACCCAGAGTCCACAGTTTACATTAGGGTTCACTGTGTATGTTGTACTTTTCAAGGGTTTGGCCAAAGGTATAATGGCCAACTGACCATGTTTTCATAGGTCTTCTCTCCATTCTCTGTATTCCATTTTTTTCTTTGTTTTGTTTTGTTTTGGCCACCACATGCAGCATGTGGGATCTTAGTTCTCTGACCATAGATTGAACCCGTGCCCCCTGCATTGGCAAGGCAGAGTCAACCACTGGATCTCCAGGAAAGTCCCTGGTACTCCATTTTCTTAACTCTAAGATCTAAAATGTCAAATTTGAAAGCACTATTGATGGCTCAATGTCTAAAAAAGATAAAGTTTGATGCTTTAAAGCAAGGTTAGCCAATTACAGCCTATGGGTCAAAAATAGCCTGCTGCCTGTTATTGTAAATATAGTTTTTTCAAAATACAGCCACACACTTTCATTTACATAGTCTATGACTGCTTTCATGTATCTACAGAGTTGCTGCTGCTGCTGCTGCTAAGTCGCTTCAGTCGTGTCCGACTCTGTGCGACCCCATAGATAGCAGCCCACCAGGCTCCCCCGTCCCTGGGATTCTCCAGGCAAGAACACTGGAATGGGTTGCCACTTCCTCCTCCAATGCATGAAAGTGAAGAGTGAAAGTGAAGTCTCTCAGTTGTGTCTGACTCATCGAGACTCCATGGACTTCAGCCTACCAGGCTCCTCCATCCATGGGATTTTCCAGGCAAGACTACTGGAGTGGGGTGCCATTGCCTTCTCCGCTACAGAGTTGAGTAGTTGCAATAGAGTTTGTAGGATCACCCCCTCCACAAACTGAAAATATTTACTATCTGGCTCTTTATTAAAAAGTTTGCCAACACTTAGTTAAAAGAGAAAATAGAAGGTGGTATTAGTTCTGTATTCAGTCTTTTTCAAATCATATTTCAATGAATTTTGCTAGTTTAAACTTGAAATGATGCAATTAATTATATTTTGTTCGCATTAGCCATCTCTGTGTATTCTGCAAGTTTTCCTTTCTCTCTCTTTTTTTCATTCTTTGACCACACCACAGCACGCAGGATCTTAGTTTCCTGACCATGGATTGAACCCAGACCCCATGCATCCTCTGCGGTGGAAGTGTGGAGTCTTTACCACTGGACCACCAGGGAAATCCCTCCTTCCTCTTTTTCCAGAGAGCTCTCCCCTTCTTCTGTCAACTGAAAAAAAAAAAAAAAGCACAACCTAGGAATTCCCCAGCAGTCCAATGGTTAAGTCCAATGTTAACAAATGCACAACATAAAAGTTGCAAGTTAAGTTTTACTTGGAGACTTTACTGGGGACGATAGCCCGGGAGACAGCTTCTCACATGGCTCTGAAGAATTGCTCCAAGGAAATCAGGGAGGAGCCAGGATATATTTGAATTTTGCTGGAAAAAAAAAAAAAAATGTGGTCAAATATCAAAAGATTACTGCTAATTACAGAAACAGACATCTCGAGTTAATGATTTTAGTGGTTTTTCATGTCTGGGAAGATACAGGAGTCTGGGCTCACTGAAAATTTTCCTTAGATATGCATCTTAACAGTCTGGGGCCAGTATTCAGAACACAGAATGTTTCCTGTCTCTATTCTGAATTCCCCTAAGGACACACTGATGCGGGTAGTGGGGATTGGTGGCTGCAGTGGCCAATGGCTTGATGGCAGTATTCTTTGTTTACTGGAATGGCAGGCAACATTCTCTTTCCATATTCCCATAATACACCTCTCTCCTAAATATGAAAGGTACATAGAAACCATTTTTTTTTTCAAATTAATACTTCTGGTTACAAATGGCAGGTTGAACACATCCATTTATCTCTCATCTCCCCCAACATCCTCTTATAATGAAGTCAAAGAATCTGAAAATTCTAAGCTCATGAAGAAAAAATGGTGAGGAAGGAGGAAGTGGCAATCCATTCCAGTGAACAAAAAATAGTTAAGAAAGTTGAGAATATGTACAGTGGATGAAGAAGTGCTGACAAATGTCATCAACCATTAGCCAAGAAAGCAGAACCTAAGTGCCTAGCGGAAAATGAACTTATCCTTGAACTTATCAGTTGAACTTATGAACTTATCATTCATAAGAAGAACCCAGGAACAGCCCAGAAACTGAGGCATCAGGTAGTGCTTAAAGGGTATAAAGCATTGAGCTCACAGCATAAGAACTGATTGAAAAACAGGAGCCATTAAATGAGTTTGTACTCCTGCAACAAACAGCTGAACAACTCTTGTTTAGTCCCCCAAGGAGATGGGAGGCTTATTCTTCAGGGAAATTGATTCACAGCAGCTAAGAGTGACCAGATGACTAAGCTGTCACCAGAGTATAGTCAGCAGCAGACACGTTCTTGTACCTGAACTGCTCCTAGTTTTTTCCGTTTACTTAGGCTGGAATCTGGTTAGTCTGAGATCATGTTTCAATTACAGAGGACGATGCCTTAGGGCAGTTCTTAAACCTCGTGTGTGTTCTCAGTCACTTCAGTCGTGTCCGACTCTTTGAGACCCTATGGACTGTAGCCCGCCAGGCTTCTCTGTCCATGAGATTCTCCAGGCAACAATACTGGAGTAGGCTGCCATGCCGTCCTCCAGGGGATCTTCCTGACCCAGGGATCTAACCCACATCTCTTATGTCTCCCACATTGGCAGGCAGGTTCTTTACCTGGAAGCACCACCTGGGAAGCCTTGACAAGGATCAAAATCATCTGAAAGTGAAGTCTCCCAGTTGTGTCCGACTCTTTGCCACCCCATGGACTGTAGCCTACCAGGCTCCTAAGTCCATGGGATTTTCCAAGCAAGAATATTGGAGTGGGTTGCCATTTCCTTCTCCAGGGGATCTTCCTGTCCCAGAGATCAAACCCAGGTCTCCCGCATTGTAGGCAGATGCTTTACCATCTGAGCCACCAGGGAAAATCATCTGAGCCCCACCCAGAACCTTCAAGGGTTCTGATAAGGGTTCTGTAAGTCTACAGCAAGCCAGAAAATTTGCTTTTCTAACAATATTCTAGGTGATGCTAATGAACCATTACCCCAGAAATGTACCTAAGTAGAAGGAAACTGGATTCCCTGAACAATCAGATGGAAGGAAAAGTCTATTTGCCTAAGCTTGACAGTTATTCAAAAGAGAACTTTGTTCTTCAAGCCACTGAACTTTGGATCCCTATCTAGCGTTCTATCCTTATTAACAGCCACACCTCACTACTGGAAGTGCGGCAGGCAAGCTGACACCCAGGCAAGAGACTAGAGATTTCCCTATAGAATCTGGTTGGCTGCAGAGAAACAATTTGCAGATACTGCTGGAGTTATCCAACAACAAACAAAAGCAATAACACTCAGGCTTATTATAGCCTTATCACATGCAGTAAATCCTACATGTCAATAAACCTTGCCCATGCACAGGGCATGAAATTAAAAGATGCTTGCTCCTTGGAAGAAAAGCTATAACAAACCTAGACAGAGTATTAGAAAGCAGAGACATCACTTTGCTGACAAACGTCCACATAGTCAATGTTAAGGTTTTTCCAGTAGTCATGTACAGATGTGAGAGGTGGACCCAAAAGAAGGCTGAGGACCAAAGAATTGATGCTTTCAAACTGTGGTGCTGGAGAAGACTCTTGAGAGTCCCTTGGCTGCAAGGAGATCAAATCAGTCAATCCTAAAGGAGATCAGTCCTGGGTGTTCATTGGAAGTACTGATGCTGAAGCTGAAACTCCAACACTTTGGCCACCTCATGCGACAAGCTGACTCATTGGAAAAGACCCTGATGTTGGGAGGGACTGGGGGCAGGAGGAGAAGGGGACGACAGAGGATGAGATTGTTGGATGGCATCACTGACTCAATGGACATGAGTTTGAGCAAACTCTGAGAGATGATGAAGGACAGGGAAGCCCGGCATGCTGCAGTCCTGGGGGTCACAAAGAGTTGGACATGACTTAGTGACTGAACAACAACATGCACAGGGACCTAGCCAGCTTTTGTGCCTACCAGACACAGGAAGAGAGTATCTAACATGAAACAAAATGACTGAAAATGAAAACAGGGGGAAAAAATAGAGCTAAGATGAGAGACAATGCAAGGAACAGAAGTTTTTGGTTTTTTTTTTAATTACCATTAATCAGAGTTTAGAGTCAATACTGTATCCTTTAAAAAGAAGTAGATGTTTTGGCTTCCCTGGTGGCTCAGTGGGGAAGAATCAGCCTGCCAATACAAGAGACATGGGTTCAATTCCTGGTGGAAGAAGATCTCACGCGCCATGGAGTAACTAAGCCCAGTGCGCCTCAACTACTGAACCCCAAGCCCTAGAGCCCCTGCTCAGCAACTAGAAAAGCCACTACAGTGAGAAGCCCATGCGCGGTGACTAGAGAGTAGCCCCCACTCGCCACAACTAGAGAAAATCCTCTGCAGGAAGGAAGACCCAGCACAGCCAAAAATAGATACACAAAATTATGTAGAAAGAGAACTGGATGCTTCCCTACAGGAGAAAAAGGCCAGAGGGAACAGTCGCCTCCTGGTGGTTGAGTGAGGTAACACACCATTCCCGGCTTGGGTCCAGTCAGCCAGGGACTTCAGAGTGCGACCATGTCTCCACACCCGAGTCTTGTCTATACAGAAGAAACTAAGGACCTAACCAAAGTCTCCCCACTGACTGGGTCCTCTGAGCTACCCCTCTCCCTGTATGGAACAGAAGGTCATGATGTTTTAAAGCAGAGCCAGAGAAAGCCAAGCCCCTCCTCTCTGTTTTGGTATTTCAGAGCTATAAGAAAGGTGAAGGGGGGGAAAAAAAAAGAATTAAATGCTTTAAAAAAATTTTATAACCTGAAAGAATGTGTTCTTAGAAATTTAAAATAACTGAAGTAAACATTAAAGCAAAAGAATGAAAAACAAACGTAAAACATGAAAAACAAATAAGCAAAAAGGTAAAGAATAGTTTTGAAAGAGGAAAAAACGAATTTTAGAGAATCAGTTAAGGAAATGAAACATCCCTCTACTGAGGGCTCCAAAAACAGAAGATGAGGGGTGGAAATTACCAAAGAAACAGTAAAAGAAAATTTCCCCAAGCTGAAGGACAAGAATTTCTAGATTGAAAGAGGCCATCAAGCACCCCACACATGATTGAAAAAGAGACCTTTTTAAGAGGGAGGAGACACATGTATACCTATGGCTGATTCAAGCTGATGTTTGGCAGAAACCAACACAATATTGTAAAGCAATTATCTTTCAATTAAAAATAAATTAAAGAATTTTAAAAAGAGACCCATTTAAAGGCATGTTGTCATGAAATTAGTACTTCAAAAAACCCTTCTGGAACTTTTGTTTCCACATATCACATACAAAAGAATGAGAAAAAATGGCATTAGCTTCACACACACACACACACACACACACACACACACACACACACACACACACACTGAAATCCAGAATTGGTAAAGACATGCCTTCAAAAAATTCGAAGGAAAAACGACCTCCAACTTAGAATCCTATACTCAGTGAAACTGTTAATCATGAATAAAGACAATTTTTTGTGGCATGTGGGATCTTAGTTCCCTGACCAAGGAACCAAGGATCACACTCATGCCCCCTGCAGTGGAAGCACACAGTCCTAACTACTGGACCAGCAGGGAATTCTGGTAAAGACATCTTCAAGTCTGAAGGGTTTCAGAATTTACCTCCTGTGCCTTCCTTCTCTTTCTACAGGGAGAGTGAAAGCAAATGAGAAAGTAAACAAAGAAGAAAAACACCAGATCCAGTAAGCAGGGGTCCAGTCTACATGACACACACAGGGAATTCCCAGGATGAAGCAGAGGGAAATGCCCGCATGACCCACGGCTGTGGGGCGGGCCTGGGCACAAACAGCCCAGAGCAAACAGGGACACGGGCCTGGGGGCGTGACTCCTAGAGAAAACAGACCTGATAAATCATCTGTGGAAGACTATTCCCCTTCTGGGCTTCCCTGTGGCTCAGATGGTAAAGAATCTGCCTGCAATGCGGGAGACCCAGGTTCGACCCCTGGGTGGGGAAGATCCCCTGGAGAAGGGAATGGCTAGCCACTATTCCAGTATTCTTGCCTGAAGAATCCAAAGGACAGAGGATCCTGGCAGGCTACAGTCCACAGGATTGCAAAGAGTTGGACACGACTGAGCAACTTACATCCCCCTCCTGCCAAATACTTTGGCTTTTTCCATGACACCCCTCCCTTCAGTGCCCACTCCTGAGATTACAGACCCCTGCCCCCTGGGATGGAAAGGTTGGCCAAAGAACCTACCTGACCCAACATATCGTGAGTAAACATGATGAGGTACATGAGTGGAAACTTTAAGAGCCAGTCTGTGCTCTCCCACCAACTGGCTCTGTTCCAAAAAGAGGCTACTCTTCACTCAGTCCCAGAGCAGAGACAGCATGCAGCCAAACTCAGACAGACTTCTATCATGAGAAAAATCAAACAAAACAACTTCTCTCTTGTAAATCACTGGAATTTGGGGGTAATTTGTTACCACAGCCTGACCTATGTCCTGACTGATAGCATCATCTGATACATTTGACCATGTGGAAAACTGTATCGTAAGAACGTGGGAAGACTTAGTGATAGGTACCTGGAAAATTAAGCGATTACATTCATTTATTTTAAAAATATTTATTAGCTCCTAGCATGTGTCAAGAATTTTTTCCTAAGGCACTAAGAATATGAAAAACAAGAAGGTTAAAGAGACAAAATTTTTTTGGCCATGTCACACAGCAAATGCTCGGCAGTGAAAGTGCAGAGTCCTAACCACTGGGCTGCCAGGGAATTCCCAAGTGAAAGTCGCTCAGTCGTGTCCAGCTCTTTGTGACCCCATGGACTATACAGTCCATGGAAGTCTCCAGGCCAAAATACTGGAGTGGGTAGCCTTTCCCTTCTACAGAAGATCTTCCCAACCCAGGGATCAAACCCAGGTCTCCCACATCACAGGCAGATTCTTTACCAGTTGAGCCACAAGGGAAGCCCAAGGAGGTGATTATTAGTAATTATTACTGTCAAAAAATGCTTATAGGAAAGAGAAAAAAATCATAACATACTTCTTGCCCCATCAGAGAATAATGTTCACATAGTTATCATATAAGAATTGATGAGAATAAAGGAAGGGTAAGCAGTGAGGTACAGAAATAGTTATCTAAATTCTAATACACCATAATAGGATAATATCTAAAATTGATAAATCAAAAAATAAGTTGTAAACATATTATGAAAAATATATGGAATACACAAACTATTTAAGCTAATAAGTTCAGGAAGGTTGCAGAATACAAGATCAATACATAAAACTCAATTGTATTTGTATATACACCAATAAGTAATGTGAAATTGAAAGTATTAATAAAACAACAATTTCATATGAAACAGCATCAAAAAGAATAAAATATTTAGGATTAAATTTGATAAAGGAAGTAAAGACATATATCCTATGTTTAGAATTGGAAGACTTGGAGATCAAGCCAGTCAATCCCAAAGAAAATCAACCCTAAATATTCACTGGAAGGACTGGTGCCGAAGCTCCAATAGTTTGGCCACCTGATGTGAAGAGCTGACTCATTAAAAAAGACCCTGATGCTGGGAAAAATTAAGGGCAGGAGGAGAAGGGGGTGACAGAGAATAAGATGATTGCATGGCATCACTGACTCAATGGACATGAGTTTGAGCAAACTCTGGGAGATAGTGAAGGGCAGGGAAGCCTGGCATGCTGCAACCCATGGGGGTCACAAAAAGTGGGACACGACTTAGCGACTAAAGAACAAATGTTATAAAGATGGCCATACCACCCAAATTAATCTACAGACTCGATATAATCCCTATCACAATCCAAGCTGGTTTCTTTGCAGGAAATGACAAACTGATCTTAAAATTCATGTGGAAATTCAAGGAATCCCCAAAGAACCAAATGGTCTTGAACAAGAACAAAGCAGGACACACATTTCTTGATTTGAAAACTGACTACAAAGCTATAGTGTCAAAACAGTGTTACTGGCATAATGATATTTAGAGATGTAACTCAGTGGAATAGACTTGAGAAGACAGAAATAAATCCATACATGTATGGTCAATTAATTTTCATCAAGGGTGTCAAAATGATTCAACAGGGAAAGAATAGTTACTTCAACAACTGGTGTTGGGGCCACATGGACGTGTGCAAGTAAAAGAATGAACTTGAATGTCTACCTCACACATACAAAATTAATATTGGGATGGCCAAAAAATTCATAGAAGAAAGCATAGATGTAAATCTTTGCATCCTTGTATCAGACAACTGATTTATAAATATGACACAAAACCAGAAGCAAAAAAAAAAAAAAAGAGAGAGAGAGAAAATAATAGGACTTCATCAAAATTAGAAACTTCTGTGCATGTAAGTATCAAGAAAGTAAAAAGACAATATACAAAGTGAGAGAAAATATTTCCAAGTCATATATCTAATGGGGTAGTATTCAGAATACATAAAGAGTTCTCACAACTCAACATCAAAATGATAAATAACCCAATTAAAACATAGGGAAATGGAGAGACTGTTAACAAGGGGTTTCTTTTTGAGGTGATGAAAAAGTTCTGTATTAGATGGTGGTGATGGTGGCACCACATACTGAAAACCACTGACTTGTACACTTTAAAAAGGTGAGTTTTACAATGTGTGAATTATTCCTCAATTTTTGTAAACACTGAGAGAAATATCAGTAGACACAGCTAACAGAGAGGACAGTGGTAACTTCTGGGGTGCTCCACTGGCTCTACAAAGAGAGTGAGCTGATAACTACTGCTTTTTCTTGCATCTCTTAGTATGTTTGGCATTCAATGCTATAAATATTTATTACTTTGATTTTTAAAAACTTATTTTAAAAACCACTGCATCTCAAAGGAAAAAGAAAAATCACTGCATCTCAAGCCCATTCAAGGTCTCAGTGGAGTCAAAATGGAATGAAAACACATCATTAGTGAATTATGCAATTGTCTTAAAAAAACACGACTTTTTACTTTTGGATAGGAAGGGAGTGGAATCCTGCCTGAATGCTATTTTCTTGAATTAAGACACAGGAAAGCTTTGAGGAAAAGAAGCACAGAACTAGAGGTGGCATTAGTTAACTTTAAGTCAATGAAAATCTAAAATCAAGGGGAAATTTAAATGAGTCAAGAGCTTCTTATTGATAAAATTGGTTTAAATGGTTACGCTTGAAAATGAGGTTGCAAAAGGGAGCCACTGGACTTCCCTGGTGGTCCAGGAATTAAGAATCCACCTTCCAATGCCAGGAGAATGGGTTTGATACCTTCTCTGGGAGGATTCCACATGCCGTGGGGCAACAAAACATGTTAGCCACAACTACTGAACCCGCAGTCTGAAGTAAGAGAAGCTACCGCAACAAAGAGTAACCCTTACTCACCACAACTATAAAAAGGCCGAGAGAAGCAGCAAAGAAGCAGTGGAACCAAAAACAAGCAAATAAACAAATTTTTAAAAGGGAGCCATTAAGTTATAAAACACCTTCAATTTCCAAATGAAGAATAAAGCTATCAGAAATAAAGTACTTACCAAGCACTCTAGATCAGTGT
This sequence comes from Dama dama, assembly GCF_033118175.1. NCBI lineage: Eukaryota > Metazoa > Chordata > Mammalia > Artiodactyla > Cervidae > Dama > Dama dama. The sequence continues at coordinate 36,792,359 of NC_083701.1, forward strand.
GACTAAAACTAATGGCTTGTGTAAAATACAATAAAAATGAATAACTAGAAAAATGAAATTAAGAAACAAATACATACAAGCTACAAAGCCAAATTTTCATTATTAGATTTAACAGACATTGGGCTTCCTCAGTGGCTCAGTGGTAAAGAATCCACCTGCAATGCAGGAGACACAGAGACGAGTGTTCCATCCTTGGGTCGGGAAGATCCCCTGGAGGAGGGCATGGCAACCCACTCCAGTATTCTTGCCTGGAGAAGCCCATGGACAGAGGAGACTGGCAGGCTACAGTCCATAGCGTTGCCAAGCATTGGACATGGCTGAGGTGACTTAGAGCGCGCGCGCACACACACACACACACACACACACACCTATATACATTAGAGAGTGGGCCCAGGATATATGTGTATACTTACATAGCAAAGGGTAGACTTCCCTGGTGGTCCAGTGGTTAGAATGCCACACTTCTACTGCAGGGAACACGGGTTCCAATCCTGATCAGGGAACTAAGATTCCATAATTTGCATAGTGCAACCAAAAAAAAAAAATCAAAAAAGATAGGGGCCAGACTTTATATTCATTAACCTTAAGGGCTAAGAGAAAAGGGACATAAAGGGGGAAATTTTTACCTTAGTTCATTTATTCACACATGATTTATTTGAAAATCATGTACCAAGGACCAATTATGTTCCAGGTGGGAAGAAAACAATGACAGATAATAAGCAAGTAGACAAAGAACTTGAAAGGGAGGAAAATAGGAAATTGGCAGGGAGAAGGGAGAGAGGGAAGGTGTAGGGAAGGGGAATGAAAGCAAATTCCAGCACAGCTGATAGTGGAGTATTTTGTCCTGTCTATTGGACGGTGGGTGCTAAATGGTTTCAGTTGTGTCCAACTCTGACTCTGTGAACCCGTAGCCGGCCAGGCCCCTCTGTCCATGGGATTCTCCAGGCAAGAATACCAGAGTGGGTAGCCAATCCCTTCTCCAGGGAATCTTCCTGACTCAGGGATTGAACCTGGGTCTCCTGTACTGCAGGGGGATTCTTTACCATCTGAGCCACTAGCGAAGCCTAGTATACAGAAGCAAAGGAATACCTTCCCACCGCCCCATCGTCCCCCCTCCCCACCTCTGCCCCCCGCCAGCAGGAGGTGGAAGAGCCAAGGAAGCATTCTTGCCTAGGGCCTCCAGAGTAGAATGGTCCTGCTGTCATCTTGGTTTTGGACTTCTGACTTCAGAATTGTGAGATAATAAATTTTTGTTGTTTTAAGTCACCAAGTGTGTGATAATTTGTTACAATAGCCACAGGAAATTAATACACCATGATTACAGTAAAGTTAAAATACCAAAACTTAGAATACTGTAAAATTGAATGAGAATTCTTTAATGCATCTTAATTGAGGAAGGAGCAGGTTAAATTCATACTGACTGGCATTTATAGACAATTTACTATAAGCACTTTAATGTATTAGTTCATTTAAGTCTTACAACAGTGCTCCGAAGTAATCACGATCCCTTCTTAGTATTTGGAAACAAAAAAACCCAGGTACTGAGGTTTAAGTAACTTGGCTGATGTCACCCAGCCATGAAAGGGCCAATAAATTGTTGCTGTAGTTGTTCAGTCACTAAGTTGTGTCTGACTCTTTGCAACTCCATGGAATGTAGCCCCCAGACTCCTGTATCCATGGGATTCTCCAGGCAAGAATAGTGGGATGGGTTGCCATTTCTTCCTGCATGAGTTCTTCCCAACCCAGGGACGGAACCATGTCTCCCGCATCTCCTGCGCTTGTAGGCAGATTCTCTGTCCATTTGAATTTCCCAACCTCATTCTTGTTGTGTTGGGAAACTCCTCCCCAATTGCATGTGGTCCTGATGTAGCTGTAAACTCAGTCCCACAGGGCAAACCATGAGACCCATACCTGCCAAAGTTCCTGGTATCACCAGGCTCAGCGATGACTGAGGGGTGTTGCAGACATAGGATCTAAAAAAGATCAAGGAGAATCCACTCTAAGATGGCTTTACCAATACTGGGAAGAGACACTAGTTTTCTTGGAGGTGCGAGGCTGGGAAGTATAGCTGTCAGTGATCCTTTTCCTCACCATTTGGGGAGAATTTGTAGAATAAAGCTAAGTAGAGCTGGGAGAGGGAGAGAGAGCCCCGACCACCTCCTGTGAGTCCTGTTTCCAGCTTTTCTGAAGTCAGTGCCACTTTTGACTCTCCGGTTTTATCAATCCACTAATCTCTTTTAGCTAAAGCTAGTTGACTTAGCAGCAGCAGCAGTTTTGCTTGAAAACAAAAATAGCCCTAATACAAAACCCAGGTTCAGCTTGAAATGTGGAGAAATGGGAAGGATGTTTATGAACATTAAAAACAATCTGAACGCTTCTCAGCCTTTTGGCTAAGATCAAGTGTAAAAATAATGTGAAATTTCTTTCTGATGACTGGAGAGTTTGTCACTAATCTCATAACAATTCTCTCCACTAAAATCCCATATTTATTTTAAATAGAAAGTATGCGTGTGTGCTCACTCATGTCCGATGCTTTACGATCCCATGGACTGTAGCCCGCCAAGCTGTCCATGGAATTTTCCAGGCAAGAATACTGGAGTGGGTTGCCATTTCCTACTCTCAGGTATCTTTCCAACCCAGGGATCAAACCTGCATCTCCTGCCTCAGCAGGCGATTCTTTACCACCTCGCCACCTGGGAAGCCCAAACAGGAAGTGTATTTCCTTTTAATATTTGGTTAGCAGTTTATATATCTTTCTCTGTTTCTGCAATAGAATTAAAGTTTGTACATTTTGCTGTTGTTCCCTTGCCGTGTTATTCTCCCAGACAAGTATTTACACTCCTGATACTAAATTACAGCTGAAAATTTGTTTTCTGTCCTCCTGGAAAAGAAAGAGAAATAACATTACTCGTAACCTAAGAAACTTGGAAGTGAGTTAAACCAGTCATCCTCAAACCTGGCTGTGCCTCAGATTCATCTAGGAGAGCTTTATTCCCCTAAAGTATGAATTCTGGCTCCATTCCAAATCTCACTGGAAGAAGATTGAGTTGAATTGATTTAACACTCAGCAATGCTATATGGGCTTCCCTGGTGGCTCAGACGATAACAAAACCGCCTGCAATGCAGGAGATCCAGGTTCGATCCCTGAGTTGGGAAGATCCCCTGGAGAAGGAAATGGCAACCCACTCCAGTGTTCTTGCCTGGAGAATTCCATGGACAGAGGAGCCTGACAGGCTACCGTCCATGTGGTCAGAGTCGGACACAATTGAGTGAACAAGCATACACACAGCTGTAGTAAACGAAGTTATAGTTCTTTCTTAAAGAAACAAAGATATAAAACATGATCTCTTCTGTCACTGGCCGGCATCCATGAGCTCATGAAAATATGTTCAGCTTTGTGACTAGAGGGAAAACTTTCACCATGGAAGATTGAGCAACAGATGTAATTCCAGGAACGTTGAAATGAGAATACACAGATATAGTTCCAGAAATATTCTAGAGCTTTGTTCTGTGATGCCATCGAATTGCCTAGAAAGAGTTTGGTCCTCTTTGACACTTGCCTTTGGGTTTTTTGTGGTGGGAGCAGAGCTGGGAATTCATTTTTCCTCACTACTTAGGCAATGGTCTCCTTGAATATTCCATGCTATTCCCCAGAAATTACAGGTTTCCCTCTCTGGCTGAGGAGAATACAAACTCTTCTCGGCCTTTTGTCATCTCTTAGGGTTGCCCTTTTTCGATGCGGTTCTTTTCTCAGACTCGGATGTGGTTTTCTCACAGGCTGAGGACTTGCTGGCTCCCACCTGCAACCTGGAACTTGCTGTTCCACACTGGAACTCTGCACATTACTTCTGTTTCTCAGCACTTGGACCTGACAACTCTCATCACACTGGGCCTCCCTTGCCTTCCAGCTTTGTCTCCTCACAGAGGAGGCGGCCGGGCTCCACCCAGTTCCCCTGCCCACAAGGCAGCCTGGAAGACCCTCTCCAGGCAGGAAGCTGTGCTCCATGTAGGGTTCACCACAGCTGCTTTCTTTCTCTCAGGAGCACTGTCCTTCTTTGCCTGGTAGTCCACGTTTGGAAAACTGTTACTTCATACATTTCAAACCCATGGTGGCTCAGTGGTAAAGAACCTGCCTGCCAATACAGGAGACATAAGAGACGTGGGTTCAATCCCTGGGTCAGAAAGATCCCCTGGAGGAGGGCACAGCAATCCACTCCAGTACTCTTGCCTGGAGAATCCTATGGGCAGAGGATCCTGGCAGGCTACAGTCCATGGGATCATAAAAGAGCCAGACAAGACTGAAGAGACAGCATACACGCATTTAGTTCTCTCCATTCTTTTCTGTCAACTTCTTTAAATTGGTCCTGCTTACTTTCTGATAGAAACAGAGTAGAAAATGAGTGGTTACTAGGGGCTGGAGGTGGGGGAAATGGAGAGATGTTGGTCAAAGAGTGCAAACTTCCAGTTAAGATGAATAAATTCTGTTGGTGTTATTGTTTAGTCACTCAGTCATGTTCAACTCTTTGTGACCCCATGAACTGCTGCACACCAGGCCTCCCTGTCCATCACCAACTCCCAGAGCTTGCTCAAAGTCATGTCCATTGAATCAGTGATGCCATCCAACAATCTCATCCCCTGTCGCCCCCTTCTCCTCCTGCCTTCAATCTTTCCCAGCATCAGGGTCTTTTCCAGTGAGTCAGCTCTTCTCATCAGGTGGCCAAACTATTGGAGCTTCAGCTTCAGCATCAGTGCTTCCCAGTGAATAATAGTGTTGATTTCCTTTAGGATTTACTGGTTTGATCTCCTTGCTGTCCAAGAGACTCTCAAGAGTCTTTTCCAGCACCACAGGAAAAGTTCTGAGGGCCTAATATACAGTGAGGTAGGAGGAGAAGGGGATGGCAGAGGATGAGATGGTTGGATCGCATCACTGACTCAATGGACAGGAGTGTGAGCAAACTCTGGGAGATGGTGAAGGACAGGGAAGCCTGGCGTGCTGCAGTTCATGGGGTCTCAAAGAGTCGGACACAACTGAGTGACTGAACATCAACATTGTAATACCATATAATAGGGAATTCCCTGGTGGCCTAGTGTTCAGAATTCCAGGCTTTCACTGCTGCAGCCTAGGTTCAGTCCCTGGTTGGGGAACTGAGATTCCATGAGCCGTGCGTCGAGGCTAAAAGAAAACCAAAACCAAAAACAAAAACCCCAAAACATATTATAAACCTAAAAATTGCTAAGAAAGTACATCTTACATGTTTTCATGACAAAAAAGAAATGGTAGCTATGTGAGGTGATGGAAGTATTAACTGACCACACTGAGGTAACAATTTCACAATATGTAAATATATAAAATCATCACATTGTATCCTTATTTATTTGACCACACCATGTGGCAGGCAGGGTCTCAGTTCCTTGACCAGAGATCAGAGCCAACCCCCCTACACTGGAAGTGAGGAGTCTTAAGCACTGGGCCACCACAGAAGTCCACACTGTACACTTGAAATTAATACAGTTGTATGTCAATTACATCACAAACGCTGGAAAAAATAAAAAGTATAGTTCTTTCTCTCCATTTATGCAGCACATTTCAGGAAGGTTCTGCTGTACCTTAGACTTACACGTGGGAAGGCATTTTAGCTTTTTTTTGGGCGGGGGGGGGGCAGGCCCCGAGCTGAAAGTGCCTAGTTCTAACCACTGGACCGCCAGGGAATTCCCAGCATTTTATCTCTTTATTGGGAGGGCCAAGCCATCTCTACAGGCTCTAAAATTTCAAAGGGGTCAAGGGAGCCAAAATATTTGGAGTTATCCACCCAGATATCTCCATCCCAAGTGTCAGAGTCTCAAATTACCCCAGCTGGTGTTCTGACCATGGCGTTTAGAAACCTCTCTCAGCTGAGCATTCAAATATCCTGGAAACTGAAGGCTATTTTACATTTGAACTTTGGTCTCCAGCTTTTCCTTCTCTCCCACTGCAGGAAATAAGATCTTCCTTAGCAGTTAACAAAGAGGCCCTCTGGTGTTGAGACACATTTTTCCATTGTGTGTTAACTGCCCTCAATTTTGCATTATCTGTCTATTGGAGGTGCTATGGGCTGAACTGTGTTCCCCTTCCCACTCAATCCCCAGTTCATATGTTAAAGTCCTAAATCCCAATGTGCTAGTATTGGGTATAGAAATAATTAGGTTTTGGAGGCTTCCAAGGAGGCTCAGGGGTAAAGAATATGCCTGATGCAGAAAGGCAGATTTGATCCCTGGGTTGGGAAGATCCCCTGGAGAAGGGAATGGCTACCCACTCCAGTATGCTTGCCTAGCCATGGACTGGACAGAGGAGCCTGGTGGGCTATCATCCATGGGGTCGCAACAACAAAGAAGAGGACCAGTGCATCACTTCTTGTGTCTCTCTATGAGTGCATGAAGAAGAGGTCATGGGAGCAGAGAGATGGCAGCTGCCTATCAGAAGAGATACTTTGCCAACACCTCAATCTTCGAGTTCCCGGCCTCCAACTGTGAGAAATCATTTCCTGTTGTTTTGGCCACTCATCAATGGGATTTTGCTATGGTGGCCCAAACAGACCAACAGTGGTCAACAAAATTAACAAACCAGCCAATTCCATTGTTTCCAAAGGCATGAACCATTGTACTGTCCAAGACAGTCTCCTCCAATGGAACATTCTTCCAAGTCATCACCTCATTGTCAGCATGACAGTGACTAATGAGGTCTCAAAACTCCATCTTATTATCTTTTTGACAACACCCAGTGTCAACTGTGTTGATTCGGGTTGTTGAGGAAGCAGACACTGATTTAGGAGCATGAGAGGTTTGTTGTGTAATGTTTGTGGAAGATACAAGTCGGATGCGGCTGGGAAAACGAAACTATGATGCAGATATGAAACCTGTGAAGGGAACAAGGGGAGGAAGCAAATTTGGGTATGGAGAGATGCAGATGCAGATCTCCCCTAAAGGGAAGATGGAGAGCAAGTATTACCTATGTGGAGAAGGTTCCACATTGGGCTGAAGGGGCCGGGCCTCCACAAGCTTAGTTATTGGCTGGGAGATAGTTGGGAAAGGGGCTTCCCAGTTGACACTAGTGGTAAAGAACCCGTTTGCCAATGCAGGAGATGTAAGAGACAAGGGTTCAATCCCTGGGTGGGGAAGATCCCCTGGAGGAGAGCATGGCAACCCACTCCAGTATTCCTGCCTGGAATCCATAGGGCTGCAAAGAGTCAAACATGACTGAAGTGCTTTAGCATGCATGAACACTTGAAAAAAGGGTGACTTTGGTTCTAAAACCAAGGCAGATTATCCCTGAAGGGCTTCAGTGAGGCGTAGGTACCAGCTAAGTGCACTGTCTGCAGCTGATCAGCAAGTTACTTCAGGAAGGGAGATGGGAGCGGTGCGCCCTCACTGACACCATCTCTCTTTGGTCACTCTGAGATATTTTTAGAGTGAAAAGTGTACATTTCAGCAGATTAGAAATTACATAACAATACATAAAATTTACCTATTCAAATAGAAACCAAAGGAATGACCATTTGGAACCAGCAGAAGCTCACCAAAAACAAGTTGCACCAGAAAATCAGCATCTCCTTTCTTTGATAAAACTATATAGAAATATGGCCTGAGAGGTGAAAGTTTAATGTGTGACAGAAAAGTATTAGTAGTTTAAATAACACACTGGGCTACTATAGATACTGTAGCCTGCTGTCCTTTGCTTGTTTTAAATATGGGAAAGATGTAGAACAGATGCTTTGAGGTGATACCGAAAAGGAAGGAGAGAGCATACGGTACAAAAAGGAAAACAAACAAAAAACCACAAGGCTCAACAAACAAGGCTCAAACAACAAAAAAAACCACATAGCAGGACTAAACAAGGTGAAACTTTACATGAATAAGTAACATACTTTGTTGTTGTTTAGTTGCTAAGTCATGTCCGACTCTTTTTGACCCCATGGGCTGTAGACCACCAGGCTCCTCTGTCCATGGGATTTTCCAGGCAAGAAAACTGGAGTGGGTTGTCATTTCCTTCTCCAAGGGATCTTCCCAACCCAGAAATCGAACCTGCGTCTCCTGCATTGGCAGGCGGATTCTTAACCGCTGTGCTACTAGGGAAGCCCAAACAAGATGAAAGCTTACTCAAATAAGTAATGTACTTTACTTGGGACCAAACAATAAAATTAAGAAGAAAAAAAACCCTACATAGATATAAGCAAAATGAAAAATATAGCTTTACCAATCAAAATCAAGTGTGATGTGGCTGCCAGAAAAAGTGAATTCAACCACAGGTATTATTAAAAGGAGTGTCTAAACCAGTGCTTCTCAAACTTGTTCTAAACAGCAAATCCTTTCTCCTAAAGCAAACATATGCAGACCATCAATGTGAAACATATTCAAATATGTCCCTGAGGTAATTCCAAGGAATTCCTAGAACTGTGAGAAACAGCTTGAAAAATCTTTGACCTAAACTGGAGAGTAAATTCCATTCTCTTTTGTCTATTAGAGTATTTGAAGTAGTGAGATCAATTCTGGTTGTTATTGTTGTTTAGTCGCTGAGTTGTGTCTGACTCTTTCGCGACCCCATGGACTGTAGCCCACCAGACTCCTCTGTCCATGGCATTCTCCAGGCAAGAATACTGGAGTGGGTTGCCATTTCCTCCTCCTGTGGCGGTGAGTGGAGTCAGATACAGATTTAAATTCCAGCTCCATCACTTTTAAGCTGTGATTTTGAGCAAGTTGATGACAGTTAAATTTGTTCATGTTCTCATACCTATTTCAGGCCATTATCATTCTTAGTCTTTTATTACTGAAAGCTTACTAATTCTGTTTAATCAAGGTAAGGTGTTCAATAAACTACAATTATTTTAAATGTACAATGTAATGAGTTTATATATAGGCGTATATACATATACACACACATATATGCACACCTGTGAAATCAAGATAAGAAAAAGAACATATCCATCACCTCTATAAGTTTATTCACGCCTGTTCTCACCACTCTATATTCTCCAGCAAACACGTTTCTGATTTCTTTTTTGGCCGCGTGTCATGTGGGATCTTCGTTCCCTAATCAGGGCTTGAACCCATGCTCCCTTAAGTGGAAGCAGAGAGTCCTCACCACTGAAGTGCCACAAAAATCTCTGATTTATTTTAATTGAAGTTTAGCTGATTTACCAACAGCATGTAAGTTTCAGGTATACAAAATAATAATTCAGTTTTTAAAGATCATACTCCCATTTATTGGCTATATTCCCTGTGCTGTCCAATTCGTAGCTTATTTTATACATAGTAGTTTGTGTCTCTTAACCCCCTATCCACATCTTGTCCCCCTTCCTCTTCCCTCTCCCCACTGGTAACCGAGTTTGTTCTCTGTATCTGCGAGTCCACTCCTTTCTGTTATATTCACTACTTTATGTCATTCTTCAGATTCCACATATGACAACACACAGCACCCGTCTTCCTTTGACCCATTTCACTACACATAAACCCTTCAAGTCAATCCATGTTGTAAATGGCAAATTTCCATCTTTTTATGGCAGAGTGGTATTTAATTGTGTGTAATACATGTGTACATATATATGTCTATGTACACATACACCACACCTTCTTTATCCATCCACCCCGCCCCCACCTCCTTTCCCCTTTGGTAATCCTAAGTTTGTTTTCCACGTCTGTCTGCTGCCGCTGCTGCTAAGTCGCTTCCGTCGTGTCCGACTCTGTGCGACCCCACAGACGACAGCCCACCAGGCTCCCCCGTCCCTGGGATTCTCCAGGCAAGAGTACTGGAGTGGGTTGCCATTGCCTTCTCTGTGTCTGTTTGAGTCTATTTTGTAAATAAGTCCATTTGTAGCATATTTTAAATACAAATATAAATGCCATCATATGATATTTGTCTCTGACTTTACTTAGTATGATAATCTCTAGGTCTATCCATGTTGCTGCTAATGGCATTCTTCTTCTTTTTTATGGCTAACACCCCATTCTGTGTGTGTATACATATATACATATGTATGTATATGTGTGTGTGTGTGTGTATACATATATCACATCATCTCTATCAGTCCATGAACACCTAGGTTGCTTCCATGTCTTGGCCACTGCAAACAGTGCTGCTATGCACACTGGGATGCATATTATCCCGTCGAATTAGTTTTCTCTGGATACATGCCCTGGATCGTATGGCAGTTCTATTTCTAAATTTCTAAGGATCCGCCACAGAGTTCTCCAAAGTGGCTGCACCAATTTACAGTCCTATCAACAGTGTAGGAGGGTTCCATTTTCTCCACACCCTCTCCAGCCTTTACTTGTAGACTTTCTGATGGCCATTCTGACATACTGTGGGGTGATCAATCCTGAGTTTTGATTTGCATCTCTCTGATAATAAGCAATGTTGAGCATCTTTTTAAATCAATTGCTTTCAATAATTTGTGCCAGTTAAGAAATCTTTGCCAAATTCAAGATCTCAGATTTTCTCCTTTTCTTAAAGAAATTTCAGTTTTTACTCTTAATTTACGTTAATGTTTGCATATGGTATGAGGTAGCATTTTTATTTTTTACAAGTGGTTCTTCAAATGCACTAGTACCACGTGTTGAATAGGTTAACCTTTCGCCCTAGAAGTGCCTTGGCATTTCTTTTGAAAATTAATCAACCTTACCTTTGGACTCTCTGTTGTGTTCCACTGATGTATATATTTATGCCAATGCTTTATAATCAATTCATGTCAGGGTCATCTGTTGTCTGCATTACAATTAAGCCTCCTGTTGTAACCCTTCCAACCCATGGCCAAGGTAACTTTTCTGAAGTGCAAATCTGATTCTGTCAGTCACTACTGCCCATAAGATAAAATCAAAACTCTATAACCTGGTCTTTCATGTTCTAGCTTTAGTTTTATCTCGTATTTTCCCTCATTCAAATTTCATGCTATACAGTTCCCCCTCACCCTTGGCTTTTGTGTTTGCTGTGTGCTTTATCTCAGATGCCTGGCAAATACTCTTCAGTTCCCCTGGAATTCTTTCCAGACTCCCTTAGTTAGCTTTGATTATTCCTTTTTTAAAAAATTAATTTTTATTGGGAGTATAGTTGACTTACAGTGTCATGTTAGTTTCTGATGCTTCACAGCAAAGTATCAATTATACACATATATCTACTCTTTCAAATTCTTTCCTGTGTAAGTCATCATAGAGTATTGAGTTCCCTGTGTCACACAGGAGGTTCTTGTTCAATTGCTCAGTCGTGTCCGACTCTTTACAACCCATGAACTCCAGCACGTCAGGCTTCCCTGTCCTTCACCAACACCTGGAGCTTGCTCAAACTCATGTCCATTAAGTTAGTGATGCCATCCAACCACCTCATCCTCTGTCACCCCCTTCTACTCCCGCCTTCAATCTTTCCTGGCATTAGGGTCTTTTCCAATGAGTTGGTTCTTTGCATCAAGTGGCCACAAGTATTGGAGATTCAGCAACAGGCCTTCCAATGAATATTCAGGGTTGATTTCCTTTAGGATGGACTGGTTGAGTAGGTTCTTATTACTTATTAGTTATCTATTTTATGATTGGGCCTGCTTTGATGCTCACTCTGCATCCTATTATTACCCTGTGACACCCCTGTCCTTCCCTCCCTGCCAGATCATAACCTCCTGGGGACCCAGCACGGACTCAATATTTGAATATGTATAAAGTTGAACAAGACAGGTTCTTGTTCTTCAGAAACTGGCAACATGGGGTGGCGTGCAGAGCAGTAAACCATATCAGATGGTGTCACTCCCCACCCCACATTTCCAATGCTTTCTAGGTCTATTTTTTCTGCTGGTTTTTTTACCCTGGTGTCTTGTTTCCCAGGTAATCTTTGTGTACAGATCACTGAATTGAAATTAATCACTTGCAGGAATAACTTGAGGCTTTCTCCAGAGAGGACTTCCAATTGCTTTTGATCTCCTCGCGAGGACACAGCCAGTCAGGGACTTCATCTTAATATAGATCCACAGTCTGACATTCCCCAAACCACTCCAGGGTGCAAGTTTGAACCAGAGCTGTTGTCCCAAGTGATCCTTCCTCTGGGAGTGGAGTTCTACTGGGCTCTGGCTTTAAGTTAGTTTTGATGGGTGGGATGTTGACAGAGTAGCTTAGACTCATTTGGGGATGTTCTGGACTTTGCTAGGCAAACATCCCTGTGATGTTGCCCATACAGGGGCTCAGTTTCCTAATTTCCTCCCAACTGGCAAATGCCTTGAGAACAAAGGCAACTTTGCTTGCTAGGCCCATCTGTTTAGTGGAAGCCATGAAAAATCAATTTCAGTCTTACCCTGATTCATGAAGTCCTACATCATTTGGCCTTTGCCTTCTGCTCCCCCGTCTCTGAGACCAGCCACACCATCCTTTGGGCTGACTTTCAGACAACTCCTGTCCTACAGCTTCTGTACCTGAAACCTTTGTACTTGCTTAGAATCCATCCATAAAGTTTGTATTTTTCAAGCCATGACATAACTTGTTCCTCTGATTGTCAGAAACTACCATTTATCTGTGGGCCCAGGTGGCTCAGTGGTAAAGAATCAGCCTGCCAATGCAGGACATGCAGGTTTGACCCCTGGGTCAGGAAGATCCCCTGGAGAAAGAGATGGCAACTCACTCCAGTATTCTTGCCTGGGAAATCCCATGGACAGAGGGGCCTGGCAGGTCCATGGGGATGCAGAGAGTCAGAGAAGACTGAGCACACACAAACATGCCATTTATCTGTACCCTTTCACATTCAGCACTTTTGTATTATCTATCTTCCTTATTAAAGGCCCTTGGAAGATATATACTTTTTCTTACCTGCCATCCTTCTTGATACAGGATAGGTCATCACTAAGTATTTGCTTAATGCCTATTCTTAACCTTAACGACTGTTAAGCTTACTTTTATGATCTCAGAGTTCCACAGATATATTGTTTAAAATAATCATATTCTTAATTTGTGAACATATTCAAGCAATTTACCTCAGAGATAAGGCGTTTTATTAAAAAAAAAAAAACAATTAAGAATGACTCATGATCTACTTTAAAGCAATTTTTCTCAAACTCTCTGGGACAGGAAGGGTAGGGTGTTCTAACATTTCACACAGATGGTGGTTTGCTTTAGATTTGTTCCAAAATTGCTAGTGCCTATGTTTCCTTGAAAAAGCTGGGATAAAAATACAAGTACAATCAGGTTAATTCAACTAACATTTATTAAAAGCTTTTGTGATAGGTACCGTGTGCCACAGTGCTGGGTACACAAACACAAGTGAGACATCGTCCCAGTAGAAAGTGTTCAGGATAGAAGGCTGGCAGGACAGTCTTCTAAAAGGGAAGGACAAAAATGATAACCTTATAACTACATTTGTAGTGGACCTTGCAAGTAGAAAAGCAGATAATGAACATTCCAGCAACAGGGAAGAACATTAAAGACCATAGTAGTCTTTTTGTGCTGTTATCTATGGAACAAGGTGTGTAGGGGGCTGAAGAGCAGTCTGAGAACAACAGGGCCAGGCAATGAAAAGTCATAACAAAGGGACTGGAGAAAATGAGGAAGTATCAGAGATGGTTTAAAAAGACACATTCAACAGGACTTGATGATGAAAAATGTCAGAGAGGATTGGTAAATAGTATTAGATTCTTCATTTGTATGATTAGGTTGGATAGGAATGCAATTAACTATAACAGAAAACAGAAACAGACATTTGGGAGGTTGAAAGTAGAGATGAGAGATTTTTAATGTTAGCTGGATACCTCTTCTGTAGGACAATCATCCATATTAGGGTCTTGCATGATGACATGTATTTACCTACATTAAGCACTTGAAGGTCAAGTACATGTATGAAAGGTATTTTCTGCCTTACTTTAATTTCAGCTTTCCTTATTTGACACTTTTATTCAGTTAATGTTTAATTTTGCCATGTGTCACCTTAGTGTGAAAAGTACTATGAATATAGGAAGGATTTCAGTAAGACCACTTATCTATGTAGCTTAAACTAGTGGAGAAAAGTCATCCCTTCTGTGAGAGGTAGAAATTACCTTAAGGAGTATAACAAAGGGAGAGAGGGCCATCATAGTACAAAGAAAGACAAACCTGGCATTTATCTAATCAGCTACTCATCTAGTTGTTTAGGGCTGTAGAAACAGCTTGCTGAGATAAAAGAGCTTTACGGTAGCATGGCTACCCCAATGGAGGATTATGGCGTTCCTGGGCAAGCAGATCTCCTGTGAAAAGAAAACTCAAGACTAGCAGCAGGACACATGGAATTTCTTCCTGCCAGGAATGTCTGAGATGTGGAGACATTCCCTTCTGCTTATTTCTTTCTCTCTTCTCAGAGCTTCAGGAGCCCCTCAGTTATGTAAGTTAGTTGATCTATCTGTATTTAGCAAAGTATCTGCAAGTTCATTACAGCATGTACAGCCTAAAATTCAGGAGCACCAGACTCATGATTAACTTGAAGCAAGTGCTCTGGTCTCAATTTCCATCTTCTCTGAAAATGCCCAGTCTTTAACCAGGACTTAATTAACTGAAGCATGAAGAATCACTAAAATATACTAGGCTACACTAATAAGCAAAGATGATCTTTAAATAAACAAACAAAAGTGCTTTAGTGACTATCTTCATTCCGTTGTATTCATTTTGGAAATGGACACGTTACTATCTCCATAATCTTAAAGATCACAGTCTTTTGCAAAGGGGAACTACTATGTAAATTTTCACATTATTATAAACTACAGAAAGTTTTAATATCTATCCAACTTAGCATTGAAGTCTACAAAAAAAGAAATCAATGACAACTGCTTTATTATTAAAAGTTACTGAGATTCATAAAGCACACAATGTAGTTTATATTCAACTAACAAAAGTTTCATACATGTATTTAAAAATATATAATATATAGATTTATCTGTCAACATTTATATTCTATTTAAAAAGCAGTAGCTTTACATATTTTACAACTTGATTTTATAAAATATATACATCCACCCTATGCAAATCTTCCAGCATGAGCTTTCATTCTTATTAATAAAATGCACAATTTGTATTTCTGAATATTAAGAGAAAAATGGTACCAGCTAAAAATAAAAAAATTCATTATAACTTGAACATGCATCTAACTCTTGGCTACTAGATAACTGACCTAATAATCTATTCAAATAACTGTTACCTTGAGCTTGACAATCAATTTGCATTATGTAAACAATCTGTGGTTAACTATGAAGAGACTAGCATTTCTAGTTATCTGAAACCATCTACCAAACTCTTTATTTGCCCTGTTTCAGGTTTTTAATTACAGAGGCAGGATTCTTCAATTATTTGATGTGCCACGAAATCTGACAAGTCACATCTGACAAGCCAAAGCCCTGTGAGTTTTGAAACCACACTTTTGCCTTTGAGAAAACAGCTCTGAGAATTATTGTAGGATCAGTTTTCTCAAAACCCTTGATGATGTGTATACCAAGAAATAGAAAAGAATTGCTTCTCCTTTCCCCAATCAACTGCACTCAGCTTGAAACACTTGAGTTTTGGTATGTGAGGATGTACTGACGTCTATTCAGACATTCCTACCACGTAGTCAAAATAGCTTCAGATATCACACTTATATTAACAAAAATTTTTTTATAAAAAAGATATTATGTAATAACTTTTGAGATTCATCCCCAAATAAAAGTTGTAATACTAACATTAGAGAATGAAATTAAAAATAAAAATCTAAATTATCAGGAGCATAGTCAGAACTAGAACTTCAACTTGAAGGACAGAGATCTAAGTTTGAAGTACAAATTTAGATTCCATGGACCTCTAGTGATAAGGGTGTATATAGGTCTGTCTTTAATTTATGCTGAGAAGATAAAAATCTCCCACAAATTATTTTTAAAAAACAGTTCCATGCAAATCTCAAAAATGATTTTAGAACCTTAAAAGGAAAAACATGTTCATCAAAATAAGTAATTGAATTCATTAGGGCAATAATTAGTCTTTGAGGGACTTCCCTGGTGTTCCAGCACTTAAGACTTTACCTTCCAATGTAGGGGGTGCGAGTTCAATTCCTGGTTGGGGAACTAAGATCTCACATGCCTCAGGGCCAAAAAAAATTAAAAAAAAAATAAAACAGAAGCAGTATTGTGACCAATTCAAAACAGACTTTAAAAAGGGTTCATATCAAAAACAAAACAAAATCTTAAAAAAAAGGCTTTGAGAGAGTCACATCCAGAAAGTAAACAAAATTCCCTCAATATCAGTATTTAAGAACTAAATTAGAGCTAACTGGTAGCGTATTTATCAAGCATTTTTTAAAATTATTCAACAAGTTTAGCCATCTACTGATGGACTAAAATTACTTATCAGAAATTTTTGTAGGATGGAGTCCTTTTATTAAAACTTTTTTGGATGTAATTTTAATAACCCTCCTCCTGGATTTCCTATCCTCAAGAATGGGAAAGGGGGAGTAAAGGGGAAGGGAGACAAGAAGGGAGGGAAGAGGGGAGAAAAATGAGTGGTCAGAGAGGCAACTGAAGACTGATCCACTGATACCTGTGAGATGAGAAGGTAGAAAAATAGAGGAGGAATAAAAACAAAGACTGCAAAGAGGACTAGGGCCAGGAGGTGCGGATTAAAGACACCTTCTTCACAAACCTTAATTATGCAAAGGTATCAGCATAAAAGAATAGTGCAGCAGCTGGCTTTTGGTAGCAATGAATCCTCAAAGGGACATTCAGTCAAGCCTCAGCTCTTTTGGAAAATAAACATGCATACACAAGTTACAAACCTTATGCATTCAGCTAAAATATGTACAAAAAACTAAATAAAAGTGAGATTGAGAAATATAAGCAGCAGTAACCATAAAGGCTGAGAACTAGTGACACCGAATTCTTTATTTAAAAAAAATTTTTTTTAAACACACAGTACCTCCTCTTCTCTTCTATTTTTAGGAAGAAGCTTTAACAAGTTTTCAATGTCTCAATTCTCAAAAACAATAGGCTTTTTAAAAAATAAGACTTGATTACCAGGAACAAGTAATATGTGGTTACATATCATTTTCATATCATTACTGATTTCAACTTATCTTTGATGCAACCTGGGAACAATTAAACAGTCACTAGATACCTGTTTTAGAATCTGAAGAAATTATTATCCACCACAGGAATCTAATGATATATGTTTTTGCATATAGTTAAAATTTCAAAAGGGAAAAAGTAGCTAACTATTCTCATTACTTTGTACCAAATATTTATATACCTAGTCAAAACAATAAAGATCAAGATCTTTCTCCAGATGAACTGTATATAAAAGCTATTTTTTAGCATTTTCTTCCAGGAATTAAAAAAAAAAAAAAAAAAAGCCTTATTTCCCTGCTGGCTAAAAAAGGAATTTGTACCAGTCAGTCCTTTAGAGATGAGTATTAAATTCCTTAAGAGAACTGCCATAAAATTTGTTTTTAAAAATTTATCTTAAAAAACTGAAAACCATTTCTCTCTTTAAAATCTATGGTATTAATTACCTACTTGACTTTTTTTGGGGGGAAGGGCACCAAGTTTGTGATCTAAGCATGCAAAATAAGGAACTGAATGTATCACTGCCTTAACAGAATTTGGCAAACCAGAAGAATGGCCTTAAAATAAATAAATAAATAAATAAAGACAGAGAGAGTTCATGCTGTCTCAATCTGAAGGTCTAATTCTGTAGAGCTCTGCAGCAGACAGTGCCTCACAGAGGGAATGTGGGCAAGAGGGAAGTAGCATGTTCCTATGTACACACTTGCTTGGTATTCTGGTTGTTATTCAACAACGTATTACAGAGAAATATTTTTATTATTACAAAGTCGGTAATTGCCCCTTCTTGAGCAGTGACTTAGGTAAACATCTTTTAATAATGTAACATATTTAAAATTAACTAAATCTAAGTGCACATGAGTTTTCAGTGATTCCTAAAGTTCAAGGAAGTAACGCAGGTGTTATCAGACTGCAAATTCTGAATGGTTGGTGCATCTATGTTTTAGGTATTTCGTCCTGTCTTCTTTTCCTTAAACCATAAAATGTACCAGAGTTATTTGGTTCTCCTCTACTTTCCTTTTTGTCATCTTAATTTATTTTATGGTATCTCTATGTAGAGAGAGAGGTATGTTAAAATAGTATTATTCATATTAAAAAATTCAATTGAGACTATATATGACCTATTAATCTATATGATAGCAATGTTATCCTTTGACCTGGTATATTAATTCCTTTGGTGAATAAATGTCACAGGTCATTTCCTTATAAAAGGATTTTAGTAAGAGGACCAGCAGTATGGAGAGAGATTCCCCCACCCCCACCCGGGAAAATGACCAAGTGAAATCAGTAGTCTAGAGCAGTTATGTAAAATATGAAAAATACATCATTTACAGCTGCAATTTTCATATTAAAAAGCAGTTAAAAACTAAGAGCAGTTCAAAGCATTCCAAAAAACATTTTTTTGTCTTAGCTAAACTGGCCAACTAATAGGACTGATAAGAGACTGCTGAGAGAACTTATGTACATCTAGGCACGACAGAACAAAAATGTTTTTACTTTTGAACAGTGGTAGTTGTTATGAATAACTAGCAGTATAAACAGTGTCCACAATTTGGTGGCTGGCCATAGTTTAAAAATTTTTTTCAAGTTAATTTCTACAGCAGACATATTTTTGAAGTCTACCCACCCCTGAGTTCAACAATTATACTTTTAGAGTGTAAAATTATATGCCCTTAATTAACAACATGTACAAAGCTACAAAATGTCATCTATACAGAGATTAAAAACAATTTTTAAAATATTCTCTGCCAATTATTGATTGGATGGTTTTGCTGGGGTACATATTTCAAACCTTTCAGCCAACTGGCTTTCATTTTTAAGCCCAAATTGATTCATATATTCACTGTAGGATATGTCATAGAGTGCAACAACAGGCATTAGTAAAAATAACATTGTAGTAGAAACAGATTTTGCATATGTGAAAAGGTAATTTATAAAATACATTAATTGCTTTTTAAAAAGAGAACCTAGTTGCAGTATCATTAACTTACATGGTACTGAGAGTTGGACCTTTCAAACAATTTTTTTCTATAGAAAAATGTTGTCTACCTATAAGTGAAGTCTTAAATAACAACAAAACAGAACAAAACAAAACAAATCCCTCTAGAAAAAAAAAAAACCTGTATGGTTGTGTGAGACAAATAAGCAAACATACCGTTCTATAGTGTACTTTTGCCTAAATTTTAAAATAAAAATGTCCACACTCTTTTGTTAAAACATTAAGCCTCTTGTCAAAAATGTATTTCTTATTTTAGGGTACAGGAAAGAAGGACAAGATGATACTTACAAGTAAAGAAAATTTACAAGAAAAAACTTGACAAAAGTTTTTCAATTTAAAGTATCATAACATTCAAACTTGACTTCAAACATAACAAAAGAAACAAAATTGCAAACAAAAATGTTTATGGATTTTCCAAACATAAATAAATGAAATAGTGTTTAGGCAGTAGGGCTCATGCTGATGGCTAGCAGGAAGTAACAGAGTGTCATCTATTTGGAGAAAATTGATAATGTACAAACAACAAGCCCAAATTACGGACTGTAGCAGTTTAATCACCACTGCCATTTTTCTTACTTCCAAAATAAAGCCTTGATTAAACCATTTATACCCTATATTACTCATACCTTTACTTCAGAGATTGAGGAACTATGTACAACAAACGAATTTATTTTCACCATAGGGATAACATATTGTACCTCTCTGCCAATGTTACTTGAAAACCGTCCATGTCAAAACAATTTGACAGCAGATATAAACAATTCAATAAATACGCAATGATCTTTCATTACAGTCCTTTAAAGACGCATGTTAATTCATGCTGTTAACCTTAGGTTCACAGTGCATAGAATCCAAATATGAGCAGTTGGGGTGACTTTCAGAGTAATGTTGGATCCCTCACTTTATTTATAATCCCACTCTAACCGTTAAGTTCATGTCATAGGCCCTATCACGCATTAATCATTGAGTGGCAGAAGTTAATGAAATTTTTTCCTGTTACAACGTCCATTGCCGGCAATGAACGTCCCAAAACCGCCAAGGAAGTCATTGTTATTGCACAATACATGAGGACCTGGAACTTTTCAAAAGCTTAAAAAAATAAAAATAAAAAATGGAATTATATTTGACATTTCCTGACACCTGCATTAATACTGTATGACTAATCAAAGCATGTCAGTTGCCTGGACTCAACCAGCGATCAACATGCGCCCCGAATGCACACGAGTAAAAATGCAGTCAAAGGAAGCAGTCTTCATTGCCTATAGGTCACTTCCAGTCAAAGGTTAAAGTTCAAAGACTGAATGATCAAAGTGCTCATTTTCTCAGTAGGACTATCTTCTGCTAGGAGGATGAGAACAGTGGCATCAACAAGTATCATCTTTAAGAAAAGGAGAAAAAAGATAATTAAAACAGTCAAGCATGCATAAGTAAAAGTTACAAGTCAGTCTAATACAGCAAAAATTTCAAGCAGCAAGAAGAATATGGTTTATGTTTCTGACTCATCTGCCTGGATCCCCTGCAAATGAGTCCATTTTGTGTTCAAGTACATATTTACAAACAAATCAAACTCTAGGTTTTCGGAGAAGTGGTAGTTCGCACAAATTTTAAAATGATATTATTATTATGTTAAGTTCTATTTCAAATAATAAACTGATATGTGTTAGCACATATTTATGATTACCAGTCATCAGAGAATTCTTTTACAGGTAACAATTTAAAACAATAATGAGACGGCAAGTAAACTCACAACCAACACTGTCACACTACTTAACAAAAACTAATACAAGTCGTGTCTCTGAAGGAAGTAACTTCACAAACGAGGCATAATCTCTAAATCAATCAACAGTAAATGTTATTAACTTTTCTTCAGAAGATAAATTTTCAGAAAGTATGTATATATATATGCAAAGGAGGTCATTTTAAAAAAATCCCAAAGATTTTAGTGACACTTTCTGATAGCTTCAACACATTTATGTAACATATAAATTCTGGGGGGTTCATCACTTATTTCACAACACTTACCTCACAAAACATATATTTGAAGGATTGTGAGGATTAGTCATTATTCAGGAAGAACCTTTAGAAAGATTTAAGAACAGTGGCAACTAACTCAAAGTTGTGAAAGCTGTCAAGGAGAAAATTCTGAAAAACTGGCCAAAATGTTTTACACAAACCATCCCATATTAGGATTGATATATTGCTAATAAAATTCTCACTCATGAAGACTCAATGAGAACTAAAAAGCAGTAAATCTGACTTCTATGCTGGGCAAATTAGTCAAACATTTCACCATCCTATACTTTAAGGGTAATATAAATGGTGAAACAGACTAAAATTTTAAAAATAAGCTGTATCTAAGTCATTAGAATCCTTTAAATAAATAACATCTTTAAGAAGAGAACAAGTAAATAGTTTACAGCCTCTGTCACATTAAAGTATATGTCTTATGGGACTTCCTTGGTGGTCCAGCGTTTAAAATTCCGTGTTCCCAATGCAGGGGGTGCAGGTTTGATCCCTGGTCAGTGAACTAAAATCTGGCATGCCGCACAGCATAGCCAAAATATATATATATATATATATGTATCTGTTCCTTAAATGACTGCGGATCATGGAATAAAGAAGATACATTTGTCATGGATCAGAACAAGCTTCAGAATATGAGGAGGTTTCTTAAAACCTCACTTCTCCAGTAGAGTATTTTATAACACTAGGGTTCTTGAAATTAGTACTAAAACTAATCACATTTAAATCGCTAAGCTAAGAGAGGCCACTAAAATCTACCTAGGATGTCAAACTACTGGGGAGGAACTTTAGCTGGACCCACAGACTGAAACATTACATATTCATGATGGTTATATGGCTAATAAAGAATCTATGAGTAAAAGTTCAATATGGAGACAAATAATGACCCAAACCCACGTCTACCTTTTCCCTAAGTAAGAAGAGAATCACTAAGAAAGAAAAAATTCATTTGTTAACAGAGGGAACACAGTTTCCTAGTTTTGGCTTCCAAAAAAAAAAAAACCAAGTTGTTAACCTATCTTGGGTCAAGACAAGTATAAGTACAGGTCTATAAAAGGCAGTCAAAGAACACAGTATGGTCAACCTCTTGGCTACAATATCTGTGGCAAAATTACGGCCTAAAAAAAATCTTATCATAAACCACTTAAACTTTTTCTGGAACTAGAGAAGACCCTACTAAAATTATACCCTCAAATATAATATACAAATTAGCAGTTCCAAAGAGGTGACACCTGCCGTGGCTAACTTCACTGGGCCCTGGAAATTGTGAATGAGAGAACTGCATTAGAGGGTCACTTGGTTTTCCCCAAAGTATAAAAACTATCACATTTTATTAGAAATCACTCCCTGAAAATTCCCAGGGACAGAAGACTAGAAGTAAAGGAACACAGTAAGAGGTGAGTAGATATGAAGTGGGATTCCACCTCCAAGAAAAACAAAAATAAATCAGTTAAGTTTGAGTCTCAACAGTTTAGGGAATTAAAAGTTTTCCTCCGATTCAAGAAAGATTACACAGTAGATCACACAACTGCTATCCTACAAAAAATAAAGGGCAAAGAATTAACCTGAAAGTTTGGACTCAGGAATTTAGAAAGTGGTTGTATAACACTAAAAGGTAGTACAAATAAAAAGGTTCACAACTAACAGAGGTAAACCTACAGATACATATTAAGCAAGGAGAAAAGGAATTGTTATACTAGTCTGAGATAATTTTGTGTTCCTATCCCCTTATAATCCTTATTGTCCTATGGGAAATGTTCCAGTTGAATGGAACCAGAAAGTACTCTATACTTTTATAAAAAAAGACATTCCTCCCCAAATTACCATCTCATCAGTCTACTGGACATACTATCTAAACATTATGTCAATTTAGTTCTTATAAGTCTAGTTTTCTGGAGCCAATACTCAATAGTCATCTTAAACTATACTATTCAGTTATCTATCACCTTAAGGAAAATGTTTTAGGAACCACAGATCTACACTCCCATCTGTGAAAAGCGATCATTTAAGAAACTAAGTCATAAAAAAAAAAAAAAAAAAAGGAAACTAAGTCATTTACATTTAATATTGATCCCAGGAAATAGGTATTATTAATGATTCTCACTGAAATATTTTTATGATGTCATAAAGAGGTTTTTTTTTTTTTTTAATCTTTTTCAAGAACAATTACATTTGCTTTATGATACAGAACTCAGGTTCAATCATTAATCTGTGCACTTGACTGGGTACAGATCTATTTTCTAAGGAAAATTCTAGATCTGAATTGTAGATTAATTCCTCAGTCCTTTTGTATGCTGAGAAGAATTGTCTTATTACCTATTTTGGTTAGGTCCCTTTATTTTTTTTAACCCTTTTCATAGCTCAACTGATTTTTCAAAGCATATAGACCCCTACCTTAACTGGCAACACAGAATATTTGCATTCCAGTGCAGGTATGACCTTAATTCCTTAGTGAATAGAAAGTAAAAGAGTTCTGGGCAACAGGTTGACAGTCAAGTTCAAGTAATTAACAAAACAGAATATATATTCACACACCAGTGACTTTTTACACTTTAATAAGTTACTGCGTGCTAGAGAAAAACCTCAAAAGAAGTGTAATGTAAGGTGTGGTGTGTACAAAGACAGTAACACTGGGGTAGGATGACTGGCCTAATTTTCAAGGTGTCCTAATAATGTGGAAGATCACAAATTTAAACTTGGGCTTCTTTTCAACATTGGTGTTGGGCAGCTCAATTGTGGTATGTCAGCTGAGTCCTTCTCGTCTAAACAAAAGGAGATCAACTCAATTTCAGATTTGCTGTTTTTCATTAATAATGACTCCACTGTACATCCTGGAAGCCCCTTCTAAGGTGCACATATGTCACTAATCTGAACCCAAATCTCTCTTGCCTCTTTGATTACACCTGACAAACATCCTGTCCCATGCTCACCCAAGTATGATGGTCAGCACCACAGAGAATGGCTGTGAAGTTTGACACCTGAGGCTTACAATTCTGCGTGGTTTCTAGAAACCGAATGATAAGTGTTTTGGTGAGTTCTTCCAACATCAAGCAAGCCTTTGCTTAGTCTCTGATCTTTTGTTTACCATTGCAGGTCACATCTTGACATTGCTCTGATCTTGCAATCCTTTCAGAACTAAGGTGATGATAAGAAAATAACTAGAGCCCATATTTCTTGGTAACTCGCATTCTAAGGAGAATACAACCATTAAAGATCTTTTGGAACTAAAGCAGCTAAGCAGAAAAATGTAAGCTGAAATTTCCAAAGTTTCAAAACAAAGCTGATGTGGTTTTGCTTAATGAATGAGTATGATTACCTTTTTTGATAAGATTTTTCCAAATGCAACTACAGTGCCAAGGTGAACTATTTCTCATGTTGTTTGTAACTGTTATCGTGGAATGTAGAAAAGAGAAGACAATAGAAATTAAACAGCTGAAGTGCTTTAGCTGTGGAAAGATAAAGGCAGAGTTCAAGGAGAGGCCCTGTACCCAACCGCCGGAGTGACAGGGTGGGGGCTCTACCATCTCCAAGTGAAATGGACACTACCCTGCACTGATTTCGTATGACAGTCGTTCATGGAGGAAAACCATCCATTTAACAGAGAATGCAGGAGAGGAATGATGCAGGCATACAAGGTTCAAGCCAAGAGCAGAAAACTATCGAAGTAAGAATCGGGGGGTGGAGGAAGGTGGGTGGGGGTGAGTGTTTTCCAGTGTCTTGACTCTTTGCGACCCAACAGACTGGCAGGCAAGAATACAGGAGTGGTTTGCAATTTCCTCCTCCAGGGAATATTCCCAACCCGAGTACTGAACCCACATCTCATGCATTTCCTGCACTGGCAGATGGGATTTTCTACCACTGGGAAGCCCAAGAACAAACTGAGGATGTTTTAAACAAGATTATCTGTAAATGAAAAAAAGTATCTGTATCTGCAACAGGAAACAAGATCAATAAAGTAACGGTTTAGTTGAATTAGAAACAGGTGCCTTTCTAAAATGGCTAATTCATATGGGGGCAGGGATATTTTCAATCTGTTTATTGGGAAGATGAATTCCTACACAAACTCTGTACTATTTTACATTAAGTAAAAGGTTAATTTAGTTTAAAAAGCCTTTAAAAAAATTCTTCGCTAACTTGGAGATGATCCATCCTTAAACCATTAAGACTTTTCTACTTCAGTTTTAAAAATACAGATTTCTCAAGTAACACATAAAAACGACTATGAAAAACGTCTATGAAGTATATTTTAAAGAATTATTATATTTCCTGACTTATTATGCAAGCTTTCTTATTCAAAACCAGGGAGTAAGAAATTCTAGAAGTATTCTTAAGTAAAGGCCTTCTCTTAAGTCCTTTCAACATAACAAGACAGCATTAGAGAGCTTCAAAGATGATGATCTTTTTGAAATTTCCCTATGGAATAGAAAAGAAAATGGGAATATAATGTCTAACAATGGGGTGGGACAGAGTGGAAAAGAGGACTATACTTTCAAAATATACGTATTTTCTAAATTCCATCATTCTAAGACAATTTCTTCTCAAGCTTAACAACAACAAAAACTTAAAAGTGGTTTTAAAACACTGGGGGGGGGGGGGCGGGGGGGAAACACCGTGGAAAAGATAATAGGGGAATTTTTCTATTATTAGTGAGGCTGGGTCTGAAATAGCATGACTACTATCTTGGCAACTTTGACATTTTATTTTTTTATTTTTATTTGCAACTTTGACATTTTAAAAAATGTTTGATGTAGTTGGGTTTCTCAACATTATTGATTGACTTATCTTAGTCTCTGATAATTTAAAGAACTTATGAAAGGTAAAGGGGACTGTGACACTCAAGGAGTGTTTTTGGTTTTTTTTGGAAAAGGTTTTTTGTAAAGGTACAGAGGGAAGAGACAACTCAGTGCTTAGTCCTAAAAGGCAAGAGGATGTGAAAGAAAGAGAAGCTGTTGTTTTCTTAAAAGATTAACCTGCTACATCAGATATGCAGATGATACCACCCTGATGGTGCAAAGCAAAGAAGAGCCTCTTGATGAAAGTCAAAGAGGAGAGTGAAAAAGTCAGCTTAAAACTCAACATTCAGAAAACTAAGATCATGGCATCTGGTCCCATCACTTCATGGGAAATAGATGGGGAAACAATGGAAACAATGAAGTGACAGACTTCATTTTTGGGGACTCCAAAATCACTGCAGATGCGAGTGCAACAATGAAATTAAAAGATGCTTGCTCCTTGGAAAAAAAGTTATGACCAACCTAGATAGCATATTAAAAAGCAGAGACATTACTTAACCAACAAAGGTCCGTTTAGTCAAGGCTATCGTTTTTCCAGTAGTCATGTATGGATGTGAGAGTTGGACTATAAAAAAAGCTGAGCACTAAAGAATTGATGCTTTTGAACTGTGGTGTTGGAGAAGACTCTTGAGAGTCCCTTGGACTGCAAGGAGATCCAACCAGTCCATCCTAAAGGCAATCAGTCCTGAATATTCATTGGAAGGACTGATGCTGAAGCTGAAACTACAATAATTTGGCCATGTGATGCGAAGAACTGACTCATTTGAAAAGACCCTGATGCTGGGAAAGACTGAAAGCGGGAGAAGGGGACAACAGAGGATGAGATGGTTGGATGGCATCACCGACTCAATGGACATGAGTTTGAGTAAACTCCGGGAGTTGGTGATGGACAGGGAGGCCGAGTGTGCTGCAGTCCATGGGTCGCAAAGAGTCGGACACGACTAAGTTGAACTGAACTTGCTATACCACCAGGCTTCCCTGGTGGCTCAGATGGTAAAGAATCTGCCTGCAATGCAGGAAAGCCAGGTTGATCCCTGGGTCAGAAAGATCCCCTGGAGAAGGGAATGGCAACCCACTCCAGTGTTCTTGCCTGGAGAACTCCACATACAGAAGAGCCTGATGGGCTACAGTCTACGGAGTTGCCAGAGTCAGACTCGACCGAGCGACTACCAATGCTATACCACCAGCAAATAAGACAAGTTTTGTTAAGCTCTTAATCCTCCTCCTTCAACACCACACTCATTTTATAAAACTGCCAATAAGTTTCACAATATTAAAATTTAATTATTTTACTGTTTTGAACTTTTTTGCCCATGATTGTAATTAATTTATTCTTGAGTAGCAATTATAAATGGTCTTTATTATTACAAAGCTATGTTTTTCACAATTTTATTTTTTAACTTTACATTGACTGTGATTTGAGGTTTTTTCCCAAGCTTTTATATACGATTTACATTTTCACATATCTAAATGTTTAATCTGTGACTCCTTTTAAGTTCAGAAGTTCTTTCTTCCTTCCTCCAGAGCTGATACCCAACTTAAAAAAGATATTTGTCTACTGTATGTAGTTTTTAAAATGCTTATTAACTCAATCCAAAGGAAATATTTTCTATATGAAAAGATAAATTTTTCTTTCCCAAAATGGTTTTTGGGAAATATTTTCTATATGAAAAGATAAAATCTTCTTTCCCCAAAATACCAATTTTCTAACAGGATTACTTACTAAATAATTTTTCCCTTCTCATTGGTTTGTGATTCATTTATTTATCACATATTCAAAACTTATATACAAAAAGGCCTAGAAAAGAGTAATTCTATTTTGATGTCTGTTCTTACCCTATTATCTTTTGGTGTTTGGTAGACTTATCCTCCTTCAATATCTTAATTAAAAAAAAAAAACCTTTCTCATCTTTCTTCCAAACCTTAAAAGCACCCATTCTATCATTCTACTGAATTTCTACTGAACTACACATTAAACCAATAATTTGTAAAGAATATACATTTTTATATTTCAAAATAACTTTACGGTTTCTTTTTTTCTGTTTTTAATTTCAAACACCTCTTTGAGGAAGCAGTTTAGAAAAGGTGCTAGCAGCCTTCAATTATTAAGCTATCATCACCCAACAAAAACAGAAATTAAAATATTAAAAACAATGTATTCATAAAGCTACAATCAGTAGAACCTCAGATTTTTTTTAGGGATAACTGTTAGATTAGGAAGAGCTTTCTTTAAGTTAATAGGCCATCTCTAACAATAAGACATTCCACCCGCCAGCAAGAGCACCACAACGGAGTACACTGGCATCACAACTTCTATCTCCAGTAACAGGTTTCCAAATAGGCTAGTTCTAATTTGATTTATTATTATTAAGTACTTCTTTTTTATAATAAAATAGTAGGGCAGAATATTCAAGCAATTTTAGATTCTACTTGTATGATGGCCATGATTTTATGTGCTCCATTAACAATCTGGTCTAACTTATCCACAACATCCATTACATAATTCCTTCTTTTTCCCAGATTTATAATCTTTCAAACATAAATACTGAAAAATTATCATTCTAAATAAAACTGCTTACCATGATACCACCATTTTGTTTTCTTTGGATTCTTGTTACATGTTCGAACATAAAAAGAATTATCTGGTGGTCGTCTCTGAAATGAAAAAGTTTAAATAGATAAGTTACAAAACAGGAAAACATAAGGAGATAGTTTTAATAAAACCTCTAGGCAAAATTATTATAGAATGTATAAGAAACAATATAAATGCTGATGTCACACTGAAAAAAAATATATTCCAGAAAATGTAGCCTCTAAAACACTGAAATTTTTTTTTTTTTCAAAACAGATATGCATATGTGATTTGGGTTAGCTTCCAGTGGAATTACTAGAGAATGACAATCAACCATAGTGGCAGCATAACCTAGGTTCTAAAGAATTCTAGTTTTATTTATCTTGTCTCCCTAGAAGTAATTTAATAATTATTTTTATGAGCTAATCAAAAGTCTACCTAACTAGCTTTGTCTGAGAAATTCTAGCAATTTATAAACAAAGGATTATTGCTTTCCTGTAAAAAAAAGTATAGTTAAGGAGAACCCAAAGGATTCAGTTTCCAAAATGTATGTAAGAGGAAAAGAAGCGGGAGATACATTAGCATTTCTGCTATGCATATGTCCAGACCAGCACACTATTAGAAACATATGGCAGCTCTACAGGGGAGCTCCATCAGAAATAGTGATGCCAGCAACAGTGAAGACAGGTTGTAAAATAATGTTCTTGAAAACTATTAGATGTTGAACAAACACAAGAAATATGTGCCTCTTTACAAAGATTTGGAAACATGTGAAATGTGTATTAAAGCCACTGAAGGCAGGTTAGTAGATATATGATAGGTCCAACTAAACAGCAATGCTGAACAGGACTACTGATGTAGCAGGAATCAAAACTGACAGTCTCACTTGATGCATCCAAAATCCATATACAAAACTATGATCTAACTCTTATGAGATAGCAATAACAGTAATTTAACAGAAAGAGTAGAGCATAAGACACTGAACAACTATTCCAAGATTATCCAGTTTATACAGTTAGAGAAAATTCCTGAAAAATTACCATGAAATTAGATGCCTACTTCAAAGAATAGATGGTCTGCTATTGTTTGTCCTGTAAAGTCATAACCTGTGCTCGTGTGGAATAAGCTGCTACTGCTGCTACAATTTTATAAACTCATTTATCACAACCCAATCCTCAAAAAACAAAAGACAGAGGAAAAATTCATTCTATTTGCTTTTATCAAGAATATAAGCAAATTAGTAAGTGACTAGGAGATATGTTTCTTAAAAAAATAAAGTAAGGATACAAAAAACTGGATTAGCTAAATTGTTTTAAGAATGGAATACAAGCTGGAAAGTTTGGACTATCTGTATCACAAGATCACTGAGACTAAAGTGTAGGTTACTGAAAGCCCCCTGGTCTCAATACCAGAAATGATCTTTAATCTGTGGACATAATGGAATTTAAAAGCCTTCAGTCTAGGGAACCATTCTTGACTATGAAAAAGGAAATTGGAATAGAAGAATTATGACTAAAATATGCCTCTGGTAAAATTAAAATTTGTATTCTGAGAGTTGACTATTAAAGTGAAATTCATATATCCATGTCCACTACAGAATAAAACTCACCTGTTTAACAGAATAATTTTCAGTGAATTTTAAAAGACTTTTTCAAGCTTGTTTCACGCTAGATTCCTCTCAGTGCCAGAGCATGTTTCCTCTTCATCTTAGTAACCTGGTACTTAGCACAGTACAACAGCACATAGTAGGGCCCTAATAATGTCTGAATTTTATCATTTTTCACAAAACTAATACTGTCAGAATCTAACTTCCATATTATCATTTTGGTTGAATGAAGTAAAATTTATAGTTTATATTATATAATATAGTTTGTCAATAATTTAAATGGAATGATTAGTCTTACACTAACTATGCAAGAAACACTAAGAGACAACTAGAAAGTGAGGGGAAAGATGAGGGTTAGAAACGGATAAAGGAGTTAGAGAACAAAATCATTTTCTAGTTTTTAATAGTAAATCACTGCATTTAAATGTAAACAGATCTAATAAGCATAAGGCACATGTAAGAACTATGCACAAACACCACTTGCATTAATCTTAACTTCTCTTATTAAATCCTATAGTTACTACCTCATCTTTCTATAGGCATTAAAATTAAGAGAAACCTTTGTAAACTGCTCTGCCCCACACCTAAATTTAAAGTCTGTATGTGTGTTGGGGTTGGAGGCAGGGAGAGGAGAAAATATGGAAGCAATAAATGAATAAAGCTTGTTTCCAAGCCCTTGGGGTTAACAAAAGCTCAAGTGTAGCCTAAAATGCAGCCAAGGAAAGCCAACAACTAAGAGGAAATTCAAGTTAAAAGGTGATATTAACATTAGATAATATGTACCCTCTTGCATCTATTCTAAGATGTACATTTTTTTTCTTAATATTTTACCCATATGGGGATCGTCTTTTGACTAAGGGTATGTGATAGTTTAACTGCAAGAAGTTTCTTTCTTTCTCTTGTGGTACATAAAATATTAAAGGCTCTCACATTAGAATTTATAAATATATACGCAATTTAACCCATTATTTCCCATTCTTATTTGAACAAATTTTTTTAAAATAAACTGAACACCAGGAAACCTCCCATGGAGCTCACACTCTAAGAAACTCACCTTGCAAACAAGTGGCTTAAGAGTGTTTCAAAATCTAGATAAGCTACCATTTAAAAATAAAGTACTCTCTTCAACATTCTCTAAATAGTAATTTAGTAAAAGTGACAGTTCAAATGGAAAAACAGCCCTGCTACAATAAATGAATAACCCTACAACTCCCTGATCTCCAAGATAAATTCATTTCTCCTTTAAACAGAATACAAAACAAAACCCTCCCCTCACCATGGAGAAGAGAAGCTTTAAAATGTAGAAATACAAGAATATTGAGACACTAACCCTCAAGCAGGAATGACAAAGAGGGCTGGAAACAGAGAGGATTTAGACACTTTAAAAGGGTATTCTAAATTTAACTCACATGAATTTCCTTTCTGGTCTTTTCCCTCTTTCTCTATCACACAGAATCTGTAGATTAGTAAAGGAGAATACGAGGAAAAGTTCTGAAAATTCTATTAGTGATTTAGTCCGCCACCTTCAGTCTAGTCTTTACGATAGGAGAGCTCCGGTTCCTGGAAAATTCCCTAAAGGAGGCTGATAGGGTGGAAACCAGCAGAGAGGCGAAGGGAGCTAGGAGGACTGTTTCTGGGGCTTCCCACAATGAAATCTAGAAGCCATAATTTCTTATACACTTTTGCCCTGTGCATGCCTACAGAAATAAAACTTGGATTATTTAAGAACATCCGAAGGAATTTCCTATTTAAGAAATATAAAGTCTGATGTCTATTATCAAATTATTTTCCAATCTACTACTAAACATCCTCTATAACTTCATAGTAAAAAGCATCAAGTACTTTCTTCAAATAAATTTTATATTAAAATAGTTTCTCTACCTGAACTAAAAGAAGAGCTATTACCTGAATAGTTCTGAAAAGTCCTACCTTTTCTTTGCAGCTGGAAAGCATGCTAATAATGCTAAGACAAACTGACTGGACTGAGAGCGCTGGGGACCAGTCTTCTGTTAGAATGGATAAACAGATATGACCATTGCTATAAACATGAGGATGAACAGGAATATTTTCACCAGTAAACATGACCTAAGAAAGAACAAAATTCCATTAATTTTATCTGTATTACCAAAAAATAAAATATTCTCCATATAAGTTAATATTTTAAAAACCAAATTGAAAACAAACAAAATCAATGCCAGGAACAAGATAAACAACTGCTTGTAGTTTATTTTATATTTCAGCTGTTTTTTACAAATTACTTTTAAATTTTCTAAATTACCAAGCATTTTTACATGAGTGAAAGAAAACTATATGTACAAGAATGGTTTTTCAAATTCTACTCATTGTTCTCCACATACAGAAATCCAATACACTAAAATTCCAAATCCAAGTATCCAATTTTAGGACAATATGAATTACATGTGATAGGAACACTCCTCCTACTGACAACAATGCTATTATCTAAGGGGCCATATACATAAAAGGAAATGACTGCTATATATTCTACCTCATCTAAACTCAAACTTCCAGTATGATGAGCACAAACTCCCACTTATTAAGGAGCAAAGACCTATGTGCTTGGATGAAAAAGCAAGGGTTGAATGAGTCTCCCAATTATTTGCTCTTTTCCTCTGCTTTTTCTTTTACTCAATTCTTCTACCAGTTTTCTCCTTTATCCATCTTGCCTCAGCACTGTTTTGAAAGATAATAAATCTATTATTTCCTTCCTTAGCCCTAATACATTCAGAATACCAATAGTGCTGCTTCTGAAACATATCTGTCTAAGCATCTGAACAGGCAGGAGTAAATTCATATATTCCAAGGAATCTGTAAGCACAGGTCAAACTAGATCAAAGCAGAAGTCTCATATATAACAATGCCTGGATATATGTTAGTTCATAATAAATCACTCTGATATAAAATTAACCATCAATCCTCTAAGTGAATTTTACACTGCAGTATGATGCACCATTTTTACTGTTGCAGCAATTCTTAGCAATCCTTCTTACTTCTTGATCAGCATCCTCACCCCGTTTAAAAGTTTCTGCCTGTGCCTCCTGTCATTTAGGATCTTGGTTTCCTGACCAGAGATGGAACTCAGGCCCCCTGCAGTGCAAACATGGAGTCCTAGCCACTGAACTGCCAGGAAAAGTCCCCCCACCTGGCTCTTAGGGGGGAAAAAAAAATCACCTGGAGATCTGGCTAAAAGTACAAATTCAAGAGCCCCACTTTCACAGATTCTGATTCACTAGGTATGATGATATTTTTATAAGACTCAAGTGGTAAAGAACTTGCCTGCCAATGCAGAAAACATAAGAGACATGGGTTTGATCCCTGGGTTGGGAAGATCCCCTGGAGAAGGGAATGGCTACCCACTCCAGTATTCTTGCCTGGAGAATCCCATGGACACAGGAGCCCGGCAGGCTACAGTTCATGGGATTGCAAAGAGTTGGACACGACTGAAGTGTCTTAGCACATCAAATATAAACTAGTAGTTCCCAAACCAGACTTAACAGTAAGTATATCTCAGCCCCACAAACTGCCTCATACTTGAATACAGCAAAATCTTCATAAGGAAAAAACCCTACCTTAAGTGA
Source organism: Dama dama (assembly GCF_033118175.1). Taxonomy (NCBI): domain Eukaryota; kingdom Metazoa; phylum Chordata; class Mammalia; order Artiodactyla; family Cervidae; genus Dama; species Dama dama. The sequence continues at coordinate 36,825,989 of NC_083701.1, forward strand.
TGAAAAACTGATGAAATATATTGCTCTAGGTATATTCCCCGCCCCCCCCCCCCACTTTTTTTTCCTTTATAGAGCAGAAGAGAGCCAGTGAAAAAAAGTGTGGCCACAATAAAGTATGCTATATTTTAATACAGGATACATTATAGTAAATTACCATAAGTTAGGTTTTGCTTTTAAATATCTACCTACAAATCTGATTTTATTAGAATTTTACAAATACCTACATTTAACAAAGGACACTTTCATATGAGTAGGTGTCTTCTAATATTTCTACTGCTAACATATGGGACCCATTTCCTTGGCTGAAGCTAATGTAAGATTCCAACAACACAAGACAAGACTCTATACATGGACATCACCAGACGGTCAATACCAAAATCAGACTCATTATATTCTTTGCAGACAAAGATGAAGAAGCTCTATACAGTCAGCAAAAACAAGACTGGGAGCTGACTGTGGCTCAGATCAGGAACTCCTTATTGCCAAATTCAGACTTAAATTGAAGGAAGTAGAGAAAAACCACTAGACCATTCAGGTATGACCTAAATCAAATCCCTTACGATTATACAGTGGAAGTAACAAATAGATTCAGGGGTTAGATCTGATAGACAGAGTGCCTGAAGAACTATGGATGAGGTTCATGACACTGTACAGGAGGCAGTGATCAAGATCATCCCCAAGAAAAAGCAATGCAAAAAGGCAAAATGGTTGTCTGAGGAGGGCTTACAAATAGCTGAGAAAAGAGAAGTGGAAGGCAAAGGAGAAAAGGAAAGATATACCCATGTGAATGCAGAGTTCCAAAGAACAGCAAGGAGAGATAAGAAAGCCTTCCTCAATGACCAATGCAAAGAAATAGAGGAAAACAATAGAATGGGAAAGACTAGAGATCTCTTCAAGAAAATCAGAGATACCAAGGGAATATTTCACACAAAGCTGAGCACAATAAAAGACAGAAATGGTATGGACCTAACAGAAGCAGAAGATATTAAGAAGAGCTGGCAAGAATACACAGAAGAACTATACAAAAAAGATCTTCATGACCCAGATAACCAGGATGGTGTGATCACTCACCTACAGCCAGACATCCTGGAATGAAAAGTCAAGTGCGCCTTAGGAAGCATCACCACGAACAAAGCTAGTGGAGGTGATGGAATTCCAATTAAGCTATTTGAAATCTTAAAAGATGATGCTGCGAAAGTGCTGCACTCAATATGCCAGCAAATCTGGAAAACTCAGCAGTGGCCACAGGATCGGAAAGGTCAGTTTTCATTCCAATCCCAAAGAAAGGCAATGCCAAAGAATGTTCAAACTACTGCACAACTGCACTCATCCCACAAGCTAGCAAGTAATGCTCAAAATTTTCCAAGCCAGGCTTCAACAGTATGTGAACTGTGAACTTCCAGATGTTCAAGCTGGATTTAGAAAGGCAGAGGAACCAGAGATCAAACTGCCAACATCTGCTAGATCATCAAAAAAGCAAGAGAGTTGCAGAAAAACATCTATTTCTGCTTTATTGACTATGCCAAAGCCTTTGACCATGTGGATCACAACAAACTGTGGAGAATTCTGAAAGAGATGGGAATACCAGACCATCTGACCTGCCTCCGGAGGAATCTGTATGCAGGTCAGGAAGCAACAGTTAGAACTACAAACTGGTTCCAAATTGGGAAAGGAGTATGTCAAGGCTATATATTGTCACCCTGCTTATTTAACTTATATGCAGAGTACATCATGCGAAATGCCAGATTGGATGAAGCACAAGCTGAAATCAAGATTGCCAGGAGAAATATCAATAACCTCAGACATGCAGATGATACCACCCTTTTGGCAGAAAGTGAAGAAGCACTAAAGAGCCTCACAGAAGAGAGTAAAAAAGCTGGCTTAGAATTCAACATTCAGAAAACTAAGATCATGGCATCTGGTTCCATCACTTCATGGCAAACAGATGGGGAAACAATGGAAACAGTGACAGACTTCATTTTTTTGGGCTCCAAAATCACTGCAGATGGTGAGTGCAGCAATGAAATTAAAAGACGCTTGCTCCTTGGAAGGAAAGTTATGACCAATCTAGACAGCACATTAAAAAGCAGAGACATTACTTTGCCAACAAAGGTCTGTCTGGTCAAGGCTATGGTTTTTCCAGTAGTCATGTATGGATGTGAGAGCTGGACTATAAACAAAGCTGAGCGCTGAAGAATTGATGCTTTTGAACTGTGGTGTTGGAGAAGACTCACGAGAGTCCCTTGGACTGCAAGGAGATCCAACCAGCCCATCCTAAAGGAGATTAGTCCTGGGTGTTCATTGGAAGGACTGATGTTGAAGCTGGAATGCCAATACTCTGGCCACGTGATGCAAAGAACTGACTCACTGGAAAAGACCCTGATGCTGGGAAAGATTGAAGGCGTGAGGAGAAGGGGATGAGAGAGGATGAGACGGTTGGATCACTGACGTGACGGACATGAATTTGAGTAGGCTCCAGGGGTTGGTGATGGACAGGGAGGCCTGGAGTGCTGTAGTCCATGGGGTTGCAAAGAGTCGGACATGACTGAGTGACTGAACTGAACTGAATATAAGATAGGAAGAGGAATTTTTTCTCAAAGGAATGACTTTATACACTGCATTTTTTTTGTCCTTTAAATTCTGGACATCCACTCTCCATTTTCATGAAGCTGCTGCTGCTAAGTCGCTTCAGTTGTGTCCAACCCTGTGTGACCCAATAGATGGCAGCCTACCAGGCTCCTCTGTCCCTGGGATTCTCCAGGCAAGAACACTGGAGTGGGTTGCCATTTCCTTCTCCAATGCATGAAAGTGAAAAGTGAAAGTGAAGTCGCTCAGTCGTGTCCGACTGTTAGTGACCCCATGGACTGCAGCCTACCAGGCTCCTCCGTCCATGGGAGTTTCCAGGCAAGAGTACTGGAGTGGGTTGCCATTGCCTTCTCCGATTTCCATGGAGAGCTAAAGTAAACCTGATAACTAAAAGGAAAAGTCTTAAAACAAGAGATATCACGTTACTTGTCCTGCCCAATTGCAGAAGACCCCCTGAGAGACTTGGGCACAGCTGTGTTTGAAGGACCATTTACATCAATTACACCTATCAGTAACAATGTTCTCAAAGGCTCAGTCATGTCTGACTCTTTATAATCCTATGGACTGTACCCCACCAGGCTCCTCTGTTCATGGGATTGTCCTGGCAAAATACTGGAGTGGGTTGCCATTTTCTCCTCCAGGGGATCTTCTTGGCCCAGGGATCAAACCCAAGTCTCCTGAGCAGACGGAAATAAATTAGATCTCAACAATGCTTAAAAAAGGAGGGGGGGGGGTGTATTTTACACCTGCTGCATTAGGACAAATGTAGCCAATCTAAAACTTTCCAACAACCCACAACATGTGAAGTGATTCGTTGCACATGGTACAGGTAACCCCTAGGAGTTTGTCTAAACATGGAAAGGCTGAGTTTCCATGCCAAAGAATTCCTGAAATATAAGAAAAAACTTTTTTCAACAGTTCATTCATGTAAAAGTCTGGTAAGCTGTCTGCACAGACAATTTTGATGTAAGCTTTGCTATTCTGGTTCTCTGCACGTCACACAAGTGTAAACACTGCTGAAGTTCTTCAAGGCCACACTCTTAACTGTCCTTGTTTATTTAATATGCAGTACAAGCCAGAGGAATTAATGGACATTTCAAGCTTTTTTAATGCAGCTGAATAGGTTCTAAAAACTTAAGAGTCTTTAAACTTTTCAGAGCTCAAAATCTATTTTGGGGGGGCTGGGGGGAGTCGCAAATAGCTGATAAACTATCTAACACAGATGTGACAAGAAAACTGAATACAATGAATTTGAAACCAAAGGAGAAAAAGAGTTTTGCAAACCTATTTTTTAAACAATTTATTCAGATTCAAAGTAGTCATTCAGATTAAACAGCAACCAGAGTGCACATATTCCCCATTATGCAAATCAAATTGAGTAAAATGGAATTACAGACTTTCAAGAACAAGCTATTTAATGGAAAAAAATTTAGAAAAGGATCTTAGATCTAATGCATGTGAACCACATCTGAAATTCTGAGTCTGCATAAGAAGCAGCCCTCAAATGTCTCTAAATTTTCCAAATACCCCACTATCAGTGTGGTTCAAATTCGAGAGCAGATGAGAGCTGAGAAAGAACTATGCTTTTGGAGGTAAGAATGCATTTCCCACATACAACCTAAAATTTTAAGCAAGTCAACCTCAGGGTAACCTTTGGGTACTAAATGTAGTATTTGTTCATAAAACTACTAAGATCTAAACTGAATGCTACCAACAGTGATAATATAAAGGGTGGATATTAGCCAACTGTTTCTAATATGAAATTCATGTTACTCATCATACCTGAGGACTTTAAACATCAAGCTCAATACTTACTGACCTCACAGTACTGAGATCTTACCACAATGCAGGCATACTAATGTATTCAGACTAATGCTCTACAAGTGATTAGAAAGTCAGACACTGAATATGGTATGTGAAGATAGGTCAAAATACAATATACATAGAATGAGCTATACAAAACAGGCTATAATTATAAAAGCCAGTCTACAATAAGGACACCAAGGTTTCTATAGGGACAATAAGAGGGAATGTTTTCTTTGATTAAAATTGCAAGTAGATGAGAATACTTAAAGGGCAACTACAAAAACTGAACATACAAGTAGACAGTTTCATAAACTAATCTAATTATGAATAATATATATGACATAGTCAGTCTAGCATAAATGATAAATATCTGACAAAAGTGGTTGGGGACAAGAATTTTAGAATAGTTTTCAATTCAATTCTCCCCTTTTTAGTCATCTAATATGTATCAGTGGAATGAATATTAATAGCTTTCACAAAGCAGCGAGAATCAGACCACAAACAAAAGGATGAAGACATTATTTGCCAAAATGTTTCTAAAGTTTTATAATCAAGGCAAGTATATTTTTTAGCATCTTTAAAATAAGTTCAAAATATGGCCACCTTCAAAACCTCCATGGTTACCCTTCTGGTCCAAATCACCATCACCTCTCACCTGGGTCACTGCCATTATTTATCTGGCCTCCCTAAACGCTTGTGCTTCCACATCTCATCAAATAAAATCTTCAGTGAATGGGGAATTTTGCAACCACTTGTCCAGAGCAATGGACCTCAGGAAAGTTTTGCTATCAGAAAAATCTTCAAATCTATATGTACATTAAGCTTTGAGTACCGGACCCTTTATAATTATTTTATAACCATATAGATAATATGATTAAAATAACTTTAAAATAATTTAAAAGTATTACTGGACTTCCAGTGCTCTGTCATTTTCTCAATCATGGGTATCAGAACATATAACTTCTATCACATGGGAGGGACCATAAAATTAACTGATGTTAATAGGGGATCTTTGTATTTCAAAAGACTGGAACAACTGCCCTAGGGTTTCCACATCATTCTACATGTAGTCTTTAATTTCCAGAAATAACATTACTTAATAAATTTGTTGTTGCTGATTAGTTCCTAAGTCGTGTCCAGCTGTTTTGCCACCCCATGGAGTGTAGCCCACCAGGCTCTTCTGTCCGTGGGATTTCCCAGGCAAGAATGCTGGAGTAGGTTGCCATTTCCATTCCCAAGAGATCTTCCCAACCCAGGGATAGAACCTGCGTCTCCTACATTTAGCAGGTAGATTCTTTACCACAGAGCCACTTAATGAATAAGCAGGTATTTTCCACGTTGGTATTAATACCTAATCAGCAGAATGGGAGAAGAATAACTTAGGTTTGATTCTTGATTGTTCTAATAACTAGCTTTTAAACCATAAACAAGACAATTCACTTCTACAGGCTTCAATTCCCTCACATTAAATGAGGATAAATCTATTTCTTCTATTTCATTGAGCTGTTTCAAGATAAAATCAGAATGAAAGTTACATTAATAAAGTATGATGCAAATACTAGTATACAATAGAAGGCATGGAGGTTAATGTGTCGCTGAAATGCTTCAGTTCAGACTTGACCATAAAGAGACTTGACTGCTAAGCTTGACTCCACAGGAAGTAAGAACCATCACAGGATTTACTGAGAAGGGTGAGGATGGTGGTGGTGGATGTACGTGGGAAAACCATGAGGTAATGGCACCTTCAAAGAAATCCAACAGCAATGTGAAAGGATGTCTAGGAGTGGGAAGAATTAAAGGCTACTCTGTAATAGTCCAAATGAAAACTAAAAACTTGGACCACACAGCACTGATGATAACTTAAGCAAAGTGATCAGACTGCCTTACATCTGTGAAAGGACCTGAGAAACCACACTTAAGAATGAAGGAAAGGAAAGAAATTTAACACAAGAAGATGGGTGAACAGAAACCCAAAGCTCTTATTTAGTTATTAGAAAAAAACTGAGTTTATTAGCTACGTTAAATTTGGGATGTCTGGAGGTGTTCAAGTAGAGCTGCCCAACAAGGGCATGAAATTAAACCTCAGAAGTAAGAGTGTGTACACAGAGTTGGAAATCTGGGAGTTACGGCTTAAGATGGTTAAAGACACTGAAGAGTGAGAAGAATAAAGCAGCTAGAGGACACCAAAATCAGACCAGTAAGCAGGAGTGAAACCAGGGAAGAGGATAACAGGAATACAAGCTAAGATGATAGGATTTATGACAAACGCTCTCACAAAAATATTAAAGATGAAATTCAAATGATGCTTAAGTTTGCTGTTTGATTTAATTAAGAACGGAGTTTTAGAGAATACCTTAGACCTAGTTAGAGAAATTTTTTTTTTTAATATTTGTGAGTTTCCACAGTTAACCTTCTCCAGTATTCCCTAAGGCAAAGTTTCCGATTCTATGATTCGTATTCTTCCTTCACAGGCCTTCAAGGGACTTAGCTGAAGTGAGGTAAAGGAACAGGCTGAGAACAAGTGGACGCCTCACTGCCTTCAAGCAAAGACGGTTAAGATGATGCTGATGAGCCGAAGGCAACAATAGAAAGTGAAGATCATTTTCTGAAGAGAAGCAATACATTTGGTTTCTGATTACAGTTGATGTGTGGTTATTATCGAAACCCAGAGGTCAAGACAAGACACACTTCTTCACTTTTTTTTAGAAAAAGATAAAAATGAGCCCCCAACATCTTACTTTTCTGCTCACATAGAAACTTCAGAACTCATGGAATCAATTTCCATTTAATACTATGCCTTGAAACAATTATCTTTTTAACTACAGCACAATATAAAAGTTGACTTCCATCTATACTCCCACATGGCTAAGAGAAGATTAAGCTGTTTGTGTCACTACTTAAACTAGTGACATTTTCTTTTCTTGGGCTCCAAAATCACTGCGGATGGTGATAGCAGCCACAAAATTAAAAGACGCTTGCTCCTTGGAAGAAAAGTTATGACAAACTTAGACAGCATGTTAAAAAGCAGAAACATCACTTTGCCGTCAAAAGTCCATATAGTCAAAGCTACCGTCTTTCCAGTAGTCATGTACAGATGTGAAAGTTGGACCATAAAGAAGGCTGAGCACCGAAGAACTGATGCTTTCAAACTGTGCTGCCAGAGAAGACTCTTTAGAGTCCCTGGACAGCAAGGAAATCAACCCTAAATATTCATTGGAAGGACTGATGGTGAAGCTGAACCTCCAGTACTTCGGCCACCTGATGCGAAAAGCCAACTCACTGGAAAAGACCCTGATGCTGCGAAAGATTGAGGGCAGGAGGAGAAGAGGGTGAGGAGAGATAAGATAGTTTGATGGCATCACTGACTCAATGGACATGAGCTTGAGCAAACTCCGGGAGATAGGGAAGGACAGGGAAGCCTGGCGTGCTGCAATTCATGAGGTTGCAAAAAGTAGGACAAGACCTAGCAACTGAATAACAACTTAAAAGTACCAATGAAATACGAATTTCCTCAAAAATAGCATATTTTAGCACCTAACACATTGAATTTCATGATCTGCAACACCTGATCACATAGCAGTGCTACACAGAGTTAGTCACTGTCCTATCATTTAGCTACTAGTAACTCATTATCGATTTTACCAACCTAGAAATCTGGAATTCTCCTTTTCTCTAACCTCCAAGGATTAATCATTTACCACAGTTAAACAGCTCTCAAAAATTTTTATCTACCACCACTACCCTTTGTCCAAGTTTTCAGACATTAACTAAACTGATAGTGCTTCACACTAAAATGATCTGGAAACTTAAGACTATTCTCATGGCAATGAGAAATCAAAGAAGTACTCCTTTCAAAACAGCACTTGCCTCTTAATGATGTCATTCTATCAATATCATCATCTTATCTAGAAAGACATGGCTCCAACTATTCCAAAATGCTAAGTTCTCCCACAACCTGTGGGCTTAGGGGTTAGATTTCCATGCCCTTTGGTCTACTTAACATGAATGGATCAGAAATAGTCTTAAGTTTTTAGAAGTACAAAAGCAGCAAAGCCCTAATCTCAATAAAGTAAATTGTTCATATGACCTTGATTATATTACAAATAAGATAAATAAACAAATCTACTTAATTGCAATGATTATAAGTTTTTACTTAGTCAAAAATCACAAATTTAGCATTTGTCTATAATCTAAAAATACAATAAAATTTAAAAAAGCAAAACAGTTACCTGAGGAGAGTCAAAAGGATATCGACTACTAAATTTAAATAGAAGTTGAAATTTTTCACCTTCATATAAGGTACCTGGTGCACCTTCCATGTCTACAATCCACCTAGAATAGGAAAAAAAAAAAAAATTTAAACCTCAGTTATAAAGGACTAGGGTGAAGAGGAAAAAGAACACCAGATATGCATCTATGCCAGGCAATGGGACAGGAGTCACCCATGTGTAACAACACACTTCATCCTCCCAACGATGACAGGAGTAGGTAGTAACAGTTCTGGCCCTATTCCTTTCTCTGACACTCCTAGGTTAAATAAGTAGACCAAGGTCAGACAGCTAAAAAGGACAGAGCCAAGTTTTAACTCGAGGTTTAACTCCAAGTTTTAGGTCCAGAAAAAAACAAAATAAAACTCAACTTAGGGGTACTGACACCAAAGTCTACACTCTTCTTACTCTATTTATGGTAACATTTTTTCAGACCATCTCTACAATTATGGAAAACATTTTATAGATTAAATCAAGCTAATTAACTGCTTTCCTGGTATCAATTATTTTAGAAGCTATTAATATGAGAGAAGTTGATAGCAGCAATGACTACAGCAGCTGTCAGACCAATTTTCTCATGAGTATTCCAGAGACAGCTAACCAGCAAAAAGGAAGCTAAGCTGACATCAGTCCACTTACTCTGATGGCTTCTCAAGGCTCTAAAAGGCCTTTCCTTTGTCTCTCATTATGTTTCAGTCATTTAATAAACCCAGAATAGATTTCCATGGCATCTATATAAGCTTACTTTGTTTTCACATATAATAATCATGAATATAAATCTGTTTATAATTATATACAGCACACTATCTCCAATTATTTTAAAAAAGAGGAACACAGTTTATTACAACACAGATGACAGGGCAGATTTTAGAAGTAAAAATCCAAGTCCCTAATTACAGCCATGCCATTTGTAATTACTGTATACCTGGTCAATTCCTTAAATTCTATACTTTTCAGGTATAAAAATTTATTATATTAAATACAGGGAAACAAAAGGAAGGTTGAGGATACAGTGCTGGGCTACTATTGAGCACCTCACATATTATGGACTTAGGAATATATAAAATAGTAAGTGTGCCTACTGTCTGAAAGTAACCAGATTGGAACCCATCAGTTCAGTTCAGTTCAGTTCAGTTGCTCAGTTGTGTCGGACTCTTTGCGACCCCATGAATCGCAGCACGCCAGGCCTCCCTGTCCATCGCCAACTCCCAGAGTTTACTCAAACCCATGTCCATTGAGTCCATCCAACCATCTCATCCTCTGTCGTCCCCTTCTCCTCCTGCCCCCAATCCGTCCCAGCATTAGGGTCTTTCCCAATGAGTCAACTCTTAACATGAGGTGGCCAAAGTATTCGAGTTTCAGCTTCAACATCAGTCCTTGCAATGAACACCCAGGACTAATCTCCTTTAGGATGGACTGGTTAGATCTCCATGCAGTCCAAGGGACTCTCAAAGAGTCTTCTACAACACCACAATTCAAAAGCATCAATTTTTCGGCGCTCAGCTTTCTTCACAATCCAACTCTCACATCCATACATGACCACTGGAAAAACCACAGCCTTGACCAGACGGACCTTTGTTGGCAAAGTAATGTCTCTGCTTTTTAATATGCTATTTAGGTTGGTCATAACTTTCCTTCCAAGGAGTAAGCATCTTTTAATTTCATGGCTGCAATCACCATCTGCAGTGATTTTGGAGCCCCAAAAAATAAAAGTCTGACACTATTTCCACTGTCTCCCCATCTATTTTCCATGAAGTGATGGGACAAGATGCCATGATCTTAGTTTTCTGAATGTTAAGCTTTAAGCCAACTTTTTCACTCTCCTCTTTCACTTTCATCAAGAGGCTTTTTAGTTCCTCTTCACTTTCTGCCAAAAGGGTGGTGTCATCTGCATATCTGAGGTTATTGATATTTCTCCCGGCAATCTTGTATTCAGCTTGTGCTTCTTCCAGCCCAGCATTTCTCATGATGTACTCTGCATGTAAGTAAAACAAGCAGGGTGACAATATACAGCCTTGACGTACTCCTTTTCCTATTTGGAACCAGTCTGTTGTTCCATGTCCAGTTCTAACTGTTGCTTCCTGACCTGCATACAGGTTTCTCAAGAGGCAGGTCAGGTGGTCTGGTATTCCCATCTCTTTCAGAATTTTCCACAGTTTATTGTGATCCACAAAGTCGAATGCTTTGGTGTAGTCAATAAAGCAGAAATAGATGTTTTTTCTAGAACTCTCTTGCTTTTTCGATGATCCCTTAAATGCATGGCTATTCATTCTCAGAAGGCATGCTGAATACTTTGCATGATAAGAAAAGATATGACCACAGACTCAAGAGGCAATACTTTACAGCAAAATTAAACAGTCCCTTAGTTAGCTGTGTGGCCCTGAGTACGCTCTTCTGTTTCAAGTACTTAAATTCTAAAATAGTTATTTTAAAAATTGTTAAAAGTTAATAAAAAAGTCACCTTAAAATTTTGTTAGAAAGATAAATGATACTGCACATGCAAAAAACTTAGTATATTCCTAACACCAGAACCAGTACACAGTAAATAAAATGCAATGCAAAAACTGCATTAAAAAGACAAAAACAAAAAACCTACTCTCTTTAATAAAAATCAGGTCATTTCTCCTAATCAAACTAACAAGCTTTTGCACAGCAAACAAAACCATCAACAAAATGAGAAGACAACCTATGGACTGGGAGAAAACATTTGCAAACAATGAGACTGACGGGGGCTTAACTTCTCCCCACAAAAAAGCAATCGAAAGATAGGCAGAAGACCTAAATAAATACTTCTCCAAGGAAGACAAACAGATGAAAAGGAACATGAAAAGATGCTCCAAATGGCCAATTATTAGAAAAAAGGAAATCAAAATTATAATGAGGTGTCACCTCATACAAGTCAGAAGGGCCATCATCAAAAACTTTACAAGTAAGAAATGTTGGAGAGGGTGTGGAGAAAAGGGAATTCTCTTAACTATTTGTGGGAATGTAAATCGGTCCAGCCACTAAAGAAATAGTATGAAGTTTAGTTTCCTTAAAAAAACTAAAAAAAGAACTACCATATGATTCAGCAATCTCGCTCCTGGGCAAGTAGCTGGAAAAGATTAAAACTCGAACTCAAAAAAGATAAATGCATCCCAATGTTCATAGCAGCACTATTTACAACATCCAAAACATGGAAGTAACCTCAAAGCCCATCGACAGACAAATGAATAAAGATGATGTGGTATACATACCTCCTAACTGTTGGTGGGAATGTAATTTGGTAAAGCCAGTTTGGAAAACAGTATGGAGGTTCTGCAGAAACTAAAAACAGGATTACTATACGATCCAGCAATCCCACTCTGGACAAAACTATCATTCAAAAAGATATATGAACCAGTATGTTCACAGCAGCACCGTTCACAACAGCCAAAACACAGAAACAACCTGAATGTCCATCAGCAGCTGAATGGATAAAGATGTGGTCCACATATACAACGGAATACTACTCAGGCATAAATAAAAACAAGACAGTGCCATCTGCAGTAACATGGATACAACTAGAGATTATCATGGGCTTCCCTAGTGGCTCAGATGGTAAAGAATCAGGCTCCAATGCAGGAGACCCAGGTTCGATACCAGGGTTGGGACAATCCCCTGGAGAAGGGAATGGCAACCCACTCCAGTATTCTTGCCTGGAGAACTCCATGGACAGAGAAGCCTGACAGACCACAGTTCATGGAATCGCACAGAGTCAGATGAGTGACTGAGTGACTAACACTGTCAGTTTCATACTAAGTGAAGTAAGTCAGAAAAAGAAAGACGGATACCATATGGTATCACTTATATATGGAATCTAAAATATGGCACAAATGAACTCATCTATGAAACAGAAACAGACTCATAGACAAAGAGAACAGATGTGGTGGGGGGTGGGGAGAGACGGACTGGGAATCTGGGGTTGGCAGATGCAAACTATTACATTCAGAATGGATAAGCAACAGGGTCCTAAAGTACAGTACAGGGAACTATACTCAATATCTGTGATAAATCATAACAGAAAAGAATACAAAAAAAGAATAAATATATGTGTATCACTGATTCACTGTGCTATACAGCAAGATTGGCACAATACTATATACCAACTATACTTCAACCAAAAAAAAAATCATAAAAAAATAAAGATGTGGTACATGTATACAATTGAATATTATTCAGCCAAAAAAAAGAATGAAATATTGCCATTTGTAGCAATATGATGGACCTAAAGACCTAAAGATTATCATACTAAGTGAAGTCAGACAGAAAAAAAACAAATATATGAAGGAAAAATTAGCTTTGCTGGATATATTAAGATAGGATATATACCAATACAGCCTCTCTCAAGGGGTTTTCAAAGGCAATTATGACTATATAAAATTTTTGCCTTACATGATGACTGTGGACTGTTAATTCAAGGGGTGCCACTTCACTGAGCTACACTGAGAGACCACAATAGTTTCAAGTCGATCTTTCAGTATCTGTTCCTTCCTTAGGAGAGCATAGAGGTCAAAGGATAGCATATTAGGTCAAAGAACATGATTATCATATTTTTAAGGTCTTTTTTTTTTTTAAAGGTCTTAATACATGCTACCAAACTGTCTTCCATAAAGCATAATGGGCTTACTTCATCTTCCTTACCCATATCCCCCATTCCATATGATCCCACTTAAACAAATTTTTTTTTCTTTTTGGCCATGTTGCACAGCTTATGGAATCTTAAGTTCCCAGCCCGGGGACTGAAACTGTGCCCCAGCAGTTGAGGGTTGTCAAGTCCTCATTACCAGACTGCCAAGGAATTCCTTGTGTAGTTTTTTCAAACTAGGTTAGAAGTTATATCAAAACTTTGCTCTTTCGCCTATCTCTGATTCCCCTAATATCTATCTTTTGTTTCAGCTTCTGCCCTGCCCTGATTAAAGAAACTAAAGAACTCAACAGAAAAAAGTATATTATTTTAAAATTAGTGTTTATTTCCTGTTAATTACATGCATCTCTTTTAGCTAGATTAATATTTGGTTTGTAATTCATTTCGTTAAAAAAATCCTTTCTTAATATTCCTGTTCTTAAAGTTTGACTCCTGTCTTAATTACTGACTCAAATGTCATGGTCAAAGGTAACCAAAAATTGTTTCTTCTGAAAGTAAGTATGTCCCTGTTGTGTGAGTTTTGGTCTCTGGTCTCTGTATCACTAAACATTTGAATTCTTCAATTTGTTCTCAAGTCAACCGGTTTATAGGAAATTTTTATCTTCTTGGCTTATACCCCTTTTACATTTTGGGGTTTTTTTCTTTCTTTTTTAAGGACAATTACTTAAAAATCTCCCATTTTACTACATTTACCTTTTTCCAATGGAACTGTTAAATCAAAGGAGTGTTAAGGACAGACCAAATAGTTGTGAAATCTTAGGATGATACTCTCAAAAACATTTCAAACTAATTCAATGCTCATTAAGAGAGGGAATGCTCGCTTTTTAAAAAATGCTCATTTTAAAGGAACCCGTATCTCTCTACTACTCTTGGCACATATCTAGGAAGAAACTTCTGCTCCACTCCCAAGGAAGGAGCTGAATCAGAGGACACTTCTGTGTCCTCCTTCTACCCTTCACCTTTTCATCCTCATGCAAGTCTCTAATCTATCAAATGAAAATGCTGAGGCTGTGACATTCAGTTAGCTAACACCGCTATAAAGAAAGCAACCATGTTGTATGTTCATGGGACAAGGACAGAGGTGCGCCTCTTGACTGTTTATTCACTTCAGTTCAGTTCAGTGGCTCAGTCGTGTCGGACTCTTTGCAACCCCATGAATCATAGCACGCCAGGCCTCCCTGTCCATCACCAACTCGTGCAGTCCACCCAAACCCATGTCCATTGAGTGAGTGATGCCATCCAACCATCTCATCCTCTGTCTTCCCCTTCTCCTCTTGCCCTCAATCTTTCCCAGCATCAGGGTCTTTTCAAATGAGTCAGCTCTTTGCATCAGGTGGCCAAAGTTCACTTCAGAGCCTCAAATGTTTTTGAAAAATCTGATAAATAACCTCATACCAAACTATCACAGGTGAAGAATACTCCCTAACAAAGTCAGGCCAAAGTTTTTAACATGCTACCTCATCAGCAGGAACTTTTATAAAACAAAACTGTGTATTTAAATGCACAGAATAAGATATGTTTACTGTATTTACTTCTCAGTGGGAGAGAATCAGATGAAATATAAAAATAATTCTGACATACAGAAAATAATTCTGACATACAGAATATAATTCTGTATTTTTAAAATGAGTATATATTCATACTTACATTGATAACAAAAGAAAAATAAGTTACTTTAAAACTTAAAATACTTACTGTGTAATTGAATTTTGAACACTCTTTTCATTTAAAGTCATTCCAGGAGGTGGGTCATTTTGCAAAGCCAACAGTTCTTTCTGTAGTCGTTTCTAAAAAAAAAAAAAAAAGTATCATTTGTACTTTTTTTTCTTACAACATAATATCCTTGTAGTCATACAGTCTGAAATCCCTGATTAAATTTCCTCCAAATGCTTGTGCCTTTTCCTTTATAAACCCTTTACATCTATATATTTTACATGCCTGACTCTCTAATTTTTTATCGCTTTCCTATAATTCACAATTTTTTAATTCTTTCTAAATATATTTGTAACCATTGATACTATAAGATAGTTACCAAGTTATAAGGTTATAAATGCTTAAAAGTTTTAGCAGGGCTTCCTTTGCTGGTTTTCAATGATAAAAATCATAGTTTTCCATAACTCTTAAAGAATGCATCGTTTCAGACAAATAGGTTTTCCAGAATAACTATAGAAAACATCTTTTGAAAAAGTTTAAAATAATTTAAATTTGCAGCTATTTGTTTTCTTAAAATAGTATCATCCACATATGATTTAATCTTTCAACACCAGGATATAATATATCAGAGCCTGAGATTACATAAAGTTATTTATTCACACACTAGATGCCCTGAAATGGCTATGTATTTGCATTCTTTTTTGTATAGCTTTTACTGTTCAATTCTTCCCTTATTATGATCACTCGACATTCTTTTTCAGGACACAACAAAGCAAAACAAAAACCACAACAGTCCATAATTTATCGGTTTAAAAGCTAAATAACCAATGTTTTTAGAAGTGCATGCAACATTATAAAGATTCCTAATGAACATTTTTTTTTGGATTAAAGTACACAAGCAGGACTTCCTTGGTGGTCCAGTGGTTAAGAATCAGCCTGCCAATGCAGGGAACATGGGTTTGATCCTTGCCCCAGGGAGATCCCACATGCTGTGGGGCAACTAAGCCCATGTGCCACCACCACTGAGCCTGTGCACCCTAGAGTCCACGCCCCACAGATAATCCACCAAAATGAGAAGCCTGCGCACCGCGAGAGAAAGCCTGAGCGCAGCAATGAAGACCAGCACAGCCACTAATTAATTAAAAGCTTGTTTAAAAATAAATAAAATTGTACATAGTAAGTGTTCAGAAAAAAAAAAAAAAAAGCACACGAGCATGGATTCCTATTCAGAACTTCAAACAACTCTACTTAAAAGCTAGTTTCTGATTTTTCAAAACAGTGGAATATCACTATCAATACAGCAATGTTTGTAGTTTTCTAGATCTTTTCAATTCATAGCATCTTTTAATAAGCCTACCAACATCTAACACCTCTACAGATTAGGAAACTCCTCCCTTTTTTGTTGAGAATCAATAGCTCTTTTAATTGGCGAAAGTGAAAACTTTTCCTCAAATGATACAATGCCAAAATTGCTAGCAACAAGGAAAATAAGATATTAACTGTAATTTCTGACCTCAGTTGCCTTCCAAAATGCAAAATTACAAACTGACCATTAGTTTAGAAAATTTTTAATTATCGAAAACATAGAAATAAAGCTGCCTAAACAACGTTTTGAATAAAGAAGGTACATATTTGTGAAAAGTGTCTATGTAGAAGAGGGTTTTTAATTTACTTCAGTCAACAGGGGCTTCCCTGGTGGCTCAAGACTGTAAAGAATCTGCCTGTAGTGCAGGAGACCTGGGTTCGATCCCTGGGTCAGGAAGATCCCCTGGAGATGGAAATGGCAACCCACTCCAGTACTCATGCCTGGGAAATCCCAGGGACAGAGTGGCCTGGCAGGTTATATATAGTTCATGTGGTTGCAAAGAATCAGACAGGACTGTGCAATTAACACTTTTCACTTTCAATTAAAGTCAACAAATCCTGTAGGTTCTGTGATTAAGTCAATTTTCAAAAACACTAGACTGGGAAAAAAAAAGGGTTTTGCTTTTTTTTTAAAAGCAGGAATTCTCAGATATACTAACTTGCATGACGACTCTCTAAGGGGAGGAAGATAACATACAGCTTTCCAAAGTAATGGAATCCTCTCAGTGTAGGGCATCTTGGGAAAGTCTTGTTTCAATGACCACAGTTTGGGAAACAATGCTGTGGAAATCCTCCAGACCTTGAGAACTTCACATAAGACAGGGAAGACAGCCCTTGTCACTGAATCAGGATACAAAAGAAGGTCAATTTGCATAAACAGCTACCAAAAGAAACAGGATACAAAGGCAAGCTAAGAAGAATTGCATTGGTGTAATTATCCCTAAAAGACGTGATCAGTACTGAAGAAAAAGAAAAGCTTTTCCCACCCCGATACTACTACTTATATGTCCACAAAGAAAGGGGCCCGTGGTAGCCGAACTCCAAGAGAATCTCCAAGTAACTGCTTTCTGGTAGTCACATCCTCCCACACAGTACCAGAGTTGGTCAGTGTAACCAATACAATACAGCAGAAAGGAAGGTGTGTCACTCCCAAGATTAGGTTATAAAAGATTGTGATTTATGTCTTGGTTGTTCTCTCTAGAATCACTTGCCATACTGTGAACAACCCAATTCAGAGGTCAGCAGGGTAAGGTTAGGGCCTCCTGCCAATAACCACACGTCATTTGGAAGAACCTCCAATCTGGAATCTCCAATTCCAGCCAAGATTTCAGACAACTGCTGCCGGGGCCAATATTTTGCCTGCAAACTCAAACAAGAACCATCCAACTCTTTGGAATTACAAGGGATTATAAGTGTGTTTTCTTTCAAACTTCGCATGTTTTTTCAAACATTTCAAGACATTCGCTGGAGCGTGTTTTTTAACGGAGGAGGTGGAGTCACTACATTAAAAGACAAGCCATGCCAGCCCCTTACTGTCTCTGCTACCAGGCAATAAACTACCTTGCACATCCGTATTTCTGCAGTAGAAAGACAAATCAGGACTAACATGGGGGAGAGGTGTTAATGAGTACTTACTAAGCACACTAATAAAAACTAATGATTCACCCGTGTACTAAAAAAAAAAAAAAAGATAAGGTAGAAGGTCAAACAGTGTATTTGGTAGGCTCACAAAAACAGGGAATTCACTCTTAGGTGTATCCTTCCCAGAATAATAATTCATTAGAGGGGACAGGAAGTGTTTTTGAGTAAGCAAACAGTTTCCTCAACGATCCTCTGGCTCTTCTAAAAAACTGGTTCTAAGAACCCTGACTATGAGCACAGAAGTGAAAAAAGGAGGACTTAGAGAGTTCAATGTAAAAATAAATGAAAATTCATACTCCAGGATGTGAAGAACTAGTGTAACTGTTTAGAAATCATACCAAGCAGCATCTATCAACAGAAAGCTATTACCACATGAGGAAGCATTCACCTCCTAATTTTGAAGACTAAGTATTAAAAGTAGATGTGAAATACCTGCGTTAGGACTGAACTCTAGCAAAGCCAAAGATACCACCAGCTCATTAGACCATCAGGATAACACTGACTGCTTCCCTAGACAGTGGTGAAAATAATAGCCTCGAACTGAGGTAACGGGAGACAACTGGAAAATATCTGCAGAAGATAACTAAAGAAGCAGAACTACCCACAAACCACTGAGGGCAGAGGGGGCTGAAAAGCTGACAGTTCCAAAGGTTCACAGCCAAATATCACCCTGTCTGTCCCTGAATTGGAGAGGTATGAGAAATACACATATTACAAATGTATCATGGTTCTCTGAATCTGAGACACATCATCAATTGTATTATTTTACGTAACACTAAGAAAGGAAAATGGCTACCAATTAAACAACACCACTCCACTGACATATCTTGATTTCAGACATGTTAAAGTAGGGAGGAATATGAGCATTCAAAATTGTTAATAAAGGTCTGACTTCCCTAACTGTTAAGTATCAGAACTACTTGAAGAGTAAAAATTAATTTTGAGTAAATTTAATATGCCTAAAATGATTCTTCTCTCAATATTTAACATATACCCCATGATGCATGATCTCAGTCGATCTGTAAATTTGCATTTTATTCCCAGACTGCATGAAATAGAAGCACACCTGTGCTCCAAGGCAGAAAGACCAGGCAGGCCCACAATTTAAATGTTTAAGAGCATCCCAAATCTAGAATAAACTGAAAATTCTATCTAGCCCTCATGTGTGTTGGCTCAAGTCTAGAAAACTCAGAGGAATTTGAGCTTTTCTAAGAGATCCAAATGGTTTATACACCTACTGTTAAAGATCCTGATATATCTAAATACTGTGGGAAAAAAAAATGATTTAATGCTTTCAGAACTGGCATGGCTGTCCAGTGGCTCTACAAGTCTAGACAGCACCCTCCTTTCTCTCCTTCTTTATGAATCAAATGAATCAAAGTGATATGAATCCACCGCAATTTACTACTTTGGGGGGTAAGAAAACCACTGACAAATTTTGGAGTTAACTACTGTCAACGACAAGACACTGGGAAGCACCACACAACGGAATGCCATTCCCGTATGTCATAATACCATGGCTGAGGAACTCCAGACCACTGCAACAGCTAGGATGCGTCACCCTGCACTTAAGACAGGGTGACAGAAGCTCAGTTCCTAAAACTTTTTCCCACTTCAGTGCTGTGAGATATTATTCTTGAGATTCACTCTCCCCTAGAACTGGGGCTTACTACAGGGGTCCAGGAAAGTATTTGTGTAACATGAAAAGGCGGCCAGGAGCTTAACATCCCCTCTTCTCCACTACCACCACTCCAAGAATCACTACAGCAGCTGTTTCACACCAAAGGTCAAGTGTGGGACAGAAAAGTCCAAAAGAATTAAACAGATACAAACATTATGACTTTTGGCCTTATGAGACTTAAAGACCTTGAAAAGCTCAAGCCGCAGTTTTTATACAATAGAGTAAAAGCAACTGAAAGATCAATTTAAAAACTGTAATCAGGACTTCGCTGTTGGTACAGTAGGTAGGAATCCACCTGACAGTGTAGGGGACACAGGTATGACCCCTGGTTCGGGAAGATTCTACATGCTGCAGAGCAACTAAACCCTCAGGCCACAACTACTGAGCCTGTGCTCTACAACTAGAGAAACCACAGCCACGAGAAGCTCACGCACAGCAACAAAGAAGAGCCCCCACTCGCCACAACTAGAGAAAGTCCGTGCACAGGAATGAAGATCCAGAACAATCAAAAATAATGAAAAAAAAAAAAAAAAAAAAAAAACACCACAACACTGCAATTGCTGTGAGAACTTCCTGGCAGTCCAGTGGTTAGCACTCCATGCTTCTACTCAGGGGGCACAGATTGACTCTCTCATCAGGGAACTAAGATCCTGCATGCAGTGTGGCATGGCAAAAAAAAAAAAAACTGTAATCACTATATTCTAATCAGCCCTGTTCCATTTTCCCCAACTGATATTATCAATGCCCATCCCAGTATAGACCCATAAGGTTAAACCAAGTTTGAATATGCCATGTGCTTCCCTGGTATAACCAGGGAATGAGATAGAAAGGATAAAAATGAACACTTTTAAATATAAAAAAATTTTATATGAATGTAGTAAAACTCTAAACTCTAATACAGATCCCTGACACTATGTGTACTGAAAATAATTTAACCTGTTAATAATGATTACTGTGACAGCCTCAGACAACAGTGAGGTCTACAAGCCCACCTGACCCTTCAGCATACAGTTAAGAGTAGACTGACAGCCCCAGTTCTCACATTTTAAACTGTCATCTGCTCTTTGATTGTCAATAATTTTTCATAATACTTAACCTCTAATCACAGAAATTCTCTTTCTTTCTCTTTTACTTGCTGTTTCCCACTTTGGAGTCGCAAACTCCCTTAGCAAGCAAAAGGGTTTACTTTCTTTGGTGACTACATCACATTTTTTTTCGGTATAACAAATGCCAACTAATCTTCAGTGACAGCATTAACACTGACTAACATTTGTTGCTTCATTTGCTCTTAAACCAGACTATACTCCCTTGCTGAGACTAACTGGAGAAATTAGGAACAAGTTTACCAAGTCCTCATAAAAATGAAAAGCACAGCCCAGTAATTAACAGGTCCACAGACCACACTGTGAAGCATGGTCCTAAGACAGTAAGTTTCATCCCAATGAGGCCATCTTTGCCTCTTCGGCTCCTGATCATTTTCATCAATGCTTGTGCTTTATTAGTTCAAGTTTTTGCTTTTTCAGACAGCTGAGGATGATGGGTATTACAGTATTAAAAAAATTATCACTATAGTTGTTTGACAGTGAACGTCATTTGGAAGAACCTCCAATCTGGAATCTCCAATTCCAGCCAAGATTTCAGACAATACCACACTCAACGAAATGCTCTGAGCAAACAAAGGACTATTTTAAATAGCATCCCAAAAAGTTCATTCATATATAAAACAGCTCAGCTTCTAAACTAATGGATTCGTGTTAAGTATTATCCAACACTAATACATGTTGAAATCAAGGTACAAAATATTTAAATGATACTCTGACATTATCAATCAAAACCAGAAGAGAATATATCCCTCTTAGATACTAAAAATGACAATACATTATCAATGGACAAACTGACAAGATCCCTGGCTGTGTAAAGCTTAAACTCTAGTGAAGGAAGAGACAGTAAATAAATAGTTAAAAAACAAGTACATGTGTGGTAATATTAAAATATGACAAAAAATGGAGCAAGTTAAGGCACTGGGGAGTTAGGCCTCACATCTTGTTAAATTTTATTTAAAAGTGACATTTTGAGAAACTAAACAGTTGAAATCCTTATTTAGGATAGGAAGAAATACAAACTAAAGGGGGGAAAACATTAAAAATGTGGAGATATATGACAATGATTGCTAATCCAACTGTACCTAAAATGCCCAACATGTTTTCTCTAATTTCATCTAACAATCAACTAAAGGTGGAAAATAAACAATAGGAGGGTATGATGGAAAAAAATTAGAACACCATACACATTAATATGGCACAGCAGTAAAGCATCCACTTGCAATGCAGGAGAGGAGGGTTCAATTCCTGGGTCAGGAAGATCTCCTGGAGGAGGAAATGGCGACTCACTCAGGTATTCTTGCTTGGGAAATCCCATGGACAGAGAAGCTTGGCTGGCTACAGTCCATGGGGTTGCAAAAGAGTCAGACACGACTTAGTGACTAAACAACATATTAATATCATTACACTAATAAATTACTACTTCTCATAACAATATTAAACAATTACAACATTTTTCTTTTTTTCAAATGAAAAAGGGTGAGCAGACACAGCACTGAAATGATTTTACCCTATTTAAAAATTAGGTAGAATTTGATTCGTGCAAATTAAGAAAATACTTCCTTTCCTAAGTATAATATACTTCTACAGCTCTTAATTCTAACATTTATTTATTGAAACTTCCCCCCTTTTAGGAAATGGGTAGTCTTCAACAAATCAAGGTGTTCACTCTTATTTTAAAGTTAATATTTTTGGGAATTCTCTGTCAGTCCAGTGGTTAGGGCTGCCAAGGGCCCGAGTGTGATCCCTGGTTGGGAAATTGGGATCCCACTTGTCACTGAACAAAGAAGCTCACACAGCAACTACTGAGCACGAGGGCCACAGCTAGAGAGTCCGCACATGGCAGTGAAAGATTCTGCAGGACACAGTGAAAGATCCCTTGTGCAGCGAAGACCTCACGCAGCCAGATAAATAAATAAAAAGACTAAACATATTTCTAGCACAATGCAGATACTCTAAATACTTCCACAGAAAACAAAAATCAAATGAATGCAGGAACTTTGAAATATTCAAAGGATCAGGGCTGGATTTCATTTTGGAGTTCTCTACCAAATCCAAGGGGTGCAAGACCAAGAAGTATGGAATCTCTCAGAAGACCTGCATAAAACTATGATCCCTCAAACTAATAGTGAATAAGATAAAGGGCACAGAAAGAGATAACAATGAAATCTGCCTGTTCAGAACTTAGCAATGGCTAGAGGAAGAAAAAAATGTCTCCCATTAAATGTCTGAATCTCAAGCAGATACCCACATGGCTCTGTCTGAATTCCCACAGAGAACCTAAGGCAAGAATTTAATCAAGTGGTCAAGGAAGTAACGCCCCAGGCAATAGGCAGAAACAAACAAAATATCCTGGGGAATATAAAATTCTAACCACTGAGGCAACATTTCTTTTTTCAGAATCTAGAAACTTAAAAAAGTAATAAGACCCAAGTGAGAAGTTGTTCAAAAGAAACAGCATAAAATACCTGATGCAATAAAGATTTTTCTAGCTGGAAAAGCACTAGATCCCCAATTAATTTACTTTATGTTCTTGTAGCATTTATATAACTGTAAGCAACTCTAAGGTAGAGATTACTATTTACCTTTGTAATCCTAGCATTCAAAACTGTATGTGCTCAGTCACTCATATCCGACTCTTTGCAACCCCCATGGACTGTAGTCCGCCTGGCTCCTTTATTCATGGAATTTTTCATGCAAGAGTATTGGAGTGGGTTGCCATTTCCTCCTCCAGGGGATCTTCTGAACACAGGAACTGAACCTGCATCTCCTGCATTGGCAGGTGGATTCTGTACCACTGTGCCACAAAACTGTGCCTGACACATAACGCTTTCCCTCAGTAAACGTTTTTTTTTAATTAATAAGGATGCTGACTGCTTCACTGTATGCAAAATCCAGAAATAATATAGGTGCCTATCAGTAATTATACAAATTGCAGCATACAGAAGTAAGATTACACAACCATTAGGCTTCCCAGATGGCTCAGTGGTAAGGAATCCATCTGTCAATGCAGGAGACTTAAGAGATGTGGGTTTGACCCTTGAGGCTGAAAGATCCCCTGGAGAAGGAAACGTCAACTGGCTCCAGTATTGTTGTCTGGAAAATTCCATGGACAGAGAAGCCGAATGGGCTACAACTCATGGAGTTGTAAACAGTCAGACACAACTCAGCACACATAAACACACACACAATCATAAAGAATGATGTGGGACTTAACTAGTGGTCCAGTGGTTAAGAATCCACCTGCCAATGTAGGGGATATGGGTTTTATCCCTGATCTGGGAAGATCCCACAAGCTGGGGGTCAACTAAGCCTGTGAGCCCCAACTACTGAGCCCCCACTCTAGAGCCTGTGCTCTGCAATAAGAGAAGCCACCTCCATGAGAAGCCCAAGCACTGCAACGAAGAGTAATCCCCAATCTCTGCCAATAGAGAAAGCCTGCAAACAGCAATGAAGATCCAGAACAGCCAAAAATAGATGAATAAATAACTTTTTTAAAAGCTTTGTCTTTAAAAAAAAAAAAAAGAATAATGTGGATTTCTGTGTACTAACACAAACAGAAGAATCCCAAAACATACTGAAATGGAAAAAAGCAAGCCTCAAAAATACATGTAATTTCTTTATATTAAAACAAAAGCAAGAGTTATACAAACATCATATAAATGAATATGGAAAAGACCAGAAGCAAGCACATCCAACCATTTTATAGTAGTTCCCTCCTAGCAGTATAAATAGAGAAGTGGATACCCATGTTTGCACTACATACTTTTATATATATATATATTTATATACATATATACTTATATACACCATCACTTCAAGGCAAATAGATAGGGGAAAAGCAGAAACAGTGACAGACTTTATTTTCATGGGCTCCAAAATCACTGCAGATGGTGACTGCAGCCACAAAATTAAAAAAGACACTTGCTCCTTGGAAGAAAAGCCATGACAAACCTAGAGAGCATATTAAAAAGCAAAGACATCACGTTGCCAACAAAGTCAAAAGTCAAAGCTATGGTTTTTCCAGTAGTCACGCACAGATGTGAGAGTTGGACCACAAAGAAGGCTGAGAATGGAAGAATCGATGTTTTCAAATTGTGGCGTTGGAGAAGACTCTTGAGAATCCCTTGGACAGCAGGAAGATGAAACCAGTCAATCCTAAAGGAAATCAACCCTGAATATTCACTGGAAGGATGGATGCTGAAGCTCCAATACTGCGGCCACCTGATGTGATGAAACTAACTCACTGGAAAAGACCTTGATGCTGGGAAAGACTGAAGGCAAAAGAAGACAGGGGCCAGCAGAGGATGAGATGGTTGGATGATATCACTGACTCAATAAACATGAGTTTAAGCCAACTCCAGGAGATAGTGAAGGACAGGAAAGCTTGGAGTACTGTAGTTCATGGGTCGCAAAGCTGGACACGACTTAGCAACTGAACAACAAACAAGAGTAACATTAAAAAATGAGTAACTTCTTTAGTTAAAAGATAAAAGTTAAATGGATGGTGAAAATATATAGTTTCTGTGATTTTTAAAAGACATAACTAAAATGTAAGGTCAAAGAAAGGTTCAAAATCAAAGGACAGAAAAAGACACCAGATCAAAAGTTGATATAGCTGCACTAGTATCAAGCAAAATTGACTTTAAGACCAAAAATACTAACAGATTTTAAAAAAACAAACTACATAATGATAAAAGGTTCAGTTCATCAAAAGTGTAATTATATCCAACTTAGCTTCAAAAACAAAGGAAAATTAGCAAATCTACCTTCATAGTAGGAGATTTTATTAACATCTCTCCAAGTAATAGAGACAAAAAAGCCTGTAAACTATTTTTGCCAGACTCCCCTGTCTTCCACTCTGCCAACAGAAGGTACTGGGCGGGGGGATACAAGACAAAAGTAGAAGAAAAATGCCATTTCCCCTCCCATTCTTTCCTGGTCTGATACACCCAAGTGAATGAGTCTCCTCCTACTGAAGTCAAGACCAGGCAGCGGAAGAACCAGGAGTGTGCACGGTTCTACGAAGTAGCAGGAACTCGTACCCGTGTCTCCAGCAGCTGAGCACAAGTACAGGCTCTTTAGTTCCACCCACAGGTAGTAACAACTCCTAGACTTTTAGACAATAATCCCCCTCTCCCTCTCTAACCCTTATAACTGAAAACAGTGTGGCAGATGTACTGGAGAAGTTTGAGACAGAATGAAGGCCAGGAAGCCAAACTGAAAACTGAAGAATAAGAAGTTGAGACATTACTAGTGAACAACCAATATACAGAACAGACAGGATCTAGTGGTAAATGATCAAGAGAAGTGAGAAAGAGAAAAAAACAAAAAAGACTCCAGGTTAGCTTGAGTGATGGTGGAAATATTAATTTGAAACATACACAGCAGGAGGAACAGGTAGAGGAAGCTAGTCTGTCTATGTGGAGATGGAGGCAGATAAGATTAAAATCAGTTTTGGACGTGTAGATTCAAGTTTCTTGAGAACATTCAGAATGACAGACAAAAATAACTGAATCAACCAGAGCTGAAGTCTGGCTGCTCCTTTTAAATGAACTCTTTAGGCTAGGTATCCTCTCTACCATGAGCCCAATGGATCCATGATATAAACTTTAAAGCAGCTTGGCTCCAGGAGGCAATGAGTTTACAGTGATAAAATCATATCCAAATTTCTCAAGCTAGTTCAGAAGTTATCTGTCTGGTGTTCTGGAAATTAACACTCTAAATAAAATATTTAAGCTACCCAGAAACCTTGACTCTGGATGAAATAAAATACAGTTGAGAGTCTACTGTCCTGCCCTTGGGATCACTACATTTCAAGCTCTAGGTGAAAAGCAATAATTAGCATTAAGTCTGATAGAGTCAAGGTCTCATTTTAGGTAACCTTTTTTGACATGGGAGGAATATTTAAATTTTTTTCCCCCCTTGTAAATGTACAATTCAAAATTTTTTACCTTTTCAGATTTGGCTATGCTGGGCTACATTCAGAGATTTTGATAACTATTAATAAAGCTGCTGAGGCAAATAAAATATCATAAAGCATAAGATAACTATGTAGTGGGAAATGTAGATTATACACGATTTGGCACACACCAACTCTTCCCCCCCGCTTTAAATTTATTTATTTATTTTTGGTGGGTTTTTCTCTACTTGTAGGGAGCAGGGGCTACTCTTTGTTGCGGTGTGCAGGCTTCTCACTGGGTGGTTTCTATTGCTGTGGAACATGGGCTCTAGGGCATGCGGGCTTCAGTAGTCAGAGTACCTAGGCTCTAGAGCACAGGCTAAGTAATTGTGCCCACGGGATCAATTGTTCCACATGTGTGATCTTTCCAGACTAGGGATGAAACCTGTGTCTCCTGCATTGGCAGGCAGATTCTTTACCACTGAGCCACAAGAGAAGCCCTCAAGTCTTAAATAAATATGCTGAGTAGAAAGTCTGGTTTGACCTACAAACCAAACTGTAGATCTATCACATGAGGCAAGAATTAGGATTTAGGGTAATAGAACTGGTTATTTATTCGTTAAAAATGTAAGCAAAAGTCAAGCCTTAAGAGTAAAAGTGCATGGTCCAGGAGTTAAGTCTCCACACTTTCAATGCTGGGGACTGGGGTTCAATCCCTGGTCAAGCAACTAAGATCCTAGAAGCCACAAGGTGCATTCCAGGAGGGGGAAGAAAATGTCTAGGTGCTAAAAGGAGTATGTTCAACTGGAACACTCAACATCTGCTTTCCAGGAGTGTATAGCATGTGTAACTTTGGATAAGTAATATTCTGCCTTAATTTCTACATAATTAAATATCTACCTCACGCTCAGTAGCATCCAGCTCTGCAACCCCATGAACTGTAGCCCACCAGGCCCCTCTGTTCATGGAATTTCCCAGGCAAGAATATTGGTGAGGATTGCCATTTCCTTCTCCAGGGGATCTTCCCAACCCAGGGATCAAACCCACATCTCCGGCACTAGCAGGTGGATTCTTTACCCCTGAGCCACCTGAGAAGCTGGATTATGACTAACAGAATGAGATGGGTCGGCAAATATAACAATATTTTGAAAAGTTTAAATAAACATACTATGTAGTATTAAAATTTACAGATAGCAATTAAAGCAAAGATATGAAATAAAAATATCCTAAAATTAGGATATGAGAAATAACTTTATTAGAAAGAGCATGAAAATGTGTATCAACTTCATTCATTTGGGGGAATTTTTTTTTCTTTTAACCCAGTCCCTTGGCAGTGAAAGCTCTGAGTCCTAAGCACTGGACTGCCAGGGAATTTCCTGGAGTGATATTTTAAATAACAAACTTCAGCTTTCCTTTCAACTGAAAAAGAAGATTCTCTCCCCTTCTCAAATCCTTCCACCTCTCTCTGGACCTCATGCCTTACCAACTCATCCAGGATATTGTTCTCAGAGTCAATAATGTGGTTTCTAGTAACTTCACTCTTTCCCAGTCCATAACCCCTTCCTTCAGTCATCAACTGGGTCTCTCCTAGCTTTAAAACAGTCATGATTTATTTTCTCTGTCAATGTCTTCCTTTTCTTTCATTGTACAACTCCATGAAAGAAGTGGGTGAGCCAACATCCACTGCCTCTACTTCCCCTCTAATATATTCACTTAAAGCTTCAATCCCTGCAAGCTTCTGAGAGTTCAAGCCACTTACTGATTAAATCTACTGGAGGTCTTATTTCACAGATTTATCACTTACAATCTTTCATGTGAAGAGCTTTCTCTCTTTGATTATATTATGCCAAACTTGGCTTCTCTTCCTATTTCTGCTATGGGTTCTTACATTTTACTTGCTGGGCCCTCGTTTTGTAGGTACTCAGAGAGCAAAAATTTCTGGTACTTTTGGTGTCACAACTTTCAATTCACTATCATCAGGTATTTTGAAAGCTAGAAAACACAGATTCTATGACTTAGTAACACCATTCTTGAAAATTTACCCTAAAGAATAACACAAAACTGGGGGTGCAAGGGAGAGGAAGCAGCACACATGCAGCTTGTAATGGTAAAAGTGTGGAAACAGGAATATGGCTAACTAGATCGCGACATACTGCTAAAACAAATACTGATGCTTAACTCTCTACCAAAGGACAGCTTCCACAGCTTTTAAGTTTTATGACTTCAAAAAGATTTTATAAGATTCTTTTTAAGCTATAAGACAAGATGGATCTTAGTAACATGGATATATCCTTCTTGCAGATTTAGTCTCAAAGGAGCACACATCTGGTTATTTATAATTTACTTAGTATGACTCAGTTATAATACCGAGTAATGTTATTAATACTCTTTAACAAATACATATTTTTAAAGATGTACTGTATTCCTCTTGTAATATTACTATTCTAGGTTCAACATTTTTCAATGAACATAAAATCTGGTTTTGCAATGGAATCCATCTTAGATAAATAAAAGATACTACAAAAAATTTGAGAACATTTTTATTCTGTCAAGTAGAGTAATCTGAAAGTACAAATAATAAATTTAAGTTAGGGAGACCATTTCTCAAATTTCAAGTATACCCTAAGTATCACATCTAGAGAAGTTATCTAAGTTCTGGGTCCATTTTTTCATTTTAAAAAAGGATTATCTCTGAATTCTTTTAAATCAAAAATTCCAGAACACAGGTTACTCTATTTCAATTTTCACAAGTTAAAGCTTCCTCCATATACTGTTCAGTCTAATTCAATCATATATACCTATAGTTAGTTTTCTGTAGTTTCACAAGTGATGTAAATATTTTTATTATGGTTTTAAGCACTTCTCAGTATTATAAATCCTGTGTGATACATAATATCCTCATCTAATGTGAGCTGTGTTATTATATACATTCATATCCCTACATATATCCTTTTACTCCAAACAAACTCAGAAGTCAACAACTTACAACACAAGGCCATTACAGTTTATTTTTTTTTATAAAACCAGCAACCAAGTTTTTTTCAGAATAACACGAAACTCCAATTTCTTGAAAAAATAAACTTAAAGAGAACATAAAATGTATTTATACCAAGATTCACTCTAATAAGGAATGCAGAAATATGAAAGTATAAATGACTAATTTATAAAATCAATTTTGGCATTCTATGATATCAGTTTAAGAAATTATGTACCTTTCAACTGTTTTTCCAAAAAGAAGAGCTGCTGAATTTTTTAAAATTTAGTCTTAATTTTTGCCAGTTTATGAGGCTCTAAAGTAAGTTAAAGATTACTTAATTTGGGGGGGTGGTTTCCTTGGTGGCCTAGTCGTTAGGATTCCAGGCTTTCACCACCGTGGCCTGAGTTCAACCTCTAGTAAGGGAACTGAGATCCCATGGCCAAAAAAGGAAAAAAAAAAAAAAAAAATTTCAATGTATCTATATAGGAAAATCTGGTTTCAGTCAGAACCCAATACAACAGTCTATTTTAGAACAGGTGGTGCAAAACAGGAAGAAGTAGTACCTAATAATGCTACTTTTGCTATTTAGGATCACAGATAATCCTTTCCAAGCCAACACCACTAACTGTCTTGGCTTTCTCTAGTACTTCTGTCAATGTCATTAAACTTATGAAAACTAGAGGATTGCCAAGATTGAACTCGGCTTCTATATCCTCGTAGAGGTTTTTTGTGGTAATTTTTGTTTTGTTTTTGGTAGTAGTAGTCCAAACTGACCAATTCTGCCGTTATATTTTAAACTTAAAAAATTTGAAGTAAAGCTGTCACTAGGAAAACACAATCACTACCATACACAAAGAACAAAGGGCTTGATGCTCACCACCCAGTTCTACAAGTGTTAAGGTGTAACCCACTGCAGCTGCCCACCAACGGTACAACCTGAGGGGAATTCAGAGTGAAAAATAGGATAAGGAACTCTGTTCCCTGGATAAAACAGGCCCTCAGGAAGAAATGCAATGATGCCAGATTCTTGCATCTTTCCATAAACAAACAAGCACTAAAAGTCATCACTTGGTATATCTGTTCTTTGTGATTAGCAGTCAAGTTTTACCAAGATGTATGCCTGAATGCATGCATTAATATTTCCTAGCCAAAAATCATATATAAATTGGCTTCTCCGCCACCTCTTTGGAGCAGTTTCCTCAAAGCTGAGTGACTATCTCCCGGTCTACCGTACTCAGTGAGACCCTGAATAATATTTAAACTCACAACTCTCAGGTTTTGTGTCTTTCTTTAAGTCAACACTATGTTTAAGGGTAATAAGGTTGATCAGAAGCCCAGCCTGAACTTCAGACATCAACAGATGTTCTGTCCTCTGCTACTTCTTAGAGAACCAGACTCCTTACACCAAAACTCCTCCACCCATACAACCTCATACTTCCTCCTCCCACAGGCACAGACAGACAGATCCACACCTAGACACACCTTAGGAATACAACTGGAAAAGGAATACAATTTTAGGAATGAGAATAAGTATCCTGAGACACAACATAGTTGGGCTTAGGGAGAGAGCAATCACATAACTTTAGTCTCCATGAAGCAAGACCTAAGATTATTTGCTGTCAAAATAAGTGTAGACTGGAAGCTTAAGGGGAAAAACCTACCATGGTGGCGGGGGGTGGGGGAGGAGAAGGGGATACAAATAAGACTTTCACTGAAGCATTATCTTCAAAGTAAAGAGTCACAAACCAAATGTTAACCTAGTTGAAACAATGCATTTAATTAACAGGAAATGAACATTAATGTAAAATACTATACACTTTTTCCTGTTCTTTAGTTTAACTGGTCCAGTGTCAGTCGCTCAGTCATGACCGACTCTTTGCGACCCTATGGACTGTAGCCCACACCAGGCTCCTCTGTCCATGGGATTCTCCAGGCAAGAATACTAGAGTGGGTTGCCATTCCCTTCTCCAGGGGATCTTCCCAACCCAGGGATCTAACACAAATCTCCCCATTGTAGGAGATACTTTACAGTCTGAGCCACCTGGGAAGCCCTAATTGGGCCACGGCAGAAGCCAAAACAAAAGATAGGGAAAAAAGGCAATGCTTTGATATTACTTCTGAACTATTTTGAAAAAAGTATGTCTTTACTTTTACTTGAGAGCTTACTACTAGTAGCACACTGCCCTCAGTGACTTAAAAATCAATAAAGTACCTTTATAAAAGTACAAGGTGGAAGTGAAAACTCCTATGAAAGAGGTAAAGGGTGCTATGAGGACATAGGAGTAAAAAGTGTACAGCTGTGAGACTGAGACTAAGTTTGGTGGATTCATGATGCCAGGTATAAAGTTTTGAAGAACTAATGGAGATTTTGAGTAAAATCTGAATTCAAAATGACAGTAGAAAGAGTATGTAACTTAGCTAGATAAGTCTTAAAAAAAAAAAAAAAAACTAAGGAAAAATGAGAAAACAAAATTGGGAACTGTGAAAGCTACCCATAATGCAAAGCAGAAGCTCACTATAAAAAGAGACTAACAAGAGCTGCTAAGTATTCATAGCAAGTAAAAGCTACTGACAGAATCTACATGTTTACAGTAATATCCAGTTCAACCTAAAGACAGGAAAAAGAGACTCAGGCCCCAGAATCATAAAGAGCCTGATTCTCACTGATTTTAACAGACAAAAAGCTCTTGGCATAGGCCTAACATGGGAGCTGCATGGAGTAACAATAATGGCCAAAAGACTAAAAACAAGACTAATGTTCCAAGGGCTATTTACATTTTAATATAGGACTCCTGAGATTATTTAAAACAACAACAACAACAAAAAAAAAAAACAACAACCCCAAAACCCAACAACCTTAGATTGGTAACTATTCATTCAACTCCAAAGATTCCTGATATAAAATGTTTGTCCAGGTACACAACTGGCACAGAAGAATCACTCAGCTCACAACTAAGCCTGGAGGGTCACCCAGCAGCCACATCTTCTTTTTAAAAAAAACATGTATGTACATATTTGGCTGCACCGGATCTCAGCTGCAGCATGCAGGGTGTTCAGTGGAGGCATGTTAACTCTTGGTTCTGGCCTGTGGCATCCACCAGGCAAGTTCCCAGCAGCCACATCTCCAATGCATTTCCTTCACTAATCCTCCTCCAGAAAGAGCTCTTTACAGCAGATACTGTTTCTTTATATAAAGGAGCCATCAGAACAAAAGAGACTTTTGCAAGGTAGTCAACATTTGCTCTGATACTAAAGAAAACAGATGTTTTCTGATAGAACCCTAATCAGCCAGGAACATAAAACAGTTTCATAGTCTCAACTTTGGTTCTTAAAAGGATCTCTCCAGAGGCATCAACTTTGAAAGGTCTACCATCTCCTGAATGCCAAATATGGTCCAAGGATAAGTATTATATCTTATACAATTTATATAATTTGCACAGCTAAAATTTCCCACTGTAGCTAGATAAATTTTCAACTTAGGTAGCAGATCAGGCTTAACAAGGTGCTGAGAAAAATTTCAATATCCAGGATGAACGCCAGACCAATTACTCTCTGGGAATAGTTGTTGTTAAAGCTCCTTAAGTGTCTTCAACATGATGCCAACATTGAAAATCACTGACTTGCACTATGTGGGTAAGTTTAAAAAAAAAAAAACAACAACTGAGGAACAGTATCTAAAGTAGAAAATGGAAAAAAGCAAACAAGGAACCTGACCAGAGTGACATTACATTTTACCAGTTTTAACATGGCTTCAACACATTTCCGATCAAAGGGGGACTGAAATTTAAATCAAAATACAGTCAATTTTCATTATTCACAGTAGCTACATTCTATAAAGTCACAGCAAATACTTAATTAGCAAATAGTGATCCATGTTCCCAGAGGAAAACAGGGTTAGGCTCTTGTAATCCTCCGCTCACATTCAACCAATTAATAATAACCTTAGTTTTTGTGTGCTCCTATTTAAAGAGTTCTTAATATATACTGCTGACTCAACACTGAACCCAAGGGCAACAACAGCACATGCCTAAATGAAGGTTATCTAATGCACAGATTTTCTGCACAAGACACATCCGTCTTCTTGGAACTAGAATGACTGAACAGCACTCCAGTATACTTAAGGGCCATTTTAAACAGTGAAATCACCAAAAGCACAAACATGTGAAAAAAGTGGCAACAGACCCAAGGAACAGTATTTGTTTATTGTACAGCAGCTGAAACAAGACAGTGTTACTCTGTTTCACCTGAGCAGGGCACATGCACATCCAGCAACTCAAATCTTCCTACTCTGCACGCGTGCAAATCACCACAAAAGCACCATGAGAATTGATTTCAGGGTTACAAATAAATGTTACCAAGTAGGTGGATTCACAAGTACAGAATCCATGAACCATGTGGATAGACTAGAAATATCAAAGCAAAGGTAGCTCAAAAGACAGGAACTTATGAGGTTTCCACTAAGCAATATAAAGAGCAAAGATGGCACCAATATGCCCAGCTACATAATTTTCTCCACTACAATCTTTAAATTGGTTTTCCTATCTAAGGGACATTTTTTCTGTAACATTTTTTCTCATATCAAATCTATATACTAAAAAAGAACTATATACTCAATTTGCTCAACACATGCCTTCCATGAGGTACAAAAGTAAACATTTTACCAACGATCACTGATCACAAAATTCAGCAATGATTTAAAGGTATGATGGTTGGACTAGATGACCTCTAAAATGTCCAGTGGCTCAATGCTTTTGCAAGTTTAAAAATCAAAGTTGGTATGTCTATTTTAATTATAATAAAAGTCAACATATGACTACATACATATTCTCAGTAATAGTTTATCAGGATTACAATCATATTTTTCAGTAGTAGGGCTACAATATAAATTCATATCTGAAAAATAGATAATAGCTGCACTCACCAAAAGAAACAACTTGAATCCAGTTGAATATTATCAAACCTGATGGATCCTCATCGTAGATCTACACAACTTCAAGAACAAAACAACCTGCCATATTGATTCTATAAAGCTAAATATGCCTCAAACCGTATACAAAAGTTAACTCAAAATAAATGAAGATGTAAATATAAGAGCTAAAACCATAACACTCTCAGAAGTATAATAAACTGAAAGTTTTCATAACCTTCAATTAAATAATGATACAAAACAAAAATACAAATGACAAAAGAAAAAACCTGGACTTCATCATACTTAAAAATATTTATGCTTCAAAGGATACCAGAAAGAATGTGCAAACATAGTTCATAGAATAAAAGAATATTTGCAAATCAAATGTCTAATAAGTTCAGAATATACAAAGAAAGAACTCTCACAAGTCAACAATAAAAAGATAATTTTTTAAATGGCAAAGGATTTGAATAGACATTTCTCCAAGAAATGTACCAATAAAAATAAGAAAAGATGTCCAATATTACTCATTAAGGAAATGCAAAGAGAAACCACAACGAGATACCACTTCACACCCAACTAGGACAGTTACACTTAATAAAATGCACAACAAATATTAGCCAGAATATGTACAAACTGGAAGCTCTGCACACTGCTCATGGGAATGTAAAACAATGCAGCTGACATGGAAAAGTCTGGCAGTTTCTTAGAACATTAAACATGAGTTACCAAATGAAAAAAATAAAAAAAGAAAAGAGTTACCAAATGACTCAGCAATTCCACTCCTAGGTATACACCTAACACAAATAAAACATGTCCACACAAAAACATGTTTATAAATACCCATAGCAACATTATTCAAAAAGTAGGAATAATACAAATAGTCAATTAACTGACAGGAACAGGAAACAAACCAAATGTCAATTAACTGGTGGATAAACAAGCTGTGGTATAACCATAAAATGGACTATTACTCAGCCTAAAAATGAACAAAGTACTGATACACAAGCTACAATATGGATGAACCTCAAAAACATTATGCTGAGTGGTACAGGCCAGTCCCAAAGGCCACATATTGCATGACTCCATTTATATGAAATGCCCCAAAAAGGCAAATCTTTAAGGATAGAAAACAAATTAGTGATTTCCAAGGGTGGGGGTAGGAGAAGAAGGGGACCAGGTAACATGATACACTGGGAACAAAGTGACTGATAATGGCTAAGGGGTTTCTTTTAGGGGTGAGTTTGTGAATCTATTCTTTTAGTGACCATGGGTGTGAATATATTTTAAAAGCCACTGACTTTTATACTTTGAAAAAAGGTTAAGTTTTATGATACATGAATTGTATTTCAATTAAAAAAAAGGAAAAAGCTGAACTTGCCATTTATAACTGATGTAAAAGGCTCAAAATTTTACTTGGCTAACTCTCAAACTTTGAAGAGGACTGGCAAAGAATACATGCTAATTAGAAATCATACTTCCTTTCTGCTTCCTGTGGTGTGTAAACACAAGGAGAGACTTCATATAAAGGAAATTTGCTTTTTTGGTAGCCTTTGTTGGTAGGCAACAAAGGACCAGGAATCAAAATTTTTTTAAAGTGATTATCTGACAGAGGTAGTTTACACAAATAAGAGGCCTACAGAATTATAAGATATAACTCACAAACAATTCCAAAGATCTATGACATGAAGTGATTTGTAATTTTACCCCATATGATGGGTTTTTTTTAAAAAAAGGTTACACAGATTTTAAGTGGCAAAGCTAGAATTCAAACAAAGTTTATCTGAATTCAAACCTGTGCTTATTCCACTGACAGTTACTGAAGGTCTACTAAATGCCAGGCACTGGGGTATGTCCAGCAGAAACAGTATATTGATTAACAATATGCCAGGCATATAAAGATCAAATGCAGCAGGGTAAGGGGCACTGCAAATGCCAGGGATGTGAGTACTACCTGGTACTGGGTGGTCAAACAAGGCTTCTCTTAGAAAACTACATCTGAACAAAGATCTCAGACAAAAAACGGAAATGGGCCATCAGATACCTGGAGAAGAGCACTCCAAGAAGAGGAAATAACAGGGCAAGGACAAAAGGGAGGCCCACATAGCTGCAGAGAAGTGAGGAGGGTGGGGTGGAGGGTGCTGAACGAGACAGATAATGTTAGGCCTTCTAGGTCACTAACAGGAATTTTAGCTTGTATTTTCAATAAAATAGGGAAGCCACAGGATGGATGTGAGTGAAGTAACATCTGACTTTTGTTTTAAAAGAATCTAAAGGATGGGTTGAGGAAAGAATGTAAAGGAACAAGTGCAGAAGCAGGGAAACCAGTTAGGAAGCTGTTGATACAATGTAGATGACAGATGACGATGATTTACATCAGGTAATGATGCAGGTGACTCCAGCGGTACAGAACCTGCCTGCCAATGCAGGAGACGTAAGAAACATGAGTTCGATCTCTGGGCTGCGAAGATCCCCTGGAGGAGGGCATGGCAACCCACTCCAGTGTTCATGCTTGGAGAATCCCATGGACAGAGAAACCTGGCAGGCAACAGTCCACAGGGTCTCAAAGAGTTGGACACAATAGAAGCGACTTAGCACGCACACACACAATGATGCAGAAGAGTAGATGGCTGGATTCTGAATTTATTTTGAAGGTAGAGCTCAACAGAATCTGCTGATGGTTTGACTGTGGAGTGGGATGAAACCAAGGTTTCTAATTGAACAACTGGAAGAATCAAATTCTGCCAAGCACCACACGGAGAATACTATAAAAAGGTTTGGGAAGGTAAATAGAGGAGTTTCATAAATGCTTACCTCTCTGCTCATCTACTTTGTCTTAATCACTACATTACACACGGTTTTTTGTGCAACACAGCTGTTAAGCAGTGAAAGAGAGCCTGAATCCAGGTCTTTCGACTCCAGATCCTGGGCGCTTTTTCCTAATGAAGTTTTACAAAAGCAACTGAATGAGAATACAATTTTTCTCAGAAAAAAAATAACTCAAAGGCATGCACCATTTGCTGGTACTCCAAAAACAGCATTCACAAATAAAGGCTATCAAACAGAGACATTTTAAAAACACCTGACAAACATGAATAAGTATTACGCAGATAAAACAGTGAAGCAGATAATGATACAAAGATGCAACAAAAGTCATCTAAACAAAGGCTCAACCTAGATAAATACCATGTAGAAGCGAATTTTCAGAAAAAATGCCAGGGCTTCCCTGGTGGCTCAGTGTTAAAGAATGTACCTGCCAATGCAGGAAACACAGGTTCGATCCTTTATCTAGGAAGATCCCACATGCCACACATGCTGCAGAGCAACTAAGCCCTTCTGCCACAACTAATGAGCCTGTGACCTAGAGCCAGGAAACTGCAACTACTGAAGCCCACCGTCCTTAGAGCCCCTGCTCAGCAGTAAGAGAAGCCTGCACTCTGCAGCTAGAGTAGCCCGCATTCTCTGAAACTAGAGAAAAGCCCATATAGCAAGGGAGACCCAGCACGGCCAAAAGTAAAATGAGTTCTCATCATGAGAAAAATATTTTTAAACAAGAAAAAGAAAAATGCCAGATCATCCTTCTAAAAACTCTAAGAATAAAGATTATCTTTGAACACTAAAGATTTGCCATTATAGTTTTATTCAATGATCAAGTATATGCATAAAGAACCTTTGTAAAAATTTTGCTACATAAAGTAACTTTATATTTTAAAATATAAGGAACAGTTTCCTCTCAGTTTCTTAGCTGTAGAAGCTATAAAATATTTTAGAGAAAGGTAAATTATTGACTGAAGAGTTAAATAAATATCCCCATGATTTCTCTACAAGATCAAACTTGTTAGTATGTTCATTACCTACATCTTAACAGCATCAGCTTCACTACTCAGTTGCAATACAATTTTGGGTAAGTCACTTCTCAAATAAGTGATTATGTATCAAAAATCACTCTTTTTATTAAACTGAAATGGGATTTGACTTCCCGTTTTACAAGGCTGGAGTAAGAATCCAGAGAGAATGTAAATACTTTGAAAAACACTAAAGCTATGGCACACATAAATCAAGAAAATAAGCCAACTTTGAGGGGAATACACATGTAATATAAAAATGAATTTTAAATTGTTTCTTCATAGGTACTCGACCTTTCTATTAAGAGAACTGTTTATTAGATTTCTCGAAAATAGAACTAACGCAGAATTTGCTGTGTCAAGTGATGGACAAGCACTCACAGTAATCACTATGTGCACATTTAAGGGACAATGAGAGAGGACTTTTTTTTGTTGTTGTTGTTCTTATCGAATCTATGGGCCAACGAAGTAGAAGAGACCTAAAAAGTTAAAATAAGAGATCCAAGCCAACACTTTTACGACAAAAATAGAAGGCATCTTGTAAAGCAACAATTGATTAAAAGCAAAAAGAAAAATCCCACAATGACTGCTGTGAGAATTAAGACAATCAGGTACTCTTTCTGCCACCTTCTGATGAACATACAGCTAAAGACTAGCAGGGGGGTACTCTTTATAAAACTTTATTACACACACACACACACACACACACACACACACACACACAGAGAAAAGATAATCACCCCAGCTTTATGCTTTTGTTTGGTGAAGTCTAGTATCTACTTATGTTTATCACTGACACAGAACATCTTCAATTCTACTCTTTGCTGTTTCCCTTTTCCTTCAGCACTTGCTCCAACAGCTCTGTGTTGGCCCCATTCCCGGCCAGAGTATCTAGCCAACCTTCTTAGGTACTATAATTCTAGGTACACTCCACAAGCCTCCAGTATTTAGTAAGCCTCAGGATCTGGGATGACAATCAGTTTTCTCACTTTTGATTAAGCTGTAACCCTTCATGATGCTATCAACAAAAATAGTCATATGGAATCTAACTGTCAAGTAATATGACTATAATAATAATGTCAGAAAGAACTCATACTCTTATCTCTCAATCACTTCCCTGGGGCTTCCCTGGTGGCTCAGATGGTGAAGAATCTGACTGTAATGCAGGAGACCCAGGTTTGATCCTTAGGTCGGGAAGTTCCCCTGGAGAAGGAAATGGCAACCCACTCCAGTATTCTTGCCTGGAGAATTCCATGGACAGAGGAGCCTGGTGAGCTACAGTCCATGGGGTCGCAAAGAGCTGGACAAGACTGAGCAACTAACACTTTCACTTTCAAGAACCCACTCTCTCTCTCTCAATTGTTAGAACCAACTATTTGAGTAAACAACAATGCAAAGTTGTGAATACCCCAAAATAATTTATTGCTTCTAAGTCATCTAAAAATAAGCACATATTCACAATCAATCTCCCTCCATCTAACCAAATCAACAGTCAGTATAATACCCAAATAAGAAAGAAGAAAATGAAGAAAATCCACAAGAGTAATTCAACTGATCATTTCTCTCAAGTATATCACTGCTAAAGTATCAACTACTATACACTGACTTTCTAAGATCTTAAGACATAAAGTAAAGGCTGCTTATTAACTAAAATTAATAAATCTAGGTGGTCAAATTAGAAAAGTATACCAGGTATACTAAAAATCTTCCAACATAAAGAAGTCTGAATGAAACAGCTAAAATCTAAAATCAGAAAATATATCTAGGAGGCAAAATTAATTAATCATTTCATATGAAGAAAAAAAAGATTAAGAACAAAATGAAAAAAGAAACATACAAAAAAAATGCAACTTTATGGTTTAGTTGAAAACAGAATGCCCTAATATTGCTCCACTTTTAAGAAATGTTTTGAATCACATAAAAAATTCACTCTAATAACGTTCTAAGAAAGTCTTACCGAATAATCTAAGTCCCTAAAATGCTAATCTAAACAATTGGTATGACCAACTTTCCACTTAATAATTTAAGATTTCTAGAATCATCAGAATTAATGTAAATCTATTTATTCAATTCCTGTAAAGTTGAAGTACCATCATGAGCCCACCATTCTCTAAGAATGGTTTCTTAAAACAGAATCTAACCATATCTTACTTGGTGATTTGTGTCTGTTCTAGGAAGAAACAGTAGGGAAAAAATGAAAGAAAAAAAAAAAGCAAAAAGAGGAAAAAAACATCTCAAAGGGCTCAGAGAAATCTGAAAATCACAATCTTGAATCGTATGTTGAAGAACAAATGGTTTCTGAAAATAGAATCTAACCATATCTTACTTGGTGATTTGTGTCTGTTCTAGGAAGAAACAGTAGGGAAAAAAATGAAAGAAAAAAAGCAAAAATAGGAAAAAAAAATCTCAAAGGGTTCACAGAAATCTGAAAACCACAATTTTGAATTGTATATTGAAGAACAACTCTAGCAAAACTATGGAACAGAAGTTTCCCCAGCATTATGGATACACCAGAACACTGATCCTCATTCCCAATGTTTCGCTGTGAGCTGCCCAGCCAGGTGCTTCCAGCCTCCAACAATCTCATCCACCCTGGTGTGCAATTCAAAAATTATTTTCTATGTGTGTTACAATGTAAAAAAAGGTTTCAAGGCACCAATAGAGTATACTACAGTAGTTACAATGTCAGCTTTAAGATACATACTCTCCAAAAAGAATCTGAAAAACAACAGATATAACTGTATATCTCATGCTGTTGTTGTTTAGTCATTATGTGCAGGTGCACTCAGTCCCGTCCACTCAGTCGTGTCCAGCCCTTTGCAACCATGGACTGTGGTTCGCCAGGCTCCTCCGTTCAATGGATTCAAGAATACTGGAGTGGATTGCCATTTCCTTCTCCAGGGTACTATCCCGACCCAGGGATCAAACCTGTGTTTCCTGCATTGGCAGATGGATTCTTTACCACTGAGCCACATGGGAAGCCCTTTATATCTATCTACATATAGATATGTATAACTGAATCACTGTGCCACACACCTGAAATTAACATGACATTGTAAATCAACTATATTTCAATAAAAATTTTTTTAAAAAGACAAAACAACAACATACTCTCCAAAAAAAAACCTGCAAGTCCACCCTTACTTGCTATCCTGATGATCCTCATGGCTAATTTTTTCCATCTTTATCAATACAGGTAAGTAAGTCTCATATACATTTGCATAATATGCATACTTTTAAAACACAGTTCCTCTTACAGGTTAAGTAACCTCTTCAGCAGCAGTAATACCCTGGTGTGGATAAGATGAAGAAATCTACTGAAAACGTTTTAGGTAACGACATGGTTAAAGCAGCATTCATGTACAGCTTACTTTTTCCTAAGGACTCTAACTAAAATTCAAAAAACATTTAGCAACCTCCTTCCACAAGTTTTCTCTATAGCACTATAGCCATTTAACATAATAGCAATTAACTTAAATACTTTGTTCTTACCCATCACTCCTAACCAGACTATTACATCCACAAAGGCAGAAACCTTGTCTGCTTTTGTTCACTGCTCTATCCCCAGCACCTAGATGAATACCCGACATAAAGGGCCCTCAAAAAATAAATGATGTGTAAATGAACAAATATAACTTAGTTGCTGTTTTATGTATAATTTATTTGTCTTGAAGAGTTAAACTTTGCTATTAAGACGGTCAGGAAAAAATTTTGTGCAAAGACACAGAATAACCACACAGAGAAGTGCTGTGTTTCAAAAAGCTTGGTTAATCTCTATTAAAATATTTTTCAAATACTATCAGGAGAGCACATAAAAGAGGGAACCCTTGCACACTGTTGGTGGGAATGTAAATTGGTACAGGCATTATGATAAACAGAATGAAGGGTCCCCAAAAAGATGTAAATTAGAAGTACTATATGATCCACTACTGGGTATGTATAAGAAAACGAAAACATTAATTTGAAAAGATACATGCAGCCAAATGTTCACAGCAGCACTATTTATAATTGTCAGGATAGGGAAACTACTTACGTGTCCATCAACCAATGAACGGATAAATAAGATGTTGATGCATGCATGCGCATGTGTGCATGCACACACACAATGCAGTATTACTCAGCCATAAAAAAGAGTGAAACTTTGCCATTTGCAACAACATGGATGCACGTGGAGGGTATAATGTTCAGTGAAATAAACCAGAGAAAGAAACACTGTAGAATATCATTTACATATCAAATCTAAAAAGTAAAACTAGTGAATATAACAAAAAAGAAATAGACTCACAGATATGATTAGTGGTTACCATGGGAGAAGGAAAGTGAGAGGAGCGAAATAGGGAGACAAGGTTAACAGGTACAAGCTAAAGTACAAACTATTATGTATAAAATGAATAAGCTACAAGGATATATTGTACAGAACAGGGAATATAGCAAATATTTACTAATAACTATAAATGGAGTATAATCTTTAAAAGTTGTGAATCATTATGTTGAACACCTGAAACAAAATATTGTAAATCAACTATGCTTCAATAAAAAACTTAAAAAATAAAAAGATACTACCAGAGAATCTGTATCAGGTACTTCTAAAATACAAATAAAAGGAAAAATTTAGTTTTAATTAAAATGGAAAACATCAGTTTTCCATTCCTCTAATCAGAAGACATAAAGGAATAAAGGGTAAAAAGATAGAGGTACTTGGGACATAGAAAAATGTAGTATTACACTGTCAAGTATTGTGTCTGTTGCTTAAGTCGCCATGTAAAATTCCAGACTATCAACATTAAGTTTTGTACTGACTCAGTTTTGAAATCTGCTTTTTCCAGACACTAAAGGTCTAATTTTAATCAGCAAATCAGTTATCCCTATATTCCTCTGCCAAATATCATCACTAGTACTGTGGATTTTAATCTTTTTATTCTTAAAAAGAATGGTTTTAATCTTAACACAAATAATCTTAAATTGGTCACATAGCCGATCTACTGTTCAACTCGTGTTCTACAGTTCCTTTTTTGGCCTCAAATGATGAAACCTCTCCAACGTCTCTGGGGAGATTACGGTAAAGTATAATGTTTCCTGAAATTGTTTTTGTTTTTTCTCTGGACAGTTTCATGACATCTCTTCAACTAGGAATGTTATATACAATTTTTTTTTCCTATTCTGCAGTAAAGTCCAGAGGGAGAAGCAAAGGTAAAAAGAGTCTTGTACGGAGAACAGGCTGAAAGGGGACAGATAACACAAAAGCACAGAAGTAAATGCGAAGCAAATACGTGCACAAAAGAGGAAGAAAATGCAGAAAAGAGCTAAAAGAAAAGCACTGTTCTCGCCTAAAAAGAGAAAAAATCGGCAGGGGGACAAGGAAACTTGATTATCCTTCTAGAAACAAAAGCATATAAAATCCTTCTAAGAAAAACGTGGTCTCTTTAAGATGCTGTTAAAACTAAAAAGCGCTCAGCTGATACTTCAAAGGGGAGTTCTGCCTTCTCTTCCTATGTTTTGACAGAGCTAGTCTTCATCTATAAATTAAATGCAAGCTATAAATAATGCAGAGTTAATCTCTACAAAACTGCAATTGTGGATGCCATCTTTGTCTGTTAAAATAAAAAAAAAAAACTCTTCGGATTTGGAAAAAGAAAAGAGTCTATTAAGTTGGAAAACCAGAAAACCACGCGTTGCCAAGTCAGGTAGCTATAACATGGGTTAACAAACGCCTCTTACCAAACTAAGGTGCCACTAAGGTCTGGGGAAGAAGGGCAAAGGGCTGTAGCCTAACCGCGACCGCAAGGGTGGGGCACTGTAGGAAATAAAAAGATTGGAGGGTGAGCTATCCCGGGAGGTATA
Organism: Dama dama; assembly: GCF_033118175.1. Classification (NCBI taxonomy): domain Eukaryota; kingdom Metazoa; phylum Chordata; class Mammalia; order Artiodactyla; family Cervidae; genus Dama; species Dama dama. The sequence goes on from NC_083701.1 coordinate 36,870,229, forward strand.
GGGGGCTGGTGATCCGTCCTTCGGGGAGATAGCCTGTTAGACGGCAAATGATTCTGAGGGGCTGAGGATAGCTTCGGCGAGTGAGAAAATGAGCTGTGGGACTTCTGTTCGTTGAGAGTGCGAAGGCTGATAGAGGAAGGTACCCCTGGGGCAAAGGACTGAGAGTCAAAAGGAGAGTCGAGGGACCGAACAGCCAGGGAGGCCGGGCGTGGGAGGCCTGAGTCGAGGCCGCGAAACGCCTTCTCCTGGAACGCCTTTTCGGCTCCCCACACTCGGCCCCTCTCAGGGCCGCCCCTGCTCCGGCGACTACGGCGAGAGCAGCTGTTTCCGCCCAGCCGGGGACCGCGGTGGAAAAGGCATCCCTGGGCCCGGAGGCAGGCAGGCAGGCAGGCGACAGTCGTCCGTGTGAGCCGGAGGTGATTCGAGACCAACGCCGCGGAGCCAACATCAAACTTCGCCCCTTCCTCCCCTTTAGCCTTCTTTATCCCCCAACTTCCCGGCCGGCTGGTGTCCGCTTCGACCGACCGAGACCCCCCCTTCTTCTCGCCGCCTCTCACCCCTCCCCAACGCCCTGAAGGTGGGAAGGAACGGTGGCCGGGGCCGCTCCGGAGCCCGCTCAGGTGCCCCAGAGTCCCAGACACACCCCCGGAGAAAAGGCTCTCATCCTCCCCGCGGCAACGGAGCCCGCCCAGATGCTGCAAACTCCTCTTACCTGCATTGACGCCATGATGGAACCATCCCCCCAAGGCCGGCGAGGCCAGAGACGCAGGGGGCGGAGCTGCCGTGCTCGCGTCACGCCGCGGGGGCCCAGCATCCCGGGCGCGGGGGGCGGGGCCTCCGATGGGAAGGGGATGGCGCCAGGGGATTGGCTGGCGGGCTACGCGCCCGGGCGGGGAGGGGCAAGCGAGGGCGCAGTGAATGGCGCTGTCCCTACCTTCGGTCGCGTAGAGCTCTCCGGCCTCCACCACGAACCCACTGGCTACCCTGATCACTTAGGAAACGCTGCTCGGGTTCTGACCCGAACCACGGTTGTTGTTTTTTTCTGTCTATACTCCGAGATCCTGATGATGTCCAGGCCCGTGAGGTTTTTGTTTGTTTTCCCAACCACAGGTGTTAAGATTTACAGTTTACCTTTCGTATTCTCTTTCTACACCACCATACCCACTTTCACAGCTTTGGGCAAGATGAAACTTCCTGCCGGGCTGTTTTCTGCTCTTTACGAACCCGGAAGGCTTCTCATATTCCTAATTTGGGGAAGAGAGAGACACAGATTTCCTTCTACAATGGGATAAGAATTGAGGGCAGAACAGCACTTCGATATTTTAAATGAAAAGAAAGTTTGTAGTGCCGAAACTTGCCTGAGGGAAGAGAACATTTTGAAGTTTTTCTTTCGTGTACAATTTCTCCCCTTAACCCTAGACCCTCAGTTTGAAACTTCCCGTGTGTCACTAATAGTTAAGTTGTAATGGCATTGACATTTGGTTATAGCGATTTGCCCCTCAACGTGAAATTGTTTTTAATGTACCAGTGTCATGTTACAATATACACTTGTTCCTTGTATCACATCTAGACTCCTCTGAAGCCTGTTTCATGGTGGGCATTTGACGCAGGGATGTATTTGAGTAGGGAGAGCTGAATAACATAATTTGTTCTGGGAATGCACTAGTTCTCCTAACGTTTATAAGAAGCCATGCATTTAAAAGCTGTTCCAGAACTGAAGATGTTATTGATTTATAACAGGAAAATGGAAGCCAAAGGTTTGCACTTCCTGTTCTTTTTTTTTCTCCATGTAGGTGGCTGATACATTGAGTAGAAAGCTTTTACTTTACCAGAATGAAACCTTAAAATCTGTCAACTTGAAGCTCTTTTTAGAAATATATATAAGATTTAAATATAAGAGCAACATAAATCACACTTTAGATCACACCACTCTTTAGATCACAATGTTCTCTGTGAAATTCTCTAATGTAAAATGTGTTCAAAAAGGGGGAAAGATCCTTAAAATACACTAATTATTCTATGGTATAATGTTAAACACCCTATTCTTCATCACTGAAGAGGAATTTATATTGATATACTTTTCTTCTCTCAAACTTCCACCTGATTCCCAGAAATGGACTGGTTTTCCCTTTGTTATACAAAATGACCATGTCCTTGAGGAATGTTTGGAGGCTCTTGGCAAACCAGACCCAGGGACATATTAGATGTCAGCCCAGTTGTGTTGCCTACATTTCAGTTGAGTAAATCTCATATCATGAAAGAGAGCTTTTCCAGATATATTTTCTTCTGGAGATCTTTATCCCTATGATCTCAGAAGATCAAATGTAACCACCTACAGTTCGCTTTAAAAGCTGATTCTTCCTAAGGTGTAAGTGACTTTAAATAACCCCACAAACAAAGCATTATGACATCATCAGAATCAACACCTTGCCATGACAAATACTAATAAGGAAGAAAAGGAATTACAGGAGTCTTAATACTCCTCACAGTAAAATCAACATCTGGCCCCTTGGGGTTTATATGTGTTAAGATGGTCACAGGAGGGACAAGTCAGTACCAGTCATATCTTTCCAGGAAATATTAAATAGGACATAATTACCTCACTATCTTCTTTATTCTTTCATTGGTACATAAAAGATCCTGATGTACTCAGGAGCTAAAACAGTGACTATCAGATGGAGTGGGAACATATCATTATCTCCAGGAAACATGAAATGTTTATATCTAAAACGATTATACAACGTTTGAGGACCAGACTCACATCTCATTTCTTCAGTTTTTGTTCTGTTTTGTTTTTTTTACACATCTCATTTCTTTACAGAGTGGGGCTTGCTATCAGATAGGCAAAAGATAAAATGCCTGACAATTTCAAAAGTAGGAAAGGAAATGGAGCTCTCATAAACTCTAAACAAGATTGGTACAGTCTCTTCAGAAAACGGTTCAGCAACAATAAAGCTTCCCTTACCCTTAAAGTATCTTTTTAATAGCATCATTTTCAATAAAAGAGACATGAGACATATTAAACAAATGCAGTATGTTAATCTTGTTTGGATCCTGATTCAAACAAACCACTATAAAAGGTATTTGGGAGACAACTGGAGAAATTTACATAAAATAGGTATTATATAATAGTAAGGAATAATTACTGTGTTAGATTTGATAATGATGTTCATTTTTAAATTTCCACAGCAATTAGAAATGACCATCAGGGAAGTTCCCTGGTTGTCTAGTGGTTAAGAATCTGCCTTCCAATGCAGGTGATGCGGTTTGATCCCTGCCTAGGGAACTAAGATCCCATGTGTCAAGGGGTAACTGTTGAGCCCAAGCACCACAGACAGAAGCCAGCACATTGCAACTAAGACTGGTCACAGCCAAATAAATAATAAATAAAAAATTTTTTAAACTCATAAAACTGTGTATTGAAGACCTGTACATTAAAAAAAGAAAGAAATGACCATCAGGTTCAAGGAGTTCATTCTCCTTCATCTCACAAACTACCCCCACTTCCACCTTCCCGGAAGAAAAAAACCAGAAGAGACACAAGCTGTATATGTACCTGAGGTCTTCCCTGCCAAGGAAAAGAAACAGTCTCTAACACAGAAGACTAAAAGCATCTGGACTTCCTGGCAGAAAAGGGAAAGAAATATGGGAAAACAAATTGACGAATTAGTTGAGGGATCCAGAGAGGGAACAGTGGGCAAATCCTGCAATATTGATAATGTCACATGATTTATGAATGTTTGAATTCTAGAGATTCAGTAGATTGGTGAGTTAGGAGCAGTCCTATGAGAAAATGCTTGTTGGGGCGTAAAGAGGCAGAGTCAACTTGTCCTTACTTGAGTCTGTGTCTCTCCAGAGTGGTTTATTCTTAGTCTCCCACTGGGTGATCTCACCAGAGAAACAGAGGCAGTTTAACAACCAGCACCTTGTTTATTGGTTGTTGGGAAAGGCACCAAGCCAGGAATCCAAGGCTTGTATTCTTGTCCAAGCTTTGTCGTTGGCAAGCTTGGTCAAGGCTTTTAACACCCCTGGGTTTATTTCCTTATCAATAAAATGAGCAAGTCAGACTATATAATCTTCATGATCTCTCCAGATTTCAAATTCCAGGCACCTATCAGAGGAAATCTAAATTTTCAATGATTTGTCTAAAATACTATGTTTAAGATAAAATGCAATGGAAATGACATACTATCTTGAGTTTAAAAAATGACTTTTATAAATTGTAAAATGAGGAAGGAACTTGGCTTCATTGTAATTTATGTAGAAATACTGGGGTGCTTTAGTTAACAATTTTAAAATGAAAGTCACTCAGTCGTGTCCAACTCTTTGCAACCCTGTCCATGGGTGTCCATAGCCCACCAGGCAACTCTGTCCATGGGATTCTCCAGGCAAGAATATAGGAGTGGGTTGCCATTCCCTTCTGCAGGGGATCTTCCTGACCCAGGGATCGAACCCTGGTCTCCTGCATTGCAGGCAGATTCCTTACTGTCTGAGCCACCAGGGAAGAATTGAACTCTAGATTTAAAAATGCTAATATAATGCAATTGAGCTATAAAAGGGATTTCAAAAAGTATCAAAAATTCCAAATCCACAATTTAGAGTGATACTTTTTTTTTTTTTAATTTTTATTATTATTATTATTTTTTCCAGTGGGTTTTGTCATACATTGATATGAATCAGCCATGGATTTACATGTATTCCCAATCCCGACACCCCCTCCCACCTCCCTCTCCACCCGATTCCTCTGGGTCTTCCCAGTGCACCAGGCCGGAGCACTTGTCTCGTGCATCCCACCTGGGCTGGTGATCTGTTTCACCATAGATAGTATACATGCTGTTCTTTTGAAATATCCCACCCTCACATTCTCCCACAGAGTTCAAAAGTCTGTTCTGTATTTCTGTGTCTCTTTTTCTGTTCTGCATATAGGGTTATCGTTATCACCTTTCTAAATTCCATATACATGTGTCAGTATGCTGTAATGTTCTTTATCTTTCTGGCTTACTTCACTCTGTATAATGGGCTCCAGCTTCATCCATCTCATTAGGACTGGTTCAAATGAATTCTTTTTAATGGCTGAGTAATATTCCATGGTGTATATGTACCACAGCTTCCTTATCCATTCATCTGCTGATGGGCATCTAGGTTGCTTCCATGTCCTGGCTATTATAAACAGTGCTGCGATGAACATTGGGGTGCACGTGTCTCTTTCAGATCTGGTTTCCTCAGTGTGTATGCCCAGAAGTGGGATTGCTGGGTCATATGGCAGTTCTATTTCCAGTTTTTTAAGAAATCTCCACACTGTTTTCCATAGCGGCTGTACTAGTTTGCATTCCCACCAACAGTGTAAGAGGGTTCCCTTTTCTCCACACCCTCTCCAGCATTTATTGCTTGTAGACTTTTGGATAGCAGCCATCCTGACTGGCGTGTAATGGTACCTCATTGTGGTTTTGATTTGCATTTCTCTAATAATGAGTGATGTTGAGCATCTTTTCATGTGTTTGTTAGCCATCTGTATGTCTTCTTTGGAGAAATGTCTGTTTAGTTCTTTGGCCCATTTTTTGATTGGGTCATTTATTTTTCTGGAATTGAGCTAGTTCTGGCCACAGCAATCAGAGCAGAAAAAGAAGTAAAAGGAATCCAGATAGGAAAAGAAGAAGTAAAACTCTCACTGTTCGCAGATGACATGATCCTCTACATAGAAAACCCTAAAGACTCTACCAGAAAATTACTAGAGCTAATCAATGAATATAGTAAAGTTGCAGGATATAAAATTAACACACAGAAATCCCTTGCATTCCTATATACTAACAATGAAAAAACAGACAGAGAAATTAAGGAAACAATACCATTCACCATTGCAACAAAAAGAATAAAATACTTAGGAGTATATCTACCTAAAGAAACAAAGGACCTATACATAGAAAACTATAAAACACTGATGAAAGAAATCAAAGAGGACACAAACAGATGGAGAAACATACCATGTTCATGGATTGGAAGAATTAATATTGTCAAAATGGCTATTCTACCCAAAGCAGTCTATAGATTCAATGCAATCCCTATCAAGCTACCAACGGTATTTTTCACAGAACTAGACCAAAGAATTTCACAATTTGTATGGAAATACAAAAAACCTCGAATAGCCAAAGTAATCTTGAGAAAGAAGAATGGAACTGGAGGAATCAACCTGCCTGACTTCAGACTCTACTACAAAGCCACAGTCATCAAGACAGTATGGTACTGGCACAAAGACAGAAATATAGATCAATGGAACAGAATAGAAAGCCCAGAGATAAATCCACGAACCTATGGACACCTTATCTTTGACAAAGGAGGCAAGGATATACAATGGAAAAAAGACAACCTCTTTAACAAGTGGTGCTGGGAAAACTGGTCAACCACTTGTAAAAGAATGAAACTAGAACACTTTCTAACACCATACACAAAAATAAACTCAAAATGGATTAAAGATCTAGAGTGATACTTTTAAAAGCATATTTGGGGGCTTCCCTGTCCAGTGGTTAAGACTCTGGGCTCCCAATGTAGGGGACTCAGATTCGATCCCTGGTTGGGGAACTAAGATCCCACATCCTGCACAGTGCAGCCAAAAAAGAAAAGCATATCTAAAAAAGTGTCTTTTCTTTTATAATTTTGAATCTAAACTAGTCATTTCATGTGGATCTCCTAAGAAGAGACAAAGAAAATTAACAAAATAACAGATGGTTTGTATGTGTGACCTATTCTACATGTCAGAAACAATTGATTTATATAATGCCTGGTTTGTAAATAAGACTGACTCTCAGGAGAACTTTGTTTTCACTTTCTCCCCTTCCCCCAAGCTTTTCTGTCAAGAATTTTTTTACCCAGATGTGCAGACCTCAAGCACCTTTCTTCCTTGCTTCTCCCCTAGACCTCTTAGAAAGTTATCCTTTTGAGGGGGACAGGGGGCGCTTTAAAAGCCAAGTGAAGGGCTTCCCTGGCAGCTCAGTGATAAAGAATCCACGTGTTAATGAGGAGACATGCGTTCCATCCCTGGTCCAGGAAGATCCACTTGCTTCAGAGCAACTAAGCCCGTGCCCTGAAACTTCTGAGCCTGTCCTCTTGAGTCTAAGAACCTCAGCTACTGAGCCCTCCAGCCACAGCTCCCGAAGCCCGCACACCCTAGAGCCCATGCTCCACAACAAGAGAAGTCACTGCAATGAGAAGCCCACACACTACAACTTGAGAGTAGCCCCCGCTTGCTGCGACTAGAGAAAAGCTTGCTCAGCAATGAGGACCCAGGACAGCTAAAAATAAATAAATAACCGAATGAAAACTATGGACCCACTTGACAGGAAAATATTCATACTCATAAAATTTGTAGTTTAGAGGTTACCTGACCTCCACCCCCCCCTCCCCCCCCAGAAATACATCCATTGGCAGAGGTTTGTCAACCTCACGGTAAGAACGCTTTTACTGAAGAGGCAATGATGGATACCCTTTGCCCTTTTCAAAACTCGTCTAACTTTCATGTACACATGATGTCACATAGCACTTGTTTGCTTTTCGTTCACTTGTTTATTTTCTAGTCTTTCTCAAAAGCAGATTGCTGTGTGCAGAGCTCTGGATCAGGAACCAGAAAAGATGACCACTTGCCCTGATCCTTCTCAGAGGGGATAACTCAACTTATTTAACAACAGATGCGGCACAGGTACTAACCACGCATAACAGAAACTGCTCAGTGCTGAAGCTAGGGTGTGGATGCTCCCTGCCCTGGGGGCCAGGTATCTGTAATTGGATCATAGTGAGGTGTGGGGGGATTCCAAGACCATAGAAGGAGATTCTTTCGGGGGTCTGAGGGCAGTGGCTATTAACCAACTGCTATAGAAGTATTTCATGGGCTTCCCTGATGGCTTAGTGGTAAAGAATCCATCTGCCAATGCAGGTGCCACAGGAGACTTGGGTTCAACCCCTGGGTGGGAAGATCCCCTGAAGAAGGACATGGCAACCCATTCCAGTATTCTTGCCTGAAGAATTCCATGAACAAAGGAGCCTGGTGGGTTACAGTCCATGAGGTTACAAAGAGTCAGACATGACTTGGTGACTAACAACATGAAAGTATTTCAGTGTTTTCTTTTGGCGGTGACAGAAATGTTCTAAAACTGCATTATGGTGATAGTTGCTCAATTGTATAAATTTACTGGAAATTATTGAATAATTATTCTGGGTGACCTTTATGATATGTGAATTATACCCTAATAAAAACTGTTTAAAAACAGAAAGGAACATTTCAATGTTTTAACACAGCCGTAACAGTAAGTCCTGGCTGGCCTTCAGACTGGCTCTCCCATTAATGGTATGAGACCAAAGGCTGGTCAGGTGTCTCCCTGGGACTAGATTTTTTTATCTGTAAAATGGTTTCTGCAAAGATTTCCAGATAATCCTTTTCCTTGCCAAAAAAAAAAAAATCCATAATTGTGTCTTATTTCTTTATATATATATATATATTTTTTTTTTTTAATTTGCTTCCTTGCTTTTCTTTTTTTAAAACGTATTTTTTTATTGAAGGATAATTGCTTTGCAGAGTTTTGTTGTTTTCTGTCAAATCTTAACCTGAATAAGCCATAGGTATACACATACACCCTCCCCCCGAACTTCCTTCCCATCTCACCCCTCTATGTTGATACAGAGCCCCTGTTTGAGTTTCTTAGCCATACAGCAAATTCCTGTTGGCTATCTATTTTACTTGGTAATGTAAGTTTCCATTTTACTCTTTCCATACATCTCACCCTCTCCTCCCCTCTCCCCATGTCCACAAGTTTATTCTCCATGTCTGTTTCTCCATTGCTGCTCTGTAAATAAATTCTTCAGTACTATTTTTCTAGATTCTCTATATATGCATTAGAATATGATATTTATCTTTCTCTTTCTGACTTACTTCACTCTGTATAATAGGTTCTAGGTTCATCCATCTCATTAGAACTGACTCAAATGCGTGCCTTTTTATGGCTGAGTAATATTCCATTGTGTATATGTACCACAACTTCTTTATCCATTCATGTGTCAATGAACATCTAGGTTGCTTCCATGTTCTAGCTATTGTAAATAGTGCTGCAATGAACAATGGGATACATGTGTCTTTTTTAGTTTTGTTTTCCTCAGGGTATATTCTTAGGAGTGGGATTTCTGGGTCACATGGTGCTTTTATTCCTAGTTTTTAAAGGAATCTCCATATCATCTTCCATAGTGGCTGTATCAATTTACATTTCCACCAACAGTGCAAGAGCGTTCCCTTTTCTCCACACCTTCTCTCCAGCATTTATTGTTTGTAGACTTTTTGATGATGGTCATTCTGACCTGTGTGAGGTGATATCTCATTGTAGTTGTGATTTGTATTTCTTTAATAATGAGCACTGTTGAGCATCTTTTCATGTGTTTGTTAGCCATCTGTATATCTTCTTTAGAGAAATGTCTGTTTAGGTCTTTTTCCCACTTTTTGATTGGGTTGTTTGTTTTTCTGGTATTGAGTTGTATGAGCTGCTTGTATACTTTGGAAATTAATCCTTTGTCGGTAGTTTCATTTGCTATTATGTTCTCCCATTGAGGGCTGTCTTTTCATCTTGCTTATAGTTTCCTTTGCTGTGCAGAATCTTTTAAGTTTAATCAGGTCCCACTTGTTTACTTTTGTTTTTATTTCCATTACTCTAGGAGGTGGGTCATAGAGGCTCTTGCTTTGATTTATGTCATCGAGTGTTCTGCTGAAGTTTTCCTCTAAGAGTTTTATAGTTTCTGGTCTTACATTTAGGTCTTTAATCCATTTTGAATTTATCTTTGTGTATGGTGTTAGGAAGTGTTCTAATTTCATTCTTTTACATAGAGCTATCCAGTTTTCCCAGCAACATTTATTGAAGATGCTATTTTTGCCCCATTGTATATTCTTGCCTCCTTTGTCAAATATAAGGTACCCATCAGTGCATGGGTTTATTTTTGGGCTTTTAATCTTGTTCCATTGGTCTATATTTCTGTTTCTGTGCCAGTACCATACTGTCTTGATGACTGTAGCTTTGTAGTATGATCTGAAGTCAGGAAGGTTGATTCCTTTAGCTCCGTTCTTCTTTCTTAAGACTGCTTTGACTATTTGGGGTCTTTTGTGTTTCCATATGAATTGTGAAAGTTTTTGTTCTAGTTCTGTGAAAAATGCCATTGATAATTTGATAGGGATTGCATTGAATCTGTAGATTGCTTTTGGTAGTATAGTCATTTTCACAATATTGATTCTTCCGACCCAGGAAAATGAAGTCTCTCTCCATTTGTTTATGTCGTCTTTGATTTTTTTCATTAGTGTTTTATAATTTTCTGTGTACAGTTCTTTTGTCTCCTTGGTGGTGGTGGTGGTTTAGTCACTAAGTCGTGTCTGACTCTTGCGATTCCATGGACTATAACCTGCCAAGCTCCTTTGTCCATGGGATTCTCCAGGCAAGATCTTATACTGGAGTGGGCTGCCATTTTCTTCTCCAGGGGATCTTCCTGACCCAGTAATTGAACCTCGGTCTCCTGCATTGCAGGCAAATGATTTACCAATTGAGCTATGAGGGAAGCCCATTACCTTTGTCTCCTTAGGTAAGTTTATTCCTAGGTATTTAATTCTTTTTGTTGCAGTGGTGAATGGGATTGATTCCTTAATTTCTCTTTCTAATTTTTCATTGTTTATACTAACAAGTATAAATGCTATACTAACAAGTAGAAATGCAAGTGATTTCTGTGTATTGATTTTGTATCCTGAAACTTTGCTTAATTCACTGATTAGCTCTAGTAATTTTCTGATACTATCTTTTGGGTTTTCTATGTACAGTATCTTGTCATCTGCAAACAGTGAGAGCTTTACTTTTTCTTTTCCAGTCTGGATTCCTTTTATTTCTTTTTCTTCTCTGATTGCTGTAGCTAGGACTTCCAGAACTATGTTGAATAATAGCAGGGAAACTGAGCACCCTTGTCTTGTTCCTGATCTTAGGGAATGCTTTCAGTTTTTCACCATTGAAAATAATGTTTGCTGTAGGCTTATCATATATGGCCATTATTATGTTGAGGTAGATTCCTTCTATGCTCATTTTTTGAAGAGTTTTAATTATAAATGGGTACTGAATTTTGTCAAAGGCTTTTTCTGCATCTATTGAGATTATCATATGGTTTTTATCTTTCAATTTGTTAATATGGTGTATCACACATTGATTTGCATATATTGAAGAATCCTTGCATCCCTGGAATAAACCCAACTTGATCATGGTGTATGAGCTTTTTGATGTGTTGCTGAATTCTGTCTGCTAAAATTTTGTTGAGGATTTTTGCATCTATGTTCATCAGTGATATTGGCCTGTAGTTTTCTTTTTTTGTATTGTCTTTGTCTGGTTTTGGTATCAGGGTGATGGTGGCCTTGTAGAATGAGTTTGGAAGTGTGCCTTCCTCTGCAATTTTTTTAAAGAGTTTTAGAAGGATAGGCATTAGCTCATGTCTAAATGTTTGATAGAATTCTCCTATGAAGCCATGTGGTCCTGGGCTTTTGGTTTTTTTTGGGAGATTTTTGATCACAGCTTCAACTTCAGTGCCTGTAATTGGGCTGTTCATAATTTCTATTTCTTCCTGGTTCAGGCTTGGAAGATTGAACTTTTCTAAGAATCTGCCTATTTCTTCCAGGTTATCCATTATATTGCCACATAGTTGTTCATAATAGTCTCTTATAATCCTTTGTATTTCTGCATTGTCTGTTGTAACCTCTCCTTTTTCATTTCTAATTTTGTTGATTTGATTCTTCTCTCTTTTTTCCTTGATGAGTCTGGCTAAAGCTTTGTCAATTTTGTTTATCTTCTCAAAGAACCAGCTTTTAGTATTATTAATCTGTACTATTGTTTCTTTCATTTCTTTTTCATTTATTTCTGCTCAGATCTTTATAATTTCTTTCTTTCTACTAATTTTGGGGGGTCTTTTTTTGTTTGTTTTCTTTTTCCAGTTGTTTTAGGTGTAAAGTTAGGTTGTCTGTTTGATGTTTTTCTTGTTTCTTTAGGTAGGATTGTATTGCTATAAACTTCCCTCTTAGAACTGCTTTTGCTGCATTCCAAAAGTTTTGAGCTGTCGTGTTTTCATTGTCATTTGTTCCTAGAAATTTTTTGATTTCTTCAGTAACCTGTTGGTTATTTAGAAACATATTGTTTTATCTTCATGTGTTTGTGTTTCTTACAGTTTTTTTTTTTTCTTTTTTCTTGTATTGATATCTAGTCTCATAGCATTGTGGGCAGAGAAGATGCTATATATGATTTCAATTTTCTTAAATTTTCTTAAAAACTGAGATTTGATTTGTGACCCAAGATGTGGTCTGTCCTGGAAAATGTTCCATGTGCACTTAAGAAGGAGGTGTATTCTGCATTTGGATGAAATGTCCTGAAGATATCAATGGGATCCATCTCATCTAACGTATCATTTAACACTTGTGTTTCCTTAATAATTTTCTGTTTTGATGATCTGTCCATTGGTGTGAGTGGAGTGTTAAAGTCTCCTACTATTACTGTGTTACTGTCAGTTTCTCCTTTTATGTCTGTTAGTGTTTGTCATATGTATAGAGGTGCTTCTATGTTGGGTGCATAGATATTTACAATTGTTCGTCTTCCTCTTGGATTGATCCCTTGATCATTATGTAGTGTCCTTCCTTATCTCTTGTAATCTTTATTTTAAGGTCTGTTTTTTCTGATACGAGGATTGCTACTCCAGCTTTCTTTTGCTTCCCATTTACATGGAATGTATTTTTCCACCCTCTCATTTTCTGTCTATATGTGTCTTTAGGTCTGAAGTGGGTTTCTTGTAGACAGCATATATATGGGTCTTGCTTTTGTATCCATTCAGCCAGTCTGTGTCTTTTGGTTGAAGTATTTAATCCATTTGTATTTAAAGTAATTATTGATATGTATATTGCTATTGCCATTTTCTTAATTGTTTGGGATTTATTTTGTAGCTTTTTTTCCTTCTCTTGTATTTTTTGACTGTACAAGTCCCTTTAACATTTGTTGTAGAGCTGGTTTGGTGGTACTGAATTCTCTTAACTTTTGCTTGTCTGAAAAGCTCTTTATTTCTCCATCAATTTTAAATGAGATCCTTGCAGGTTACAGTAATCTTGGTTGTAGATTTTTCCTGTTCTGTACTTTAAATATATCCTGCCATTCCTTTCTGGCCTGCAGAGTTTCTGCTGAAAGATCAGCTGTTAAGCATATGGGATTTCCCATGTATGTTACTTGTTGCTTCTCCCTTGCTGCTTTTAATATTCTTTGTGTTTAGTCTTCGTTAGTTTGATTAGTATGTGTCTTGGCATGTTTCTCCTTGGGTTTATTCCGTATGGGACTCTTTGTGCCTCTTGGACTTCATTGGCTATTTCCTTTTCCATGTTGGGGAAATTTTCAACTATAATCTCTTCAAAAAATTTCTCATACTCTTTCTTTTTCTCTTCTTCTCCTGGGACCCCTATAATTTGAATGTTGGTGCATTTAATATGGTCCCAGAGGTCTCTGAGACTGTCCTCAGCTCTTTTCATTCTTACTTTATTCGGCTCTTCAGAAGTTATTTCCACCATTTTATCTTTCAGCTCACTGATTTGTTCTTCTGCTTCAGATATTCTGCTATTGAGTCCTTCTAGAGTATTTTTAATTTCAGTAATTGTGTTGTTTGTCTCTGTATGTTTATTCTTTAATTCTTCTAGGTCTTTTTTAATTGATTCTTGCATTTTCTCCATTTTGTTTTCAAGATTTTTGATCATCTTTACTATCATTATTCTGAATTCTTTTTTAGGTAGTTGGCCTATTTCTTCTTCATTTATTTGAACTTCTATGTTTCTAATTTGTTCCTTCATTTGTGTAGTATTTCTCTGCCTTTTCATTATACTTTTTTTTTTTTAAACTTATTGTGTTTCAGGTCTCCTTTTCCCAAACTTCAAGGTTGAATTCTTTCTTCCTTCTGGTTTCTATCCTTCTCAGGTTGGTCCAGTAGTTTGTGTACACTTCTTATAGGGTGAGATTTGTGCTGAGTTTTTTGTTTGGTTGTTTTTCCTCTGATGGGCAAGATTGAGTGAGGTGGTAATCCTGTCTGCTGATGATTGGGTTTGTATTTTGGTTTTGTTGTTGTTTAGATGAGGCGTCCTGCACAGGGTGCTACTGGTGGTTGGATGATACTAGGTCTTGTATTCAAGTTGTTTTCTTACTCTGAGTTCTATTTGATACTCCCTATCTAGTCAAGGCTATGGTTTTTCCAGTGCTCATGTATGGATGTGAAAGTTGGACTATAAAGAAAGCTGAGCACAGAAGAATTGATGCTTTTGAACTGTGGTGTTAAAGAAGACTCTTGAGAGTCCCTTGGACTGCAAGGAGATCCAACCAGTCCATCCTAAAGGAAATCCTGGGTGTTCATTGGAAGGACTGATGTTGAAGCTGAAACTCCAATACTTTGGCCACCTGATGTGAAGAGCTGACTCATTTGAAAAGACCCTGATGCTGGAAAAGATTGAGGGCAGGAGGAGAAGGGGACGGCAGAGGATGAGAAGGTTGGATGGCATCACCAACTCAATGGACGTGGATTTGGGTGGACTCCGGGAGTTGGTGATGGACAGGGAGGCCTGGTGTGCTGTGGTTCATGGGGTCGCAAAGAGTCAGACACAACTGAGTGACTGAACTGAACTGAGGGTTGGTTCTTTGGTAGTCTAGGGTCTTGGAGTCAGTGTTCCCACTCCAAAGGCTCAAGGCGTGATCTCTGGTTAGGAATGAAAATTCCACAAGTGGTTTGTTATGGCATTAAGTGAGATTAAAAAAAATACCCAAAAACAAGAAACCAAAGATGAACCCCAGACAAATGGCAGTTACAAAGTCAGGCAAATAATAATTAAAATAATGGACTATACACATATACATATACACCCATAAGCAAAGTCAAAACAGTCCAACTAAAATAAAGTACAGTAGATTGAACCAGCAAACAAAGGAAATCAAAAATTATATTTACCAGTTAAGAACAAAACTAACTAAAGCACAAACTGTAAAACAAAAGTAAAGCAAGGTTCCAAGCGGAGGATAAAGCAACAAAAACAAAACTAACAAATATGTTGAGAGGAAAGGGAAGAAAGAAAAGAAAGAAAGAATACATATGCAACGTTAAATAGAGGTAGATGAAGAAGATTTATATACATTAAAGATTAACTGCAAGGGGAAAAAACAGTAGGAAAGGCAAACAAAGGAATAGATGTAGAAAAAATATAATAAGTTTTAAAAAATTAAAACTTAAAATTATAAAAAAGAGAAAAGGGGGAAAAAAAGGAAGAAGAAAAAAATTCCACAGAACTGCAAAAGCTCAATGTAGAGGCAGAGGTTTATAACAACAATAAAAAGTGTGACTGAATATACACATATACATATACAGCCATTAGGAAAATCAAAACAGTCCAACAAAAATAAAGTACCTGGCAAACAAAGGAAACCAAAAATTATATCTAGCAGTTAAGAACAAAACTAGCTAGAGCACAAACTGGAAAACAAAACTAAAACAAGGTGCCAATTGGGGAATAAAGCAATGAAAATAAAACTAACAAATATGCTGAGAGGAAAGGAAAGGAAGAAAAGAAAGAATAGATAGGTGAAGTTAAATAGAGGAAGACAAAGAAAATTTATATACATTAAAGGTTAACTGCAAGGGGGAAAGAACAGTAGGAAAGGTAAACAGGAATAAATGTAGAAAAAATAATAATAGATTTAAAATTTAAATTAAAGAAAGAGTAAAGAAGAAAAAAAAAAAAAAAGGAAAACTCCACAGAACTGCAAAAGCCCAACACAGAGGCAGAGGTTTATAACAACAATAAAAAGTGTAACTGAATATACACATATACATATACACCCATAACAAAATCAAAACAGTCCAAAAAAGTAAAGTACAATAAATACATTGACCCAAAGAACAAAGGAAACCAAAAATTATATATACCAGTTAAGAACAAAACTAACTAACTAAAGCACAAACTGGAAGACAAAACTAAATCAAGGTGCCAATTGGGGAATAAAGCAATGAAAATAAAACTAACAAATATGTTGAGAGGAAAGAAAAGAAAGAATAGATATGCAAAGTTAAATAGAGGTAGATAAAGAAGATTTATATACATTAAAGACTAACTGCAAGGGGAAAAGAACAGTAGGAAATGTAGAAAAATAATAATAGGTTTAAAAATGTAAAGCTAAGATTAAAAAAAGAGGGGGGAAAAAAAAAAAGGAAAACTCCACAGAACTGCAAAAGCCCAATGTAGAGACAGAGGTTTATAACAATAAAAAATGTGACAGAAAAAAAGAAAGAAAGGAAAAAAAAGGCTCAAAAGCTTAGTTAGATTTCATAGTACCAATAAAATCAACAACTACAACAGTTGGGGGTAAAAAAGGAAAAGAGAAAAAGAAAAAAACATCCAAAAGAATCTACAGAGCAAGTCAAAACATAAGAAAAATAAATGTTTTTCTTGAGTCTCTGCTGTCAGAGTCCTTTCCCTCAGTGGGAATCAGTCCACCTCCCCTCCCTAGGATGCCCTCCAGCACTGTGCTGATCTCTGGACCTGCCGTGGGGGCAGCTCAGAGTCTAATCTGGTCCCACTCCTGTGTGTTCTTGCCTCCAATGTCCACAGCTGTCAGGGCTAGTGCACTTTCTTTTGGGAGAGCTCTCATTGGCCTTTTATATATTCCATAGACACAGAGTCTGCCTAGTTGATCGTGTGGGCTTAATCTGCAGCTTGTACAGCTGGTGGGACGGTTTTGAGTCAGCTCCCTTAGCCACACTGCCCCTGGGTTTCAACTGTGGTTTTATTTCCACCTCTGCGTGTGGGCCTTCCAGTGGGGATTGCTCCTGAGGCTGCCCTGGAGGACTTGGGTTTGCCCCATGAGGGCCAGTGTGGAGGTGGTGCAGCTGCTTGGGTCGCAGGGGTTCTGGTAGCACCAGGGGAGTTGGCGGTACTCAGGGGAGTTGGCGGCTAGGGCAGCAGGAAATATAGCACTCTAGAAGGATATGGCAGCCAATATTGGCCAATACTCTTCAGTATTGGAGAAATCCCGGACAGAGAAGCCTGGCCGGCCACAGTCCACAAAGTCGCAAAGAGTTGGACATGACTGAAGTGACCTTGTGCACATAGACAATATTTTGTTTTGCCTGTGGCAGCTCTGCCCCCCATGAGAGTTGAGCGTGAAAGTGGCATGGCTGCTTGCCTTGTGGGTACCCTCGTGGCATAAAGTGTGCAGGGACATGGACTGCCTCTGCCCCAGGAGTTACGGCCCTATCTTAGTCTTTTTTCGAGCCTCTTGTAGCAGGCGATCAAAAGGCCTCTTTGGCCAGTCTTTCTCTGCAGCTCCGCCTGTTCAGGCACTTAGAGGGCTCCTTTGCCTGGGGCCCTTCTCTGTTATTTGGCACATCAGGCACATAGAGGGGCCCCACTGGCTGGGCTCCTACTCTGTAGTTCAGTGCGTCAGGCATTTGATGGGCCAGCCTCTCTGTTGTTCAGCTGTCCATGCTGGCCTGTGGGGAGAGAGAGGCTGTGGTGATGGCCCCACCCTCTATGCGTGACTCAGCAGTATCACCTTGCTTCCATGGCTGCCCAGCTTTCCTCCACAGGCATTTCCCACCACGATCTCCTCCCTCACATCCCCTCGGTCTGTCTCTCCACAGTCAAGAGCAGCCCTCACCCAGGGATTGCTCCACAATCCCTAAACTCCAGCTCCCAGCCACTGTGCCTTCCGGGGACCAGCCTCCCTGTTCAAGGTATATATGCCTGCAACAAGGACTGTCTGATTCTCATTCCATTTAGGCTGCCACAGATTAGCTGTTTCACTCTCAGCCTTAGATGTTTCTCCTCTGACTCAGACAGTTGCCCTGATGTGGGGATCAGACCCATGCTTCAGTTACCCCACCTGCTGAGGGTAGGTCCAGTCCTACTAACATTCCTATTTTCCCCCCTAGTTCCTTCGTCCTACCAAGTTTTGCCTGGTTCTGTATATTCTTTTCGGCTGGTCAGGTACTCCTGTGCGCTCTCAGCTGATGTTCTGCATGCACTTCTGTGTCTGAAGGTGTATTCTTGATGTATCCGTGGAGAGAGATGTACTCCATGTCCACCTACTCCTCAGCCATCTTGTTCTCAAGACTCATCATATTTCATATTGTCCTTTTTCACTGGCTTATTAAACTGTCATGGCCCAAATACATATATATCCTTCCTCTGCTGCTTTAGGGGGCTCCCCAGGTGGTACTGGTGGTTAAGAACTCACTTGCCAATGCAAGAGAGGTAAGAGGCTCGAGTTCGATCCCTGGGTCAGGAAGATCCCCTGGAGGAGGGCATGCAACCCACTCCAGTATTCTTGCCTGGAGAATCCCCATGGACAGAGGAGCCTGGTGGGCTACAGTCCATGGGGTCACAAAGAGTCGAACGCAACTCAGTGACTTAGCACAGATGCACACTGCTGCTTAGGAGGGACCGCAGCCTTGGTGATTCTGTCCCTGCCTGGCAATTCTTTCTTATCTTATGACTCTGCCTCCTTTCCCCATTATTTCACCCCCCTTTTTCTCTGCTCCTTTTTGCCTGATCACAATTTAACACCTGTTCAGAAAGACACTAGACTTGACCTCTGAAGGGCTAGATTGTGAATCCTAATTCAGCTACCTGTTAGTTCTGTGACTTGCAGTTGGTCACTTAAATTTCTCTGAACCTTAGTTTCATCATCTGCAAAATGGGGATAAAAATGCCAACGTGTGTTGAAGTCCAGATATGATCATGGATGTGAAGGAGCTTGGTGAACTATACAGCACCCACTAATGAGAGGCGAAGCCTGTTGTTCACTGTTCAGTTGCTAAGCCGTGTCTGACTCTTTGTGACCCCATGGACTGTAGCAGGCTAGGCTTCCCCATCCTTCAATATCTCCCAGAGTTTGCTCAAACTCCTGTCTGTTGAGTCAGTGATGCCTTCCAACCATCTCATCCTCTGTCATCCCCTTCTCCGCCTGCCCTCAACCTTTCCCAGCAACAGGGTCTTTTCCAATGAGTCGGCTCTTCACATCAGGTGGCCAAGTATTGGAGCTTCAGCTTCAGCATCAGCCTGTTTTGTTTTTTCCAGCGGTGGGAAGGTTGAACTGGGTCTTCCTAGCTGCTCACAGGCTGTCTCTAGTTGCAGTGAATGAAGGTTACTCTTTGTTGTGGTGCATGAGCTTCTCATTGTAGTGTCTGCTCTTGTTGCACAGAACAGGCTCTAGGCATGAATGCTTCAGTAGTTGCAGCACACAGGCTCAGTAGTTGGGGCTCAAAGGCTCTAGAGCGTGGACTCAGAAGTTTGCTGCATGGACTTCATTGCTCCATGGCATGTGGAATCTTCCCTGACCAGGGAGCAAACCCTGCATTGGCAGGCAGATTCCTATCCATTGCACCAGCAGAGAAGTCCAATGCCTAGCTTTTCTTCTGAATTACTCTGTTCTTTCTGCAGTGAAAAGGTGAGATGTTGGGTAGAGATGAGAAATGGGGTATATGACAGTGAGTGAGAAATACCCATACCAAGATTCCCAAGTTGCATACCACTTTGTGAACATGGCAGAGACTAGACAAACTGCTCGGAACTGAACTTGCCATAGCCAAACCTTCAAGGTTGAAATCTTGTCTCTCTCTGCCTTACTCAGTTGCTTCTCCACATGGCATCCTCCCAGACCTGCCCTTATTAATGAGAAAAACAAGGGCAGCTGCCTGGGATTGAATATTTATATGTGCCACACAGGCACATGAGAGGCACTTATATTTCCCGTGTGATTTAATCTTTAACACAGCACTGTGAGGGACATAAAACAATTCCCATTTCATAGGAGAGGAAACAGGCTTAGTGAGACTAGGTAATTTGCCAGAGTCACCCAGCTTCTGAAAAGAAGAGTCAGAATTTTACCTTGAAAACTAACTCTATTACTTTACAGATTGAGTTCTTTAACTAGTATACCTACTGTCCTTCCAAATCCATTCTCTTAATGACCCATACCGGTGAGGTTTTAAAGTGAAAGTAATCAAGCTCTAATCAAATTGATTCATTTTAAACTATGAAACCTAATAGGGAGGGTAGACTTTACGTTGTGCTAAGAATATCTGATGCCCCTAAATAGATCTAATTGGTGAATTTTCAGACATTTAACAAAATTTTTAAAAATGTGGTAATTTTGTCCCCAAAGCATATATTGAATGCCAGGCATTGGGGATGCAAGATGATAAAGATAGTCACCTAATATTTACATCACTTGCAAACAGGGAAACAGATGAAAGGGGGTATTTTGAAAGAATATGGAAAAGGCTACTTCCTGGCTGTGTTGGGACTATAACTGAGGGGCACCTGAGCTTGCCTAGGAGCTGAAGATGACTGCCTGCAAGGGCTAAGGCCTGAGCAGAGCTGAACAGGAGAAGAGAGGTGTGCTGGGCAGAGGGAACATGAACCATGTAAATGGTGTCTACAGTGGACCACAAACACTTTGGTGTCACCCAGAAGAAATTGGTGGAAGGAGGTGGGAGACAAGAGGCAGGCAAGATCTGGTCATGGAAGGCTTTGTTGGCTGCCGAGGCTGGACTTGATCTGAGAAACCACTTGGCAAATATGAGTTATGTTCAAGTGGATATGGTGAGGCCAGAGTTGTATTTTGAAATGGCTGCTCTGGTAGCTGAACAGATTTGGTCAGGTAAGATCAGAAAAGAAGGCTATTTGTAAGGGCCTGACAGATGGAGGATGAGAGCTTGGACTAGGGCATGTAGGGAAGGGATATTAATTCCTTAAGATATTTAGAAAGGGGAAGAGACAGGACTGAGATTTGTGGTAGGTATGGGACAAGAAAGGAGTTGAATCTCAGGTTTCTGACTTGAAAATAGGGGAGTTGGTAGAGACAGAAGAAATGAAAATAGAATGGAAGGAAAAAATCATTCCATTTTGGATATATTTGAGGATTTAGTCTCCCACAGGTCATCTCTCATGCCTTTTAAAAATAAAAGTTGTAAAATCTACCTCAATCAAAATCACTAGGAAATCCTGAGAATAGAGACTCAACTGAGGTTAAGGCCCTTTTTCTGTGCATTTCTGTGGTGAGCAACATGACCTCCAGTCAGGGAATTCTCAGGCAATCAGTGGTTAGCACTGCATGCTTCCATTGCAGGGTTCCCAGGTTTGATCCATGGTCATGATATTACATGCCAGCAGTGTGGCAAAAAAAATAATAATTTTTGTTTTTATTCCCATTACTCTAGGAGGAATATAAAAAAAGATATTGCTGTGATTTATGTCAGTGTTGTGCCTATGTTTTCCTCTAAGAGTTTTATAATATCCGGTCTTACATTTATGTCTTTAATCTATTTGGAGTTTATTTTTGTGTATGGTGTTAAAAAAAACGTCCTATGTTCATTTTTTTTTTTTAACGTGCAGCTGTCCGGTTTCCCCAGTACCATTTATTGAAGAGACTGTCTTTTCTCCATTGCATAGTCTTGCCTCAAAGCTTTGTCATCGATTAATTGACCATAGATGCATGGGTGTGGTGTCCCAGGTGGCGCTAGTGGTAAAGAACCCACCTGCCAATGCAGAAGACTTAAAGAGACTCAGGTTTGATCCCTGGGTTGGGAAGATCCCCTGGAGGAGGGCATGGCAACCCACTCAAGTATTCTTGCCTGGAGAATCCCATAGGCAGAGAAGCCTGGTGGGCTACCATCCATGGGATTGCAAAAGAGTCAGACATGACTGAAGTGACTTAGCAAGTGCACAAGTGCATGGGTGAGAATAACTAAATAAATGCAATACAACTACACCTCCAGGAGGGTGGCTAAAATAAAAATGTCAATACTGAGTGTTGGTTGGTAAGAAAGTAGAGTAACCGGAATTTTCATACACTGCTGGGTGAAAGCATACATTGGGACAACTTAGGAAACTGTTAGCCAAAACCATGCAAAGTCAAACATCTGTATTCCCTATGAATCTGCAACTTTACTTCTAGGTTTTACACAAAATGTGTATATGTAACCCTAAAAGCCATGTACAAAAAATTTCATAGAAGTATTGCTTGTAACAGCCCAAAACTGGAGACAACTTAAGTGTCCATCAACAGTGGAATGAATAAATAAACTTATACTGTGCTGTATGTCAATTATACCTCAACAGAACTGGGAAAAGTAAGCAATAACCCTTCCTTTCCTGAAGAGGAGCAACTATTTTAACAAGTACTGAGTTAAAAAAAATCTGAGATCTCTAAATGCTGTCAGTTTCTTGTCTAGTTCTCTTGTGATCCCAATCAAGGACTAATTATAAAGTTAAACCTCTGTAAGGCCTTAATTCTGGGCTTCCCTGGTGACTCAGAGAATAAAGAATCCCCCTGCCAATGCAGGAGATGTATGTTTGATCCCTGGTTGGGAAGATCCCCTGGAGAAGGAAATAGCAACCCACTGCAGTACTCTTGCCTGGAAAATCCCCTGGACAGAGGAGCCTGGCAGGCTACAGTCCATGGGGTCAAAAACAGTCAGACACGACTGAGCAACTAACACTTAGGTGGAAAAAGGAGATGATAGGGGGGAAAAAAAAAGAAGGGAATTAGTTAACACATATGATAGAGATAGAGTAAAGGGACAAAGTAGGTGATTAAATAGTGAATCCCACTAGGAGACTGTGAGTAGAAAAAAAGATGGGAGACCCCTGTAAGCTAATGATTGCTCAAGAAAGCAGGTTTGCTTCACCACAGAACCAAGCAGGCTTGCTTAAGTTAACAAAACCATGCAACGGAAGCAGGAGACATGCTCCCAAACAATAAAACAGTGATGGCATGAGCCCCACGTCCTGCCCGGCGAGCTCAGTAAGCTAATGGTCCCCAGGACATGCTCTCTGCACACATTAAAAAAATGGTAATTTGTGGACCTAGCCTAACGATGTAGGGACAAGAAAACTTTCCTGCCCAACCTGCTCAAGGAAGACAGAGAAGTTCTCTCCTCCCCCACTTTTCCTTTGATTATGAAACTGTAGCCCAGTAAGTTCTTGGGGCGAAGCAACCCCCTTGCCCGCCTGCTTGTAAACCTCACAAGAGTCCTATTCTAGTTAATCACTTCTTATCTCACTTTGCCTTTGGCTGAATTCTTTTTTGCACTGAGATATAAAGGACTCTGGTGCTGGAGATCGTTGGAAACCCCTTAACAAGACTCAAGCGTTTTCACACATAAACATACACAGGACAGAGAAGAACGTAAAGGGGAGTTTGCAACTGTCATTTCCACATGAGTAGAGTGAACGAGGAGTAGGCTGCAGTAGTAGCAGTAGAATGAGTAGTAAGGCTGAGGACTTCCCTGGTGGATCAACTGGTAAAGAATCTGCCTGTGATGCAGGAGACCTGGGTTTGATCCCTGGGTTTGATCCCTGGGTTGGGAAGATCTCCTGGAGAAGAGAATGGCTACCCACTCCAGTATTCTGGCCTGGAGAATTCCATGCACTGTATAGTCCATGGGGTTGCAAAGAGTTGGACACGACTGAGCAACTTTCACACTAAGGCTGAAGCAGATTTTCATGATCTCTCTCTTCCATTACCATGTTTCCTTTGCCTTCAGGCAGCAAACCTCCTGGCTAGAGTTTTACCCAGAGGGGTGACTTGAACTTTTATTTCTGAGGGATCTGAGCTCCAAGTGGTCTTGTCTTCAAGGAGCTGGCAGTAATCTTCGGAAAACTTCGATGCTGAATTCTAGGAGTCCCCAGGGATCCATTTGTAGTCTTAGTCAGCAACAATGACAGGTAAGATGAGAATTACCTGTCCCCAGAGGGTATCTTCAGGTAATAGGGAGACCCTGCTTCTTTCCAAAAGATGGTGGCAGATTGATTTAACTATCCAGGAGGATCATGAGGGTTTCAGAATGACCCCCTGCTAAAATTCTTAGGGTAGCACCTTTTCTCAATCAGTATCCTAAATTTTACATGGTACTGAGTTCAGTTCAGTTCAGCTGAGTCGTGTCTGACTCTTTGTGACCCCATGGACTGCAGCATGCCAGGCTTCCCTGTCCTTCACTATCTCACAAAGATTGCTCAAACTCATGTTCATTGAGTCAGTGATGCTCTCTAACCATCTCATTTTCTGCCAGCTTCTTCTCCTTTTGCCTTCAATCTTTCCCAGCATCAGGATACTTTCCAGTGAGTTGGCTCTTTGCATCAGGTGGTCAAAGTACTAACTAAGCTACATTTAACTTAGCAACTTATTGGACCAATCTTAAGTTTGATTTTACAATGATCAAACAGCTATCTGGGGTTAAAGAACAGAATACTAGATATTTCCTAGGATCCTGCTGTGCCCTGAAATGAAATCTGAGGCATTTGAGGTTATACTCTTTCTTTAAGCTATCCAGTATCATTAAAAGCAGTCATTCCACTTCTCAGGCTATATAAATTCACACCATTGATTTTCGATGTTGGGGGAATTTCCTGGGGGTCCAGCGGTTAGGGCTTTGAGTTTCCACTGCACGGAGCATGGGTTTGATCTCTGGTCAGGGAACTGACATCCTGCATGCCAGTTGGCCAAAAAATAAAAATAAAAACCCGTTGTCTTCTATTATGTTCTTTGATAGGTGCAATGAATGCTCACATATCCCTGTTCTCAATAGACAAGAAATAACTCAAATAGCTATTTAACCCTCCCGAGCTCTTGGCTTTCAGATTCTCATTTATGAATATTGTGGAATTGTTCCCACTTTTGGCTCTACCTGAGCAAGATAATCAAAATTAGATCCCCCATTTTCTGGAGGATTTGTTGCCTGTAACCTACCATTAATATCCATTTCTGTAAGAGTTGTAGTTCTCAACTGAAAGCCTAAGTAGAAAAGGCAATTATTGGAAGGATGTGGAGGGTTCCTTCGTCATGTTCCTATGCCCTGGCAGGCAGGAGGCAGGGAAGGAGTCACTTTTTCGATTTCTGTAGCAGTATGTGGGGGCGCCACTTTCACCTGGATGTAGATAATGGGTGTTTCCTAAACCCAGGGTGGGGATTTCTATGCTGTACAGCCAAAACAAAAGAAAAGAAAACATCCCACAATGCCCACTACACTTTCTACTTCTGTTTTAGATTTCAGAATTTTTCAGTTCACACTTCTGGAATTTTTCTACGAGATTCTATATTGCCTGCAGATATTTTTTCCTACTTTTTTCCAGTATTTATGCCTATTTTCTTCAATTTAAGCCTGAATTTGGCAATAAGGAGTTCATGATCTGAGCCACAGTCAGCTCCCAGTCTTGTTTTTGCTGACTGGATAGAGCTTCTCCATCTTTGACTGCAAAGAATATAATCAATCTGATTCTGGTATTGACCACCTGGTGATGTCCACGTGTAAAGTCTTCTCTTGTGTTATTGGAAGAGGGTGTTTGCTATGACCAGTGTGTTCTCTTGGCAAAACTCTATTAGCCTTTGCCCTGCTTCATTCTGTACTCCAAGGCCAAATTTGCCTGTTACTCCAGGTATCTCTTCACTTCCTACTTTTGCATTCTAGTCCCCTATAATGAAAAGGACCTGTGAACTTCCAAATGTTCAAGCTGGATTTAAAAAAGGCAGATGAATCAGACATCAAATTGCCAACATCCACTGGATCACAGAAAAAGTAAGAGAGTTCCAGAAGAACATCTACCTCTGCTTTATTGACTAAGCCAAAGCCTTTGACTGTGTGGATCACAGCAAACTGTGGAAAATTCTTCAAGAGATGGGAATACCAGACCACCTGACCGGCCCCCTGAGAAATCTGTATGCAGGTCAAGAAGCAACAGTTAGAACTGGACATGGAAAAACAGACTGGTTTCAAATCAGGAAAGGAGTATGTCAAGACTATATATTGTCACCCTGCTTATTTAACTTACATGCAGAGTACATCATGAGAAATGCTGGGCTGGAAGAAGCACAAGCTGGAATCAAGATTGCCGAGAGAAATATCAATAACCTCAGATATGCAGATGACACCACCCTTATGGCAGAAAGTGAAGAGGAACTAAAGAACCTCTTGATGAAAGTGAAAGAGGAGAGTGAAAAAGTTGGCTTAAAGCTCAACATTCAGAAAACTAAGATCATGGCATCCAGTGCCATCACTTCATGGCAAATAGATGGGGAAACAGTGGAAACAGTGACAGACTTTATTTCTGGAGGCTCCAAAATCACTGTAGATGGTGACTGCAGCCACGAAGGTAAAAGATGCTTGCTCCCTGAAAGAAAAGCTATAAACAAACTAGACAGCATATTAAAAAGCAGAGACATTACTTTGTCAACAAAGGTCCATCTAGTCAAAGCTATGGTTTTTCCAGTAGTGATGTATGGATGTGAGAATTGGACCATAAAGAAAGCTGAGCGCTGAAGAATTGATGCTTTTGAACTGTGATGTTGGAGAAGACTCTTAAAAATCCCTTGGAATGCAAGGAGATCAAACCAGTCAATCCTAAAGGAAATCAGTCCTGAATATTCATTGGAAGGACTGATGCTGAAGCTGAAGTTGCAATACTTTGGCCACCTGATGTGAACTGACTCATTGGAAAAGACCCTGATGCTAGGAAAGATTGAAGGTGAGAAAAGGGGATAACAGAGGATGAGATGGTTGGATGGCATCGACTCAATGGACTTGAGTTTGAGTAAGCTCTGGAGTTGGTGATGGACAGGGAAGCCTGGTATGCTGCTGTCCATGGGGTCACAACAGTCGGATACGACTGAGTGACTGAACTGAACTGATTTATGCCTAACTTAAAAAAAAAAAAAAAAACATTGTCTGGATATTTCCAAGAAATGCTAGAATGTACTGATAGCAAGTATTCCTATGTGTTTTATTTTGATGTATAATTGACATGAAACATTACTTTCAGGTGTAAAACATAATGATACAATATTTGTATATTTTACAATATCATCTCTACATTAAATCTAGTTACCATCTTTCACCATACACAGAAAAAATTTTTTTCTTTTGATGAGAACTTTCAAGATGAACTCTCTTAGCAATATAAAATTACTAACTACATACATGCTGTACATGACATTCCCATGACATTTTACAATGGGAAGTTTGCATCTCTTGACCCCCTTCACCCAGTTTGCTCACTCCCCACCCCTTACCTCTACCAACTACCAATCTGCTTGGGTTTTGTTTTTACATATAAGTGAGACCATGTATCTGTCTTTGCCTTATGTCATTTACCATAATGCACTAGATCTATCCATAATGTTGCAAATGGCAAGGTTTTCTTTTTAAAAGCTGAATAATATTCCATTGTATTTATATACCACAATTTCTTTATCCATTCCTTTAGTGGACACAGGTTTTCATATCTTGGCTGTTATAAATAATGTCTCAATGAACATGGGGGTGCATGTATCTTTTTGAGTTACTGTTTTTGGATAAATACCCAGGAGTGGAAATGCCGGATCATACTGTAGTTGTATTTTTAGTTTTCTGAGGAATCTCCAAGTCTTCCCTAGTGGCTGTACAATTTTACTTTCCCACCAACAGTGCATGAGGAGTCTCTCTTCTCCACATCCTAGCCCACACTTGTTCATTGGTCCTCATTTTTAATGAGAGTGTCTCTGATGAATGTTTCTTGTGAGAACTTTAGCTTGAGGTTGTTTTAAAATAATAAATGTGGGACTCACCCAGTGGTCCAGTGGTTAAGCCCCATGCTCCCAATGCAGGGGGCATGGGTTTGATCCTTGGTAGGGGAACCAAGATCCTGCTTGCTATGCAGTGCAGCTGAAAAATAAAATAAAAAATGAAAGTCTATTCCTAGTGTATTAGTTTAAAATCAGGCGTGGACATGATGCCTTACCAAATTATTTTTAAACCTCTATTGAAATGTGCCTACATTTTTCCTTTGGTAAATGTGTACCAATGAATTTTCTTACGTTAAACCATCTTTGCTTTCTTAGACTAAACAATTACAGCAGAGTATTCTCTGATGACAGCCCGGATTTGATTTGCTAGTATTTTATTTAAGATTGTTGTCTCTATATACCTGTGTTATAGGTCTGTAGGATTTTGTTTTAAGGTGGGGGAGTCTATGTTTTCTCAGAATTTGCTATCAGGATTATACTAGCTTTCTAACAGAGGCTTGTAAATGTGCTGTTTTTTATTGTGTTAGAACAGTTTACTGTGTGAATATGCTCCTTGAAGATTTAAAAAAATACTTAACTGTAATAATAATAGAATGTTATGCTTCTTTGGGAGAAATATCTTGACAACTACTTCATTTTCGTGTCATGGTTATTTAGATTTTGTCTTGATTTAATTTTCACAATTTATATTTTCCTTAGAAAATCACTCAACCACAATTTTCAAATTTGGTGTAAATAATAACCTCACATGGCACTAGTGGTAAAGAACCTGCTTGCCAATGCAGGAGACTTAAGACTCAGGTTCGATCCCTGGGTCAGGAAGATCCCCTGGAGAAGGACTGAAGTGACTTGGCACTCGCGTGCTGAACATCTACCATGTTTAAATCAGCCTGTTAAGCACTGGAAGAGATGAGACAACATCCCCACAAAATACGAAATGCCATCCTTCTTGCTTTACAACCTAGTTTTAGCTGATATACATAAAGCAAAAATTGCCACTAGGAAAAGCACAAAAATATAGTTAGTTACACATAAGGATAATCATATAAATTGTGATTTCATCAGTTTTAAGGAGCTCCTGGCTTTTTATGACTTTTGTATTGTCATTCCACCAGTCAATGGAACTTCATGGACTCCGCTCTTTAGGAAAGCAGGTTTTCATTCAGTATTTAAGGATGAAATGGTACTTATCAGACAGATCATACTCTTGCCCATAACAGAGAAACTGTTAGTATGATGTTGTAGGAAACCTTGCTGCATTGAACAAAATAACATAGATGATGTCTTACACTGTAAGATAACAATTATAAAAACCCATTTTAATCACAACTTTGATGCAGCTACTTTCTTAAATTTGGCTTCGTGACATGCCATGCTGCTGGCATGGTAACTGGTTGCATGAGAAAGCTACTCTAATTCCTTTAATTATGTATCTTCTGCCTGGCCACTCATCTTTATTCAGTAGTTTCACATAAAAAACACTGACTGTTGCAAAACATTTAAGAGAATCTAAAAAAGAAAGAAAAGCATCTCCCACCACTGAGGCTATTCAAAAGAACATTTATTATAAGCTCTGAAGTCAGTTCCAGAAACATTTTTGAGCAACAATAGCCCTACTAAGTGAAGGTTGATGTTCATTTGGATAGAAATGTCATATACTTTAAAAAGCATTTATTATTGTATAAGCACATCTCATGCATTAACTCCCTACCCTAATTCCACCATTTCAATATTCTGTATATTATTTCATTACTCTTAACGTGACTTCTTTTACTGAATGTAACATTCGTAGGATGTTTCTAGAATCTAAGCACCATGTTTGTTCTAATTTGAACTATGATCTGGGTCTAGAATCTCACTGTAAATTAGCTTGTAACCTTGGACTAACCAAACTAATCCTCATTAAAACAAAAATCAAACATATATTGGCTGATTCAAATGGTGGCTGTAGGAAAAGAAACAATCATTTTCAAAAACAGCTGAATGAAATTATGGAAAGACAAAAATGGTCTCTAATGGTCTGAAGAAAATGTATTTTACAATTCAAAATTATACTTGAGATGGATGCACAGACTCTTGAAGTTTTCAAGAGCAGAAATGATACAGTATATACTATTTCAAAAGAAAAATACATTTGTAAATTTGCATCAAAATGTCACATGCCTAGTTAAAATTCTGATGTGTTAAAAAAAAAATCCTAACACTGGACCTGGGCCAGTTAGTATGCATAGGTAGAATTAATCACCAGCTTTACTTCATGATATAAAAGGTTCAAATGGAAAAATTTGAGACAATTCTGGTTGAGTAAAAAGTCATGAAATTTGAATTTTTCGTATCACAAGCTATCATCTTATGCATACTTCTGTAAATAATGAAGCAACAGATGCTGTCACAAATAAAGGTCTTAGCATATATATATATATATTTAGGTAAATGTAACACTTTTGTATTAAAAATGATATAAGCATCTAGAAATAGGGGAAAACTCCAAATACTGATACAGTTGCATCCTGTATTAGAATAATACGAAAACACAAAACTTATAGAACAATTTGATGATTAAGACCAGGAGTTCTACCTCAAAACAATTTAAAAATTTTCCAAATTAAAAAAACTGTGTGTGTGCAGGGGGAGGGAATGTGGAGAAAGGAAGTGGAATATTCTATAAGGCATTTTGAAACAGTCTTGTTTACAGCTAAAGAAACATGGCGTAAATAAAAAAAATTAAGTATTTAATTCAGGATAAATTAATAAACTTGAGCATAAATGAAGACTGAATTTTGGATTGACCTGGCATCGCATATTACTGGTAGGGAAACAGCATATAAACTTCCCTTTGTATCACAAAGTTAATGATGACCATAGTTATGATGACCATAGCTAAAATGGAATTTTCTTTATATAGCAGGCAACAGAAAACAAGGATTCTAAATTAATCTATTTAGTACTATGTGCAATATTTAATGCCTAATCAAAAGCAGCAAAAATTGAAATTTATAGACTGCTACTTAGAAAATGCAGCAAGAAAGCTTTTTTCCTCATTCATAATTCTTATGATCATCTGTAATGTTACAATTTTAGATTTAAGCAACATTGACAAACACGATCTTGTTTGTTCATTAAAAAATGTGGCCAACATCACCCTATTGATGTCTGGTCTCCTAATTTCCTAGATGTGAAATTAAGACCCAGTCACTTGCTCAAGATCACATGGCTTATTAGCACAAGACATTAGATTTTTTAACTCTTAGTTTGGTGCTATAATATATCAGAATCTTTTAGACTAATGATTTGTTTAAACCAACAGACCACTGGGTATAATACTTAAGAATTTAATCTAATAGGAATACAAAATCTTAGCATAAATATGACTAGCCTGGAATTAAACCAGATTAAAAATTGCAAATAAAACACTATATATAAAATTGATGGTATCTATTGATTTCCAGATCTTATGTTTACCAATTAGATAAAACTAAACAGAGGCTCAACTTAGCACTGCTAAGTCTAAATATATCCCAGCTTTGTTAATTTGTATGAATTCTCCTGTACATAGATAGGAATTATGAGGGTTAAACACTCTTCAATCTTTACCAGCAATTTTACAGTATTTCTCAGAATATCTGTACTATTTTGGAAGAATAATAATTAATAAATTTAGCAAAATGATTCAGAGCTAAGATGACAGCTCCATACATAGCAAGATGTCTCTAAATGTATTTCTATTTTAACATGAGCTAAATTTACCGCTTACAGTAAACTGTATCTCTCAATATTAACAGGTCTTCAAAAGGAGACTTATCTGCCAATAATAATTGTAAGAAAGAGAAGCAATCTAAAAATCATAAATAATCTAGACAATACAAAATGAAATACTAACTGAATAAAACAAAAGGATTTTGTGGTGCTTTTCTCTGTGCAGAAAAAAATATCAGGGAGATTTGCACATAATTCGAAAAGTAAACTAATTATCAAATGTCAGGAAACCATTAAGGTTTCAATACTATATAAAATCATCTGTTAAACTTAACAAAGTAAAAATTCCTACTATTGTCATCTGACAGATGTACTGAAGCAAATAGTTTCATACATCCTCAGAAAAACAGAAAATTAAAGCTAAAAAGATCAAACACCAAGTGTTCATCAAACCTTTCAGTCAATAGTCTTTATTAACATGCAAGTATCATTTGCCACAAGATAACAGTTTTCCTAATCTTTCAGTTGTTTCAATATTTTAAACTTGAGGTTACTTCTGGATCTAACATACAAAGTAACCTACTAAAATGGGTCAAAGTTAAACTTTATTCTAGCTATTACCTTGACTTTTAAGATCACCATTTAGGTTTATAATTGGCATTATTTGTCACCAAGTAGCAGAATATAATTCTTGTACTTGATAATCTTCTATACTAAAATATGTACCAGTATGTCTTACTCTCTTGAAAAAAAAAAAAATGTACCAGTATGTCTTAAGAAGTTACTAAAATATATGCAATTAACATTTATATATAATTGCTTTCAATAAGCTGGAAAGTACAATGTGAGGTCTTCTAAGTGGAAAAATTACTTTTATAGATCTTGGTTGTTTATGGTCTTTGCAGGTTCCAGAAAAACTGGTCCATATTAAACCAGTCTCAAAGAAGTAAGCTGAAGATTTAAATTTATAGACCCTGTAGTAACAGCTCTGTTTTACTACTAGGATAAAGACTATAGTAAATCCAACTCTAGTGCTTCTTTTCCCATGACTAAGCAGAGACATCTTATAGTTCTTAAAAAAAACTTCTTTTGTTTTAGTATAGAAGCTGAAAAGGCCTCTTTTGTAAGTTTGACTTCAGGAGAAGACCCAGATTATGACATCCTGTCTACTGGGAAATGTGTTTACAGAAGATGATAAACTATATCAAAGTGCATTATAAGATCTGCACTGCATCTCTTCAGGTTTCAGTATTTTATAACATTTCAGCTGAATGGAGGAAGACTAAAATAGTTCAGAGAAGTCTTGTTCTCAGGATCTAGATGAAGCTCATGAGTCTTTTAAAGCATATTTAAATAATGAGAAGTGTACCTACAAGGGACTATGTGAGAATGAATACTGCAAAGGAAACTATAGTCAATGAAAGTACAGTACTTTGGATTGGCCAAAATGCACAATGTACATGAAACCAAATGCATGTGTAATTTACTTGTTGACCATGTGGCTATAGTTCAAAAAGTCCCTGCTCCAAAAGCTGTATCTAGTAATCTTCCAAAACTGATTTTAAATAAAGTTCTTAAATTGTAGCAATAAACAAAAAGACAAGATACACTTAAAACAATACTGCAGTTTATCAAAAGACACATAAGAAATTTCAACTCTCATGTCTTTGACAGTTATAAAAATCAATATTTTGGCTAAGTTATAAACATGTTTATAATGCAATTATATGCAATTGCATAACTCTAGTAATGCTAATGACAGCTATAAGATCAGAATAGGTTTTTAAAAAAAAACACTAAGAACATAAAAATACGTAGCCCCATTATTTACCTGTAGAACGTGTTCAATTTATGCCTAAATTTCAGCATTTACTGTATCATCATTTCTCTTATTTAAAAAAATCACATCCAAAGGATAAGGCAAAACCACCTACGAATTGGTATATTTGTTTATTTCTCAATTTGTGAAAATGTCCTTAATTTGTTGATGTAGCAAACAAACTTCAACTCTGATTGCTATGCAAAAGAACAGAAGATAATCTGCTTTGCAATGAACTTTAAAGTTCAACTGCACACAGGCAACATGCTATATATGAAAAAAGTACTAACTGAACTACAGGTATTAAATACTGAAAAAGAGTTAACAGTTTATTATAATTTATTTTATTTAACAATCTAGGAAGTTCGCAGCCATCAGCAGTTCCAGTGCAATTTCAGGTGCAATTGGGAATTCAGGAATCTCCGTGGAGCTGTTAGTGTAGCGAACCTTGTAGGTAAAATACATGCATACTTTCGATAGCACATGTGAAGGGATCTCTCTAAAATTGACTTCATTAGTTTCATTCTCAGCAAACTGACCTGGAAAAGAAAAGGGATTTGTGATGTAAGGGCTGAACTGTGTTTTCCTCCAAATTCTTATGTTCCTCCAAAATTGCTAACTCCTAATAATC
This sequence comes from Dama dama, assembly GCF_033118175.1. Taxonomy (NCBI): domain Eukaryota; kingdom Metazoa; phylum Chordata; class Mammalia; order Artiodactyla; family Cervidae; genus Dama; species Dama dama. The sequence continues at coordinate 36,903,989 of NC_083701.1, forward strand.
CCAAATGGGACTATATTTGGAGACAAGCAATTAAGGTCCTGGACCAACTTGACTGGTATCCTTATCAGAACTTTCCATGTCATGTTTTGACTTTAGACTTCCACCTTGTTCATCTGCAAAGAGAATTTTGGCTCTTTGAAAATTCATAACTTTATCATTAAAGTACTAATCCAATAAAACAAACCAAGTAACTTCGAGTCATTTGGAGAATGGAGTAAGAAATGGCAACCCATTCCAGTATTCTTGCCTGGAAAATGCTATGCACAGGGCAGCCTAGCAGGCTACAGTCCGTGGGGCTGCAGAGTCAAGAGATGACTGAGCATGCACATGCACACATATGAATAAAGAGATAAAGTAAATTAAAATTCCGCAAAATAAACTATGGCAAGAAATTTAAACTCTACAGACATTGCCAGATAGAATGTGAAACAGTACAACCACTTCGGAAAACAGTCTGACACTATCTTATAAAGTTAAATATATACTTATTGCCCAAAGAATCCACCTGCAATTCGGGAGACCTGGGTTCAATCCCTGGGTTGGGAAGATCCCCTGGAGAAGGGAATGGCTACCCAATCCAGTATTCTTGCCTGAAGAATTCCATGGACAGAGAAGCATGGCAAGCTACAGTCCACAGGGTTGCAGAGTCGGACACAATTGAGCAACTTTCACTTATCAGAACAGGAGGTTAGGTTCCAGACACACAGAGGTTAGACAACAATGTGAAGACACAGGGAGAAGACAGTTGTCTACAAGGCAAGGAGGGAGGCCCCAGAAGAAACCAACCCTGCCAAATCTTTATTCCCATCCTTTGGGATGTGAATAACTACTGTGAGAAACTAAATTTCTGTTTAAATCGTCCAGTCACTGGTATTTTGTTATGGCAGACTAATATAATGCAAAAAGGATAAACCCAACTTGCATCAAATGAAGTGGCTAGCTCTGATTTCTGAGCAGACACACCGAAGATCCAGTCTAGGTCTAGAGTCCTCAACCTCCGGGACCTGATGCCTGAGGATCTGAGGGGGAGTTGAGGCAATAATAATAGAAATAAAGAGCACATTAAATGTAATGCACAAATCATCCCCAAACTACTCCCCTACCCCAGCCCCCAAGTCTGTGGAAAAATTGTCTTTCACAAAACTGGTCCCTGGGGCCAAAAAGGTTGGGGACCACTAGTCTAGGGAATTGAGTATTTACGATAATCAGGAGCTCTGTGCTATGTTGCCATGTAAATATAAACAATAAGTGAAACACTAATTTAAAAAAATCTTTTCAAGGAAGTAAATCCACTGTTTTCCTCTTTAGTTTTTAAAAACATGATCATGTTAATGAGATCTCATAAGTCATTATATTTCCCTTTAATAACAGTTCATAAACTGTTTTTAGTGATCTCTCAAAATTTCTTTAGCTATACAAACTTAAGATAATTTAGCCTTTACTATTAGGTTAAAATATTTTCTTGACCGTCTAGCATTAGCACTGTGCACTGAATAAAAAAAGACAGAAAAATGTACTTTCTGAGAAAAGAGTATTTTAAAAGTTTTCTATTAATGTCTGTTGGTTAGGGGTAGGCTGGGATGAGAAAAAAGGAGAGGAATCAACAAATAATTCATAGCAATGAAGTCAGCTTTTGTTTGCCAATAACTACAATTCTCTTGCTTGAACATATGCATGAAATATTACCAACAGGCAGTTGTTAAGCCTTTGACACTAGACAAACAGTGCTTTTTTGAGGTGAAATGCACATAACATGAAAGTCCCCATCTAAGATGTGTAATTCAGTGTACATTCACAGTGCTGAGCAGCCATCCACTCTTATCTGGTTCCAAAACATTTTTGTCATCCCAGATAAAACCTTGTACCCTTTAAGCAGGGCTTCCCAGGTGGCAGTAAATTTTCCAGCCAGTGTGGGAGACCCAGGTTCAATCCCTGGGTTGGGAAGATCCCCTGGTGTAGGAATGGCAACCCACTCCAGTATTCTTGCCTGAAAAATCCCATGGACAGAGAAGCCTGATGGGCTATGATCGATGGGGTCACAAAGAGTAGGACACGACTGAACAAGTGAGCACACACGCTTTAAGCAATTATTTCCCACCTCCCCCCACACCCCAGTCTCTGGAAAACACCAATTTATTTTCCGTCTCTATGAAATCATCTATTCTGGATATTTTATACAAATGGAAATATACAATATTTGATTTTTCATGTCTGGCTTCTTTCACTTAGCATAATGTTTTGAAGGTGCATGTATCAGTATACATTCCTTTTCATGTAAACTAATGTTTACATGAAAGTTGGTTTTATGTTAAAGGAGATCAGGCCTACAAAAGAAGCCAAAATTCTCTAATCTTAATTTTTAACTAAGATTTTGTTGGCATTCCTGAATTTCCCCCCTCAAGTACATCCTAGTTCTGTCTATAAGAAAAGTCTAAAAGGAATTCAACTCAGGAGCAACGAGTACTGCTGGCACCCAGAGAGGGGCCTCTAAGTACCATTTTCCACTAAAAAAAACCCCAGCCAACCAAAAACAAAAAAACCAGGGCTCTTTAGAAAAAGTTGTTTTCAGGATTGAGAAATAGTGCACAAAATGAACATTTTGTTCATTTTGAGAACTTTTGTTATTACAGAAAGCAGTAGATATCCAAGACTAATATAGCCGTGTCACAAGGACGCAGAAGCCAACTTGATGTGCCCCCTCTGGCGTAAAAATGGAGCAAATGGAGCAATCTGAACATCAGTAAAAATGACCGCACAGGATTGAAAAATATCCCATATGTATGTATACATGCAAACAAAACAAACATTCTTTACTATTGGAAGATGCTGGAGAACCAATTCGCTACTTTGAAAAATTAGAAGGGAAATAAAAAATCAAGTGTTTATCTTTTTTTTTCCCCCTGTACAGATTGTATTTCAGGGTAACCAAACAGTTCTTTATTGGAGAATTCTAAGTAATAAATCCAGAAGAAACGCAAGAATTAGAAAATCCCTGTTTTATAATTCTGAATGGAGTAAATTTCAGTAATAGCCCCAGTGAATGCTAAAACTATTATATGAAAGACTGACTGGGGAACTGCTCATGGACCAATCAGCTTGATAACTCTGGAACCCACTAACCAGTCTTGGCATTGCTAAAAGACACGATACAACAGGAATATAAGAGTTCTAACTACAGAGTACTCTTGTTAGAGAGAGGAACTGAATTTTAATCAAGCCTCCAGAGTTCTAATTATGAGTTTTCAAGATGAAACATGACTTAAGTCTAATCTGGATGTCGACATTATACAAATAACCTTGTCTCTAGTAAGACTGATGGTCTATCCATGGCTGATTCATGTCAATGTATGGCAAAAACCACTACAATATTGTAAAGTAATTAGCCTCCAACTAATAAAAATAAATGGGAAAAAAAAAAAAACTGATGGTCTAGGAAAGAAAAAAAAGAGTTTGCAGGGGAACAATCATAGATTTCTGCAAATGAAATGGCATTATGTCAGAAGTTTGCTTAAAATACTCTTAAAGTCAGAAAGATGAAACGAGATTGGCAAAATACTGGTAACTACCAAAGCTGGTTGATGGGTACAGGAAGGTATATTATGCTATTTTCTCCATATCTGGGTTATGTTTTAAAATTTCCATAGTAAAATATATAAAAAAGGGATTGCAAAGGATCCCAAGTAGCCAAAACAATTTTGAAAAAGAATAAGTTAGAGGCCTAACACTTCGTAATTTCAAAACTTACTACAAAGCTGCAGAAATCAAAACAGTGCTATACGGGTATAAGGATAGATACATATACCAACAGGAAGAATTCAGAGTCAGAAATAAACCTACACACTTATGGCCAACTGCTATCAACAAGGAGGCCAAGACCATTCAAGGGAGTAAAGTATGATCTCTTCAATAGTACTGGGATGTCCACATGCAAAAGAATGAAGTTGATTCACACTATATAAAAAATTAACTTAATATCAAGGACCTAAATGTTAGAGCTTAAACCACAGAACTCATAAGAAAACAAAAGGGTAAATCTTCATGACACTGAATTTGGCAATGGATTTTTAGAAAGGACTCATAAATCACAAACAACAAGAGAGAAAATAAATTGGATTTCATCAAAATAAAAAAGGTTTAGTACATCAAAAGACACTATCAAAGGACTGTCCTGGTGGTCCAATGGGTAAGATTCTGCCTTGCCAACCTGGATGAGAAGGAAGTTTGGGGGAGAATGTATACATGCAAACGTATGGCTGAGTTCCTTTGCTGGTCACCTGAAATGATCACAACATTGTTTGTTAATTGGCTGTACTCCAATACAAATGCTGAAAGCTTGAAAAGAGAAAAAAAAAAAAAAAAGAATCTGCCTTGCAACGCAGGAGACGAGGGTTCGTGTGGAGCAATGAAGCCCAAGTGCTACAACTACTGAGTCTGCTAAGTCCACATGCCACAACTAGAGAGTCTGTGCTACAGCAAAAGATCTCACATGACACAACAAAGATTCTATGTGCTGCAATGAAGATCCAATGCAGCAGCCCTCTCAGAAAAAGACACTATCAAGAACACAGCCTACAGAATACAGAACATATTTGCAAATCATGTATCTGGTAAGGATCTAGTGTCCAGAATTTATGTGCTGTGTTTAGTCGCCCAGTCGTGTCCGACTTTGTGATCCCAGGGACTGGAGCCCGCCAGGCTCCTCTGTCCATGGGCTTCTCCAGCCAAGAATGCTGGAGTGGGTTGCCACGCCCTCCTCCAGGGGATCTTCCCAACCCAGGGACTGAACCCAGGTCTCCCGCATTGCAGGCAGATTCTTTACCAGCTAAGCTACCAGGGAAGTCACCCATAATTTATACAGAACTCTTAACAACTCAGAAACACAAGTCAACTAAAAAAATAGGTAACAGAATTGAACAGATGTTTCTCAAAAGAAGATATACAAATGACCAAAAAGCACATAAAGGTATGTTTAACATCGTTAGTCATTAGGGAATTGCTAATCCAAAGGACAATGTAAAGAGACACCACTTCACACTTACTAAGATGGCTAGAATCAGAAAAACAGAAAATAACCAATGTCAGAGAGGATGTGGAGAAACCGGAACCTTCATACACTGCTGGTTGGAATGTAAAATGGTTCAGCCACAGTGCAAACAGTTCAGCATTTCCTCTAAGAGTTAAGCATAGAATTACTGTATGCTCCAGAAATTCCAATCCTCAAGAAAAACTTTCTTGAGGTAAAAGTAAGAATAGATATTTGGGAGGCAGTAACTTACATAAACTTCACATGTAACCAGGAGCACAAATCACCAATCACAGTCCTTCTGTGGTGAACTCACTAAGGAAACTAACAGAGGGAAACGATCCTTCCCGTTACAAAATAATCAGTTTGGTCTTAATAAAACTGCAGTAAATAACTGAAAACAGGAAATAGCAGATGCTATTTTTCCCCAATGCAACATAGTGAAAATGTTAGCTGCTCAGTCATGTCCAACTCTGCGACCCCATGGACGGTAGCCCACCAGACTCCTCTGTCCATGGAATTCTCTAGGCAAGAATACTGGGGTGGGCTGCCATTCCCTTCTCCAGGGGATCTTCCCCACCCAAGGATCGAACCCGGGTCTTCTGCAATGCAGGCAGAGGCTTTACCACCTGAGCCACCAGGGAATGCAACAAAATCATGCAATAATTAATGTTAGAACAGTTACTGTCTCTCTTTTAATGTTATGAGTTATCTAATTCAACTTAAATCACATTCATGACACATTGAAAGTGAAGATACAATATATTAAGAGGAAATAAAGAAATGTACCTACCTGGGCCACTCAACATGGCTTTTATTGTTCCTGATGTTAGCGCATGTTCTCTCTTTACAATAAATTCATGACCATCTGAAGATATCAACTTGACATACATGGCATCAGGGCCCTCACAGCCACCATAGGTTTTCTCTTCTCCATCTAAAGTAAGGAAGTAGTAAAATTATTTCTGACTTACAAAATGGATTAAAAACAAACAGGTTTACCAAAGTTAGTATTTGAATAACTCAGACCTGGACCATTTCCCAAGATTTTAAAGTTTTTAACTTCTTGTATAACTAGTCTCTAAATATTCTAACCGCACAGTTTGTGGGATCTCAGTTCCCTGACCACGGATTGAACCTGGGCCATGGCAGCGAAAAGTGCTGAGTCCTAACCACTGGACCACCAGGGAACTCCCAAGGATGTTTACTTTAAACGAAAATATACTAGTATTTTCAAGGGAATAGTAACAATTCGTGAACATAGCAGCACATTCGAATTTAAGACTAAAAGAAAACATTCAAATAGTAAAACTTTAAATCTGTTATTTGAAATTCTCATTTTAAAAATAAAATGTATACTGTGTTTTGGAATAGATGTTTGTATGCCGTTTGAGTGCAACTTCTGACAAGCCCATATTCTCAAAATTAGGGCTTTCTTTACTCAGCGTTTTACTCTTGATGCATAAAAAATGACCAAAATGTTTTACTGCTCAGTTTAAATTATTCCATGAATACTGAAGTAATGAATATAGACAAGTATCATCTTTAAAAATTCAAAGCACAGGTGAAGTAGCTAGCAGCTACCTCCACTGCCTCCATGCTGGTTTTAGCCAGAGGAGTTTGTGCAATGTAACTTTTTGAGGGAGTATGTATTTTTATATATCTGTTTATAATCTTTTCTCACATGTATAACTTTACATGTTTGTATTGACAGAATTTAAATTTTTATGATTACCAATATTTGAAAGAAAACATCTTAAAGCTCATTCTAAAAACTCAGGAAGCCTTAGTGAGAAGTACAGAAGCTGAAGCCCTGTTTAATTACAAACATACATTCACTCATTCATCTGTTAATACAAATTCCTAAAACTGAGATTAATAAATATCAAAATCACTCATGTTCTACCACTGCCAAAATTGTTTAATCTGAATCTAATCAGGAGGAACCATTCAGACAAACCTAAATTTAAATGTGCTAGGGAAGACTTCACTCTTCACCCAATCTCTAAAGTAGGAAACTATTTAAAGGAGACAAAGATATAAATAAATACAGGAAGTAATCCTTGACTGGGCCCTTGATTTAAAAAGAATAAACCCACTGTGAAGAACACTATTGAAGAAACTGAAATTTTGAATATGGGCTGAATCAGGGAGATGCATGCTTAAGTGTTCAGTATGGAGTTTTACGTGCTGCATGCTCAGTTGTGGCCAACTCTGTGACCCCATCGACTGCAGCCCACTAGGCTCCTCTGTCCATGAAATTCTCCAGGCAAGGATACTACAGAGGGTTGTCATTTCCTACTCCAGAGGATCTTCCCAACCCAGGAATCAAACCAGACTCCTGCAGCTCCTGCATCGGCAGGCAGATTCTTTACCACTGAACCACCTGGGAGACTCCTTGAGTATTACATGTACAACTAAATAAATACAGGCAAAAAGGCTTATGTGTGTTTTTGCATGTATATGTGGGTATATAAACACACACACACAGGAAAAGCAAATATGGCACAACATTAATTGGCAAAGGCCACAGTGTATTATTCTTACAATTTTTCATAGTAAAAAGCTGGGGGACTCAAAAATGCAAGTAACTTCTAAATCACAGACTATTCAAGCATACAGATTTTTAAGTTTTTGCCAACCTCTGAGAACAAAAATAAAAATAATTATCAACTACTTAAATTTATACATTTAGTGACTTTGGGTTTTTTTTTTTTTTTTAAATGAAACCATTTTCCATGTCTGTTAGGAGAGTTTCTAATTTCTTAAGTAACAATTACTCACTAGCAATCACAAATTAAATCTGGCACAATAATGTTACTGATCTACCTTTCAGAAACATATAGTAAACACAGCTGTTGATATAAACAACTAATTTTCAATCCACTCTATTTTCTTACTTGCATTCACCGACTCTGAAGGTCTACCTTTGAGAAGAAAGCTTCAACTAACTGAATGACAAAATTACTTTCATATAACTTACCCATTATGTTCTTATGAAATTCTACTTTGCGTCCACAGGAACTTTAGTAGTTTCCTGAAAATATAACAATGCTATATTGAGATCAATGCCAGAGTAACATGTTTTCACCCATTATTATTTAATACATCCTTTAGTGTTACAAGTGCAAGGACTCGGTCTCTCTCAGCTAGGTAAGTTTCCCAGTCACCACAATAGGGAAGAGTATCAAGTTTCTGAACATCTGAGAGAAGATCACCTGCAGGACAGGGAATTCTAAATACAGATTTGTCTCCTACCTTTTTAAGGTAACTATTCTGACTACAGTTTAAAAATACAGATGTTGTTCATTAGGAGCTGAACTGAACTTGAAAGTGACTCTTGGCTTTAATCATCTTTGTATATTATATCTGCTAGACACTGGTAAACACTAAAGCAAGTATTTGCTAAATGAATGACATGATCAACCCAAGGATGTGACTTTCATGAGAAAAAAAACATAAGGCCTGCCCTCTTCTTAGCTAAGTGTGCACATCTATAATACAGGTTACTGTTCCCTCCATTCTGCACAGAGGCTACCAAAGTTCTGAGATTTAACAAAGAAGGAGTTAAAAATTAATTTTTGAGAAATCTTAAATTTTACAAAAGAAATGATTGCTAAAAGAAAAGAGCTCACATTTTCAGCAATTTGTATTTTAACAGCATTTCTTCAAAGGAGGATTTTATTTCTCCCAACATTATTTTTATGTCATTACCAGGAAAACAGCATATCCTAATTACCCTGTTCTCTAAGAAATTCCTGACCAATAAATCTATGTCGAGTTAAAGTGTTAGTTGTTCAGTTGTGTCTGACTCTTAGCAACCCCACAGACTGTAGCCTTCCAGGTTATTATCTCCACGGAATTCTCCCAGCAAGAATACTGGAGTGAATAGCCATTCCCTTCTCCAGGGTATCTTCCCAATCCAGGGATCGAACCTTGGGCTCCTGCATTACAAGCAGATTCTTTATCATCTAAGCCACCACCAGGGAAGCCCTAAATCTATGTAATCCCTCACCTTAAAAAATGATACCATTGATGTATAGTGAGGCTGAATGATTCGCTCCAGGGAGTGACAGAGTAGGAGTAAAAATTAAATGTTAGTCTAGAACACTCTCCAAGAATGGAGGGAGATATTTAAACGGCCATGTCTAAAGCAGGCAACATAACATTAGTACCAAGTTGAGGGTCTAATGAGTGTAAACACTGCATTAAATTCCTTGCATACATTATCTTATTTTAAAACAATACTTCCACAGGGAAGCCTTCACTACCGTTGTAGAGACTAGTAAACACTAAGAGGCTGCTCTACTTGCTCAAGGCTTCCATAGCTTAAGTGGCAACATGAGAATTTAAACCTAGATAGGTTTGCTTTAGAGCCCACATTCCCTTCCATTATTCCATAAAGCCATGGTAATAAATTCTGGCTCCTGTTAAAACTTCTTTTCCACTACTGTTGAGAGGTGCCAATATAAATCCTTGGATAGTTATTTAAAATTTAAAACCAGTACTATGTCATTTTATGGTAATAACAGTAAGCAATTTAACACATTTTTCAGTCATTATTAGTTTCTTCTGTTCATACTGCTTTGTACTCATCCTAAAACACACACACACAAAAGGAAAAGATGCTAAAAAAGGTAGAATTTCAAGAATTTCTTTTCTTTAAAAAATCTCCAGAGGAAAACCTTTAGGATGTTTATTTAACTAGCAGTTGCTAAGCAACCATGAAAAGTCACACCTTAGAAGCCCTCTGGGTAGCAACAGTTTTTCTACAGACTTCTTAATATAGTAAATAAATTCCATAATTTATACAAGGGTTAAAGGTTGGGTGGGGAAGGGAGCTCCCCATTAGTAACAAAGAGTAAATCAGTATCAGCAAGAGTAGATAGACTCTGATACCTAAGAAGTTAAAATAACTGAAATGATTAAATTTGGACTTAACCCACAGATATACATATATATATATTTATATATATATAAATCTAAGTTTGGAGTTACAAAAGCTCAGTGTGAACATTTACTCCATAACTGAGCAAGTTCTCGAAATACGAATTAGGTAGGTAAAAGGAAGTGGTTGAACAGTGGGTTGAGAATAGTTCTAGGCAGAAGACATGAACAAAGGCTTGATGTCATTGTGCTTTTAAAGTGTCATATATAAAATTACTCTTAGCATTTTTTAAAAAATGTTTTGGTAAAAAACAGAAATTCTGGTGAGCCTAAGGCCTATACTGAAGTCAGTTTTCAGCCTAGTGTCATTGAACACCAAAAAGATCTTTTAACTGCCCATCCCTTATTTGAAATGTTACCTTTATCATACACTATATTACTACATACATTATATTACTACTATATTACTATCATACACTATATTACATGGATTCCTAGATTGTATTCTGTTCCATCAATCTTGTTTATTACCTGATCAATATCCCTAGTTTTAATCACACAACAGTGTGATAAACATGCTTTTGCTAAAGAGTTGGGCAAGTCCCCATTCTGTGATCACACATTTCTTGTTAGGTCTACTTTTAGTACTTGACAGTTCCCATTATGAATGAGATCTGTTTTATGTTATACTTTCTGAAAGGCTATTGCTGGTGTTTTAAAGAAAACCTTTTACATTTGGTAAGTTGACCTTGTATTCCATCATCTTCACAGAACTCTCTTACTAGTTCTAACAGTTTTTCAGCTGACTTGCTTGGATTAGCAAAGCAGATGAGCGCAACAGCTGCAAATCTACAGTTCTGCAGATGTCTGACTCATTACTCACAAGAATACAATAGCGATTAAAGAACCAAATGTTAAAAAAAAAAAAACCCACTGAACTCTAGAAACATATCAGAAGAAAAAAATACAAATAGCTCACAGACCCCTATAAAAATGTTTGATTCCAATGGCCACATGAAAACTAAAACATTAAAACTTGCTAAGATCCAAGATTTGAATGGGAGGGGAAATGGGTAATATGAAACAAAAACAGTATAAACTTATGAAACATTCTGGGGCAGTGAAAAAGATTAAGTTAAAATATATGTATATAATAACATGGAAATACCACCAAGGTAAACTGTTGATTTTTTTTAAAAGCAGAAAAGAATGATAGGTATAGTTTCATGCCATTTATGAAAAATAAATGATTTCTCACCGATTAAACTCATGTTTTCTGCAGGAAAATATATAAAAATGACCCTGAATAGCCAAAACAATTCTGAGAAAGAATAGAGGGAACATGTTCCCTGCTTTTAAATTCCACTACAAGCTGCTGTGCTGCTGTCTAGCGCTCAGTGATGAACGGAGTCTTACACGTAAGATGCAGAAGGCATGCTACGCTGTGGTCAGCTGCTCAGTCGTGTCTGACTCTTTGTGACCCCATGGACTGGAGCCCATCAGGCTCCACTGTCCATGGGCTTTCTCAGGCAAGAATACTGGAGTGGGCTGCCATTTCCTTCTCCATACTGCAAACTACAGTAATCCCAACAGTATGTAAAAACAGTCTCATAGACTAATGGCAGAACAGAGAGCCCAGAAATGAGACCACAGTTACATGATCAATTCATCTATGATAAAAGAAGCAAAAATATTCAGTGAGAAAAAGACAGCCTCTTCAACAAATGGTGTTGGGAAAACTGGGCAGCTTATATGCAAAAGAAACAAAACTGAACTTTCTCACACCATATACAAAAATAAACTCAAAAGTGTATTAAATACTTAAACATAAGACCTGAAATCATAAAGCTCCAAGAAGAAAACATAGGCAGTACATTCCTTGACACTGGTCTTAGCAGTATTCTGTGGGATATGTCTCCTCAGGCAAGGAAAACAAAGCAAAAGTAAACAAATGGAACTATATCAAACTAAAGAAAAAGCTTATGCAAACCAAATGAAACTGTTAACATAATTAAAAGGCCACCTATTGAATGGGAGAAGTGTGCAAACAGTATGTCTGATAAGGGGTTAATACCCAAAATATGGGGTTGGCCAAAGTTGAAGCTCCAATACTTGGGTCACCTGACGCGGAGAGTCAACTCACTGGAAAAGACCCTGATGCTGGAAAAGGCTGGAGCAGAAGGAAAGAGGGTTACAGAGGATGAAACGGTTGGATGGCATCATCAACTCAATGGACATGAGTTTGAGCAAACTCTGAGAGATAGTGAAGGACAGGGAAGCCTGATGTGCTGCAGTCCATGAGGTCAAAAAGGGTAGGACACAACTGAGTGATTGAACAACAACAAAAAAAGTTCGTTAACATCTTAAGGAAAAGCCAGAATAAACTTTTTGGCCAACCCAATATTTAAAGAATTCATACAACTCAAAATCAAAACCCCCCAATCAACCCAACTGAAAAATGGGAAGAGGACCAGAGTAGACATTTTCCCAAAGACGACACACAGATAGCCAACCAATACATGAAAAGATGCTCAACATCAAAAATCACCAGGGAAATGCAAATAGAAACTGTAATAAGATACCACTTGAGACCCATCAGAATGGCTATCATCATTTTTGACAATTAATAAATAACAAGCACTGGCAAAGATGTGGAGAAAAGGGAACCCTTACACAGCATTGGTAGGACTGTAAATTGATGCAGCCACCATGGAAAACAGCATGGAAGTTCCTCAAAAAATTAAAAATAGCACTACCATAGATCCAGCGTTACACTTCTGCAGATTTTTTCTAAAGTCAACAAAAATGCTAATTCAAAAAAAAATGCATGCACCCCTGCATTCATTTTAGCATTATTTACAAAAGTCAAGATATGGAAGCAATCTAAGTGCCCATCAACAGATGAATGGATAAAGATGGGACATACACAATACAAGATTACTCATACAAAAGAGTATTACTCAGTCATAAGAAGAATGAGATCTTGCCATCTGCGACAACATGGGTATCATGCTAAGTAAAATAAGTCAGTTAAGTCAAAGACTGAAAGACAAAAACTGTATGATCTCACTTACATGTGGAATCTAAACACCAAAATGAATGAACAAATGTTAACAAAACAGAACCAGAGTCACAGAACAAACCGGGGGTTGCCACACGAGAATAGGGTGGAGGAATGAGTCAGACAAGGGAGATTAAGAGGTACAAAACTTGGGAGGGGACATACATATACCTACGGCTGATTCATGTTGATATTTGGCAGAAACCAACAGAATTCTGAAAGCAATTATCCTTCAATTCGGAAAAAAAAAAAAAAAAAGAGAGGTAACAAACTTCCAGTTAGGAGTCATGAAACATGTGGATAAAACATAAAGCATGGGGAATACAGTCAAATATTTTAGCATCCTTGTGTAGTAACAGACGGTACTAGACTCACCATCGTGGTGATCATTTTGTAATGTTCAGAAATACTGAATCATCCCTGGTGGCTCAGACTGTAAAGAATCTGCCTGCAATGTGGGAGACCTGGGTTTGATCCCAAGGTAGGGAAGATCCCCTGGAGGAGGGCATGGCAACCCACTCCAGTATTCTTGCCTGGACAATCCCCATGGACAGAGGAGCCTGGTGGGCTACAGTCCATGGGGTCACAAAGAGCTGGACACAACTAAGCGACTAAGCACAGCACATGCTGTACATCTGAAACTAATGTTGTATTGTGGGTCAATGACACTTCAATTTTTTTTTAAAAAGAGCATTGAAATACATGTCTGAAAGTACTAGTTATTTCTAGTTATTTAACTAGAAAACTATGATTTAAAACTGATTTTTTAAAAAGAAACAAGTATGTGGAACTAAGCTGCTTATGAAGGAAACAATGGTCAGTCAGCCTGATAATTTGTTCTTAATAATATGTAAGAATATGATTACTTTGGAAAATGAAGTAAATTACATTAACCAAAAATTAATGTTTAGGACTATTTGAAGAGGCAATTAGAGAGGCTTTGGCCATTAATACAAATTGACAGAAGTTACACAATTCTAGTTGATAAAAGACATTAGAATATTTTGCCTAGAATGTGCTTATTGTGTTGCTGAATTTGTGTCTCAGGATGATATAAAATTCTCATTCTGGGACTTCCCTGGTGGTACAGTGGTTATGACTCTGAGCTTCCAATGCAGAAGATATGGGTTCAATCCCTGGTCAAGGAACTAAGATCCCACAGGCCATGCAACACAGCTGAAACATTAAAAAAAATTTTTTTTCTATCTTGAGACTCAGATAGGTTTAAGTAATAAGACTTCTGTTTCTTCATCTCCCAAATGAGGAAACCGGACTAAACTGTGTCTGAAGTCCCTTCCAGCTCTACCATTTTATGACTGAACCCATCTGAAATTCACCCTCCCTCTACAGATGCCCATAATTCCCAATTTCTCATCTTTATTAAGCAGAGTGGCTCCCACACAGCACAGAACTCAAGAGCTCCAGAGTGCTGTGTGTTCCACTGAGGCTGTCTGCCACACCCTGTAACCAACCTTATCTCCCTCTCAGGCAATGATCTCCAAACTCCTTTGTCTCAGTCTAAAAAGTAAGAGCAAAAGGACTTCCCTGGTGGCTTAGTGGTAGAGAATCAGTCTGCCAGTGCTGGAAACATGGGTTCGATCCTTGGGTTGGGAAGATCCCCTGCAGAAGGAAATGGCAACCCACTCCAGTATTCTCGCCTGGGAAATTCCATGGATAGAGGAGCCTAGTGGGCTACAGTCCATGGGGTCCCAAAGAGCAGGACACAACAATTATACATTCTATGTACTATAAAATAATTTTTAAAAACCTTTCAACAATGGACTAAGAATAAAAAACAAATACAAAGCAACCCCAGAGCAGGCTTCAGTCCACTGTTAACATGAGGGCTGGCACCATACACACGTCACAGTCTCTATACTCCTGAACCCCCTGCTCCTCCTCTGATGTAGCCAACCCACCCCAAATCCCAATCCTGGCCAGTCCAACTCTCTACCCAGCTCAGGCCTCAAATAAAAAGCTGAACTGGCTGAAGAAAACTCACAACCATTTTGACTGGTCTCTAATTTTAAATCTATGGCCACACACTTTAAACAGGGACTTGGTATCACAGTGATCCCCCTAACTAACTAGTTAACTGGCTTTCCTACTCAGAAAATTTACAGCTTCTCTTAAACCTCCCATACTCCTCTCCTCCCTATCCTAACAACTTCACTTATTTCAAGAAAACAGAACAAATCACTTCAAATGCCTTGTCTTTTCCACCTTCATCCTACCTGCATACCTATATACCATATACTTTGTCCATTTTCCTGTTTCAAAAGCTGCATAAAAATCATCCTTCCTACCACAGTGATCCAAACACTTTGCTCTGCCCCTATTCCCATCAACACATCAAACGCTGTAACATCATCAGGACCACAACTTCTCCATAACCCACAATAATCAATCTTTTTAGACTACTAGTCCAATCAAAGTGCTCTTGTCAAATTTCAATTACTTGGTCACTAGGACAATTTGTAATCCTCATCTTTCTCTTTTATAGTTAACTCCACCATCTCTTCTTCCATTAGCATTACAGAGGCCACACCCTCCTGGCCTTTCTGTTCCCATCACTGCTCCTCTGACCAGAATGCTCCCTTCCCAGCCATCTGTCCTCTTCTCCATCAATATTCTTGATGTCCTCTGGTCCATATTTTTAAGTACCACCTATAAAACATGACTCCAAGATTATCTCCCGAGCCTGACTTCTGCTCTGAGCAACAGTAGTGGGTATCCTATTGCCTACTACTGCACATATTCTAAGCTGTATAAAATTATCAAATTCAGTACACTCTATACAGAACTCCTGCTTTATTGCTTAGAAACCAGTGCACCTGCCCCTGTCTTCCTCATTCCAGGAGATGGTGCTACTGTTCACCCAGATGTTTGGGCAAAGCAAGGTGGTTCTTCCAGATTTTTTGTCCTGGGGTTAGAGTAAGACCCATTTGGTTCCATCTTCAAACTATACTCCAAATCAGACTGCTTCTCACTTCCAACTCTACATCTCCAGTTCAAGCTACCACAGCTCAACTGAACTACTACAAGTCACCTTAGGAGCTAGTTTCTCCAGTTTCCTCCAACTCAATTTGCCACTCAGCACTTAGTCATCAAAAGCATTCCCCTACACAAAATCCTCTAATGGCTTCTCATTACAAACAGAGCAAAAAGTTCCATTTGATTTACTGCTTGCTAACCATTCTGCTCCCATCTCCCATCACTTTTCCTCATGCTCCAGCCACACTGACCTTCTAAGTATTGTAATGGGTCAAGTTCATTTCTCTTGAGGTCTATGCATTTGCAGTTACTGCTCTCTCAAAAACTCTTCCTTCAGATCTTCATTATTTTGGTCTCCAAGCAAAACATTAAGTCTTCAGAGAAGTGGGTCTTCCTTGAGCACGTCTCTTTCAAAATTACACACTCCCACCCTAGTCACCCTAACTTAATCTAACTCTAAATCTAGTTATATTCTTTACACTTATCGCCATCTGAAACTATATTTGCTTACTTAATGTACAGTCTCTCTTTCCTCAAGCTCCAGGAGGGCAGGCCTCATATGTAGTGCCTAACATATAGAAGATGAAGATGCTCAATAAATATTTGAGTGAATGGCACTATAGTTTTCTTAATCACCAAAGCTTGAAATCACTGATGAGATTTTTCTGATCTTATTTAATAATGGAACAGTAAACATATAGGACGGATTACCTACAATGCATTAACACATACCAATATAAATACAAAGACATTTCAGATTATTTTCTAATACTGAAAAATCTACAAAAAAAAAAAATCCAAAAAGCAATTTATAATATACAAATATTACTTTATAACTTGATATATAGAACTGACTCTAACTTCTGACTACAAACTATTGCCTAATCATATTACAGAATTACCACAATGCAAAGAAACTAGCATCTTCCATTTGAAATAAATTTATATATATACTTTGGAATGGTAGTTATTGGTTATTAGGTCGATCACATACTTAAGGAAAAAGGACAGTCCTTTAAAAATTATGAGGCCAAAATCATCACTGGCAATAAGCACTTAATATCCAGACGACAGGGGCCATAGTTGTCTCTTTGCCATTGTATCTCCGAAATGAATGAATCCACATGTGAACAGTGATGTTTCAACATCATGAATTATACCACAATTACAATGTAAACGAGATCGGAGATGTCTCATTTTAGTCCACTAAACAAAACAGGAAAACTATCTGGAGATCAAAAAGCAAATTTGGCAGTTTGAAAATAAGGTTTTAAAACTCTAAAGGATTTCGGTTGTTTTCTATACTGAAGGCGACGCAGAGTAGAAATGCTCGCACTAATAACTCGAACTCCATAAACTATACTAAAGAGGTCCACAGGAGAAACTTAATGGCCACCGTACTTGACACTAGCTGCCTCCATCAGATAAGACTGGGCGGCAGATGCTCGACAGACCCAAACCAAGTCGGGCAGAGATCACCCAACAAGTTGCCCCGAAGGTAAAGTTCTCGGTGACCCGCCTCAGGAAAGCGCGAGGGCCCTCTTCTGTGACGGGACTGACTCCAAGGAATGGACGAGCCTGAGTGCACCCGGGGAAAGCAAAAAAGGAAAAGCGACAGGGCTGCCATGCTCCTAACTCCACCCTCCTCGCGCTCAACCCCGAAGAGGCCCAGTCTCGCCAGCCGCCGCCCCTCCTTCTTCCCTTTTCCAAGCCCACCGAGCCGCGCCAGGGAAGGTCCCGCCGCCCTCCTCTCCCCTCCCCCAAACCAGGAGCCGAAGCGGCAGGGGAAGGTTAAGCTTCCGTTCCTTCCCCGCCCAAATGGGAAGGGGTGGGAAGTGGGATGGCGAGAGCACCCAATACGAGCCTCCCCCGTCCCCCACGCGGGCCCAGAGCTCCGTTCCCACCCTAGCCCGAGACTCACTCGTCAGCTCCGCAGCAACCGCAGCCACCGCACCGGGTCCCCGCGCACCGCCACAGCCCCTACACCAGGGCCGCCCCCCCACCCCCAGCTGCCTGCCGCCGTGGGTTCCGGGGCAGCAAGAGGAATCACTTCCGCTGGGTCACAGATGCTTTCTACGCGCGGGAGATTAGTACCTGGTGAGGCGGAGACGCGCCGAGGCCGTTGCTTGCCGGCGTCTACAGGAAGTGCGCAGCGCCCTCTCCCTTCTCCCACGGGCCAGCCTGAGAGGACTGCGGTGCCGGGAAAAGGCTCAGCCAATCCTATTTTGGGTCTTCTGATTCCCAGCATGCAGCGCCGACCTTAATCTGATTTCCGAAGGGACCTCATTCTTGAAGCGTTGCTGGGAGTGGAGGGGGTCGGGGGTCCGAGGCAGCATTGCATCCTGGGATTTGTAGTTTCTCTGGTGGGTACTGACGTGTTTGGCGGAGTCAGCGCTGCAATCTGGAACTTGTAGTTTCTCACGCCGAGTCTTAAAGAGTCTGGTAATTTTGGAGGTTGTCCCTGCCCCTCCTTTGCGGGTAAGCCTAGAGGTAGCAGACGTCTGCAGAAGAAACGTCGGAAAGTGGGGGTGCGGTTTCTATGCTAACAAGATCGTGCTCTTTATGAAGCAGTTTCTGTCTTTTGTGAAAAGTTGCAGAGCTTATTGAAGAGCATCTCGGCAGCTCGTGAAATAGCTGGCCTCATTTCCTCTCTTCCCGGTACTTTCAGTGTTTACTGAAAACAGCCACGCCCCCCCCCACCCCCCCCCACTCGGAGGCCTTAACCCCATATCCTGTCTCCCTCCAGCCATCCGGTTGCTCATTTGGATTCTGAAATCATACACAGAAACTACGGCCACGAGTACTCAATTCTGACACCATCTTTGTCACTGCACGCCCCCTCTGCCCCTCCTTCCTCTGCTGTCTTCTCCCACTGTCTCCTCGGCGCACTATCTCCCCACTCCTCCCATCTGCCTATCCTTTTTACAGATCTTACCTCCACTTAAGATAGGGTTCTATCCTGAAACCTCATGGGAAGTTGAAAATACCAGTCTAAAATGCACTGGTTAGACCTAACCTATTCAACACAATTTAGCCTAGCTTACCTTAGACTGTGCTCAGAATACTTATATCAGCCGGCAGTTGGGCCGAGATCATCAAATACAAAGCTTATTTTACAATAGAGTGTTGATTATCTCAGGTAGTTTATTGATTCCTGTACTGAATGTGAAAAACATAATGTAAGTGTATAGGTGGTTTACCCTCCTGATTGGGTAAGTGATTAGAAGCTTCAAAACCGAGGAGAGAGTATTATACTGCATCTTTCATACTGAATATAGCTCAGGAAAAGATTAAGATTCCAAATTGTGTATGGTTTCTTCTGAATCTTACAGCTTTTGCACCATCATAAAGTCAAGAAATTATAAACTGAACTATCATAAGTCAGAGCTGCCTTTACTTGCTTTCCTGTGGTGAAATTTAGGCACCCTTCCAGGAAGAGTGAAACAGCTAAATAAAGTTCACCCTCTGTTTACTGGACTGAGGCATGAAAGGAATGTAGGGCCAAGACTCTCACCATTGCAAGTTGCTCAACTAGGACTGTTGTGTAATGATGTCCACAAAAGGAAAACACAGGCACCCAGAGTTTGTTGACCTAATTAGTGACTTTTGCCTGAAAGACACTTTTAGTTCATTTGGCAGATTAAAAAGTGTTGCAAAAGCAATACCAGACAGACTGTTGGGGGTTAATTTTTCCAAGCCTTTGCAAAAATGCTTAAGGTTTTTTGGTTGTATTAGCTCAGAATAGAGTTTGGTAAGGTGGAGAGGCAATGGGATGAGGAGTCTGTGGGCTCATTTTCAACTGAACTTTTCCTCCTTTACTTCAGGAGTGTTGTTTTCACCCCTTAAAACGTCCATTTCCTCATTGCCTTATCACCTTCTAAAAGGATCACTATGTTGGTTGCCTAGAAAATGATAGAATTTTTCAGGTGAGGATGCTGAGGCTAACTAATGCCAGATTTAGGGCTAAAATCTAGTCAAGGATTGTTTTTTAAAAATGCAAAATTTACTTAGGATATTATTTATAATGTAAATAATAATTTATTATTTACATATAGTAAATGTATTATACATGGTTATAAAAATGTAGAAATTGCAGATACATTTGGTGTTTCAATACACTTTTACATAGATTATACTGTATTTATATGGTTCTTTATACTATTTATTTTCCTACTTAACAAACCTCAATAACCCACACTTTTGTAACCAAAATCTCCACAACATCATTTTTAATGTCTATAGAATTACACTGTCTAAATGTACCATCAGTCACTTAAGTATTTTCTTAAATGTTGGACATTGACCTTATTTTCAAGTCACTTTATGTAATACTGTATTCAGGATCTGCAGAAATCTTTGACCATGTTTCTGTTTCTTTAGAATATGAACATTTTAAAAGTTCTTGATAATCTGTTGACAAATTCTTTTCCTAAAAGACTCTCCTGGTTTAACTTCCAACCCAGTATAAAGAAGTATTTAGGGTTCTTATTAAATACTGGGTTTACCAAAAATTCTCTTTTCTTTTTTCCATCATACCATTCTGTCCTTAAGCTTAAGTTAAAGGAGGGGAAAGGGCAGGGTGGATGGGAAGGAAAGATAGCTAAAAAACAAACAAAAATTACATATAATAATGGTGGCCAAAAAAGAAAAAAAAAATAATGGTGGCCATACAGTCTACAAGGGATACCCATTTTCAATTTTTCCATGAGCCTCCGTCTTAAAACCCTCTCAGACGGTCTGAATGGGGAAATCAAGGATTATTTTGAAAACAGCCTTAGTATCATTCTAAAATCGCACTCAAGTAGTATATATTTTAAAAATATCTCTAAACTACTAGAATTGGGAAATCTTTAACCATGAATAATAATTTCATATAACTCTATAGCACAACATTTTCAGAATATGATCTCATTTCAGCTATTTAGAAACTCTGAGTAGACCAAATAGTATTTCCATCTGCCTACAGTTTCTGTAGGAAGAAACTAAGCTTAATGGAAAATAAAAATTCACATTCTCTCAATGTATTGTTGAAGTAATCATACAAAAAGGCATTAGACTGAGATGACTCTGATGTCTTGGTAGGTTAATGAGCAACCCCAGATTCAATCCTGTGAATACCTCAAGGGTAGGAACAACCAATCACAAACATCCAATGAGATTTTTCTCAAATAATGCAACAGCATAAGCTATAACAATCAAATAATTTCCTTGCTTTGAATGTGCATCTTCTCTATAAAAACCTTGCCCCTAGCTCCTGTCAGTGGCATGCTCATGACCGTTTCAAGTTTGGTGTTGTACAATTGGAATAAAGTTTTGCTCAAATAAATTCTCAGAAATTTTAGTGTGCCTCAGTTTATCTTTTTAGAGCTATTAAACACTATATGAACAGCAAATTTAAATATGTATCAGTACTGCTGCTGCTAAGTTGCTTCAGTTATGTCCGACTCGTGGCGACCCCATAGACAGCAGCCCACCAGGCTCCTCCGTCCCTGGGATTCCCCAGGCAAGAACACTGGAGTGGGTTGCCATTTCCTTCTCCAATGCATGAAAGTGAAAAGTGAAAGTGAAGTTGCTCAGTTATGTCCGACTTGTAGCGACCCCATGGATTGCAGCCTACCAGGCTCCTCCACCCATGGGATTTTCCAGGCAAGAGTACTGGAGTGGGCTGCCATTGCCTTCTCCAATGTATCAGTACAATAATGGCTAATTGATGTTGTTTGTAATATGTACTACACTAAAGCAAGAGGTTTTTCTTTTTTCTCAGGTGACCTGGAATCTTAGTTCCCCAAGTGGGGATGGAACTGGCAGCCCTTGCATTGGAAGCACAGAGTCTTAACCACTGGACCCCCAGGAGAGTCAAGTGACATTAAAAGATAAGCAGAAGATAAAGGAAGTGAAGTTACAATAGCCAAACCCTGGAAACAACCTGTCAAGAATACTGGAGTGGGTTGCCATTTCCTTCTCCAGGGGATCTTCCCAACCCCAGGGGATGGAAAACGCAGCTCTTGCATTACAGGCACATTCTTTATCACTGAGCCACCTGGGACGTCCACAAAGGAATATTACTCATTCATAAAAAAAGGACAAAATAATGCTATTTGCAGCATCATGGATACAACTAGAGAGTATCATACTAAGTGAAGTGAGTCAGAAAGACAAATACTGTACGATATCACTTTTATGTGCAATCTAAAATATGGCACCAA
Organism: Dama dama; assembly: GCF_033118175.1. NCBI lineage: Eukaryota > Metazoa > Chordata > Mammalia > Artiodactyla > Cervidae > Dama > Dama dama. The sequence goes on from NC_083701.1 coordinate 36,926,160, forward strand.
CAAACATACCTATGAAACACATTCACAGACAAAACTACTACATTTAGAATGAATAAACAGCAAAGTTGTACTGTATGGCACAGGGAACCATATCCAGTCTCCTGGGATAAACCAGAATGGAAAAGAATACGAAAAAAGAATGTATATATGTGTATAACGGAGTCACTTTGCTGTACAGCAAATTAGCACAACACTGTAAATTGACTATACTTCAATAAACTAAAGAAACAAGAAAGAAAGTGAAATTATCCATAAAGAAATAGTATTATTTTAACCTTCTCAGTTCAGTTCAGTTCAGTCTCTCAGTTGTGTCTGACTCTTTGCGACCCCATGAATTGCAGCACGCCAGGACTCCCTGTCCATCACAAACTCCCGGAGTTTACTCAAACTCATGTCCATCGAGTCGGTGATGCCATCCAGCCATCTCATCCTCTGTCATCCCCTTCTCCTCCTGCCCCCAATCCCTCCCAGCATCAGGGTCTTTCCCAATGAGTCAACCCTTCGCATGAGGTGGCCAAAGTATTAGAGTTTCAGCTTTAGCATCAGTCCTTCCAATGAACACCCAGGACTGATCTCTTTTAGGATGGACTGGTTGGATCTCCTTGCAGTTCAACGAACTCTCAAGAGTCTTCTCCAACACCACAGTTCAAAAGCATCAATTTTTCAGCACTCAGCTTTCTTCCCAGTCCAACTCTCACATCCATACATGACCACTGGAAAAACCATAGCCTTGACTAGACAGACCTTTGTTGGCAAAGTAATGTCTCTGCTTTTTAATACGCTATCTAGGTTGGTCATAACTTTCCTTGCAAGGAGTAAGCGTCTTTTAATTTCATGGCTGCAATCACCATCTGCAGTGATTTTGGAGCCCAATTTATCTTTCTAGATACCCAGAAAAAGGTAGACAGGATTTGGAGTTGTGAAGGTGGCACTATTTTAGACTATTAGTTTGTTTCTCTCCTATGCAAATAACATTTTGAGTAAAACACATGGTTCTGAAATAAACAAAAGAGTGTATTAACTAGATGGATGCTCATCCCTCAATATTCAGCTGAACCTGAACCTCTGGCCATTCTCAGGCTAAATTAATCATTCTGTGTCTTGGGCTTCTGTAACATTTCATAAATGGGTATGTTTCAATTATAATAAAACATTATATTTTAACTTATTTTTTAGGGTTTCCTTCACTGTGTGTTAGTGGAAGCACACTGGCTGAAACTGCCCACCCTGGCCAGGTACTATAGTTTGTGTGAGCTGTTTTATGACATGAGGTCCTGATAAGGAATGTGGAACTAACAAGCCACCACCAATCAGAAGCATTGGGGAAAAGTCAGGAGGAGACACCACATGTCTGACCACTTCCCAGAGTCCTTCTTCCTGGTATCCATCTTCCTTGAGCTATGCCTAAGCCACCAGGAAGGACCCTGAGTCAGAATGATTGGTCAAAGACAACCTGGAAACATCCTATCATCATAAAACCCAAGACTGTGAGCCACATGGCAGAGCGGTTCTACTGGGTTTCCTTACCCTACAGCTCTCCACCCAGATGCCCCTACCCAGTCATCTTTTGCTTACTCAGCTCATGTGTGTCCTTGGGCAATTCATCTGAGTGTTACACAAGAGCCCTCTCTCCGGCCTTGGAAGGGATTCCACTTCCTGCAACACAAGCACTGTGGATTCCCAGTTTTATTCAGTATCTTTATAGCCTCAGCTTCTGAGTTAGTCCTGGCAATAGGCAAGGCACTCAATACCTCTTTAACTAATAATGAATTATCCAGTACACGGATGAGAATGATTTCAGAAAACAAATTTGACAAGTATCAACAGTCAGTGAACGAATTCCACTTATTTTCTACCAACTCATTGGCTGGATCAAATTACCATTCATTTTTGTTCAAACGTGTAATGTATTATTCCTCTGTGCCAATAGATTAGAAACATTTTCCATAAATAAAATGTTTAGGGGGGCCTACAAAGTGACACCCAGGAAAATGAAACATTTAACTCGGGCTTCCAGGATTTGTCCTTTGAGCATGGCTCTCTCCTCTATCCTTCCACACTGTTATAAAGAGGCCAAGACTCTAGCCTGCCTGGCATCTCCGTCCACGCCTGGAGCATCCCACACTCCCCTCTGTCCTTCCACACTGTTATAAAAAGCCCCACACTCCGACAAGGGGAAGCAGCGTGCAAGCTGGGCGTCTGCTGGTCTCCGCAGCAAGAGTCTGGTCCGGTGCAGAGCTCAGCGCGCAGAGAACGCGCGAGGCTGTGCACGTTGCAGCCGTGCCGTATGTTCTGCGCACGCGCCGGCGGCCCAGCCTGCCCCCTGGGCCTTCTGGGGGCTGCGCCTGCGCGGCTCGTTCCGGCCCGGGACTGGTGAGAAGCCGCGGTTTAGGGTGCCGAAGTGCCGCCGCAGTGAGGTCGCTTTTCCTGGTTGGGTGCGGGATGCTGCTTCTGGCGTTGGGCGGCCCGTGGGCGGCCGGACTGCGGCTCGGCGGGAAGAGGACAGCAACGTGGGCCTCCACCGCGCTCCGAGGCCCCAGGGCGGTCGTCTCGAGGGCGGCCTCCTGCAGAGGCTCCTCAGGGCGCGTCGGGGGCACGGGGCTGTCGGCTGCCGCGCCTGTTCTGCGTCGGGTGCGAGCCCAGGTCGGCGGTCAGAGGGCTTCCGGACCCGTGTGAGGGCGGGGGGTGGAAGTAGCATCGGGCCTGGGGAGCCCGGCTTCCCCTCAGCTTTTGCCCGGCGGCTCCTGTACGGAAGGCGCCCAGTGCGAGGCTGGCGGGAGTAGTATGTTTGGGCCTTGGGAACAGGCCAGTGCATCCCGGGGTTCACAGCACCCGCGAATCTAAGTGTCCCTTGGAAAGTGATTATTTTCTGGGCGGTTCTAGTCATTTTACAGATGGTTGCAAATCCAGCGAGGACTCAGCTTATTGCCTTTTCTGTCCTTGAGCGCAAGCTTGTAAGAGCTAATCTTCAAGGAAGTTAGATGCGCCATGTGGAGATGGAACTGAAAAAAACTCGGAGAACCTCTTTGAGTTCTATTTTTTATTAGGTGGCCCTATTTTTAGGAGTTACTTTGCTCCCTGGGTAAAAAACGGGATAAAGACGTTAATCCTTCTTATTTTAATCTGAATAAATTGTCTCCTAATCCTACCCTGTAAAATATTAGGATTAGCAAACATGCTGAAACTTGGAAAGCCAGTGCGGGAATTGAAATCTAATTAAATTTCAGTCTAAAGGAATTAGGCATGCCTTTTACATCTTCAAGAGGGTGTGTAGTGAAAGTCATTTTCAGAGGTTCTGGGAACTCTGTTCCTGTGAAATTGGATGTAGGAGTTCAAGTGGAAATTTTTCCTTATAGAGAACAAGGAATGGATAAAAAGTTTGGGGAAAGAATATATATATATAAAAATAGCTGTGCTATAAATATTTTAGAAGTATTAAAAACTACCTGGGCTTTATAAATACTGAATCTGCAGTGTTTTGCTTAAATAAAGTGATTTTTTTTAAGTGATTAAAAAAAAAAAAAAACCCAAAACTAATGCATTTAAATCTTTGCAGTTGAGTGAGAGTCACATGCAATAGAAGAAACTACTCCACTAACTTTTTACTTGTTTAAGGTCACACTTTATCTAACAAGCTTCTAGCTGGCATGCAAACCTAGGTCTTCAAACTCCCAATTCAGTGTCTACTTGTGAGTGGGATTAAGGAAAGCCTTTCTGTTAACTCAGTTTGAGTTCTTCAGCTCTGTAGATTATTTGGAAGAATTCCTTAAATCACCCTATATGAGAAGTTCTCTTTATAATATTTTTCAAAATAAACTTAAAAAAATTTAAAAGTTGGTCTAAAATGCAATTTATTATGCACTCACATCATGGTCTCTCTTTGAATAGATACCTGTTTGTTGGGAAAGAGGTGTTCGATGTTCACATACACAGCTTGACAAATCAGAAGATGGAAGGCTGATTTATACTGGGAATTTGGCCCGAACAGTATTTGGTGGGTAATCATGAATGAGGGTACTTCCTTTTTTCTCCCTTTTGATTACCTTAGCATGCGATACTTACTATTTTTATTGTTGTTTAGTTGCTAAGTCCTATCCGACTCTGTTAAGACCCCATGGACTGTTGCCTGCCTGGCTCTGCTGCCCATGGGATTTCACAGGCAAGAATACTGGAGTGGGTTGCCAGTGGTTCAGGGGATCTTCTTGACTCGGGGATCAAACCCACGTCTCTTGCATCTCCTGCATTGGCAGGTAGATTCTTTACCCCTGAGCCACCACTTCATAATTGGAAGACAGAAGGAAAAATTATAAGATTTAATAAAGGATTTGGAGGTTGAGACCTTTGCATTTTTAGGAAATTTACATTTTTATTTATCTATTCATTTGTTTATTTGGCTGCCTCAGGATCTTTGTCACGTGGGATCTTTTCTTGCATCTGGTCTCAGTAGTTGCAGCAGGCCCCCTACAATTGCATCTGCAATCCCCTTAGTTGCCCCCCCAGCATGTGGGATTGTAGTTCCCCACTGAGGATTGAACCTGAATCTCCTACATTGCAGGGTGGATTCTTAACCACTGGACCACCTCCCTTTAGATTTTTAAAAGGGTTTTGAAGACTCTTAGGACTTTGTGGTCTTATGACTGAGCACTAAAGATTCATCCTTTGGTCACCTCTCAGGATGTTTAGCAACAAAACGTGTATATTTATATAATGTTTGAATATTCAGAGAAGCAAATATGGATGAATACTTAGGAATAGTTATTTTGGGTGGGTAGACATATACTCTATAGAGTAATTATGATTCAAAGATATATTAAGTCTACATTTTTTGGGTCTTAGAATTTTCAGCAAATGTCTTTACTTAGTGACTTTTGCACGCGGTAGGTAGGGAGTTATAATGGAGTAGGAAAAGACAGTGTATTAAATAACTACAAATTTAAAGTTGTTTTGTCTCCTTAGGTCATAATTCAGTATGTAGTATGGAATAATTTAGAAAAGAAGAATGTAGGTATGTGGTTTGTTCAAGTTTCTGAGGTTGTATTCCATTTCAATAATCCTTATATAAAAAAGTATAACCTGAAATATTTGGAGGATTACCTTACAGCCCAACTGGCCACAAGATTTCAGTGCCCCATTGGCATGTGTGTTTTTGATCATGTTGATGTTACTTGATTGTCTGAAATTTAATCTGAAAATCTGTAAACTCTCAAGCATGTGTGACATTAAAATAGAGTATATTTAAAATACAACTTTAGCTAATTTAAAACTTTTTGGGAATAAGAACTGATTATAGTACTGTTGAGAGAAGTTGTAAAGTTCTTGGAATAATCAGTTTTGGATGGTAGAAATTTCTTCAGAAGTCACAACATGAGTAGGTCGTTGAGCCTGTGTCACATCTCTCGATTGAGCCTCGGATATCTGGATTGATGCCCTTGGGATGTGTCAGCTGTGACTCCCATGATATCCTTCTTTATGAACACAGACACCATTCCTTCAAATGAAGGGAAGGTTTATCCATTTATTTCATGTCCCCACTTGACTCAGTTCTGAACTGAAGAGATTATAAATAGGAATGAATTTTAGTGTGCGTGCTTGTGTGCTAAGTCGATTCAGTCATGTCTGACTCTTTGTGACCCTATGGACTGTAACCTGCCAGGCTTCTCTGTCCATGGAATTCTCCAGGCAAGAATACTAGAGGGGGCTGCCATTCCCTCCTTCAGGGTATCTTCCCGATCCAGGGATCAAACCCACATCTCTTAGGTCTCCAACATTGGCAGGCAGGATCTTTATTACTAGAACCACCTAGGAAGCCTCCTAATTTTATAGTATGGTTACGATATAATATTTGTGGAACAGCAAAATTTTCCATGGTATTCAAAGTTCTAGAATTGTAGCAGAATTTGATGTTTGAGTTCCTTCAATATTATAATAGAAAGTCATTCTATATGTGTATCAGGAATTAATAATTTTTCTGTGTAAAACTGAGTGAGAGGCATTAACATAGCGGTACCATTCCTGGAGATTCTTTAAACTACCAAATTGGATCCTAGTGTAAAGACATTTGAGGGGACTTTTAGTTGGCAGTTCTTGTTAATTCAGCAACAGAAATTACTGATGTCACAGTATTCTTATTTTAAGACGAGTAGAATTTGAACATGAAGAGGTGTGAAAGAAGGACATCCTAGGCATGGAAGTTGTATGAGCAAAGGCATCAGGATGGGAAAACCCAGAATATGTTTAGAAAATAGCAATTACTTCAACCTGAGCGACTGATGCTTGGCTTCCCTGATGGCTCAGTAGGTAAAGAATTTGCCTGCAATGCAGGAGATGTGGGTTTGATCCCTGGATCAGGAAGATCCCCTGGAGAAGGAAGTGGCAACCTACTCCAGTATTCTTGCTTGGAGAATCCCATGGACAGAGAAGCCTGGTGGACTACAGTCCATGAGGTCGGAAGTTAGACACAACTTAGCAACTAAACCACAACCACCACCAGGCATGTGTATGTATTAGTTTCCTAGGGCTCTTAAAATTCATTTTCACACACTTGGTGGCTTAACACGGCAAAAATTTATTCTCACAGTTTTGAAGGCTAGAAGTCTGAAATCACAGTGTTGGCATGTGCATGCTCTCTCTGAAGGCGCTAGGGAAGAACTCTTCTTTGTCTCTTCCAGCTTCTGATGACTCGCAGCCATCCTTTGTGTTCCTTGGCTTGTAGTTGCATAACTTCAGTCTCTGCCTGCTACTTCACAAGGCCTTCTCTGTGTGTCCGCTTGTCCTGTTCTGTCCTTTTAAGGACACTCTCATTGGATGTAGGGTCCACCCTAATCCAGGATGGATTATCTCAACTTCTAATTATCTTCAAAGACCCTGTCTCCAAATAAGGTCACATTCTGAGGTTCTGGGTGGATGTGAATTTTGAGGGGACACAGTTCATACTACTATAGTGTGAAAAGAGTAATAAGGAAACAAGAGGTGGTTTTTCTGCAGAAGACAGCTTGGTGCCCATTAAATCCCATGTGTACCAATGTCATGACAACTACCTGTGAGAGGAAGAAATTATTTTTAAACTGGTGCAAACAAGAAGCCTTCAACCAGCAGTGATGTATGAGAGTGACTGCTCTGTTACAGCCTCATCAACATGTATGGTGTCAGATTTTTTGGTTTTTGCCAGTTTGGGGGAAAAACGGTATCTCACTGTGGTTTTAATTGCATGTTTCTTATGATTGAAGTTTAGTATCATTTCGTCTATTGAAATCTTCCCTGGTGGCGTAGATGGGAAAGAATCTGCCTGCAGTGCAGGAGACCCAGGTTCGATCCCTGGGTTGGGAAGATCCCCTAGAGAAGGGCATGGCAACCCACTCCAGTATTCTTGCCTGGAGAATTCCTTGGACAGAGGAGCCTGGTGGGCTACAGTCCATGGGGTCGCAAAGAGTCAGACATGAATGAGCATCAACTTAAACACACACACACACTCTGTTTAAAGGCTATGTGCATTCATGTGCATTTTTTGTTTCATTGAACTGTCGGCTTATATTTCTTACTCATTTGTTTATTGGGTTGTTGATCTTTTTCTTCTCATATACTGGCAACCTTTTATATCTTCGGTATGTTAATCCTTTGTGATATAAGTTTCCAGTATTTTTCTCATTCATCTCTTTATTTTGTTTATGGTATTTATGTCTGTGTACTAAAAATGTGATCAGATTTATCAACTTTCCCCTTGATTGCCTCTGTATTTTAACTCATAATTAGAAAAGTTTTTCTGTTCTCAGATTATAAGGCCTTCACAAGGCTTCTTATAGCTTTCTTATTTTATATACCAAGGTCTCTGGATTATTTGGAATTTTCCGAATATATAATATGAGGGATCGATTGAATTTTATCTTTTTCTGTGTGGCTATCCAGTTGCCCCAGCACCACTAGTTTTATTTATTTATTTTTTTTACCACTAGTTTTAAATTGTATCTTTACACTAAAGTTCCATACGCAGTGAGGTTTCTAGATTTTCTGCTTTTGTTCCATTGATCTGTTCATGCACTGAGCCTATACAACACTATTTTAATGTTTTAGTATCTAACTCTCCCTCTCTTTTTTGCTTCCTTTGTTTTTCCAAATTAACTTTATAATCAGCTCATCTAGGATCTCAGCTTTTCCGTTTTCCAAACAGATGGTGTTCAATCATGTTAAAATTATACATTCAAACTAAGAAAATTTACATTTTAAGTTATTTATTTACTGTGGTAAAGTAGACATAATGTAAAAGTTACCATTTTGACCATTTTAAAATATGTAGTTCAGAAGTCAGTGATTTTTAAAAAAATTTTTCTAAGTAAAAATATGTCACTATTTTAACTTGAGTGTTTTTCCTTGATAAGGAAATTGATTACCTCTCCCACACGTTTCTTAACCACCAGTGGGGATTTTTTGTTTTTAAATTTGCTGTTTTAATGTTGGGCACTTAACCTGATAAAGTTAGGCCTGTATTTGAACATTTTGTTTTAGATCTGCGGAAGTACTTGTTACCAGGACATTTTATTTGATTATCTGCTGACTGAGTTAAGTTTTATAGTATTCATAAAGATTTTTGAGTAATATTAAATCTTTTATTGGGTAGTGCATTGTAATGGCCAACAGCCTCGACCCTAGAGTCAGATTGCCTAGGTTTAAATCCCAATACCACTATTTGGTGGGGCTTCCCTAGTGGCTCAGACAGTAAAGAGTCTGCCTGCAGTACTGGGTCAGGAAGATCCCCTGGAAAAGGGAATGGCTACCCACTCCAGTGTTTTTCCCTGGAGAATTCCAAAGACAGAGAAGCCTGGTGGGCTATAGTCAGTCCACGGGGTCGCAAAGAGTTGGACATGACTGAAGTGACTTTACATTTTCACACAACTATTTGGTAGTTATGTGACATTGAGCAAGTGCCTGATATTTTCTCATCTTTTAAATGGGAGTGATGATGATGATAATTATACATCTATCTCATAGGACTTTTTTGTAGATTTCATGAATAAAATATGCAGAGTGCTTAAAATAAAGCCTGGAATATAATAAGCACTATATAGGTGTTTTGGTTTTGTTGTTTCGGTGATGATATGGTAGGAATAAGAGTTAATTGGATGGTATTAATCCTCTCCTATTTTTTCTTTTTTTTTTTTTCCTATTTTCTTTTTTTAGGTGTGAAGTGTTTTTCTTACTCTACAAGTCTGATCAGCCTTGCGTTTCTACCATACATTTTTGCACAAAATAATGTTATATTTGGAAGTCTGCCTTTGCAAATCTTATTTTATGGCACCATAGGAAGCTTTACAGTGATCACTCCAGCACTGCTTCACTTTCTTACAAAAGGCTATGTCATTCGCTTGTACCATGAGGCCAGAACAGACACTTACAAAGCCATTACTTACAGTGTTGTACTTTCAGAAAAAAGTACAGTATTTCACCAGAATGATGTGAAGATTCCAAACAGCACGCATGTGTTTACTACGTTTTATGCTAAAACAAAATCATTGTTAGTTAATCCAGCACTCTTTCCAAACCCTGAAGACTATGACCATTTAATGGGTTATGACAGACCATTCACTTTTGATCTGGAAGAAGCCAGTGAAAAGAAACAGCTTAAAGAAGAGAAATAAGTCTGCTTTTTGTCAAGCCACATGGCATGTGGGATTTTAGTTCTGCTACCAGGGATCGAACTGATGCCCCCTGCATTGGAAGGGTGAAGTCTTAACCAGTGGACTGCTGGAAAAGTCCTGAGTTTGTTATTTTTATGTTTGTGCTTAAATGTGATTTGTGTTCCAATGTATGATAATTGCCTTTATGTTTGATTTTGTTAGTGATTGATTGTTAAATAATTTAAGTTGTATCAGACAGAACTTTTAATTTTCAGAGACTTGTGTTCCTTTATAATAAAAAAAGTTATGTTTGAAAACAAAACTTGTAACATTCTACCATTTTGTTTAAAAGGGTGTGAAAATACATGTATATGCTGATGTATGCATAATTAATTTTATATAATGATTTCTTCTCACCTGGGGGTTGGATATCAAAAGCATATGGGAGAGTTATTTCTCCTTTGTGTGTGAACTTTTCTAAAGATATAGATACTACCTTTTCCCACAATAGAAACTAAAAATTCACACATTATAGAAAGCAAGTGTTAATCTGCTTCCTTTGGCTCTGAATAACAGGTTTTTGCCTATCTTCTGTGACGTGGCTGCCCATATTAAAGATCGTGTACAATAGAATGAGGTTAGCTTGAAGGCAAATGGTAATCTGAGGAGTTTGTCTTCAGTGGCTCTGCTTGTCTCTCCACGTGCACGCTCCTTCGGTACACTCTATCACACACAGGGAAAATCCTATCCACTTTGGTACGATTGTATCCATACAGATGGATAGTACCTTTTATGAAACTGCAGTCTTCATGCGAACTTATTAAGTATTGGCATTTTAAGATTTTTACCTCTATTGTAGAAAGAAAGTTGGTTCTTGTGAAGTTTTTTCAGCCAGGAACAAATGGCCTCAAATTGTTATTTAGATTGGTAGATGCTGATTATGTGCCTAGAATGCACTGGGTACTGGGCGAGTTGCCAGAGTCACAGTTAAGAACACCCAGTCTATAAAGCTGTGTAATAGCCATCTCCTGCCATGATGGTTAATCTAATCTTTATGGCTTGCCTGTGTATGAGAGGGAGGTGAACGCCGAGCCTACAGAGCTGCCCAAGGCCTCCTATCACCTGCTACAATAGTCAGTCTAATTTTTATGACTTCTTCTATGTGAGGGAAGTACATGGAGAAGCAGTAGGAACATCACTAGTTCTTGGGAAGATCAAGTATCAAAGTGCTAGAAGGTTATAGGAGACAGCTTAAGGTAGAAAAGTGCTCTTTCTGAGATTTAGAGCCTGCCCTCTGCTAGGATCAGCCAGCCTGTGGTCCTAGTAGAGAGCAGGCTGTATTCTCAGGGATGAACAGGCTGCCACCACCTCTGTCCTCAGCTTGGACTTCTCTGCCTGCCTGCTCTTCTGTCTTGTTACCTAGGTATACATGTATTGCTGTCTTAAAAATTAATGTGGTTTATATCTTTCTATAAAAAGGTATTCCATAATCAAATACTCATTATCAAACGTTAGATACATAGAAGAAAACAGCACAGTTAACATTTTAAACTTTTCTCTCGAGGGTCACTTTTCTCATAATTTGTTTTGAGTACATCATACCTGTTTCTTTAAATGTCCTGTATACACGCCGTCATTTTGTCTCCTTGTGTAGTGGAGTGAAAAAACCTATTTTTGTTAGTATCAGAATAATTCCTCAGAGGACAGCGTGGTTGCTTAAAAGACTGCATGAGAAAGATGTCTTCTCAAGGGCATGATCTGGAGTGAGGCCAAGATGAGAAAAGGATCAGCATGCATAGGATACCATGATGATTCATCAGTGAATTAAGTCTGCAGAAGCAACTCAGGCCAAGATAAGGGGAAAATACATGCACATCCCTCCATGCCACTTCACTATCCTCTCCCCGGGCAGAGTAATCCTGGAAAGATTGAGACCCTGATGAATCTCCCACAATCTATGGGAAGGATATTTAGTAAGGTTTATTTGAGTCTCAGAAGACAGGGTGGTTCTGGGTTACATCAGATAGCATACCCTTGACAGTAAGATGTAATCCTTTCCCTCAGTTTATTAATAATTACATCACACTGAAAGACAACAGCAAAAGTAACAAATTGGTCATTAGGTATGAATGACTCATTTGTTAAACTTGTATTAGGATTTTTTCAGAAAAAGGATGGTTATTCAGATTCAGCAATTACCAATTTGTGGTCAGTATTGTTTCCTCTAGACCTCCTGCCCTCTACTTTTATTTGAGAGCAAGTTGCAGACATCATAGTATTTCTTAAACATTTAATTTTGTAATTCTACAAGTGAGAGTGAAAGTGTTGGTCACTCAGTCATGTCCGACTCTTTGTGACCCCATGGGCTATAGCTCACCAGGCTCCTCTGTCCATGGGATTGCCCAGGCAAGAATAGTGGAGTGAGTTGCCGTTTAATTCTCCAGGGCATCTTCCTGACCAGGAACTGAACCCGAGTCTCCTGCATTGTAGGCAGATTCTTTACTGTCTGAGCCACCAGGTAAGCCCCTTATCCACAAAATAAGGAGTTAAATAGCAATACCATTATACCTAAGCTGTCCCTGATCTCAAAGTTATCAAATATCCAGTCTACCAATTTCCAATTGTTTCATAATTTCCCCCCTCTGTTTGGATTAAGATTTAAGTAAAGTTCTCACCTTATTTACACCTACTTTTGAAATGTCTTTTAAGACTCCTAATCTGTGGGCCCTTCTATTTCCTTCACTTTGTTTTTAGGCTGTGCCATGCAACTTGCGGGATCTTAGCTCCTCAAAAAAGAGTCAAACCTGATCGCCAGCAATGGAAGTGAGGAATCCTGACCACTGGACCAGTAGGGAATTTCCTCTCTTTTTTCTTCCTCTTGCACATCATCTGTTGAAAAAACTGAGTTTTTTGTCCTATACATGTTTTCACAGTCTAGATTTTCTGATTATATTCTCAAGGTGTAGTTAATATTTCTCTGTCTACTGTATTTGCTATAAATTGGTAGTTGGACTTGAGGTCTCATCAGACTGAGGTTTGATTAGTTTGGACAAGACTGATTCATAGCTGACGTTTATATTAATTATCTATTGTTGTATAACAAATTGCCCCTAAAACGTAGCGGTTTAAAACAACAAACGTTTATAACTGCACAGTGTCTGTTGGTTGGGTATTTTGGAATGACTCAGCTAAGTGGGTATGGCTCAGGTTCTCTCATGGGGTTGCAGTGAAGATACCAGCTAATGCTCCTGTCATCTGAAGGAACTGCTTCCAAGGTGGCTCACACATGTGACTGACACATTTTTTTGTAGTTTGTTGCTTAGTCCTGTCCAACTCTTTGCGACCCTGTGAAGATCAGCACGCCAGGTTTCCCTGTCCTTCACTGTCTCCTGGAGTTTGCTCAAACTCAAGTCCACTGAGTCGATAATTCCATCCAGCCATCTCATCCTCTGTCGCCCTTCTCCTCCTACCCTCAGTCTTTCCTAGCATTAGGGTCTTTTCCAATGAGTCAGGTATTTGCATCAGGCGGCCAAAGTATTGGAGCTTCAGCTTCCTCATCAGCCCTTCCCATGAATATTAGGGTTGATTTCCTTTAGGATTGACTAGTTGGATCTCCTTGTTGTCCAAGGGACTCTCAAGCGTCTTCTCCAGCACTACAATTCGAAAGCATCAATTCTTTGGTACTCAGCCTTCTTTATGGTTCAACTCTCATATCTATGTGTGGTGCTGGCCTTTTGGGATGAGGCCTTCGTTTCCTACTGCATGGATCTCTCTTTAGAGCTACTGTTTGCCCCAGAGCAGTTGATCCAGGAGAACAAGGTAGAGGCTTTTATGATCTATTCTGGAAGTTGCACTTTATCATTGTGCAATATTTTCTTAGTTACACAGTCACCCTTATTCATTGTTGGAGGGGACTACACAAGAATTTGCATACCAAGAAGTAAGGATAATTGGGAGCTGTCTTAGAGATAGGCTACCACCCTGTTCATCCATTGAGAGGTATATGATGTCTTCTTATCTCTCTTTGTGATGTTAGCAACCTCTGATGTTGTGTTGCCTAAGTTCACTAATTCATTAGATATTGCAAAATGGTTCTATTCTATCATTCCTTTTTCATGTACAGCTCTAATATTTCTAAAAGAGAAAACAGCATGAGAAGGCGAGGGAAACGTGCCTCTCTGTACTATTTGGTTACCAGTAGTTCAGTCTCTATAGAAAGGTCAGGATAAATGCTTGATTCTTTCCCTTTATCAGTTTTCAAAGTAGAATTAGTTTCCTAGTATCATTGGCTGATTAGACTTTAAACAAGTATTATGAGCTCATGGATTTGAATATTTTTGATGTATTTCAATACACCGAAGTTACTATCTTATTAATGATCATACAGTCTACAGGCAGGCTGAATGTTTAAATCTGGGAGTTATGAATGTTACATTAAATGGCAAGAGGGATTTTATAGGTGGATCTTGTGTTGGGAAGATTATCCTGTATTGTCCAAATGGTTGCAATAAAATCACAGGGTCCTTGTAAGAGGGAGGCAGGAGATCAGAGGAGAAGGTGATGTGATGATGGGAGCAGAGATGATGCAGTGCTGAATTTTGAAGATGGAGGAATGAAAGAATTGCAACCCACAAGCTGAAAAAGGCAAGTTAATGAATTGTTCCCTTGGAGAGTCCAGAGGAACTAAGTATGTTGACTCCTTACTTTTAGTTCATTGAAACTGATTTGGAGGGTAGCATTGGAACGTGTATATTATCATATGTGAAACAGATCACCGGTCCAGGTTTGCATGAGACAGGGTGCTCAGGGCTGGTGCACTGGGATGACCCTGGGGGATGGGATAGGGAGGGAGGTGGGAGGGGAGGTTCTGGATGGGGAACACATGTGTGCCCATGGCTGATTCATGTCGATGTATGGCGAAAACCACTACAATATTGTAAAGTAATTAGCCTCCAATTAAAATAAATAAATTTAAAAAAAAAGAAACTGATTTGGACTCCAACCTTCAGAATTATAATAGATTTTTTTTTTTCCTGGCTGTTCCAGGCAACTTTAGGATCTTAGTTCTCCAACTGGGGTTCAAACCTGGGCCCTCAGCAGTGAAAGTACAGAATCCTAACCACTGAACCACCAGTGAATCCCCCATTTGTATTTTTTTGGGGGGAGTGGTTTGTGTTGGGTTTTTGTTGCTGCCAGGGTTTCCTCTAGTTGCAGGGACATGGGGTTACTCTTGTTGCGGAGCACCGGCTCTAGAGCACATGGGCCAACAGCTGCGGCTCCCTGGCTCTGGAGCACAGGCTCAGTAATTGTGGCACACGGGCTTAGCCACTCTGTGGTATGTGGGATCTTTCCAGATCAGGGATCAAACCCATGTCTTCTGCACTGGCAGGCAGATTCTTTACCACTGATCCACCAGGGAAGCCCCCATTTGTATTGTTTTTAACGCATTAAATTTGTGGCTATTTGTTACAGCAGCAATAGGAAACCATTCTTTGGTCAATGGGACTGTGATCAGATTGGTTTTCTGATACAGTAAGATGTTCTAGGCTCATCTTATACCTTTTCTGCCTCAGACCTGAAACAGCACTTTCTCTAGAGTCTTTGTTCCTTTTCGTGGAACTGAGATCATACCCGGTGTGTCCAAAAAAAAAATTGGTTAAGATGGTAAATTTTATATGTTTTTTTCCATAATATAAAAATGTATTTTAAAAGTGGGGGGAAGAAAGAGGACACACCCATGCAGGCTTCTAGTAGTTTCAAAATACACTAAAAGGAACAAAGACTCTAGTATTAACTGTATTTGCCTTGTGCAATAGATCTCCAGAACTTTTTGTCTTGCCAACCTGAAATAATACCAATTGAGCAACTCCCCATTTCACTAGCCAAACCCCTACCCCATGAATTTTTGCCTTAAAAAAACCAAATGATAAAGTAGGGCTGTTCTTCAGTACAAAAACCTTTTACAAATATGATTATTTTCCTCTAAACTTGTAAATTTGAAGGCTTCAACTCTATGCTATTTTTGGCTACTAATCCACAGGCCACTGTCCTTTAAAGGATTTCAGGTAGCAAAGCATCTAAAGGGTTAGCTGTTTTTCTAGAGCAGAGTGAGAGTTTTGGAATGAAATACATTCCACACCCAAAATGATGACTATTTCAAGGTATTCCCTGGACCTGCAGTTTGCTAAAGTGAGGGCATTCTCAAGCATGGTGGGACCCCTGCCCATAATGCAGAACTCTGGCTAGTGTCCTGTATCTGAGGTCTCATCCAGCCAGTCGCTACCCTTTGGTTCAACCTGTCGCCAAGCAAAAACACTGTGCATGAACACTGTTCAGTTCAGAGCTGAAGGTCCTGCTCTCTGGGCCGTAAGAATTGATGTATAAAGATCTTGTGGTAGGGAATTCCCTGGCTGTCTAGGACTTCATGCTTCCAAGCCAAGCATCTAGCCATAAAGAAAGAAAGAATAGGAGGGTGTGCTTAGGGTTTAAAGAAAAAAAGAAAAGAACTTGTGGGAGAGAATAGCAACACAAAGGGATAAAGAGTGCTGGGCTTTTGAGCTTCTAAGGAAGAGGGGTTTTGTTACTATTGACCAGGAAGTACCTGTTTTGTTTTTAAAGCTCTGCTCTCATTTGTATCACTCCGTTGAAGAGTACATTCTAAATCATTTTCCTCTCCTCTTGCAGGAAGTGCTCAAATATTAAACACACACACACACACACACACACACACACACACACACACACACACACACGCACACACACATTCAGAAGAGGAAACAGTTGGATAGGAACTCAGAAATCATGTGACTGATGACTAAGTTACATTTTTTTCCCTTTACTAAAAATAAAGGGGAAGAGTCTGAAGATTAGTTACAGATTCTCCTTACATTTTTAAAGTTTTGGAGAGATTGGATCATGTTTCCATTTGTGCTTTTTTCCGCCCTGTTTTCTTCCATATTTACTGAACCTGAGGAGAAACGTTGGGTCTGCAACTCCTCTGACGCCACCGTTTGGTACGACTACTGTGGTAAGTACAAAGGCAAAAACAGGTCAACCATTCCAAGGGTGTTTTCACAGGAACCTTCCTCTGCTATCACCAGGACGCAGGAAACGACCGTGTGTTCCAGCTCCTGGGGAGGCTGCTGGCAGCAAAAGGGATGTCTGGTTCCTGCCCTCTGTGGATTTTCTCCATCCATCATAGACTTCATGAGTCTCTGAACTGTGTTTCTCTTGACTTCCAAGCATTCTGTCCTTTCTTGCAGTCAGCTATCTTTACCTTGAACCCAGTTTCAGATTCTTCGCTGTTCTGGTAGAACCATCTGCTTCTGAGATTTTTGTCTCAGCCCAAGGCTGACTAGGGGCTTCCCTGGTGGCTCGGATGGTAAACAATCTGCCTGCAATGCAGGACACCTGGGTTCCATCCCTGGGTTGGGAAGATCCCCTGGAGAAGGGAATGGCTACCCACTCCGGTATTCTTGCCTGGAGAATTCCATGGATGGAGGAGTCTGGCAAGCCATAGTCCATGAAATTGCAAAGAGTCAGACACGATTGAGTGACTAACATAAGATTGACTGGTTCTTCTTGAGAAGGTAGAATAGTCCGAGCTGCTTCTTGGAATTGGTTCTATCTCCAGGCTGTGATTTTTTTTTCCCTCCAGCACTGTGTTGGGTGTATAACAGGTGCTCTGTTTAAGTGTTTCAGGTTGTTGTTTTTAAAGGCTCTTGGTATTACCTCCCTAATTGAGTGTGAGGCTGATTCTGTCAGTTACTATCTGTGTGATCTTCAGCAAAGTCTTAGCCTCTCTGTGTTCCAGCTTTTTAATCTGTAAAGTGAAAGTGATTTTCAAACCCATTTTGCAAGGATTATTTTGAGGTAGAATTTTCAGCCCAGAGACACATAGAAACAATAATATTAATTACATAAAAAAAGAAATCAGCCACAGTCGAATGCTATTTACTGGTTGGATCACTGTTGTTTTCTTCTATCTTGTTTTGCTTCACCCTTTCTCTACAAATATCTGCTGGTCTGAAAGCACAGCTTTGGGGCTTGACTACTGTTTTGGTTTGGTGCTTTGCATTGTGTTGCTCAGCATGGGTTGCTTGGCCTTTTCTACCCACTAGCAATATCAGGAAGTTTTAAAGGGATGCTCCTGAAAATACTAGTTAGTTGAAATTCTCATGGGAAAAAAGGATTTGTGGTCTAATCATTTGGGGGAGATTTACAAATGTACTTTGAGTTCTGAGAAGTTCTGCAGTAAAGAAACCTATTTAATCTCCCAATTTTCAGTTTTATTTTCTCTAATTTTTTGAGTGTGCCAAATGCACTCTGCCAAATATTAATATAAAGTTACTCCTGGGGAATTAGAAGTAATCCCAGATGTGGGAACAAAGCCTAAGTGTGTGACCAGTCTCAGACTGATGATTTTTTTCCTGTGTGTGATTGCACTGAATTCCTGTTCAACTTATCCCTGAAAATTCCCCATCCCGGGAGGTCAGTTCACACTCCTGTGTCTCAGGACCTCCTCAGTGCACTCAGCCCTCTTCTCTCTGCTTTGGTGCTGAGAGAACCAAAGAGAGAACTTTCTCTTTGCTCCACACACTGATTATGCCGCCTTCTCTGTGCTGTTTCATACAGCCTTTATTTATGTAACACTTTATATTATCTATTCAGCTTTTTAAAAACAATATTTTTTTGGTGTGGACCATTTTTAAAGCCTTTATTGAATTTCTTACAATATTGCTTCTGTTTGTTATGTTTGCATTTTTTGGGCTCAAGGCACATGGGATCTTAGCTTCCTGACCAGGGATTGAACCCTCTCTCCTTGCGTTGGAAGGTGAAGTCTTAACCACTGGACAGCCAGGGAAGTCCCAATTTATCTAACTTTTAATCTTTTAGTAACACTAACTCAATTTGTCTTTTAATTTGATTTTTTTCAGAAAGGATCTTCTTTTCTTAAAAAAAAATTATTTTATTTATTTATTTGGCTGAGGTGGGTGTGGCACTCGGGGTCTTTGATCTTTGTTGCGGCATGTAGGTTCTTTTCAGTTGCAGCATGTGGAATCTAGTTTCCGGACCAGGGATCAAACCCAGGTCCCCTGCATTGGCAGCTTGGTGTCTTAGCCACTGAACCATCAGGGAAGTCCCTTGAGGAGGGATCTTACCTGTTTCTCTCCAATGCTGAGAAATTTCATGGTCTTTTTCTGCTGCCCCATGGATATAGGGATCATGGGGAGCAGGCTGGGGTACACAGCTACAGCAAGACTCTCCTGGCTGCCAGGCCTCTCTGACCCCCTCCCCAGACATCAGCCTTTCCCTGCGTTCGAGAATCCATCCTGGCCAAGATGGAAGCACTTCATGTGTTGGAGGCATTGATCCCTCCGGTGTTATTGTCAGGGTGTTGGTGACCATAACTCAGTCCTTTCTGTGAGAGTGATTCCCATTTGGCTGAACTACTGGGCATACATGGTATACCTGTTTGCCAGGGCTGCTGTAACCAAACAGCACAGACTGTGTGGCTTAAACAGCAGAAATCTATTTCTCACAGTTCTCGAGGCGGGAAATCCAAGTTCAAGGTTTCGTCTCCTTCTGAGGCCTCTCTCCTTGGCTTATAAATGGCCGTCTTCTTGCCATGTGTTCATATGACCTTTTCTCTGTATGTGCTCATTCCTGGGGACTTCCTGTATGTCTAAATCTCCTCTTCTAAGGTTACTGATGATACTAGATTAGAGCCTACTCTAATGACCTCATTTTAATTTAATCACCTCTTAAAGGCCCTGTCTCCAAAGACAGTTGAAGAAGGAAATGGCAACCCACTCCAGTATTCTTGCCTGGGAAATTCCATGGTAGAGGAGCCTGGTGGGCTACAGTCCATGGAGTTGCAAAAGAGTCAGATTCAACTTAGCGATTAAACAACAACCAAAGACAGTCACATTCTGAGGTCCTAAGGATTAAAATGTCAACATCTCGTAACATACAGAAATGGCAATAATTGGCTGTTTTATTCTCCAGCTCTGGAAAAGGCAGAAAACATGGTTGTGTGAGTCAGTCCACACAGTCCTGGACATACACTGTCTTGTAGCCTAGAGTTGTCAGACTCAGTTGTAATGTGTTTTTGGCTGTAGGTCATCCTGAAATTTAAGGAATTCATGGATTATTTAATTTAGCCATTATTCACTGGGCATCTGGCATGTGCTTGTTCTAGACATTGAGGATAATGTAGCGGTGAACAACAAAAGTCCCAGCCCTCCTGGAGTTTGATCAGTGAAATATTCAGCATGTCAGATGGTGGTGACTGCTATGAGAAAAGAGTAAGGTGAGGGAGGGGATAGAGAGTGCAGAGATGGGAGTGGGGATTGCATTTTAAATTAGGATGGCCAAAGAGGCTCTCACTGAGAAGGTGACATGTAGCCAGGACACGAATAGTAAAGGGAGTGAGCCACTACCATATCCAGGGAAAGGGGTGGGGGAAAGAGCAAGCCCAGTGGCCTAGAGGTGGTGAGGAAGGAAGAGCAAGGAGGCCAGTGTGGCTGCCATGGAGTGAGTGCTGGGGAAGTAGTAGGAGGTAATATCATAGAAGGAAATGGGAAAGGAATGACAGCTTTGTAAGTCAGGGGATGACTTTCATCTTTTACTGTGGGCAAACTTGGTCTGTCTCGTGGATTGGTAATAATCTGTAAGATGGCAAAGGTGGAAGCAGACAACCTGTGGGGAGACTTGCAATAGTCCAAGTGAATGAGAGATTGGTGACTCAGATCAGAATGGGAGCAGTGGAGATGATGAGGTGGGGTTGGTGCTGGAGGTCCCCTACATTAGAACCTTCAAATTGCAAACTTTCAGAGATGCAAACATGTGTTCCATCAACGTTAGGCATGAGTGAAATTGCAGCTTGCCCACCATCTCCTGTTGCTGACATTCCTTCAGCTCTATTGTCTCCCACCTCCTGTCCCTCCTCAGTAACTCTTCTTGTCTGTTCACTCAGTGCCAGCTCTTTTATGCCAGCTGTTGTACTGTACTACTGTACTTATCATACTATAAGATAAAAAATGTTTTATTTTTTGTTTGCTTTTTATGTATTATTTGTGTGAAAAGTATTATAAACCTACTACAGTACAGTACTACACCACCAATCATGTTAATTGGGTACCTAGGCTAACTTTGTGGGACTTAAGAGCAAATTGGATTTATGAATGCACTCTTGGAATGGTACTTGTTCGTATGTAGGGGACTTACTGTATTCTGAAGATGGAGCCATTGGACTTGCTGACTGATTGGATGTGTGGTTGCTGCATGGTCCTACCAGCTAAGTGTGTATATCTTGGATCTGGTCTTCCCCCTCTCCCCCCCAGCTCCTGACTCCAAGCAGGCCAGCCTCTTTATTGACCCTTATTTATATTTCTACTATTCTCTAACCTGAAATATTCTTCTCTATCTTTCTGTTCTTTGGAAACCTTTGAGGTCCATTAAAAGTCCTACCTGCCTTATAGAGACTGGTCAAATAAGTTGAATTTAATTCAGTTTATTAATGTCTTTAATGGGCATTATGTTTAGTTATTTTAGTTATTATTCTGAGGAATGCTGAGAGTGTGTGTTAAGTTATAGCCGGTATGGGACTTCTCTGGTGATCCAGTGACTAAGACTCAGGGGGCCTGGGTTCCATTGCTGGTCGGGGAAATAGATCCCATATGCCACAACTAAAGATCCTATATGCTGCTACTAAGACTTGGTGCAGGCAAATAAATATTAAAAAAAAAAAAAAATATATATATATATATAGCTGGCATCCTCAAGGAACCCCTGACTTTTGTCTTACTTATGGGTGTTAGTGTAATAGAGGGCCTCCCCCAGTGGCTCATCGGTATAAAGAATCCGCCTGCATTGGAGTAGTCACAGAGGATTGTGGGTTGGGTCCCTGGGTTGGGAAGATCCCCTGGAGGAGGGCATGGCAACCTACTCCAGTATTCTTGCCTGGAGAATCCCATGGACAGCAGAGCCTAGTGGGCTACAGTCCATGGGGTCACAAAGAGTTGGACACGACTGAATTCACACACACACACACACACACACACACACACCGTAATAGAGCACTGTTGTGTGCAGCCCTTAGCCTGTGGCCGGTTGGCCTTTGTGGTTACTTGCCTCACCAGCCTCTGAGCGGACTGTTAGTGGTCCTGTTCAGCCATTGGTTGGTGCCACAGTGGCCCCGCCTCCAAGTGACCAACTATCAACCGGTGACCATTAGTGGTCCATTCAGCCAACGGGCGGCAGAGTGGCGGTTGTCTGGCTGAGTCTGAGGTAAGAGACGGGTCCCAGCCTTTTCCCCTCTCCCTCGGGGGCCCGCTAGCCTACCCAGCCTTGGGCCAGCGCAAGAGCTGGGACTCAGGAACAGGCTGGTGGCTGTGTCCTGCTGGGCTCCAGAGTCCTCACCATGGCCACCCACTGGCCAGGCCTAGGCCTTGAAGCAGCAGCAAACCTCTCCTGCATCCCCATCTCTGTGACCTCATGGCAGCAGCCATCTGCCTGGGATGCAGTCTGGGGGACTTGCCCCCTATGTCTGGGTGGCCTGAGGGCAGATTGGATTCTGGGCGGTTGACTCCCTCAGGGATGACAGCTGGGCAGCATCTGGGGACCTGGCCCTGAGGGAGCCTGCAGCTGAGATTTGCCTCCTCTCAGGACTGGACTTTGGCAGGGTAAAAGTTGTGTCTGGGGACCTGGCTTTTCTTGTCGAGAATCACATTCATTTGGTGGAGGTTTATAGGAACTTGGTTACCTGACCATGACCTGACCTGAAGAGCAAAGGCTCTGACACTAAGATGTTTGCAACAACTACCCACGACCCTCCTTTTCTTTTCTTAGAAAAGGGCTTTCCTGAGAGCTTTCAGGGAATTGGGGTTTTTTAAGGCATGTGCCACCCGTCTCCTTGCAGTAAACTTTTCTCTGCCCCGAACTCCGTTTTTGTATTCACTTCAGTTCAGTCGCTCAGTTGTGTCCGACTCCTTGTGACCCCATGGACCGCAGCACGCCAGGCCTCCCTGTCCATCACCAACTCCCAGAGTTTACCCATACTCATGTCCATTGAGGCAGTGATGCCATCCAACCATCTCATCCTCTGTCATCCCCTTCTCCTCCTGCCTTCAATCTTTCCCAGCATCAGGGTCTTTTCAAATGAGTCAGCTCTTCACATCAGGAGGCCAAAGTATTGGAGTTTGAGCTTCAACATCAGTCCTTCTAATGAACACTCAGGACTGTTTTTGTATTATTTGACCTCATGTGTGCATTGGGTGCATGGATTTGCATTTCATTAACAGTAGGAAGGTTAACTGTACATATCGCCATGATTCATCTATTATTCTACAGACTCAGCATGGTCACTGGGAAGTCTAACAGCCATTTGGAGCTAGGACTTTTCATTTACACTCCTTTCCACATCTGTTTCTTCCGAAACCTTCCTCATGACATTATCTACCTAATTCCTTAGCCCCCAAACCAGGGGTATCCCTAATTATCTCTTTCCCTTAACTTTCACATTGGATTTATCAATGATTCCATTTTCATTATCCCCAGAACATATTTTAAAGCCAAGTACTTTTTTTTGTTTTTGGCTGTGCTGCTTGGCTTATTGGATCTTAGTTCTCCAACCAGGGATTTGAATCCTGGCTGCAGTAGTAAAAGTACTGAGTTCTAACCACTGGTGTGTGTATGTTTTCAGCTGCTAGACTGCCAGGGAATTCCCCAACTACCCTTTTTATAAATTTAATTTTTAGATTTAATTAAAATTTAAAATATAAATTTTAATTTTATAAATTTAATTATATTGGAATATAATTGATTTACAATGCTGTGCTAGGTACAGCAAAGTAGTTTGGTTATACATATACAAATATTGATTCCTTTTCAATTTCTTTCCCCATATAGGTTATCACAGAATATTAAGTAGAATCCCCTGCATACAGTAGGCCCTGCTGATTATCTGTTTTACTTATAGTATTGTGTATATGTTAATCCCAAACTCCTAATTTATCCTTCCCCCCTACCTTTCCCCTTTGGTAATCATAAGTTTGTTTTGCAGTCTGTGAGTCTGTTTCTGTTTTTTAAATAAGTTCATCTGTATTTTTTTTTTAGATTCCACATATAAGGGATATTATTATGATATTTGCCTTTCTCTGTCTGACTTACTTCACTTAGTATTATAAATCTCTAAGTCCATCCATGTTGCTGCAAATGGCATCATTTCATTCTTTCTTATGGCTGAGTAATACTCCATTGTATTTATGTACCACATCTTCTTTATGCATTCCTCTGTCAGTGGTCATTTAAGTTGCTCCCATGTCTTGCCTACTGTAAATAGTTAAAGCCAATCATTTTTCACTGTCCACTGCTCACCACTTATGCCCTCCTCATCTCTTTTCTCTGGCCTCTGCAACATCCTCTTAAACTAGCCTCTCTCCGCTTTAATTCCTTCCCCCATACAATCAGTTCTCATCATAGAGAGTAGAGAGATCTTTTTAAAATGTAAATAAGTTACATAAGACTATTTTGATTGCTTAAACCCCCCCGTGGCTTTTCACTACAGTTAAGTGAAATCCCAACTTTATACCAAGGCCTCTAAGACCCCTTCAAGATGGCCCTGCCTACCTGTCTGATTCCTATGATTCCCACCCCCTCATTATTTTCCATTTACATTGACCTATATTATTATTACTGTTATTATTTGTATTACCAACATAAGCATAAAACTTACACTTTTAAAGTGTAAAATTCAATAATATTAAATACATTCACATTGCTTTGCAACTATCACCAATTTTCAGAATTTTTCATCATCCCACACAGAAACTCTGTACCCATTAAAAAATAACTCCCCTTTTCTTCCTCCCCTTAGTTCCTGATAACCTCTACTCGACTTCCTGACTCTGTGAATTTGCCTATTATATGTATCTCATGAAACATTATTTGTATATATATGCATGTATGTTTATTTTTGTGGCTTGAACATATCAGTCATTGTCACCTGTGAGTCTGCATTCCTGATCACAAAGTCCACAGAGTTCATTGCTTCCTGTCACTCACTTTGGATACTGTAGTTGAGGTTTCTCTACCCACTGCCACTCCCCTAACTTCTCTGTCCCTACAGTATACTCAGTCTTTCTCTCATGGCCCTGTTAGATTTCTTTACTGGAATGTGCATTTATCAATTGTTCATTGTTTCTGTAATGCCTAGAGCAACATTTGGTGCTTAGAAGTGAATAAGCACACATTTATTATTTACAGTATGCCTTGTGCCAGAGTCATGCAAAATGGATAGAGATGTGCTTCCTGCCCTCAAAGCTTGCACTATTTTTATGAACAAGAATGATGTGTGAGCAAATAACTGTAGTAAACATTTTGAATGACTATTCAAGGATGATCAAGTACTGTGAATGATAGTGTGTTTTTGGCTGTTGGGCTGGGAAGGTGTGGAGGAGTCAAGGAAGGCTTAACAGACTTGCTGATATTTGAGTACATATTGAAGGCATATGAAGGAGTTTATAGACTGGTGAGGACAAGGGCATTCCTGTCAGAAGGAACTGCATATTTATGTAATGGAAATCCTCCTAAAGGAGTAAAATGGAGTGTTGTGGTGGCTCAAGTCCAACCAGTGGTCTCTCTCTTGATCTCCAGTAGTACATACTGATGACACCCAGAGTGGCACTGATTTCATTTCATGTGCTAACTGCAGTTGCCTGGAATGTTAAGACGGATTCTAAGGCAGAGCTCTGGGGAAAAGTGCTACGACGGATTAGCAATGCTGACATTTGCAGGGGAACCTGGAGGCTCTCATTCTATGCTGAACCTGGTCACTACTTTCTGTATTTATTAAACCAGATGTAGAATTTTACCATAAACATGGTGACTTCAAAGTAATAAAACTGTTTTCCATCAGTTCCCAAACCTTTGCAAGTAAATGAAGAATCACTTATCATATACTGTTATGTGAGTTTTTGAGTCTTACATCTGATTTTTTAAAAATATATGGTGGTCTTGTCTTTCTAGAAAAATCTTAGGCTTCCTGATGTAAAGTTTAAGCTTACACTTCTATACTCCACCCTGCCTTGCTGTGGTGCTGGCTCAAAACTGAGCACCCATAGGGGTATTCTGACCATTTGTCTGATTGGATTGACTTGATGGTTTCATCATAATCAGACCAACTTCAGACATTAGGAACCTTAACTGAAAGTGAAGAATTGCTCTTATGACAATTGGTGCTGGTGATTCACTGCTTTTAACTTGTTCCCAGCTTTACTCTTGATTGGCTTGCTCTGATGGTTTTCTACAAGCTTATCACTGAGAAAGAAGAGACACATTGCACTGTGCTTGGCAATGCATATGAAAGTGCCCATGTTTCAATACCACGTCAACCTTTTCAGTGGTAAGAAAGTGAATAAGTACACTAATTATGCAAACCTTCAAAAATCTAGGTGGAAAAGAATACAATAAGGCACATAAGTCAATTAGTTAAGAGTTAACCACTATGAACAGTTTGTTATTTTGCTAAATATTCTTTTAGATATATAATAACATGTTAAAAACAGTAAAAATGGAATCATATTGGGTATACTATTGGGTAACCAGCAGCTTTGAAACTTACTAGTATGCCACAAACATTTATATCATTAAATATCCTAAAAATTTATTTAAATGACTTTGAAAGTGAAAAGTGAAAGTGTTAGTCAGTCTTTTTTTTAATATAAATTTATTAATTTAGTCAGTCTTGTCAGACTCTTTGTGACCCCATGGACTGTAGCCCACCAGGCTCTTCTGTCCATGGAATTCTCCAGTCAAGAATACTGGAGGGGGTGGCCATTTCCTTCTTCAGGGGATCTTCCCAACCTCGGGCTTGAACCTGGGTCTTCTGCATTGCAGGTGTATTTTTTTACCGTCTGAGTCACCAGGGGTTTAATGACTTTACATTAATTCAATAAATAGACGCACAATATTTATTCAGTTGGGTTTCTCTGGTAGCTCAACAGTAAAGAACCCGGCTGCCAAAGCAGGAGATGTGGGTCTGATCCCTGGATCGGCAAGATCCCCTGGAGAAGGAAATGGTAATCCACTCCAGTACTCTTGCCTGGGAAATCCCATGAACAGAAGAGCCTGGTGGGTTATAGTCCGTGAAGTCACAAAAGAATCAGACATGACTTAGTGATTGAGAATTAGTATTTATTCACTCACCTCTGAGCATTTTTTAAAAACTTGAGATATAATTGATATATAATATTACTACAGTTTCACATATACAGTGTGATTTTATATCTGTATATACTGTGACATGAGCACCAGGATAAATCTAGTTAGCATCCATCACTTCACATAGTTGGGCTTCCCAGGTGGTGCTAGTGGTAAAGAACCCACCTGCCAATTCAGGAGACATAAGAGACACACATGCAATCCCTGGGTCGGGAAGATCCCCTGGAGGAGGGCATGGAAGCCCACTCCAGTATTCTTGTCTGGAGAATCCCATGGACAGAGGAGCCTGGTGGGCTACAGTCCATAGGATCACAAAGAATTGGACATGACCGAAGCAACTTTGCACACACACCTCACATAGGTTACAAATCTTTTTTCTTATGCTGAAAACTTTTAAGATCTATTTTTAAAAAAAATTCCCTGGCAGTCCAGTGTTCAGGACTCAACACTTTTATTGTGGTGACCCAGGTTCATCCCCTGGTTGGGGCACCAAGAGTCTGAAAGTCACAAGCATGTTCCCCCCACATGCCCCCCAAAGATCTACTTTCTTAGTAACCTTTAAATATGCAAAATAGTATTATTAACTCTAATCACCATTCTGTACATTATATCCCCTTACTTACTTATCTTATAACTGAAGTTTGTACCTTTTGACCCCTTCCACTCATTTCTCCCACCTTCCACCCCCTGCTTCTGGCAACCACCAGCCTGTTTTCTGAGTTTGTTTTTGTGTGTTTTCTGTGTTTGTTTGTTTTTCAGATTCCACATAAAAGTGAAGTCATATAGTGTTTGTCTTTCTTTCTCTGACTAATTTCACTTAGCATAATGCCCTCAAGTTTCATCTATGTTGTTGCAAATTTGGGGTGTTTTTCTTTGGTTGTAATTGTCGCAGGAATGAGCATCTTTCATCAAATATTTGTCAACATCCATGATTTGGTGAAATGACTGTTAATATAGTTTATTCTGTGAGAATTTTATTGCAGGGAAACTCAATTCATTGAATGAGAGATGTTAACATTAATTTTTAAGGGTTGCATTTAGGGGCAAATTAAATAAAACTGGTTTAGTCTCTTTCTCCTCCTCCTCAATGCTTTTATAAGCTCTTCTTAGGAAGATTTGTTTATTAACTCATTCATTCATTCATGTATTCAGTCACTTAACACTTACTAGAACTCTACTTGATGTATATTTTCTATTTTTAACCAATGGAACATACAAAAAGGTGAGGAGAGTAGAGTAAAGAAGAGCAATGTAGAAAAGAACAGGCTAAAAAGTATGAAAATGGGACAAGTAATTTTATGAAAATATGTTTTGAGGAGTTCACCCACTTCCACAGAGTTTAAAGTAATTCACTACCTTCAAACTACACCTTAACAATATAAGGGCACTAAAACACTAATCTATTTGCATTATAGGGAGGGTTTTTTTTGTATTTGTACAGAATTTTAAATTTTAAATTTACTGTGATAGGAACACTGGCATGGGATCTACCCTCTTAAATTTTTGAGTATACATTATTGTTGACTGTGGGCATGAAGTTGTACACCAGATCTTTAGAGCTTAGTCACTTGGTTGACTGAAACTCTATGCTCAGTGATTAATTACTCCCCATTTCCCCTTCCCCTCAGCCCCTGGCAACTACTAGCCACTCTCTGATTCTATGAATTTGACTGTTTTAGATACATGGAATTATGCAATATTTGTCCTTATGTGACTGGCTTATTTCCTTTAGCATAATGTCCTCAAGGTTCATTCATATTGTAGCATATTGCAAAATTTCCTCTTTTAAAAAAGATTAAATAGTATCCCATTGTATGTATATGCCACATTTTCTTTATGCATACATCTGTCAATGGACATTTAGGTTGTTCCCACACCTTGGATATTGTGAACAGTGCTACAGTGAATGTAGGAATGCTAATGTCTCTTCAAGATCCTGATTTCAATTATTTTGGATAAGTACCCAGAAGTAGGTTTGCTGGATCATATGGTAGTAATATTTTTAATTTTTTTTTGAGGCATCTCCATATTGTTTTTTAAAGCAGTTGCATCATTTTGCATTCCTATAAGCAGTGTGCAAACATTCCAGTTTCTCCACATCCTTTTCAACTCTTGTCGTCTTTCTTTTCCTTTATCGATAGTAGCCAATCTGACTACTATCAAAACAAGAAAAGAGGTGGGAGGTGACATCTCATTGTGGTTTCATGATTTGCATTTTCGTGATGCTTAGTGGGGTAGCTAGTCTTGGCCGCCACCCCTGACCTCCAACATGGGGGATCAATGCAGAGATCTAGAGGAAAACAACAGAATGGGAAAGACTAGAGATCTCTTCAAGAAAATTCGAGATACCAAGGGAACATTTCATGTAAAGATGGGTTTGATAAAGGACAGAAATGGTATGGACCTAACAGAAGCAGATGTTAAGACGAGGTGGCAAGAATACACAGAAGAACTGTACAAAAAAGATCTTCACGACCCAGATAATCACGATGGTGTCATCACTCACCTAGAGCCAGACATCCTGGAACGTGAAGTCAAGTGGGCCTTAGAAAGCATCACTACGAACAAAGCTAGTGGAGGTGATGGAATTCCAGTTGACCTATTTCAAATCCTGAAAGATGATGCTGTGAAAGTGCTGCACTCAATGTGCCAGCAAATTTGGAAAACTCAGCAGTGGCCACAGGACTAGAAAAGGTCAGTTTTCATTCCAATCCCAAAGAAAGGCAATGCCAAAGAATGATCAAATTACTGCACAATTGCATTCATCTCACACGCTAGTAAAGTAATGTTCAAAATTCTCCAAGCCAGGCTTCGGCAATACGTGAACTGTGAACTTCCAGATGTTCAAGCTGGTTTTAGAAAAGGCAGAGGAACCAGAGATCAAATTGCCAACATCTGCTGGATCATCGAAAAAGCAAGAGAGTTCCAGAAAAACATCTATTTCTGCTTTATTGACTATGCCAAAGCCTTTGACTGTGTGGGTCACAATAAACTGTGGAAAATTCTTCAAGAGATGGGAATACCAGACCACCTGACCTGCCTCTTGAGAAACCTGTATGCAGGTCAAGAAGCAACAGTTAGAACTGGACATGGAACAACAGGCTGGTTCCAAATAGGAGAGAGAGTAAGTCAAGGTTGTATACTGTCACCCTGCTTATTTAACTTATATGCAGAGTACATCATGAGAAATGCTGGGCTGGAAGAAGCACAAGCTGGAATCAAGATTGCCGGGATAAATATCAATAACCTCAGATATGCAGATGACACCACCCTTATGGCAGAAAGTGAAGAGGAACTAAAAAGCCTCTTGATGAAAGTGAAAGAGGAGAGTGAAAAAGTTGGCTTAAAGCTCAACATTCAGAAAAGTAAGATCATGGCATCTGGCCCCATCACTTCATGGGAAATAGATGGGGAAACAGTGGAAGTGGTGTCAGACTTTATTTTGGGGGGCTCCAAAATCACTGCAGATGGTGATTGCAGCCATGAAATTAAAAGATGCTTACTCCTTGGAAGGAAAGTTATGACTAACCTAGATAGCATATTAAAAAGCAGAGACATTACTTTGCCAACAAAGATCCATCTAGTCAAGGCTATGGTTTTTCCAGTGGTCATGTATGGATGTGAGAGTTGGACTATAAAGAAAGCTGAGCGCTGAAGATTTGATGCTTTTGAACTGTGGTGTTGGAGAAGACTCTTGAGAATCCCTTGGACTGCAAGGAGATCCAACCAGTCCATCCTAAAGGAGATCAGTCCTGGGTGTTCATTGGAAGGACTGATGCTGAAGCTGAAACTCCAATACTTTGGCCACCTGATGCAAAGAGCTGACTCATTTTAAAAGATCCTGATGCTGGGAAAGATTGAAGGTGGGAGGAGAAGATGATGACAGAGGGATGAGATGGTTGGATGGCATCACCGACTCAATGGACATGAGTTTGAGTAAGCTCCGGGAGTTGGTGATGGACAGGGAGGCCTGGTGTGCTGCAGTCCATGGGTCGCAAAGAGTCGGACACAACTGAGCGACTGAACTGAACTGAACTGAACTGATGCTTAGTGACAAGCGTTTTTTCATATACCTGTTGGTCATTTGCATATTTTCTTTGAAGAAATGTACATTCAAGTCCTTAGCTCATTTTAAAATCAGATTGTTAGTTTCATTACAATTGAATTTTTGGAATTCCTTATATATTTTGGAGATCCACTCTTTATTGGATATATGGTTTACAAATATTTTCTCCCACTCCGTAGGCTGCCTTTTCACTCTGTTGATTGTTTCCTTTTCTGTACAGAAGATTTTTGGTTTAATATAGTCCCACTTGTTTATTTATATTTTTGCTGCCTTTGTTTTGGTGTCATATCCATTAAATCATTGTAAAATCCAATGTCATGAAGTTTTCCCCCTGTGTTTTCTTCCAGGGTTTTTATAGTTTTGAATCTTATGTTTAAGTCTTTAATCCCTTTTGAACTGGCTCTTGTTTGTGGTATAAGATAAAGGTGCAGTTTCATTCTTTTGCATGTTTTCCTAGCACCATTTGTTGAAGAGACTTTCCTTTAAACATTGTGCACTTTTGGCATCCTTGTCAAAGATTAGTTTGCAGAATACATGTGGATTTATTTCTGGGTTCTCTGTTCAGTTCCATTGGTCTATATGGCCATATTTTTGACACTACCATACTATTTTGATTACCATAGCTTTGCAATATAGTTTGGAAATCAGAAAATGTGATGCTTCCAGATTTGTTCCTCTTTCTCAAATTTATCATCCTTATGGTTCCATATGAATTTTAGAGTTGTTTTTTCTATTACTGTAAAAAAAAAAGTCATTGAGATTTTGATAGAAATGTATTGATTCTGTAGATTGCTTTGCATAAAATTGACATTTTAATATCATTACTTCTTCTAAGGAAGTGAAGTGAAAGTTGCTCAGTCATGTCCGACTCTTTGCCACCCCATGGACTGTAGCCTGTCAGGTCCTCTGCCATGGAATTCTCCAGGTCAGAATACTGGAGTGGGTAGCCATTCCCTTCTCCAGGAGACCTTCCCAACCCAGGGATCAAACCCAGGTCTCCTGCATTGCAGGCACATTCTTTACCAACTGAGCCACAAGGAAAGCCCAATGAACATAAGATATTTTTAAATTTGTTTGTGCCTTGTTTAATTTCTTTTATCAATGTTTTATAGTTTTCAACAAACAAGTCTTTTACCTTCTTAAGTAAGTTTAATCCTAGATATTTTATAATCTTGGTGATAGTGTAAATGGGATTGTTTTCCTAATTTCCTTTTTGTATAGTTCATTATTAGTGTATAGAAATGCAACTGATTTTTTGTATTTTGATACTGTATCCTGTAACTTTACTGAATTTTTTTATTAGTCTGACAATTTTTAATGGAGTCTTCAGGGTTGTCTATATATAAAATTTGCCATCTGCAAACAGAAAATTTTACTTTTTCCTTTCTGGTGTGGATGCCTTTTATTTATTTTTCTTATGTAATTTATCTGGCTAGGATTTTCAGTACTGTTGAGAGTGAGTATCCCTGTCTTGCTCCTGATCTTAGAGGGAAAACTTTCAATTTTTCATTGTTGGGTATGATATTAGCTATGAAGTTTTCATATATGGCCTTCATTATGTTGAGGCTATTTCCTCTAATTATAGTTTGTTGGGAGTTTTTATCATGAAAAGGTGTTGAATTTTGTTGTCTATTGAGTGGTCATGTGATTTTTATTCTTCAGTCTATTAATGTGGCATATCGGTTAATTGATTTTTGTATGTTGGACTATCCTTTGCATCCCAGGTAAAAATTCCTCTTAGTCATGGTATGTGATCCTCTTAATGTGCTATTGAATTAAATTTGCTAGTATTTTGTGAGGATTTTTGCATGTAAATTCATCAGGGATATTGGCTTATAATTTTCTTGTGGTGTCTTTGTCTGGCTTTACAATGCTAGCCTCATAAAATGAGTTTGGAAGTGTGCCCTCTCCTTCATTTTTTGGGGGAGAGTTTGAGAAGAATTGGTGTTAATTCTGACTTAAATGTTTGGTAGAATTCTCCTGCGGAGCCATCTGGCCCTGGACTTTTCTTTGGGAAATTTGCAGTTACTGATTCCGTCTCCTTACTAGTTGTAAGACTGTTCAGACTTTCTTTATTTGGTCCTCTGGGGATCTCCTTGGAACATCTGGGGCTCTGAATGCATAAACCACCTCTTCCCTTCTGGGTGAAGTTGAGGGGTAGGGTGTCTCTTCCTCATTATGCTAAGCCAGGAGCAGTGTCTCTGGTGAGAGATGTTTTGAACCTCACTACTGACTTGGTGAGTCCGGTTTTACATTCTCCAGGATGCAGGAAACCCTCAGTTGGTTTCCCATTTCTCACAAAGGGAAATTGTCTATAAATTGTTGCTGTATTGCTGTGTTTGTAGGGGGAAGGAGGACTTTATCTGCCATCTGGCTGACTTCAGTCTTCTGGGGAGGACAATATTTTTAACTACTCTCAATTTTGCTCATTATAAAATTTTAATGGAAAAGGTAGTTTTGGCGGGGGGCACTGATATTCAGAATACTTATTATAAATTACTTAAAATTATTTTAATTTTATTGACATTTTCTTTATTCCATTTAGATAACTTGAAATTTCCTGTTTCAATACGTTCTGAGCCCTGTATAACATTGAAGGGAAGCCGTGGAATGCTGTATGTCTACTTCATTCCAAGTAAGTCCAAAATTTTGTTCTTGTAGATCAGTTAAAAGGGCTCCAGAAATATCAGTGATAAATGATGGAGTTCTAAATATATGTGTACTAGTTTTCTATTGCTATGCAACAAATTACCATCATCTTAATGGCTTAAAACAATAAGATTCTTTATCTTACAGTCTTTGTGTGTCAGTAATCTGGCCATGGCTTAGCTGTGTCAGCTTCAGAAGGTCTCCCCCAAGGCTGCAGTCAAGATGTTGGCCAGGGTTTCTTCTGAAGGCTCAACTAGGAAAGAACCAACTTCTAAGCTCACGTGGTTGTTTACAGTGTTCAGTTTCTGTCTGGCTCTTGGCCAGCTTTCAGTTCCTTGCTCTCTGGGCCTTTGCAACATAGCTTCTTGTTTCCTTGAAATTAACAAGGGGGACAGTTAGCTAACAAGATAGAAGTCACAGTATGATATAGCCTAATGATGAAAGTGCCACCCTATTATCTTTGCTATTTTCTATTTTTTAGAATCAAGTCACTAGGCTTACTCACACTCATGAGGAGAGATTATATAATGGCATGGTAAAAATGGAAACAATTTGAAACTTCTAACCATCTACTACCTATATCCTTTGTTAGCTATTCAGCTGATAAGTAAAGTTGGGTTTTCATGAGTCAAAGATTTGTATATGAGCAATCCAGGACTTCTTTTTTTCATATCATCATCACCATGATGATATGAAAAGAAGCATTGCTTTTTGTTTTATTTCTTTTCTCTCTCTGATTTTATTTGCTATCATCTTAGTAAAAGTTAATTGGATGATGATGATAGCATTGGGCTGGATCTGAGGCTCTGTGAAAATACACAAAACTTTCTTCCTGGGACTTCTCTGCTGGTCCAGAGGTTAAGAATCTGCCTGCCAATGCAGGAGACACAGATGCGATCTCTGGTTTGTCAGACAAGATCCCACAAGCCGCGGTGCAGCTAAGCCTGTCCACCACAACTACTGAATCTGTGCTTTAGAGCTCGTGAACTGGTATGCCCCTAGGACCCATACTCTGCAACAAGAGAAGCCGCTGCAATGAGAAGCGCCTGCTTGCCACAACTAGAGGAAGACCATGTGCAGCAGTGAAGACCCAGCAGAGCCAAAAACATCCCCCAAAACCAACTTTCATCCTTTCCTACCAGTCAATTGTGGCCAGTAAAGATCCCAGGAAACTTCAGTTGTAATCATCATCATTGTCATTATTGTTTTTTCATCATCACCACTATCATTTACATCCTAGCTTATATTCGGAGTTTATACTTTTAAAAAGTGCTTTTATATAAATAAGCTTAAGAAATATTTATTCCTGAGTTTAATTCTCCAGCTTATAGGAAAAAGGGTAGTTGAGAATCCAGAAATGATAGATAATAAACATGTTTTAATTTTCCTGAATCTAATCATTTAACCTGTATCCTGATACTTGGTTTCTGCGTTAATTTATTCATTTAAAAATACTTAGTAAATGTGTAGTTTATTTCAAATATTATGGTATGTACTGTGAATTCATTGATAAATAAGACATTCTCTTGACCTTCAAGAATCTCTCAGTGCAATGGGATAGACAGAGCTGGAGATAATAAAGTACGATAAAGTGAAATGATAGCAATAAGGCTTAGTGGTAGCACAGAGGAAAGAATAATGAACTGTTTGCTCCACTTTCTTAGCCAAGGGTGAAAGCAATAATCTAAACTTTTTTAACTGAAGTGTAGTTGATTTACAATATTATAGTAATTTCAGGTGTACAACATAGTGTTTCAGTACTTTTATAGATTACAGTTCATTTAAAGTTATTACAAAGTAATAGTTATATTTCCCTGTGCTGTATGATATATCCTTGTTGCTTGTTTTACACCCAGTAGCATGTATCCCTTAATCCCCTAAAATAATCTAAATTTTTGCCCAACGAAAGCTCTACAATTTCTTCCTCTTTTTCTCAGGTTTTGTTTTCTGGTCTGTGTGGTGTGCTTTACCCCATACACCGCAAACACGTTTGTGGTATTCGTGTGTGTTTGCAGAAGTGATTATTTACATAATGAATGACCTCATTTTCAAGTAAGCCCATTGCCCTTACACACAGGAAGCAGACCTTCCAGATCCAAGTAATAATAATACAACACAGTTTTACTTAGGGTTCTCTGAAATGCAGATATCAAGAAAGAAATAGACATACAAGGGATTTTTTGCAGGGTGTGGGGGTGGGGGAGGGAGATTCTTATGAACAGTAAAGGAAAGAGGAAGCCAGAGCAGGCAAGAAGATTCAGATTGAGGTATTCGGTTGGCCTGATAGTTTTGAAATGAGAGAGAAGGAAGGAGAATTTCATAGGATGATCGTCTGATTAAAGTGAATCCCTGAGACACCCGCAGCAAGTTAAGTGGGGAGCCTTCTGCGTGTCACATGTGTCCCATGACAGGCAGGAGTGGACTGGTTCTGGTGTCACCGTCATTACAGGAGCAGACCGTGAGGGTCTGGTCTCTGAAAGTGCAGTAGCTGGAGGCTCTCTGCCTACTGCCCTCCTCCTCACAGATTCTTTGGAAGGGAGTTTTGAGCAGTACACCTCCAAGCACCACAAATACCTTAATCATTTAGTAGATATGACATCTATGTAACATTATATTAATTCAGTAATTAAAATATCATTTGATCATATTTTTTATAATGCTTTCCTTTTATGACCCGGGTTTCCCTAGATTATACTAGAACATCTGTGTGAAATCATGGGCCATATTAATAGAAATCAACCATATTTTTGTGGCCCTATCTCTACTTAAATTCAGTAAGAGCTATAACCATAATCTTGAACCAAAAATAGGTTAGGAATGGAAATCATTTATTTTAAGACTTCATAGCCTCGCTTATAAAATTATATGTCACTATTAACAATTAACTAATTGTTAATTAAAACAATTAATTGACAAATACAGCTGGATCATACACCTTCCTCAAAGTTATTTCCATAAGTTCCCAATATTGTCATAGGTGAGCTCAAAAACAGTCCTCTTCACCAAAGCCCCAAGAGCCACCAGTCTGTCCCAGTCTGTCACTCCAACACCAATATCCCTGAGCTGCTGAGGCACGCGAGTCATACTTCACTTTGACCATTGTTCACAGTGACCACGGTGAACTCTAACATGACCACAGTGATGTCTAAGGGCAAGAAGCTTCTCAAGATGTAAACTATTGAGATGTCAAAGCAACACTTTCTTTCTTAGAATCACTGAAGCCTAGAATCAGTGTGTTCCACACAGAAATGGAAGAAGCTTCTTTGTTCTGCATCATCATTGGATGCCATGCTACCATGTGCCTTTATCTCAAGACATCCCCCATGAAAGCAGGTCTTCAACTTCCATACACATTCCTGCTTTGAGAGAGGTTCAGGTCCAAGTCCATGGAGTGTACCATGGGGGCCACTATTTGAAACAGACTGTATGATGTTCTCCTTCTCTACACTTAACCCTGAAAGTAGAGAAATGGAGACAAATAAGGAAGTTTGCTGGTACTTTAGGCTCAGAGTAATGAGGAGCTGCATTAAGATAGTGGTAATGGGGATGAAAGGAGGCCTGTAGAATTTACCAGGATTAGGAATTCTAGTGCTGATTTGGTAATGAAGATGAAGAAATCAATTTGGGATCTATTGGGGGTGGTAATAAGTGACATTTGAGTAGAAATATTGAATGAGCACAGAGGACAGGCACTCAAAAGAAAAGTTGAGACCAAACATGATGATTTGGAAGTTACTACCCTTTGTGGTGTTTAAAGCTGGGGAGAGTGTGCAGTGTGAAATTAAGAAGCACTGAAGTTAGAACCCTAAGAAAGATGAGTCAACGAGCTAGACTGGGGAGAGGAGTCAGAATAGTTTAAGGACGACAAGAAGAGAGTGGCAGCACCAACACCAAAGGAAGAACAGTGTTTTGAGAAAGGAGGTGACAGTTCTGTTAAGCACAGTCAAGTTCAAGGTAAAGATAGAAAAACATTTTTTTTTTACTATGGCTGCAATGAGCCTTGGTGACCTTATTAGGAAAATATTTTCCACAAAGTGGTGGTTATAGTACTTGTTCTCATTATATAAAAGATTGTACATCTTGTCCAGTTAGGCCAACTGAATAACTTAGAAGAAATGAGCCAAATGCATTTCTTCCTGGAATTTTCCATGTTCCTTGGTAATAAGGAGATCATAAGGAAATAATAAAAAGTTGATCTATTTAAGTTGTAATCAATGGGTTCAATTTTGTCCTCCAAGAAATCTTTCATCAAAACTACTAAAGCGTGGGCACGAGTTGATTGTGATTATTGTTACTTCCTCTCCCTTCCCTTTCTTTTGAATCTGTGGAACAGTGGAACTGTGACAACAATCAGAAATTTTGTATTCTCAGTTTGATAGTTTTTTCAAAAATATAGATTCTTCTATTTTTTGGCATAGCACAGATAATTCTCACTGTGGAACATTCTATTTGATTACAATCGACTAGTGGGCCTCTCAGAACTACAGTTTTCTCATCTACAAAAGAGGATAATGGTATCCATGTTACAGGTAGTTATGACGATTAAATGAAATAATGTAGGAAAAGCACAAGGCATATTTTAAGTATACAGTCAATGTTGGTTATTAAACATTTATAAAAAAAATAACCTTATTTGAAGGGATAATGAATTTTTTTTCTCTTTAAGGAAGAGATATAAAAAGCTTGTATTTCAATATCTATCTATCTACTAAGTCCATGAATTTCCCATTGCGCAAAGAAGTTATTTGCCGAGGATATGATGATGATTTTTCCTTTTGCAGAGCTCTGAAGGGAGGTAAGCATTCAATTCATATTACTCTCAGAATAGAATATAATGTCTTATGAGAGTGCTGTGAAAATTAAATACTTTAAAAATGTGAAGTTCCTTTTCTAATAATAATTCTTCATTTCTACCCAATGTTTTTCTTTTAGCAGCTTAAACAACATTTTACAATTATGTTATTGGATTATTATTAAGATGACACTTATCTGGGTGTGTTTGAAGAGATATTAAAATTTTTACCTTGTTTAGATTAACATTGTATGTTTACCCTTCGTTATGGTTCTTGTTTTCTAAAGATTGCATTTATTATTTTTCATAAAAACACAGTAGCTTTTTCTATGCAGTTACATTGGTTCCTTCAATGTCTTTTCTCCCTCTTTTTCCACCTGGAGTTATTCACAGAATCATAAAATTTCAAAGTTTAGGACCTTAAAGATAATTATTGCAAACCCATGAATTTTTCCATAATAATTTTTAAGGTAGTATTTTAAATAGTTAAAAAATTCTATATATTATATTTTCACATTATTAAAGATTGGAAAGCATAAACAATTAGAAAAGTCTACCCCAGGTTAGGGAACCAAGATCCCACAAGACAGCAGCTTGCCCCCTTCCTTGAACAAAATGTTTTTAAGTGAATCAATCTCTTGCTACACAAATGAAGCTTCAAGATGTGTCTCCCAACCAACCATCTCTCCTCATCTCTAACTTATCTGCCACTCCCAAGGCACATACACATTGTGGAGCTGGCATTGTTATGAGTCTGGGTTCAGAGTTATAAAGACCTGAGTCGGTGTCCCAGCTTTTCCACCGACCGACAATGTAGCCTTGGGTGTTATTTAACCTCTATCAACCTCACTTTCCTCCTCTGAGAAATGGGGACAAGGAAACCTATTTTATGTGGCTTTAAGGATAAAATTAGAGAATCTGTGTTTAAAAAAAAAATGTGTTTTAAAAAGATTTTAGTAGAGTGCTCAGTGTGAGAATCAGGAATTATGGTGATTAAGTATGCATTTTTGTTCCTGACTTTATAGTCCTGTCATTTTTATAAGGGAGGAAACTGATGTCTGCAGTGGTTCAGCAATGTGCCCTTGGTCTTTTGGAGATCTGGTAATGGAGTAGCCTCTAAGAACTGCTCTTCCACTGGACCATACTTTCTTTCTCTTTGAAAGAAATCCCTGAGAATTCTCTGGTGGTTCAGTGGTCAGCGCTCTGCACTTCCATTGCAGGTAGCATGCGTTTGTTCCCTGGTCAGGGAACTAAGTTTCCTCAAGCTGCATGACATGGCCAAAACCCACTCCCCCCCACCCCCCCAAAAAAAACCACCAAAAAAGCAACAATGACCAAAAAAAAGTGAAAGATATTCTCTTGACAGATTACTGTTTAAAAAGTGTCCCTTTCTCTCATACAACAGTTTTACAATTACTTAATCTCTGTGGGATTATGTTGACATTTATATGAATTTTCGAAGTCTCACTTTTTTATGATCGAAGATGTATCAGACTCAACCCAGACTGCCTGCTTCTTCTCACTTCCCTTCCTTCCTTCCACAAACATCTGTTGAACCTAATCTGAGCAAATCATGATTTTGGTTGTGGTGATTCAAAGTCCATCTATAGGTTCTCTTTCTTCAGGTCACCTTGTTCTGGGAAAGATAGTCATGGCAACAAATGTTACAATGAAATGTCATAAATGCTAATAGATTATATGCTCTTAGTTTTAATTGCATAGTTATCAACTTACTATGCCAGGAGAACTCAAGAGGCTTCAGAGACTATTTTATTAGTCTTAAATCTGAGAACCCTAGAGAGTGAGGAAAAAGAACATTCCCTGAGATGAAACAGCGTATGCAAACTTGTCTAGCCAGGAAAGAATATAGTTTATTTGGAGAGTAGCTTTTTTCAAAAAAGTTTTTATTTAATTATTTGGCTGCACTGGGTCTTAGGTGTGGCATGTGGGATCAAGTTCCCTGATCAGGGATCAAACCCAGGGCCCCTGCATTGGGATCATGGAGTCTTAGCCACTGGACTACCAGGGAAGTTCCTGGAGAGTAGCTTTTTTTTTTTTATAGTCAAGCAGAATATGTTTGTGGGAAATTGGAGATGAACCTAGAAAAGGGGCTAGGGTAGTGTAAGTCATGGATTAAATACTGGCTTGGATCTTGTTGTTAGTGGGTAGGGGTGACCCAACAAGATTTCCATTTTTGCAGATAACTAGTGTCTCTGTGGAGAGAAGGCAATGGCACCCCACTCCAGTACTCTTGCCTGGAAAACCCCATGGACGGAGGAGCCTGGTAGGCTGCAGTCCATGGGGTCACTGGGAGTCGGACACGACTTCACTTTCACTTTTCACTTTCATGCATTGGAGAAGGAAATGGCAACCCACTCCAGTGTTCTTGCCTGGAGAATCCCAGGGATGGGGAAGCCTGGTGGGCTGCCGTCTATGGGGTTGCACAGAGTCAGACATGACTGAAGCGACTTAGCAGCAGCAGCAGCAGCAGCAGTGTCCCTGGGGAAGTGTTACCCACGATAAGAGGCTAGGCAGGAAATTCAGGCAAGTCTCCATTGGGGCCCCTGTTGCAGCCAGGGGAAGTAAATAAGTAACAGATTTCTTTCCTCACTCTCTGAGGAGGGGCCAGCTGGTTCCTTATATGGAGTGAGAGTAGGACCATCCCCTAGAGAAAGGAAGGGTTACCCACTCCAGTATTCTTGCTTGGAGAATTCCATGGTCAGAGGAGTCTGGTTGGCTACAGTCCATGGGGTAGCAAAGCGTTGGACATGACTGAGCGCCTAAACACCAGGATGGGATGGAGGAGTTACTTGGGTAGTTTGCCTACTCCTTTGGTGGTGTCGAGTGCAGGGGACAAAAGCACAATACCCTTCTCTTGCTCCCAACATCCTGTTTTTGCTCCTGGCTCTTCAGAAGTGGCAGTTGGGGTGTTTTTTTGGCCTTTTTGTATCCTGTTGTCCATAATTTGCCCCAACTGCCAATGCTTGCAGTTATTTTTAGTCCCTTAGAGTATCTTTCTGTTTTGTTGCTAGAGGAGACATTTGTCCAGGTGTAGGTACTATAGCAAAGGTTCCCAGGTCTCAGAAGGAGGTGGGTTTTGGCTGAGGTAAGAAACTTGGATGGAAGGAAATGCAGCTGGGAGGCTGTGTAAGGGACCACGAGGGAGGCCCTGGGAGTAAAGAGAAGGAGACAACAGAGAGTATTTTGGGAGACAGGAGTGGTGGGACTGCTGACTGATTTGATGTGGCAGGTAAACATCAAATAAATCAAGAACTGCTCCAGGGTGTTGATTGGATGGATAGACGTGCCATGATTGGAAATAATGTGTGTAAAAGGAAGGGACAGATTTTTAAAGAATAAGATACTGGGTTCTGGTTTGGCA
Organism: Dama dama; assembly: GCF_033118175.1. Taxonomy (NCBI): domain Eukaryota; kingdom Metazoa; phylum Chordata; class Mammalia; order Artiodactyla; family Cervidae; genus Dama; species Dama dama. Next base: position 36,967,880 of record NC_083701.1, read on the forward strand.
TGTTGGGCTTAAGGTAATTTGGGAACATCCAGATAAAGAAACTCACTTGGCAGCTAAGTACATGGGCCTAGAGATTAGGACATTCTGGTTTAAGAAGCACTGATGCTATCAACAGACCTTTGAAAATTTGCGAGTCAAATGAGTAAGGAACATACTCAACGACTTGTTGTTGTTACAAAGGTCATACATTTTTAGGATGTGATACTTAGGAATATGGGCAAGTGAAGATAAAAATTACACATACTCTTTCCACTTCTTACACACAAATACACACACACACATCTTCATTTCTTTCAAAAAGACATTTATGAATGAATAAGTGGATATTTCAAAGGCATTTTAAATTTAATGTCTGTTAGCCCTGTTTTCAGGATTTCACTAGGGTTTCTGTAACAAAGTACCAAGAATTGGGTGGCTTAGAACAACAGATTGTGGTCTAACAGCTCTGGAAGCTAGAAGTCAGAGACCCTGTTGGCAGGGCTGTGCTCCCCCTAAAGGCTCTTGGTTAGGAAGGATCTGCTCCAGGCCTCCCTCCTAGCTCAGGCAGCCTGAGGAGACTCTTGCCTTGTAGATGACCAACTTTCTCCTGTGTCTTCTTGTGTGGTCTTCCCTCTATACATGTTGGTCTGCATGTCCAAATTATCCCTTTTTATAAGAACACAGTCATATTCAATTAAGACCCACCTTAATTACCTCACCTTAACTTGACCATCTGCAAAGATCCTACTTCCAAATAAGTCTGTGTTCAAGATACTGGGGGATTGGACTTGAATATCTGTTGGGGGGACACTTTGCAACCCATAACACCATCTGAGGCTTGGGTCCTATGTGCTGCATAGTTGCAGGGAAACCTGGACGGGACCACTAGTGAGCTACGTGGATACCATTTGGGAAGAGCAGAGAAGGGTCTAAGCTGAGGTTCTGTCTTCCTTTTCTCTAACTGCCTTGTTTCTCTTTTGGCTTCTTCAAGAGGCTTCACACTAACTCCCTATAAGAGAAGAATAGGAGATATGTCTTTCTTGGAAAGAAAAACAGTTGAAAAAGAGGGCTGTCCCACAGAAGAGGTTAGAGCTCCTTCTTCCCACCTGACCTGGTAGACATTCAGGCAGATATCCCAAATAGAAATTTGGGAGTTACTTTTTTTTACTGCACCACGCAGCATGCAGATTCTTAGTTCCCCTGACCAGGGATCAAACCTCCTGCAGTGGAAGCATGGGGTCTTAACCATCAGAAAAGTCCCTTGGGAGCTGCTCTTGATTTCTTCCTCAGACTCTAGTCCCATCCATCACTCTCTCTCACAAAGTTGGCAGTGTTCACTTCACAACCAGGGCCGCATACTCAGGAGGTCTTCACATTTGGGCTTTACTATTCTGGGATCGCAGCCTTGAGATTCTTAGTCATTTTATCTTTGAGCATGTGTTTTGCACACAAAGTGTGATGGGACAGTGGTATATGTGCCCACCTAGCCTGGACAGGTTCTTGGCTTCCTGCTGTTCACTGTCCTGTTAGCACCCTGGTCCCTTCCTGGCATCCCCTATCTTGTCCCATCTGGGGACACCTGTTACCCTCTAGCCCTGGTGGAGGCCTGGAGCTGGGAGGGTCAGGGTCAGGCACGGTGTCCTGCAGTGTCTGGGGTGGGTATGGCAGTGACCACCCCACCTGGACTGGCCGCACCATGGCAGTGTTTAGTGGGTGACTAGATGAGGACCAGACAGCATCCTCCACAGCAGGTAATTTATGGAGGTATTTTATGGAGGTTGCAAAACCTTTGAGGGTCATGTGTGGGTCTGCAGGCCTGTGGTGGAGAATGATGCCTGGTTTGGCTTCCCTGCCCTTCTCTGGAGTATGAGACATCTGGCAGCAGCAGGGGGATCCTGTCAACCAGCTGTCAGGCCCACAGTTTGCACCTACGCTCAACGCCATCTCCCATCATTATGGAGCAGCCCCTGGGTGCCTGCGAACTTCTACACTTACCTTGCGACTGGTGCAGGGAACATTGCCTCAGATTCTTCTATGCCTGGAGGACCTTCTCAACCTCCTTCTGAATTTTCTGAGTCTGGCTTGTAACAGTTTCTTCTGACCTGCTTCAGGCACCTTCTGGGGATGAGCCATGAAATACAAATTGTGAAACTTCAGTGATTCTGCCTTGGAGTTAAATGCTCTGATATTTGTGTTTACAATTGACATTATACAATATAAAGAGGAGTGGTAAAATTCATGCTAATAATTTAAAATTTTGTTTTATTTTGAATAGATTAAATAGCAAATTAAAACTACGGCAGTAACTGTAGTTAGCACTGCTGTGTGGTTTATTTGTAAGTTGCTAAGAGAGTAGATCCTGAAAGATCTTATCACAAGGGGAAAAAAACTCTTTTTGGTTTTATGAGGTAATGAATTACTGTGGTAATTATTTAGCGCCATGTGTAAGTCAAGTTATTATGCTCTACACCATATACTTCTGTGCTGTGTCGATTACATCTCAGTAAATATGAAAGAAAAAAGATTAAAAAACTATCATGGCAAATCTGGAGAGAGAAAGAGAGACTGTGAAAGAAAGGAAAAACTTTGTATTTTGGTATCTTTAATGAATGTTTCCCCAGATTTCTGAGTAAGTTCCCCCTCCCATTTTCTTCCTTTTTTAAAAATATGTTTAATTGCTTATTTGGCTGCGCTGGGTCTGTTGTGGCCTGTGGAATCTAGTTCCCTGACCAGGGATCAAACCTGGGCCCCTACACTGGGAGTGGTCTTAGCCCCTAGACCATCAGGGAAGTCCCTGGGTCCCTATTTTCATTTTGTGCTTAGCCTTGCAAATTATGTAGCTGGTCTTAGAATCAGGTATGCAGGGGGCCAGGTAGTACCAAGAGCTGGAAATTCAGAAGTGACCAAAGCACAGCCCCTGTCCTTATGGAGTTTGTAGAGCAGTGGAGGAAACAAGATGGTCACTAAGTCATGAAAGAAGATAAAGATGAAAATGGAATAAGGTTCATTTTACAGTAAGTGCTCTCAAGGAAAGCAGCAGGATGACTAGGTAGAGCATGATGAGGAAGGTTACCTGAGGTGGAGGTCACCAGGGGCGTTTACCTCCTTCTCTTCACCGTTATCACTGCCTCCTGGGCTCTGACTGGTTTCCCTGACTTTTAGTGTCCCCTTAAATCCAGCTACTGTACAGTCATGTGACTCAACTCTCTAAACAAAATCTGACTAATTCACACCCTTCGTTGTTTCCCTATCACCACCATTCTCTTCCTGTGGAGTCTGAGTCAATTCATGCTAACTTCTTCAATTTTACTTCTTCACACTCCTGCTGCCTCTTTGCTTTTATAACACTGAGCCCCTTTCAGGCATACCTGTAAACTATCAGTGTATTGATTTTCACCTTCCTGCCTTTGCTCCTTTTTCTCCAACCACCTGGAATATACTCCCTACCTACCTTCCCATCTTTTATGTGAGTTCAATTGTCATAATAACATTAACATCAATGATAATATTAATTAACATCATTGATAATATTAATAACAGCATCATTATTATTCACAAGATGCTATGGGGGTTGTAGAAAGGAGTAACGTTTAATGTTATAATAGATAACATTTGAATGTTAATAAAATTTAATGAGACACTGTTCTGAGTACTTACATGTATTAACTTCTATAGCTCGTGTCTACAAAGTATGTCACCTGCCATATCAGTAAACAGAGGATGTTGTGGCCATTAAGCTGTCAGCCACTGCAGCTGCTCCCACCCCTTCCCTCTAAAGTAGACTGTGAGGGGATTCAGGATGGAGAAAACAAGATACTGGCCCATGATACTGGCCCTCAGATCTAGGGCATGTCTGAGGTACATATCAAAGGAAAGATTCAATGAGCATCTTCCCATACATAGAAAAGTGCTAAATTCATGAACCTGAGATGTCTAGATTTTATTTAATAGGAATCTTTTGATGTTCCAACTACCGCAGTTTTTTTTTTTTGCAAGAATTCCTATGTATTCTGGCTCCTCCCTTATCTCTTTGGAGCAGTCCCTCTGAGCTATCTGAGAAGCCGTCTTCTGGGCTTAAGTCCCCAGTATGTCCACCATATAAAATACAGTTCTCAACTATAGGTTGTGCATTTTTTTCAGTCGACACCCTCATAGTAATCCTATGAAATAGATGTTATTATCCATCATCATTTTGCTGAGACACAGACAAGTTAAGTGACTTGCCCAAGGTCACATACTGAGTAAGCAGAGGAGCTGGGATTCAAATTCAAGCAGGTCAGGCCCCAGAAGCATCACTCTTCATAAAAATACTATCCTGCCTTCATCCTTACTGCACCTTTTCATCACACAGTGAATTTGTATTGGTTTATTTGCATGTCTGTATTCCAGGAGACTTTAACTCTTTGAGGGGAAGGATGGTATTGTACTAACCTTGTCTCCCGAGTCCCTGGTGCATAGTAGGCTTTCAATAAATATTTGTTGAACTATTAAATTTAAATTCAATTTAATCTTGAATGAAAGATCCTCAGATCATTAAGATATGGTCACTTTACTGAATTCAAGAGCCAATTTTCTCAATGTATGAGCACCCCTAAGAAGAATACTCCCAGAAGCAAATAAATAAATCCTTATTTGGGAAAAAGAAGGTATAGATGCAGACATTATCCAATCATTTGCTATTAAGGATTGTCTTTAGCTAACTCAGAGAACAGTAATCATTATAGTTTGCATTTGGCTATTTTTATTACTTTAGAAAAGATTTTGGGGGCTTTCCTGATGGCTCAGTGGTAAAGAATCTACCTGCCAAGGTGGGAGACACAGGTTCAGTCGCTGGTCCCAGAAGATCCCACGTGCTTCAGAGCAACTAAACCTGTGCACCACAACTATTGAGCCTATGTTCTAGAACCCATGTGCCACAGCTACTAAGCCTGTGTGTGTGAAATACTGAAGCCTGCATGCTCTTGGGCCCATACTCTATAATAAGAGAAGCCACTGAAATAAGAAGCCCATGCACCTCAACTGGAGAGTAGCCCCCACTTGCTGCAACTAGAGAAAAGCCTGTGCAGTAATGAAGACCCAGCACAGCCAAAGATAAAAATAAATAAATAAAAAATTAAGAAAAAGATTTTTGGTCACTATTGCTTTTGTTAGAAATTCAAAGCATTTTTCTTTCTATCCCTGCCCTTTAAGTTCACTTGTTTGTTGTTTCTGACTGGGTCAATGGAGTGTGCGTTTTCCCTGAATTTCTAACTGTTTCCCACAGCTTCTGCGGGGCCAGGCCCATGGCTGTGCATTTCAACAGTGACTACATACCTAGGCTTCTCAGTGGTGGGGTTGAAAGGAGCTTTGATATCCTGGCTGCCTCCCAAAACTCTCCTCCACCTTTAGGAAGGTTTTTATCATTTCCTGCTGAGACGCAGCAACAATAAACATGCACACATGTAACGTGGGATGAAGCACATTAGCACTAGCTTGTTCATCATTCATTCATTATTGAGACCAGTGGATCTTACAAGTTTGTGTCCACTAGGGGATGTGATACAGGCTGATACCGAGAGGGGCTCAGGTTGGCAGAGGAAGCCACAGGGGAATCATAGGCAGGGGATAAGATTCGTTATTTTTCTACAGTTTTGCTTGGATTACTTTTGCCAGTAGTAGAATTATAAAAGGTACATGTCATACCTCTTATAAGATTATAAAAGGTACATGTGTGTGTGTGCTAAGTAGTTTCAGTCGTGTCCAACTCTTTGCAACCTTATGAACTGCAGCTCACCAGGCTTTTTTGTCCGTGAGATTCTCCAGGTAAGATTATTGGAGTGGGTTGCCATGCCCTCCTCCAGGGGATCTTCCTGACCCAAGGATTGAACTCTTGTCTCTTACGTCTCCTGCATGCATGTCATGCTACAAAAAAAACAAAATTACCTAATGTTGGCCAATAACTTTTTGTATTTTGGTTGCAGAGACTGTGAACACAACAATACAATTCTCCTTCAAGGGAATTCGGTTTTCTAAGGTATTGTTCAAGTCATTTTGTACTTCTTTAATCTTTTGTAGTAACAGATGTGTTAAGAATTTGAAAAAAGCAGTCCACAACTTCTAAAAATATTGATTAAAGATTAAGACGTTCAAGGTTTTTTTTTTTAACTTTTTCTGATTTTGTATATTTTGCTATTTCTTCTTTCTGTAGAATATGGAAAAATAGAAAACGTACACCAAAGGAAACCCTTTTTATTTGTTTTTTAGTAATTTTGTTTGTTTATTTAATTTTGGCTACGCTGGGTCTTCGTTGCTGTGCAGGCTTTTTTCTGGTTGCAACGAGCGGGGCTACTGTCTAGTCCTAGTGTGTAGGCTTCTCATTTCGGTGGCTTCTCTCGTTGTGGAGTGTGGGCCCTAAAGCGGGTTTCAGTTGACACCTGTGGACTCAGGAGTTGTGGCACACGGGCTTAATTGTTCCATGGCATGTGGGATCTTCCTGGACCAGGGATCAAACCCATGTCTCCTGCATTGGCAGGTGGGTTCTTCACCACTGTGCCACAAGGAAAGCCCAAGAAAACTCTTTTTAAATTTCAACATACGTTGCTAAAAGTAATGCAAATGCTCATTGTTAATATGATGAATGATCTTTGGGTGAAAGCATCATTGTGACCATTGTGTGTAACTCAGTACCTGCCTCCAAGAGTAATAATGATGGGCAATTTTAGATATTTGCATTAGAAATGCAATAAAACTTTGTAAATTTCACTTCTGGTTAACTATTTTAAAATAAACATTAATAATACATTTTCTTTACCTATTTTGTTTTAGATTATCAATATTTCTAATGTTTGAAAATTTAGTAGGCTAGTCTAGAAAACTGAGAAAGTATTAAGTAGCTTTCTGCTAGTAAGACAAAATTCTTATAAAAGCCTTACAAGATAGAAGCATCTAACATTTTATATTACTTGTATTTCATTTTAGGGACAATACAACTGTATTACAGAAGCCATCGAGGGGAACACTGAAGAAAAGCTCTTTTGCTTGAATTTTACTGTCATACATTACCCTGATTTCAATTAGAATAAATCAAGTATTTGCTTTTATCTTTCAAAAGTTTTATTCTTCACTTAAAATATTTTTTATACTGTGTATTTGTTTGCTAGGTCTGCCATAACAAATACCACAGACTAGGTAGCCTCAACAATATTTATTTTGTTCTGGAGGCTAGAAATCTGAGATCCAATTGTCAGCAGATTGGGTTCCTTTTGAGGCCTCTCTCCTTGGCTTGTAGATGGCCTTTTTCTCCCTATGTCCTCACGTCATCTTCCCTCTGAGCATGTAACCCTAATCTCTTATAAGGACACCAGTCATTGGTTTAGGGCCTACCCGAGTGACATCATTGTACCTTTATTGTCTCCAAATCTAGTCACCTTCAGAGGTACTGGGGTTAGGGCTTCAGCTTGTGAATTATGAGAATTCACAGTTCAGCCTGTAGCACACAGGTAATAAATATAATCTCTCCAGTCGCTTGACTTCTCTCCATTTTCTGCATCTGCTTTGGAAGAAGTCACCAGCATTGGTTGCCTGGACTCCTCTGCTGCCTCCTGACTGACCACCCTACACCTGGTTGGGTACCTCAGGTAAGTTATCCTTCACAGAGGCAGTTTCAATAGTACTTTCAAAATACAGCTCATGGTGCACATGGAAGAAAACAAAAACAAGCCCCACCTATGGCTTTTGGTCCCTTTTGGGATAAAGGTGGAATCTTTTGGAGGGTCTGCTAGTCCCTACCCACCTTTTCCCTCCCCAGCCCCTTTTCCCACCACCCTTCCCTTGCTCTCTGTGTCCCAGAATGTGCCATACTCCCTCCTACTCCAGAGCCTTCACCACACGGTTCCCTCTGCTTCAGTTACATGCATCCACTCTACCTGACCCTTATCCCATATCAGTAATAGGTGTGGATCTTCTTTGGCTCAGTGCTATTTTCTCAGGGAATTCTTATCAGGTAGCACACGGCACACCTATTACACTTTTGATACTGGGCAGGGGCAGTCCTGAGTAAAACTGTACAGAAACTGTGTCACATGGAGCCAGGCTTTCAATCTCCTGTGGCTCCCTTGGTCCCCCAGATCCCTCTCCTCCACCCACCTTTACCTCATCCGGGCAGGGGCCGGCTTACTTTGTGATATGCTTTTGTCGACCTAGGTTACTTCCTTCCAGTTCTTAACACTCTTTTTGTCATGATAGCAGTCATCCATCACCAGACTAAGCTCCATGAGCCCAGGCAGGGTAGTCAGCTTAGTTTTGCTTCCCACTCTTGACTAGCATCTAGCATAGTACTTAAGCTTGAATTTGCTCTGAATCCATATTTGTTGAATGGTTAAACAAATATTTTCTTCTTATACAATATTCAAATAACACATTATCTATAGAACAGTATTCGTGCAGTCATTTAAAGAAAATTTATTGAGCACCTGCTATATGTCAGGCTGGATGCTGGGGAAACAGCATTTAACAACCCAGATGAGAAATATTCCAGTTCGTATTGAGTTTATATTTTTGTGGAAAGAGACTGGCAACTAAATTGCTTTAGAAGCAGACATGCTGTGATAAGTGCCATGAACAACATTAAAGCAGGGACGAGGGTAGGGATGGAGGTGATACGGTTTTACTTTCAGATAGGGTGGTCAGGAAAGGCCCCACCAAGAAGATGATATTTGAAAGAGATGAGGTAGCAGCCCATGTGGCTTTCTAGAAGTAAATGCTTTGTACTTGAGAGAACAGCTGATTTCAAGGGCCCAGGGTCAGAGTGTGTTCTTCCTTGAGGAGGAACAGGGAGCTGTTCAAATGAAGGGAGTGTGGGGGAGATGCCATCCGAGAAGTATGTGTGTTGGGGCTGGGTAGGCATGTGCTGTGGAGTTTGATGGGCCATTCTTAGGACTTTGACTGTTGCTCTGAATGAGATGGAAAGTTCCTGGAGTCTGTTTGAGAGAGACTGACATTGGTTCACATTTTAAAAAGGCAGCTGTCTACTTAGACCTGAGGAAAAACAGAGAGGTTTTTGCAACCAGCTAAGTAGGGAAGGAAGGAGGAGGAAGTTGAGAGGATTTTGAGTAATCCATGTGAAAGGTGATGGGGGAGGTGGTGATAAATGATCTAAGCTGGATATATTCTGAAAGTTGAGACATCTCCAAAAATACTTCTGCTGATGAGTTGGATGGTAGAGTATGAAACAAAGAGAGGAGTCAGGGATGATTCTAGATGGAAAGATATAGTTGCCATTACTTGAGATGGGGAAGTCAGGGAGGAGCATGTTTTAGGGGAGAAAAATCAAGAACTTTGTTTTGGACATGTTGAGATATCTATTAATCCAAATGGAGACTATGGGAAGGCAGTGGATAAATGAATTTGAAGTTCAGGAGAGAGTTCTGGGCTGGAGATGGACATTTGGAAGTTGCCAACATGTAGAGAGAAGGGTTGACAGAGAAAATAAGAGGTCCAAGGATTGAGCCTTGGGGTTCTCCCTCATTGGGGGTGGGGGTGGGAGGTTTAGGAGAAGCCAGCAGAAGAGAGGGAGTGGCCTTGGAAGTAAGAGAAAACCTGGGATGCTGGCCTGTTGGAAGTCAGGTGAAGAAGCTCTTTAAATGATTTTGATCTGCCCATCTGTTAAATAAGATGAAGACTGAGTGCTGACTTTTGGATTTTGCAATATGGGGGTCTGTGATTTGATAATGTCACCAATAGAGAGTTCCCAAGCATTGATTCCAATCTTGTGCCATTCAAATCTGGGGGTCATTATTAAGCCCTCTCTCTCTCTCTCTCTCTTTTTCCTTTTCATACTGTTAAAACTCAACATTCAAAAAACTAAGATCATGACATCTTGCCGGGAGCCATTATGGGAGGTCCCACCCGTGACGAGGTCATGAAGAAAATACCGGGCAGGCATGGCCATCCGGGATCCCATCCATGACAAGGTCATGAGGAAAATACCTGACACGCAAGGCCGTCTAGGATAAGGGACCTTCCAGGTTGGCCTCGGCCTCTGCCCTACCCTGTATCCTCCCCTCTTTTGTGCTGTTGTTCTTGTTTGCCCTGTTGCAGATTCTTGTGTTGCCTGCCGAGAGTTCTCCTGCTCCTCTTTCATTGAATGAGGACCAACTTAAAACCCTAATTTATAAGTGTCCTAGACGCTGGTACCCTATGAAAGGGCCAGAGATGAAGGAAATGCTTCAGTTCAGACCCTTTAGCTGGCATTCTGGCTTGTTTGATAAACGTGTGCTCTCATAGCACAAAATGCTCATGATTGTTCTAAACATCCTAAGCACAGTATGCTAACAAAAGAAACTATTAAGCATAGGCCCCTTCGTGGGGTGAGAAAAGCTCCACAAATATTATAGCCACAAATGTGCCTAATAGAAAATAGTTTAGATAGAGATTAGCTGGTGACTTCTTGCAGGTAGTTAACTTTTAGACTAGAGCCTGTTTTGTGCCATATCTGCTGTTTTTGCAATCCTTTGCATTTCTGTTCTGTAAAAATGTAATCCTATCTAGTTCCCATGGAGATGACACCTAATAGAAAGAAAATAGATTAACCACAAAAAAGACAGGGTCGGCTACTGAAGTTGCTTAAAGTTGCACCAGGTGCAAGCCAAAATTGTCAACAGGCCTGATAGCCAAAAGATATTATACATAGAGATTAACCTTAAAAAAGGCCCTAATAGGCACAGAGCCCTTTGGGGGGTGAGGAAGCCCTATTAGAGAATACAAAAAATATTGTTTTTAAAAGTGGTTATTAGATCAACATTTGATTGATGTTAATGTATTGAGGTTGTGCAGTGGAAACTATTGTTTACATAGTTGGAGATCTAGAAAAATAAGAGTTTAGCCCTAGTGTAAAAACAATAAGATCATTGTTAATTTTAACCAAAAGTGCTAAACAGGGGCTGCCTCACCAGAGCCGCAGAGTCTTTGTGTGTTAAACTTTTTAGATAAATTTAGCTGAGAATTTCTGCAAAAAGACTGACTTTTATGTTAACAGGATTGTATTTCTATTATGTTGCAACTTGCTGTACCATGAGACTGCCACTTTTCTGTTTTCTGCTAACCTCAAGGCCAGAAGATAATGTACAAAAAATCTATGGGAAAAGACTCTCATAAACAAAAATATACAGAGCACACCTGGTTTCGTGAAGGACAAGCTGATATAATGTTAAACTAAGTCTGTGTGCTTATCTGCCCCTTAGAAATGTACCAACTTAGGGTATAAAGGCGATGGTGAAAAATAAAGCAACTGCCAGACTCTGCTGCACATTCCTGGTCTGGTCTCTTTCTTTCTCTCTCTCTCTCTCTCTCTCTTCTCCCTCGCAGACTTGGCCCCATCAAGGCCGGTCCTACGTGTCTCTCTTGCTGACGCCGTTCATCCTGAGGGTTCCCCTGGATCCTGCTGGGGCTGGACCCTGGCAACATCTGGTCCCATCACCTCATGGCAAATAGATGGGGAAACAATGGAAACAGTGACAGACTTTGCTTTTTGGGCTCCAAAATCACTGCAGATGGTGACTGCAGCCATGAAATTAAAAGATGCTTGCTCCTTGGAAGAAAAGCTATGACCAATCTAGACAGCATTATTAAAAAGCAGAGGCATTATTTTGCTGACAAAGGTCCATCTAGTCAAAGCTATGGTTTTTCCAGTAGTCATGTATAGATATGAGAGTTGGACTATAAAAAATCTGAGCCCTAAAGAATTGATGATTTTGAACTGTGGTATTGGAGAAGACTCTTGAGAGTCCCTTGGACTGCAAGGAAATCCAATGAGTCCATCCTAAAGGACATCAGTCCTGAATATTCATTGGAAGGACTGATGCTGAAGCTGAAGCTCCAATACTTTGGCCACCTGATGCAAAGAACTGACTCATTGGAAAAGACCCTGATGCTGGGAAAGATTGAAGGCAGGAGGAGAAGGGGATGACAGAGGATGAGATGGTTGGATGGGGTTGGTTGGTCGGACTCATGGACTCTCCGAATCGATGAACATGAGTTTGAGCAAGCTCCGGGAGTCGGTGATGGACAGGGAAGCCTGGTGTGCTGCAGTCCATGGGGTCGCAAAGAGTTGGACATGACTGAGGGACTGGACTGAACTGATTATGCTCTCTGTGGTGCCCTGTGTAATCCCCACTCACCGAGGTTTGAGGCAGGAAGGCAGGTCTTTGCCCACCTCTATTTTTTATCCCTTAAGGGGAGGGGTTTTGGGATGAGGGTCACAGCACAGCTTCCTCTAAAAACACTTCCACAAATCTTCCCCTTTAAGATCCTTTCTTGCCAGAAAGATCCGTTGACCTTTTTAATATTTGAGGTAAATTCTTTATATCCTTGATATAAATATTTTTTAGGTACTTCATGTGTGATAGCTCTTTCTGTAACTCTTCAACTCTGGAGATGTTTCCAGAGCTGCGGAATGGGTTATCAGATATTCCCTACTCCCTGATGCTGCCTGGTGTATGCTGTAGTCCTGGCTCCATGGATCCTGATTTGCTAGATCAGCTAGTGTGGGGTGATCTCCAGGGAATTATTGGTCCATTTGGGCACATGACTGAAGTTGGCTCAGTCAGACTACAGGGAAGAACTAAAATTCCTCGGCTGTCTCACTGGATATAAACCAGGAGGATGTTGCCTCCATTTGTGCTGACAGTCATCTGATGACCATAAGGGGAACCTGACTTCGGATGAAGCCAATACTTTGGGACAGAAGAATAGAGAGTTAGAAAGGAACTGAAACTCTGCAGACACCTGAGTCACTGGATTAACTAAGCCAGACCCAGCCAGACCTCTGAACAGTCCTGTTATTGGTTTAGTGAGTTGGAATCAGAACTCTATTACTTGCTGCTGAAAGCATTCTAGTTGATTTATAGCTACATGGTCTGACTCATCCTGGAAGTCAGCCTAATTTCAGATTCTGCCCCTCCCTTTGTTCCCTTCTGGCTTTCTCCATTGTTTTACTTTTTATTTTTAGAGTTGATTTTTAAAGATTGAGGTGGCATTGACTTATAACATTATATATTTCATGTGTTCAACATTCTATGTCTACTTCTGTATACCCTACAGTCTGCTCATCACCAAAGATTTAGTTTTCATCTGTGTGAATATGGGTGACCCCCTTTACCATTTCACCCTCCCCACCCTTCCCCTTCTGGTAACCACTACTCTGTCCTGTATATCTAGTTTGTTTTTGTTTTTCTCATGGCTTTAATCCTTCCATTGCTGACACTGTGTGGCAACTTACCTATTATGCATAGTGGGCACAATGCCTAGGCCTTCAAAAATGTTTAAAAATTTTAATTTCCCTTAAAATAAAAATTTAAAAAATGGACATAATAGCAATGAATATATAATAATGAATCTAGTCCAGGTTATATTCATCTTTATGCCAAGGCAGTTTTAAAATATCCTATTTATATATGTATTTTTTATGCAGAATGGGGGCCCATGAAGACAAAAGTGCTAGGATCCAAGAAAGTCATAATGTGGCTCTGGTGCATGGTTACTACATTCTCTGCTTTGGGGTCTTTTGCTAATATTAGAAGGTTGCTAAGGTGAATAGACTTCTTCAGTATTTATTTAATGCCTCCTGTTTTCCAGGCACTGTGCTTGGCTTTAAAGATATAGGTGGAAACAAAACAAATAAGCATAGTTCTTCTCTTCGTGGTTTTTGATCTAGTAGGAAAATCTTAACAACAGAACAAGTGACTATTGTAAAATATGATGGGGGGGGGGTCATTGCTGGAGGGGAAGTATAGGGTAATAGGGCAAGAAACAAGAGGAGAACTGAATCTAGTCTAGGGGATAGGAAAAGATCTCCTGGAGGCAATGACTTGGAGGCTGAGAGTTGGAAGTTGAGTTTGAAATTAAAGTGCTATATTCCAGGCATAGGAAAGAGAAGTGACAGGTTTAGAAGTGAGGGAGATTCAACATATTCAAGATGTTGAGAATGTTTAATGATATGACCAGATAATAGTTCCTGGTGCTTATCATGCCAGATGGTGGCCACTGTTCTAGGCATTTTACAAGTAAAAAAGCATTAATCCTCACAGCAATCTAAGAGATAGATACTAGTATTATCCCCATTTTACACATGGGAAAGATAGAGAAGCCACACAGAAATTAATGTAACTTATGCAAGGTTGTATACCTAGTAAGTGGCAGAACTTGGGTTGGGTCCTGACAGCCTGGCTCCTGGTTTAGGCTTCTCATTTTGTCAGGTGCAGCTGGGAGGTAGAAGGTAAAAAAGGGTTGTTGGAGGTGAGGCAGGAGATAGCACTGCACTGCTGGGCTGTTGTACTCCGACCCCCAGCCCTGAGCGGGAGCCCTGTTCCTTTGTGACCTCCATGTTTATCTCATCACATCCATCACATCTTCTCTCCTGGACCACTGCAATCACCCTCTTAATTGACATCTACTATTCTACTCTTGTCTCTCATTCCCCAAACCCTCCTTTGGACCATCTAGTCATCCTTTGAATGAAACCCTTCCATATGGCCCATAAGACCTGACATCTTGTCCCCAAGTCCACCCTTCTGACTTCATGGCCTACTTCTCTCGGCATCTTTCATTTGATTCTGGCCACATGATCTCCTTCCTTTTCCTCCAAAATGTTTAACACATTTTAATCTCAGATCTTTCAATCATCCTTCCCTGAGCATGGAATGTCTACCAGAGAGTCACATAATTTATTCATTTTTTCATTAAATTTTCTGCTCAAATTTAACTTCTTCAGAGATGCTTTCCCTGATCAGTCTATACAATATTGAACTCACTTTCTGCTATCTTCTCTAGATTACACAGCATATAATATCTATTTATTTACTAGTTTATCATCTGATTCTGCCACTAAAACATACTCACTGAGGGTGGGAATTTTGTTTTGGTTATTGTTCTATGCTCTGGGCTTATAGAACCTAATAATGCAGGAGCAATTCTATCTTGCTTCAGTCTCTCTTTCCTAGGCTAAGACAGACACAGAAGGTGTCAGATAGGAAGCAGCATCTTTCAAGATCTATAAAAGTCACATGCTAATAACTGTGCATCTGACAACTAGGAGCCTGAGTTTCTGATACTGTTATGGAGTTGGATGTCATAGAAGCTCTAGACTGCCCACTCCTGACTTATGGTTTTAAAGACCTTAGTTGGGTTGCTCTTACACGTAGCCAGGCTTCCCTGGTGGCTCAGCTGGTAAAGAATCTGCCTGCAATGCAGGAAACCTGGGTTGGGAAGATCCCCTGGAAAAGGGAATGGCAACTTCGCTCCAGTATTCTGGCCTGGAGAATTCCAGGGACTGTATAGTCCATGGGGACACAAAGAGTCGGACACAACTGAATGACTTTCACTTTCACTTACATGTAGCCAAACCCAATCACAGTCTTAACATATGCAACAACTGCTTATTATAAGGGCATAAGGAGAAGAATTCAAAGACCACTGAGTTTTCAAGCTTGTGTGATGAGGGAGAATCACGGTGCCCCAAACATAAATAGGACAATTTAAGAGAGGAGCTAATTTTAACGGACTATTATATATATATATATATATATATATATATATATATATATATATATATATGAAATCATTAGTTGTCTTTCAGTTTGAGTTATGGATGCTGGGGAGTCACCTTGATTTTACGGACAGCTCATTCACACACCTCTCTTGCAACATGGATGATAACTTTGGAGAGAAATGTCCAGCTAATTGGATTGTAATGTCTTGGTAAGAACACCATGTTCTAGGAGCACAATTCTTTGTTTTACAGGTGAAATAACCCTTCAATTTCTTCAGTAAATCATACTTCATCAATATTAGTTGGGATCCAAGTTTGGCTCCTGGGGCAAAAACCCTATGTAACAATGACTTTAATCAGATAGAATCTTATTTCTCTCTCATTTAGGACTGATGTGGCACCTTGACGACCCAGGAACCATCCAGCTGGCCCCGGATGGTCTGAATGGTCCAAACAGCTCTTCACTATATCTGTTAACCAGATGGCACCTTTCCATTAGCAATGCCATTTAAAAGACAATTTTGTAAGGTTATCAGACATCGCTTTTTTTGCTTATTACTGCTGTTTCATTGCTCATAAAAAGTAAATGACTTGTAAGAACATTGCTTAGATATTGATTTTTATTCTTTCTCTTGGAGTCATTTTAGGATTTTCAGTATAATTGCTTTGAATTGCTTCACTGTGTTTTATACTACCCTAACTGGCTTAGTTGGGCTTCACAGGTGGCTTAGTGGTAAGGAATCCACCTGCTAATGCAGGAGATGCAGGTTTGATCCCTGGGTTGGGAAGATCCACGGGAGAAGGAAATGGCTACCTACTCAAATATTTTTGCTTGGGAAATCCCATGGACAGAGGAGCCTGGTAGGCTACAGTCCATGGGGTCACAAAAGAGTCGGACATGACTTAGCTACTAAACAACGACAAACTGGCTTAGTTGGTCTCAGATTTCAGTTTGTCTCATGACTAATAAAAGTTTATGAAGCTGAACTTTTCCCTGCACTTGAACTATTTTATGAGCTCATATTTCTCCTACTAATCCTCTCCCTTGCCCACTTCATCTGATTGGTTTCACCTTCCAATGAATTCCTCAATTGAGTTTTATAAGAATTGTTCCTGGGGATTTCCATGTTGCCTGTGAAAGAGTAAATTTCATTTGTGAACTTATAATCTGCAGCTATTACATTGTGCTAGCTCTCTGAAGTTATTTTAAAAGACGCTCTTGGTTCTTCTTAATTTTCATCTCTTCTCCAGTGCATAAATGTAATTGTTTTTAGAAGCTTCTTCTTGATCTACAAACATAATTCAAGGAAATACTGAAAATGACTATTCTTTTATTTTGATTAATTTATGACAGCATCATAACTTTTATGGTGTTGTCTTAAAAAATAATCACAACCTAAAATTTGAGAGATATATTTTATTCGGTAGGAATTTTTAGGACTTTAAGCGTGGGGGACTTAAAATCCTAAAAGCATCTCAAGTAACCCTGAGTGAAGTGCTCAGAGGAGGTGAGGGGAAGAGCCAGGTTATATGGAAGTTTTGCAATAAAGGGCAAGTAGTCTGAACATTGAAAGATTATTGTTAATTAAAGAAAACCATCCAGGGATTCCCTGGTGGCTCAGATGGTAAAGAATCTGCCTGCAATGCGGGAAATCAGGGTTCCATCCCTGGCTCGGGAAGATCCCCTAAAGAAGGAAATGGCAACCCACTGCAGTATTCTTGCCTGGAAAATCCCATGGACAGGGGAGCCTGCTAAGCTGCAGTTCATGAGGTTGCAAAGAGTTGGACACGACTGAGAGACTTCACTTTCATTTCATTTTGTTTCATTTCATATATCCCAGTTTAAAGAATTTAGCGCTTTTCTAAATATGGGAAGAGGCAAGCTTCTGGGCTTACCGAAACCACTTCTTTCGTGTGCATTTCAGCTGTCCTGGGGCCAGTATCCTGTGCTCTCTTGGGAACTCCCTTGGGTTCGCTCTTGCGAGTGGCTGCAGGTATTTTTCTCCGTCCTGAGTGCTCTTAGGCTCATATTGGAGGGTTGAAATCACTGATGACTCTGACATTCTTATTTACTGATATGGCAGGAAATATTTCATTTCTCAATGGAAAGTCCCACAGTTTGTGGAAGTAACCTTTCCCTCACTGTTGATTTCCTTTAGCGTTATGAAATGACCATGATCATAATGGTTAATTTGTATGGCCTTGGGCACCTGAGGTTAGTAGATTTACATGGGTTGCTCTGCCTCATTTCAAGTGAGCCAGAAGGCCCAGGTTAACAAAAGCCAGGAGAGGCTTAGATGGTGGTTACTTTATGCAAGGTTGATCTCTTGAGGTAGGTCAGAAGATTCAGGTCAGCCTCACAAGTCCTCCTGCAGAGCTGCATTAATGTAAACCTCTCCTGATATTACTTTGAGATGAGCCTAGTTAGAAGGTTTTAGATGACCTATTTGCTATATTTAATTTAAATTGTTCTTCATAAGGAATTGTCAAATTTCAAAAAAACAACAGGTGGAATGTTCTGTGAAGCAATTATATAATTGAAAGATATTAATTCTTTTTACAGTTAGAATTTCTCTTTAGAGTAAAAAAAACAAACAAAAAAATGTAAACCTCTTTATTGCAAATTAGTGTATTTCATTGTAACAGGTTCACAATTCATAAATGCAAAAAGCAAGTGAAATTTCCCTTTTCATTTCTTTCTCTACACTGCTTCCCCCAAACCATTTTTATAGTTTAGTGGGTAACAATTTAGACTTCAGTTGTATATGTATATTACACTATGCAAACTATTTTTATATTGTTGTTCAGTTGCTAAGTCGTGTCCTACTCTTTTTTTTTTTAACGTGTCCTGCTCTTTGTGACCCTATGGACTGCAGCATGCCAGGCTTCCCTGTCCTTCACTTTTCTCATGGAGTTTGCTCAAATTCATGTCCATTGCATCAGTGATGCTATCTAACCATCTCATCCTCTGTCATCCTTGTCTCCTCCTGCCCTCAATCTTTCTCAGCATCAGGGTCTTTTCCAGTGAGTCGGCTCTTCATATCAGGTGACCAAAGTTTTGGAGCTTTGATTTCAGCATCAGTACTACTGTTAGGGGAAGCACACTGATTGAAACCGCCCACCCTGGCCAGGCACCATAGTAACCATTTGCATGAGTTGTTTTATGACAGGAGATCCTGATAAGGAATATGGAACTAATAAGCCACCACCAGCCGGAAGAGCTCGGGAAAGGTCGAGAGGAGACACTGCCTGTCCGTCCACTTCCCAGAATCCCTCTTGCTAGTATCCATCTTGGCTGAGCGATGCGTGCGCCACCAGGAAAGACTCTGAATTAGAATGATTGGCCAAAGACCACCCGGAAACTAATCCCATGACCATAAAACTCAAGACTGCGAGCCATGTGGCAGAGCAGTTCTCCTGGGTTCCCTTACCTGCTGCTCTCCACCCGAGTGCCCTTCCCAATAAAATCCCTTGCTTTGTCAGCATGTGTCTCCTCGGACAATTCATTTCCAAGTGTTAGACAAGAGCCCAGTTTCGGGCCCTGGAAGGGGTCCCCCTTGCTGCAACACTTCCAATGAATATTCAGGCTTATGTACATTTTTACACATATGTACACAAACATGCAGGCTTCCCTTGTGGCTCAGCTGGTAAAGAGTCTGCCTGCAATACAGGAGATCTGGGTTTGATGGTTGGGAAGATCCCCTGGAGAAGGGAAAGGCTACCCACTCCAGTATTGTGACATATAGAATTCCATGGACTGTATAGTCCATGGGGTCACAAAGAGTCGGACACGACTGAGCAACTTTCACTATATAAACATGCACTTTTTAAAACATTAAATTACTTACATATGTTTTTTAATTTGAATCTGGGAAATATTTCCAAGTCAGTATATAGAGAGAGCTACCTCATTATTTTTAATGGTTGCATAAATTTCTATTGTTTGGATGTACCGTAATTTAGTTACCCATTTCCCTAGAGATTCAATAGTATAGAATATAGCATAGATGTAGAGCATAGTGGCAAACCCTATACAAATTACTATCTCGTTTAATTCTCACAAAACCCCAAGAGGTAGATTGTCTTCATTTTATAGGTGAGGAAACTGTGTATAGAGAAGTTAAGTAACTTGCCTAGGGTTACATGGTAAATGGAAGATCTAGGATTTAATCTCTGTATTGTAAATCTCCAAAATCTGTGTTGTGTTGCCTATCATTTTGGTAGGTTTATGAATATTTTAGATTTTTTTGTTTTTGTATTTTTCTGCACATAGTTTTCTGTAATAAGTATGTATTGTTACCATACGTAAATTTAGATAGCCAGTGGAAATTTACTGTATGATGCAGGTGATCTCAGCGAGGCAGCAGTGAGTAGCGGAATAAAACAAGTTCTTAATTCCCTGCTCAGAAATTGGACCTGGGTAGCCTGGATGAGAACCAGATATCCTAACCACCAGACCAACAAGGGCTAGAGGCTAGAAGTTATTTTTCCCTGGATCTCTGACTCTCATGAAAAGTGCATTTATCACGGAAGTAGAAACTGGAAATGCAGGGGCAAAGTTTATTATTAGAGATGTAGCACAACAACAAATGGGAAAGCATACAGAGAAATGGTTTGTTTAGCTAAGATAAAAAGCAAGGCAGAGATGCACACCCAGAGAGAAAGAGTGTGGGCATCTCCCCGAGTGAGGAGGAGTGCAGTGAAGAAGCGGCTAAAAGTCATTTATGTAAGGTCAGTTCTTCTGGGTCTTTGCCTTCTTTCAGGCCAATTATCTGGTTTCTTTTTCCACATCTGACCTACCCTGGGACCCTCCCCTGGTTGCACATGCACCTTTCAGCCAAGATGGATCTCGAAGTAAAGGCTTCTGGGAGGAGCAAGTCTCATTATGGCTTGGTGTTATCCCTTGACATTTTGACCCACAAGGAGCCTTTCTGTGCATGTGTCTCCCTTGTCCCAAAAGAGGTGGGAGTGGAGACCTCTTAATCCTTTACACAAACAGCATTTTGCCCCTCTGTCCTTGCCATAACTATTACATTAAGGTGTTTACAAGAGACAAACACTGGCTATTTACCCTGTTTCTGTTGTTACTTCCATTTCAGAGGGCAAACAGGAGGCTGATTATAAATGCCTTAACTGGAGCCCACCTATCTCTTGTCTCAAGAAATGCTAACAGTTGTAAGTATCCAGGGAGAAGCCCATTTCTTTGTGCCCCATGAAATATAAACAGGAGGCCAGTTGTAAATGTCTAAGCTGCAGCCCATCTATCTCCTACATCACAGGAAGCTCAAATATAATGCTCTGTGATAACTTAGAGGAGTGGGATGGGATGAAAAGTGGGAGAGAGGGGGACATACATACACCTATGGCCAATTCATATCGATATATGGCAGAAACCAACACAATATTATAAAGCAATTATCCTCCTATTAAAAATAAATTTTAAAAAGTATATATTGATGTTTATATTCAAATAAAATGACATTAAAAAGACTGTTCCATTAATAAGCACCCAAGCCCACTGACTTATTTTAAATTTAAGAAACACTGAAGCAATCCCAGTCAAAAGCAGTGAAAATTAGAAACAATGTGACAATCATGGATAATGTTTGAAGTAAATCATGGCACTGTTTATATATATTATGCAGCATTTTAAAAGAATGAGATTGATGTAGATATAGATGTACTAATATGGATAAATCCCCAAGAAATATTATTGAATTAAGTTAAGCTGCAAAGTTTATCCTGAAATTTTATGGTATATTAACAGTTCCTGAATAGCCAAAAGTAATTTTGAAATTGAACAAAATTGGAGGACTCCACACTTCTTTATTTCAAAATGATTTACAAAGTGACAGTAATAAAAAACAGTGTGGTACTGTCATAAAGATGGATAAATCATCCAGTAGAACAGAATAAAGAGCCCAGAAATAAATGTTTGTCTATACAGTCAAATGACCTTCAATGAGGATGCCAAAACTACTTAAAGAGGAAAGGACAGGATGTCCACATGCAAAAGAATGAAACTAGATCCATACCTTACACCATAGACAAAATTTAAAAATTGATTAAAGAACTAAATGCAAAACCTAGAACTATAAAACTCCTAGAAGAAAACGTAGAAGCAAAACTTCTTTACTTTGGACTTGGCAATGATTTTTTTGGATAAGATGCCAAAAACATAAGCAACAAAAGCAATAATAGAAAAATAGGATAATCTTAAAAACCTTTGTGCACCAAAAGACCCAATCAATAGGCTGAAAAGGCATCCTATGAATGGGAAGAACTATTTGCAAATAGTATATCTGACAAGGGGTTAATGGCTAGAATATGTAAAGTATTGTTGTTGTTATTGTTGTTGTTTAGTCACTCAGTTGTATCTGACTCTGCAACCCCATGGACTGTAGCCCACCAGGCTCCTCAATCCATGGGATTCTCCACGGAAGAATACTAGAGTGGATTGCCATTTCCTTCTCCAGGGAATCTTCCCGACCCATGCATCAAAAACGCATCTCCTGCATTACAGGTGGATTCTTAACCACTGAGCTACCTGGGAAACCCATATAAAGTACTCCCTCCTACAATTCAACAACGAAAACTCCATTAATCTGATTAGAAAATGGGCAAAGGATTTGAATATTTCACTAAAGATGACATACAAATAGCCACAAGCATATGAAAAGATGGTCAACGTCATTACATCAGAGAATGCAAGTCAAAACCACAATGAGATAACACCTCACACCCACTAGGATGGCTACTACCAAAAAAAATGTGTTATTTGTGAAATTATTTGTGAATGTGAAGAAACTGGAATCCTATTGCACTATTGGTGTTGGGGTTATAAAATGGTAACAATTACTATGGAAAAAAGTAAAGAAGTTCCTAAAAAATTAAATAGAGAAAAAAAAAATAGAGAACTGTCATATAATCCAGCAATCCTGTTTCTGGGTATGTATCCAAAAGAAGTGAAAGCAGAGTCTCAAAGAGAATATTTGCACACCTACATCCAGTGCAACATTATTCATAATAGTCAAGAGGTGAAAGCAACTCAGATGTTCAAACGATGAATGGAGAAGCAAAATGTGGTATGTACATACAAAGAAATGTGATTCAACTTTAAAAAGGAAGGAAATCCTGCCAGGTGCTATAATGTGAATGAAACTTGAGACATGCTATGTGAAATAAACCCATCATAAAAAGACAAATGCTATATGATTCCATCTATATGATGTATCTAAAGTAACTAAAATCCAGGAAATTGGTGGTTACCAGGAGTTTGGCAAAGGGAAAAGGAGAATTGTTTAATGTGTATATTTTCAGTTGTATAAGTTGAAAAATTTCTGAAAAGCTGTTTCACAACAATGTGAACCCAACTGTACAAAGTGTACCCAACTGTATACTTAAAAGTATTTAAGATGGTAAGTTTCATGTTATGTGTCTTATACCACAGTAAAAATTTTTAATCAAAACATTAAAAATTTTGTAGGTTATAAATGTATATGCAAATGCAAAAATAGTAAAACTAATGTTTATTTAGTACACTATAATTTAAAACATTGGAAACACTGAATGTTAGTATTCTATTTCTTTGTAAAAGATGTTTCAGCTGCAGACAGACATATATAGTATGATACATTAAGAAAAGTAAAAGAAAAAAAACCTACCAACTATACACTATGCTTTTTACAGGGACATATATTTTTTGTTTAAGTTTTTATTTAATTTCTTGCAATATTGCTTCTGTTTTATGCTTTGATTTTTTGGTTGCAAGGCATATAGAATCTTTATTTCCCAAACCAGGGATTGAACCCACATCCCCTGCTTTGGGAGGTGAAATCTTATTCACTGGACCACCAGGGAAGTCCCAGGGATGTATATTTATATAGAGAGACATTAGATAAAAACTGGAAGGATATACATCAAATCGATCACAGTAATCATTGCTGGGCAAAAGAAAATGGGTCCAGATTGTGGGTGATGGTTCAGTCCAGTTCAGTTCAGTTGCTCAGTTATGTCCAATTCTTTGTGACCCCATGAACTGCAGCACGCCAGGCTTCCCTGTCCATCACCAACTCCCAGAGCTTGCTCAAACTCATGTCCACTGAGTTGGTGATGCCATCCAACCATCTCATCCTCTGTCATCCCCTTCTCCTCCTGCCTTCAATCTTTCCCACCATCAGGGTCTTTTCCAATGAGTCAGTTCTTCTCATCAGGTGAAGTTTCAGCTTCAGCAACAGTCCTTCCAGTGAATATTCAGGACTGATTTCCTTTAGGATGGACTGGTTGGATCTCCTTGCAGTCCAAGGGACTCTCACGGGTCTTCTCCAACACCACAGTTCAAAAGCATCAATTATTTGGTGCTCAGCTTTCTTTATGGTCCAGCTTTCACACCCATACATGACTACTGGAAAAACCATAGCTTTGACTAAACAGACATTTGTTGGCAAAGTAATGTCTCTACTTTTTAATATGCTGTCTAGGTTGGTCATAGCTTTTCTTCCAAGGAACAAGCCTCTTTTAATTTCATGGCTGCAGTCACCATCTGCAGTGATTTTGGAGCCCAAGAAAAGAAAATCTGTCACTGTTTCCACTGTTTCCCCATCTATTTGCTGTGAGGTGATAGGACAGATGCCATGAGCTTCGTCTTTGTGTTTTGAATGTTGAGTTTTAAGCCAGCGTTTTCACTCTCCTCTTTCACTTTTATCAAGAGGCTCTTTAGTTCCTCCTTGCTTTCTGACATAAGGGTGGTGTCATCTGCATATCTGAGGTTATTGATGTTTATCCCGGCAATCTTGATTCCAGCTTGTGCTTCTTCCAGCGCAGCATTTCTCACGATGTATTCTGTATATAAGTTAAATAAGCAGGGTGACAATTTACAACCTTGATGTACACCTTTTCCAATTTAGAACCAGTCCATTGTTCCACATCCAGTCCTAACTGTTGCTTCTTGACCTGCATACAGATTTCTCAGGAGGCAGGTAAGGTGATCTGGTATTTCTATCTCTTTAAGAATGTTCCACAGTTTGTTGCGATCCACATAAAAGGGTGCTTCAAGTTTTTATGACTCAATTCATGAATCACATATATAAAAAAGCCTATAAAGATATAAAAGAGTGTTCATGTTCACTTATAAGAAAAACTGAAGTTAAAACTGTTGCAGAAAGGGGGTCTCCTTCCAGGGCCCGAAACTGGGCTCTTGTCCAACATTCAGAAATGAATTGTCCGAGGAGACACATGTGCTGACCAAGCAAGAGATTTTATTGGGAAAGGGTGCCCGGGCAGAGAGCAGTAGGGTAAGGGAACCCAGGAGAACTGTTGTTAGTGTTAGGGCACACTGACTGAAACCACCCACCCTGGCCAGGCACCATAGTAACCATTTGCATGAGTTGTTTTATGACAGGAGGTCCTGGTAAGGAACACAGAACTAATAAGCCACTACCAACCGAAAGAGTTCAGGAAAGGTCTAAAGGAGACACCACATGTCCGACCACCTCCCAGAATTTTTCTTGCTGGCATCCATCCATCTTGGCTGGACAAGGCATGCACCACCAAGAAGAACTCTGAGTCAGAATGATTGGCTAAAGACAATCCGGAAACTAATCCCATCACCATAAAACCCAAGACTGCGAGTCATGTGGCAGAGCAGTTCTCTTGGTTTCACTTACCCTACTGCTCTCTGCCCGGGCACCCTTTCCCAGTAAAATCTCTTGCTTTGTCAGCACATGTGTCTTCTCGGACAGTTCATTTCCTAGTGTTAGACAAGAGCCCAGTTTTGGGCCCGAGAAGGGGTCCCCCGTCCTACAATAAAACTGTATTGAGATACTATTTCTCCCTTTTTTAGGTTGGCAAAGATTCAAAAGCTCGATGATATATTCTGTTAGAGAGGCTAGGAGGAAACATTGCTGCTGGGAAGGCAAATGATACCAGGCTTACAAAAGGGAATTTGTCAATATCCAACAAACCCAGGGGCTTCCCTGGTGGCTCAGTGTTAAAGAATCAACCTGCCGATGCAGGAGACATAGGTTTGATATCTGGGTCAGGAAGATCCTCTGGAGGAGGAAATGGCAACCCACTCTAGTATTCTTACCTGGGAAATCCCAAAGACAGAGGAACCTGGCAGGCTACAGTCCATGGGGTTGAAAAGAGTCAGATGTGACTTAGCGACGGAGCATAGGAGAAACATACCCAGCCATCTACTTCTGTAAATTCAATATGAACATGTCTCCAATAATACAAGAATAAATGCCCAAGGTGATTCGTTGCAGCATTCTTTGTAACTGGAAAATATTGGAAACTACCTCAGTAACCAAACGTAGAAGACTGGTTGAATAAACATTGGTATATACACATGATAGAATTCTATGAGAGGGATTTCTATGAACTGAAAGGAAGTGATTTGCAGGATATATTAAGTGTAAAAAGCAAGTTGCAACTGAGCTCGTGTGCTGCAATTGCTAAAGCCCAGGCCCCTAGGGCCAGTGCTCCACAACAAGAGAAGCCACTGCAATGAGAAGCCTGTAACAAAGAGTAGCCCCCACTCACCACAACTAGAGGAAATCCAGCTGCAGCAACGAAGACCCAGGGCAACCCAAAGTTTAAAAAGAAGCAAGTTCCTAAGTATATGTAGAGTATGCTTGATGCACAGGAAAACCTAAAACATGATTTACCCTCTTAAAGAACTGTATAGTTTCTAATGGTAACTTGAGTATTAAATGTTCTTATGCATAGAGAGTTTATAGAATATGGATCAAAATTAGAGATGAACCCAAACCCTCACTTTCTGTTTTAAAGTAAAGTTTTATTCATAGAGAATTGCAGAATGTTAAGAATGTAAAAGAAAATTTTCAAGCTGACAACCCACTGAGTGCAAGTCAGCTGAAATACAGGAGACAGAAGCCATTTCTTCTTTTTTGTTAAAAGTAAGTTAATGTGGTTAACTCATGACTGCTTAAATGGAGTGATTTGCAAATAGGGGGGAAAAAGTGGTCATCTTTGCATTTTTAAAGGGGAATTACAAGGCAATGGGGTTTTTCTGGTAGCTCAACAGTAAAGAATCTGCCTGCTAAGGCAGAGTTGCATAAGTCTGAGTGTCTCAGCTTTGGATTGTCCCTGTATAAGCTCTTATATGCTTGCTGCCTTCTACCCAGACACACCTTGTCACCTTTCTAAGAAGAGTACTGTCTGATGATGTTTGTTACCTAATAACTGCTATCAGGAATAGACGTGATTCTCCATTCATTCAAAATATCTGTCCTGAGTTCCATTCAGTGCCAAGTGCTGTGCATGGAGAATAAAAATAGAAAATACTTCCCTGGCTGCCATGCCTTCACAGGCCTTGTCAGTTCAGAAATTAGAGAGGATAAAAAGTGAATCAAGCAAAGATCAAATCGGAAAGGGTGGCTTGATGCACTAACACTATCTAAAAATAAAATTCCCTCAGGAACAACAGGTGAAAATGAAAACAAATAAAAACACAAAGGCTGCAAAAAATGCCAATGACAAGAACAAAGAGAGTGTTCATTTCTATTTGTAGCACAGTGACTCAAAATTAAACATAGACACTTGCATTTCTAGGTCTATTATTCAGAATGTGTTATCCAAGTGTGAATAAATTAATGATAAACTTTAAAAGCCTTTAGCTCTTACACTAGGGTCCCAGCAGAAAACATGATGCATTTGAATTAGGATAATTTAATAAAGAAACAGTTTACAGAGGCCCATGTGTGGGGAGACCATGGAGATTAACGCAGGACTCCAGGGCTAGAAGAAGATGGGCTCTGTTACTGCTCTAGGTCAAGGGTAGGGGACTAAGGACAGGAACTGGGGGGCAGAGTTCTGTCTGATGGAAGCTGAGATTCCCCTACATCCTTTTTTCAGCGAGACTAGCCAGAAGTAACCCCACAGGGAGGGGCTGCACCCTGCTACCTCCCTCAGATCTCAGTGAGGCTTCCTGATGGCTGAACCCAGAGGAACTAAAGGCGAGGAAGCAAGCTGTCTTCATCCTTATAGGTCAGCTCCCAGGGCACAGAACAAGGTGGAGAAGGGAGGGGTGAGTGGAAGATGTCCAGCACAACTCCATGAAAGGAACCTGAACGTCAGCGTTGACAAAGACAGGAATCACCTTCCCAGCCAACGTCTGACAAAATCCTATTAATAGCTAGATCATTTCATGGTTACTGAATTTGGATGACACAACTTGCCAGAACATCCACCAGAACTTCTGCCATGTATTAGGGGCACATTTCCCTAGTCAGTAAGGCAGTGTGATTTAAAGAAAAAGGATGCACATGACTCCATTTAGCAGTCATGAGTTAACCACATTAACTCGCATCACTTTTTTATCCTAATTTCTGAAATTACAAGCCTGTGAAGATGTGGCAGACAAGGAAGTGTTTTCTATTTGTATCTTCCATGAACATGTGAGAAAAACCACTTCCATACTAACAATAAACAGGAAGCTCTCCTGAATGTATTTTTGGTACTGTATGATCAGTAATAAAGACCAGGAAACCCTTACTAAGAAAGTCAGGCTGTGTTGGACTCTCTCCTCTGCCCATGGAATTCTCCAGGCAAAAAAAAAAAAAAAAAAATACTGGAGTGGGTAGCCATTCCCTTCTCCAGGGGATCTTCCCAGCCCAGGTATGGAACCCGGGTCTCCTGCATTGCTAGCAGATTCTTTATCACCTGAACCATCGGTAAAGCCTGTTCTTAAAGAAGGCTTTGCTAAATCGTGAAGGGCAAGTTATGAATTTGCCTTCGTAATCCTTAACTTTTTCTTTCAGCAATCCTCCATCTCCTTTCCTACATGGCTGTTGTGTGTTTGTTGTGTGTTAGAAATTCATGGCCTTGTGGGGTTGGTGAGCATGTTTCTTGACCCACTCATTCTCTGGGGATTTTCTACATGAAAAGATTTTGTTCTAATTTAATGGAATAACCAGTTTCCTCCCCAGTTCCCGTCCTTAAGGAGCCCCCTGGAACAACAGCACAGAATCAGAGGGTTCAAACATCATTTGGCCTCTTTTTTTGAGATAAGCACCGTTTTTTTTTTTTTTTTTTTTTCATTTTAATGAGTATCCACTGCCTATGACCATGCATTCTATTTTTATTTTTTGTGTTTTAAGTTTTATTTTTTATGTTTTTATATTGAAATGTAGTTGATTTACTATGTTGTGCCAATTTCTTCTCTATAGCAAAGTGATTCAGTTATACATATGCATATTCTTTTTCATATTCTTTTCCATCATGGTTTGTCACAGGATATTGAATATAGTTCTTTGTGCTATATAGTAGGATCTTATTGTTTATCCAGCCTGTATGTAATAGTTTGCTACTGCTAATCCCAAACTCCCAATGCTTTCCTCCCATCTGCCCACCCCTTTGGCAAGTCTGTTCTCTATATATATGAATCTATTTTTGTTTTGTAGACATGTTGATTTGTGTTGTATTTTAGATTCTACCTCTAAGTGATATCATATGGTATTTGTCTTTCTCTTTCTGACTTACTTTGCTTAGTATGATAATCTCTAGGTCCATCCATGATAATGCAAATGGCATTGTTTTGTTCTTTCTATGGCTGAGTAGTATTCCATTGTATATATGTAACACGTCTTCTTTATCCATTTACCTGCCAGTAGACATTTAGGTTGTTCCCATGTCTTGGCCATTGTGAATAGTGCGGCTCTGAACATAGAGAGGGGTACATGTATGTTTTTGAATTATAGTTTTGCCTGGATATATGCTCAGGAGTGTGATATGGTAGCTCTATTTTTAGTTTCTGAGGAACCTCTATACTGTTTTCCATTGTGGCTGCACCAACTTACTTTCCCACCAACAGTGTAGGAGGCTTCCCTTTTCTCCACATCCTCTCCAGCATTTGTTATTTGTAGATTTTTTAATGATGGCCATTCTGACTGGTGTGAGGTGGTATCTCATTAAAGTTTTGATGTTGACCATGCATTTAAAAATACTCACTATTGCTTATATATCATGACTTAAATAAGTCTAGATGTGCTAGTTGTATTTTACCATTTGACTTCTCCACACAGCTGAAGAGGCGAGTCAGAGTCTGCCCTCACAAGTGCTTCTGGCCCCATAGCTTATGGATGAGCACAGAGCTGACCAGGAGCCTTTCTCCACTAGAAATAGTAGAGAGACTCAGTGTGTTGTGACTGAAGGATGGACAATCTCAGCGGATCAAATTGCTGGCCTCGTTTTGAAAGCCGGGTAAAGCATGGTGCCGGGTAACACAATCTTTGTGCACGAGACACAAGAGAAAAGCTTTCTGCTACCTGAGTCCAATGACAGAGAACTGGTAAATAAACTTTGGGAGTACTGGTCAGGCCTGGCTGTGCATCCTGGCTCAGTCACTAACTGTGTGACGAATGCCTCCGTTTTCAACTCTGAAGTATGGCTGATAATAATATTGACCGGCTCAGGTGGTGGTGAAGACTAATAAAGCAATGCATGTAAAGTGCCCTTGTTTGAGATGCGGTAATCTCCCCACAAATGATGGCTGTGAGGATGGCTCTGATAATCAAGATAATTCAGTCAACCAATATATTGAGTCAGAGTCAAGTCCATTTTAAATCTCAGGCACCTTTCCTCATTTGCTCCCTTTCTTCTATTCTCATGCTGCTACTTAGACCAGACTTAAATCTCTCTCTCTGCTTAACTGGTCTTTCTGCTTCTTGACTTGACCCCTCTTACCTGTCTGTCACTCTGCAGCCTCAGGTTCTTTGTTCTCATGCCCTTCCTACTTACTGCATTTTTCAATGTAGTTGTAATTCTCCATCTGCCTCACCCACTTTTCTAGCTCTTTTTTCTTCCTCCCTCCCTCCCTTCCTTCTTGTTTGTGAAATACAGCACATATGCAGAAAAATGTATAAAATCTGTACACAGTTTAAGGAATGCTCATAAATTACTCTCTAGGTTAAGAAATTCAACGCTGTAGCTCTCCAGCACCCTCCACAATACGTGTGCCCTTCCTCGGTTACAAAACCCTCCCTCTCTCCAAGAAGGAACCACTATCTTGATTTCTGTGATAATGTTATTGCTTTTCTTTTTAGCTTTACCACTTATGTATGAATCACTAGACCGTATATCTCACACTATTTTTTTTTTTTTTAATTAGTTGGAGGCCAATCACTTCACAACATTTCAGTGGGTTTTGTCATACATCGATATGAATCAGCCTATCTCACACTATTGAATCTAGTATTTGAGAATATCTGAAGTGGAGATGTGCTTATAATGATACCCTGGCAAGGTTTAATTGGCAGCACTATATTTTTCTTTCCTAGGAGAAGAAATATAAAATATAAATACAAAAGTATAAAGTAATGGTGTGTACTACCATCAGTGGCACCTTAGATTTGATGTAGACTAGTTTTGCTTATTTTTGAACCATATGATTGAAATTATACAGTGTGTGTTCTTTTTCATTTTTATTATTTTTTATTGGAATAATATAGTTGCTTTACAATATTGTGTTTCTACTGTACAACATTGTGAATCAGTCACATATATACACGTATAACCTCTCCCTCTAAAGCCTCCCTCTCACCCTCCCATTCCACCCCTCTAGGCCATCACAGAATATGCAATGAGCTCCCTTGTATGTGTTCTTTCACCTCTGTCTGTTCTTGGATCAGCAGGATGTTTCTGAGACCCCTTCACTTCGTTGCTGCAAAGAATTTTAACTTGTTCATGTTGGATACTACAAACAACATTGCCATGAAGAGTCTTGTGTGTGTGCGCCCTGGGCTCACAGGGGTTGCAGCACTAGGCAAAGAAAGGCACCATAATTTCCTTCTCAACTATTGCAAAAATTTTTTTCCCATTTTTGGCTGTGCCATACTACTTACAAGGATCTTAGTTCCCCAACCAGAGATTGAACTTGGGCAATGGCAGCGAAAGCCCCAAGTCCTAACCATTGGACTGCCAGGGAATTCCCTCAACTATTAAAATATCACCCAAACACCAATACTAAGCTTAATCCCAACTAGAGCAATGTGCTTGAAACACAAATCTGATATCTTATTCTCCTGCTTAGAACATTTTAATGACTTCCTGCTGTTCTTAGGGCTAAAGATCAACATCTCTGATACAGCTTTCAAGCCCTATAAAGCCCAGTATCAGCTTTCGCCATCATTCTTACCCATTTTTTTTCTCAAGACTCTGTCTTCTTTCAGTGTTTTAAACAAGCCTTGCCCAGGTCACTCCTACCACCCCACCCGAGCTGGTTAAATCCACCCATCCATCAACCTAAGCTCTCATCTCAACTCTTCAGATAAACCCATCTTCTCAGACCCTGCATAGGTCCTGGCTATGTCTCCTCAGAGAATTCTCTTTTATTTTATTTATTTTTTAGTTTCTTTTTTATTGGCCAAACTGCACTGGCACATGGGATCTTTGTTCCCCGAACAGGGATTAAACTCATGCACCCTGCAGGGGAGGCGCAGAGTCCTAACCAGTGGACCACCAGGGAAGTCTCTTCTTTCTAGAACATGTATTTGTTAGGATCTAGATCTGCTGCTGAAACAGAGATTCTGATGACTTTAATATGATAGAAGTTTGTTTGCTTACAATACAGTGTGTGCCTATGTAGCCCAGGACTTGTCTAGGTGCTCCATGTTCTCGGGATCCCAGGATCCTTCTGCCTCCTTGCGCTGATGTCTCTAGACTGTTACCTACCAGCCTGCTCTAAGACGATGCACCACCATCTCATATTCCAGCCACTGAAAGGGAGATGAAGGCAGGGAGGGTACAGTCACTCTTTTTAAGTGCATGACTCAGATGTTGCCCTTGTTATTTTTCATTACCTCTCACTGATCAGAACTTGGTCATGTGGTCACACCTAGGTGTAAGGAAGGCTGGGGAAAGGAGCCTTTATTTTGGCTGCCATATGCTTTGGTGATGAACCTGGAGATCTGTTCCTATAGATGGAGTGAATGGATATGGGGACACCTAGTGGTCCCCATGGCATAACACCCAACCCTGATTTCAATGCTTCGTTAATCACAATTATTTGATTGATGTCTATCCCACCAGATCGTAATCTCTAGAAGAGTAGGAACCATATCTATTTTTGTTCACCGTTGTTCTCATCATCTATCCCTGTGTTTGATAT
Organism: Dama dama; assembly: GCF_033118175.1. Taxonomy (NCBI): domain Eukaryota; kingdom Metazoa; phylum Chordata; class Mammalia; order Artiodactyla; family Cervidae; genus Dama; species Dama dama. Next base: position 37,000,510 of record NC_083701.1, read on the forward strand.
ATAGTAAGGTCTTAATAAGTATTTGTTGAATGCCTACATGAATGAAGAGATTGGGTTTCTGACTCCCTCTTGCTATTTCCAGTGTCACATCTGACACTCTAGCCAGACCAAACCACTTGTGGTTTCCTTAATTCATTCTCTCCTTTAAAAAAATTTTTTTTTTGCTAATTTAGTAAGCAAAAATATTCATCTCACTGTTGAAATTTCTCTGATTTTTAAGATTACATACATTTTCATGTATTTCCATTTATACTTCCTGTTTTGAGATTTGAAATGACAAATTCTAACAATATCCTTTGAAGTGCACTAAGAATTTAACTCAGTAGATTTTAGTCAAAGTTAGGCAGCAGATTCAGGCACTCACTTGATGAAGAGTAAAATGTAATGCTTTCATGCAATTCTACCTGAATGCTATTTCTCAAATCTGAGCTTTCCACAAGAGTTGAGTAGCAAAGAGTTAAAGGTTACATTTCCCGTTTAGAATCTGGAAAGTTGGTGTGATGTTATGATTTATAATAAGAAATCTATGAATATATTTGGTCTTCCTCTCATTTCTGGCACAGAGCTCCTAAAACCCTTGGCATTTCCTAAGTGTTAAGAGCAATTAAAAGAAATAAATCACTGCAGATGGTGACTTCAGCCATGAAATTAAAAGACACTTGCTCCTTGGAAGGAAAGTTATGACAAACCTAGACAGTGCATTAAAAATCAGAGACATCACTTTTCTGACAAAGGTCCGTATAGTCAAATCTACGGGTTTTGTCCACTAGTCATGTGTGGATATGAGAGCTGAACCATAAAGAAGGTGGAGCACTGAAGAATTGATGCCTTTGAACTGTGGTGTTGGAAAAGACTCTTGAGAGTCCCTTGGACTGCAAGGAGATCAAACCAGTCAATCCTGAAGGAAATCAACCCTGTATATTCATTAGAAGGACTGATGCTGAAACTGAAGCTCCAATACTTTGGCCTCCTGATGCAAACAGCCAACTCACTGGGAAAGACCATGATGCTGGGAAAGATTGAAGGCAAGAGAAGAGGGTGACAGAGGATCAGATGGTTAGATAGCATCACTGACTCAACGGACTTGAATGTGAGCAAATTCTGGGAGATAGTGAAGGAGAGGGAAGCCTGGTGTGCTGTAGCCAGACATGAACAACACAACAACAACAAGAGCAATAAAGGTGTCTTGATACTCATAAAAAGCCCCTTTCAACCACACCTGAGCTTATGTTAATGAAGTGCCTTTTGGAAAGGAGGGGAGAGGGGCTGGAGGTTGGCCAAGGTCCAGTGGCCAGTGACTTAATCATGTCTAAGTAATGAAACCATCATAAAAATGCCAAAGAAAGGGCTCCAGAGAGCTTTTAGGTTGTTGAACCAGAACTCATCTACATTTCAGGTTCCAAACTCTGTAGGAGCAGAAGCTCCTGAATTGGTGACCTCACCCTATGTAATCTCTTCATCGGGCTGTTCATTCATATATATTAATATCTTTTGTAAAAACCATGAATATCCTTTGTAATCTAGTAGGTAGACTTGCTTCCTGAGTTTTGTGGGGTACTTTAGCAAGTTAATCCAAACTGAGGAGGAGGTTGTGGGAACTTCTGATTTACAGCCATTGATCAGAAGCACAGGTAACAAGCTAGACTTACAAGTCGCTTCTGAAGTGGGTGCAGTCTGGTTGGACTTGGCTACTAACCTGTGGAATCTGATGCTGTCTCCACGAAGATAGTGTTAGAACTGAATTAAATTTGTGGGCTACTTTATCTGTGTCCTCTGAGAATTAAATTAGTTCCTTGATGGTGTGGAAGAAAGACGCACATTGGGGATGGTATTTTAAATTGCTATTTGAAGGAATATCCATACTTTTCAGCAGTCAGTAAAGATGAGTGTTGTACTGATCACTGAATAAGTCTAACTAAGACATGGTGTGAATGACAGCCAACTCACCCATAATCACCTATCCCCACACCACCCTATGCTAGATACAGATGTTTTACTTTTCATCTATTAAGAAATAATAAAAGTGTTAACAATATAAAATGCTATATTTAATATGGACACACTGAATGAAGCTATATGAAAAAAATGGAAATATTCAAGAGTGGTGGGATTTAGATTTTGTTACTATTATTTTAACTTTTTTTTTGGCTGGGCCGCTCAGCATGTGGGATCTTAGTTTCCTGATAATGGTTCCAACTGGTGTTCCCTGCACTGGAAGCGTGAAGTCTGGACTTCCAGGAAGTACCTATTTTAACATTTAAAAAATATTGTTGCCATATTATTACTAATGAAATATGAATTTCATTACTAATTTCATTACTAATTGATTAATTACTAATGAAATCATAGCACCATTACCATCACCAAAACATCACTACCACCATCAATTCTATTAGCAATGTCCTTTTAAAAATACACAAGACCTGGGAAATCCCCTGAGGTTCAGTGGTTAGGACTCGGCAATTTCACTGCCAGGGCCTGAGTTCAAACCATCTTCAGAGTTCAATCTGTGGTCGGGGAACTAAGATCCCACAAGCCATGTGGCATGGCCAGAAAAAATCACACACACACACACACACACACACACACAAGACTTATAAGATATTATGGGTAACACAGAGAAGAAAGGTTGTTCTAAATATGCGTACAAATGTGGCTGATGTGCAGAAGATACATTTTCCTGTATAAGATTTAATTATAATTCTGAAGGCCAAGAGAGGAAGCAATAATTCCATGGAAGGGAAGTGACGGGCTTCTATTTGCTTAGTGTTCAGGAGCGGGTCTGATATTGACATTACTGCTGATGAGAACGGCATGCTTTCAGACAAAATTAGGAGCCAGGCTTCTATGTGCAGACACCTAGTACAACAGCGGCCCTCAGGAACTCAGCAGTTTGCTCCTGCTGTAAGTTGGGCACCGCAGAGAGTGATCTCTTAATAAACTGTTCAGTGGCTGCTCAGAAACAGGCCTGACTGTAGATGACCCAGTGAGCCTGTATCTCCCACTAGTCATTAGTTTAGGAAGCTTCTCTTTCATAATGTCAAAATCTTTAGCAGAGTTCAATTTTGCTCACTTCTCCATTCAAATAACTGAGTTTTGAAGTTCAACTACTGACTGAGTAAAGTTTACTCAGGTGGATGTTTAGAGAGGCTGAATATGCAGAAAAGGGAAAAGAAAAAAAAAGACTTGGTAATATGGTTGGGGAGAGAAGATTATTTCAGCGATGGGGAGGAGATTTTGGTAGATGGGCAATTTTGGCCAATAAGAGGATTATCACATGAACATGTGCATGTGAATGTGTGTGTGTGGGGGGCACACCAGGGCAGGGGGTAGTGGAGGTAGCAGATAAGAGGGGCCAAGAAAAGAGACTTGTGGCATAATTGTCTCCATCACAATATTATTAAAGCACTGGGTGCAGCCCCTCATAAGCAGATGTCCCTGGAAAGCAGTAACTAGCTGCTTCTTCCAGTTTAGCCCAGTTTGCCCTGACTAGGCTGATCCCTTTCTGACCCTTCATTTCCTAGTCTGATGGACGCCTACCTCTCTGGTATTGGAAGGGAGAAGGGCTGAAAAGACAAAAAATGGAAAATGCTGTTTCTAGGCAGTGGAAGCCAGGCACTCCGTCTGGGACAGAGTTGGAGCATCAAGTTCAACTACAGTTGGAAAGAGAGTGGTAGCAGGGGCTCCACAGGGTTCTAGAAACGCACCTAGAAAGTGCGGGAGTGATGGGAGCTTGATTCATGTGAGACTTACTTCTCTGGCATCAATTGCATCAGCATGAAGGGCTGTAAATTCAGATCCTGAAGAGGGCCTGTAGCATGTAAAATAATAGCGAGCGATGTGATTATTGTCAATAGAAGCACACGAGGACAATTACAATTTACTGTTGTTTTTGTGCAGTCCTAAGTCATGTCTGACTTTTTGAGACCTCTTGAACTGCAGTGCACCAGGCTCCTCTGTCCTCCTCTATCTCCCAGAGTTTGCGCAAATTCATGTCCATTATGTCAGTGATGTTATCTAACCATCGAATCCTCTGTAACTCCCTTCTCTTGCCCTCAATCTTTCCTGGCATCAGGGTCTTTTCCAGTGAATTGGCTCTTTGCATCAGGTGGCCAAGATATTGGAGCTTCAGCTTCAGCATCAGTCCTTCCAATGAATGTTCAGGGTTGACTTCCTTTAGAATTGATTGATTTGATCTCCTTGCTGTCCAAGGGAGTCTCAAGAGTCTTCTTCAGTGCCACAATTCAAAATTATCAATTCTTTGGTGCTCAGCCTTCTTTATGGTCCAACTCTCACACCCATACATGACTACTGAAAAAACCATAGCTTTAACTATACAGACCTTTGTCAGCAGAGTGATGTCTCTGCTTTTTAATATGCTATCAATTTACTGTGGGGGAGCAAAATTTGCTGCCCCCAAAAGTTGTGTCGATAAGCAGATTATTTCAAGCTGCGAACAATCAAGGCCCAACAGACTCAAGAAGAAATTTTGACCTTCCTTCTAACTGCCTAGAGAATGTGGATAGAGGACTTGTTCCAAAAGGGGAGTGATCACTGTAGACAACTATTAATATATATATGAATTAGGTGTATGGACAGGGAGGAACATAGCAAGGTCTGTTAAAATTCCTCTCTGAGTCTCACTATCCCTGCCTGACCCAGCAAACATTGGTTTACCAAACATTTGCTTTTCCATCTCCGTGTCAATTAACTTTATGTTGTATAACGTAGCTCACACCTTTATTTTTTTAGGAAACTTTGGGTAAAATCCACATTCTATGAACAGGCACTTCACAAAAGAGTGCTCTCCATATTTAGAAAATGCAAATTGAAACCAGAATAAGATACCATTATAGCTTCACCAGAATGGTTAAAATGAAACTGATCGACAATTATGAGTGTTGGGGAAGACATGAAGCACTTGGAATTCTCATAGTACTGGTGGGAGAGTATATTGTAAGAATACCTTTAAAGCTAACTGTGTACAACTTATAACTCAGCAGTTCTACTCTACTCCGGGGTATATACCCAACACAAATGAGTGTTTAGTTCAGCAAAACACATGTATTCATTGCAGCTTTATAATAGTCCCAAACTGGAAATAATAAAATATTCTTATAATAGTCTCAAACTGGAAACAATCAAATATTCAATAAGCACTGAATGGAAGAATAATTTATGATGTGTTTGTGTGTGTATGTGCTAAGGTGCTTCCATTGTGTCCAACCCTATGGACTGTAGCTCGCCAGGCTCCTCTGTCCATGAGATTCTCCAGGCAAGAATACTGGAGTGGGTTGCCTATGCCCTCCTTCATGGGATCTTCCCAGCCCAGGGATTGAACCCAGGTCTGTTACGTCTACCTGCTTTGTCAGGCAGGTTCTTTACCACTAGCACCACCTGGGAAGCCCCGTGTATGTGTGTGTGCATGTGTGTGTATATGTGTATAAATACATATTTTTAATACAACAGAGAACCTACACAGCAATAAGAACCAAACTACTGCTACTTGCGACATCACAGATGAATCTCACAGACAGAAAAGTGAGTGAAAGGAGACACAGAACAGTACACCCTGTATTATTCCATTTATACAATGTTCAAGAACAAACAGGAAATCTAATCTGTAGTGATACAAGTCAGAATAGTGGGTTGTTTGTTTTTTGTTTGGTGGGGGAGTGTTAACTGGAGTCTATGAATAAGGGTTTGGGGGTGTTAGTAATGTTCTGTATTTCAGTCTGAGTAGTGGCTATAAGGAAGTAAATATATTTAAAAATCTTTGTACAATTAAGATATTTGCCCTTTATATCTGAGTTATAGCAACAAAACATTTTAAAAAATCCTACTTTACTCATCAGTACATTCTTAATTGGATTTGCATCTGTGTTTTTGATAAGGTAGTTCTGAAACTGAGCAGATATAACCTAATAAGACACAATCATGTGTGAGTTTTATATATGATTAATTATAATGAAATTACCTTCACAGACTTATCTCTAGCACTCCCCAACATACACATTTCATTCCAGCCAAATTGGATTACTTATCATTCCTTGAACATTTCGTCCTTCTCACTTTTTTTCTTTGCTCATATTCTCTTCATATTAATTTTTCGTGAGTTAAATCACATTTCAAATGAAGCTAGAGTTTCCTTTTGAAGGGAATCAAATCTTGTGAGATCCTTTGCAAAATGAAGACTATCAAATTCTCATTATACCATTTATTTTTCAGAAAAACCTAGATTTTCATATATTGAGCTTGTTCAAAATGAAAATCATGTGATACAGAAACAATCAAGAATAATAGCTAGTAAAAGTTAATAGGAATAATAAAAACATTCGTATTTTACCTTGTTTATGCTGAAGCTTTTGGAAGTAAATTATAGACAAAGTAACAGTCATGGTAAGCTACTTTTCCTCTCAAACTTGAGACCCTAAGATGGGTATTATATTTTCTTTCTCAGCAGTTTTATCATCCCAAACATCTGATAAGCTCCGAAAATGTATATGGCCCTGGATACACATTAAATAAAGATTAGGAATAGAGGAACTTGGATATGTGCAACCTCTTAGCCAAGGTAATGTTCTTGTTTTCTTTTGTGCTGAGTAATGTTGAGAGTGTTCCAGTCTCTGCCCCTCCATGCTAATTTTGGCAGAAAGAGCAGGGTACATACATGAATAGTAAAACTAAATAATTTTCAAAAGGTTACAAGACATGGCTTTTAAGCAAATGTAAAATAAATATGTCAGACATTTTATTCAATGCATTAATTAATGAGAGAACCAGTAAGACATTGTAACCAGTTCAAAGGGAATTTGAAGGACAGAAATGTAGAGGCAATGAGGACTTCTGAAGTGAATATAGTACGAGATGCAAAACTAAAGGCCAATAAATTGAAATAATTGGGGGTCATCCTTTCTACAGGGGGGAAATCAGTTGTACCTCTATTGGCAAAATTCATTTGCATTGCTTTGTACAGGAACATGTGCCTTATATCTTAACTTTTATTTCTACAGAGTTGAAAGATGAATCAATAGATGACCATATAGAACCAATAATCTAGGGAGGGTCTATATAGTGTTTAAAAATATGAATTCTTTGATACTCCTTCCTTCAGGAGGTGGAGCTTAATTCCTGTCCCTTTGAGTGTGGACTGGATTTGACCACCAACACGATGGAAGTGATAGTGTGTAATTTCTGGGATCAGGACATAAAAGACATTGTAACTGTCTGCTTCCTCTTCCTCTCCTTTTTCCTTCTCCTCTTCCTTGTCCTCTACCTCCTTTTCTTCCTCTTTTTGTCTCTTTTCCTCCTCCTCCTTCTTCTCAGCATTATTTAGATATAATTTTGTAATTCACACATTATACAGTTAACTTATTTAAAATATCCAGTTCAGCAGTTTTTAGTATATCCACAGAGTTGTGCAATCATCACCACAATAAATTTTTGAACATACTCACCACTCCCTAAAAAGAAACCCTGTACCCATTAGCAATCACTCCCCATTTCATTCAAACCCTCCCAGCCCCAGGCAACAACTAAGCTACTTCTTGTCTCTATGGATTTGCCTGTTCTGGGTGTTTCCTGCAGTTGGAGTCATAATGCCTCTCTCATGGAGCTGCAGCTTCTACCTGGTTCTATCCCTCTCAGGTCACTCTCTCTTGGAAAAGTCAGCCACCATGTTATAAAGATGCTGAAGCAGCTCTAGAGGGAGGCTTGTGGATGAGCCATCTTAAAATGATCTGCTGCTCTGTCAAGTCTGCAGATAACCAAAGTCCTGGCCGTCATCTTGCCTGGACCCTCATGAGAGACTCTGAGCTCTCACCACCTGGGTAATCCTCTCCTGGATTCCTGACCCACAGAAAAAAAAATAGTTGTTCTAAGTTGTTGAGTTCCGGGGTCACGTGTTACTCAGTAGTAGATAATGAAAACAATATGCTACACCAGAATTCCACTGAAAGGAAATCCAGGAATCTTTTATGACCATATGTAAGCCTTAGACAACTTTTTTCCTTGACACTAGAAATAGATTCCTTAATTTTGGGGAAGTCTTAATATACATGTATTTAAAAGCCAAATTTTATAATCTCTTTACAATCAACACATATTTCTTAGGAAATTGCTCTTTTAAGTTTAAGTAAGTGGTTAGTTGGGGCTTGCCTGGTGGCTCAAATCTGCCTGCAATGTGGGAGACCTGGATTGGATCTCTGGGTCAGGAAGATCCCCTGGAGGAGGAAATGGCAACCCACTCCAGTATTCTTGCCTGGAAAATCCCATGGACAGAGGAGCCTGGTGGGGTACAGTCCATAGGTTCACAAAGAGCCAGATATGACTGAAGTGACTTAGCATGCAGCAAGCACAAACGATTAATTACCTTATTTAGCTTTTTAATAAATGCCATTCTGGGCAAATTGGCTATTTGTAAATGTAAGTTTGATGTACAATAGTTTTAGTTAAACAACTACTGTATTAAGAAGAATTTTAGGAAAAATATAATTTTGTTGAATATACCAAGAAAAGCCAGTCAGGAGACTGGCTGAGCCCAGGATGATTTTAGATATCTGAACCATCCATGTGGTCCTCTGACATTTTGTGAAAACACATGTTCATGGATGTAGACACCAAGAGAGGATACATTTATACATCCCTTATAGAGAGAATGTGGTTTCAGGTAAAGAGTACAGCCTTGGGAGTCAGGGTCGCTGGTGTTTTAGACTCACTAGTGCCACCAACAAGCTGTGTCACCTTAGGCAAGTTATTTAACCTTTTTTGCCTTAGTCCCCACCTCCAAGATGGTTATGATATTCAAAGTGCCACATCATCTGGTTTTTGTGATGATCAAATCAGTTAATGTATGTAAAACACCAAGACAGTGTGTGGCACATGTTTAAACCACACCATGTTTGGTTTGTGTCCATACTCTTGTGCCTGGAGTTATGTGGAGAATAAGTTATATGGAGAATAAGTTATGTCACATGGCAAAAAGGACTTTGCAGTTCTATTCCAGGTGACAGATCTTAAAATAGGGAAAATTATCCTGGTTTGTCCAAGTGGGGTCCAATCTAATCACAGAAGCCCCTAAAGCAGAGGACTTCTTCTGGCTGGAGGCAGAACAGTAGCAGCAGAACAGGGAATCAGAGGGACCCCAAACCTGAGAAGGATTTCTGCACTATTGCTGACCCTGAGAGTTAGGGGGCTATGCTCAAGAACTGGAGAGAGGCCCCCAGGAGTCTAAAAGGTGATGCTGGCTGACAGCTAGTAAGGAAGCGGGGTTCTAAATAAACCTGGTAGTGTATTTCCCCCAGAGCTTGCAGGTGAGAGCTCAGGCTGGTTGACAGCTAGATTTTGGCCTTGAGAGACCCAGAGAAGGGAAGTTGCTGAGCCCACTGGTCTGCTAACTTATAGAACTGTGAGGGAATAAATGTGTGTTACTTGAGCTATGGGTTCCTTTGTGTTAAGCCACTGGAATTTTGAGTTTACTTGTAACTATCTCCTAGGCTTTCCAAGTGGTGCAGTGGTAAAGAATGCAGGAAATGTGGGTTTGATCCCTTGGTCAGGAAGATCCCCTGGAGGAGGAAATGGCAACCCACTCTAGTATTCTTGCCTGGAGAATCCCATGGACAGAGGAGCCCAGCAGGCTACAGTTCATGGGGTCAGAAAGAGTTGGACATGACTGGGCGCATGTACACACACACCTGTAACCACCTCCTAGCTTATCCTAGCTAATGTACCAGTTTTGTAAATATAAATATTTACAAATTGGGAGAAAATCATTTAAGCCCCCAAATGCCACCTACTTTTTTCTCCTATAAAAACATTACAATGAAAACAAAAATCAAATGAAGATGGAAGTGTGTGGGAAAGGTTCTTGGCAGAAATACACGGAAATCAGTCAGTGTGTATTCATCATTTCAGCTCATTAAACATATATTGAATATCTGCAAAAATATATTGAGCTTTGGGAGCACTGGATACAGAATTATATTATGTAGTCTCTACTTTTGATGAGCTTGTGACTGAGTGGGGAGGCATAGTGAAAAGTGAAAGTGAAAGTTGGTCAGTCATGTCCAACTCTTTGGGAGCCCATAAACTGTAGCCTGCCAGGCTCCTCTGTCCATGGGGATTCTCCAGGCCACAATATTGGAGTGGGTAGCCATCCCCTTCTCTAGGGGATCTTCCCTATCCAGGGATCAAACCCAGGTCTCCCACATTTCAGGCAGATTCTTTTTTTTTTTTTCAGGCAGATCTTTACCACAGATGGCTCACAGATCTGAGCCACCAAGGAAGCCCAGAAATACTGGAGTGGGTAGCCTATCCCTTCTCCAGTGGATCTTCCTGACCCAGGAATCGAACCAGGGTCTCCTGTGTTGCAGGCATATTCTTTACCAGATGAGATACCAGGGAAGCCTGGGGAGGCACAGAGGCAAGGGTAAATTGATGTCTATACTGTTTAGAGATGAGAGAGTGGCATAAAATCACATGATGGAGTGTGAGATTTTGTGATACAGGTCATGTGCTATCAACATTTAGAGAAGAGAAACTATTCACAGTTGGGGTTGGCTGTCAGCAGATTCATGGATATACATGAGGAATATGCTCTTGGTTCCTCCTTGCCACCTCCACTTCTTTTTCATCTCCCTTGTTTTCGTCTATTCCCAGGTTCAATTGGAGAAGGCAATGGCACCCCACTCCAGTACTCCTGCCTGGAGAATCCCAGGGACGAGGGAGCCTGGTGGGCTGCCATCTATGGGGTCGCACAGAGTCGGCCACGACTGAAGCGACTTAGCCGCAGCAGCAGCAGCCAGGTTCAATGCTGTCATCATATGATCACAGAATTCTGAAATCTAAAAGGAACCTTAGAGATTATCTACTTATGGATGAGGAAACAAAATCAGAGAAAAGTGTGTCAACACAGCTAACTTCAGTAGGCGTACAGTGAAAACTACTGCTCATTCGGTGGTCATTCATATATAATCACATGTGACTCATAATATTGACTAATAATTATAAAACTTAATTTTATTGGTAATTGATTATTTCAGTCAGCAAACCACTGAATATTTTCCTTCCCCAAAGATAGGACAGCATGGAGGCTTGTGTGTCAAGCATTCACAGGCTTGCTTAGCAGATTCCTATAAGACTCTTTATTATGACCATTTCAAAACTTTCCACTCCCCTCCAGCATGACCCAAACCCCATTATGTGACTCAAAATCACTGGTGGACCCAGCAAGAAACAGATAATACTCTCAAACCAACTCTGAGAATTTAACAAGAGGATTTTCATAAAGCTGTGTGCAAGATTTAAGAAAACCAGTGGGGGACAGCGCAGTATCTCAGAGGCAGTGAGAGCGGGAGAGCTGTTACCACCTTAATCCTGAAGATGCAACCACGGGGAATGGTTACCGGAACATCGCGAGGGAGTTACATGGAGGGGCAGCCTCGCAACATATGTGGCCAACACATGGTACCAGGCAGGGAGGAAGCTGGGGGAAACATAACCACCTTCCATCTACTCCATCCCTTCATCTCCTGTCAAGGTCTGTCATTGGCTGATCCCATCCCTCTGTGGAGACAAGAGTGTTGCTGACTGAGTTCACACTATTCAGCCTCCCAGGCTCAGAGGAGGTAGAGAAGATTGGAGGTCAAACGAGATATCCAATATTTCTTCTCTTGACCCAACAAAGACCTGTTTTTTTTTTCTGAAAAGATTAAGCCTTCCTAAATTTAGATGTTTCTGATTCTTTCTTCAAATCTTTGGATATTTATCCATCCTGTTTCTCTTTCACTCATATCCCACAGAAAGTGTTCCTCTTTTTCAAGGTTAAAATCATTCTGTTCATCTAACTTCCACCCCTTCTTCCGGTGTGGGTGTTGGGAGGGTAAACAGTTGCTGCAGAAATTCTCAGTGCTCTTCTAGTAACTCAGGAGAGCATGTCAGAAAGTAAAACAAATACCGTCATTGGGACAAATCGGACTACATTCTAAGTTATGTTAAATAGCAAGTCATCACCATATTTTAGCATTCTCCCTCTTAACAAATTATTTGTGGCCCTCATGACAAATGAACATGACATAAGACTGAGACAGATGGGACCTAAGCAATGATTTAAAGGAGAGTCGTAACCTGTAGTTTAGAGTGGTCATTGGCCGTGTTAGAATGGATGAAAGGGCATTGAGATTAGAGGGGGGACTACTGAGTCTTGCAGTAACCTAGATGAAGGCCATAGCAGCAAGGGTGAAGTGAGGGGCAGAAGGTGGAGATTTCAAGGAGGCACCTGGACAAAAAACATAAGGGAAGTGAGAGTGAAGGACAGAAATGAGTGCAGGATGACTCAAGTTTTTGCATTCGGTTGCTAAGAGGATAATGCTTTGTCAGCCAGATAGTGGCATGCTTTGAGCTTCAAGGAATAAAAAAGCCGAGCTAATAGTGGCTTAAGACAGTATTTGCCAACCAGTGTGCCTAGCACAATAGTGCATAGCAAGTGTGTTCCAGATGTTCTGAAATACTGACCCAACTAGTCCTTGGGGCAACCAGGTGACAGCCTGGGGTGGCCTGGAGACCCTGGAGACAGTTACCGCTAGCCACGAGTATCCTCATCTGCTTACCCAAGTGTGTCAAATGAACATCACTTTTTAATATGTACTATGAAATAGAAAAGTTAGGGACTGGCTTAAACATTAAACCGCATAAATTCTGATTGAAGTTAAATCCTAGGATTGGTTAATTCAGTAGCAAAACACAGTTGTTAGGAACCCAGAAGATTTCCATCTTTCCATTCCACCTTCCTTAGCACGTTAGCTTTCCTCTTCACGCTTGTTGCCAGATGATCCCTGCATATAGGTCAGTTGTTCCCAGGTCTCTTGATTTGGGCTTTTCCAATGTTCTTCATGATGACTTTCAAGTAATGAATTCCGACAGGAACATGTCTTTGTTTCGCCCCGTGGAAGGAAATCTTTCTCAGAAGCTCCCCTATGAGACTTCACCTTGTGTCTCTCTGGCCAGAACTTGGTCACCCGTCCATGGCAAGGCCAATCCTGACAATGGGGAATTAGATCATTGTGACCTGCTTGCCCAAGCCAGATACGCAGCCATGTCTTCCTCTGGTACTCAGCCTTCACAGTCATCTCTGCTTTACAGATCAGATTCTCGTCCTTCTACCTTTAAGTCCTTCAATGATTTTCCATTCACCTAAGCCCCAAATTTTGATCTGCATCTACTGTTTCTGGAATCTTTGCCACCACTACTCTTTGTTCTCAGAGTTTAGTCATGGTGAGCCTTTGGACGTTCTTCTGAAGAACCATGCTCTTTCTACCTTCCGGTTCACACAAGGTATTCCTGTTGCCTGCTGTACGATGTGAATAATTCCTATTCCTATTGTCCTGTTGTCTGAAACATTATGTTACCCCTCTTTGATTTTCAGGTGGCACTAGTGGTAAAGAACCCGCCTGCCAACCCAGGAGACGTAACAGATGCCTGGGTCAGGAAGATCCCCTGGAGGAGGGCATGCCAACTCACTCTGGTATTCTTGCCTGGAGAATTCCATGGACAGAGGAGCCTGGCTACAGGCCATGGGATTGCAAAGAGTCGGACACAACTTTCACATTCACCTGCTTCTCTTGGGAGTTTTCTCAGCCTTCAGGTCTTGGCTTAAAATTTACTACCCCTGGACATCCTGACCCTCAATTTGGTTGTTATATCACAAAAATAGTTTTCACTCCTTTTTTTAAATTGGAGTATAATTGTTTCACAGTGTCGTGTTAGTTTCTGCTGTACAATGAATCAGCCATGTGTATGTATATATATATATATATATATATATATATATATATATACCCTCCCTCTTGGCATTTCCCAGGTGGCACTAGTGATAAAGAACCTGTCTGGCCATGCAGGAGACATCAGAGATGTGGGTTCAACCCCTGGGTTGGGAAAATCCCTGGGAGAAGGAAAACCCCAGTATTCTTGTCTGGAAAATCCCCTGGACAGAGGAGCCTGGTAGGCTACAGTCCATAGGGTCACAAAGACTCGAACCTCCCTCCCACCCCACCCCACCCATCTAGGTCATCACAGAGCCCTGAGCTGAGCTCCCTGTGCTATACAGCGGGTTCCCACTAGTTACCTGTTTTATACAAGGTAGTGTCTGACAGAGTAGTAATCTCTAAAATATACAAACAGCTCATGTAGCTCAATATTAAAATAGGAAACAACCCAATCAAAAAATTGGCAGAAGACCTAAATAGACCTTTCTCCGAAAAAAGGCATACAGGTGGCTGAGTCACATGAAAAGACGCTCAGCATCACTAATTATTCTACTTTTCACTCTTAAACCATCTTTTCTTGTTTAGTACCTAGAGAACAAGGTCTTTGAGAGGAGGGAACAGTGTTTTATTTCCCCCACTTTTGAACCTCAGTTTCTTGCATTGTGGTGTTTGATAAATAGTTGTTGCAAGACTGACCAACTGAATGAATAAAGCTGAGTCTGTCCTTGACCCCGAGCACCTCATAGGCTCACCCCTGTCTTCAGCATCCACCCCTAGTGGAACTCATGACCAACTTTACTTCAGGTGACTCAAGCAGATACTTGCCCACCAATGTATATCACACCGTTTTTCATGATAGTCCGAAGGTGTAAACAACCCAAGTGTCCACTGATAGATGAGCATTGAGCTAAGCCCCCTGTGTTATACAGTAGGTTCTCACTAGAATAAACAAAATGTGACCTGCTGGGCTTCCCTGCTGGCTCAGAGGGTAAAGTGTCTGCCTGCAACGTGGGAGACCCAGATTCGATCCCCGGGTTGGGAAGATCCCCTGGAGAAGGAAATGGCAAGCCACTCCAGGACTCTTGCCTAGAAAATCACTTGGAAGGAGGAGCCTGGTAAGCTACAGTCCACTGGATTGCAAAGAGTTGCACACGACTGAGCAACTTTACTTCATAGATGAGATATTATTCAACTATAAAGAGGAATTCTGAGCTGTGCCTTTGAACACATGGGTGAATCTTAAAAATAACGTGCTAAGTGAAATAAGCTGGACACAAAAGGACAAATAATGCATGATTCCACTTATGTGAGGTACCTAGAGTAATTAAATTCATAGATGCAGAGTGTAGAACAGAGTTTACTAGAGGCTGTGGGGAGAAGTGAGGAAGAGTTATTATTTAATGTTTAATGTTTAAGAGTTTCTGTTTGGGGTGACGGATAGTAGTGATGGTTGCACAATGTTGCGAATATAATTAGTGGCATTGAACTGTACATTTAAGAAACTGTTAGAAAGGTTCATTTTATATGTTTCACCACAATTAAAAAAATTTTTAAATACTGGATTAGTTTTAAGACAACCTCATTTTCTACTCTCTTTCTTGCCCCTAATATAACTCATTCTTAATTTCTTTTCAGGTTTTGAGTCCTTCTGCTTTTTAAAAAAGCCCTGATTACTGTTTTATCTAGGAATTCTCCTTTTCAGAGGCCCATAACAAAGTGTTCAGCATGCCAGGCATGTTTTACATGCTGTCCCGGAGGCTGGCAGCAGAAGAACCATTCCTCTCTGTTATGTTAGGCTTTTTAAGAATATAAATGGGTCCAGGTCACAGAATTTTATGGCTGGGTTGAATACTTTCCTTATCCCCCACTTTGACATCTTGACAGGAATGAAAGTTTAAAGAAGATACAGAAAAATGGATAGTGAAAGTCTGTATCCTATCACTCAGGTAAAACCTTACTTGTGAATTTTCAGCTTTGCTAGTATTGCTAAATTGCTCTCTAAAATACCTGTAACAATTTCTACTTCCACAAGCAAGATGTGAGAGTTCTTGTGTTCCACGTCTTTGCCAATTCGCCAATTTTAACAGAGCATTTCTGGGGGTAAGGGTAGAGTGGGGGAGAGTATTGGCTTTGTGTGTGTCTTGTGTTATTTATTAATTTAAAATTTTGAATTGAAGTATAACTTGCTCACAAAAAAATGTGCTCACACCAGAGACAGACATCTTGGTAAATTATCCTATAGTGAAGTGCCCAATTACCATCACTCAGGCTAAGAGTTTTTTGCTTTTTGCTAACTCTATGCAGAACAAGGAAGTCTCATGGTGATTTTACTTTGTTTTCCTAATGAGGTTGGTTATCCAATTTACATTCAGATTTACTCCTTTGTAAATTGATACCAGCAGCTAACACTTCTTGAATGCTTCCTGTGTGCCAGATATTCTTCCAACTGCTTTATTACATTAACTCACTTAATCCTCACAGTGGTCCTGTGTGGCATGCTGGCATTATCTCCACTTTATAGGTGAGTAAACTGAGGTAGTTAGATGGCTAGTCACTTCCCATAGTCACATAATTAGTCAGCAGTGAAGCCAAAATTTGAATCTAGACAGTTTGACTTGGTGTTTGGGTTTGTAGTCACTATGCTATTACTATATAACTTCATGTACTAGTTATCTATCACTACATAACTCATTACTACTAGATACAGCAGCTTAAGAGAGCAAAAATTTATTAACTCCTAATTTTTGAGTGTCAGAATTCTGGGCATAGCTTAGCTATGTTGTTCTGTGTCAAGATCTCTTATAAAGTTGCAGTCAAGATGTCAGCTGGGAGTGTGGTCATCTGCAAATTTGACTGAGGCTGCAGAATCTGCTTTCAAGATGGGTCACTCATTTGCTATTGGATGGATGCCTCACTTCCTTGCCACATGGACCATTCCCTAGGGCTGCTTGAGTGTTCTCATGACATAGTGATTCAGTTCAGTTCAGTCGCTCAGTCGTGTCTGACTCTTTGCGACCCCATGAATCGCAGCATGCCAGGCCTCCCTGTCCATCACCAACTCCCGGAGTTTACTCAAACTCATGTCCATAGAGTCGGTGATGCCATCCAGCCATCTCATCCTCTGTCGCCCCCTTCTCCTCCTGCCCTCAACCCCTCCCAGGATCAGGGTCCTTTCCAATGAGTGAACTCGTCGCATGAGGTCACATGAGGTGGCCAAAGTATTGGAGTTTCAGCTTCAGCATCAGTCCTTCCAATGAACACCCAGGGCTAATCTCCTTTAGGATGGACTGGTTGGATCTCCTTCCAGTCCAAGCGACTCTCAAGAGGCTTCTCCAACACCACAGTTCAAAAGCATCAAATCTTCAGCGCTCAGCTTTCTTTATAGTCCAACTCTCACATCCATACATGACCACTGGAAAAACCATAGCCTTGACTAGATGGATCTTTGTTGGCAAAGTAATGTCTCTGCTTTTTAATATGCTATCTAGGTTGGCCATAACTTTCCTTCCAAGGAGTAAGTGTCTTTTGATTTCATGGCTGCAATCACCATCTGCAGTGATTTTGGAGCCCCCCAAAATAAAGTCTGACACCACTTCCACTGTTTTCCCATCTACTTCCCATGAAGTGATGGGACCAGATGCCATGATTTTAGTTTTCTGAATGTTGAGCTTTAAGCCAACTTTTTCACTCTCCTCTTTCACTTTCATCAAGAGGCTTTTTAGTTCCTCTTCACTTTCTGCCATAAGGGTGGTGTCATCTGCATATCTGAGGTTATTGATATTTCTCCCAGCAATCTTGATTCCAGCTTGTGCTTCTTCCAGCCCAGCATTTCTCATGATGTACTCTGCATATAAGTTAAATAAGCAGGGTGACAATATACAGCCTTGATGTACTCCTTTTCCTATTTGGAACCAGTCTGTTGGTCCATGTCCAGTTCTAACTGTTGCTTCTTGACCTGCATACAGGTTTCTCAAGAGGCAGGTCAGGTGGTCTGTATTCCCATCTCTTTCAGAATTTTCCACAGTTTATTGTGGACACAGTGGTTAGCATCTTCCAAATCAGGTACCCAAGAGACAACAGAGAAATCGTGATGTCTTTTATGACCTCGCCATAGAAATAGCACACAAGCCTCCCTTAATTCCCATCTTACTCTTTTTGTTTGAAATGCGTTATCAAACTCAACTCACACTCAAGGAGAAGGAAATTAGCTCTACTTTTTGAAGGAAATATGGACAGAATCTGGGGGCAGATTTTAAACCACCACGTATACTGTCTATATTCCTAAGATTTTGTTTGTCTATTTACTTTGTCTTGCGTGATTCTTTTTTTTAATTAGAAAATTTCCCAGTTTTATTGAGATATAATTGACATACAGTGCTTTTTAAGGTGTGCAGCATAATGATCTGACTTCCGTACATCGTGAAATGATTGCCACAATAAGTTTAGTAAACATCCATTATCTCACATAGATACAAATTTTTTTCCCTTGTGATGAGAACTCTTAGAAGTTACTCTCTTAGCAGCTTTCTTAGATAACATACAGCAGTGTTAATTCTACGTCATGTTGTACATTACATCCCTAGTACCTGTTTGCATTATACCTGGATGTTTGTACCTTTTGACGGCCTTCATGCATCTCCCCCTTCCCTCTGGTAACCACAGATCTTATCAGTTTTTTTTATGACTTTGTTTATTTAATTTTGAAGTATAATTTACCACAACACTATGTCTATTTTGTGTGATTCTTTATATACTTCAGATATACCATTCTTCATTGAATAAATGCACTGCACAAATTTTCTCCCAGATCTTTTACAAGTATGATTGGAATTGCAATGAATTTACAGATTACTTTGAGGGAAACTAATGTTATAATATTGAGTCTTTCTATTTATGAATATTGTGTATCTATTTCATGCTCATGCTCAGTAGCTAAGTGGTGTCCAACTCTTTGCAATCCCATGGACTATAGCCCACCAGGCCCCTCTGTCCCTGGGATTTCCCAGGCAAGAGTACTGGAGTGGGTTGCCATTTCCTTCTCCAGGGAATCTTCCCAACTCAGGGATCGACCCTCAACTCCTGCATTGGCAGGTGAGTTCTTTAACAGTGAACAACTAGGGAAGTGTATCTATTTATTTAGCTATACAATGAATCATGTAATTTTTATGATTTTCTTCACTAAAGGCCCTACCCATCTTTTGTAAAACTTATTCCTACTTATTCTTAAAATTTATATTTCTAATTATTTTTGGCTATAGCATAATAATATAATAGATTTTAAAACATTGAGCTAATATCTAGCTATTTTTGTTGAACTCTTTTATTAAATTTTGGGCTTCCCTGGTAGCTCAGCCAGTAAAGAATCCACCTGCAATGCAGGAGACCCTGGTTCTATTCCTGGGTTGGGAAGATTCCCTGGAGAAGGGATAGGCTACCCACTCCAGTATTCTTGGGCTTCCCTGGTGGCTCAGTGGGTAAAGAATCTGCCTGCAATGTGGGAGACTTGGGTTCAATCTCTGGGTTGGGAAGATTCCCTGGAGAAGGGACTGGCTACCCACTCCAGTGTTCTTGCCTGGAGAATTCCATGGACTGTATAGTCCATGGGGTGGAAAAGGGTTGGATATGACCGAGCTAGCCATTTTTGTTGAACTCTCTTAATAAATTTTCTATTTTCTATATAGTCAGCTAGATTGACTGTAAATACTGGCATTTTAGTTTCTTCCTCTGTATTCCCTGTGGCTTTTCTTTTTCTTATTTCCCTCTATTTTCTTTTTTCCCCTATTTTTCTATTTTCTCTCCCCCCCCCCCCCCCATTTTCTTTTTCTTATTTCCCTTATTTTCTTAGTCCCTGTTAGCTAGGACTTCCAATATAATAATGCATGTACTCAATCTTAAGAGAATTCCTTTCTTGAGTACTTACTAAAGAGAAATTCTTGCCTGAGGAGCTATGTGCAAGAAGTTTATAATAGCTTTTGTTGCTAGTCAATAAAAACCAAAGCAAACAGAATCAACCAAACAACTGTACAAACATAATAAAATAAAAGCCAAAGCAAGAAAAAAACACACCCAGAATTGGCAACAATATCCATTAACAAGGGAATGAATGAGTAAGTTGTGATATAGTCATTCAATGAAAAATTATGCAGCAGTGAAAATTAATGAATAAGACTATATGTATCAACACAGGTAAGTCCCAAAAATACAATAGGAGAGAAAGATGCAAATTGCTGATGAATACATACCACATGACCAAATGCTAAAAATATAAAATAATATTATATTTTGTAAACAACATATACACAAATTGCGAGGATCAGGACCAACTGAACATGATATTTACTAGGGGAAGGGAATGCAGTTGGGGAGGTTTCAGCTTTATTTAAGTGTTGTATTTCTTGTGTACAGTGTTACATGAATCTTGGTCATATTATATCTTTTCCTAAGCTATCACACAAGGAAACGAAAAAAGAGAATTGCAAAGTACTATACCAACAGATGAAGAAGGAAATGGCAACCCATTACAGCATTCTTGCCTGGGAAATCCCATGGACAGAGGAACCTGGTGGGCTACAGTCCATGGAGTTGGAAGAGCTGGACACAACTGAATGACTAAATCACCGCCAGGCAGACATAAACCACCTCCACTATGCAGACAGAAGTAGCTGTCAAAGTAGAAAGATTAATCACATGGGATCTGCTGTGAGACTATTTGGGTTTAAATTCTGGTGCTCCTCACTTACTATACAACCTTGGCCAAGTTCTGTAACTTGTCTATGCCTTAGCTTCTTTGTCTATAAAATGAATTTTAGTAACATTGTTTATCTTTTTTCTCTATTTTTTATTGAAGTATAGTTGATTTACAATGTTTGCTAATTTCTGCTGTTCAGCAAAGTGACTCAGTTATACACATATATACATTCTTTTTTCATAGTCTTTTCCATTATGGTCTATCCCAGGAGATTGGATATAGTTTCCTATGCTATACAGTAGGACCTTGCTGTTTATCCACCTAAATGTAATAGTTTGCCTCTACCAACCCCAAACTCTCAGTCCATCCATCTCCCTCACCCTCTCCCCTTTGGCAACCTCAAGTCTGTTCTCTATGTCTATGAGTCTGCTTCTGTTTTGTAGATAAGTTCATTTGTGCTACATTTTAGATTCCACATATAAGCAATATCACATGCCATTTGTCTTTCTCTTTCTGACTTACTTCACTTAGTATGTTAATCTCTAGTTGTATCCATGTTGCTGCAAATGGCATTATTTCATTCTTTTTTTTATCGCTGAGTAGAATTCCATTGTATATATGTACCACACCTTCTTTATCCATTTATTTGCCAATGGTTATTTAGGTCATTTCCATGTCTTGGCTATTGTGAGGAGAGCTGTTATGAACATAGGGGTGCATGTATCTTTTTGCATTATAGTTTTTTCCAGGTTTATGCCCAGGAATAGGATTGCTGGATCTTACGGTAATTCTGTTCTCTGTAGAACTTCCATACTGTTTTCCACGGTGGCTGCCCCAACTTACTTTCCCACCAATGGTGTAGGAGGATTCCCTTTTCTTCACACACTCTCTAGTATTTGTTATTTGTAGACTTTTCAATGATGGCCATTTTGACTGGTATGAGGTAGACAACACTACCTACCTTATAGGAAAATTGAGATGATAAACAAGGCCATATGAACCACTGATGAAACACTGAATAATAGTAGCTACTAAAATAATCTTCACAGCTGAGTGTACATTTCTGGATTTCTGTGATATTGAAAGCAAGAGGCCACATTCTGTGTTCTGGTGATAGAGGGATTCTCTTGCCATTGAATTCCAGCCCTGAATTTTATTGGTGAGTACAAAGGTGAAATTGTTAACATGGTTTATGTGAAATACTTAGACATAGGACAATTCAAATCTATCTGGGTAGCCTAGGTTTTTATTTGCTAAATCTAGCAACCCTGGATGTTAGGGAAGGGAGCTTGAGGCATGAAGGAGAAAGCTGACTTTGGGGAGTATCACAGAGTTCAGTGTGGTCTAGCATAATGGGGTGGCAGAGGTAGATGTGCATTTGTATTTCATGTGGGGGTGACATGTGGAAGACAAAAGCATGAAGCGAAGCTGAAAAAGAGGTAGAATCCTGGTTTTTTAAACCTCATATCTTATACGATGGAATTTTTACTTTAACCTGTTGTCATTAGAGAAGCACTGAGAGATTCAAGCAAAGCAGGGAAGTAACAAGAAGAGATGATTGCATTATGAGACTGATGTGCTGACCATTGCACCAAGAAGGCACTCAGATTATTGTGTTAAAAGATCTCCCTGGAAGCAGAAGAGGTTGAAGCCAAGAAGCTGGGGGCAGGCTGACCCGCAGCTGCAGTCTAGGCAAGGAGTCTGGGTAAGAGGATGGAGGCTTAATGGAAACAGTGGGGGACTTCCCTAGTGGTCCGGTGGTTAAGAATCTGCCTTGCATTGCAGGGGATGTGGGTTCGATCCCTGGTTGGGGAACTAACATCCCACAGGCTGTGGAGCAACCAAGGCCAATGCTGCAACTACTGAGCCCGAACGATCTGGAGCCTGTGTCCATGTGCCACAAAAGTTCCTGTGTGCCACAACCAAGACCCGGTACAGCCAAATAAGTAGGTAAATAAAAAGAAAAAGGAAGAGTGGGAGAAGAGGAGCGCCCAGACTTAGTTGACACTCAGGAGCCCACCTGGCAGAACTTGAGAGCCCTTGGGTCTGGTGGTGGTGAGGGAGATGGAAATGTCGCCGTGGATTCTGAGCCCAGAGCCTTGGCACTCAGGTGAGCTGCCGTGTTAACCATGGTGAGGCACAGGCGAAGGAAGGTTTGGTGAGAGAGAGTGCCTTCCGTTTGGGGCATACTGAGGTGGCATTTCGTGGAACAGAAGCAGGAGAAAGTTGGGGATTAGGGGTGGGAACCATCACTGTTCAATGTCACTGAAGCCACAGGGTCCCCGAGATTTCCTCTGGGAGAGAGGAGTCTGAGGTGAATATTTGAAGAACCAGAGGGAGACCTGGGAAGGTATCACTAAGTGAGGAAAGGGGTAACAAAGGGGAGCCAGCTATGAAATCAGCCAGAGGTTAGGCTGAAGAGAGACCACTGGCTAGCTAGAGCGCTACTGGTGATCTTGTGTGTGTCTGTTTGCTCAGCCGTGTCTGACTCTTGGCGACCCCATGGACTGTAGCCCTCCAGGCTCTGTCCATGGGATTCTCCAGGCAAGAAGACTGGAGTGGGTAGCTATTCCCTTCTCCAGCAAATCTTCCCAGCCCAGGATTGAACCCAGGTCTTCTGCATTGCAGGCAGGTTATTTACAGTCTGAGCCACCAGGGAAGCCCCCACTGGTGATCTTACAAAGAGCAATTTCAGCCTAGTGTTGCAGAGCAGAAGCCAGAAGGAAAGATAAATGCAAAATGCTCGGGGCCCAGAGATCATGCTTTTCTAACAGAGAAGAGACTCAGAGGAGAGAGATGCTGAGTGATTAACAGTGTGATTATTCACAACTGACCGCAGCTGACAATTTTCTTAACTCATTTTAGGTCATGTTCTGGAATGAGACGCTGGTGCATGTTTAGCCAGTCTCTCCGCATTTTGTGACAAAATCAACTGATTCTGTTTCCTTCTTCTCAATATTCTTCTGAGAAAACAATTTTATGAATCTCTATAAATAATATATCTTATATCCTAAATCAGAAATTTTGTTGTGAAAATTCTCAGCTTTTAATGAACTACTGAATTTTTCATGAGACTGTGCATTGTGGAAAACCTATTCAATAATACAAATCTTGAACGATAAACACAAAATGTAGAGAATAAAATATAATTACGGAGACAATTTTACCTTTCCTGTATGACAAACTGAATCCCTGAAGCATGACATGATTTCATTAAATAAAACCTCCTAACTCATTGTTGTATCTCAGATTCATTCTACTGCCTTGCACAAAATAAATATTGGTCATCACCATTTGGTATTAATCACATGTTGCTTTGCATTGAAAATGAATAAGTTTTGTGTGGATGTGTTGATTCATTTTTGTGCATGTTTCTCTGGGAGGATCAAATAAAATTTATGGATGTATTTTAAAAAAGAATATGTTTAATAAGTCTCAGGGATGTAATGTACAGCATAGTCAGTAACGTGATAACTTTTGTGGTGACAGATGGTAATGAGACTTCTCATGCTGTCATTTTGTTGTGTAAAAACTATCAAATCACTATGTTTAACAATTGAATATATATAATATATTGTATATAATATTGTAAGTCAACTACACTTTAATTTAAAAATATAAATCAAGTGAATATGTTTAAATCTCACTCCAAATGAGGATGTTTCTTAAATGACTTTGTTTAAGACTCCATCACCAGATTTTTCTATATCCCTGAAGTCAGGATCTACAAATTATATTTCCTTGCACTCTGGATCTGTAATTTGGTAGGTCCAACAATGCTTATTGAATTATAGAGCAAATTACATTAGCTATAAAATGGTAGCCCCCACATGTATATTTATGGCTAATACTAACTAAAAACTTCCTGTTGGTTTTTTGTGGATCCACTTTATCAGGATAAAGATGCTTCCTTTTGGTCCTAGGTCACCAAACTTAAAAAAATTATGAACAATTGTTTGGAATTCTCTGGTGTCCAGTGGTCAGGACTTGTCACTTTCACCACCAGGACCTGGTTTCAGTCCCTGATTGGGGAACCAAGATCCTGCAAGCGACGCAGTGTGGCCAAAAAAACTGTGAATGATTGCTAAATTTTATTGTGATCTATCTCTAGATAATCATATGTTTTCTCCTTTTTTTTTTTTTTTTTTGATAGTGGAGTGCAGTTTATTACACCAGCGGGCCCAAGGCAGAGTCTCCTCTTAGCCAAGGACCCCGACCAGCATTTGTGAAAATCTTTTATACCCAATGTGTCCAAACCCACTACCCCAATTCCCTTGAGACTTACATAAACGAAGGAAGGGTAAATACAACTACAATAACCCCATCATTCACATGTTATGTGTTCAAACAGTCAATAATCAATAAGCCCGCAGTTACATTCCAAATAGTTAATAACTGATAAGCCTGTGCTTACATTCTGATAGATAGTGTCCAGAGGCAGGGGTGATTAGTGTCTGTTTTCTCTTCTTCAAGATTCCCCTGCCCAGAGAGGGGTCTTATCCTTCCATTGTCATTCCCACAGGCGCTAAGCACAGAGTTCAGAGTCCACTGGAGAGGTGGCCTCGCACGATCAGCACAGACAGGCCTGAGATGGAGTCCAGGCCCTATGAGTTCCTTCTTCATTCCCCCCTCTTGATGCTCTTAGTTTCCATAACGAGCATCATTTATTGAGATATATTGTACCTTAGCCCTCCTGCTACCCACATGAGAGAATGCTATCAACCTCTGGGTTACAAAATTCACATGGCATTGTAGGAAGCAGGGCCCACAAAGCAGTATGATCAAGATTACTATAACAACAGTTCATTAGACATGGCTTTCACTTGATTTTGCATATCCTCCAAGGCAGCAGATACATCTTCAGACAGGTCAGGGATGTACACACCATTCGCCAAAGTCCCTCCTTGGGCTGCTGTGAGTATGTCTAATGCCATCCTATTTTGAATTACTGCCTTCCTCATCTGAATCTGTTCTTTGTTCAAAGCTTGAATGGCTTTAGTACTGTCTAAGAGGGCCTGTTTAATGAAATTAGTTAAGGCCTCTACCTTAACCATGATATCCGTTGTCCCTACAGAGGGTATAAACAAGGCAGCAAGATAGTCATACCATTGGAACACAGATCATGTCCATCTTGCATGCAGATAAGGCAGGTTTACTGGAGGCTGGTGTAGGCTAGGCTTAATTCTGCCATGGGCGAAAGCAAATCCTAATGTGCAACGCTGCACCCAGCCAACTGGTAACCATGGCCATAAGTTAAGCCCACAGAGCCACTGGGTCCCATTGGGGGCTACCCAGCGGATTCCAGGATTATATTTCCAGTCAGAACCGGGCCACTGAGCAGACTGATTGGGGTGATAGGTAACTTCCAAGATTTGTTTACTTTGTTCAGGGGACAAATAACAATTCTTTTGGGTCTAGGGGATGGTCTCCAAATCCAACTTTCTGTTCCTTTTGTTCCCAGCAAATAGTAGCAGGGGCAATCAACTGTCCTTTCTCAGGAGTCATCCAGAAATATTCATCCCAGACCTGGTAGTATTGCTCAAGGCACCGGGAGGCCTGTCCCCCTTTTGTAAGGGAGCCCTTTTCCTCTTTAATTCTCATATATGAGGTATAAGCCTTTGTTATCTCCATAAGGCTGGTGTTCATGTTAAATGTAACCCTATGTCCCTGGCCCATTGATGGCTTCTAACACCAGAAGGCAAAGAAAAGTTATGGTTGGTGAGAGAGAGGAAAGTTCCTTTCTGTTGTTAAAGTCCCCATAATGGAGTGACGATACCCACCAGGGGAGTCTGTCTATTACTGACAGGGGCATAGCCCCACATACCCAAGTTCAGAATTGCATTGGTGAGGCCGAGCAGCAGGAGTCGTTTACCCAGCTCCATCCTGTAGAGGGCTCGTCTGGGACCTAGTTTTCTTCTTCCTCCTCAGAATGATCTTGGTTTCCTGTGGGTCGGTGGGGTCCTTCTGGGTGGTCCACTCGGCGTCCTCCGGGTCAGCGTGGTATGTCTTCTTTGCTCTGGTGTGATGGATCAAGGGGCAATACCTGCAACTTTAACTGCAGTAGGGGTAGTTAGAATAACATAAGGGCCCTTTCACCAAAGGGCTAGCAAATCATGTTTCCAATCTTTGACCCATACTTGGTCACCAAGTGTAAACTCATGAATCTGTTCCCCCAGGGGGAACGGCACCCTTTCTTGTACAAACTTAGTTACCCGATTTATTACCTTACCCAGTTCCATCTGCTGTGAAATCCTATCCCCCCTTACCTGAGGCAAATTTGTTGACACCTGTTTTCTTATGGGAGAAGGCCTCCCATACACAATTTCGTGTGGAGAATAGCCTTGGGACTGTGGGGTCATCCTGAGTCTGAGCAGAGCCATTGGGAGCAAGTCCACTCAGGAGCAGTCAGTCTCTGTGATCCACTTGGAGAGTCTCTTTAAGTGTCCGGTTGGTTCATTCCACCATCTCAGAACTCTGGGCCTCCTCTTTGTAGATCTGTGCCTTCTTCTTCGACACCCGGTAACCTGCTTCCATCAACAGCTGGAGCAGTGCATTTGTCCCTTTCCAGCATTTTCCCTTGGTCTCAGGCAGCCAGTAGCAGGTCATCCCCCTATTGTAGGAGCTGACATCCATACTCTTCCGGATGGAATGAGTCCAGATCAGAAGCCAAGGCTTCCCCAAAGATGGCTGGGAAGTTTTTAAACCCTTGTGGGGGAGTCCAGATGAGCTGTAGTTTGGTGCTCCCCACTGGATCTTCCCATTCAAAGGCAAAGATGGGCTGTGACGCTGGGGCGAGGCGTATGCAGAAGAAGCATCCTTGAGATCTAGACAAGTGTAAACTTTAGTCCTCGGTGGGAGGAGGCTAAGTAAGGTATAGGGGTTTGGAACAGTGGGATGTAAAGTCACAGTAGCCTGGTTGACTAGCCTGAGATCTTGTACAGGCCTATAGTCCTGTCCTCCTTCCCGTTTGACTGGCAGGATTGGCGTATTCCAAGCCGACTGGCACTCTACTAGAATGCCTGCTTGTTTCAATCTATTGATGTGGGGCAGGATGCCGGTTCAGGCTCCATCCATAGTGGGTACTGGCACCCTCTAACCAGGATGGTGCCTGGTTTGAGTTCCATTATCACTGGGGCGTGATGTTTAGCCAGCCTGGGGGGAGGGGGGGTTGTCTTCCACCCAGACCTCAGGGAATAATTGAGTTAGCTCCCTCATGCTCTTCTGGCCCACCCGGTTCTGCCTTCAGAGGCTCATGCAACCTCCACTCATCTTGGGTTGGTATTGAGAGAGAGGGCAAATAAGTCATAGAGTCCGTCCAGAAGGTAGGCCTCTCCTCAGGGGAGAAAGTCACTTGTGCTCCTAGTTTGGAGAGCAAGTCTCTTCCCAACAGGGGTACTGGGCACTCAGGAATGTAGAGGAATTCATGAATCCCTTGGTGCTCCCCCCCCCCCCCCCCGCCATCTGACATTTTCTGGGCTGGCAAAAAGAATTAATCATCTCTTCTCCCGATACCCCAGTTACAGCGGCAGTCTTTTTGGACAGTGGTGCCACAGGTTTTGTTACTACCGACAGTTCTGCTCCTGTATCCACCATGAAGTCAATGTTTTGGTCCCCCACTTTTACGGTTACCATGGGCTCTCAGGGACCTGATATCTCTGAGCCCTGGCAGCCCTAGTTAATTTCCAGGTCAGCAAGCCCCACAACTGCGGGAGATTTCTCTTCCTTGCCTTATGGCATTCATTCTTCCAGTGGCCAAAAGCTCGGCGCCGGGCACACTGGTTTGGTTGTAACGGGCCCAGGGCCTCCCTTGGGACCGGCTGAAGGACTGTCCTGTCCCTGGGGCAGATGAGGTTTTCCAGAGGGCCTGAGATAGACTTTTCCAGAGCAGCAGCTAGCACTGTAAGTCTCTTGTCTGTTCTCTTTTATTCCCTCTGGCTCTCTGGCAGAGCGCAGTCTCTGCTTAATTCCAACATCTCCCTCCCCCTCTTGTCAGTACTCACCGGGAGAGGCGAGTATAGCTTGGGCGGTTCGGTTGGAGCCGGATTCTGGAAGTGTTGGCCAGAGGCTTCTGTCACCGGGATCGGAGCCTGCCCAAACGGTGGCTCTACGAACTCCAGGAAAGCTGGCGGAGGAGCAGTGGCTGTTGCAGAAACTTCACCTGGCCCTGGATCAGGCATTAAGGCGGCCTCCGGTCCTGGTGAAGCACTGGGAGGCAGGCGTGTCATTATCCAGCATGGGGGAGGGGTCAGGTCATTCCTGTCCAAATCCTGTAGAATTTCCTTTTTTATCATCAGTCAATTTTTGTGCCCTTAATATTTTTCCCTTTCCCTTCTGGATACAGAACCTTGTCCAAGTAGGAGGGTCTCAAGCTAACCCTAGCCATGAGTCAATAGATGGATATTGATCCAGGTGTCCTGGCTCTCCTGTGACTACTGTATAGATTGCTTCCACTATTTTTAAGTTCACGGTGTTCTCTGGTGGCCATCCTGCTCCCATTGGGGTCCATTCGACCTCACAGAGTATGTGGAGGCGGTTAAGCTTCATCTTCACCCCATAGTCTCCTCCTAATCCCTTCTTTAAATTTTTAATCATGCACTCCAATACAGTTGCCTTAGATTCACTTTCCCCCATCTTGCTTACCTTCTCGGACCTTCTTCTACTTTTCCTTTTCGTTCTGTCTACGAAGTTCTCAGTACCCTATGTACTTCTGATATTTCCACTCAGTGACACTTAAATTGCCATTCTGCCTCCTTCCTAATTGGGGCGAGAAGAGCCTTACCTGCCAGACCCCAGAGGGAGAAGGGGGATCGGCGTGTCTTCACCTGCCAGTCAGCATAGCTGAACCAGAACATCACATGGTCCAAGACTGTTTCTCCCTTAAAGTCCATTCTGCCTTGGTGGGCTTGATCAGGTGCGAATGAAAACACAGATGGGTTAAATATCCCATGTCCCAGGCCATCTCCGGAAAAGCCAATTCATACTCACTTCTGTTTCCCCCTCCTTCTAGCCCAACAATTCCGAGGGGGTCAAGAATTTCACAGCAGACAGGACACCTCCTGGGGGAGGGCAGAATACGAGCTACAAGGACCAGTTTCCTATCCTAAAAGTCCCCTGGCGATCGCTTGGTAATAATTTTCCCTGAGATGGCGTGGACACACCTCCTAAATGACCTTCACAAATTTCCTTCCTAAACCCTAGCACGCTCGTCGATCTGTGTACCAAGCAATCGCCGCCTGCCTATTCCAGGCTCCTGTGGGTCCCCGCTCCTTCTAGTCCCTCCCAGGGGGGTGATCAGGCCCCCTCTTCCACCCTGCCGGGTGGGCTCCTCCTCACCTGAGCGCTCAGTTCCCCTGCTGCCGTCCACTACCTGCTGACGTGAAAGGTCCGGGCGTTGAGAAGCAGAATCCTTCCAGAGGGGTGAGGCGCCTTCCCCCCTCTAGGAGATTCAAGCTACAAAGCCTCGGGGTGGCCTCAAATGAGACCTGTCTCCTCAAAGTGAGGAGTTTCCCGGCCAACACATCAAATGTTATAGCCACGCTTTCCGGGAAACAGACTCACTCAGAAGGACAATGCAGATAGTGGAGTGCAGTTTATTACACCGGTGGGCCCAAGGCAGAGTCTCCTCTTAGCCAAGGACCTGTTTTCTCCTTTAATTTGTTAATATGTTAAATGACATTAATTGTTCAACTAACACTAAGCTAATTTTTACTTGCATACCACAACTAACTTGGTCTTGAGAATCTTCTTGTTTTGTTTTGAATGATTTTTTTTTTTTGCAATGCTAGATTCAGTTTGCTAGTATTTTTAAACCAACTTTATTGAGAAATAATTTACGTAAAATACATCTATTTCAAGTATATAGTTTGAGGAGTTTTGATTAAATGTATGCATTTGTGTGACCAATACTATAACCAAGATATAAAATATTTCCATTACCCACCCCCCTCACAAAGTTCCTTGTTTTCTTTTTGGTCAGTGTCCTTCAGTGGTCTGGCAATCCAGTGGTCTGTTTTCTGTCATTATAAATGAGATTTTCCTTTTCCAGATCTCATATGAATGGAATTATATAGAGTGTGCTCTTTAGCTTAGTATAATGTTTTTGAGTCATCCATGATGAGTGTAACAGGAGCTCATTTCTTTTTTTTTTTTTTTGATGAACAGTAGTCCATCATAAAGATATATAGGCATACATTGTTTTATTACACTTTGTATTATTTATTTGGTTTTGCCTATGCTGGGTCTTCTTTCCTGCACATGGGCTTTCTTCAGTTGCAGCAAGCGGGGCTCTTCTTTGTCTGAGTGCACAGGCTTCTCGTTGCAGTGGCTTCTCTTGTCGTGGAGCACGGGTCTGGGCACGTGGGCTTCAGTAGTTGCAGCCTGTGGACTGTGAGTACAGGTTCAGTAGTTGTGGTGCACGGGGATGTCGGATCTTCCTGGACCAGGGATTGAACCCATGTCCTCTACCCTGGCAGGCAGATTCTTAACACCGGACCATCGAGGAAGTCCTTGCATTTCATTTTATTGAACTTTGCAGATACTGCATTTTTTTTTTTTTTTTTTACAAATTGAAGTTTATAGCAACCCTGCTTTGGGCACCTCTGTTGGTGCCGTTTTCCAATTGATTTTGTTCACTGTGTGTCTAAGAATTTTGGTAATTCTTACAGTATTTCTAACCTTTTCATCCTGACTTATATTTGTTATGGTGATCTGTGATCAGTGGTCTTTGATGTTACTGTTGAGATTGTTTTAGGGTACCACGAAGTATGCAATATAAGATAGCACACTTAAATGATAAGTGTTGTGTGTGTTTTGACTGTTCCACTGACCAGCTGTTCCTCCATCTCTCTCCCTCTCCTCAGGCCTCCCTGTTCTCTGTGACACAATAACACTGAAATTAAGTCAATTAATAACCCTACAGGGTTTCCCAGGTGGCTTGGTGGTGAAGAATCCGCCTGCCAATGCAGGAGACATGCGTTAGATCCCTGGTCCCAGAAGATCCCACATGCCCCAGAGCAACTAAGCCTGTGCCCCACAGCTATTGAACCTGTGCCCTGGAGCTGGAGAGCCACACTGCTGAAGCCTGAGTACCCTAAAGCCAGTGTTCTGCAACAAGAGAAGTAACGGCAACGAGAAGCCTGTGCATTGCAACTAGAGTGTAGACTCTGATCACTGCAACTAGAGAAAAGCCTAGGTAACAACATAGATCCAGCACAGCCAAAATAAATAAATAAACAAACCTATAAATAACCCTACAATGCCCTCTAAGTGTTCAAGTGAAAGGAATCATTGCACGTCTCTCACTTTATATCACAAGCTTGAAATGATTAAGTTTAGTGAGGAAGGCATATTGAAAACCAAGATAGGCCAAAAGCTGTGTTTCTTGTACCAGTCAAGTTGTGAATGCAAAAGAAAAGCTCTTGAAGGAAATTAAAAGTGCTACTCCAGTGAATACACGAATGTTAAGAAAGTGAAATAACCTTATTACTGATATCAAGAAAAGTCTGAGCGGTCTGGATAGAGGGTCAAGTCAGCTACAACATTCTCCCAAGCCAAAGCCTAATCCAGAGCAAGAGCCTAACTCTCTTCATTTTTGTGGAGTGTGAATGAGGTAAGGAGGCTGCAGAAGAAGTTTGAAGATAGCAGAAGCTGGTTCTTGAAGTTTAAGGAAAGAAGCCATCTCTACGACATCAAAGTGCAAGGTGAAGCAGCAAGTGCTGATCTAACTAGGATAACTCACGAAGGTGGCCACAATAAACAACAGACTTTCAACATAGGTTAAAAAAAAAAAGCCTTAAACTGAAAGAAGAGGTCATGTAGGACTTTCATGGCTACAGAGGAAGTCAGTGCCTGCCTTCAAAGCTTCAAAGGACAGGCTGACTCTCCTGTTAGGAGCTAATGCAACTGGTGACTTTAAGGTGAAACCAATGCTCATGTACCACTATGAAAATCCATAATCCTTAAGAATTATGTTCAATCACTCTGCCTGTACTCTATATAAATGGAACAACCAAGCCTGGGTGAGAGCGCATCTGTATACAACATGGGTTTACTTGAATATATTAAGCCCACAGTTGAGAACTAATGTTCAGTAAAAAAAGATTACTTTCCAAATATTCCTGCATATTGGCGATGCACCTGGTCACCCAAGAGCTCTAATAGAATGTACAACGAAGTTAATGTTTTCATGCCATGTTTTCATAACCAAACATCCATTCTTCAGCCCATGGATGGAGTAGTACTTTTGACTTTTAACTCCTATTTAAGAACTCTGTTTTTTTTAAAAGCTATAGTTGCAATAGATAGTGGGTGGATCTGGGCAAAGTAAATTGAAATCCTTTTGGAAAGGATTCACCATTCTAGATACCATTAAGAATATTCATGAATATTCATGGGAAGAGGATATCAACATTAACAGGAGTTTGGAAGAAACTGGTTCCCTCCCTCATGGATGACTTTGAGAGGTTCAAGATTTCAGGGGAGGAAGTGACTGCAGATGTGGTAGAAATGACAAGAGAATGAGAATTAGAAATGGAGATGTAACTGAATTGCTACAATCTCCTGATAAAAATTTAACAGATGATAAGTTCCTTCTTGTGAATGAGCAAAGGAAATGGTTCTTAAGATGGAAGCTATTCTTGGTATGAAGCGAACATTTTGTGGCTTGCTTATGTCAGAAGAATTGTTGTGAGCTTTGTATCCATATCATCAGGGACATGGATGTTGGAGGGACAGCAGGCTGATCTCTTGAGTGCACAGTGACATTCCTTAACCAAGAAGAGTCTACGTGATGTTCCTTTCTTTCTTTCTTTCTGTTCACACTGCACAGCTTGAGGGATCTTAGTTCCCCCACCATGGATTAAACCTGGGCCTTCTGCAGTGAAAGCAAGAAGTCCTAACCACAGGATCTCCAGGGAATTCTCTAAGTGATATTCCTTTAACACTATATAACTGTTTAGTTCCTTATCAACCTTTTTCTAATGCTTTTAACCTCCATCGGTCAGCAGTTGATTCATTCATTTGTTGAAAAAAAAAATCAAAAATTTCATTGAGGCTGTGAAATGAAGATTTTTAATTAGTACTCTTATTCCTTCTGTATTTATTAGCTGGCATTTTTTTTCTGTAGAATAGAGCCATTTGGCTCTCCTGAAATATATTTTAGGAGAGGGTACATTTACCCTAGAAAACCAGGGTAAATGTTTAATTCTTCCCCTTTACCAATTTTCATAGTAAGAATTTGGTTTAATAACTTCTTTAGATGGTGAT
Organism: Dama dama; assembly: GCF_033118175.1. Classification (NCBI taxonomy): domain Eukaryota; kingdom Metazoa; phylum Chordata; class Mammalia; order Artiodactyla; family Cervidae; genus Dama; species Dama dama. Next base: position 37,034,221 of record NC_083701.1, read on the forward strand.
AAATGAGTTCCTCCTCCCTCCAGCTATATCTTTTTTTAATACACTGGAATTTTTGGTTTTAATATAGTCAATGTGTGCCATTAAACTATAATAATTACTCTTTTTGATTCCTATATTATTACTATTAGGCCCTTAAGATCCCCTTCGACTTACTTCTATGTCTTTTTGTTATGATTCCATTAATTTTTGAAAGTTTTCCTGGTTTCAAGCGCTATAAAAATGTGACAAGCTTATTTTGTATCCTTCCTGTTTCCTTCCTTCCCTTTGTATCATTCCTGGTTTCCCTGGAACCAGGTGTTTCTCCAAGGAATCCTGATCTCTTTTCATGGGAAAGGGTTCTAGAGACCAAAATCAGGATATAAGTTGTTTTATTTTCTTGTTAGTTTAAGGGTGCATTTAAAAAATTAAAATATTTTATACAGCACATTTTAAATTTTCTTTTTATCAAGAATGTTGTTCTGGGTACTAGTGTGCCATATTGCCAGAAATGAGAATTTCCTTACTGAATATCATTTGTCAAGCATTTTATTACACAAATATTTAATTCTCACTTTGGTGAAATATGGTAGGACTCTTATTATCATGCTCATTTTAAAGATGACAAAATGAGACTGAAAGACTAAGTGACGTCCCTCAGGTACATGGCAGGGTGGCCTTTGGGACTAGGCAGTTGGACTTGGGAACATGGGCTTGTTACCACATGCTAGGATGCTATTCCGCTGCTCAGAAGTATTACTCACAGGGCACTTGGCAGGAAGTATCTTACATGGCATTAATTGCCTGGCAAGAATTTTTTTTTGAGAAGCAAAACTTACAAAATAAGCAGAAACAGGTTAGAGGAAACAGATAAAGATGTTTCTGTAGAACTGGAAATTCATCCAAAATAGCCTTCTTCTCTCAGTATTGCCAACAGAGTTAACTCTTTGGTTATGGCACATCAAACAATCCTCCTCTGGCTGCTCTCAAAAGTGAACCCACTTGACTCCAGAAAGTCTTATAATAAGAAAAAATGATATATTTAAAAGATTACATGTAACTTTGATGTTAGTTCCTAAGCATAACAATATAATGACTACTGTGTACCCTCTACCCAATTCAAGAACTAGGATATTACCAAAAAGTTGTATCTATTTTTCCCTAGCCGAATCTCCTACCTCTCATCCCCAGGCCCACCATTTTAAATGGAATATGGCTTTAGTTCTAATGTATATATGTTTGGGTTTCCCAGGTGGCGCTAGTGGTAAAGAACCATCTGCCAATGTAGTAGACATAAGAGACGTGGGTTGGATCCCTGGGTCGGGAAGAACACCTGGAGAAGGTCATGACAACCCACTCCAGTATTTTTGCCTGGAGAATTCCATGCAGAGAGAAGCCTGGAGAGCTACAGTCCATGGGGTCGCAAAGAGTCAGACACAACTGAGGCGACTTAGCACACACATGCACCCATATCTGTTTAAAAGCCCTATTGTTTGTCTTTGCTTGTTTTGTGCACTGTGTGAATGGCACATAGCCTTCTGTCACTTACCTCTCAACGTAATGTTTCTTATTATTTATCCACAATATATATAGCAGTGGTTCATTTTCTCTGCCATATCGCGTTGCATTGTGTGGATATGCACAAGTTACTGATTTATTTTCCTGTTGGTGGCCACTTGGGTTGTTTCTAGTTTTTTTCTTCTTGTTGTTGTTGTTGCAGACACTGCTCTGATCTTATATATGCCTCTGGTATACAAGTGCCAAGTGAAAACATTTCCCTGGGATGCAGAGTCAGAAATGCATTTACTGGGTTGGAAGGTATGTGAGGGTTCAACTTGTCAGGATGATGCCAAACAATTTTCCAAAGTGGTTGTGCTATTTTACACCTTACCAGCTACTGATCCACAGCTTGATCTCATTAAACTTCTGAATTTTGCTAAACTTGTAGGTATAGAATCACATCTTGTTGAAATCTAGGTTTACTTTTTTGTCAGTCCTAATGAAATGAGCTTATAGGCCATGAACGTTTCCTCCTCTGTGAAAAGCCTGCTCTTGCAATTTATTTTTCTATGACTATTTTTTTTTTTTTTTTTGCCTCGCTGCATGGCTTTCAGGATCTTAGTTCTCTGGTCAGGGATTGGACCTGGCCCCTTGGCAGTGAAAGTGTGGAGTCCTAACCACTGGACCACCAGGGAATTCCCCATGACTACTTTTAATGGATGCATAATAATTCACCATATGGTTAAAATAGAATTTTAGTATTTCTTTTAATATTCCCTCAATATTTCATCATGATGAATTAAACTGACATGATAATCCTTTCTATACATCCAAGGTATATCTTTCAAATAAGTTCTAAAAGTGGAGCAGGCTGAAGTGGCAGATATCCTCATTTTGAAAAGGATTTGGTACATGCTGACATTACGTTGTGAAATGGTGGCCATCTACATGAAGAGATTTTTCTTTTAAACCTGTGAAAAACCCTTTCGGCTTTATGGCTTTTGACAAAGTTGTTTTAAAACTGGAAAAGCTTAAACGTATGGGAAGCCCTGGGAGGTGCTGGAAGGGGGTGAAGCTGTGCTGAGGAAGGTGGGGAGCAAGCATGAGTCTGGAGGTGAGAGTGTGGCCCCATCAGACCCAGTCTGGCCAGAGGAGCAGAACCACTAGCAGAGGTAGACAGAGACCTGGCCCTGTCCAATCAGGGGAACTAGTCGTGTGGTCTCTGTAAGGCTGTTGTCGTTGGTCTGTCTGATTCGGGAGCTTGCAGACTAGGGGACAGCCAGTCAGGAATTGAAGATAGATGGAAAGATGGGGAGAGTGTGGGAGGGCGGAACCCCACAAGCACGAGCAAGAACTGAACCCATGTGAGTTCTTGTTGCTTCTCACCTGAGCCATCCTTGTATGTTTGTCAAGGACCTAAACACGACATGCACACCTGAGTCAAAGATCAGAGACCCTGAAGGTAGAAGGAGGGGGGCGTATTCACAGGTCCAGCTGCTGCTTCCCAACAAAAAGTGAATCAGGAGATTTGCAACATGTGTGTGTGTGCTGCTTCCCAACAAAAAGTGAATCAGGAGATTTGCAACATGTGTGTGTGTGTGCTGCTTCCCAACAACAAGGTGAATCAGGAGATTTGCAACGTGTGTGTGTGTGTGTGTGTGTGTGTGTGTGTGTGTGTAGGCAAGGATTTGTAGCTGCTGGCATGTAACAGTGTAAAAAGGTGCTTCCTTGTACATTATCCCATCAGTCTGCACAACAGTACTGTGAAGTTGAGAGTGTTGTGTCTAATTCACAGGTGAGTCAAATGAGATTCTGGGGGCAAAGAGGCTTTCTCATTTTTCCAGGGGAACAGGGAGCTGAGACTGCTTTGGGTCAGCCAGTTTTCATGGATATGACCAAGTATTCTAGGAGGGTTTTTTGTTTTTCTAGGAATTATAATACCTGCAGTTTCCCTACAGCCTGTGGTTGCTCAAGTTGGCCCTTGCTCTATTAGGGGTAAGAAAGAGATTGATGAACATAATATAATTTATACTAAAATAGTTTTAATAGACATCTAGACCTTTTTACTTTGTTTCTTATTTTGGTAACGTCAGCAATTTAGTAGAAATGTAGATGCAATAGTTTAGCTTTTTTAAGAAAATGGAATAGAAGTGTTAACGTACACTGTATTCATCTTTGATTTCTTTTGATTTCAGTTGATTGGAAGTTTCTTTTACTGAAAATGAGAACCTTTGGCTTATCATTTCCATTCTGGAAAAAAACAAATGTGTGGATGCTGAAAATAGTTACTTTCTGATTTATATAATTGACATATAACATTATATTAGTTTCAGGTGTATAACATACTGTTTCAATAGTTGCATATATTGCAACATGACCACCATAGTAAGTCTAGTAAACAGTATTTTAACACATCAAGTCAGTCCTAGTTTCTCCCACTAGTTGATGGTATGGAAAGGGAGGAGAGCCATGCACATTGCGTTCTCTAGGAGCAGATGCTGCCACACAGTCTGGGCGCAAGGTGATTAAAAAGGATCCACACCTGTAGAAGAAAGGGGCTGGGACGCAGCGGGCAGCAAGAAAGAACCCATGTGACACAGGCCTGGCAGAGTCTTGGACAATGCCTGGGACTCTCTGGAGCAAATGTTGGCCACTGGAGTTGTCTGTCCTGTGTCAGGCCAAGAAGTTGGGCTTTCTACCTACCCTCGAAGGTGGGCTGCTCGGGGAAGGGTGTGACCTTGGGTGAAGGGGCTGTGGTATCAATGTCAAGCTCTGCAGCTGGGCTGCAGCTGCTCCTTGAGGGGATCTGGGCGGTGCTCCTCCGTGGCTGGCACAGACCTGTTACAGATTTAAAAAGACTTAAGGAATATTAACCACATGCAGGGGATTCCTGAATCCAAGAAACAACCATAAGAAGATATCTTTGAAACAAGGGGTGAATATAGACTGGGTATCAAATGATAGGATTTGTTATGAATTTTATTGGGTTTGATAATGGTATTATGGTTATGACAGAAAATGTCCTTATTTGTTAGTGACATACCTTGAAGCATTTATGGTGGTATAATAAGACATCTAGAAAAACAATAACAGCAACAACAGTGGAAGGATTGCAGGTGAAACAAAAATACTCAATTGTTGATAACCATTAAAGTTCCAGTGGCTTCCCAGGTGGCCCAGTGGTAAAGAATCCTCCTGCCAATGCAGGAAATGCTGGAGATGTGGATTCGATCCCTGGGTCAGGAAGATTCCTTAGAGGAGGAAATGACCACCCACTCCAGTATTCTTGCTTGGGAAATCCCACAGACAGAGGAGCCTGGTGGGTTAGAGTACATAGGGATTGCAAAGAGTCAGACATAACTGAGCAACTGAGTGCACACACATGAAAGCTAGATATGGAAAACTCCTAGAGGAGAACATAGGCAAAACACTCTCTGACATAAATCACAGCAGGATCCTCTATGAGCCACCTCCCAGAATACTGGAAATAAAAGAAAAAATAAACAAATGGGACCTAATGAAACTTAAACGCTTTTGCACAACAAAGGAAACTATAAGCAAGGTGATAAGACAGCCCTCAGATTGGGAGAAAATAATAGCAAACGAAGCAACAGACAAAGGATTAATCTCAAAAATATACAAGCAACTCCTACAGCTCAATTCCAGAAAAATAAATGACCCAATCAAAAAATGGGGCAAAGAACTAAACAGACATTTCTCCAAAGAAGACATACAGATGGCTAACAAACACATGAAAAGATGCTCAACATCACTCATTATCAGAGAAATGCAAATCAAAACCACAATGAGGTACCATTACACGCCAGTCAGGATGGCTGCTATCCAAAAGTCTACAAGCAATAAATGCTGGAGAGGGTGTGGAGAAAAGGGAACCCTCTTACACTGTTGGTGGGAATGCAAACTAGTACAGCCACTATGGAGAACAGTGTGGAGATTTCTTAAAAACCTGGAAATAGAACTGCCATATGACCCAGCAATCCCACTTCTGGGCATACACACTGAGGAAACTAGATCTGAAAGAGACACGTGCACCCCAATGTTCATCACAGCACTGTTTATAATAGCCAGGACATGGAAGCAACCTAGATGCCCATCAGCAGACGAATGGATAAGGAAGCTGTGGTACATATACACCATGGAATATTACTCAGCTGTTAAAAAGAATTCATTTGAACCAGTTCTAATGAGATGGATGAAACTGGAGCCCATTATACAGAGTGAAGTAAGCCAGAAAGATAAAGACCATTACAGTATACTAACACATATATATGGAATTTAGAAAGATGGTAACGATAACCCTATATGCAAAATAGAAAAAGAGACACAGATGTACAGAACAGACTTTTGGACTCTGTGGGAGAAGGCGAGGGTGGGATGTTTCGAGAGAACAGCATCGAAACATGTATATTATCTAGGGTGAAACAGATCACCAGCCCATGTTGGATGCATGAGACAAGTGCTCGGGCCTGGTGCACTGGGAAGACCCAGAGGGATCGGGTAGAGAGGGAGGTGGGAGTGGGGATCGGGATGGGGAATACATGTAAATCCATGGCTGATTCATGTCAATGTATGACAAAAACCACTACAATATTGTAAAGTAATTAGCCTCCAACTAATAAAAATAAATGGAAAAAAAAAAAAAAGCTAGATATGGGCTCACAGAAGTATTTTATAGCATTCTATGCTTGTATTTGAAATTTTAAGCATAACAAAAAGGTAACCCCCCCAGGATCATTTGCGAAGAAGCAATTTTCTCTTGGTAAAAGAATTATCATATAGAGTTGGCATATGTTATTGGGTGTCTCACATTCTAGAGCTAGACAAATGAATCCAGAAAGAAGTCAAATTTGAGTATCATGTTGATCTGCCCTGTCCAGAAACCAAATATCCTGCAATGTCAGCTGAAAACTTTCAGTGGCGTTTGAGGATTTCCTTGTTGAATGAGGCCAAATGCGTAACTGGGAAAGGAGAGACTGAAGTAATAGGAAGGCAGGAAGGAAAGGGAGACAGAAAATGATTTAATTCTGAGAGTGCCCAGCCACAGTTCTAGGTGGTTTCCACACTTCCTCTCCTTGAATTCTCACAGTAACCACCCTGTGCTGTTTTTCAAGATTTCCCAGGGTATGAGTCTCATTTTGCAAATTAGAGTATTAAGACTCAGAAATGTGGGAGCTCATCCAAGTGCTGGAGTAGGGGTTCCAAGTCAGGCGGTGTCTGGTTTCTAGGCCCCCGCACTGGGCCACTGGGTTCAGAGCTGGTCACTTCTCAGATTCCTGACATCTGGCAGTGCCGCAGGAGAAGAGGGAGCAAGAGAATGGTCATGTCCTGGGTCTTGGGCAAGTTCCTGGGATAGGCCACCACGTGATGGTCCTTGGTTATGTGCAGGAAAGAATTCAAGAGTAAAGTAGAAGCAAATTTATTGAGAGAGATACACATCCCACAGGCAGAATGCAGACTCAGAATGTGAGAGTGGACTCGGGGTATTGGGGCTGTTTTTTCTTTTTTTTGGTGGTCGGGGGCAGGGTGGTGGTGCTGTTAGTTTTATGGACTGGGTAATTTCATAGGCTGGATTTCCCAAGTGGCTGAGTGATAAAGAATCCACCTGCCAAAGCAGGAGATGCAAGAGACATGGGTTCTATTCCTGGGTTGAGAAGATCCTCTGGAGGAGGAAATCCCCTGGAGCAGCAGACTCTCCCTTCTAGAAAATGTAAGAAGTACACAACCTCCCTTGTCTACCAGGCGCCTGCCCAGACCTTCCACCATCTGGCCTCATCCTCTCTGCTCATGACACTTCATATTTCCCAAATCTAGAAAAATTAGATGAGAAGACAGGGAAAGATAGTATTCTGAATCCTAGTCAGAAAAAGTTGTGAGGTTTCCCTCTTCTCTGGAAGCATTTTCTGTTTCTTGCTGCCATTTTTTTTTTTTTTTTTTTTTTTTGCTTTTGCTCCTGACACTGCTTTTGGCTCCAGGCTCTTCAAAAGTTTCAGTTGGGTTTTTTTTTGGGGGGGTTGCTCTTTGTATCTTTTGGGTCCAGAATTTGCCCCAACTACACGTGCAGGCAGTTATTTTTAGTCTCATATCGTTTCTTTGTATTTTGTTGCTGGAGCAGAGATGTGTGCAGGTGCAAGCATTGCAGCAAAGTGTCCCAGGTGTGTCTTACCTTTGAGGTGTGGGCTATGAGGTGAGGACAACTGGGGACAACCGGAAAGAGAAAAATCAAGGAGGGCAGGTTTCTTCAAATTCATGCCCATCACTATTTACACACAATGAGAAGGAAGGAGGGATGGAGGTTGTGCACCTGAAGTGAAGGGGAAGTCCATTTCTGCAGATGATGTCAGAAGTATTGCTCAAGCCCACTTAGTCTGTACGAAAGCAGGCCCTCCTTGCATCAGAGCGGGGGTCAGGGGAGGGGGTGAGGGCTCTGGATCTGCCGGGGGATGGGGCTCAGGGTTTCAAAGCAAGCTGCAAGTTCTGTGCCTAAGTGGCTCTGCATTTAACTTGATCAACACTGGTTTATTCCCACGGGCCTCAGTGTCTCAAAAGAAGACTTTTTGTTCTTGTTGCTGTTGATGGCCTGGGTTGGAGACAATATTCAGGAATCCAGGGAGGAGACCTTCAATAATAAATTGACACTTAAAGTGCTTTCAGGTGATTTCTCCAAGCAGTTGTGGGGCTAGGAATTAGTCTTTAAAATGCAGGCACATGGCTTTAAGCATGTGTCGAGAGGGAACCTGCAGAACATTTTGGCATGAGGTTTAGCTAAGTGTAAGTTTTCAGGATGTTTATATGAAAAACTTTCCACTCGGGATACTCCACTGTATCCGTTATCACTTCATCACAGCAGAGCTTATCCCTCCCACATTGCTACTGATTTACTGCTTCCTCATATTCTTCCAAAAAGCTACTTAGGCACTTTTTGTTGTCCCGTGAGAGGTAAACCCTGAAGCCAAGGCTGGAAGTTCCCAGCAGGAAGTGCTGAGGCCCTACCTTACTGATCTGGGTTTCGCATCTCTTAGAATGTTAGCTCTGTGCTGCCTCCTGTGGGTGCAGGTTTCGTTTCCATCACAGTCCTTTACTGCCCAGGCTCACCAGGGGATGAGCAGAAGCAAGACGAAACCTGTTTCAGGTCACAGACCGCCTCCTCTGCTTATGGACTTTCGTACATTTTTGGTTTGTGGTTTTCTTCAAGTAGATTGAGGGGAGTCGTGTCCCTTTGCTGTTCTGTGGCAAGTCAAAACCGACTGGTGTTAGCTTCCCTCTCCCACCCGGTTTTAGATATCAGAATCCCTCCCTTACTCTGTATCTCTGGGTTTTACCTTCCTCCTCAATTAGTGATGCTACACTTGCCAGATGTGGTAATTGGACCGGGGAAGGGGAAGATGAATAAAACGCGGTTCCCTGGTTTCAGCAGCTCACAGCAATCTGGGGGAAACAGAAATGTGAGCAGCTCATGGTGAGTGACTCCTTCCTTACCTTCTTTCTGGTCCTCAGGGGGCCCTCCTCCCCTTCTCCCAGGGAGATTGCATCAGTTTTTTGGCCTAGCATGTTCCTGGACTGGTTTTAGTCAAATGTATGGATTATTAAGAAATGTTAGTCATCGTCATTATTACTCTTATCATGCCCCGCGTCAAAAGCTTTAATGCCTCTAACTCCCAGAGCCCTTGGTTACCAGTAAAATGTGTGTAGGGAACAGGAACCTTAAGGAAAATGATAAAGTTGCAGCAGAAGCAGATATTTCTGATTTTAGTTTTTCTTATTTTAGTTATTAGTAAAAAAAACAGCCCCCCTACCGGATTAATTTGAAGCAAATCTTAGATATTCTAAAATGTATTTCACACAAAATATGTTTGTAAATATAAATGTAGATATATAAATCATTATATCTGAAAGATGAAGACTCTTTAAAAAGTAACCTCAATACCATTATCACACCTAAAAATGAGCAATAATTTCTTTTTTTTAAAAATAATTTCTTAATATTGTCAAATATCCAGTCAAATTTCTCTCATTTTATCATCAGCTTTTAATTTTACAGTTGGTGTCTCTGAATCAGGATCTTTTGATAAGCCCTTATGTTGAGGTACCTCTTAAATCTTTTTTTAAATTTTTTTTCCATTTATTTTTATTAGGTGGAGGCTAATTACTTTACAATATTGTAGTGGTTTTTGTCATACATTGACATGAATCAGCCATGGATTTACATGTATTCCCCATCCCGATCCCCACTCCCACCTCCCTCTCTACCCGATCCCTCTGGGTCTTCCCAGTGCACCAGGCCCGAGCACTTGTCTCATGCATCCAACCTGGGCTGGTGATCTGTTTCACCATAGATAATATACATGTTTCGATGCTGTTCTCTCGAAACCTCCCACCCTCGCCTTCTCCCACAGAGTCCAAAAGTCTGTTCTGTACATCTGTGTCTCTTTTTCCATTTTGCATATAGGGTTATTGTTACCATCTTTCTAAATTCCATATATATGTGTTAGTATACTGTAATGGTCTTTATCTTTCTGGCTTACTTCACTCTGTATGATGGGCTCCAGTTTCATCCACCTCATTAGAACTGATTCAAATGAATTCTTTTTAATGGCTGAGTAATATTCCATGGTGTATATGTACCACAGCTTCCTTATCCATTCGTCTGCTGATGGGCATCTAGGTTGCTTCCATGTCCTGGCTATTATAAACAGTGCTGTGATGAACATTGGGGTGCACGTGTCTCTTTCAGATCTGGTTTCCTCAGTGTGTATGCCCAGAAGTGGGATTGCTGGGTCATATGGCAGTTCTATTTCCAGGTTTTTAAGAAATCTCCACACTGTTCTCCATAGTGGCTGTACTAGTTTGCATTCCCACCAACAGTGTAAGAGGGTTCCCTTTTCTCCACACCCTCTCCAGCATTTATTGCTTGTAGACTTTTGGATAGCAGCCATCCTGACTGGCGTGTAATGGTACCTCATTGTGGTTTTGATTTGCATTTCTCTGATAATGAGTGATGTTGAGCATCTTTTCATGTGTTTGTTAGCCATCTGTATGTCTTCTTTGGAGAAATGTCTGTTTAGTTCTTTGCCCCATTTTTTGATTGGGTCATTTATTTTTCTGGAATTGAGCTGTAGGAGTTGCTTGTATATTTTTGAGATTAATCCTTTGTCTGTTGCTTCGTTTGCTATTATTTTCTCCCAATCTGAGGGCTGTCTTATCACCTTGCTTATAGTTTCCTTTGTTGTGCAAAAGCGTTTAAGTTTCATTAGGTCCCATTTGTTTATTTTTTCTTTTATTTCCAATATTCTGGGAGGTGGGTCATGGAGGATCCTGCTTTGATTTATGTCGGAGCGTGTTTTGCCTATGTTCTCCTCTAGGAGTTTTATAGTTTCTGGTCTTACACTTAGATCTTTAATCCATTTTGAGTTTATTTTTGTGTATGGTGTTAGAATTAAATCTATTTTTTAATATGTAGGTTTCCCTTCGTGTTCTTTATTTTTCCTCACAATTTATTTGTTGAAGAAACTGGGTTCCTCTCCCAAGAGGGTTTTTGATAGCTTGGATTTTGCTTCCCCTTGATTTTTAACATATTCTTCTATTCTGTATAGTTCCTGAAAACTGATAGTTAGAGCTAAACATTTTAGGCTCGAGTTTAGGGCAGAAATGCCTCATAAGTGGTGGCATGGACACTTCTGTCAGGAGGCACAAAATACTTCTCTCTGTTTGTGATGCGAGCTGCCCTTCAGGGTCATTACCGCGACCATTAGCTTGTTGTGGTTTAGTTGCTAAGTTGTATCCGGCTCTGTGACCCCATGGACTGTAGCCCGCCAGGCTTCTCTGTCCATGGGATTTCCCAGGCAAGAATACTGGAGTGGGTAGCCATTTCCTTCTCTAGGGGATCTTCCCAACCCAGGGATTGAACCTGCATCTCCTGCATTGGCAGGCAGATTCTTTACTGCTGAGCCACCTGGGAAGAGGTTGCTGAGTGGTAATATTTTAGTTCTATCATCTCTTCTTATGGCTTAACTGGAATACTTTTCATTGAAAAGAGAAACTTCTCTCATCAACATTTGGTTACCCTGAAATGTATGGGAAAATCAAGGCTTGATTCTTTTATTAATAATTTTTAAAGAATTTAAACGCTGTGAAAATAGATAAATCCTCAAAGAGAGAGGAATGGCCCTCCTCACTCATCTAATTTTTTCCTCCTTCCTTTGGTTCCTCTGACGTCTAGAAAATTTCTCTTCTTCATAATTCCTTTTTCATCCAACTTTGAAGGGATTTGGGAAAGAACTGCAGACTTATTCACACTAAGGTACAAATGACCAATAACTTAGTATAACTATTTCAGAGAGGTTTTTCTATTGAACTTGTATCAGTGTCTTAAATGACGCTTATTGGATAAGAATAGCATTTGTATGCACTAAATATTGTATCTGCTGCTCTGGTAAATACTTACGTATGTTGTAAGGTGTTCATGTCCCCTCCCCATCTTACAGATGTAAATAACAAGGCTCAGGTTGTTTAGCCTCAGCTGAAAAGCAGCAGAGCTGAAAATAAAACCTGGGCTGTGAGGCTGCAAAGCCAGAGTACTGACCCTGCCTTTTCAGTGCCATTTCAGGCATGAAATTGTACAGGGGGAAAGAGGGGGGTTAAGGGAGACAAGGGCTTCTCAAGATCGAAATCAGCAATATGAAGGACCCAAGTTACTCACTGTGTCAATGTGTAAGGCAGGGCCTGGCAGTCACCCACAACACCAAAGATTTCTCCCCTCAGGAATGTTAACGTGGGGTTGTTTCTCTGCCTTTGCAGCAGTAGTAATGACGCCTGCCCCACTTCCCAAGGATGCTGTTTACTCTTTCAGCTTCTCCTCCATCTTGTTCACTTGGTCCAGCCCCAGAGGCCCTTTTCCTGTTCCTCAAGCATGCCAGGCTCCTTTCGGTCTCTGGGATTTACTTGTTATGGACCAGGGCTCTTGCCCTCCTTAATCAATCAAAATTCATCAGAGGCACGACAGGAAATTCAGGCAAGGCTTTGTTGGGACCCCTGCTGCAGCAGTGGGGAGTGGGAACAAACAACGGATGGCCTTGCTTTTGTATGCTGTCTCCGAGGGGGGACAAGCTTGTTCCTTTCATGGGGAGAGGGTCAGATTGTGTCCAGGGGTCGGGCTGGAAGGGCGGCTTGGGTGTTTTGCCCACCCCTTAAGTGCTGTTGTGTGCAGGGGGCATGTTTAGTCCCCTGCTTTTGTTTCCAGCACAGTTTTTTTTTGCTACAAACTCTTCAAAAGTGGCAGTTGGGTTTTTTGGTCTCTTTGTATCTTTTGGGTCCAGAATTTACCCCAACTGCTGGTTAGTTTTAGTCCCATATAGTTTCTCTGTATTTTGTTGCTGGAGAAGAGAGGTGTCCAGGTGCAAGCACTGCAGCAAAGAGTGCCAGGTCCCAGCCTGTCTCACATCTACTGTTCTTTCCCTGGATCTTTCTTCTTGATGTTTAGTCGTAGCTTGAATGTCAGTCTTGCAGAGACACTTTCCCTGACCATCCTCTCTAAAGAAGCCACTCCCTACCCCCCCAATCACTCTGTCTTTCCCAGTTCTCAGAGTCTTTTCCAGCTCTTATTACCAATGAAAAGTACCTTCCCTCTTTGGCTTCCAGAATGTAGGGAAAACATGGCCAGTTTTGTCCATGACTGGGACTCTGGAGCCCATCATGTGGTAGGCACTCAGAAAGCCTTTGTTGAACAAATGAGTCAGTTCAGGCATCCTTTGCTCATTGCCTCCTACGTGGAGGCCTCCCTAGCCCAAATCCATCACCACTGGTTCCAATTAATCACCAGAACTGCTGCAGCTGTTATAATCTACTCTTCCATCTAGAAAGTCAAAGGTTTCTGCCTTTGTATTTAAAACCATAGCTTAACGCAAACAGCCAGATTTATTTAGTTATGAATTAGGCTGAGGTCCAAGATGATTCATATTTTAATTGAAACCTGTTTGCTCGAGCTAGTCTGTTTCCTCTGACATAGATTGTTCTGGGAAAAGGACAGAGGTGGGGGAACATGTTTTTAGGCCACGTTTTATAGCACAGCCATCTCACTCTTCAGTTTTGAAATGTGGCATCTATCTTAGTCAGCTGGGGTTGCTATAACAAAATACCTCGACTGGTGGCTTAAATAACAGACATTTGTTTCTCATAATTCTGGAGGCTAGAAATCCAAGATCAAGGTTCCAGCAAATTCAGTTCTGGTGTGAGCTGTCTTCCTATGGTGTCCTCATAGAGCAGAGAGAAGGAGCTCTGGAGTCTTCTTATAAGGTAAGAAACCCCATCATGGGGGTCCCACACTCATGACCTCAACTAAAGCTTTTTACCTCTCCGAGATCTCACCTCCAGATACTGTCATATTGGGTGTTAGGACTTCAGTGTATGAACGTTGCAGGGACATAAACATTCAGTTCATAATAGCATCTCTCAGATTCTTTTTGATGGAAACCTTGAGTGCTTCTTGGTGAAAGAAGACTATGATAGATGGAAGCATCTCAGACATTCTTCCAAAGTTGGTTGGTGAAAGCTCTTGATGGTCTACAACACTAAATTGGAAATGAATGAGTTTGCTCAGAGTTAACCAATGGCTTGGGAGACAGTTCACAGGGCAGTACAAAGTATAGTCCTAGCTTCATCTGATCAGTCACCTGGTGGGATGGAGCGGGAGAAGGTTTTTAAATGTTGATAACTAAACCACAATCAGAGCTGCTGAATCAATGTGTTGGGGGGTGGGGCCTGCAGGCTACATTTTGACAAGTGCTCAGGTGTAGCCTACTTGCCATTAAGTTCAAGAACCGGTGGCGCTAGTGGTAAAGAACCCACCTGCCAACGCAGGAGATGTGAGAGACTCTGGTTCCATCCCTGGGTCAGGAAGATCCCCTGGAAGAGGGCATGGCAACCCACTCCAGTATTCTTGCCTGGAGAATCCTATGGACAGAAGAGCCCGGCGGGCTACAGTCCGTGGAGTCACATAGAGTTGGACGTGACTGAAGCTCACACATGTCGTTAAGAAGTGAGATTGTACTTCACCGCAGCCTGCTTATCCTGAGGAACCTGAGGTAAGTTGCCTCAGTCACATTGCTGTTTGACGCTGTGGTTTTTGTTTCTGGCCTGCTTGCTTTCTACAGTTAGTCCTGCACATGTGAACCTTCAAGTTGTGAGCTTTAAAGGGCAGTTCATGTGTCTGGCATCCACTGTCACGAGTGTGACTCCTCTAGAAGCAGTGGTGCTCTTGTGTACTTTATAAAGTACACTGTATGGAGTACAGCACAGCGCTACATAGCCGATTGTGTTACGTGGGTGCCAAGTCTAACCTCGTTGGCCTTCAGAGCAAATTGAGCTGACAAACGTGCTCTCGGAGTGGAACTCGTTCTTATGTAGGGGGATTACTAAAGTGAGGCTTCCTGACCAACCACAGCTATATCTCCAAACATGGCTAGAGGCTTCTCCTGGTCAAGAACCTCCTTTGCTTTTTTAGATGCTGCCTCTATATTGTTACCGGAGAAAAGGCATAGTTTATCTTCACCTTGATGTAAACATTGTTTAATATTCAAAATAATAGTTGGCCTCAGACATCTCTCTCCTGTGTCCATTCTTCTATGGGTCTTTCTCTGAAAGATTTTACCCCTACCACTAATTTCTCTTTTTTCCCCCTGGTCGTCTGGATCCTCATTTTTCAGGAACAAATTTGTCTTCATCCACTTAAGTCCCCTCTACCACAGGCCTTTCTCCTGCCTTGAATTCCCAAAATAGATGTGCTATAGTCTTTAGTACTTAATTGTGTTCTCCTGTGGAATCAATTTGAACACAGAGTCTGAAGCTACTTTTGAGTGCTTGGTAAACACCTGAGGGCAGGTTGATTGGGTCCTTAGGTGAAAATTGCAGAACGATTGCATTGGATGCAGGTGGGTTCAGTATAATCGCCCCAGCTCGAGGGAGCAAAGTTCAAGAGGAAACATTAAAAAATTTCTGGTTTATATTGATAAATATTTAGAGAATGGATTTTTGGCAGATGTAGACTTATTAGTCTGCCTAATATGTTTAAAAAGCAGATCTTATCTAGGAGCATGAATCTTTATGCCTTTATTTCCTCAAGTTTAGTAGTGAGGCAGTGCCAAATTTGTGTTTATGAAATGGTGCTTTTCAGATGTAAATGAAGCAGGGCTTTTCAGAAAACTTTAGAAAGAAATTGAAAATGAGTTTCTGTGTCATAGATAAGGTTATATAAATTTTCTTGTTCCATTCTAAAAAGGTTTAAATGGTTTTCTGCAAAAAAAAATCTGTCCAGATACGTTTCTTTGGCTCTAATGAATATGAGATCTAAATTTCACCCTGTGTTTCATGTTGCTGGACTGACTAGAGAGAGAATTTACTCGTAACTACATTTTTTTAAAATTTAATTTTGATTGGAGTATAGTTGATTTGCAATGTTGTGTTGCTGGTAACTACTTTGGATGCAAAATGTGCCATTTTGTGTGGCAATTTCTTGTGACTGCCTTCACTCAGGGAAGCAGGAGAGAAGGAAACTTGAGAAGCAAAGCTAGCATCCTAAAAGCTTGATGCTTTTCTGTTCCACGTTGCAAACTGTAGCTTTCTAGTCACTACTGAAGGGTCTCAAAGAGATGATAATAGATTCTAGTCCCTCTCTAAAACATGAGCTGCTCTGTTCTCCTGTGTCTATATGGATTACCACGTCATTACTCTGGTAAGAGAAATAGGCTGGAAAGTGTTCCAGACGTTCCATACCCTTATCTCAGCACCCCCGCGCCACCGCCCCGCCCCGCCCCCGCTCGACACACACCCCCGGGAGTCTGGCTTGCTGTGTGTGCATCCATCATTCTGGAAAACTCTTGGAGGCCTTGCCAGCCCTGTGTGCATGGACGTTTCCTTCAAGAGCCAGCAGGGGTCAGCCGGAACACTGTCTGCTCCGGTCACGTCTCTTGCCAAGACCAGGACAGCACAAGGAGGCACTTGTTGGTTCCCCGAGCTGAGACAAAGCCCTTGCTAAGTCTTCAGAGATGTTTTACGTGCCTTCCACCTTTTGGCCCTGCCCTCCACTTTGTACCACATATCCCTAAGCGTTCACCCTTTCCTGAGTTCAGTACCCTTTCCCATCAGCACCGAAGCCAACACCATAAACCATCTCTCTCCCGCTGGAATGGGGCTGTTCTATTTTAAATGTGAAGTTCTATAGTCGCTAATCTTACAGTTTTATTCAAGGGAGTGTGCTATGGCTTCTCTCTTGCCATTCACTGACATTGACATTAGTGGTGGGGAATTCCAGCTTGTGGCCTGCAGGGAGGAAGACCTGGGGGTGAGAAAGGTGCAGAGGAGAGAACTGCTGGAACAATCCCGTGACCTGCCAAAGGGCTTCACTGTCCTAATCTGAAGAGAGCGAAGATCCCATGTGCCTCAGGGACCAAGCTCCGGTCCTTGCGTTAGTAGTGACGGGATAGCTAGCTGGTGACCATGACCTGCCCCAAGGGTTGTGCATTCTGAGAATTGTCTGTCTTTCAGGACCAGCTACATAATTTGTGGAGTCTTGTGCAAGATAAAAATGTAGGTCCCCTTGTTCAAAGATGATTAAGAACTTCAAATCAGTGATCACAGAGCACTGAACCAAGCACAAGGCCCCTCTGAGTATGGAGCCCTCTGTGACTAGCCTGCAGGTCACATACCCATGATGTCATCTCTGCTCCAAACATACGAAGGAAAAGCTCTTCATTGTCCTGACCCAGGGGATCTGTGTGAGGGCATCCCACATCTGACTTCTCTCCTGTCCCCAGGAAGCAGGGTCCTGGAGAGTAAGGGGGAAAGTGTGTGAGAGTTTACTCCACAAATAGCAGACATACACTGTTTTAGGCTCTGGAGATTCTGCAGTAAACGAGTCCTTGTCCTCATGGGGCTTGAAATCTAATTGGGGAGGACAGCAGTCAACAAACAGGCAAACACCTGCATGTAGAGCGTTGGATAGTGACAAGTACCTTGGAGAGAAGTAAAACAGGGCAAGGGGGGAGGATGGGTATCAATGTGAAGGGATGGTGTCTTGCAATTTTATGAGAGGTGGTCGAGAGGGGCTATTTGAGTAAAGGCCCGGAGAGAGTGAGTCATGCAGGTACTTGAGAAGGGGAGCATTCAGGCAGAGGGTCTGGCAAGTGCAGAGGCCCCAAGGCCCGTCAGATTTGAGGAGGAACAAGAGGGCAGCATGGCTGGTATGGCTGAGGGGGGTTTGGAGGCTGTGCAGTTGGAAAAGGGAGGTGCACTAATGACTCTGGATTTTACTCTGGATCAGACGGAAGCTTTGGGTGTTTAGAGCAAAGCTGGGTCATCATCTGACTTAGGTTAAATCAGGGGTCCCCGGCCTCCAGGATCTGATGCCTGATGATCTGAGGTGGAGCTGATGTAATAATAATAGAAATAGAGTGCATAATAAATCTCCTGCCTGCCTCTTGGTGCACTGGTTTCTTCCATGAAAATCAGTCCCTGGTGCTGAAAAGGCTGGGGGCTGCTGGGTTAAAGGGCTCCCTCTGTACTCCACTGAGAAGAGATTGTGGGGACGGAAGAGTGAGAGTGACCAGTGTGGAGGTTCTTGCAGTGATAACCCAGGTGGCTCTGACCAAGCTGCTCCTGGTGGAGGTGATGAAAAATGGCCAGATTCTAGAAACACTGTAATCTTAAAAGGACAAGGGGCCGGGTTGGACTTGTTCATCACGTCAATCCTATTGCCAGACAGATGGTCTGGCCCATATAGGTGCCCAACAAATATATATTTAATGAGTTGAGTGAATACAATTTAACACAGTTTCTTATAATAGAGATGTAAGATATATTTAAAGAAAGGAAAGAGGCAGGATGCCTTGCCAGTGTTTTAGAATTTTTTTATCCCCACTGTGCTTCAGTGAAATCTTCAAAAATGTTAAAGGTCAGTTCAGATGAAATAAATTACATGTCTCAAGGCGAGATAGCCCGTCTGCCTGAACATGCTTTTAAAATTGACAGTAAGACTATTTTTAGTGTGTGGTCTGTAGGTGACACTGTGTCTTGTTAGGGCTTCCTCTCCACCAGGTCATGGGTGCGAGGCCACCAAGGTAGAGTGTTTTGTTTTTGTAAGAGCTCTTTTTAATTCTCTGTTCTTTCTTTAAACACTTTTTTATTTTACATTGGAGCATACTTGATGAACAATGTTGTGTTAGTTTCAGGTGAACGGTGAAGGGACTCACCCATACATGTTCATGTATTCATTCTCCCCCAGATTCCCTCCTCATCCAGGCTGCCACATAACATTAAGTGGAGTTCCCTGTGGTCTACAGTAGGACCTTGTTAGTTATTCATTTTAAATATAACAGTGTGTACATGTGGATTCCAAACTCCCTAACTATCTCTCTCTTCACCCTTCCTCTCTGGTAATAAGGCTGAGTGTTAAATGCAATTTTAACTGAACTTTATACTTGGTCTATAGACAATTAGATTAGCTTCTCCAACAATTTAGTAAGACTCTCTTGAAATTATATGTACAAGACTAACATTTGAAAATGTCATTCTTCCTTAATGGAATACTTAGATATTATATAAAGGATCGAAAATTCATCTCAATGTTGGAAATACAGCAGTGCTCACATGCTACAGAGACCTTCACTGCTTGATGGCAATTTAACTTTAAGTCTTTTCCCATGTGATTCTGGTATATGTATGTATTTCATATACCTGGGCATGCTAAGTCACCTCAGTCGTGTCTGACTGTTTGCGACCCTATGGACAGTAGCCTGCCAGGCTCCTCTGTCCATGGGATTCTCCAAGCAAGAATACTGGAGTGGGTTGCCATGCCCTCCTCTAGGGGATCTTTCTAACCCAGGGGTGGAATCTCCATCTCTCACGTCTCCTTCACTGGCAGGTGGGTTCTTCACACTGTTGCCACCTGGGAAGCCACATGTATATATTTTTTTGAGGGGGCTGTTATTTGTTAAGACCATATAAAGTATCATTAGATTTATTTTCCATTTTGAATTTGTGCAGGGAGGTGGAAGTACAGAAGGGGATGGTGTAGAGAAGGGATATTCAGGGGAAGATGAGGCTGCTGTAAAATTTAGGAAACTGTGGGGTATCATGTGAAATTCTATGAGCACTTTTCAGATGGCAAGTTTCCTCCAGCTGTGGGCCTTCTAAGCTGCTGGGCCATCTTTCTCCACCCGGAAAGCTTGCTGAGGCCATACCATCTTGTAAGACTGCTTCCGCTGGAGCTGTGAAGCTGACTGGTTCCTCTTATCCAGTGCTCACCTTCCTGCCATGGGAATTGGTCATTCCAGATGAAACCCGGCTGAAGTTAGACATTCTGAGGTTCCTGTCTTGTTAGACTTGAAGAGTCAGATGATGAAAGATTCCAGTGGACCCATGGCTTTCCTCAGAGTCAGGCATCCCCCTCCAAGATGGCTGGTGTCCCTGGAGAGTCCCCAGGTGTTAGTAGAGTGGTGTACCTCCAGGGATGGAACCATGTTCTTCACAGCCTACCATACGCCAGGCATATGCCTTGATGTGTCCCTCCTCTGGACTCATTTGTAGTCTGATTTTCCTCTTCTAGTATGGTTTGTGTTTGGTTCTTGCCTAAGGGTTTCCCACAGTCCAGGGCTAGACAGCGTCCTATCTTTTCATCCCCCAGCCCGTCATTAACATACTTTTTGCCATCTCATGGGTGACAAGCTGGCTCTAAGAACTTCTAGGCCTCATGTCCTCATTCAAGGCAAACGGCAAGGGGGTGGGGGTGGGGTGGGGTGGGCGCTGCTCCAGCTATGTCTGTTTCTTTCATCAGAGAAGTGAGCTTTACCATCGGCTCCCAGTGGACTCCCCCTATCACTGTTTCACCACTTCAAACTAAAAGCAATACTGGGAAAATGAGCATCCGGCTTTGGGAAGAAGAGGTTTGGGAATGGCCCCTGACTTAAGTAAAAGTCACTCAGTCATGTCTGACTCTTTGTGACCCCCTGGACTGTATCCTGTCAGGCTTCTCTGTCCATGGGATTCTCCAGGCAAGAATACTGGAGTGGGTTGTCATTCCCTTCTGCAGGGGATCTTCCTGACCCAGGGATCAAACCCAGGTCTCCTGCATTACAGGCAGATTCTTTACCATCTGAACTACTGGGGAAGCCTATATACCTACCTATGATAAAGTTTAATTTATAAATTAAGCATATTTCAGAGATTAGTAGCAGTAATGGATAATAAAATGGAGTGGTTATTACAATATACTGTAATAAAACTTGTGATGTGGTCTCTCTCTTTCTCTGTGTCTCAAAATGTCTCATTGTACTATATTCACCCTTCTTGTGATGATGTGAGATGAATAAAATGTCTACATGGTAAGTAAGATGAAGTAAGGTGAATGATGTATTGTGATCTATGTGCCTGCTAAGTTGCTTCAGTTGTGTCTGACTCTTTGTGACCCCGTGGACTGTATCCCGCCAGGCTCCTCTGTGCATGGGATTCTCCGGGCAAGAATACTGGAGTGGGTTGCCATGCCCTTCTCCAGGGGATCTTCCTGATCCAGGGATGGAACCTGGGTCTCCTGCATTGCGGACAGATTCTTTACCCTCTGAGCCACTAGGGCTTCTGACTTAGCCAACTGCAAACATCTGCCCCAGGGACCACTCTCTCCAGCTAGATCATGTTCTTCCACACAAGCTGCCATAACATGTGAAAATCCATGTCATTTCGTCGCATCTGCTCGCTCTAGGGCCACCATCTCCCTCCTGTCTCTGTCGCTGCCTCTAACTGCAGCATCAGCGACTCCTGGCCTTAGCGTTAGTTGCTTCACCTCAATCACCTGTTCACCCCTGGCTCCTCCCTTACTTACTGCTCTCAGGTGACCCACAGGAGAGCCAGCGCTGGGCAGACGTCTTCACGCAAGCTTGCCCTCTTCCTCCTGCACACCCACGTGTGGGTCTTGGGAGTCTGTCTCATCTGTCACTTGTCATTGGAATCACTGAATTCATCCTGTGCTCCTGTGTCTCTTTAACCTCGGTCACACAACGGTCCCCGAGTCCCGTTCAGCTTGTTTTGGGAATAACTCTCACCTCGGCTTCTCGTTTCCCTTTGCATAGACCTGGTTCCCCTTCAGGGCTTCCCTGGTGGCTCAGCAGTAAAGAATCTGCCTGCCAGCGCAGGAGACACAGGAGACTTGGGTTCGATTCCTGGGTTTTGAACATCCCCTGGGGTAGGAAATGTCAACCCACTCCAGTATTCTTGCCTGGGAAATCCCAAGGACAGAGGAGCCTGGCGGGCTACAGTACTTAGTGTCAGAGTCGGACATGACTGAGCACGAACAGAAGCATGAGTTCCCCTTCAATTCCTGATCTCCTCACTCCACTTCAGTCCATCCTTCAAACTGCCGCAGTTATCTTTATGTAACTTGATTGTTCGCCCTTGCCTAAAAGGCATTCATGGTTCCTTATTGTTTGAGTATAATACAGAAGCATGGCATTTGAATTACATCCTGCCCAACCCATCGCTTTAATCACATTTGCTCAGTGTTCTTGCCCTCCTGATTCAAGGTCTCCAGTTTCCCAGAGAGATCTCAGGGCTTTGCTGTTAGGAACACTTGTCCTGCCTTTCTCCCTCAGTGACCTCCTCCTTGTTCTATGGACCCAGGTCAAAATTAACCTCTCCAGGGTGGTTCCTCTCAAACCATTTCATGCAGATGCCTTTTCCCCTCTTATACTGTTGGTATCACATTTGTGACATTGTTTTTCACCTTCACATCCATCTCCTTTAAGAGAGAACCAGCCTGTGATGTAGCTTCACATCTTATAGCTGTTGCAGGGCTTGGCATCATAGCAGGTGCTCCAAAGATGTTTGTCAAACAAGTGTTTTTTAACTCCTGTGGGATAGCAGTGGAGGAGGTTTTCTGAATGTTGTGCATTTGGTACATGTGTGGTCAGTATGAATCCTAAAAGTTCAGTTAAGAAAACTTTAGAGAACAAGTGTTTACTGCAGTGGAGAGCTCTTCAGCTTCCAGGATTGGAGGTGGTGTGTGTGTGTGGTTGGTGTTTTTAGAACAAGGCAATGGTTCAGCCCCGTGGGAGCAGATTGCATGAGACAGGCACCCAGAATGGGGGAGAATGCCAGCCAATCTGTCAGGTTTCATCATCTGCTGGTCTTGGGCTGGGAAGATTCCTAATATACGCTTCTCAAACCTAACATCTTGGGAGGGACTGCCTTCGGTTTTCATCTTCGGCAGGTTGCTTATACAACCCACCTAAAAGTGATATTTTAAGAAAGCTTATTATTTATTTCAAGTCGAGTAAATAAATCTTTGTGTATTGGATTTATTAAGCATGGATTCTGATCATATCTGCCCTGGTAAGGAAATCTACCTGGCATATAGAAGAGGCAGATCTCTTTTATAGATTACTTCTTAGCCAAGAAGTAACATTTTTTTTCTTTTAATTTCACACAGCTAAAATTGCAATTATATAATTGTGAAAAAGCAGTATGGGGAGTAGTCCATTTAAGACTCAGGGATAGAGGGAGCTGTGGATCCCCCCCCACCAGAATAAATTGGTGATTTTATTTTTTTTATCTGGGAAACCTACTTGCTCGTGGGTGTGTGCATTGGCAGATAAAGTGTGTGGGTTGGTGAGTTGTTTGTATATATTTACATGACTGTAGGTGAGTGAGTGTGTGTGTGTATAGATCAGAAATTACAACACAACCTCTTAAATTTAGAAAAATGGTGAAATGACATAACTCATGAATACACGTCCGTCATATGTAAACATATATACTGCCTTTCTGTACTGTTAGTGTACAGATAGGTCTCCTTTAACAAATAGATTATATTTGAAACACGTTATGTTTTAAGTGAGTTAGATGTCTTTCCTAAACACTGTTTATGTTATTAATTTTCTTTGCAGTGCTCCCTTTTCAAACATGTTACAAAAGTAATCTTCAATCAATGGTTAATCACTGTTATTTTCAAAGCAGTTGGATCTGAAATAAGGAGGCTTTACTGAAATTTTTCTATTTTTTAGCCATAGAAGTTAATGATAGTTCTTTCCATCAAGTTGAAACGAAGCAGAAGATAAGCAGTATAAATAATCATGTCTTAGGTACTTTCCTAGAAAATATTTCATCTTCTGGTCCAACTGGAAAAATAAGCAATTGGTAATTGCTAATGAGTTGGTACTATTCAGGACTTTTTTGAGGTGACCTTCCATTTTTGAGATAAATTATTCTGATGAGATTAAGTAGATCATCTCTTCTGCATTCCACATATGGCTTTGTGTGAGAAAGAACAGGATGGTTCTAAATGGGTAACTTGGCAGGAATACTGGCAATAGATGATTTTATGGGAGACAGTGTGAGATAAGAGAGTGCTTAGCCTTAAATGTAGAAATCTGGCCTCTTTGGACCTAACACCAAGAAAGAATAGTGTGCATTTCCCCATATTGTTGTTCCAAAGGTGTGGCAACAATATCAAAAGCAAAAATGTATTGTTGAAACAATATACCTCAAGTTGAAGGTTAATGTTGCAAGCATGGCTTTCAGGTAATGAATTAAGTCCTGGTTTCCTATGAGGGATGGCTTACTAGCTGGTAGGTGACCTTTTATTATTATTTTTTCTTTCACTTAAAAGATTAAGCTGTATTCAGGATGGAGTTGAAGAGAGAACAAAGAGTAAGTTAGCAGCATAGTCTATTGAGTCATGAGAAAATAAAGGCTTGTGCACACACAGAAGAGTTCTGCTTGGCTTACACACAAGTCTGTGCCTTAAATGCCAAAGGTGCCATCACTTCTTCCCTCTCTCCTTGCCTCATTTTATCATTGATGTTTTCCTATCCTTTCAGTAGGTAAAACTTCCTCGCCTTTCTCCCCTGAAACTGCTGCGAACATTACCCATGGCCTCCACTTTGCTAAATCTAAAGCTCAACTCTCTGCTTTGGTTTAACTTGACCTTTCAGCAGAGTCGACGTACTTGATGACTCTCATCTAGCAAACACTTTCTTCTCTTGACTCCCAGGCCCTCACATACTCCTTGGTTTCCCTCTGACCTCACTCACTGGTCACTCTTTCCCAGACGCTTGCTGCTTCATTTTCTCTTCGTGGATGCGCCCAGGACTCAGACCCTACAGCGCGTGTTCTTCTCAACTTGACTCCCTTCCCTGGAAACCTCATCTGGTCTCATGTGCTCACAGCTCCCATGTGGACGTCTCTGGCCCACATCCCTGAATTCCAGACCCATGCAGTCACTCATCTCTTTTGTGTGTCTACACTTCCATCATCGCCTGTCTAAATGCAGACTCTGGATCTGGCCTTCAAGTCTGCTCCCCTTGGAGTTATTTGTATCAAATAAGGACAACTTCATTCTTCCAAGTGCAGGAAGCATCCCTGACTCCTCTCTTTCCCTCACATTCCACCTCTAAGCCTTCGAGAAATCATGAGACCCAGGTCTTATTACACTTCTCACCACCTCACTGTTACCCTTCTAGTCTGACCCACCAGTGCCCCTTGCGTGGGTTATTGCAGCTGCCTTCTAACTGGTCTCCAGGCTTCTGCCCACTTCTCAGTTGGCTCAGAGAGTGACTGGCATGAGGTGGCTCAGTACATCAGTCAGATCACATCACTTCTCTGCTCCAAACCCTCAGCGACTCCCAGCTTCCCTTAAAGGCCAAAGTCCTTCTCTAGACCTGAGGGGCTCTGTAAGATCTGACATTTCTGCCCACCCATTACCTCCCTGGCTTCCTCTCCTATTAAATCCTTCACTGCAGGTACAGTGGCCTCTGCTTTTCCTTACACATTCCAGATGTGATCTGTTTCCATTTCAGGGCCTTTGCATCTGGTGTTCCACCTGCCTGCAATGTCTTTTCCCCAGACATGTGTGCAATTAACTCCTTCATTTCAAGCCCTTTCTCCAGTGTCACCTTCTTCCTCATGACCCTAATGACTACTGCAGTCTGTTCCACCCCAGCACTCCTTATGCCCCTCTTATTTTTCTATAATACTCATCATCTATTAACGTCCTATATAGGATGCTTATTTCCTATGCTTGTTTCTAAGAACAATTCTTTCGTTTTGGCTCTGCTGGGTCTTCGCTGCTGGGCAGGCTGCTTTCTAGTTGCAGGGTGTGGGCTTCTCATTGTAGGACACTCGGGCTTCAGGAGTTGCTGCGTGTGGGCTCCGTAGTTGAGGCTCCTGGGCTCTGGAGCACAAACTCAGTCGTTGTGGTGCACAGGCTTAATTGCTCCGAAGCATGAGGGATCTTCCCGGATGAGGGATCCAACCTGTGTCTCCTGCATTGGCAGGCGGATTCTTTACCACTGAGTCACCAAGAAAGCCCTATTTTTTATTGTCAGCTTCTCCTACTAGAATGCAATCTTCATGAGCACAGGGGCTTTTGGCTGTTTCGTGTCCTAACGTCTGGTGTGGCTGATGGCAAAAGTTCTCAGTAGCTACGTGCTGAATGAATAAGAGAAAATTGTGGATGCTGGGAGCTGTGGGCTGGCTTTCTCCCATGTACTGAGACTTGTTCTGTGTCGAGCCTTTTTCCCCTTAAGACCCCACTTTCTGAAGTGTTTGTTGTGGGAGTTGGGGCTAGAGTGAAGTCTCCCTTGGGATGGTTTCTGGGAGGAGGAGGAAAAAGAGAAGGGAAAGCCTTTCCTGCTATTGCCATAATGCGTTGGCTTGTATCAGCTTGAGTGATGGAGCCAGGTAATCAGCAGGCCTGGCCTGGTCTGATGTAATTTGTGTTCTGATTTTTTTTTTTTTTTTTTTAATGTTTTTACTTAATATTATCTCATGGGCACTTGCCCCACTTTTTCTCTTCTGCTTTTTATGAATATATTTTAATAGCTACATATATAAAATATGGTCCTAATGACTCAGCCTTAAAAGCTGACATGTGTAAGCATGGAGGTGATCTTGGATTGGTTTTAAATATTTATTTTCAAAAATGTCTCTTGCTTTCATTATTTTTAAAAATAATTTTATTTTTATTTCCTTTTGGCTGTGCTGGGTCTTCATTGTTTTGAGGGCTTTTCTCTAGTTGTGGGGAGTGGCGGCTACTCTCTAGTTGTGGTGCAAAGGCATTGTGGTGGCTTCTCTTGTTATGGAGCTCAAGCCCGAGGGCTTCAGTAGTTGCAGCTCTTGAACTCTAGAGCTCAGTAATTGTGGAGGAAGGGCTTAATTGCTCCACAGTATGTGGTATCTTCCCGGATCAGGGATAGAACATGTGTCTCCTGCATTGGTAGACGGATTGTTTTTCTTTTTTTCTTTTTCCAAACCACTGAGCCACCAGAGAAGCCCTAAATATTTATTTATGTGGCTGCATGGGGTCTTAGTTATGGCATGCAGGATCTTCAGACTTCCATGCAGTATGTGGGATCTTTAGTTGCAGCGTGTGGAATCCAGTACCCCTACTAGGGATTGAGCTTCGGCCCCCTGCATTAGGAGCATGGAGTCTTAGCCACTGGACCACCAGGGAAGTTCTTTGGATTGCTTTTAAGAACCTAAGGGTTAGATAACAGTTAAGAGGACTGGCTAGAATTTGGTTCTCCGGGTGATCCTGGCTCCAGCCCTTCCCAGCTGTGTGACATGAGGCAATTCACTGAACTCATGCTTACTTTCCTCCTCTGTCAAATGGCAATAGTACCAGTGCCTGTAGAGCACCTGGATCTGTCACAGAAACAGGGTTATTCTGGAGAAATGAGAGTTTGCTCTTAGAACCTTTCTGTTCCCTGTCATCTTCAGACCAGCATGATCAGTGATACCTGGGGGGCTGGTCAGTAATAGACTCCGAGACCCCACCCAGACCCGCCCAATCCGAATCTGCTTTCTGACTAGCTCCCCAGGTCTTTCCGTGCACACCACTGTCCCAGAAACAGTGACTTCAAACACTGGCTGGGACATAACCAAAGACTACCTGATGCTGGTTTTCTTTTGGAGCAATTCTGCTTTTGGACCAGTTAGAATCATACTTCTTGTCTGTGTCAAGCAAGCTTTTCTAGTATTAATAAGTACCTGTGGGATCCCAGTCCCTTCATGGCACATCTCTGGGGTTCAGCGTCCTCATGTGTGATGTGAAAGTCAGAAATGAGTCATTTCAGAAGCAACCTGCCAGCTCTGGCCTTCTGGGATTTGGTGCTCCTCCTCTGCCCATATTTTACTGAATGGTGGTGGTTTAGTTGCTAAGTAGTGTCTGGCTCTTGTGACCCCATGGACTGTAGCCTGCCAGGCTCCTCTCAGCATGGGATTTTCCAGGCAAGAACACTGGAATGGGTTGCCATTTCCTTTTCCAGCAGATCTTCCCAACCCAGGAATCGAACCTGGGTCTCCTCCATTTCAGGCAGATTCTTTACTGATAGGGAGTTTTAAAAGACTGGAATTTCTTTTGGAAACTGGATAAGAGTACAGCCTTGGAGAAATGTTCACAAATACTCTTGTGGTGCAAGCTAACCATGCCAGAGGGACTGGTCTTTTCTAAATCTGCCAGGTGCATCTTACTCTGTTTTAATGTCTTGTTTGACAGCACTCTAAGAACCAGCAGGATTTGGGTGCTTTTGGTAGAAGCTTCTCTACTTAAGTAATCACTAACCCTTTTAGAACAAAAACAATGGCCCTTAAAATGATCTATCTTTCAGTGACATAATTGCTTCATAGGCTATATATCAGAGCAACAAATTCTAAAAGATTAATCTTGTAAAATGCAGTCAGTAATCATGGTCTACTAGTTTGGAAGGGATCCTAGAAAATAGCTCTTATTTTATAGACCAGAAAAATGAAAAGGATGGTGCCTTTCTTGAAAACATGTCCATGACCACTTTTGAGATTTCCAGCATCTTTCTACCAGTGACTAAATGGAGGTCAAACTTCTTGGGCTAGTTGGTAGTCTTGACTCATGTTGGTTTGGCCTAAGATTATTTGCTGTGTACTGAATTGTGTTCCCTCAAATTCATATCTTAAAGCCCTAACCCTTAATGCATCTGTATAGGGAGGTAGGACCTTTTGGGAGGTAATTAAGGTTAAGTGAGGTCATAAGGGTGGAGCCCTAATCCATTAGGACTCATGTCCTTATAAGAAGAGGAAGAGATACCTGAGAGCTTTCTCTGTACACATAGAAGATAGGCCACATCAGGTACATAGAGAGTTTTTGTTCAGTCACTCTGTTGTGTTTGACTCTTTGAGACCCCACGGACTGCAGCACCCCAGGTTTCCCTGTCCATCACCAACTCCCAGAGCTTGCTCAAAATCATGTCCATCGAGTCAGTGATACCATCCAACCATATCATCCTCTGTTGTCCCCTTCTTCTCCTGTCCTCAATCTTTTCCCAGAATCAGGGACTTTTTCAGTGAGTTGTTTATTTGCATCAGATGACCAAAATACTGGAGCTTCAACTTCAGCATCAGTTGTTCAGTGAAATTCAGAGTTGATCTCCATTAAGATTGACTGGTTTGATCTCCTTGCTGGAGATCAGATAATATGGAATATTACTCAGTCATAAAAAGGAACACATCTGAGTCAGTTCTAATGAGGTGGATGAACCTAAAGCGTATTATACAGAGCGAAGTAAGTTAGAAAGAGAAAGATAAATATCACGTATTAATGCATATCTGGACTTCCCTAGTGACTCAGACGGTAAAGTGTCTGCCTACAATTTGGGAAACCCAGGTTCAATCCCTGGGTCGGGAAGATCTCCTAGAGAAGGAAATGGCAACCCATTCCAGTATTCTTGCCTGGAAAATCCCATGGATGGAGGAGCCTGGTAGGCTACAGTCCATGGGGTTGAAAAGAATCGGACACAATGAGCGACTTCACTTTCACTTAATGCATATGTATGAAATCTAGAAAGATAGTAATGATCCTACTTGTAGGACAGCAAAGGCGATGCAGACACAAGAGACTTTTGGACACAGTGGGATAAGGAGAGGTGGATTGATTTGAGAGAATAACATTGAAACATACATTACCATGTGTAAAATAGATAGCCAGTGGGAGTTTGATGTATGACACAGGAAACTGAAAGTTGGTGCTTTGTGACAACCTAGAGGGGTGGGACTGCCCTGGTGGCTCAGACGGTAAAGCGTCTGTCTACAATGCGGGAGACCAGGGTTCGATCCCTGGGTCAGGAAGATCCCCTGGAGAAGGAAATGGCAACCCACTCCAGTACTCTTGCCTGGAAAATCCCATGGATGGAGGAGCCTGGTGGGCTACAGTCCATGGGGTCACAAAGAGTCGGACACAACTGAACAACTCCAGAGGGATGAGATGAGGAGGAAGGTGGGAAAAGGTTCAAGAGTAGGGGGACATATGTATACCTGTGGCTGATTCATATTGATGTATGGCAGAAGCCATAATAATATTATAAAGTGATTTATCCTTTAATTAAAAATTTTTAAAAAGCAAGAAACAAATGATGCTGGTCTGTCACATTTCCTAAGGGAAATAATATTAACTGCACAGGACAAAAATCTCAGAATGAAGACACCTGCATGTGATAGTATCCAGACTGATTTACTTGGAAGGATATAGTAGAGAATGAGAGTCTTCTGTACAATTGATTTAGCGGTGGTTTATAGAAACTTTATGAGGAACATTACTGTGTAGTAGAAAGGGCACCTGGCTGGGAAT
The DNA here is from genome assembly GCF_033118175.1 of Dama dama. Classification (NCBI taxonomy): domain Eukaryota; kingdom Metazoa; phylum Chordata; class Mammalia; order Artiodactyla; family Cervidae; genus Dama; species Dama dama. Next base: position 37,064,348 of record NC_083701.1, read on the forward strand.
CTAAAACTTTGAGTTGGGGTTTGAATCAAGATCCTGCTTATTTGTGGGTGTTATGCCTTGGACAAGTCACTCTCAGAGGCTCAGGGTCAATATTAGCAAAGTGAGGAAAGAATTGCCAGTGCTGCCTCATGGGAGTGTTATTAAAATTCTGGGAGGTAGATTATGAGAGAAAGCTCTGGAAGATACAAAGCCTTTAAGAGTGAGAGCCGGGTTAACCATTATCAAGGTGTCCTTGTTGAGTCATGGTCATATGACCCCTAGAGATGCAGGAGTTAGACTCATAAAAAAAATTAAGGGATCACATAATGAATTCCCTAATTTCACATGAGAAAACTGATGTCTGAAGAAACTGACTTATCCATCTGGTTTGGATCAAGGGGACTCACAGTGGGAGCTTGGGACCTTCCTCACTGAACTGAGATACTGTGTTTACAGAACAAAGGGCCACAGTGAGCAGGAAATCTGCAAAACTTCTGCCTTTGCAGAAGGTAACCAAACTGAGTTCACCTGGCAGAATGGATAATTAGAACAGTACAGTTTCCAGAAACACAGTAAGAACTTTGTAGATAATGTTAAGGGCTTCCCAGGTGGCATTAGTGGTAAAGAATCTGCCTGCCAATGCAGGAGACATGGGCTTCATCCCTGGGTTGGGAAGATTCCCTGGAGGAGGGCATGGCAACCCACTCCAGTATTCTTGCTTGGAAAATCCCATGGACAGGGGAGCCTGGCGGGCTACTGTCCTTGGGGATTGCAGAGTCAGACACTAGTGAAGCAACTTAACACGCACACACAAATAATGTTAAACTTATTTTGTAAAATGATTCTTTGGAAGTCATTTTGAAGAAGAATGTGATTAAAAAAATCTTAGCAATCATAGTCTGGTAAGGGCACAGTTTACAATGGCATTTATTTGAGGCTTAGATTGTAGGGTAATATTATATCCTAGATTATTTGACAGACAGGGGTGTGGGTTTTTAAGGCAAGTGGATTAGAGGGAGATGCCCAGAGAAGACACTGACAAGTCAGCAGCTCTCAGCGAAAGAGGAAAATGAATGATTGTGTCAATGATGTGATGGAGAGATTGACAGCCTAGTTCTTGAACTTGAAACGATTAAAATGCTAATTCTGGTAATCCCACATGCTTGCTGAGGAAGGAAGGATAGAAGCCTGTTATAAGGCATTGCAGTTGCAAGTGATCTGTTAACTTTAAAATATCTTTTACTGTGGGAAGGAAATAAAGATCAGAGCAAAAGTAAATGAAACGGAAACTAAAAAGACAATAGACAAGATTAATACAACTAAGAACTGATTCTTTGAAAAGATAAAATTGGCAGACTTTTAGCTAGACTCACCAAGAAAAAGGACACAAAATCAGAAATGAAAGGAAATGTTATAACAGATACTACAGAAATACAATCATAAGAGAATATTATAATCATACACCAACAAAGTTGAAAACATAGAAGAAATGTATAAATTTCTAAAAATGTACAACCTACCACGACTGAATCATAAGGTGAAAATCAGAATAGGTTGAAGACTAGTAAGAAGATTGAATCAGTAGTCAAAACCTCTCAACAAACAAAAGTCCAGAACCAGATGGTTTCACTGGTAAATTCTCCCAAATATTCAAAATATATAAAACTATAAAAGAGGAAAGAACACTTCAAAATCCATTTTATGAGGCCAGTGTAACCCTGATAACAAAATCAGACAAGATGCCATAAGAAAAGATTACAGACCAATATCCTGATGAACATAGCTGCAAAAATTCTCAACACAGTATTAGCAAACTGAATTCAACAGTACATTCAAGAGATCATACACCACCATTAAGTGAGATTTATCCCAGGAATGCAAGGATGGTTCAGCATCTGCAAATCAATTTATGTGACACAATACATTAACAAAATGAAACATAAAAATCATCTCAACATCTATAGAAAAAGCTTTTGAAAAAATTTAACATCCATTATGATAAAAAAAAAAAAACCTCTCAACAAATGAGTTAGAGGGAAGGTACTGCAACATATTAAAGGTCATATATGATAAGTCCATAGCTAACATCGTACTTAATGGTGAAAAGATGAAACTTTTCCCTCTAAGGACCAAGACGAGGATGTCCACTCTCACCATTTTTTATTCAATATACTATTAGAAGCCCTAACCAGAGCAATCAGGCAATAAAAAGATATAAAAGGCATCCAAATTCTAAAGGAAGAAGTAAAACTCTTACTCTTTGCAGATGACATGATATTAAATGTAGAAAACCCAAAAGATTCCATCAAAAAATTGTTAGAACTAATAAATTCAGTGAATTTTCAGGGTACAAAACTAAATTTAAAAATCTGTTGGGTTTCTATATGCTAATAATAAGCAATCAAAGAAATTAATTTACAATTCTGTTTACAGCTACAACAAAAGGATAAGATAGCCAGGAATAAATTTAATCCAGGAGGTAAAAGATTTGTCTTCTGAAAACTATAAGATATATTTTTAAAATTTATTTATTTTTAATGGAAGAATATTTGCTTTACAGTACTGTGTTGGTTTCTGCTAAACATCAGCATGAATCAGCTATAGGTGTACTCATGTCCTCTCCCTCTTCAGCTTCTCTCCCACCTCCCTCCCCTCCCACCGTAGGCTGTTACAGAGCTCCAGTTTGAGTCCCCTGAGTCATATGGCAAATTCCCATTGGCTATCTATTTTACATATGGTAATGTATGTTTCCAAGTTACTCTCTCCATACATCCCAGCCTCTCCTTCCTTCCCTCCATTGTGTGTTCATAAGTCTGTTCTCAGTGTCTATGTCTCCACTGCTGCCCTGCATATAATTTCATCAGTACCATCTTTGTAGATTCCATATATATGTGTTAGTATACAATATTTGTCTTTCTCTCTCTGACTTACGTCACTCTGTATAATAGGTTCTAGGTTCATCCACCTCATTAGAACTGACTCAAATGCATTCACTTTTATGGCTGAGTAATATTCCATCGTATATACATACTGCAGCTTCTTTATCCGTTCATCTGTCAGTGGACATCTAGGTTGCCCCCATGTTCTAGCTATTGTAAATAGTGCTGCAGTGAATGTTAGGCTTCATGAGCCTTTTTCAGTTTTGGTTTCCTCAGGGTACATGCCTAGGAGGGGGATTTCTGGGTCATATGGTGGTTTTATTCCTAGTTTTTTTTAAGGAATTTCCATAGTGTCTTCCATAGTGGCTATATCAATTTACATTTCCACCAATGGTGCAAGAGGGTTCCCTTTTCTCCACATCTTCTCCAGTATTTATTGTTTGTAGCCCTTTTGATGACGGCCATTCTGACCTGTGTGAGTGATATCTCATTGTAGGAAAACTACAAGACACTGATGAAAGAAATTGAAGGTACACATCAGTGGAAATATATGCTTTGGATTGGAAGAATAATTATTGTTAAATGGTCCATACTACCCAAAGCAACCTACAGATTCAATGCAATCTCTATCAAACTTTCAATTGTGTTTTTCGTAGATATGGAACAAACAATCCTAAAAGTTGTATGGAACCACTAAGACTCCCAAATAGTCAAAACAATCACGAGAAAGAACAAAACTGGTGATATCATGCTTCTTGATTTCAAGCTATATTATAAAGCTACAGTAATCAAAACAGCACGGTATTGGCAACAAAACAAAAGCACAGACACATAGATCAATGGTACAGAATAGAGAACCCAGAAAAAAACCCCATGCCTATGTGATCAATTACTTTAAAACAAAGGAGCCAAGAATATGCTGTGGAGAAAGGATAGTCTCTTCAGTAAATTGTAGTAGAAAGACTGGACCACTATCTTAGACCATACACAAACATTAACTCAAAATGGATTCAAGACTTGGATGTGAAACCTTAAACCATAAAACTCCTGGAAGAAAACAGGTGGTAAGCTCCTCGAGACACTACCCCACACTGATCAGGATGGCTGTTATAAAAATAATAACATATACAAATATTAAATCATTATGTTGTACACCTGAAACTAGACAATGTTATGCCAGTTATTCTTCAAAACCACCCTTTTCTGTTAAGAAAGATTTCATGGTTCATTAGGTGCAAGAATGCTTTAGTTGTTAAGGAAATAAGAAATATGAAGATGAAACATGGATAATAACATTTTCAGATGGGAACTTCCTGTATTTTCTAAAGAAAACATTTGGTGGAGAGGTTCTGTGATCGTGACAAGGCGTATGTCTCAAATTAAGGATATGCCTTGCTAGATATATGAAGAGCTATGTCTTTAAATGACTTAACAGGACATTTTCAAGCAACTCAGCACTTGGCAGATTTAATTTTGACGAGCAGGAGCAGGTGGGTGGCTCAGGCTTCTCAACCTTGAAGAGATGACCCTGGATGACTTTGTTTTTTTTTCCCCTGATAGTTGCAAGATAAAATAAGATTTAATTAAGGAACTTGGAAATGGTATCTCCGTTGTGCAGGTGAAAGGGAGAGGAATGTGTGACAAATAGAAAGAAACAGGTGTAATGAAAGCATGGGATGATGTAAGCCCTGGGAAATACACTGGCAAGGCATCCCTGGGGATGAAACTTGCAAGAACAGTTTCTGTTTAGACAAATGAAACCCAACCAGCAATAGTGCTTGCACATGTACTTCAGTAACTTCTGAGTCTGAGATCTCTCTTCTGTTTTTGTGCAGCTGAGTGAGATTTCAAGGCTGAGGGAAGTCACCTCCCTACAGGCTTGTACCTTTTGAGAGCTTTGAGAGGCTTTAAATGCTTTGAAAAAATATGTAACTGTTCTGAAGTTGTTTCAAACTGTAACCATCTTGACCTCATCTTTCATTTTTTTTTTCCCTGATGATTCTATTTTCTTCCTTCGGGCCCTCCCCCTCCCCTTCTGCTTCCTCTCCTCTCTTTTCCTCCCCTTCTGGGTAAAGTTTCTGGCACCTAGCTTGTTTGCCAGGAAAAAGACAACTGCTTGCAAAGGAGATCTAACCCTTTCCTGCGTGCTCACTGCATTGGGCTCTGACCATCCTGGCTGGGGTGGGGGTGGACAGCTGGGCTGTGCAGGGGTTCCTGGGCTCCCACAAAGGGAAATGCCCCTCCTTGTATCCTGGACCCCTCTTCCCAGGATGTAGGCCAGATCAGGGGTTACAAGAAAGATTTTGAAATCTTTGAAGCCTGCCTAACTTTCCAAAAATGTGATTTGTTAGGTTAATCATTGACGTAACATTTTGTACTTGGGAGCATATGATTATGGGCACATAAAGAACGTACTCTGTTGCTTAGCTTCTCAGAAAAAAACTCTCTGCTGCAGTTTGGGGACACATGCAAAGCTGCAGTCAGAGACTGCTGGGAGGATCCGTACAGTAGACTGAACAGGGTTAGAGTGAGGTGTTTGATTTGCTTTTGTTTGTTTGGTATAAAATTCTATCAGCTTCTCTTATATTCACATCTCACACTGAATTTATGAAAGTTTTGTAAATCAGGATAAAGTTACATATGTTAATGTATGTCCACACCCCCATTTGTCTTTAAAAATTGTGACCCTTTTTACATTTGTACTGTTCTTTTTCTTCTTTCACACTGCTTTCTCCCACTGTTCTCTTCTTAGATCTTTCTGTGAGTCTGTCTACACCTATGAAATAGAAAATTAACATTAATTATTTATATAAACACACAGACTCATAACTATTTAAAAATTGTTACTTCAGTTCTTACCTTTCATTTCATTTTTATTTTGCTTCCTCTTCTTGCTGTCTTCGCCTTCCTCCTCTTCTTACTCCCCTCTGCTTCTCTTTCTTGATATCTCTCCCTAAATATATATATATACACACACAAATATTATATATATATTTCTAAACCTTGATCATTTGATTAAGGTGGTGTTTGCCAGGCTTTGCCACTGTGGTACTATTTTTCTCTTTGCAGTTAAACAGTTTGTGAGGAGATGCTTTACAACTGCATAAATCTCCTTTTTGATAGTAAATTTGCACCCACTTATGTTAGCAGATAATTTCCCAATTCCGTCATGTTATTAATGAATGTAGATTAAAGGATGGAAACAGAAAATTAAAACAGATTTTATCACAGATTACATGCAACGCTCACTTTACTGCCCTACAGTATATTTTATAGATGATTTATATAGCCTACAGACGCATAATTTCAACTGTAATGTAAGAGAAATGGAAGAGTAGTGATTTATTTAAAAAATAATATGCATTTCAGCATGTGAATGTGTTGGTACTTCTTCACGAGAGGACACATTGAAGAAGTTGGATGTGGCATCTAAAACATATGCATAGGATTTAGATGATTGTAAATAGGGTTTCACCTACATGAATGTGGGGCAAGAGCCTTGGATATATATGATATCATATAGGGTGGAGAAGAGTGCTTTGCCCCATGGCACCAGCCCGTTCACTTCAGGACATCTGCCATCTCTGGTCTGCAACCACTGGATGGCTTTGGGGTCCTCTTATCATTGAGGCAATAAAATAACCCCCACAAGAGTCCAAAATGTCCCCTGGAGGTGGTGACATTGGTTGAGAAACACTGTTTTAAGATTTCTCATAAGCACAGATTGCTGCCCTCCATCAAAAAATAAATAAAGCAGCAGCCCATATATTGTTTTTTTTCTCTTAGCATTCTGTGGTAATTTTGTCATCCCTCACCTGTTTGCTTTAGAATTCTCTATTGCATCTTATAGGTCTTGGGACCCATGAGACTTTTCTATTTCCACAGATACATAATATGTTGATTTGAGGTTTTGGAAAACAATATCAAATAGCATGACCTACCCAACTGACCACTTTGTGGGGTTGAATACAGAGATTAACATACCCTTCAATTAGATCAGAAAGACAGGAGACATTTCCTAGAACTCACACCGAGGCTCTAAATGTTCCACACATTTTTCCCCATCGAATTTTGCAGGTGTCTTTAACTACACTATAAAAGTTTTTGCCACCGAGTGTTCCTGAATGAGGATTGAAATCTGGAACAGAAATGTGATTAGATAAAAGGGAGGTCTGGTTTGGGAAGGCTGTCTTGTTATATTGTTTTTGTTTTTTTTAAAATATGAAACGCTTCATGAGTTTGCATGTCATCCTTGCGCAGGGACCATGCTAATCTCTGTATCGTTCCAATTTTAGTTTATGTGCTGCCGAAGCGAGCACTGTCTCATCACAATGAAACAGGAAATGTTATAAACAAGTGCTTGGGTGACCAGCAGTCCAGTAGTGGAGCACGAGACTGCTGCTAATCTGAGTGATCAAGGAAGTTTTGACAAAAGAGGGCCTTGATCACCTGATTAATGAATCTGTTATAAACAAAAACAATGCAATCTAAGGAATCTTAAGCGCAATTCTGTTTGATCTGAGGGGTTTTTGTTGACTCAAGTTTAGATAGACATACTAACAGGAACATGCTCTGTCACTATTGGTTATCATTGGCATAGTCCTTGGACCCATTTTCTCTCTCTCTCTCCATCTTGGTCTCTCTTTTGCTTTTTCAGACCTCTCATAATTTCTTTCTTAGGTTTTTTCATGTTCCAGCTTTTCAAACTTGATGAGTCTGACATTTTAACTGAGCTGACCAAATGGTCTCATGACCTTTGTGCTCTATAATTACATTTACATGGACTTCCCTGGTGGTCCAGTGGTTATGACTCTGTGCTTCCACTTCAGGGGCCTTCTACTGCGGGTTCAATCCCTGGGTCAGGAAGATCCCTTGGAGAAGGAAATGACAACCCAACTCCAGTATCCCTGCCTGGGAAATCCCATGGACAGAGGAGCCTGGTGGGCTGCAGTCCATGGGGTCGCAAAAGAGTTGGATATGACTTAGCAACCGAAAAACAAAAACAATAGGTCATCAGCAGAGAAAGAGACTGGAAGTACCTGCTAAACGAAGATGGAGTACATTAATTTTGTGATCTTTTAGCTTTGTGGGTTTTTTCTTTGTTCTTTCAGGATGTTTTATGCAACCTTCCCTTGTTAAGAATCTCTTCCACAGGAGTGTTTCGGGTGTGTTGACCCGGGTCATTACTGCTTTGGCTGGTGGTAACATGACAAACTGGCGTGACAGGACAAAAATGAGTTGATTATTTCAGCTGTGTTTGCTGGGCATCTCATTCACAATAAAAGAGAGGCAGAATGTGTAGCAATGGGAACACATAGCTCCTCATTATCCCTTTGTTGTACCATCCATTCAGCAAATGTTTATAGGATCCCCTTTATGCTTCCTAGTGGGAGACCAAGAGGCAGAGTGGCTGGGTTCCCATGGCTACGACAGGAGGCAGGAGGTGGTGCAAAGAATTCGGGATGAGGCATCAGATGGCCTGGCTCCCCCTTCAGTGCCCTCTCTTACCAGCTATCATGTCTGAACCTCAGGCTCCTTACAAAATACTTGATTTGTCTACAGTCCAATATGATTGTGAAAGTCAAGGGAAATAGGAAAATTGGAGTATTATAAAAAATTTTTTTTTTAAATTATGAGACACTGGGCAGCTTTTTTGAGACCTGGGAGTCTGGGGTACAGGGGTGACAGCCAACCATGGTAGCTCCGTTCTGCACCACCCAGGGCTGCCAAGAGGACTGTGTGTTACAGAGCCAGCCCTTTGAATGAGGGTGGAGTGGGCCAGGCAACAAGTCCTATTGTCTCTTCAGCCTCAAAATGTCAGCATTGAACTCATCACATCTTAACCTTGGCTTGAGGCCACCACTTGCCCTGCCCGGTCCTCTGTGGCCCTAATACCCCAGTCTTTTGAAGTTGATGGCATGGAAGGCAGCCATGTCCTCCCCCAGTTTGATCCTTGGCTGCACTGGCAGGACCAGGGTGGACATGACTCGAATGGCTTGTCATTGTCCCCATCATAGACTCGCAATTCTGTTTACTGTGTCTGCCAAGAATGGAGACTATCAAGAGTTGGTTTCCACTGAATAATTCAGAGGGTGTTGAACAAAGTCAAACCGCAAATAATAAAATTGGAGAAAAAGAATTGGATTTAGGGTTAGATGATCTGGGGTCTAGTTTGGGCTCTCTTACTTCCCTCTTGTAAGGCTTTGGGAGAATTCCTTCACCTTTTTGCACTGCCATTTTCCAGTCGGCAAGAGGAGGCTAATGCTGGCTGCCCCTATCCTATTACAGAGCTATCTGAGAGTCAGATGGGTTATTTCACTGTTTTTTTTTTTAAAAAGTCAATCTAAAAAGAAATTATACAAATGAACTTATTTACAAATCAGGAACAGACTCATACACTTAGAGAAAGAATTATGGTTGCCAGGAGTGAGAATTGGAGGAAAGGATAGTTTGGGATGGACAGGTACACACTGCTGTATTTAAAATGGATAACCAACAGGAGTCCACTGTAGAGCACTTGGAACTCTGCTTAATGTTATGTGGCAGGCTGGATGGGAGGGGAAGTTGCGGGAAGATAGATACATGTGTATGTATGGCTGAGTCCCTTCCCTATTCACTTGAAACTATTATAACATTGTTAATTGACTATACCCCAGTATAAAATAAAAGTTAAAAACTGGAATTCTAGCCACTAGAATTTACTGAGCATTTATTACAAACCTGACTTAATGTTAGGCATTTTACACATATCATCACATTTAATCTTCATAACAATCTTCGGAGGTAGGTACTGTTATCTCTATCTTGTCAGAGATGACGCACTTGCCTAAGAGGACACACTGCCAGGTGAACTTGCTGGAATTCAAATCCAAGTCTGACTGACTCTTAACATTGCACCTGCCAACTCAATAGGAGAAATGTATATTTTGACCCTCAGCAGTAAATTAGTGAGTTCTGTGCTTGGATAGACAAAGACAGAACAAACAAAAAACAACTCTCCAAATCCGATCTTTGTATCTTAATCCAAATAGGACTTCTGTGTTTGTGAGAGGAAAGGTCAGGCTAACCGCATGTATCAGAGAGATCAAAAATGAAGGGTTCTTCAAACACTGCACCTAAGTGGGCGTTTAAGCTGGGAGTATTAGTAGGAGATGCCGACTGATGTGTCTGCTGTGAGAATCCACAGGGAGAGTGAATATCACGATGAATATCCACCTTGAACGCTGGGAGTCAAACACATGCTGTCAGCAGGTGGTTGGATCGACAAATCCATCTTGAATTTGGCTGCCAGCAAGCATTTCACATCATCCTTGCTGGCCAGAGCTGAAACTCACTAGATTTAAATGAAAACTGCTGACAGGAAGTGCAGCGATTTCAATTTCGTGGTGGAAGGTGTGAAGTGCAAAGACAAGTGTAAACCTCTAAGCATTTTGTTTCTAGGGATCTAGGAGAAGATTTAAGAAGCTGGGTGTTTTAGATTCATGGGCTTCTGCGTAGGGTCCTATTTTAAAACTGGTCCCTGGGTTGCAGAAGACAGAGAAACAATACAGCCATTCACTATGACTTGCTATAAAACTTAGCTAGTGCTTTTTAAAAATAGTGTCAAACCAAATTAGCTCTGGGCACCTGCTGGAGCTTATGTGTTTTCAGATAGACTTGTTTGCTGTCAGCCAAAAAAAAATCAACCCAACAAAACCCTCCACCCACATGGTTTGTTATAAAACCTGACACTCCTAATGCTTTTCCAAGCTACTTTTCTTAGATCAAATCATTCAAATACAGAAAAAAGACATTTGACACCTTGAAAGAATGGGGCAAGTTATTTGTTGTTAGATAAGGTCTCGGGGTCAGGTGAAGAAGAAAGGTAGATGTTAAATGATGTGATGTATTAATCCCATTGTAAAAGGTTTTCTAATTCTTTAGGTGAAAAATTTCAACACTGATACTATAATATGGCTGGAACTTGAGGATTTACAGATGCATCCGTCATCTGAGCTGTCAAGTGATTTGAACATTTTGTTTATATATCGGACAGAAGAGAGAGAGATGCTGGCTAAATGAACAATGGCAATAATTATAGCAAGAAAAATGGCAAAAATCACTTCATGGAGGTTTTATATTAAAATGGCAATAGCAAAAGCTGTTAATTGCTCACAGAGGATGCTGAAATCTGGACCAACATTGACAAGTGAAAAACTCATTTCTGAATTCTAAGTGCTCTGGGAGTATCTTAGACTTTGCAAACCTCACCTAAATTTTCACCTCCACTGGCTCTCTGATTGCTGTTCAAAAATAATTCTACTTAGGATACAGACATTTTATATGGTAGAAAGGCTTGGAGAAGAAGCCTGTCTTACCATCATTAGGTACATGTCAATGAATAAAATACAACAGACTTACTAGTGATTCACCCTGCCTTCCTGAATAATTTTGAATAATTGCTTTCCTAAATACTACAGGTTCTCAAAATCAAATTAGTATCTTAGAAGTTCTGATGGGGTACTTGTGATAATAACAACATGGATAATGATGCTGCTTCCACTTATTAAATACCTGGTATTGAAATAGATACTTTCTATGCATTTTTGATATACATGATAACAACTGTGTAAAACAGTTATTCTTAGCCCCATTTTATAAATGGGGAAACTGAGCATCTTAGGATTAAAAACACAGTTAAAATCAAGGGAATATTATTAATAGAATTTGAATCAAACAGCCTGACTTAAAACAATGTCGTTTCCTTTATACAAGGTGGAGGGGAAAGGCAGAAGAGAAGGTAAAAGAAGACATTCATTCCACAAAATGACCCATAAAATAGCAAACTGACTTTCCTCCCCTGCGTAGGGCTTTGAAACCTGAGATACAAATATGATATTGGTAGGTAGTTAGAATAGGGAAAAGGAGTCCAGAATGGCGGTGGCTAAAAGACCTGGAAGGGAAAAGTCCATGAAAATAGAACAAAGGAAGGTCCGAGGACCGGAGTGAGGACCTCAGGTAAAACACAGCACTCCTGGCTGGCCCAGTTTACACAGGACAGGCCCAGGGAGAGGAAAACATATAAAAAGAGGAGCCAAAGCTCGCTCTGTCCCGCACGCTGGGGCTCTCTTCTCTTCGCGTCTTTCGATCGACGTGCCCTCACGCCTCGAAGATGGATTTTCCTGCTATTATCTAAATAAAATAGAGCTGTAACACTGATTTATCTAAGAGCTATAACACGGTCTGTCCAAGACCCGAGAGCTGTGACACGCTGAGGGGGCTTTAATGTCTGTCACTCCAAATCCTTGTTGTGACGAGACAAAAACCGAGGCGCATACACTCGCCTGACACCTTCTTCACCCCGGCTTCTTGCATTCCCCCAGCTCCTCAGCAATCACCTTGGGGGTTGGCAGCATCCCCTGAATTGTAGTTTTGGGAGCCCTCATTCACATTTGGAGGCTAGAAATCGCCGATGGCTGTGACATTTCTTGTTTGTTAATATGGCAGGAGATAGTTTCATTTCACACAGCTCTGTGCCAACTCTGTGTAGACTGGGTTTCAGCCCCTGTCCTCAAGGAATTCATATTTTAGTGGGTGAGACAGAGGCTTGTGTCTGTGTCACAGTAGCGAACAGAAGGCACAGCTATTGAGTAAATTGAAGAGGATCCAATAGTGGCAAAGAATCCAGCTGCCAATGCAGGAGACACAGGTTCAATCCCAGGGTCGGAAAGATCCCCTGGAGACGGAAATGGCAACCCGCTCCAGTGTTCTTGCCTAGAGAATCCCGAGGACGGAGGAGCCTGGTGGGCTGCAGTCCATGGGGTCGCACAGAGTCGGACACGACTCAGTGACTAATGACAGCAACAACAATAATGAGATCTTCACAGGCCAGCGTTAGGGCGCCCGTAAGGGAGCGTGCAGGGCTTCAGAAGGGTCCGTGGAAGGAAGCAGTTACTGGAACCTAGAGAAAAAGAGACAGTCGGGGTTCCTAGATGGAGCTGAAATCTTAGATGGGTGGATACAGGTAGGGACTAAATGGGTAGAGAGAATAAACATCTCATCTCACTCTACTTCTGTCCTCTGATCTCCTGATATTCCTCAACCAGATATCAGGAGGCAAGTTCACTGATGTGGTTCTTAGAGGTCAGCAGAAACCTCTGGAAGCAGAGAACAGGGTGGAGGAGAGGGGAGACTAGATCTGGGGGGCATAGTCCGTTTCTCTACCTCCCTCTGTATCCACTCTTGCCCTTCACTCAGGTAAGTGTGTGTGTCCCAACAGAGGGAGCATTGTCCCATCGGTTAATCATTGATACGTATGTCATCTATTTGGTTGTACTCTCAGCTGAAAATGTTAGCAATCACCAGCGTTCTCCGTGTAAAATCATGAGGATGTGGGGGAGAAAGGGAAAAATAATATAAAGTATTGCTGCTATGTTTTCTATTAATATTAATACTTCTGTAGATTGCCACAAGAGTTAACTGGTAGCCATTATTGATTTTGTTCAGGAGCCAATCCTGAACAAAAAGCCAATGCTTCCTCTGTTAACGTCTCACCCAGATAGTGTGCTTTACCTATTGAGGTGGTCCAAACCTTCATTCTCGTGGGATTTGCATCCTTGGATGTCTGTCTTAATTGAGTTGCTGCAATTTTTCATTGATCAGGGTTATTGGTCAGTTTTCCATTGACCAGAGTTCTAGGAGGTGCTCTAGTCTTTCACACATAGAGTCCTTCATACCTCTGTTATATAGCAGCAATCCAATTTCCTCCTGATAATTGGGATCAATTTCCCTGGCCAGTAGAGAAACCTTTTTCCTTTGTCAACTCAGCAGCATGAGAATTTCAGAAAGGTCAGAGGTCAGCCTCAGAATTCATCAGAATAGTGATTGAGTTTCTCTTGGGCACTAAGATGTCTAAATCCACTGAGCTCAAAGTCACGTTGATAGGGAACAAAATTTCTTTCCGTTGCGAGGAAGATGAAAAAATTCACTAGATAATAATAGTGAGAGGGAGTACTTTTACCTTCTCCCTTTGGTTCCTGAACCCATGAACTCTGGCTCTGGAGGACATAGAACCATGTTGTGGAAACTGATTTAAGGCATATATTGTATTTTATACGGTGGCACCCCACCCTCATAGTATTTCCCGGTGGTCTCTTAGCTAGTGCAGTAGATAATATTTAAACAGACCACTCTCTTATTTTGTCAAGCCAGTTACCTTTGGAGGGAAAGACCAATCAATTATACATATGCACGACCATTACTATTCTTTTTTTGCCTTAAAATATTTCCTCTGGATGGAGCATGTGAGTGGGACATGAATGGCAATAGTTAGAGCATTCTGTAAGTCCACATGGAGGGGCTGGAAAAAGCACTTCAGGCAGAGAAGACAAATGTATACCCAGAATATGAGTCTAAGGTGTGGAGACAAATCTTTACCCCTTCCATCACGAAGGAAGGCCAGTGTAAGTCCAGGTGACTGGCTGGACCTCTGGGAAAGTCATTTTATGTGTTTAATTTTGGGGGGAAAATCATTTTATATCAGGAGTTTGGTGTTGGCTTCTACTGTTGACATGTTGGACACTCAGCAGGTGTGGTAGCTGGATGAGCTTTGATAAGCCGATGCCTAGCCTTTATCCCTGTTACTGTGACCACTATTTTTTTTTAAAGACTTTTTTGATGTGGATCATTTTTAAAGTCTTTATTGAGTTTGTTACAATATTACTTCTGTTTTATGCTTTGATTTTTTGGCCAAAAGGCATGTAGGATCTTAGCTCCCTGACCAGGGATCCAACCCACACCCCTTCCACTGGAAGGCAAAGTCTTAACCACTGGACCACCAGGGAGGTCCCCCATGGCCACTCTTTGCATGGACCACTGAGCAAACACCGAGGAGGCTAAGGAAAGAGGCTACTGTCAGAAATTAAATAGGTCATTTTGTCTGCCTGATTGAGAGCCTCCTTCAAAGTGATCCTTGTGGTGAATGTCTTCATACCTCATGTGCATTCTGAGTCCACCCACATATCTCTCCCCCGCTCACCTTCACCATCCATTTCCCAATTTTGATTGCAAGTCTGTGACTAGCCCGCCAGCACTATTAGCTCTTTCCTGTGAGTCAGTGTTGAACTAGACCTCAGTGGCTTTTCCTTTCTCACAAACAACCCAAAGCTTTCCTTGTGGGGAGGGTTTACAATAACCACTGTTTTGCAGGGGTGGCCTGACATGCACAGAGTAGAGATTTATTTGTGACCAGGCATTTTTCTCCTCTCTTAACTGATCACAAGAAACCCCCAGTGACCCCTTGGGATTGGGGGGGGAGATGTCCTTTCCAGACATGCTGAGTCTGATCTGTATTGTAGAATTTCTAGTTGGTTTATTTGTGTACTGGGTTTTATTTGTAGCTCGTGAGTTCTTTTCTATTTGCGGCATGTGAACTCTTAGTTGCAGCCTGTGGGACTAGTTCCCTGGGGCAAAAACCAGACCCCCTGCATTGGGAGCCCGGAGTCTTAGCCACTGGACCACCAGGGAAGTCCCTACAATTTCTAATTTATGATGGAATGCTGCTGTATATAGTCAACTTTGTGATTTGGTGGATCAGATAAACAACTAATTCATGATAGTTCAAAATTGCAACATCACTTGATGCTACATGGTGTAGGCTTTCACCTTCTACCAGAGTTTGGGAATAAGCCAAGAGCTGCCTTTCAAATGAAGAGTCATTATTGATAACAGGGCATGGTTTGTTGAAGGCACATTTGTGGTACCAGCTGAAGGTATCTCCCACAAATTCTCTTACAGGAGAGGTGCTGAGTCAGATTTTGAAGAATGACTTAATACTTACTGGTTGAGTAGACAAGCTGTTGAACAGCATGTACATAGATAAGCAAAAGTGATATAACAGAGTATTAATGTAGGGGACTTCCCTGGTGGTCCAGTGGTTAAGAATTTGTCTTCCAATGCAGGGGATGCAGGTTTGATCCCTGGCCTGGGAACTAAGATCTCACATGCCCCAGGGCAACTAAGCCTGCATGCCACAACTAGATAACTCTTGCACTGCAGTGAAGATCCTGTGTGCCTCAACTAAGACCCAGCACAGCCAAATAAATAAGTAAATATTAAAAAAAAAACAACAACAGATGTTGTAATACCTATCTGCTGCTGCTGGTGCTGCTAAGTCGCTTCAGTCATGTCCGACTCTGTGCGACCCCATAGACGGCAGCCCACCAGGCTCCTCCGTCCCTGGGATTCTCCAGGCAAGAACACTGGAGTGGGTTGCCATTTCCTTCTCCACTGCATGAAAGTGAAAAGTGAAAGTGAAGCCGCTCAGTCATGTCCGACTCTTAGCGACCGCATGGACTGCAGCCTACCAGGCTCCTCCGTCCATGGGATTTGCCAGGCAAGTGTACTGGAGTGGGGTGCCGTTGCCTTCTCCGAATACCTATCTATTAGAGTTATAAAAAAAGAATATCGCCACCGCAAAGTGCGCGGAGCCGCGCGGCCCTCTTTGTGCGGGCATCAGGTGCACACTCTGGAGCGCGGGTCGCCGGCGGGAGCCGGAACCGCCCGGATTGGTGCAGTCGCTCTGATCACTGTGGAAACCCAGGCGGAGGGGAACAAGGGAGGATGCGGAGCCGGAGGGGCGGGCAGAGGAGGCTTCGAGGCCCTGAGCTACCCGGGAGTTCTCTCTGGAGGCAAAAGTCCACTGCGAGGTGGGGGAGGGGATCGGAGGGAGGGGACCACTTGGGGGCACTTGGAAGCGGAAAGGAAAGGCTAGGATACTCGGAACCGAGGCGAGGAGGCTGGGGGAGGGGATGTCCTGGGAGGAGGAGGAGGAGGAGACAAAAGCCGAAAGGGCCTGGACAACACTCACCGCAGTGCACTGGGCCACCCGGTCAGCAGGCAGCATGGGGAAGACGGAGAACCAGGGCGAGGGGGGGCCACCGAGCTTGAGGCGCTGATGCCTACCTTCTGCTGGGAGGAGATTCAGAAGCACAACCTGCACACCGATAAGTGGCTGGTCATCGATCGCAAGGTCTACAACGTCACCAAATGGTCCAGCCAGCACCCAGGAAGCCAGCGAGTCATCGGGCACTACGCTGGGGAAGATGCTATGGACGCCTTCCTGGCCTTCCACGGCAACCTTGATTTTGTGTGCAAGCTCATGAAGCCCCTGTTAATTCGCGAGCTGGCCGCTGAGGAGCCAAGCCAGGACCGCGGCAAGAATTTCCAGATCACCGACGACTTCCGGGCCCTGAGGAAGACCGCTGAGGACATGAACTTGTTCAAGAGTAACCAGTTCTTCTTCCTTCTCCACCTGGCCCACATTATCTCCATGGAGAGCATCGGCTGGTTCACTATCTTCTACTTTGGCAACAGCTGGATTCCAACCATCATTACGGCCTTCCTCCTTGCTACCTCTCAGGCCCAGGCTGGATGGCTGCAACACGATTACGGCCACCTCTCTGTTTACAAGAAGTCCATGTGGAACCATATCGTACACAAGTTCATCATCGGTCACTTAAAGGGTGCCTCTGCCAACTGGTGGAACCATCGCCACTTCCATCACCACGCCAAACGTGTTCCACAAGGATCCGGATGTGAACATGCTGCATGTGTTTGTCCTGGGCGAGTGGCATCCCATTGCGTACAACAAGAAGACGCTGAAATGCCTGCCTTACAGCCACCAGCATGAGTACTTCTTCCTGATCGGGCCGCCGCTGCTCATCCCTTTGTACTTCCACTACCAGACCATCATGACCGTGATCGTTTGCAGGGACTGGGTGGACTTGGCCTGGGCCATCAGCTACTATACCCGTTTCTTCATCACCTGCATCCCTTTCTGTGGTGTCCTGGGAGCCATCCTTTTCCTCAACTTCATCAGGTTCCTGGAGAGCCACTGGTTTGTGTGGGTCACACAGATGAATCGCATTGTCATGGAGATTGACCGAGAGCCCTACTGCGACTGGTTCAGCAGCCGGCTGGCAGCCACCTGCAACGTGGTGCAGTCCTTCTTCAGTGACTGGCTCAGTGGGCACCTCAACTTCCAGATCGAGCACCACCTTTTCCTTACCATGCCCTGGCACAACCTGCACAAGATCGCCCCGCTGGTGAGGTCCCTGTGTGCCAAGCATGGCATTGAGTACCAGGAGAAGCCGCTGCTCCGGGCCCTGCAAGATATCATTGGGTCCCTGAGGAAGTCTGGGCAGCTGTGGCTGGATGCCTACCTCCACAAATGAAGCTGCAGCCCTTAGGGACCCCACGGGGACAGTGGTGGGGGGAGCAGGTGGGGGTGGCGGCCGAAGGGGAAGGTGGGGTTTTGTTCAGAGGGGCGTCAGGAGGCTGTGGTGCGCGGCTCACAGACTTCAGGCTTGGTCTTTCCTCTCTTCCTGTCTGGTTTCAAGGCTTTCACACCTCCCTCTGACACCCTCCCTCCAGGGTCCCGCCCACTCAGCCCCACCTCCACCTTCTGTCCTTAAGCATCTGCCAGACCAGACGTGCACAGGTGTGGCCTATGAGCCCCCTGCAGCCTGGCCTCCAGGCCACACACCACCCTCTTTTTCTCCCTCACCTGCTCTTCAGGTCTGCAGGGCTGGGTCTCAGCCAGCAGGTAGGACGACTCTGTGAGCCTGCAGGCCGGCCCCATCCCCTTGTACAGCCGCCCACCCTCTGCCCTTCTGTGGGGTGATATGCTTGATTCCCCGGGTCTCCTTCCCACTACCGGGTCGGTACTGGGGGCGCCCCTGCAGGTCCCACTTTCTCTTCAGATGTCCAGGGCCCTGGCCCTGATGCCAGTCTCCCTTCGCCTGTGTTGCAGCCAGCTCAGGCCTCCGAGCCCAGGGAAATGTCCTGGCCCCACCAGAGCCCTCTGACCCAGGGCTCAAGCAGTTCCACCCCACCACCTCCCAAGTCCAGAGCCTGTGACCTTGGGTTCATGGGGGCAGGGCCACAGATGAGCTCAGCAGAAACAATGGCCAGGTCAGGGGTGAGCCGGCCTGTAGGCTCAGATGTTTGCTCTGGTTGGGAGACCCAAGATTTCTGGAACAATCAGACTCTCCCCCAGAGTGCTCCGTTAGTGCCAGACAGTGCCAGCCAGTCCCCGGCCACTTGGCTGGTGTGGACTTAGACCCTACAGGCTGCAAGTGGGCACTGGAGCCCAGAAGCTCATCTCAGCCCCTCCCCACATTGGGGCTGCCCGCGTGGACATGCTCTTTTCCCCGTCTATCACGCTTTTGTGTCTTTTACTCATTTTTTAACCTTTTGCTACAAGATGAGTTTTGCCAGGAGTAGCAGTGGGACTGGGCCTTGGGACGATCTGCCTGTTCCCACCCCTCACCCCCTCTACAGCCTCCCCAGGCCCCACAGTGGGCTGAGCTGGGCTCTCTCACTGAGGCCTCCATGGCCCCGACTGTCAGGAGACAGAGGGAAGGAGTCCCAGAGGAGGGTTACCCTGAGAAGCCGGGGACTTGGTGGTGGTGGGGATACCCAATGGGACAAGGAGGGGTTGGGGCTGAAGGCCAGACAGCTGAAGGGACAGGAAAGTGAGAGGGTGGGGAACCCGGCAGCCACTGGGAGGATCCAGAACTGCTGCATCTGGAAATTAACCCACTAACCCATAGATAGCTCCAGGGAAGGGCGGGGCAGGAGGGACCAGCTCTGGCTGGTGATGGACCCGCGGGTTACCATGGCAACAAGAATCGGCCTGCCTGAAGCCCTCCCATTGAGGGCCACTGAGAGCCACTGTCCCACCCCTGAGGCAGAATGGACCCATAGGGAACTGACCTTAATTTTTATCATGTTGCTTTCCCACCTCTACACTTTTGGAAATAAATGAAGTGATTTTATTCTCAAAAAAAAAAAAAAAAATGTCATTGGAATTCCTGGATTATGGGGTGAAGGCAATGTGCTCAGTGTCCGGGTCATGGGGGCCCACTGAACCCTGGTGGAGGAAGGTATTGAATTCTTTAAAGCAGAGGAGTTTTCTTCTATCTTTAGGAAATGGGCTACTCTTTGTATCTCTTCTGGTTCCTTGGACAGCCCCTTCTGATAATTTATCATGCAGATTGTTTTGGCTTGGCATTTTAATTGAAAATATGGTTAGTCACATATTGTATCACTTATTTTTAATATTTATTTTCATTTTATTTATTTGGACATGCTGGGTTTTAGTTATGACATGCACCAATGAAAAGATCCTTGCAGAATCTTTAGTTGTGGCATGTGGGATATAGATCCCTGACCAGGGATCAAACCTGGGCCCCTTGCATTGGAAGTGCAGAGTCTTAGCCACTGGACCACAGGGAAGTCTCTACATATTGTGTCACTTGTTATAGTAAGTTCACAACTTTTTCTTTCTACTTTAGGCTTCTCTCTCTGTCTCTCCCCCGCCTCCCTGCCCTCCATCCCCTCATGTAAATAAGACTGCATGGGGGCACTTAAATGGGAATTGGCTCTAATTCTGCTACTGGATTCTCAGCATTATTATTTCTAATCTATTTGCCAAGTTCTTTGCCAAGTAACTTCCAAAGAAAAAAGGTTTCACCTCCTCACTTCTATGAGTAAGACACTAATGTAAATACATCCCATTTGTTAACCTTTTTGTATTCCCTTACTACATGTAGAAGTATTTTGCCTAAGCTACATGAAATATTCTATGGGTAATGAGCCTTGTGTTTTCATAAGTGCATAGTGTCGTTAAAACATGAGTGAATCCATTGCTAAAATATTTATAGTTTAGTCAACAAACACAGACTTGAAGAGTGATCAGTTGTGGTAACAGGCATCCAAATCTTGGAAATATTTTGAGGAGTACATTACCTTACATGGTAGATACTGTCAGTCCCGAAACACTGCTTCCATATTTGGAAATTAAAACCTTTGTTGTTCTGCGACAGGAAGGGGGCACAGCACCAATGAAAAAGTGCCATCTGGACCAGGACTCCAGGAGGGAGAGAACAGGGAACAAATGGCAGATCAAAAGTCTGGATCAGAAACTCATGCAGCATTTAGAGTAGGTCTGAGCACGGTGTGCCTTTGATTTCAAAGACTGTTCCGTGCCTGGATGAGTTTTGTACTGTGGAACATGGCAAAAATTGGTCCTAAAGGAAGGCAGAGAACATTGGGTGACAGAAGGCAAAGATCAAGCTCGCGAAGGAAGCATTAGCCAGTATATCAGGATCTGAACTCCATTCAGTAAGCGTTCTGAAAACATGCTGATGACACTCAGCTATTGAGTAGGGCTTCCAATTCTGCAGCATTGGAGTTCAGCCTCTGGAGGGCTGGGGGTTGATAATATTGTCTGTCAGTAAGAAAGAAGTGGAGAAACTTTTTATTTATTTATTTTTATTGAGGCATAGTTGACTCACAATATTATATAAATTTCAGGTGTATAATATAATGATTTGTTTACAGTGTTTAAAGGTTATACTCCATTTATAGTTAGGATAAAGTATTGACTGTATTCCATGTCTTCTATGATATATCCTTGAAAGTGAAAGTGTTAGTCACTCAGTCGTGTCCAACTCTTTTGAGACCCTGTGGACTGCAGTCAACCAGGCTCCTCTGTCCATGGGATTCTCCAGGCAAGATTACTGGAGTAGGTTATCCTCTCCTTCTCCAGGGATCTTCCTGACCCAGGGATCGAACCCTAGTCTCCCAATTGCAGGCAGATTCTTCACTGCTGAACCACCAGAGAAGCCCCTACAATGTATCTTTGGAGCTTATTTTATACCTAATAGTTTATGCCTCTTAATCCCCTGTCCCTCTATTGCTTCTCCCCACTTCCCTGTCCCCATTGGTGACCATTAGTTTGCCCTCTGTATCTGCAAGTTGTGGATATTGGTTCGACCCATCTATTCTGAGGATTTTTATCTTTTCTGGAAATCTTTTTTTCTCCTTTCTATCAATATTTCTTCTCTCTATTCTCTTTTTGAAATTCCTATTAGGCAAATGTTGAAACCTTTGAATTTTTTTCCCACACATATTCACCTTTCTGTCCTTTCTGAGCTGTGTTCTAGGAGGATCTTTAGTTGTATCTTTTAGCTAAGTAATCATCCCTTAGTTATATCTTTTCTGTTACTCGGCACATTTACTGAGTTTTTCAGACTTTTTCAATAATTACAACCTTCCTTTCGAAGATCCCTAGTTGTTTGTAGTATGTTTCTATTAAAACAGACATTATCTTCTTATTCCTCTTAGGATGTTAATCATAAGCAATGTGCTCAGTCGTGTCCAACTCTCTGTGACCCCACGGACTAAAGCCCACCAGGCTCCTCTGTCCATGAAATTTTTCAGGCAAGAATACTGGAGCAGGTTGCCATTTCTTACTCAAGGGGATCTTTCCAACCCAGGGATCAAACCTTCGTCTATGGCGTCTCCAGCATTGGCAGGCAGATTCTTTATCACTGTTGCACCTGGGTGTACCATGTGGTATACCATATGTACTATACATACTTTTTTAAAAATCTCATTTTTTAACTTTGTTTCTATGGATATTAGTTTATCCATATGATGGTTATGGTCTCTTTCATTCAGAAGATGATGTCTTCCCAACCCAGGGATTGAACCTGGATCTCCTCAGGGAGATTGAATCTCCTCAGGGATTGAATCCTGCATCTCCTGCATTGGCAGGTGAATTCTTACCATTGAGCCACACTAAGATTTTAAAGAATTACTTTTCCTTAAATATTTGCTGGGTTTGGGGACTTTCCTGATAATCAAGCAGTTAAGACTTCATGCTCCTTAATGCAAGGGGCACAGTTCAATCCCTGTTTGGGGAAGGTCTCACATGCCACATGGTGTAGTTCAAAAAAGAAAAAAGAAAAAAAAATTGCTGGGTTTGCATGATTATATGGGATCTGGGCTCCTAGGTTAGTCTGTCTCATGCGATGTGTGATTACCTGGCTTGTTTCTAGAATTCCAGGCAGCGATGTGGCCTCCTCAGTGATGGAGGCTTCCCTTTTCTTCTGGGTGGCAGTGAATTCTATCCCAAGCCCTGACTACCAGGAGGGGGACATCTTCCTGGTTGTGCATCGCTTCTGTCTAGGGACACAAATCTCTCCTGATCCTGCATGGCACAAGGAGAAGGTCCAAGGGTTCGACCTTCCTGGATGCCTCTGCCTCAGCTAGTCATCCTGCTGGTTGACCCTGGATCCTCTCTTTTCATCTATTTTCTCTCAGCTTGAAGCCCAAGCTGAGATACTCTCACGCTCTTCATCAGCTATCTCTTTTGTGTGTTTTGGCCATTATTTCTTCCTTCAATATAAACTCCTCTGCCTTTAATATTTTAGGAACTTTATTATAATTTCTGATCTATTGAGGGCACCGAGTCTTCTTTTCTTGTGCTGTTTTCAATTTAAAATATTTTCTTATTGTTTGTGGGGATTTGAGATGCGAGAAGGATGTTCTTAGTTTGCAATCTTGATCTGATTACCTCCTGGTCTATTACAAAGCAGGCTAGCCCAGTTTAAAGAAAGTACATCAGTGTATCTGGCAAGTAATATTTATTCCTATGACCAAATTCTACTGGAAATTTACACTGTGAGTTTATGTTAAATATATTAACATTTATTACTTTCCTGTTTGTGAATGCCTATTTTGGCCTTCTCAAAAAATCATGATATATATCAGTTCTAATTTTTCCAGTGGTCATGTATGGATGTGAGAGTTGGACTGGGAAGAAAGCTGAGTGCTGAAAAATTGATGCTTTTGAACTGTGGTGTTGGAGAAGACTCTTGAGAGTCCCTTGGACTGCAAGGAGATCCAACCAGTCCATCCTAAAGGAGATCAGGCCTGGGTGTTCATTGGAAGAAGGACTGATGCTGAAGCTGAAACTCCAGTACTTTGGCCACCTCATGCAACGAGTTGACTCATTGGAAAAGACCCTGATGCTGGGAGGGATTGGGGGCAGGAGGAGAAGGGGACGACAGAGGATGAGATGGCTGGATGGCATCACTGATTCGATGGACATGAGTTTGAGTAAACTCCGGGAGTTTGTGATGGACAGGGAGGCCTGGTGTGCTGCGATTCATGGGGTTGCAAAGTGTTGGACACGACTGAGCAACTGAACTGAAGATAGGAAAATAGAGGCTTAGAGGGGTGAAGTCATTTATCCAAGTCCAACAGATAGCCAGAGACAGAACCAGAATTCATGCCTATGTCTTGCTGTAACAACAACTTCTTTCCATTAAAGACAAAAGGTAATGATAATGCACAATGTCCTCACTATGGGATACCAAAAAAACACAGCATTCACTGGAGTGGGTTCTTCTAGAAACCCTGAAGTCAGGAGTCACTGATTATTGTGGATAATTTGTCAGCAAATCGCTGAGCTGACAGCACTTTTCAATTTCATTTCGTTGCCTTTGTCAATAAGATTTATTCTTAGAGGAATTTGTGAACTGTTAGTGCTATCTCAGTGGGCAGCGCACAGAAATGGTGTGTGCATATTGGTAAACATCTCTGCAGGGTTGGCAAGTTAGAGGTGTTATTTTGCATTGATTTTTTTCCATGCTTTCAGCTGAGGTTTATTTTCATATAAGCAGTAATTACAGAAAACGAGTGCCTGTGAGGGTAAATGTAGTTATGCTGGTTAAAGAGCATTATATGTATTATGTGGCATGCTGTAATTATTGAAGTTATTTCACAGGAAACAAGTCTTTCTGAGCAATTGTGATACATGGGGTTCAGATCAATAAAGGCAGAGATTATAGACAGTTTAAGCTTTTGTAAAGTCTGTGTTGTGTTGTTCAAGAAGCATTTTTGGAGAATCTGTCATAATAAACATTTGGAAAATGAAAAGATACAGGAATAAAAATACTTTGTTTTTAGCTGAGAAGGTTTAAATACACAAGTGCCAGTAGGCTTAACACTAAAAATGTTGTCAGAATGCAATGGGGTCCATCAGAGAAGGTGGGGAAGTATGGAGCTGGGTCAGCAATGGTGTTCCATCCCTGTTGAACAGCATTCTTTGCTGTTTGATTTCCTTGATATGTTGTTGCTGTTATTCAGTCACTAAATCATGTCCGAATCTTTGCAACCCCATGGATTGAAGCACATCTGTCATCTATTATCTCCTGAAGATTGTTCAAATTCAGGTCCATTGAGTCAGTGATGCAATCTAACCATCTCATCTTCTGTCAACCCTTTCTCCTCCTGCTTTCAGTCTTTCTCAGAATCCGGGTCTTTTCCAATGAGTCTGCTCTTCATGTCAGGTGGCCAAAAGATTAGAGCTTCAGCATCAGTCCTTCCAATGAAAATTCAGGATTGATTTCCTTTAGGATTGACTGGTTTGATCTTTCTGTCCAAGGGGGACAAGCACCACAGCACCACAAATTGAAACTATCAGTTCTTTCATGCTCAGCCTTCTTTATAGTCCAACTCTGACATATGTACATGACTACAGGAAAAACCATAGCTTTGAGTATATGGACCTTTGTTGGTAAAGTGATGTTTCTGCTTTTTAATATGCTGTCTAGATTTGTCATAGCTTTGCTTCCAAGGAGCAAGCCTCTTTTAATTTCATGGCTCCAGTCACCATCCTCAGTGATTTTGGAGCCCAAGAAAATAAGATCTGTCACTGCTTCCACTTTTTTCCCATTTATTTGCCATGAAATGATGGGACCAGATGCCATGATCTTAGTATTTTTGAATGTTGAGTTATAAGCCAGCTTTTTTCGCTTCTAGATGCTCTTTAGTTCCTTTGCACTTTCTACCACTAGAGTGGTATCATCTGCATATATGAGGTTATTGTTATTTCTCCAGCAGTCTTGATTCCAGCTTGTGATTCATCCAGCCTGGTATTGCACATGATGTACTTTGCATAGAAGTTAAATAAACAGGATAACAAAATACAACCTTGTTGTACTCCTTTCCCAATTTTGAACCGGTCGGTTGTTCCATGTCTGATTCTAACTGTTGCTTTGTGACCCACATACAGGTTTCTCAGGAGACAGGTAAGGTGGTATTCCCATATCTTAAAGAATTTCCTCAGTTTGTTAATGTGATCCATACAGTCAAAGGCTTTAGCATAGTCAGTGAAGCAGAAATAGATGTTTTTCTGGAATTGCCTTGTTTTCTCTGTGATCCAACAAATGTTGGCAATTTGATCTCTGGTTCTTCGCCTTTTTAAAATCCAGCTTGTACATCTATCTGTAAGTTCTTGGTTCATGTACTGCTGAAGCCTAGCTTAAAGGATTTTGAGCATAACCTTGCCTGCATGTGAAATGAGTGCCCTTGTACGGTAGTTATCCTGATGCTGGGAAAGATTGAAGGCAGGAAGAGAAGGGGACGACAGAGGATAAGATGGTTGGATGGCATCACCGACTCGATGGACATGAATTTGAGCAAGCTCTGGGAGTTAGTAATAGACAAGGAAGCCTGGTGTGCTTCAGTCCATGGGGTTGCAAAGAGTTGGACACGACTGAGTGACTGAACTGTATGGTAGTTGAAACACTCTTTGGCATTGCCCTTCTTTTGGATTAGAATGAAAACTGACCTTTTCTAGTCCTATGGTTACTGCTAGTTTACTAAATTTGCTGGCATATTGAATGCAGCACTTTAACAGCATCATATTTTAGGGTTTTAAATGGCTCAGCTGGAATTCCATCACTTCTGCTAACTTTGTAATAATGTTTCCTAAGGCCCACTTGACTTCACACTTCAGGATGTCTGGCTCTAGGTTAGTGACCAGACCATTGTGGTTATCTTGGCCATTAAGACCTTTTCTGTATACTTCTGTTTATCCTTGCCACCTCTTCTAAATCTCTTCTGCCTCTGTTAGGTCCTACTGCTCCTGTCCTTTATCATGCCCATCTCTGAGTGAAATATTCCCTTAGTATCTCCAATTTTCTTGAAAAGATTGTTAGTCTTTCCCATTCTATTGTTTTCCTCTATTTCTTTGCTTTGTTCATTTAAGAAGGCCTTCTTATCTCTCCTTGCTGTTCTCTGGAACTCTGCATTCAGTTGAGTATATCTTTTCCTTTCTCCCTTGCTTTTCACTTCTCTTCTTTCTTCAGCTATTTGTAAAGCCTCCTCAGACAACCATTTTGCCTTCTTGCATTTCTTTTTCTTGGGGATGGTTTAGGTCACTGCCTCCTGTAAAGTGTTATGAAACTCTGTCCATAGTTCTCAGGCACTCTGTCTACCAGATCTAATCCCTTGAATATTCACCACCCTTGCCATATAATCATAAGGGATTTGATTTAGGTCATACCTGAATGGCCTAGTGGTTTTTCCTACTTTCTTCAATTTAAACCTGAATTTTTGCAATAAGAGGCTGATGATCTGAGCCACAGTCAACTCTAGGTCTTGTTTTGCTCTCTGTGTAGAGCTTCTCCATCTTTGGCCTCAGGAAATATAATCAGTCTGATTTCAGTATTGACCATTTGGTGATTTCCATCTGAATTAAATTTGCCCATTCCCATCCATCTTAGTTCACTGATCCCTAAGATATAGATGTTTGCTCTTGCCATCTCCTCCTTGACCATGTCCAATTTACCTTGACTCATGGACCTAACATTCATTCCAGGTTCCTATGCAATGTTGTTCTTTATAGCATTGGACTTTACTTTCACCACCAGACACATCCACAACTGAGTGTCATTTCCACTTTGGCCTAGCATTCTTACTGGAGCTATTAGTATTTGCCCTCTGCTCTTTCCCAGTAGCATATTGGACACCTTCCAACCTTTTGGGCTCTCTTCCGGTATCATATCTTTTTGCCTTCTCATCCTCCCTCCCAAGATTGTGAGTTAGTGGATGCAAATTCCTTATCATTTACTTTCAACCAGTTGTTTGAGACACATTTCTCAAACTAAACTCATACACTTTTCTTGCATTCCTTTCTGGTTTCCTCGCTGCCTTAAGGTCAGCCTAGGTGGCTGATGGCAGAGCAGACCGCTGGAGAACAGTCTGAAGAGCCGTCTCTGAGGGACTTGGAGTCAGTTATTACCTCATTCAGGGCTTCGGTCCAAATATGGGTGGGACACATACAGATGACTTTGTGTCTAAAATTCTAAGTTCCAAAGTAGTGAGCATGTGTTACATTCATGACTGTTCATCATCTTTTGGGTGGCCTTTCTATATTTAGAGACACCTCTTTTATAATGAATTTTTACCTCCTCGATATAGAAATAGATGTAAATTTCAAGTCTTTTTGCCATGAGGATGCAGACATGAAGCCAGACTGCAATCAGATGCACCTGGATGAGTCTACAATTCACATGTGAAGAATGTAAGATAACATGATGGGAATGGAGCTTCCATTTTTGGTGACACCGGTGGCCATGGGAGCATTTCTGCCAAGGCTTGGACGGTGCTGGTTTCCTCAACTGGCCAGTTCTGTGGTGTGCAATTGGGCTTTGTTTTTAAAGGTAAGCCTAGCACTGGTTCTCCAGACCTCCTAACAATTTATGTGCTACCCAATATCTCTTAAATACATTTCTTTTCTAATTAATCAGTCAGGGTTTTCCTCTGTTACTTACAGCTAAGAACTGCTCTTGATAGGTAAATAATCTGGTGTATCTGTATTCCCTGGCCTGACTCATCTTTAAAGAACACCCCTACTTTCTCATATAAATTAAGGGAGGCTTGAGGTGGAATTCATTCACCTGTTCAATCAGCAAGTATTATTAGATGCCTTCAGTGTGTAAGGTACTGTATTAGGCACTGAGTGTTCAGTGGAGAAGACTCTTGCTAGTCTTGAGGGACTTGAAATCTTGTAGCACAGATAAACATTAGCATATAAACCCAATGTGCTGTGACAGAGGACTGAACCAGATGTGACCTGTGAATATGATATGATTGATAAAATACTAGAATTTTTTCAGCCATTTGGCAGCAGTTGAGGATGAAACAGCAGGGAATCATTTATAGTGAAAGAATCTAATACATGAAAAGAACTTTCTTTAGAGTAGGAAGGGAAGGAAGAAAAGGTCACATAATTGACCACCTTGCTTCCTTTTTTTCCTGCCTTGTTTTCAGGGCTGGTATGGATGCTTGGCTGGGTCTTATTTCAAACGTGTGGGACATTTGGGATTGGGGAGGTGGAGGAAGTTGGGAGAGTATTGGCACTTACTTGATGTTATTCTTGGTGGTGGTGATTTGACTGAAGGATAAAAGAAGTACAGAAAGCATAGATTTAGGTTCCACTGTTGTTATCAGTTGCCTACGACGTACCTGACATTCTTTGGAGGTTTTCCATGTTATCTCAATTAGTTTTTTTCTCCCTCCATACCTGTGTATATGTAGATGTCTTCAAATTGCAAGTGGAGGAGAAGCTACATAAACTAGGAAGAAGGGAAAAGGAAAGTTTTTGATTCACGTAACTGAAAAATTTGGAGGTAACTTCATGGTAAAAAATGGCTCAGAGGGTAAAGCGTCTGCCTGCAAGGTGGAAGACCTGGGTTCGATCCCTGAGACCTGGGTTCGATCCCTGGGTCAGGAAGGTCCCCTGGAGAAGGAAATGGCAACCCACTCCAGTACTCTTGTCTGGAAAATCCCATGGACGGAGAAGCCTGGTGCAGGCTACAGTCCGTGGGGTCGCAGAGTCGGACACGACTGAGCGACTTTACTTTCACTTTTACTTTCATATGGAAAAAACTGGACCTAGATGTTCAAATAATATCATCAGTCTGTCTCCAAACAGTGCTTCTCTTGTTGACTTTCTTTTCTGATTGCTGCCTCCCTGATAGAGGTTGAGAGCATCAAGGTCACATCCCCCCTGATTAGTCACATCAGTGGAAGAACTTCCGTTTTCTGAGAGTGGCTGCAAAACTGCCAGGTTTCATCCTG
Source organism: Dama dama (assembly GCF_033118175.1). NCBI lineage: Eukaryota > Metazoa > Chordata > Mammalia > Artiodactyla > Cervidae > Dama > Dama dama. The sequence continues at coordinate 37,093,969 of NC_083701.1, forward strand.
AATCACTCAGGATGTCTTTGGCCACAAGTAACAGAAAACTGGGTCAAAGGGGCTTGCTTTCTCATACAGCAGAAAGCCCAGAGATAGAGGCAGTTCCAAAATGAGTTGATGTAGGGGATCAGTCATGTGAGGGCATTTGGTCAGCTTCTCTGTGGGCCTCCTCCTCGTAATCTCAGATGGTTGGAGCAGCTCCTGATATCACATCTTCATATGACAATGTCCAAAGGTAATAAAGAGTAAGTCCCTGCTTGTGTCTTTTGAGAATGCAGAAAAACTCTACAGAATTCCTCTCCTAGGTCTCGTGGGACAGTTACCTTGCACACTTGTGCTTTACCAATCCTTTTCAAAGGGAATACAATTACTTGGTAGTTTTAGGCTTATTGACATTTATCCCCTAGGGGCTGGATATGAACCCTTGGATATTGCTAAGGTCACCCAATAATTGAAAGTCAGAATTTAATTTGCAAGGAAGAAGAGGTAGGCTGTTTCAGTCCTTGGCAGTATCTGCCTGTGTCTCACTGGGTTAATTCAGGTTATGTATCCATTCCTGAACCAATCACAGTGACCATCCCTAGATACATGCCTACCTGTGATGCTATGGAGGTAGTGGCCTTGATGGTTCGTAGGGGTATTTTGTCAGTCTGCTGAACTCAGAGCAGCTGAGTGGAAGAAGTTGGGTCCCTACTATTCAAAATGACTCCTAAGCTAACTGTCCTACCCAGAGGAGCAGGAAAACCCTTGTTAGATTCTTGACTCAACTGTTAAATTAAGAAAAAAGGAATTCCTGTTCCTGTCATTCATCTGTGATCCAAGATTTGGGGTAGCTCATGAATATTTCAGTCACCATAGCAAGTGACCCCCATGGTCAAGGATAAAGGAAAACATGTGTTAAACAGGATCTCTCAGACAGAAGGCATGTTATAAGCTGCTCAACAGAACACTGTTATTATGGACCATCTGTAAAATGTGGACATGTTTGTTAGGCAGAGTCATTTATTGTAATACTTGGCATCATGAAATTTCACTGTTACTGTGCTGCTTCACCTTGCTATATCTTTGGGAAATTCTCCATTTTAAGATTTCCTTATATAAATGTAGATGATCAAAAGGCTTTACTGAGAGATGATAATTTTGTGTTGGGCACAGATGTGAATATGCATGGGATGAATCTCCTAGACTACATTTGATTGAGTGGTTAAATGTTTCTATCAAGACATTCTTCTCTTCAAAACGTGTAACAGCCTCTTGTTCTCTACTGTGATGAGACTTCATTCTTCCTGATTTTTGGACCCCTGGTAACCTGCTCTTCCCTAGCTTTTTAGTCATTATGCTTGTACTCTGTAACCTAACTTCTGCCTAAGTTTCCACTTCCGCCTTCTGACTTGGTGTGTGCATGTTCTGACCACTGAAGTGTCCTCCGTCTGCTTTCCCAAATTCTTCCTATTCCTCATGGCCAAGCTTCCTTTCTCCTACTCTGCTAGCTGCCATGGTTCTCCCTCCTCTTCGAACCCTGATTATCCCACTTAAGGAATTTTAGCATCTTAAATGCTCCACACTTCTCTGTTCACTAACTGTCTCCATGTGTACATCCTATCTTGTCTCCTTAGTTACAGCTTTTGGAGATATAACAGGTAACTCTGGCTCGACTATTTTTCTGTACTCCTAGTGGCTACTAGAGATTTGACCTTAGATGCCTCCAGAGTCATCTTAACTTTAACGAGACTGAAGCGACACCTGTTACCTGCCCCTCCTTCCTGCTCCAACTCGCTCCTGTTGTTGTAATTAATTTCTGTAAAAATCTATGCAGTTACCTAAGCCACTCTTGATTCTGCCCTTTCTTTTAGGAACTCATCATTCAGCCCAAGTTCTCTCAATTCTGTTCCTAAATATGTCTTGGTATCCTTTTCTCCATCCCTGACACCACTAGCTTGGTTCAAACCTTTGTGATCATTCACTGGGACCATTACTCTTCCAACAGATCTCCCTGGCTCCAGGCTTAATGCTTTATTTATTTATTTTTATTGAAATATAGTGGAATTACAAGTTTATGTTAGTTTCTGGTATACAGTGAAGTGATTCATATCTATATATGTATATATATATTTTCACATTCTTTTCCATTATAGTTTATTACAGGATACAATAGGAACTTTCTGTTTTTTACATGTAATAGTGTGTATCTGTTTATCCCAAACTCCTAGTTTATCCTTCCCCCTTCCCTTTTCCCCTTTGTAACCATAAATTTGTTTTCTATGTCTGTGAGTCTGTTTCTGTTTTGTGAATAAGTTCATTAGTATCCTTTTTTTTCTTTTTTTTAGATTTCACATATAAGTGATATCATATGATATTTGACTTTCTCTTTCTGACTTGCTTCATTCAGTATGATAATATCTAGTTTCAGCCATGTTGCTGGAAATGGTAATATTTCCTTATTTTTATGGCTGAGTATTTATTCCATTGTATATATGTACCACATCTTTATCCATTCATCTGTTGTTGGACATTTAGGTTGCTTCCATTGCCTGTTGTGAATAATGCTGCTATGAGCATTGTGATGCATGTATCTTTTTGGATTAACGTTTTCTCCAGATACATGCTGAGGGCTGGGATTGCTGGATTGTATGGCAATTCTGTTTTTAGTTTTTTAAAGAAACTTCATGCTGTTTTTCCATAGTGACGGTATCAATTTATATTCCCATCAATAGTATAGGAATTCTCCCTTTTCTTCATACTCTCTCCAGCACTTATTATTTGTAGACTTTATGGTGATGGCCATTCAGACTGGTGTGAAGTGACACCTCATTGTACTTTTGATGTGCATTTTGCTAATAATTGGTGATAGTGAGCATCTTCTCATACATCTGTTGGCCATCTGTATCAGACTCACCTCTTTAAGCCCATCATGTTTACAGCTGCCACACTCCTACTTAAAAACTCCTTGGTCATTTCCACTGCCAGAAAAAAATTCAGACCTCTTGACATAGCTCACAAAGTCATTAATAATCCCATTCCCTGCCTAGCTTTCCAGCTTCGTGTTCTGTACTTTTTAAAAAATAAATCTATATAGCTTTATTATGACAAAAAACTGACAGTGTTGATATGAAGTTTACATTTAAACAAGTTTTCACAGAAACCTAACACACGCCTAAAAATTACAACGGAGTTCTAGATGCAGGGTCTAGACAATGTCAAGAACTGATGGATCTCATGATTTGAGATAGCATTTTGTATTTTAGTTAATTCTTAGGATTAAAAAATTTGTTTTGTTTTAAAGTGAAAGAGACATGTGCACCCCAGTGTTCATCACAGCACTGTTTATAACAGCCAGGACACGGAAGCATCATCAGCAGACGAATAGATAAGGAAGCTGTGGTACATATACACCATGGAATATTACTCAGCCATTGAAAAGAATTCATTTGAATCAGTTCTAATGAGATGGATGAAACTGGAGCCCATTATACAGAGTAAAGTAAGTCAGAAAGATAAAGACCAATACAGTATACTAATGCATATATATAGAATTTAGAAAGATGGTAATGATAACCCTATATGGAAAACAGAAAAAGAAACACAGATGTACAGAACAGACTTTTGGACTCTGTGGGAGAAGGCGAGGGTGGGGTGTTTCGAGAGAATAGCATTGAAATGTGTATATTATCTAGGGTGAAACAGATCACCATCCCAGGCTGGATGCATGAGACAAGTGCTCGGGGCTGGTGCACTGGGAAGACCCAGAGGGATGGAGTGGGGAGGGAGGTGGGAGGGGGGATTGGGATGGGGAATACATGTAAATCCATGGCTGATTCATGTCAATGTATGGCAAAAACCACTACAATATTGTAAAGTAATTAGCCTCCAGCTAATAAAAATAAATGGAAAAAAAATAATAAAGTGAACCACTGCCCCAGTATGAAAACTAAATCTTCTCCTGAGACCAGGACTTTTGAAATCATTCCACTCTTGAACTTGTGCTGTCAGTGACTGAACCCTGCCACCAAGGATTTCAAAGTTCAAGAAACAGAGGCTCCAAGAGTATTCCACTGGCCCTTTCTTTCTCTACTCGCCTATCTCCTATCCCACACTGCTCTTCCCTAAATACCTCACCAGTGGCTTGGATGGAGAAGCTGATATTGGTAACTTCACAATAGGAAAAGAAAGGGTCTTTTTGTCAGTTTCATAAGTAGCACCTCTCAGACAGAACGATCTGCCTGTGTACTCCAATGAGTACTTTTCCTCCTCAACCAGTTTCCATCCCCCAAATAGCAGCTTTGGTAGCTTCTTAGTCCTTTGTTGGGAACAGCATTAAGTTCAGGCAGGGAATACCTTGGCTTCTAATTTTCAGGCACCCACAGCTTTTAAACAGTCTCTCACAGTCCTCCTTTCAGTTGCCAATGACATTTTTTGAAAGGATACAATATTCTGGACACAGAACCCAATCATCATTAGTCGTTCTTTCCTTTATTTCACTGTTTCCCCAAATTTTAACAAAAATGATCCTAACCCATCTCTCTTCTTTCCCACCCCATCCCAGCCACCCCAAATAATACACCAGTAATAGCCAAAAACTACACACATGTTATGCTGTAAAAATGCAGAGTTAACACTATTGGGAAGAAGGCTGTGTGGGTTGTGGAGATGCTCTTTGAAGATCTACAGAATCTCTTGCTCTCCCACATCCCATTCTGTGTTTTGTCCCTCATAGAAGGCCCTTTGCTTTTTTTTTCTTAGCAAAGTTCAGAACGGATTGCCTTGAAACACTGACCCTCTTTCCCCTCCATCGGGATGGGTGTACAAACTATACAGCATGGAACGGCTTTAAAGCCCTTGGGCTGCTGTAGGGCACAGAAACTATACTGGCTCTTCAAAGGACATCTTCTCAAGCCACCTTTATGGTGTCAAAACAAATAGAACTCCTTCTTTCCCCACTTGAAACCCACAGTCAGATGTGACAGAGACTGGTATTCAAGAGAGTTAATTCTTGTCATCTTTTTTGTCGTCATCCACATCAGCCTTCCTCATAGAAGGATATGACAACCTGTGGGCACTTGACATTGGCTTCCTTGTCAGGGACCAGGTCAGCCTCATCAGAGTTCTTCCATTTCATCAGGAACATGAGTTCTCCACTGGAGTCTGTAGCTCCAATGATCCGCTCTGGTTCCAAACCCCGGGCAAAGCCTCATGGCTTTTCTGACTCTTCTTTCTTCCTCTTTGGTTTGCTCTTCTCCCCCTTATCTTCCGAGTCAGAATCAGCTTTGTGCTTGCCTACCTCTGATTTATCTGTCTCGTGTGCTGTTTTCTGTGACTGCAGAAACTCAGAAACTGAGGTTAGGGCAATCCAGGTTCTCTTCTGGTTCCCATGTGTTATCCTCATCTGAGAACCCCTTCCACTTTAGGAGATAGTCCACTTTGCCCTTTACCACTCGATGGTCTAAAACTTTTTCCACCACATATTCTTCTTCCTCTTCTTCTAACACCTCCTCCACTTTCTTCTTGTTTTGTTTTTTCCCCATAGTACCCGCCAGCTTTCTGGTATAATGGATGACGCTGCTCGGGTCTTGCAGTCATCAACCCTCCCTACGCTGGTTCAAGCGTCCAGGCTGTCTCGTCCGTCCTCTTCCCAATTTACTATGTTTCCTCTCCAGCCCAATCTCCCAGTCATCCACCCAGCCCTCGTAGCATTGTCTCGGTCTCCTCAGGCAGAAGAGCGACCCGCAAATGCCTCGTATTCTGTACTTTCTGATGATGAGTCCTTTGCTCCAGGCAAATTGAACTTCTACTGGTCACATGAAAACCTGGGCACCTTCAGGCTTGCATATCCTCTGGTTCCTTTTTGGATAGAATTCTGAACATTTCAGAAAGTTGTTTGCTGATGTGCTCTGGGTATGATGGGGAATCCCCTTAGGTTGAGCGTATGCTAGATCATATGTTATACATATTTGTTTTTTCAAAGGAATGAGAGATACATGAATTAGAACATAATTGAGAGATGGAAACCTACTCTGAACTCTCTGTTGGATTAATCATTAACATATTTTAAGCTCCATATTTTGGGTGGAGGTAGGACATAAACTGTGGTATTGGAGAAGACTCTTGAGAGTCCCTTGGACTGCAAGGAGATCCAACCAGTCCATCCTAAAGGAGATCAGTCCTGGGTGTTCATTGGATGGACTGATGTTGAATCTGAAACTCCAATAATTTGGCCACCTGATGTGAAGAGCTGACTCATTGGAAAGGACCCTGATGCTGGGAAAGATTGCGGGCAGGAGGAGAAGGGGATGACAGAGGATGAGATGGTTGGATGGCATCACCGACTCAATGGACGTGGGTTTGGGTGGACTCTGGGAGTTGGTGATGGACAGGGAGGCCTGGTGTGCTGCGGTTCATGGGGTCACAGAGTTGGACACGACTAAGCAACTGAACTGAGGACATAAACATGTTAAGTGTAATTATATAAATACTTGTTAGTTGCCCAAAGAGTCAGTTGTGTCTGACTCTCTGTGACCCCATGGACTACTGTAGCCTGCCAGGTTCCTCTGTCTGTGGAACTCTCCAGGCAAGAATACTGCAGTGCGTAGCGATTCCCTTCTCAAGGGGACCTCTACCCAGGGATTGAACCCTGTCTCCGTCATTGCAGGCAGATTCTTCACCATCTGAGCCACCAGAGAACCCCCCTTGTAAGGCAAAGTCAATAAAAAGTTTCCAGGTAAAGTCCAAGTGGGGAGTTCTATTTTTCTAGGGATGAGTAACATCCAGGTGAGATTACGTCCCTCTAGAAACAAAGCTGTCACACTAATGCAAGGATAGAGAGCCTGCTTTACTGGTTTTATCAGCAATTCCTCAAAAGGGAATCTTCTGTGTGACTCAATCTTAACTGTGTAAACCTCTTAAAGCTTTTAAATGGGGTTGGGCAGCAATTTTAATAATAGAAAACAGTCATTAATCTCAATGATTATTAACGTCAGTTGCTCTTCTACTTTGTAATGAAGTGTCTTTCAGGTAGGATTTGACTCATTCCTTTTCCAAATTCCTCACTTGATGCTGGCTATGCATTTCTATTTGCCCTCAAACTGCTAATGTTCTGGTCTTTTTTTCCCTCCTCTGATGCTTTGTTACCAGATCTATTCTCCATTGGCACTTTTGGTTCTGGTCATTTTTGTGGTCTTAGCTGCTTCCAAGCTCTAGTGTCCTATCTTCCATCTGTCACCCCTGCAGATTGCTATTCTTTTTCTTCTGTTCCACTTGTTACTTTAGTTTTTTGATCTTTCTTCTTCCTGACTCTGTTGCCAGTGTGCTCAGCTTTCCAGCTATTTCTAGCCAAGTGTACCTCTCCTTCTTTGTTGTTATTACTGTTCAAGGCCCAGTTGCTTCTTAGCTGGAAAGAGCAATACTGTTCATAGTTTTCTGACGTGTGAGGTCTGGTGTACCGAGAGTCAAGGTACTGGAGCATAACAAAGGTGAAGCTCTTCATCCATGGGACAGAAGGTTTGCCTATTCTCTCCCCATTCTATTAGGAATAGAGCCATTTTACTTAGGGAAGAGTTATTGCATTCATGGTCTGGTGAAGGAGAAAGAAAATGCACTCACTAATTTACCTATCTCTTCTATACTAGAGTATAAGCTCCTTATGGGTGGGAAACTTGCCATATTAATGTCTGCTATGTATTATATATATATATATATATCACGTGTATATATATATATATAATGTGTGTGTAATATTACACATTATAGACCATCTGAAGTTCAGTAAGTGTTTAAAATATGCTTCTTGAATGAAGAATGGATGACTAGTAAGACATATGGCAGAGGTATCAGGGCAGTGATTCTTATTAGAATCATCTAAGTCTCATTTAAAACACATAGTCTAGTTATGAAGAGTTCACACTCCTGATGTAGGGGGCCCAGGTTTGATCCTTGGTCAGGGAACTAAGATCCCACATTCTGCATCTAAGAGTTCATATGCTGCAACTAAGATCCTGCATGCTGCAACTAATACCCAGCATGGCCAAATAAATAGATATTAAAAAAAAACCCCACACATTAATGCCTGGGTCCCCAAACTAGGCCAACTACTATTCTTAGATGTAATTTTCCCCTACATTTCAGAAACCTGTGCTTCTTAAAAATTGATGAGATAACTTAATTTGAAGCATTTTTCTTTCTTAGCTGTAGATAAAATGCACTTCAAATAGGCAGTGACATCTTAGATTGGATGAAACACAGTAAATCAGAATTTCTATAGCATGTAGCCTGGGCAGAAATATAAAGTGCTCCCGTGAGTCTGAAACATACTGAGAGTTAAAATGTTCTGTATTAGGAGGCTTATATGAGGGAGAGATTAACAAGGGATCACCTTTACAACTACCTTTGAATTCTGAGCACAGCATCTGTTTTATTATTGTAAACAACCAGTCCTCATTAGGTGAACCAAATAGAATTCCTCAGGGCACTGGAGAGGCCATTAAAATTACAATATGTATGTACACTCTCTCTCTTTCTACGTATACACACACACACACACATACATACATACACACACCATGTTTGCTCTCTAGGCATCTGTATCTATATTTATAGCTATGGTGTGTGTTTGTGTGTGTGTGTGTGTGTATATAGAGAGAGACTAACATCCTATAATTTCAGTGGCCTCTCCAATGCCCTGAGGAATTCCATTTGGTTCAGCTAATGAGGACTGGTTGTTTACAACAGACCAGATACTGTCTATACTGTAGATGATATGGGGCATCCCTGGTAGCTGAGATGATAAAAAATCTGCCTGCAAAGCAGCAGACCCAGGTTCAATCCCTGGGTTGGGAAGATTCCTTGGAGAAGGGAATGGAAACCCACTACAGTATTCTTGTCTGGCGAATCCCATGGACAGAGGAGCCTGATGGGCTATAGTCTATGGCATTGGAAAGAGTCAGACATAACTGAGTGACTAACACTTTCACATTACTCAGATGATATAGTAACTATCCTAAAAGACAATCAGGCATTTCCCAGGTGAGTAAGAAGTCTAAGAGAACCAAGCAAAGGCAAACAAGTACAGCCCCTTGAAGTGCATCTGGGTGTGGGGGTCATTGGAGGAGAAGCAAGTTGGGGGTGTGCGTGGAGGAGGCTGGGAAGAGGGTCATTTTTACTCTTTATGTTATTGTTCAGTCATTCAATCATGTCCAACTCTTCGCAATTTCATGGACTACAGCACACCAGGTTCCTCTGTCCTCCACTGTCTCCTAGAGTTTGTTCAAATTCATGTGCATTGAATCAGTGATGCTATTTAAACGTCTAATCATCTGCTTCCCTCTTCTTTTGCCTTCAATCTTTCCCAGCATCAGGGTCATTTCCAATGAGTCGGCTCTTCTAATTAGGTGGCCAGAGTATTGGAGCTTCAGCTATAGCGTCTGTCCTGCCAATGAATATTCAGAGTTGATTTCCTTTAGGATTGACTGGTTTGATCTCCTTGCTGTCCAAGGGATTCTCAAGAGTCTTCTCCAACACCACAGTTCAAAAGCATCAGTTCTTCAGTGCTCAGCCTTCTTCATGGTCCAACTCTCACATACATACATGACTGCTGGAAAAACCATAGCTTTAACTCTATAGACCTTTGTTGGCAAATTAATGTCTCTGCTTTTTATTTATTTTTTTTATCTTTCATTTACAATTTCTTTTATTAACTTCAGCAAGTTGATATATTTAACAGTCCTATTTTAAAATGAAAGATGTTAATTTGAATTAACATAAAATACAGTGTACAAAATATTTCTTTAAAAAATAAGCACATGATCTGATTTGATTATGAATTTATTAATAGGTCAAATAATGATTCTTGATAGATGAGTTGATAATACCACATTCCACCTTCATAATTAAGTATCAAGGGTCTATTCTTATGCAACAACTTCTTTAAGGCTGAGTAAACATGATCTTAATTAAACACATAGATAATGCTGAGGGCTGTTGATTGCTCCAGTAAGGAAAGTAAAATGATGTAGCCTGACCTTAAGAAATTATAAATATGAGAATGTTGACAAATGATAATAGGTAGCAAACATCTAAAAGAGAGGATTGGTTCCCCAAGTCAATATTGTGGAAAGAAATTTGGTTTGGTTTTGAAATGTGTTATTCAAAAGTATTTAGAAATGTTCCTTTCATATATTTTATACAAACTCTCAAATATGTCCACCATATGTTACTTAAAAGTAGGTGAAAATTCCTGTTTAAAGAGTACTGTAACAGAGATATATTCTGAATTAAGAAGAAATTACAATAAATCTGTAATGGTGGTTAAGGGCAGCTCTAGTGTAGGAGGATGGAATTACAGATGTTTCTGCTTTTTAATATACTGTCTAGGTTTGTCATAGCTTTCTTCCGAGAAGCAAGTGTCTTTTAATTTTGTGGCTGTAGTTACTGTCATCAGTGATTTTGGAGCCCAAGAAAATAAAGTCTGTCACTGTTTCCATTGTTTCCCCATCTATTTGCCATGAAGTGATGGGACTGGATGCTGTGATTTTTATTTATTTATTTATTTTAAATGTTGGGTTTCAAGCCAGCTTTTTTACTCTTCTCTTTCACCCTCATCAAGGGGCTCTTTAGTTTCCCTTCACTTTCTGTCATTAGTGTTATTCTCTGCATATCTGAGGTTATTGATATTTCTCCACGCAGTCTTGATTCCAGCTTGTGATTCACCTTGCCTGGCATTTTGCCTGATGTACTCTGCATACAAGCTAAATAAACAGGGTGACAACATACAGCCTTGACATACTTCTTTCCCAATTTGGAGCCAGTCCGTTTTTCCATGTCCGGTTCTAACTGTTGCTTCTTGATCTGCATACAGGTTTCTCAGGAGGCAGGTAAGATGATCTGGTATTCCCATCTTTTGAATTTTCCACAGTTTGTTGTGATCCACACAGCCAAAGGCTTTTGCATAGTCAATGAAGCAGAAGTAGATGTTTTCTGGAATTTCCTTGCTTTCTCTATGACACAGCAAATTTTGGCAATTTGATCTCTGTTTCCTCTGCCTTTTCTAAGCCTAGCTTGTACATCTGAAGTTCTTGGTTCACATACTGCTGAAACCTAGCTTGAAGGATTTTGAGCGTACTTGCTAGCATGTGAAATGAGTGCAATTGTGCAATAGTTTGAACATTCTTTGGCATTGCCCTTCTTTGGGATTGGAATGAAATCTGACCTTTTCTAGTCCTGTGGCCACTGCTCAGTTTTCCAAATTTGCTGAAATAGAGTGCAGCACTTTGACAACAACATCTTTTAGGATTTTAAATAGGATTATTTAGGATTTTAGAATTGTAAATCACTCAACTGAAATTCCATCTCTGCCACTAACTCTGTTGTAGTAATGCTTCCTAAGGCCCACTTGACTTCACACTTCAGGATCTCTCACTCTAGGTGAGTGACCACACCATCATGGTTATCAAGGTCATTAAGACATTTTTTTGTACAGTTCTTCTATGTGTTATTGCCACCTCTACTTAATATCTTCTGCTTCTATTAGGTCTTTACCACTTCTGTCCTTTACTGTGCCCATCCTTGCATGAAATGTTCCCTTGATATCTCCAATTTTCTTGAAGAGATCTCTAGTCTTTCCCATTCTATTATTTTCCTCTATTTCTTTGCATTGTTCACTTATGAAAGCCTTATCTCTCCTTGCTGTTCTCTAGAACTCTGCATCCAGTTGAGTATATCTTTCCTTTTCTCCTTTGCCTTTCACTTCTCTTCTTTCCTAAGCTATTTGTAAAGCCTCCTCAGACAACCGCTTTACCTTCCTGCATTTCTTTTTCTTGGGGATGGTTTTGGTCACTGCCTCCTGTACAATATTATGAACTTCCATCCATGGTTCTTCAGGCACTCCGTCTACCAGATCTAATCCCTTGAATCTATTCTTCACTTCCATTATATAGTAATAAGGGATTTGATTTAGGTCATACCTAAATGGTCTAGTAATTTTCCCTGCTTTCTTCAACTTAAGCCTAAATTTTGCAATAAGGAGCCGATGATCTGAGCCACTGTCGGCTCCTAGTCTTGTTTTTGCTGACTATATAGAGCTTCTCCATCTTTGGCTACAAAGAAGAAATAATTCTGATTTTGGTATTGACCATCTGCTGATGTTCATGTATAGAGCTGTCTCTTGGATTGTTGGCAAGGGTGTTTGCCATGACCAGCATGTTCTCTTTTTACCATTTACCCTGCTTCATTTTGTACTTGAAGGCCAAACTTGCCTGTTACTCCAGGTATCTCTTGACTTCCTCCTTTTGCATTTTCAATCCCCTATGATGAAAAGGATATCTTTTTTTTGGTGTTAGTTCTAGAAGATCTTATAGGTCTTCATAGAATCATTCAACTTCAGCTTCTTCAGCATCAGTGGTTAGATCATAGACTTGGATTACTGTGAGGTTAAATGGCTTCCCTTGGCAATGAACTGAGATCATTGTGTCATTTTTGAGGTTGCACCCCAGTACTACATTTTGGACTCTTCTGTTGACTATGAGGGCTACTCCTTTTTTTTTTTTTTTTTAAGGATTCTTTCCCAAAGTAGTAGATATAATGGTCATCTGAATTAAATTCACCCATTCCTGTCCATTTTAGTCTACTGATTCCTAAGATACCAGTGTTCAGTCTTCCATCTCCTGCTTGACCATGTCCAATTTGCCTTGATTCATGGACCTAACATTCCAGGTTCCTATGCAATATTGTTCTTTACAGCATCATCAGTCTTTCCTTTCACTACCAGACATATCCACAACTAAGCATTGTTTCCCTTTGACCCAGCAGCTTCATTCTTCCTAGAGCTATTATTAATTGCCCTTCACTCTCCCCAGGGGCATATTGGACACCTTCAAACTGAGGGAGCTCATCTTCTGGTGTCATATATTTTTGCCTTTCATGTTGTTCATGGAGTTTTCAGGGCAAGAATACTGGGATGCTTTGTCATTTCCTCCTCCATGGACCATGGTTTGTCTGAACTCTTCATTATGACCCGTCTATCAGTGCGTGGCCCTGTGCAGCATGGCTCAAAGCTTCATTGAGTTATACAAGCGCCTTCCCCATGACAATGCTGTGATTGATGCCCAAAGTACATTCTGTTGGGACTGATTTGAGAGGAGGCCAATGGGCAATTAAGAATTCAGAGCAAATTTAATTGAAGATCCAATCTGTCAAAATTCTGAGCAGGCCAGGGATTTCTTCAGTCACCTCCCAGCTCCCATTTTGGTGATGTTTTTGCTTTGTATCAAATTCCCACAGCCTCACATGTCTGCTTGGCTGGCCTAGTCCTTCCCCCAGGCTTCCCTCCTCCTCTCTTTTGGACCTCACTCCAATCCAAAACATCTCCAGTGCTTCACGGACCTGATCACTGTCCTCCTGCTTCAGGATTGCCCAGCTCCAGGGGGAGCCACTCACACTGTGGTCTTGGAGAATGGTGCCCATCCACACCGCTCAGTGGTGCTGGGGGCACTAGATGTTGCCTTCTTTTGTTTACAAGTTCACACAGGCCTTCTGAGGCCCTGCCCTTTTTCATGGAATTGGTCCCACAGAAAGAAGTTTAGGTTTCTTGGTTGATTATGGAGGAGGGTTTGTTTGTTTGTTTTTTGACTGAGTCAGTCTTCTGTCAGAGGCAGCTTGATTCCATAGTTGGTGAGAGTATAGGCTTTGGAGGAAAACTGAGTTTAATTCCTTACCACCTAAAACTGTACATGAGGGACAAATGCCTTGCTGTTGGTAACTACATTTTCTCTTCTGGAAAATGGGGATAATAATAGTACTTATCTCACTGATAATCCTCGTTGCTGTGAGGATTAAGTAGTTTAATATGATAAAGTTTTTAAGATAGTATCTGTCACATGGAAAGTACTCAAAACCCTCAGAGAATATTATTTGCTCAGCCCTTCCATACCATAAGATTGAGAGCAGGAGGAGAAGAGGGCGACAGAGGATGAGATGTTTGGATAGCATCACTGACTCAGGGGACATGAGTTTGAGCAAACTCCAGGAGATAGTGAAGGACAGGGAAGCCTGGTGTGCTGCAGTCCATGGGGTTGCAAACAATCAGACATGACTGAGTGACTAAACAACAACCTCTCTTCTACATGTAATGTAATTTTCTGCTTTCAAGAGTTGCTTGCTATTTCTGGTATTGTTAATTTGGCCACAAGGAGGAGAGTAATGGTAGATGTGTGCTAGTTAATTTAGTAGCAATGTTCATTTCAGATTTAATTGTGGTCCTGAATGTCTAAATTACCCACAACTTTGGTAATAATTCTTCGCTTAGTAGTTCTTTTTTTTTTTTTCACTTAGTAGTTCTGTTTGGCAAAAAGTTTGATGAAATTCACAGAAGGACAAAAATTAGCTTGATAAAACCGACTCATATCATCAAGCATGAGCATTCTTTGGAATATCTTCACTTAGAGATTCTAAAATCATATATCTAAAGTTAGTCTAGAAGACTGGTGGGAAGAGAAGCATCAAATCTTCTCCCCCTGAAACCGGGGCTCTAGGTCTCCAGGTTGACATCATGGCTGATCTTTTATTTTATGGTCAGTGAAATTCAGGCTTGGCCTTGTGATACCATGCACAAGCCTAATTGTGCTTCGTAGTGCACCACATAAGCAGGATTGATTTGAAGAAGAAATTAGCCCAATATCAGGAGCTTCTTGTTTCATATTAAACTTTGAAAACCAATTGGAAGAAACTTAGTCAAATCTCTGCAGAACACATTTTATTGACAGTTTATTGCAAAGAGGGCTCACTCCGATTTTTATGTTAATGTTAGTTATGGAACAATGTCAGATTTCAGAGGGAGCACACAGAATGTCTAACCTATTTTCAAAAAACAGGTCAAATTCAGCATCTGGAGGATAACTTGCAATTTTGTTGAAAATAATTGAACAAGTTTAACATAAAATTCAGTAATGGGATCAGGGTATTCTAAGTTTAAAATTCTGAGATAAATGGCCCAAGGCTCTTGTCAGCTGTCATTATTGCCAAGTCCAAGAGGGTTCCTGGGTTTCCATTTTCCAGAGTGTATCTGTCTTGTTAAAAGAAGATTGTGTTGAATCACTTGTCTTGGTATTTCTTTAGAAAGACATTTTCAAAAAAATAATAGAGGTCTTGCCACTCTAAGAAGTGAGGTTTGCTAAAGTGTGGTAGAAGGAAAGTGGACTATAGAGGTGGTTTGAGCTTACTGCTTCTAGGAAGAAGAAAAAAGAGAGGGAGATGGAGAGAGTCTTAAGTCATGTTCCCCGGAAGCAGACCCAGAGAGAAGGTTCATGTGTGAGTAAGTGATGCATTCAAGGCAGTAGCCAGGGAGATGGGGAAGGAAGCGGGGGGCCTCAGGAGGAAGGTGAATACCTTTCCACCCCCAACCCTCCAGAGGAACTTGAGGGTTTGTCTCAACCCACAGCAAGGCTGCTGAGGCTCTCATATTCCTGACCAATTTGTTATTCGTTAAGGACCATGACTGCAGCCGTGAAATTAAAAGGCACTTGCTCCTTGGAAGAAAAGCTATGACAGACCTATTAAAAGCAGAGATATCACTTTACTGACAAAGGTCCGCATAACCAAATTTATGGCTTTTCCATAGTCATGTTTGGACGTGAAAGTTGGACCATAAAGAAAGCTTACTGTCCAAGGAAGTCTCAAGAGTCTTCTCCACAGTCTTGATGCCTTCGAACTGTGGTGCTGGAGAAGACTCTTGAGAGTTCCTTGGACAGCAAGGAGAGCAATCCAGTCAATCCTAAAGGAAATCAACTCTGAATACTCATTGGAGGGACTGATGCTGAAGCTCCAGTACTCTGGCCACCTGATTAGAAGAGCCAACTCATTGAAAAGACCCTGATGCTGGGAAAGATTGAAGGCAGAAGGAGAAGAGGGAAACCAATGATGAGATGGTTGAATGGCATCATTGACTCAGTGGAAACGAGTTTGAGCAAATGCCAGGAGATAGTGAAGGACAGGTAAACCTGGTGTGCTGCAGTCCCTGGGGTCTTTGCGACCCCAGGGAGAGAGTTACATTAATCTTATTCCTAACCCTCCAGTAAGGGGAAGGGGGTTAGGAACTAGGGACACACATTCACAGACAAGTCTACTTTCTAGGCTTGTAGGTGAAGTAGACTCTGGGAACTCTTTCAGAGAAGCCCCTTCAGTGCTGGCTGTTGAAGGTGAAAGCCAAGGAGCTGACTTAAAGCATAAAGGTGACCCCAGTGGACCTGCACAAAGTGCTGACCTCATCCACCACAGAGAAGAAAAGGAAAGGAGCTGGGGCGCCTTGACTTTCTCCCTGACTCCCCACTCCCTGGGCCAAGCTTTAATGCGGGTGCCTCTAGTAACTGGATATGAGGGAACCATGCAGGACAGAGCCGCGTCTCCTCTGTCTTCCACAGAGCACGGAAGATGTCTGCATGTTCCCACACACAGGCGGACAGCACCGTGTCGGGGGCAGTGGGGAGGCGGCAGACCCTAGGGGACAGCAGGGTCCCAGTGAGAACTGCAGTGAACACAGGAGCAAGGCAGCAGGGAGGGCTGCGAGGTCACAAGGCCAGCACACGGCAATGCAGGTGAAATTGAGCTTTGCTGGAAGGCATCCCCGAGCATAGACAAGGCCAAGCTGAAGGGCTTGGTGCCCTTTCTTCTTGGTGTTCTAGTTTGGGCTCCTGTTTGGTAGGCTTCTCCCCATCTTGGACAGTAAGATGCATCAGGGCCGAGCCTGGAGGAGGTGAGAAAAGGATCAAGTGCTTTGGCCTAGTTCTGTGTTAGTCGTTCAGTCACGTCTGACTCTTTGCTACCCCATGGACTCTCGCCTGCCAGTCTCCTCTGTCCATGGAATTCTTCAGGCAAGAATACTGGAGTGGGTTGCCATTTCCTTCTCCAGGGGATCTTCCTGGCCCAGGAATTGAACCCAGGTCTCCTGCATTGCAGGCAGATTCTTTACGATCTGAGCCACCAGGGAAGACCTAGACTTGAAATTCACAGGTGAGAGATAAAAGGGACTTCAGAAATCATCAGAGGAGGAAGGGGGAAGGCAGAAGCGCACCCCTGCCATAAGGGGGAAAAGTGCATCTAGGCTTAGGCTCCTTCTCCTGAGTGATGTGGGGGTAGGGGCAAAGGAATGGATGACTGGAGGGTGAGGAATAAGGTTAGTGTAATGTCTCCTGTGTCCATTTTTGCAAAGCCTTCCTCCTCTGGTTGACCTTAGATGCCTTACTCAGAAAACTATGGCCCTTCACCGCGGCCAGCTTCATCTAACATAAAACTGTTCCAACATCTCATTTTCCTCGATGCTCTGATATCAACTGGCTGACTTTCCAAATCATTGACAGCAAGGTATTAATAGCTTCCTCTCGCACACATAGCTTAATGGGCTTCCTTTCCCAAGGTTATCTGCAGAGGAGAAGGGTACAGTCCTTTTGTCTTTGAAAACTCATTTTAAACATTATTGTAAAGATAGCCCAGATTCATTTTAGAAAATTTGTTGTTGTTCAGTTGCTTAAGTCATGTCTGACACTTTGCAACCCCATGGACTGCAGCACTCCAGGCCTCCCTGTCCTTCACTATCTCCTGGAGTTTGCTCAAACTCAATGTCCATTGAGTCAGTGATGCTGACTAACCATCTCATCCTCTATTGCCCCCTTCTTCTCCTGCCCTCAGTCTTTCCTAGCATCAGGGTATTTTCCAATGAGTTGGTTCTTCACATCAGTTGGCCAAAATATTGGTGCTTCAGCATCAGTCCTGTAGAAAAATAAAAAAAAAGAAATACCAACAGTTCTACAACCCAGAGAAAACCATTGTTTATGTTTTGGTGTGATTCCTTCTCGTCTTTTTATCAATTCATAAATACTGAAGACTTATTTGCATTTCAACAGAAAAACTTGAGGGAGGCAGTTGAAGTTCTCAGCCAAAGGAATAAGTTAGTGCCAGGGATATGTGTTAACCCCTCTCTGGACATTGACTCAGTTGATGCATGGGGCAGGAGTGAGTCTGGTCAACAGCCTGAGACTTTATCCCCTGTTGAACTGGCTTAGGCCTGGGCGTTAGACAGGTCAGATTATAGGCTTGGAGACTTTGGAGAGTAGGCGTTTAAATATAAAGATGTAGCGGAGGCAGATGGGAGCCAAAGTTGGAGCAACCCCCAAACTGAGCTCACAGTAGATTTTCTGGCCTGGAAAGGAATCTGAGTCAACTTTTGTTTAACTGGTGACAGAGGCCCTGTTGTACTTGCTTTTGTTCATACACTACACTAAATCTTAAAGATTCAGAAACTCTTAAGACAATTCTTGTGCCTTTTGTAGCTGTAAAAACTCACTGTGTTCAAGGAATGGGCAGGTTACATGTCACAGGCTGAGTACTTCTGGATGCAGATTCTAGGATGGAATTTAGTGAGCAAAACATTAATTGGTAAGTGACCTGGAGAATAACACCCATGGGAGGGAGGGAAGGAAAGGAAGCAGAACTGGAAAGAAGGTGGTGCGTTACGATGCATGCTGAGAGCCTCATCCAAACTCAGGGCAGTTCTGAGGTGAGAATGACCCATCAGACCCATCCTGTATTGGGCCAAGATGGCCTGACCTTTCTCCCTTTCTTGTCTCCATCAGTCTTTGGATGGGAACTGCCCTGGAAGAGGAAGAGGTGTGATCTAGGGACAGGTAGCTCCCTGCCACTGAGGCTAACCCTGAAGGAGCTGACAGTTGCTTGTGACAGACAAGTCCTTCCATGAGAGGGGAGCTGGACAGTTCATCTTAGTGTC
Source organism: Dama dama (assembly GCF_033118175.1). NCBI lineage: Eukaryota > Metazoa > Chordata > Mammalia > Artiodactyla > Cervidae > Dama > Dama dama. The sequence goes on from NC_083701.1 coordinate 37,112,720, forward strand.
CGTCAATTATGTAGGTGAGATTAAGACAAAGCGGTATGTTGGGGAGGGTGGTGAACTTGTGGAGCAGGCTGCAGGTGATGGCCAAAGTCAAATTTAATTCATGGAAGTGCTGGGCTGGCCAAGCAAAACACATTTTGGGGTAGATTCTGGACTTGTCCTCTTGTCTAGAGCCTCTCTGCTCCAGAAAGAAGGAAATGTCTCAGCTCCAGCACTTGCTGGCTGTGAGACCTAGGACAGGACAATCTCTCTGTGCTTCAGCTGACTCATCCTAAAAAAAAAAAAGGGAATAATAATTACATCTACTTCAAAGAGTTTGTTATAAGAATTACATGTAATCTGTAATAAAACACTAAGCAGGGCATATTGTTATTAATAACAATGTTATTTGCTTTTATGGTATTGATGATACTAGTTATTACCTTCAGGTTACCTAAAAGTTCCTGGTGTTGATGACTCTGTGACCCTCAAGTCTTAATCTCAGCCATGTCTCCTGGCCTCAAAATCTATTCTCTTCGCCTACTGGATTTTCCTATCTGATTCCAATTCACCTGAAAGTCAATGTTCTCAAATAGAACTTATGACCTGTATCACCTCCCTAACCCCTGGCTTTCTGCATTCACCATCTCTCCAATCTCTTCCATGTATTTCTTTCTTTCTTTTGAAGTGTTTGTTTGTTTGGCTGTGCTGGGCCTTAGTTTTGGCACTCAGGAATTTTAGCTTTAGCATGTGGGATCTAGTTTGCCAACCAGGGATTGAACCTGGACCCCCCTGCATTGGGAGCGTGGAGTCTCACCCATTGGACCACCAGGGAAGTCACATTTTCTGTGTATTTCACAGTCACCCAATATTGTCTTCCCTTCTCTCCTTTTTTCCCCAGATTCCACCCAGGCCTCCTTCCCCATTCCATCTTCTGAAGTGTTTCTGGAAACCTCCTCTTTTCCATGACTGATTTTGGCTTTCACCCTTCTATCCACCTCTGATGAACTCAATTTCATTTTCCAGGTGGCTGCTAAGGAGATTATTTCCATACACAACCACAGTAACCTTCTCATTTGTTCCAGCAGAAGTGCTAAACTTCTCAGACGGCTTTTTGTGATCTGGATTTGACCTACACTCCAAACCTTGTCTTTAACCACCTCCAACCAATATGCAACCAATTCCATAACCTGAGTCCTTGCGGCAAGGCTGGCATGTCTGCAGTTTCACGAATGTGGCTTTCTCAAGAAGGCTGCCTCCACCCTTGCCCACCCTCCTGGAGAATTTTAAATTATCTGTAAATTCTAAGTTCGTTTATCTCCTTGTCTCTGATGTGTCTCTCCTGATCAAGTTCAGGCATTGTCTTTTTTTAAATAATTCTCTATCATTCATCTATTTAAAATTTATTTTTTCAGTAAATACTCACTGAGTTCCCATCAAATGCCGAGCAATCTGTTCAATGCAGCTGTTATAATGAGTTATTTGTTATATGTCTAGCTAGTAAAGTTATGAGGTCTGGGGTAGTGGCTCTCTTAATCTTGCATCCCTTGTATCTAGCTTAGTTCTTTGCATGTAATAGGTGCTCAATTTATGCTGTTTGTATAAATCAAAATAATATGATAGGATTTTCAAAATACACAATCAGGACAGATGGTCTGGCAAAGTATGTTTTTCTTATTAGTAGGTATATTTATATAGATTCTTATTAAAATATTATTTTTTTCTGTTGGTCATGTTGAAAAAAAAAAACACAAAGACATAGACCAGGACAAGTCTTCCTAGTTGGTTGCTATTTAGTTGCTCAGTCCTGTCCAACTATTTGTGACCCCATGGACTGCAGCACTCCAGGCTTCCCTGTCCTTCACCCTCTCCTGGAGCTTGCTCAAACTCATGTTCATTGAGTTTGGTGATGCCATCCAACCATCTTGTCCTCTGTTGCCCCCTTCTCCTCCTGCCCTCAATCTTTCCAAGCTTCAGGGTCTTGTCTAGTGAGTTGGTTGTTTGCATCAGGTGGCCAAGAGCTTCAGTTTTAACATCAGTCCTTCCAAAGAATATTTAGGATTGATTTCCTTTAGAATTGACCGGTTTGATCTCCTTGCAGTCCAAGGGACTCTCAAGAGTCTACTCCAACACCACAGTTCAAAAACATCAATTCTTCGGCACTCAGCCTTCTTTATGGTCCAACTCTCACATCCATACATGACTACTGGAAAAAGTAATGTCTCTGATTTTAATACACTGTCTAGGTTTGTCATAGCTTTTCTTCCAAGGAGAACACATCTTTTAATCTCATGATGGCAGTCACTGTCCTCAGAGATTTTGGAGCCCCCCAAAATAAAGTCTCTCACTGACTCCCCATCTATTTGCCATGAAGTGATGGGACCAGATGCCACAATCTTGTTTTTTGAATGTTGAGTTTTAAACCAGCTTTTTCTCTCCTCTTTCACCTTCATCAAGAGGCTCTTTAGTTTCTCTTCGTTTTCTGCCATAAGGGTGGTATCATCTACATATCTGAGATTATTGATATTTCTCTCACCAATCTTGATTCCAGCTTGTGTTTCATCCAGTCTGACATTTCACATGATGTACTCTGCATATAAGTTAAATAAGCAAGGTGACAGACAATACACAGTCTTGACGTACTCCTTCTCCTATTTGGAACCAGTCAGTTGTTCCATGTCTGATTCTAACTGTTGCTTCCTGACCTGCATACAGATTTCTCAGGAGGCAGGTAAGGTGGTCTGGTATTCCCATCTCTTTAAGTATTTTCCAGTTTGTTGTGATGCATACGGTCAAACACTTTCATTGAGTTAGTGTAGCAGAAGTAGATGTTTTTCTGGAACTCTCTTGCTTTTTTGATGATCCATTAGATGTTGGCAATTTGATCTCTGGTTCCTCTGCCTTTTCTAAATCCATCTTGAACATCTGGGCATTCTCAGTTCGCGTACTGTTGAAGCCTTGCTTGGAGAATTTTGAACATTACTTTGCTAGCATCTGAAATGAGTGCAATTGTGCGGTAGTTTGAACATTCTTTGGCATTGCCTTTCTTTGGGATTGTAATGAAAACTGACCTTTTCCAGCCCTGTGGCCACTGCTGAGTTTTCCAAATTTGTTGGCATATTGAGTGCAGCACTTTCACAGCATCATCTTTTAGGATTTGAAATAGCTCAGCTGGAATTCCATCACCTCCACTAGCTTTGTTCATAGTGATGCTTCCTAAAGCCCACTTTACTTTACATTCCAGGATGTCTGGCTCTAGGTGAGTGATCATACTATGTGGTTATCTGGGTCATGAAAATCTTTTTTGTATAGTTCTTCTATGTCTTCTTGCCACCTCTTTTTAATATCTTCTGCTTCTGTTAGGTCCATACCATTTCTGTCCTTTATTGCTCCCATCTTTGCATGAAATGTTCCCTTGGTATCTCTAGTTTTCTTGAAACAATCTCTAGTCTTTCCCATTCTATTGTTTTCCTCTGTTTCTTTCTACTGATCACTTTAGGAAGGCTTTCTTATCTCTCCTTGCTATTCTTTGGAAATCTGCATTCAGATGGGTATATCTTTGTTTTTCTCATTTGCTTTTCGCGTCTCTTCTTCTCTCAGCTATTTGTATTATAAGGCCTCCTCAGACAACCATTTTGCCTTTTTGCATTTCTTTTTCTTGGGGACCCTAACTGGTATACTCTGATTGTAGAGTCACTTTCTTTGAGCTGAATTTGAGTTCTCCTGAGACCTTGGTTTTCTATTGTTGTTATTTAGTCACTCAGTTGTGTCCCGCTCTTCGCGAGCCGGTGGAATGTAGCCCACCAGGCTTCTCTGTCATGGGATTCTCCAGGCAAGAACACTGGAACAGGTTGCCATTTCCTTCTCCAGGCGATCTTCCCAAGAGGGATCGAACCCAAGTCTCCTCTGTCTGTGGCAGGCAGATCCTTTACCACTGAGCCACTGGTGAAGTTCATGAGAACTAGGCTCCTTCCTCACAAATGCCCTATTCCTTTAAGGGCTGATGGTTTGTCCTGGTGCAGGAGCAGTGGAGATGCTGTTTTTTCCCATGGTTTTCTAAGAATCCACATTTATATTACATCATTTTATTGCAGCTGATTCCACAACAGAAAAGCATTTCCTTCTCTCCTACTTCACCTTTATTCTTCAGTCCTTGAACTTGTCTCTGAATGTGCAGGCTATTTCGAGATCTTCTTTCATCCTAGGTTCACTGTGGCACCCCAAACTGGCCAGCCATTTGAGGTGGAATGGCTGGAAAGGAGCCCTGATGAGCTCTATTTATATTCAGAACCTCTCTGGCTCCCACCTCAGGACACAGAGCCCAAGCAAAGTGGATCCTACCTATGATTACTTTCAAGACACTGCTTCATTCTTCCCAGTGGTCAGAGTCTCAGACTGAGGCACCCAGGTGGCTTATTTCAACTGTGAGCTCTTGTGTTTCTGGGACAGAGGTGTGGAGGAAGCCATCATGTGGGGTAGATGGTGGTATTCAAAGGCCCAGAAATATCTGGTCTTATTTTTTTTCCCAACAGAACTATCAGTATGGAGAGACACAGAACTTGGAAGTTGCTATACATGTGGCATAACTAATTAGTGATTTATGGAACTTTGAGAGCGCTGCGAGTTCTGTAACAAGATGACATTTGTATTAAAAATGATCTCAGGCTGGGGAAATGTACTAGACGTGCAGTTTATATAAGGAAAGAACATCCTTCTCTCCCTGATACAGGCGTCTGCTGCTTTTAGAAAGTAGTTGGGCTTTCTTTGATGGACAGAGACCAGTTCACATCTTATCTGTAATGCTGTCATCAAGAACCAAAGTTTCTAATTGATTGTTATCAAATCATAATGTGTACTTGTGAGGGAGTTTACTCCTCACAAACTAATGCATTTTAAAAAGCTTTTTATTTTGTATTGGGGTATAGCCGATTACCAGCATTGTGACAGTCTCAGGTGGACAGCAGAGGGACTCGGCCATACATATACATGCATCCATTCTCCCCCAAACTCTCCTCACATTCAGGCTGCCACATAGCATTGAGCAGAGTTCCTGGTGCTATACTGTGGGTCCTTGTTGGTTATCCGTTTTAAATATAGCAGTGTGTACCCTTCCATCACAGACTCCCTAACGATGCCTTCCCTCCATTCTTCACCTGCCGACAACCATAAATTCAGTCTCTGAACCTGTTTCTCTTTCTCTGTCTGACTTATTTCACTCAGGACAACCAAGTGAAGGCATTTATAACTTATAACTCAGTTGTTCTGGCCAAAAGTGGGTAGCTGCATCATGTGGTGATCTGGTCGTCTTTTTCATAGATATTGATCACTATCAAATTCATTTCAGGTCAAGATCTATTGATTCTGTCTCTGAATTTAAAAGTGCCTGCCATTTGGAAATTTTATAAGTCATGATTACTAAATCTTTATCAATTTAAATAATTTTTTTTCCAGTGGGTTTTGTCGTACATTGATATGAATCAGCCATAGATTTACACGTATTCCCCATCCCGATCCCCCCTCCCACCTCCCTCTCCACCCGATTCCTCTGGGTCTTCCCAGTTTTAAAAAGTCTCTTCAGGACTCATTTATTCCTTCTGGGAAACCCTTGCATTGTTTTCTTTAAGGGGAGTCAAATTCAGATAAATTTCTTATATTGCCCTTTATGTTTTAGGGTCAAAGGGGAGGGGATGCCTTTTACTTTTTTTTTGTTTTTAAATTTAAGTTTTTAGTAGATAATACATGTATCTGGTATAAAATACATAAAATACAAATCCTATACAGTGAAAATTAAGCCTTCAAGAAAATTAAACCACCCAGTTTTTTCTATGCCTACCTAGAACTATCTCATTTTCAGCATGGATTTCCAGAAATACTCAATGCATGTCAAAAATATATAGTATATGTCATATGTTTTTTAATGTGAAGAATAAAGCATGCTTTTTCCTTTCATTTAGTATCTCTGGGAAATGATAGTAAGCATTGCTGCTCATTAATTATTTCCAGTTCTCCTTTGGCTAATTAGCAGGAATGCACTTCTCTGGCCCTTTGCAGTTAGTCATGATCATATGACTTGCTTTAACCAATGAAGTGTAATCAGAAGTGACATATGTCACTTCTGGGTAGAAAGACTTTAGAGGAGGTCATAATTCTCTTTATCTCTCTTCCTCCTGCCACTATGATTATGATGTTCTAGCTGGTGAACCCACGTCCTTGAAGTATATGGAGCAGGACATTCCCCTGCTTAAGGAATGCCTATTTTATGATTGCAAAATGAAGTTTTATTGTGATAACCTGCTGAAATATTGGGGTTGTTTGTTACTGCAATGACCCAGACCGTCCTGGCTGACACAGAGTACTTTATTAGTATGTACGGAATCCTCAGTCTTTTCAGCAGATGCACAGTAATCTGTTGTTTGCTGCGTGCTCTGCTAAGCTGCTTCAGTCATGTCCGACTCTTTGCGACCCTGTGGACCACAGCCCACCAGACTCCTCTGTCCGTGAGATTCTCCGGACAAGAATACTGGAGTGGGTTGCCATGCCCTTCTCCAGGGGATCTTCCCTAACTAGGGGTCAAACCTGTGTCTTTTATGTCTCCTGCATTGGCAGGCGGGTTCTTGGCCACTACCACCACCTGGGAAGCCCAATCTAGTTTTTGGAGATAACAGTATGTAACTAGTTGCCTATGACAGACATCTGATGTGTTTCCAGTATTTTGTCATTATAAACAACGTGGCAGTGAATACCACAGCCAATTATGTTGTAGGGCTGGATCCTTTATTCGTTCATTCATTCAGCTGCATAGGGTCTTAGTTGCGGCACACAGGATCTTTCAGTTGTGACATGTGGGATCTAGTTTCCCTGACCAGGAATGGAACCCAGGGTCCCTGTATTGGGAGTGTGGAGTCTTAGCCACTGGACCACCAGGGAAGTCCCAGGGCTGGATACTCTTGATTATTATTCTTCCTTGAATAAGGTGAGATCTTCTTAAAACGGATCTTTGCCGAAGTTGTGTGTGTGTGTGTTGGAAAGGGATTATATAGTGGTGGGAGTCAGGTCATATTCAGGCTAGCAAGAATCTATCCTGTTTCTCATTTTTCATGAGATAGGGTTATAGGTTCATGTAGCCTTTACTCCCTTTTAACTAGCAAGTATGAGCAATTGTATCTAACCAGCCTTATAGACACTTTGTACGCTACAAGTATGGCGTGATTATTGATTTCTCGCTTAGCTCTGCCTCCCCCGCTTCTCCTTGGTGCCATTACTGATTCACAGAGCTTTGCAAAATCAGGAATTACTGGTCTTGCCCACTTGTGTGTGTCACCTCTTTTAAAGGGTCTGTGCTTTGCTATTCTGCTGAGGTTAGCGGTCACAGGCATGCTCTTGTGGTATCTTTCTACCCTCCTGTTTGATGCTCTCTGAGTTTGGCATCTTCTCCTCATTTTGTGTCCTGGGACACTTATGTCTTCTGGTGTCATCGAAGATGTAGTTTGATTTATATTTCCTGTTGTCTTTGTTTTACAGTGATTTCCAGGAGAAGGGGCAGTGTCAGCATTCTTGCGTCATTTTAAAACTAGAAGTGTCCTCCAATTTTTTGAAATACTAATTTTCTGGTTGTTGCTCACTCCTTTTAACCTGTGCTGAATCTAAGAAAGTTCGCTGGAATTTAAGCACCTGACAGATTTTTTTTTAATTGTAATGCAAGCACCTGGCATTAAGCTTTTTATTGGCCAGGCATCCACTTTAAGTACACTTATCTCAAACAACCACACTGCCAGCTACACAACCAGATAAAGAGCTAACAACGTGACCTACCTGTGAAGTCGTCTTTCTGTAAAAGCGCTGGTTGACTGAGATCACTGACCATTTCGACCAACTGCAGTGCTTCAGTTGCCACTCTTATTTTTTTTTTTGTAATTTAAAAAGATGATTTATTTTTGGCTATGCTGGGTTTTCATTGCTGCTCAAGCGAAGAGTGGGGGCTACTTTCTAGCTGTGGCTCACTGGCTTCTCATTGCAATGGCTTCTCTTGTTGTGGAAGCAAGGGTTCCAGGCACACGGGCGTCAGTAGTTGTGGCTCCCCGACTCTAGAGCGCAGGTTCAGTAGTTGTGGCGCGCAGGCTTAGCTGTTCTGTAGCATGTGAGATCTTCCCAGATCAGGGATCGAACCCATATCTTCTGCATTGGTAGGTGGACTCTTACCACCGAGTCACCAGGGAAGCCCAGTTTCCACTCTTATATTTTAAATTCATCAGCAAAGAGTGAGCTCAAGAAACCCTAGGCATTTTCCCCTTGACCCCGATAGATGCAGAACCCTGCTTCTCTGTCTCCCACTCCCCCTCTCCCCCGCCACTGTGTGGTTCCAGGCATGCCTTGTATCCTCCAAGATCTGTGAGTAATAAACTTGTTTTTTTCCCCAAAGTTCCCTGATGTTGCTGAGGTTCATCTTACAATCTTAATCAGAGCCACAAGGGCCCAGTCCAGCCACAGCAGTCAGAAAAGGGAACTGTTTGTGGGAGCTTGCCTTGATAGCATCCCTATTGGTGGCTGAGAATGACACAGAACATTCCTGCAACTTGGTTGGAGGGTTATTTAACAGTATGAATTTTGTAGCTGATGAGTTGTAGAAGATCAGCAAGCTTGTATAGACTAAACTACCATATTGAGTTTACTTGTTGCTGACAGCATAATGCTTTCTCTGCTAAACGCAAGAGTCAGGGTAACTTCTCCTCTTGCCCTCGATCTTTCCCAGCATCAGGGTCTTTTCTAATGAGTCTGCTCTTCACATCAGTGGCCAAAGTATTGGAGCTTCAGCTTTAGCGTCAGTCCTTCCAATGAATATTCAGGACTGATTTCCTTTAGGATTGACTGGTTTGATCTCCTTGTAGTCCAAGGGACTCTCAAGGATTCTCTCCAGCACCACAGTTGTTTTTTTTTTTTTAATTGGAGGCTAATTACTTTCCAATATTGTAGTGGTTTCGCCATACACTGACATGAATCAGCCACGGGTGTAACTGTGTTCCCCATCCTGACCCTCCCTCCCACCTCCCTCCCCATCCCATCCCTCAGGGTCATCCCAGTGCACCAGCCCTGAGCACCCTGTCTCATGCATCGAAACTGGACTGGCGATCTGTTTCACATATGATAATATACATGTTTCAATGTCATTCTCCCAAATCATCCCACCCTCGCCCTCTCCCACAGAGTCCAAAAGACTGTTCTATACACCTGTGACTCTTTTGCTGTCTTGTATATAGGGTTATTGTTGCCATCTTTCTAAATTCCATATATATGCATTAGTATTGGTGTTGTATTGGTGTTTTTCTTTCTGGCTTACTTCACTCTGTATAATGGGCTCCAGTTTCATCCTCCTCATTAGAACTGATTCAAATGAATTCTTTTTAAAGGCTGAGTAATATTCCATGGTGTATATGTACCACAGCTTCCTTATCCATTCATCTGCTGATGGGCATCTAGGTTGCTTCCATGTCCTGGCTATTATAAACAGTGCTGTGATGAACATTGGGGTGCACGTGTCTCTTTCAGATCTGGTTTCCTTGGTGTGTATGCCCAGCAGTGGGATTGCTGGGTCATATGGCAGTTCTATTTCCAGTTTTTTAAGAAATCTCTACACTGTTGTCCATAGCGGCTGTACTAGTTTGCGTTCCCACCAACAGTGTAAGAGGGTTCCCTTTTCTCCACACCCTCTCCAGCATTTATTGCTTGTAGACTTTTGGATAGCAGCCATTCTGACTGGCATGAAATGGTACCTCATTGTGATTTTGATTTGCATTTCTCTGATAATGAGTGATATTGAGCATCTTTTCATGTGTTTGTTAGCCATCTGTATGTCTTCTTTGGAGAAATGTCTGTTTAGTTCTTTGGCCTGTTTTTTGATTGGGTTGTTTATTTTTTTGGAATTGAGCTTCAGGAGTTGCTTGTATATTTTTGAGATTAATTCTTGTCACTTGCTTCATTTGCTATTATTTTCTCCCATTCTGAAGGCTGTCTTTTCACCTTGCTTATAGTTTCCTTTGTTAGCACCACAGTTTGAAAGCATCAAATCTTTAGTGCTCAGCCTTCTTTATGGTTCAACTCTCACATCCATATATGACTACTGGAAAAACTATAGCTTTGACTCTACAGACAAAGCAAGAGGATAGGGAAAAAGCTAGTGCTAATCAGCTATATCGACTCCATAGTTAATTTTTTCTTTAATCTTTTTCAAGACCAACAGTAACATTTTAGAGCGTGTAAATGATTTATTTACAGCATTTCCTAAATCAGACTGTGATCCTCACTAGAAATAAGTAGAAAATGCTAGCAATCCTGCATATGACCTTGAGGGTAGCAGTTAGACTTTTTTCACGGTGTGATCCAAGAAATAACAATAGAGTAAATGACTTCCATGGGACATCTTTTGTTTGTGTTCACTGGCATTCTGTCTAGAAGATGTCTTTCCCCAGCCCATGTCCAAGGAAAATTATGTTAGCATCATGGCAGCAGCACCATCAAGAAGATGTTCTTCAGTCACTGAAGCAGATAACTTCTGAGTCAGCACTGAACTCACATAAGACACATAGGCCTCCTTATGTTCCCACATAGACAGTATATTCTGTCCAACACCTAGAAAAGACTGGAATAACTTTAATTGAATAAATGCAGTCACTCATTCTGTACTTGAGCAATTGCCCTCTTTGCTTTCTTGACTCTGAGAACTTAAGAGTAGAATAAAGGTCTGATTTGCTGGGGGCAGTGACTGAGGAAAAATGACATTAGCTTTCTTCTTGCCCTCCTATTTCAGAGTCTGCCTCACCTCTGCCCAAACTCAAGTCCACAAGCACTGGGGTATTCATTTCACTGTCCCAGAGTATGTTATATTGGAGTATAGCAGTATGGTCTATATTCTACCTGTGTCCCTTCAGCATCACTGTTTTTAAGCAGACAGCTGCTGCTTTTGAACAACCTGTAACTCTCTGAGTGACCCTTTCTCTGGCTACAGGAGTGTGCTTGGCCCCTACACGGGGTGGGCCAGAAGCGCTGGAAAGTCTGTGCTACCAGGAGCAGGTGAGAGCTGCTTGCCCCTCGCCCCTCCCTTGGGGGTTGTACACCCTGAGTTGAGATCTATGAAGTTTCCCAGATTTTCCAATGGGGATGAGCTGCACTGGCCCAAGGTGATAACCAGCTCATTAACATACCTATCTCAGCTTCCTCCCCTTCTCTGTCTCATTTCTCTACTCCCTGTTGGTACTTCCTGGGATCACTTCCCAAACAAGCTCCTTATAATCAGTCCTATGTCAGGCTCTTCATTTAGGGGATTCCAATCGTAGACAGTTGATATGAGGAGTGGTCTGTAGGGAGCAGGGGCTTTCCAGGTGGTGCAGTGATAAAGAAGCCACCTGCCACTGTAGGGGATGCAGGAGACATGGGTTTGATCCCTGGGTCAGGAAGATCCCCTGGAGAAGGAAATAGCAACCCACTGCAGAATTCTTGCCTGGAGAATCCCATGGACAGAAAAGCCTGATGGGCTACAGTCCATGCGGTTGCAAAGAGTCACACATGACTGAGCATGCATGCACGTATGTGTGTTAGGAAACGGAGTCTTAGGAGGAAAACCTGAAGTTGGATAATTCTCTGGCCAGTGGCAACAGGTCCAAATGCTGGGGTTCATGTGGTGGTGATAACCCCTGGGGTCCTGTAGCAGCATATATATTAAAACCAGGGCTAGCCTGGGGTGGGGAGTAGGAAGAAGGAGACGGATAGCCTATACAGTCGTCCTGATGCTTGGAAGATGTGGCATAATGGTGATTAGTTGTCTGGGGTTCATGGCCATGGACATCCTGAGGGAAGAAAATGGCCTATTCAAACTAGTCAATCATCAACTAAAGGTACAGTGTGAAAGCTCACCTTTATGGCAGTATTTCAATAGACCCTTATCTTCTGGAGTTAAAAGGTAGATTGTGCTGAAAATCAGACACAAGATTTGATTGTAAATGTGATAGAAATACAACCCTAAAAAGTCTCTGGTGCAGTTTGTAAAGAATCCGCCTGGCAATGCAGGAGACACAAGAGACTTGGGTTCAATCCCTGGGTCAGGAAGATCCCCTGGAGTAGGATGTGGCAACCCACTCCAGTATTCTTGCCTGGAAAATTCCATGGACAGAGGATCCTGGCAGGCTACAGTCCATGGAGTTGCAAAGAGTTGGACATGACTGAGCACACACTTCTATATATGTCTGTATTAAAATTAAGGTTCCTCATTTTAGGAGGTGGGAAGAGGTGGGACCCCAAGGTCTGGGATGAGGATATTAGGGTTTAAACTCTGGAATCCCCTTGACTGCCATTGCTGGCTGGCAGAAGTGGAAAAGAGTAGCCTCTGGGTGCATTCATGTCTCACGGCTGCTATGACAAGTTGCCACAAAGAGGGGACCTTAAACAGAAATTTATTCTCTCACACTTCTGGAGGCCAGAGTCTGAAATCAATCGTTGGTTCCTTCTCACAGGCTTTAAGAAAGAAGCTGTGGCAAGGCTCTCTCCTAGCTTTGGATGGTTGCTGGGAATCCTTGGCATCCCTTGGCTTTTAGATGCATCATACCCTTCTTTGTTTCTGTCTTCACATGGTGCGTGCCACTTCTGTGTCTGTGTGTCTTGTATTCTCATAAAGGCACCATTCATAGTGGATCAGGGTCCACCCTAATCCAGGATGAACTCACCTTAACTTGATCACCTCTGCAGAGTCCCTATTTCCAGATAAGCTCACATCCTCAGATGCTGGGTGTTAGGACTCCAACCTGGTTTTGAGAGGACATGATTCAGCCTGTAACATCGGCAGACCATGCAAAAGACTCTCCTGAGATGGAGAGTCCACAAGATGATCCTGTGCTTCTCAAGACCTACCTCTCCTCATCGCTCCTAGACCAGCAACTAGGGTGACATTTCAACATGACAAGTGGGGGAAGACTTTCTCCTGTATGAGAAACCAAGAAGAGTTCAATAAAAGAGCAGCAGGACAGGGCTCATGTGTTCCAGCATGAACAGGAAGAGTTAAGTCTGGGAATTGAAAGTTTGAACCAGGAGGGCAGGACATAAGAGACAGTGTTTGAGACATGGAACAGAGAGTTTAATATGTTGGCAAGGGTACCTTGGAGCCAGTTGTCACATATAGATGGGATCATGTCTTGCAGCTTGAGAATAACATTAGCATCCAGTAAAGGAGGTGGATATTCTCAGCTGCCTTGATAGGTGGTGTAGGAGTCAGAGTCACAGAAAGCTGGGTCTGTTACCATAAGAGCTACAATGCAGGTGTAGAACCAGGCAATTAAAGAATAAGAGAATCTGGGCAGAACTGGTCAAAGACTCTTTCCTTAGTTTCATTGCTATTTTCCTTACTTCATTATTGTCAAGAATGAGAATCAAGATTCAAGGCAAACTGTAATTAGAGCTGTGTATTACTTAAAAGTCTATTTATGGAAGCTGGAAAACTACCTGTATGCTCCTGCTGGTGTGGGTGTCTATGTCACAAAACTGAGATCCTCCAACCCTTTTAGAGGGTTTGGAATCAGGGTAGTTTTGCAAAATTCTTTGAATTTGTTTATTTTTATTTACTTATTTGGTTGCCCTGGATCTTGGTTGTGGCATGTGAATTCTTTAGTTGCGGCATGAGAGATCTAGTTCCCCAACCAGGAACGGAACCCAGGCCCCCTGCACTGGGAGTGTGGAGAATTGGTCAGTGGACCACCAGGAAAGTCCCTGCAAAGTTCTTTACCACTTACTGCCTGTAACATGAGGCACTCTCCCTGAGTTACCACCATGAGGTCAGGAGAGATGTATCCGTGGTTCCCAGTGGATGTGTTGCAGGGAGGGGGACCCCTTCAGGGCCTGAAAGGGGGCTCTTGTCTAACATGAATTATCCAAGGAGACATACGTGCTGACAGAGCAAGAGACTTTATTGGGAAGGGGTGTGCCTGGGCCGAGAGCAGGAGGGTTAGGGAACCCGGGAGAACTGCTCTGCCACGTGGCTCACAGTCTTAGGTTTTATGGTGATGGATTAGTTTCCAGGTTGTCTTTGGCTAATCATTCTGACTCACGGTCCTTTGTGGTGGCACAGGCATTGTTCAGCCAAGATGGATGCCAGTGAGAAGGATTCTAGGAGGTGGTAGGACAATTGGCATCTCCTTTTGACCTTTCCTGAACCCTTCCGATTGGTGGTGGCTTGTTAATTCTGTGTTACTTACTAGGACCTCTCCTGTCTTAAAATAACTCATGCAGATGGTTACTATGGTTCCTGGCCAGGGTAGGCAGTTTCAGTCAGTGTGTTATTCCTAACAGATGTATCACGGATCCCAGCAGAGACTTGCAGGCAGGAGCCACCAGGTCAATCAAGTGTCTGGCAACTTGGATTTACAACCACAAAATCCACTTTCCATGCACACATTTCCCACGTTTCCTAGCATTTTCAAATGCCTTTCAGCTTTCCACTAAGCCCCGAGTTGAGTGCAACTGCTTAGCTTTCACCACATATACAGATGAATTCATTGAAAACTTAATTGATTTGGCCTGTATTAATTGTTGCATTTGTGGTTTGCTGCAGAGTCCTGTTCTGCAGGAAGACAGGAACCGGTAGTCATATTCTGCCTTCAGTGGTGACAGGGAGTCTTCAGTTAGATCATGTGAGGAAGCAAAAATAAGCCCCTACTGTGAGAATGAGAAGGATGCTGCCTGCAACCCAGCTGAAACCCCCTCCTGCCTGGGAATTACAGCGACAACTTAATTGAACAATTGGTTCAGCAAGTGGTGGAGTTTTACATTTTCTGAACAAGACTATCAATTACCATAAAAACAGAACATACTGTGTTTCTTTCATTTGAAGCACTGCATAGCAATTAGGGAATGGGATCTATTGTGTGTAGAACTCAAAGTAAAAATGAAACCCGAATTCTGTGGACTCTATGGGAATTCTGCTCGTTGTCTTGCAAGGATCCTCTTTGAGGAAATTAATCACTTCTTACCTTGCTGCTTTTCTGGGCATTTAGAGAATTTGAGGAATGCCTTTGACCTTGATACTCTGTTATCTGTTCCCCTTTATTCCACTTGCCTTGCTTACTTTGAGCCAGCCTCTGTAGTGTCCCACATGGAGACTGAGACCCAACGCTACAGGTGCGATGTCACCTGAAGAGCTGGAGTGATATGGATGTGGATGAGCAGATTATATAGCAGGCTTTGAGGCCAAAGACAACGGAAATCCAGCGCTTTCAAGTTGTGTGGGAGAGTCAGGTTCTCACACCTGTATTGGGCAGCTCAAGTAACACTTGGGACATAATTCACCAATCAACTGAAATGTATGTTGTTGCTGCTGTTCAGTTGCTAAGTCGTGTCTGACTCTCTGCAACCCCATGGCCTGCAGCACACCAGGCTTCCCTATCCTTCATTGTCGCTTGGAGTTTGCTCAAATTCATGTCCACAGAATCAGTGATGCTCCCTAATCATCTCATCCTCTGCCACCCTCTTCTCCCTTTGCCTTTAATCTTTCCCAGCACCAGGGTCTGTTTAAATGTACATAATTATTTAGATTAAGATGAAGGAGGCGGAACATATAACTAACCTCGAAAAGAGTCCTGTTGAACTTTTTATGATGGATGAAGCTATCCTCGGCTGAGACAACCAGATGTTTTTCTGTCTCTGTTACCATTATTAATGACAAAATTAAATCTTATCCAATGCTTCTGCTTGCATGTACCATCACATTCAAACTCAAATAATGATAGCCAACATTTACTGGATGTTTATATACTTGTCACTGTCTGAATGTTTTAGAAGTGTTAATAATTTGTTTAGTCCTATACCAAACCTGAGAGATAGATGCCATTATTTTTTATTTTATATTTTTGGTTGTACCACATGGTTCTGTGGGAGTTTAGTTCCCCGACCAGGGATTGAGCCCACCCCCTCAGAGTCCTAAGCATTGGACTGCCAGGGCATTCCCGATAGGTACTATTATTATCCTCATTTCACAAATGAGAAGCAGAGTCAGAGGTAAAATTACATACCTGAAGCCAAGAAACCAGTAAAGAGAGAAGCAGGGATCTAAACCCTAGCTGCCAGCTCCAGGGCTTCACAACTCCACCACTACACTACAGCTGCCTCTGAGCTGATGTTGGAAATGCTCTCAAATGGTGTCACAGGAATAAGACAGATAATTGAAAATGTTTTGGCAAGGCAGTCTTTGCTTCTGCAGAAGGGTGTGCTACAGAAGGATGTGCTCCCTTGTCTGGTAGCAAGCACACCAAGTGGGAAGTCCACTTGGTTTTTCTCCCGAAGATGCAGCTTCCCTCCTCTGGCTCCTCAAAGGTTAAGGACCACAGAGTTACAATCTTTCCTGGACATCGCCCGAGTTTTTACTGGACAACTGGTCTCCACGAGGGCCATGAGTAGTTCTTGTAAGTTCCTGGCTGAAGTATTTATATTAACTATTTCCCCACCCTTTTAGTTCTTTGCACATGTCAAGGATAAAGCCTGAGAAATTAGTGCACCAAAATGTTCTTATGAGGAAGGAGAATCAGGAAGTGAAAAGAACAAAGGATTGGCAATGAGCTACCATTTTAGGAATCTTATTCACAAGTCTTATACCTTTCTGTTCAACTATTCTGAGAATGAATCACTTCTTTATTTCTTATAACTTCTCCTTTGACAGAAAAGACCATATCTTTCCTACTCTGATAGCCATCCCTTTTGCTGTTTCTCCCGAATTGATTTGCTCATGTTGTTCAAGCACTGAGCTCAAGGCACCACAGCTGTGGAGGTCATCCTCCTACCTGTTTGTCATCCTTTATTTTTTTTGCAACCTTTGTGTGTACTGTTAAGGCTGGACGTGTGCTCACCATGAGAGCCAAAGGGAGTGGGTGAGGATGTTCGTAGGACCCCATTTCCGTTACTGGGAAAACAGCTCACATTATTTGCTCAGTGAGATTAGGCAGGGTCAACTTTATCTCTGTATGGATCTCCTTATTCCCAGACTGAACAGTCAAGTGAGAACACTTTAGTTCTGTTCCTTCCATTTAATGGGAAGAGGCTGAAATCATAAAGGGTACAGCGTGAGATAGGGCAGGCATGTGAGCTGAATGACAACTTCTAATGGGCTTGAATGGAGAAAACAGAGTGATGAGAGAGAGGAGGGTCTCACAAAATTCCAGGAATTAGAGTTTTAAGAGATTACAATTTAAGATTCTTTCCACAAATCCACGCCCCACCACCCCCCTCCCCTCACCCGTTCTAAATTGAGTGATGCATGGAAGCTAGAGAAAGGCAGATCCCAAGAGCCACCATGCAGTAGACAGGCATCTTCACCAGTCACTGACCTGGAAGGGCAATAGGTGGTCTCACCTGCATGTACAGGATCCTTACCATGCCCCAGGAGAGCAGCCCCAAGCATACTGGTCTGTGGCCACGCTGACTCTGAATGAGATTTCCAGATGGGTTGAGGGGCGAACACCCAGTGCACTTCTCCAAAATCATCAGTGACATAGTTCACTTCTCCAGGGTATGAGGTGGGGGGGATGAGTGAGTGGCCAACACTGTTAGTGTAGTTAATGCTCTTCTCAGTGCACACGAAAGGAGATGAGGAGTGGGAAATGAGGCGATCTTCACTAACCTCAGGCCAATGTTTTGTATACATGGTGACACATACAATCGAATAGGACAGGACTGCAGATACAATCCCTGGAGGAGGAAATGGATATCCACTCCAGTATTCTTGCCTGCAAAATCCCAGGGACAGAGGAGCCTGGCAGGCTACAGTCCATGGAGTTGCAAAGAGCATACAAATGAATGACCAAGGAATAAACAGTTGGGGGTGTGGACAGAATAGCCAGCCTTTGATGTCCTCTCCAAGGAGGTCCAGTGACCCTCAGTGCTACAGAAAAAATTATGAGAATAGACAGGAAGGTGCAGTGGTCCAAAGCTATTGCTTTGTCAGAAGAAAGTAACATCACATTTCCCCCCACCTTTCCAGTTTTTGAAAACTGGAGGTTGAAGTGGAAGATTTAAAAGATGAGAGGGGAGTGTGGGGGAGAATGGATACATGTACATGTATGACTGAGTCCCTTTGCTGTCCTGAAACTATCACAACATTGTTAATCAGCTATACTCCAATATAAAATAAAAACTTTTTTTTTTTTTTTTTTTTTAAAGGAACATTAAGTAGCAAATACCCAGGGGAGGACAGGCCATAAAAGATGTTCCTGTGGTCCTAGGTGTTGCGTGCAAAGTCGCTTCAGTCATGTCCAAGTCTTTACAATCCTATGGACTGTAGCCCGCCAGGCTCCTCTGTCCATGGGATTTCCCAGGCAAGAATACAGGAGTGACTTGCCATGCCCGCTTCCAGAGAATCTTCCTGACCCAGGGATTGAACCTGCATCTCTTATGTCTCCTGCATCAGCAGGCAGATTCTTTACCACAAGTGCCACCTGGACTGACCTGGAAATTATCCAACTTCGATCCTGAGGGAGATGCCCCAAGAAGATATTTGAATTCTTCTGCCTTAAAAATTTTTTTCATTTATTTTTGGCTCACTGGGTCTTTGTTGCTTTGTGCGGGCTTTCTTTAGTTGTGGTGAGCAGGGGCTACTCTTCGTTGTGGTGCATGAGCTTCTCAGTGTGGTGGTCTCTCTCGCTACAGAGCATGGGCTCTAGAGCGCATGGGCTTCAGTAGTTGTGGCCCACATCTTAGTTGTCCCAGGGCATGTGGGTTTAGTTCCTGGATCAGGGATCAAACCTCTGTCCCTTGCATTGGCAGAATGGAATCTTAACCACTGGACAACCAGGGAAGTCCTGAATTCTTCTGTCTTGTACGTGACGTAGAGGACAGACTTAGATTGTTTAACCGGAGAATTTTGGGTTCCTTGTGAAAATATTCACTGAGCTTTGTAATTGTTATTCCTAAATTATTTTTGCATTTATTTTCCAAAAGCTTTATAGTAAGATTGTCTGTAGGTATTTTAGCTATTTGCATGGGTGCTACAGAAGAGATAGTAGTGAGAACTGACATATTCCACAAAGCCAATTGTCTGGAGAACGCAGGTAAGCTGAAATTGACTTGGTTATTTACAGTTATGCTATTCATGTGCTGTTTTGTTGATTACACATAGAAGGGTTTAGAACTATTGTGGTGACACTACTAGGCGAAGAGAGGACTGTCATAGCCTAAACTCTCTGTGCTTCAGTTTCCTGTTTGAAAAATAAATGCTGCAATTTTTTCTCCCAAAGAGTGCTAAAAGTAATTATCTACAGGTGTCTAACGTTGCTTCAAACAATGGAAAAACTTTAACAGGAGGTTTCCATAAGGTAGCATATGAAAGACTGTAAATTCTGTGTTAATTTTAAAAGCGTGCGTGTGCTAAGTTGCTTCAGTCATGTCTGACTCTTTGTGACCCTTGGGACTGTAGCCTGCCAGTCTCCTCTGTCCTCGGGATTTCCTGGGCAAGAATACTGGAGTGGGTTGCCATGCCCTTCTGCACTGGATCTTCCCAAGCCAGCCATGGATTGAACCCATGTCTCTTATGTCTGCTGGATTGGTAGCTGTGTTCTTTACCACTAGAGCCACCTAGGAAGTCCCAGATGGGGCTTTTAAAAGCATTTGACTTTAAACATTTCTTTGGAGGTGACTGTTTTCTTGCTATGGATGTGATTACTTTTTTAAACCCTTCTTATAGGCATTAAATAAGGATACCAAGTGTTTTCCTTCTCTTCATCTTTCTTTCTTTCTTTGGCTGCATCAGGTCTTAATTGTGGCACTTGAAATCTTTGCATTGGTAGGCTCTTTCACTGTGGTTCATGGACTCCCGTTGTGGTATGTGGGGTCTTAGTTCCCTGACCAGGGTTTGCATTGCAAGGCAGATTCTTAACTGCTGGGCCACCAGGGAAGTCCCTACTTCATCTTTCTTTCAAATAATGTCTTCATCGGACCCTTGCCCCCAAAAGCATATATGACAGTTGTTTAGTTGATAAGTCGTGTCTGACTCTGTGACACCCTGGACTATAGCCTGCCTGGCTCCTCTGTCCATGGGGTTTCCCAGGCAGGAATGTTGGAGTGGGTTGCCATTTCCTACTTCAGGGGATCTTCCTAACCCAAGGATCGAACCTACATCTCTTGTATCTTCTGCACTGGCAGGTGGATTCTTTACCACTGCCCCGTGTGACAGAGTGGTTAGCAATTCCCCAGCGAGCTGAGCTGGTCCCTATTCCTCTCCACTGTCAGGAGGGTTTCTAAGAGGGAGATTGTCTACAGTTTCATCTCTTGCTTCTGACTGGGAACTGTGGGCATAGAAGTCCATGTTGCCTCCCCACCCCCCTCTCCTCACCTTTTTTCAGTCTAGGGGGTTGGCAGGAATGCGGAGTTTCACAGGCAGGGAACGCCCATGCTTCAGTGTCCACTGTAGCCGTCCAGCCTGGTCCTAAAACATGGAGCGCTCCAGCCGAGAAACGGGGCATTTCAGTTATGCTAGCCTCCAGGTTTGCGTAGATGATGTGTTCTTCGTCTCATTTTGATTTCTACTAATAATATTGGGTTGGCTAAAAAGTTCCTTTGAGTTTTTCTGTAAGATGTTATGGAAAAACCTGGATGAACTTTTTAGCTAACTCAGTACTAAAAGAGGGCTTCCCACATGATGCGAGTGGTAAGGAACCCAGCTGCCATTGCAGGAGACATAGGAGATGTGGGTTTGATCCCTGGCTGAGGAAAATCCCCTGGAGGAGGGCATGGCAGCCCACTCCAGTATTCTTGCCTGGAGAATCCTATGGACAGAGGAGCCTGGCAGACTATAGTCTGTAGGGTCACAGAGAGTCAGACATGACTGAAGTGACACTAATAAAAAATATTTGGGTTTTACAAAGCATTTTTCTTTATTTTGTTGGAGCCTCTCTTTGACCCTATGATCTTTTTGTCATTGTTTTAGGGGTGGGAGAAAATAATTGAGATTCAAATAAATTAATCCAAAACCATATAAGTGAATCAGATTTTCTGATTGCAAACTCTGCCTTCTTTCTATGAAAACCTCACTCTTTCTTACCATGATTATTTTTTTTAAAGGAATATGTTGGCTCTGTTGTTGTTGTTGTTGTTGTTAATACTTATTTATTAGGCTGCACCAGGTCTTAGTTGCAGCACCATGGAATCTTTAGTTGCAGCATGTGGGATTTAGTTCCCTGACCAGGGATCAAACCTGGGCCCCCTGTATTGGGAGCTCAGAGTCTTAGCCACTGGACCACCAGAGAAGTCCCTACTGTGATGATTTTAAATAAACTGAAGTTTTAGGTCATGTTCGATTTGTGAGAATGGATAATGGATCTGTTCTGAGCATATACTGTGTGCCTAGCACTCTCTGGTTTACCCTGAATTATTTGCTGGAGTCCCCACACCAGCCCTGTGAGTTATGCACCATCATTGTCCCTGTTTTACAGACAGGAGGTAAATAACTTGACCATCGTCACAAGGCTTGTAAATGGCAGCTTTGGGATTTGGACCCAGGGCTTGAACTCTGAAGCTCTAGCTCTTAACTTGAGCATTATGTTGCCTCCCTGAGATCTGGTTTAATCTTGATGACATTGAGAGTGGCCTTTGAAGCCAGTGAGTGAGAAATCAGAGGGCAGAGACCCATAGGTGCCTGGAAAACACAGTAATGGATCCTTGAAGGGCAGGCAGGGCTCTCACGCATGTGTAAGTCGATCTGCTGATGCAGGAAAGTATGTGATGTGCTGTCCTGGGGTGCAGCCCAGGGGCTTGGAAAGACTTCTGGCTTTTACTGTTGGTCCTTTTAAAGGCAATTAGAAGACAGAAGGGCTGCATAGGAAACTATAAACTCATGCGCCGATTTTAAAATGTTCAATGATGAGCTGCCATGTCTGAAAGTAGACGAAACGTAATTCAAGTCCTCTGATCATCTCCTTCATCTCTTGTAGTTGTAGTGCTAAGGAAAATGACATTTATTTTCCTTTCCTTTTTTTTTTTTTTTAAAGAATCTAAAAACTTAAAATATTCTCTTGGATTATATCTTGTATGTGTGTGCTTTTTAAAAAGTGAAGTTGCTTCTTTTACTCCAAATTTAGTCTCATTTTTATAGCAACAAAGAGCTCCAAGCAGCAGGATATCTTTTGCTGTCTCTTAGCAATGACATGGCTTGGGGAAAGTTTCTAGGGAGCCTCAGTTGCAGTGCACCTGGGAAGAACACGATGTGCTGGTGTGTTCACCAACTTGAAAATATTGAGGGAGGGCAAATGCCACACGCAACTTGGCCCCTGCCCTTAAGTGTTCCTGTTGTTCCTGGATCGTGAAGCTCCTGTTTGATTAAAGTCGGCGCTGCAGTTACCCTGGGGAGTGTGGAAGAAGGCAGGAGGAGCATTTGGCTTTAGAACATTATGAGATACAAATCTCTGTATGGAGGGTGACTATATGATTTATTGTACAAGGCAAGATGCTTTTGAGAATAAAAGAGGGCACCGTGCCTAGTTATTCCAGGACAACAGCCTAGATTGCAATGGTCCCAGAGAAATGGGACATATCTTCACTCAGCTTTCCTGAGTCATTGCTTTGCAAAGGAAGAGGTTTCCATAAGCTGTTGTCAATTATTTCCCTCCCACTCCACTCCCTTCGCACCCTCCCCCCTCCCCCATGAACCACCCAGTTATCTCGGGATCATCTAGATACTGGGCTACAGTTGTGTTTTACTACACTGACTTCCTCCCCAGGCTGTCCTGGCTTTTTGTTCTTTGACAACAATGCAGAGGAAGAGGTTTCCCTCGACTCACCCCCGTCCCCCGCCTCTGCAGGACCCCAGAGCCAGTGGGCCGCACACTTCCCCAGCTCAGGGACGTCAGAGGTCACGGGCTCAGCCCTGACACAGCGCCTTTCCGGATGTGTCAGCTTAGAGAGTTTTTCTTCTCTGAACCTCAGTTTTCCATTCTGTGGTATGGGAATATGATAATTCCTATTCAGCCTGTCTTTGGGGTTTGTTGCGAGGATCATTGAGCAATAGGGCACAATAAACAGTTCACGTAACACAGATGCTAGTTATTCAGTATTACTTTGTTAACTAGCTGGGGAACTGGGGAACTCTGAGTCTCCCTTTTCCTGATCCGTAGAAAGAGGAGGATTACATTTGCTTTTCCAGGGACTGATG
This sequence comes from Dama dama, assembly GCF_033118175.1. NCBI lineage: Eukaryota > Metazoa > Chordata > Mammalia > Artiodactyla > Cervidae > Dama > Dama dama. Next base: position 37,135,860 of record NC_083701.1, read on the forward strand.
AAATATGTAGTGTGTGAATTAGCTTTTCTTGCAACTGGGCTGCTCCTGGAGCTGCGTAACTGGGGATAAACGGAGTCTTTTATTCTCAGCACAGTTGTCACGGGGATGAGGGCTTGCTGGCTTAAATGTCCCCACTTGAGGCAAAGGAGCTCCAGTGAGCCGGGCGCACCTCGTCATTGGCTCCAGGCATGAGTGCAGACGCTGATGGGGGCTGAAGCCGAGTGACAGGAGGATTCAGGGGACAGGCTCAGGAGTGGCAGACTGCGGGCCTGCCAAGAAGCAGCAGAGGGAGCGCCTCCCCTCACGCTGCTAAAAATACTGCCGGGAAAGTCATTTCTCTGGTCCTATTTTAGAAATCAGAGACAGTTCCCCCATGTTCATGTTTGGATCCTGGTCAGGCTTCTGGTTTGAGTTTTGAATTTCAAGAGACATTTTTCTGGGGAGAGTGAAAATAATCTGTGTAGAGTTTGAGAATCATAATTGGAAAATATTGTTCAAGAAGATACATGTCCAGCGTTATTTATGTGATTGCTAGTGATTTTAAAGAACGGCTTTATTAGAGATAATCGAGTTGTCTTAGTGACAAAATCCTTTCAGGTGTGTGCTCGCTTATGTATATCAATGATTATACAGGTATATAATTTTTATTTTACTTCAGATTACTATATTTCCTTTCCTTTTCTTCTTAATTCTCCTTTTCCCTGCTTCTTTCCCTTCCTTCCTCTTCTGAAACCTTCCTTCTTCCCCTTTCTCCTCTGCTCTTCCTTTCTCAGTGATTTTTTTCAGGAGGTAGAAACCTTCTTTGTCTACATGTAACAGTTTGTATATCTCTGATGGATTCTGTCTATCTTTGCTTCAGTGTTTCACTGTATCTTTTTTTTTTTTAATTCATTTTTCCTTTGCAAACAATTACTGAGTAGCTATTTGGGCAAAACAATGTATTGGGGCCCTAGGAGATGTCTGGGGAAAACACAAAAAGAGGGTAGCGCATGATTCTCCCTCTCAGAGGATCCTGCAATGTAGTGGAAGAGTCTTTAAACCAAGACAGCTAGGAGATGCACATGGAAGGTGCGGGAGTAGTGAGTGTGGAAGTCAGTCACTTCACCCAAAACCAACTTGCCAAAATATTTTCAATATGCTGAAAGGCCAGTTCATTGAAAATCAACTTGCCATTAGCCAAGAGCTGCTGAGTTTTGCTTGGCAGGAATAATTCACCCTGGGACTTCCCTGGTGGTCCGGTAGTTAAGAATCTGCCTTGCAATGCAAGGGCGTGGGTTTGATCCCTAGTTGGGGAACTAAGATTCCACGGATTGCAAAGCAACTAAGTCCTTGAGCCGAAACTACTGAGCCTGCATGCTCTGGATCCCTCACCCCGCCACAAAGATCCCACATGCCTCAACTAAGATCTGACTCAGCCAAATAAGTAAATAAATATTAAAGAAGAAGAAGAAATAATTCACCCTAAGGTCCCACAATAACAAGCTTGGTAGTAGGAGGGGGGTCTCTTTGAAGTTCAGGCCTAGGGATAGAGTTATGGTTGGCCTTGAACCTGGCCATAGGAGAGCATTTGGTATACAGAGATGCAGTAATCGAAGCATTGGCTCAATGCTTAAATAACAGAGACTGTGTTTTCCTCTTTCTCCTGATATATAGCTCCTGGTTCCAGCAGGAAACAGATGGCACCTGCAAACTTGGAAATGCAAAGATAATCTAGCAAAGGGGTGTTTTTCAAGGCATGGGCAGGATTAGGGAAACCAACAAGGGCTGGTTTGATGCCTTGAGGGGTAGCAAGAGCTGGGAGCCACAGCACCAGAAGCTCGAGAAGGGGAGCTACACGGACAGGACCATCCATCCGGAGCAAGGGGTGTGTGGTAGTCACTTCTTACCTCTGACAGGTTCCTCTCATTGGCCAAGCCCAACTGTCAACCCAGGAAAAGGGTTTCTAGGCACCGAGGAGGGGGAGAGTGGATCTAGTGGCATACAGGTTACAACTCAACAGTATGGCACCAAATTACTATTTGCTCAGTGAAGGAAGAACATGCTTGTCATTTCAGGTTTAAAGCTCAGTGTCTCTTAGAAGTTCCTCAGTGGTACCAAATTTATTAGCCGAGAGGTGAAATGTAAAACAGGGAGCCTGATCCAATTGTTTTTAACAAGAGAAATTTTCCGTAGTTCACTCTGTAGGTGGCTACAGCGATTTTGGAAGCAGATCTTTGTTCAGAAAAGTCATTTGAGTGAAGCTCTCTATTATGTTTAATGCGAGGCCTTTCTGAAGGCTGTAGCAGAGTCTCTTGTTTGGCTTTAACAAGTTAACTCCTATGAGTCGAGTGGGCCGGTTTTGTGTTGGGTGCCGTGGACACGTCACAAAGGCCCGCAGGGTTTTGGGGAAATGCTGGGGCATGTGTGCTTGGCGTTCCAGGCGTGTCTGACTCTTGCGACCCCACAGACTGTAGCCCGCCAGGCTCCTCTGTCCATGGGATTACCCAGGCAACAATACTGAAGTGGGTTGCCATTTCCTCCTCCAGGGGATCTTCCCGACCCAGGGATTGAACTCGAGTCTCTGACACCTCCTGCATTAGCAGGCAGGCTCTTTACTGCTGGTGCCACCTTAGTTCTGGATCTGGAGAACAGAGCCTCAGCATGTTACAAAGCAAGGTTATGGGGGCCCGTTCAGTCAGAGCATCACTGCAGTGGGAAACCTTGTGGGCGCTGGAGTGTGCAGGACCAATGTTCAGTAGTGACACCTTGGGGCAGGCAGGAGCAGGGGAACAGTGTGGACCACCTAGACTCATTGCCTTCAGATTTAAAAAATCACTGGGTTTTTGGGACTCTCAGAGAAGAGGGAGTTCCTGAGGGGCAGGGAAAGACATGGCTTTGGGGGATTAGAGTAATAAACAAGATGTGATTTCATTTGTATCTTAAGTTGATCTAGCAGAGCATGCTGCAAGAGAAAATTTCAATGAACAGAGGTCTATTCATTGCTGACTAGATGTTCCAAGTGTCTTTTTTCGGCAGAGGCAGGAGCAGTGGTTAAAGTGGGAGGGAGAAGCAATAAGAATACTTTACTCTATTTATAGTTTCTCCATATTTTTGGTTTTTATCCCAATACAACCACAGCTTCAACTTAGAAGGTACAGAGATGCAGGCAAGGGCAAAATACCATCTTGGGGTAGTTTGTAGATATAAAAGGCAGCCAAGTCAATTTGGGATGTAAAAAATAATTCCTGAAAAATTTTTTACTGTATTTCCTTCTAATCTCAGCCTTGTACAACAACTTTAAGCCCTGGAAAGAAAGGTGTTAGATTGGAGGTGTGTTTAAGAAGGGTACCACACATGTAGCTTGTTTATTGAGCTCTGTGAACCAGGCAGGGTTCAGTTTTCTTTTCCTCTAGTCACTGGCCCCACTAGCGCTGGATCTCTGCTTCACTTGGTTGCTGCTGTTGTTGAGTTGCTAAACTGTGCCCAGACTCTTTTGTGACCCCCTGGACTCTAGCCCACCAGGCTCCTCTGTCCGTGGAATTTTCCAGGCAAGAATACTGGGGTGGGTCATCAGTTCCTTCTCCAGGAGATCTTACTGACTGACCCACCCATAAAAACGTCTCGGGCAGATTTGATAGCTTCCTGGTCATTTTCAGTTATTAATATTTATACTCAGGACAGCCTAATTTAATTTAATTGATATCTTATTGGCAATTTGAGTCTCTACCTACTCCATCAGAAGGGGGAGGAGGCATAGGTTTACCTTTCTATTTTTTCTCTGAATCCTGTACCTTGGAGGAGAGAGAGTGTGTGTGTGTGTGTGTGTGTGTGTGTGTGTGTGTGTACATGTGTGTGAGTGAACCACATGTCTGTTTCCAGGGCCTCCCCCTCCCCCTGCTCTGTCCCAGGCTCTAGCTGCCCCCATATGTTGGGAAGGGGGAATAGGGTGATGGCTGGATTCACCTTCCGTGGGAGGAGCCTGTGTGAGGAGGGAGGCTGCCCTGGTCCTACCCTGGCCCAGTTGTCTGCCGTGCTGCTGGTGGCTTCAATCAACTGGGGTGGTCTCTGCCAAGTTCAATTGCATCCCAACCCCCTCCAACAACGTTGGAGAAGGAAGTGACAACCTGCTCCAGTATTCTTGCCTGGGAAATCCCATGGACAAAGGAGTCTGGCAGGTTACAGTCCATGGGGTCACAAAGAGTCGGACATGATTAAACGACTGAACAACAACCCCTCCAATGCTGAGGGGTCAGCTGTGCCTCTCTTTGGTCCCTGACAGTGGTCCACAATCTTAAGCATCTTTCCAGATGGGCCATCCCTTCATCCATGTGCTTGGGCACATTCCATGGCTTCTGTTCTCTCTCTCGCTCACCCTTTGAAGACTGCAGGGATCTAGGGTGGAGTAGGGGGCTCCCATCTTTTTTCCAGGTTCGCTAACTTCACCGTGATTCTGTCTCATCCTGTTGTTGTAACACCTCCAAATCTGTCATCTTCAGGAATCTCTGGATGAAGGATGACTTGTCCAAGTTGAGGTGTGTTTCCCAATGCTATGGACCTCACGAAGCTCTTCCCCTAGTCGATCAGGTTTCCCTTGATGAAAGCAGTTAGTGGTCCGGCTGATGGTTCAGCTCCTCTGTACCCATCCAGAGAGTGAAAACTCACCGTCCCTCCTTACAGGCACTCACAACTTTGCAGGTCATCTCCTTGGACCACCTGTGAATACAGGGGAGTTGGGAGGCACGGAGAGCAGCTTGAGATGGGGAGAGTCTTTCCTCAGGGTTCAGAAATGTTGGGGCACAGTGGAGGGGGTGTCTGCCAGCCTGAGGAGCCGAACCTCTTTGAATCATCTTGGGGAGGAGAGATACCAGCAGGCCCCAGGCTGTGGTCTGTTAGCTCCCCTCAGGTGCTCATGTGGGGCTCCCAGGGGGTGCTAATGGTTAAGAACCCACCGGCCAGTGCAGGAGACATAAGAGATGTGGGTTCGATCCCTGGGTCGGGAAAATCCCCTTGAGGAGGGCATGGCAACCCACTCCAGTATTCTTGCCTGGGGAATCCCATGACAGAGGAGCCTGGCTGGCTACAGCCCTTGGGGTCACAAAAAGTCAGACACAACTGAAGCAACTTTGCACGCACACCCACTGCTATGCACGGGTGTGTTCTATTGCCTGTTGGGATAAACTTTTGCCAGATGGTTTACTACCTCATGTATCCAAGTATATTAAAATGCATATGAGAGAATACTCTGTTTTTCTAAATACAGGTGTAGTTTGATCTTACTGCTAGATAGAGAGGGCTTGCCTGGTGGCTCAGTGGTAAAGAATCCGCCTGCAATGCAGGAGACATGGGTTTGATCCCTGGGTCAGGAAGATCCCCTGGAGGAGGACATGGCAACCCACTCCAGTATTCTTGCCTGGAGGATCCCCATGGACTGAGGAGCCTGATGGGTTACATTCCTTAGGGGTGGCAAAGAGTTGAACATGACTGAAGTGACTTAGCACACACGCACAGGTGCTGAAGAGAAGGGAAGGCCTTAATTCCTGGGTGGGGGTGGGGAGAGTTATTGGAATAACAAAGGAAGAGCTGTCTGTGCACAGACTCTCTTTGAAACATTGGGAGTACAAGGCAGCATTGTTCTGAGAGCAGGAAACAGAATAACAAAGTGGCAGAGAGGCATGGGCACCTGCAGAGCTCTGGCGCTTAGGGGGCTCCTGCATGCCAGTGGGATCTCCAGTTCTACTGGAGCAACCGATTTCTTCCACAGCAGCAGGAGGAGCAGAGAGAGGAGAAGGCTTCACTAATGGCAAAGAGGGGCATCAAAAGCTTTGGAAACCATGGGAAACGTGCCCTTGGCTCAGACACCAGCACTCTTGCTCTCAGGTGCAGGCGGAAGTGGCATCCTGTGTCAGCTATGTTGGTTTCTGGCCTTGGTGCGTAGGGGAGGAAAGCTAATTTTCCCTCTATCTTTCCGAGTGCTGAGCTGAGACCCCTGTAATAAAAGCGGCTTCCCAGGTGGTGCAGTGGTAAGAATCTGCATGCAAATGCTGGAGACTCAGGAGATGCAGTTTGATCCCTGGCTCCGGAAGATCCCCTGAAGTAGGATATGGCAACCCATTCCAGTATTCCTGCCTGGAGAATCCCATGGACAGAGGAACCTGGCAGAGTATATAGCCCGTGGGGTCACAAAGAGTCAGACACATGCTGTAATAAAAGAGATTAACAAGAGAAAACCACAGAGTTTTGTTGACAGATATATGTCATGTATGCAAGGGAGAAACTCGGAGGGGAAAATAAGTAACTTGTGAGCTGGTTTAGAATTCAGGATTCAATACCATCTTGAAAAATTGTTTTAATTTTGTTATTTGTTTTATTTTTTCTTCCAGTTTTATTGAGAAGTAATTGATATAGAACAAAGTGGAGGTTTAAGCAGCATAATGATTTGATATATATATATTGTGAAATGGTTACTGTAACACCTACACCATCTTAACTGGGGAAGGGGAGGAGGAATGTAGGCCTCTCAGGGGAGTGAATGATTTTTGGGAAGGATGAGTGGGCCCTTGGATACTTGGGAGGTGTGACAGTTTGTGACAAAGTTTGAGTGTGGTGTCAACTTGTAGTCTTCTCCCCGGTGATAAAAGTCATTGCTCCCTGGTTGGTGAAACTCCTGGGCGAGGGGGTTTATGACATTTGAGTTCCTCTTAGAGGATCTGTTTTTAAGCAGATAAAGGGAATTCAGAGGAAGTCTTCCCCAGCATTTGCTGGTTTTCAAGTGGTTTAGCTGGTTAAATCGCCTGTCAGGCTTACCTCATCACTCAGGGGTAAAGAATCCACCTCCAGTGCAGGAGATTCGGGTTTGATCCCTGGGTTGGGAAGATCCCCTGGAGGAGGAAATGGCAACCCACTACAGTAATCTTGCCTGGAGTATTCCATGGACAGAAGAGCCTGGAGGGCTACGGTCCATGGGGTTGCAGAGTCAGAAATGGCTGAGTGACTAAACAACAGTAATGATTGATTGAAAGTCACTTAGTCATGGCCGACTCTTTGCGACCCCATGAACTATACAGTCCACGGAATTCTCCAGGCCAGAACACTGGAGAGGGTAGTCTTTCCCTTCTCCAGGGGATCTTCTCAACCCAGGGATTGAACCCAGGTCTCCCGCATTGCAGACGGATTCTTTACCAACTGAGCCACAAGGGAAGCCCAGACAACAGTAATAGTGCAAAATAATTCATATACAAAAGCGTGTTTGGCAGTGGCATGTCCTGAACTCCTCCAGTCACTTGGGATGGCATTTTCTGCTGCCCTTCAGGCCCATCCCATCAGCGTTGATTCCAGGCTAGCAGGCACAGCACAGAGGGGCTCCTCTCACATCTGAGTGGGATGCACTCCTCAAAAGCAGAGGGCACCAGTGTTGCATGAGCAGGGGATGACTGTGATGTGTTCTCCATCACTCCAAGACACAGAAGTTGTTACAGGGGAGAGGAACTTTGCAGGGAGCTGGAGTTTCCAAAATGCAGAGTGGGGTTAAGAGAGTCACATCTACAGGGAACGGTGATTGACAGAGGAGTTACCTGCACACAGGAGGAGAACAGACACATCTATGCTTATAATTTATCAGGAGAAGAGGAAAGAGGATCAGATAGACAAACAGTTTCTGCAAGGAGAAGTCCTAGAGATTTATCACCCATAAAGAGCCCGGTAGGCAAGCAAGAAATGAGATGACAATTATTATTGTTATTCAACACCTGAAAGAGTATCTGTGGTTATAGGAACTGCTCCTAGCTGAATCCATGGGCAACGTGTCAGTGAGGCTTGCTTTCTTTAGGCAGGAAATCCGTAAACAAACCTCTTTTTCCCCTGGCTTTGTGCATTTGGCTTGATAAACATTAGCAACCAAAACAAAGCAACAAATTGAGAATTTATATCTTTCTTTCTTTCTTTCTTTATTTTTTAACATTTTGGCTGCACTGTGCAGCATGCGAGATCTTAGTTCCCAGACCAGGGATCAAATCTGTGCCTCCCTGCAGGGTAATGTGCAGTCTTAACCACTGGACTATCAGGGAAGTCACTCTTAATTGCTATAGTGATACTGGCTGGCTCCTGGAGTTCTTAGCCTGGCATTTCTATTGGCCCACAGAAAACAGGGTTGATCTGTGGTAAAGAAATAAAGATCAAAAAGTATTGAAGACTAATAAATACCATCACATAGTATCTGAAAAATCTGGGAGGAATAACATAAGGCCAATGAAGAGGGAGAAGGCTCTCATCTACTTGGTGAGGGGCATGAAAAACACATACATTTCAAGTAGCTTGGAAATGTGAGGGGAGGAATAGACATCTGGAGATGATGAAAACGTCCTTCCTAATTACATTTTCTTTAGAAATACTGGGAAAAGATGGTAGATACTTTTATAATAAAGCTTAAGCAGGAATAAATGGAATTAAAAGGAAACCCTGTTTTCACACTGCTGATTGAAAAAAAATGCACAACTTGAAAGTTGAGAATTATGTTTTCTTCTGAGGAGTACTGAGACCTGAGGAATTAAGTTCTCCTAAGTACGGAGAACTCAAGCCTGGGAGATGGTCTCTCAGTTAGCTCTGTGGGACTGTTCCAAGTGGTAAGGGAGGAGCCAGAATATTCAGGATATTTTGCAACTTTCTTGGCCTACAGCGCTCTCCTGAAAACACATGGGAATTGTCTATTCAGTTGTCCGTGCAGAATTCTCATGTCACTTGCTTTGCATCTCTCTTTTATGACATTGACCACATTTTAGGTTGTTTTATAATTTATCAGATTGTTTTTTTTTTTTTTTAATCTCCTCCTCTAGACAGTATGGAGAAGGAAATGGCAACCCACTCCAGTACTCTTGCCTGGAAAATCCCATGGACAGAGGAGTCTTGTAGGCTACAGCCCATGGGGTCGCAAAGAGTCGGACACGACTGAGCGACTCCACTTCACTCACTTTTAGACAGTACATTGTGTCTGTACACCTGTCTGTCATTTCTGTATACACCTCATTGGTGTCTTGGCAGATATTTTAAATGGATTAATTTAAACAAATATTTTAAATATTTGAACCAAATATTTTAAATGGATTAATTCTGCTGAGTTAAGCTGGGACTATTAGTCCATACTAGGTCCACACTATTGGTCCACACTAGGTTTGCCTTTATGAAAAGGCAAAAAGATAGGAAACTGAAAGATGAAATCTCCAGGTTGGTAGGTGCCCAGTATGCTACTGGAGAACAGAGAGAAATAACTCCAGAAAGAATGAAGAGACGGAACCAAAGCAAAAACAATATCCAGTTGTGGATGTAACTGGTGATGGAAGTAAAGTCTGATGCTATAAGGAACAATATTGCATAGGAACCTGGAATGTTAGGTCCATGAATCAAGGTAAATTGGAAGTGGTCAAACAGGAGATGGCAAGAGTAAGCATCAGCATTTTAGGAATTAGTGAACTAAAATGGACTGGAATGGGTGAATTTAACTCAGATGATCATTGTATCTACTACTGTGAGCAAGAATCCCTTAGAAGAAATGGAGTAACCCTCATAGTCAACAAGAGTCCGAAATGTAGTGCTTGGATGCAATCTCAAAAACGACAGAATTATCTCTGTTCGTTTCCAAGACAAACCATTCAGTATCATGGTAATCCAAGTCTTAGCCCCAACCAGTAATGCTAAAGAAGCTGAAGTTGAATGGTTCTATGAAGACCTGCAAGGCCTTCTAGGACTAACACCCCAAAAAATGTCCTTTTCATCATAGGAGACTGGAATGCAAAAGTAGGAAGTCAAGAGATACCTGGAGTAATAGACAAATTTAGCCCTGGAGTACAAAATGAAGCAGGGCAAAGTCTATTTAATAGAGTTTTGCCAAGAGAATGCACTGGTCATAGCAAACACCCTTTTCCAACAACACAAGAGAAGACTCTACACAGGGGCATCACCAGATGGTCAATACTGAAATCAAGTTGATTATATTATTTGCAGCCAAGGATGGAGAAGCTCTATAGTATCAGCAAAAGCAAGACCGGGAGCTGACTGTGGCTCAGATCATGAACTTGTTATTGCAAAATTCAGATTTAAATTGAAGAAAGTAGGGAAAATCACTAGGCCATTCAGGTATGACCTGAATAAAATCCCTTATGATTATACAATGGAAGTGACAAACAGATTCAAGGGATTAGATCTGATAGAGTGTCTGAAGAACTATGGATGGGGGTTCATGTCATTGTACAGGAGGCACTGATCAAGACCATTCCCAAGAAAAAGAAATGCAAAAAGGCAAGACAGTTGTCTGAGGAGGCCTTACAAATAGCTGAGAAAAGAAAAGAAGCTATAGGCAAAGGAGAAAAGGAAAGAAATACCCATTTGAATGCAGAGTTCCAAAGAATATCAAGGAGAGATAAGAAAGCCTTCCTCAGTGATCAATGCGAAGAAATAGCGGAAAACAATAGAATGGTAAAGACTAAAGATTTCCTCAAGAAAACTAGAGATACTAAGTGAACATTTTATTCAAAGATGGGCACAATAAAGGACAGAAATGGTATGGACCTAACAGAAGCAGAAGATATTAAGAAGAGGAGGCAAGAATACACAGAAGAACTATACAAAAAAGATCTTTATGACCCAAATAACCACGATGGTGTGACCACTCACCTAGAGCCAGACATCCTGGAATGCAAAGTCAAGTGGGCCTTAGGAAGCATCACCACAAACAAAGCTAGTAGAGGTGATGGAATTCCAGCTGAGCTATTTCACATCCTAAAAGATGATGCTGTGAAAGTGCTGCACTCAATATGCCAGCAAACTTGGAAATCTCAGCAGTGGCCACAGGATGGGAAAAGGTCAGTTTTCATTCCAATCCCAAAGAAAGGCAATGCCAAAGAATATGCAAACTACCATACAATTGCACTCATCTCACACGCTAGCAAAGTAATACTCAAAATTCTCCAAGGAAGGCTTCAACAGTATGTGAACTAAGAACTTCCAGATATTCAAGCTGGATTTAGAAAAAGAGGAACCAGAGATTAAATTGCCAACATCCGTTGGATCATCAAAAAATCAAGAGAGTTCCAGAAAAACATCTACTTCTGCTTTATTGACTATGTGGATCACCACAAACTGTGGAAAATTCTTCAAGAGATGGGAATACCAGACCACCTTACCTGCCTCCTGAGCAATATGCAGGTCAGGAAGCAATAGTTAGAACCGTACATGGAACAACGGACTGGTTCCAAATTGGGAAAGGAGTGCATCAAGTCTGTATATTGTCACCTTACTTATTGAACTTATATGCAGAGTACATCATGTGAAATGCTGGGCTGGATGAAGCACAAGCTGGAATCAAGATTGCCGGGAGAAATATCAATAACCTCAGATATGCAGATGACACCACCTTTATGGCAGAAAGCAAAGAAGAACTAAAGAGCCTCTTGATGACAGTGAAAGAGGAGAGTGAAAAAGTTGGCTTAAAACTTGACATTTCAAAAATGAAGATCATGGTATCTGGTACCATCACTTCATGGCAAGTAGATGGAGAAATGATGGAAACAGTGAGAGACTTTATTTTTGGGGGCTCCAAAATCACTTCAGATGGTGACTGTAGCCATGAAATTAAAAGACACTTGCTCCTTGGAAGAAAAGCTATAACCAACCTAGACAGCATATTAAAAAGCAGAGACATTACTTTGCCGGCAAAGGTCCATCTAGTCAAAGCTATAGTTTTTTCAGTAGTCATGTATGGATGTGAGAGTTGGACTGTAAAGAAAGCTGAGGACCGAAGAATTGATGTTTTTGAACTGTGGTGTTGGAGAAGACTCTTGAGAGTTTCTTGGAGTGCAAGGAGATCCAACCAGTCAATCCTAAAGGAAATCAGTCCTGAACATCCACTGGAAGGACTGATGCTGAAGTTGAAACTCCAATCCTTTGGCCACTTGATGCGGAGAACTGATTCATTGGAAAAGACCCTGATGCTGGGAAAGATTGAAGGCAGGAGGAGAAAGGGACAACAGAGGATGAGATGGTTGGATGGCATCACCGGCTTGATGGACATGAGTTTGAGTGAACTCTGAAGGTTGGTGATGGACAGGGAAACCTGCTGTGCTGCAGTCCACGGGATCGCAAAGAGTCGGATAGGACTGAGCGACTGAACTGAACTGAGGTTCACTGGTCCATCTGTGTATTGGAATTAAATCTAGGGTTGGTCTCAAACATAATTTGTTCTTCATATCTTTTCTAAATCAGGTCAAATACAGGACCAGTCTTTTACCTTTTAGAACATTAGCCATTTTGCACCTAATTCCAATGTGGTGATAAGGGGTGGGGACGGTTCCCCATACATCTAAGGAGGCCTTTCATACAGCTGAGGGTCCTACAAGTCAGCTCAATCCTGACACTATATACTTGGAGACAGCATCAGATTCCACATGTTAAGAGCTCAGTCCTGAAATAGACCCCTCCCCACACCAGCCCCTTCAGAAAAAAATCATATGTCTGGTTTGTCACCTGCACTTCTCACCTATTAGGTGCTGTTTGGAGGTTTCCATGACCTCCTCCTTGGGTTCAGTTAATTTCCTAGAGCAACTCACAGAAGTAAGAGGAACATCTTACTAGATTACTGGTCTATTATAAAGAAATGTAACTTAGGAACAGCCAGATGGAAGGGATGCACAGGGCCCGGGCATGGGGAGAGGGTGTGGCACTTCCATGCCTTCTCTGAGCCCACCTCTCTCTCCAGATCTTCACATGTTCACCAGCCCAGAAGAACCCCATCCTTTCGGATTTTTATGGCATGTTTGATTACATCACTGGCCATTAAGTTCAGTCTCTAGCCTCTTTCCTCTCCCTGGAGGTCAGTGGGACAGGACTGGAAGTTCCAACCCTCAAATCATATGATTGGCTCACTGTCAATGTCCCCAGCCTTAAGGGCTTTCTAAAAGTCACCTCATTGACATCACAGAAGACCATTTCCAAGGATTTCAGGAGTTCTGTGCCAGAAATGGGGGTGAAGACCATGTATATATTTCTTATTATGAATCAAAATATCACAGACATCCTTGAAGGACTGGGCTCAGGTTTTTCTTGTCCAAGCTCCAGTTTAGAGAGGAGCATCAGTGACTGGGGGCTGTAGGTGGTACCCCCTGGGACCTGTCCTGTCTTTTCTGAGTGTGATGCCCATTGTGTATATGACAAACATATTTGTGTATTTCCTTTATTTAATAGGTAGCGTTTAAAATTTTTTTATTTATTTATTTTTGACTATACTCAGTTGTCTTTGCTGCCTGTAGGCTTTCTCTAGTTGCGGCAAGTAGGGGCTACTCTAGTTGCAGTTTGTGGACTTCTCATTGTGGTGGTTTCTCTTATTGTGGAGCATGGGCTCAGTAGCTACAGCATGTTGTATATTTCCTTTAGGCAACTTTGCCACCCTGTTATTCCGGGAGTGAGACAGAAGAGGCAGGAGAAGGGGTGAGCAGAACAAGCAGGAGAGTGGCCAATCAGATCTCTCAGATGAAATTAGAAGAGGTGGGAGACGAAGCCCAAGCAGCAAAGACCGAGTTGTTCTCTTCAAGTGAGAAGCAAGGGTCACCCTCTGTGGGGTGACTGATGGCTTGTGACTGATGTGCTGGAAACCTCTGGGTGCTGGGCTCATGGCTCTGCTTACTTCTCCCATTGCTTGGCATTTCCTCCACATTTCCAGGTTCTGCAGTTTCAATCAATGATCCATATTTATTGAGCACCGACTTAATGCAAGGTACGGGATCAGATATTTTATTTTTTATGAAAACTTTTTATTTTATATTGGAGTATAGCTGATTAACAGGAAATCCTGGTGGCTCAGTGGTAAAGAATCTGCCTGCAATGCAGGAGAAATGGGTTCAATCCCTGGGTCGGGAAGATCCCCTGGAGAAAGGCAATGGCAACCCACTCCAGAATTCTTGCCTGGAAAATTCCATGGACAGAAGAGCCTGGCAGGTTATAGTCCGTGGAGTTGCAAGGAGTCAGACACAACTGAACGATCAAACACACATACACACACATAACTGATTAGCAATGTTGTGATTGTTTCAGATGAATAGTGAAGGGACTCAGACATACATATTTATAAGTCCATTCTCCCCTTAAGTCCCCTCCCAGGCTGCCACATGAAATTGAGCAGAATTCCATGTGCTATAGAGTAGGTGTTTGTTGGGTAATCCATTTCCAATATAATAGTGTGTACATTGGACCAGATATTTTAGAGAAATACAGGGTTTGTTATACGCTCTGCCTTTAGGAGTTTGTAATCTAATTGGGAGAGGAGATGTGTTTTAGGTGCATCTGGGAAATGCCAATAATATAAAATATTATCAAGCCCATAATATAATCACAAGGGGAATCGAGCTAGAAAATATTGGTGGTTCAGAGGATCAAATTCACACACATGAAGAAACACTAAAAACATTGATTTAAGCCACTTCTCTTCAAGAAAAGATCTGATCCTCAGAAGTTTTTAAGTTTCTTCCACAGCATGATAAACAGCAAATCCTACTGCAAGTCAAAACATATTTGATGTTAACTCATACTCTGATATCAATCTATAGCCATCTGCCTTATTTAGGGCTTCTTCTCTAGACTCAATAAAATTGTAATGAAACCTAAAGGCTAAGAAGGAGGGGGTCCCTGGAGTTACTCAAAATTGTCTTATTTGGGTGAAAATGCAAGACAAAAAATACAGAAAATACTTTCATTTTCAGATGAATAAGCACCCATCTCTGTGTATTGCAAATTAAACCTGGAACATTTACCTGCTTCTGTCCAGAGAAAGATCCACAAACGACTGTTAATAGATGTCATAGTCTGATATGAAGGCCAACCACTCATACAAATGCTCCAGCAAGAATGTCCAAGGCGTCCAGTTGATCACCAGAATTAGAAAGCTTCTTTGAATTTAAAATGACTGATACTTACAAAGGAGTCATAAAATCTATAAAAAGTGATCATTCATGTGTCTTCATCAGCAAACCAGGAATTAGCAGCCACGGCCTCAGTTCTAAACTTGGAAGCCCCAGGGGTTTGCAGTGTGACCTGGCCAGGCTGCCTTCTCAGTATCTCACATCTCCCCCCTCATTGAAATAATTGCATTCATATTATCCACCTCATAGAAACATCTAGAACAGAGAGATGAGACAAAGGAAAAATTCTCATTATTAATGAACCAAGTTCTGATATATCTGAAGTGAAAGCGTTAGTTGCTCAGCTGTGTCCGACTCTTTGCAACCGCATGGACTGTAGCCTGACATGCTCCTCTGTCCATGCAATTCTCCAGGCAAGAATATTGGATGGGTTTCCATGCCCTCCTCCGGGGGATCTTCCTGACCCAGGGATTGAATCCCGGTCTCCTGCATCGCAGGTGGATTATTTATCACAGTGCTGCCTGACTAGTGGTATTCTCAAGGTATTCAGAGTTTTGTTTTCATGTTTTTTGTCTTTTTTATTTTTGCTTGAAATCAATTGATAGAGAAACTGGTAATGAGAAGTGTGATGCAGATAACAGATCCTTGAGAGATAGGAAAAACTGAAGCTGGGAGCAGGGCAGTGAAAATTCCATTTGTATTAGTCATGGGATTCTGACAACCCTTTAATCTGAAGTGGCAAATACTCTTTGAATTATTGTCCATTATCACCTACGATGAAGCACTTACTGAAGGCAAGATTTGGGGAACCCCATTACTGAAGACACAGAACATTATGAAGTCATGAGAACTCGAGTAGTGGGTAGAATGCTTTCTTCTAACAGCACTAGAAAACCTAGAGAAAGAAAATGAATAATAAGCCTCAGTATCCAAACCCTCAGCTGAAGATTGCACCCCTTTACTTGATAGAACCGCAACTAAAAGATGTCTTAACCACCTGAAGCTAGATGGTTGAGGTCACCCAAAACAAAATTCATAGTTGGTGTAAGTTGCTGATTTTAGTTGAAGCTACAGGTTTATCACGTCTTTTACACAGGTGGCTTTCTAGTGTTTTTGTCCATAGCCCTTATAAGAAATATACTTTATATCATGATCCAGCACACGCATACATACCCACACTCACCCCTCTCCAAATGACTGAAACAAAGATATCATGAAACAATATTTACTTCTATTGTATGCAAAATGTCTGCTGTTTTTGTTCTATTTAAAAAGTTCTGCTTGCCACCAACCAAATTGAACAACATTGCGTTACAGGAAGAATTAAAAGGAGGAAGTGGAGGATGACTGAAGGACTGAGGAGGTAGATGGAACCCCAGGTATGCAGTTGGTATGGAACCCCAGAGCCTCCCTTGCCAGTCAAAGCAGCCCAGCACATGTGCCATGGGGGAAGGTGTCATGGTCTGTGCATAGGTTGGAAAAGAATGTCCAGACATGAGGCCGAATGAAGGGAGAATAAAATTTATTAGAGTGGGATACGCTGTTAGGAGTAGTGGGCCAGCTCAAGGGAGAGCCAAACCCTTTCCACGGCTAGTAGCTAATTTTTATAGCTACAAGACAGAGAAAATCGCTACTGGAAGGGTGGCATTAGGTGATTGGGTAGGATGCTACAGGGTAGGCAATAGGCTGGCTTCTTGTTATTCAGTCGCTAAGTCCTGTCCGACTCTTTGCGACCCCATGAACTGCAGCACACCAGGCTTCCCTGTCCTTCACTATCTCCTTGAGTTTCCTCAAACTCATGTCTATTGAGTCAGTGAGGCCATCCAACCATCTCATCCTGTGTCACCCCCTTCTCTTCCTGCCCTCAGTCTTTCCAAAATCATGTCTTTCTGGAATTCCCTTGTTTTCTCTATGATCAAATGGCTGTTGGCAATTTGTTAGCTTGATTAGTTGACCCAAAAAACAAAAAAACAAAAAACTGTTTTCAACAGCAGCTCCCATCAAATGAAACTGATGAGCTAAAAATCTTTTGTAAGCAGGTAGAGGAAAGAATTTAAAGAGCTGGGAAGCCTGGAGTGAATTTACCATGTGAAATCTGTCAACCAATGGCTCATTAAGCTGCATCTTCCCCCTCTGGAGGGCACAGAGAACATTTCTTTTTGAGGTACCTGGAGAAAAAAACAGCTGATGTGGGGAGCCTGGATCTTTGAAAAGTTCTTTAGTGACTGTTCTCTGGAGATGTCATTGTAATGAGATCACAGATTTCAGCAGCAAGATGAGGGGGTTGAAGAGTCCCATCCAAATGCAAACTGAGCATGTGGAGTTGCTATTTGCAACCCCATGAACTGAAGGCCTCTGGGCTCCTCTGTCCATGGGATTTCCGAGGCAAGAATACTGGAGTAGGTTGCCATTTCTCTCTCCAGATCATTTGGAGTTTATTTGCTAAGTGGGTGGTGACAAGGAAGCCGAGCCCCTTCATAATGAAAGGTACGCTGGTGCCTTTGCACCCCATCATTAAACAGAGACAACAGCTGATATTGACTGAATACTTAGTATGCCAATCACTGAATCCTCATAACACTAAGAGGTAGGTACTCTTGTGTTCTCTCCATTTTACAGGTGAGTGAAGTGAATTGCAGAGATTAAGAACTTTGCCCAAGATCTTACAGCTAGTAAGTTGTGAAGCTAGGATGGTTGCTCTCCTAGGGCCATGTGGCTCTGGACAGTGGGAGTGTTTGATTATGGAGGTAACCTATGCCTAGAGGTGGATTTGCCATGAAGCTATTGAAGCTTAAGCTTCAAGGACCCTCTTCTGTCCCTCTGAGGCCATGGGAGGACCCTAGGGATGTACTTATGTGGTCATATATTGTAAAATTTGCAAAAAATAAGGTATTTTAAGTGCAATTCATCATGATACTATCTTTTTACTCTGACTTCTGGATCTCAAGTCCCCCCATGTGACTTTGAAGGGCTTATGTGCAGTATTAGGATCTGGCTAAGGGGAAGTTAAATTAAGAGATTCATGTTGCTGAGTTTAGTTGATAATATTTGTGTGGTTAATAGCTGCTCGGCTGACTTATCTATGTCAACTTTTATAGATCAGAGGTGGGGGAAGGTAAGGAAACAAAGTAAAAGGCCATTAAACTTGCAAATATTACCTAGAATGGCAAGCCTCAGGCAGGGGGATGTGTTGAATTCTTCCTTCCTGCCATCTACAGGTGGACACGGTTCTGAACAAAGGCACCTTAGCTTACCAGGCAGAAGGGCAGGATTCTCTGAGGCAGGCCATTCTGCATGATTGATTATAATAACAAAGGCAATGGAAAGCAAGTCAAAGAAAGCATTCCACTGTGAAGTAAGGATTGGCTTTTTCCTGCAACAAAGCGTTTCAGGGTTAGGTGTGAGGCAGATGTTTGAACAAGTTCTTTCAGGAGACCCAGCTGAGGCAGAGAAGCCCAGACAGAAAGCAAGCAATACACAAAGACCATGCCCTCAGTTAACTCATAGCAACAGGGGGAAGAAATAAGGGGACTCACAATGTGTGACATGGACCCAAGGTGTCCCACACACCCACCTATAAACGTCAAAGATTATATAATATAGATCAATTCCTGCAAAAGGAAATTGAAAATCCTCCAAATCTCACCATGCAAATAAGAAACTTGATATTTTCCTAAATTTAACCATCGTCCTGAAAATGAAACCAAAATCTTCCCCTCTAAATTATCAGTAAAAAAACTTTTGATCAACTATGCAAAAGAAAGTAATAAATTATTTCCATTCTTTTGCATAGAAAATATTAGTCACAGGAGAATGTGCAACCAAAACCTTGTGAAGAATATTTTAGAGATGGGTTAGGCATTAATTAATGAAAATATATCATTTTTTGAATTTTCTGATATTTGTGGTATTTATTAGCTTTCTAAAAATTGCAACTTGCTTACTCTTTTTTTTTTTTTTTTTTTTTTTGGGGGAGATTATATTTTAATCAATGTAGAGAATTAATTCCTTGGCTGTAATACATCATCTGGATTCAGTTATGCTCTGTTTTCTTTCTTGATGAAACACCTAATTTTCCTGCAGTTCATTATGTATGATATAATTTCTTCTCTTTCTAATTAAATTTGAATATGTCAATTATAATTTTTCACATAAAGTACTATTCTTGACTCCAGTCAAGATATATAATCTTATGTTCTATCTCATAATCATGTCAGAGCATGATATCAGTATAATTTTTCATACTTCTAAAAATCCTTTTTTCCCCCCTTGGTAACAAGTCCTTTTCTTAAATTTTTTTAAAATTTAATTGGAGGCTAATTACTTTACAATATTGTGGTGGTTTTTGCCATACATTCACATGAATCAGCCATGGGTGTACATGTGTTCCCCATCCTGACCCTCCCTCCCACCTCCCTCCCCATCCCATCCCTCAGGGTCATCCCAGTGCACCAGCCCTGAGCACCCTGTCTCATGTATTGAACCTGGACTGGTGATCTATTTCACATATGATAATATACATGTTTCAATGCTATTCTCTCAAATCATCCCACCCTCACCTTCTCCCACAGAGTCCAAAATTCTGTTCTTTACATCTGTGTCTCTTTTGCTGTCTCACATGTAGGGTCATCATTACCATCTTTTTAAATTTCATATATATGCGTTAGTATACTGTATTGGTGTTTTTCTTTCTGACTTGCTTCACTCTGTATAATAGGCTCCAGTTTCATCCTCCTCATTAGAACTGATTCAAATGCATTCTTTTTAATGGCTGAGTGATATTCCATTGTGTATATGTACCACAGCTTCCTTATCCATTCGTCTGCCAATGGACATCTAGGTTGCTTCCATGTCCTGGCTATTATAAACAGTGCTGTGATGAATATGGGGTACACGTGTCTTTTTCAGTTCTGGTTTCCTCGGTGTGTATGCCCAGCAGTGGGATTGCTGGGTCGTATGGCAGTTCTATTTCCAGTTTTTTAAGGAATCTCCACACTGTTCTCTATAGCGGCTGTACTAGTTTGCATTCCCACCAACAGTGTAAGAGGGTTCTCTTTTCTCCACACCCTCTCCAGCATTTATTGCTTGTAGACTTTTGGATAGCAGCCATTCTGACTGGCATGAAATGGTACCTCATTGTGATTTTGATTTGCATTTCTCAGATAATGAGTGGTGCAACTGGCTTAGTCTTGCTTAATGTTGCGGCAAGAGGGACCCCTTCTAGGGCCCGAGAGTTCACTCTTGTCTATTACTTGGAAATGAATTGTCTGAGGAGACACACATGCTGACAATACAAGAGACTTTATTGGGAAGGGCACCTGGGTGGAGAGGTGTAGGGTCAGGGAACCTAGGAGAACTGCTCTGCCTCACAGTCTTGGGTTTCATGGTGATGGGATTAGTTTCTGAGTTTTCTCTGGCCTATCATTCTGACTCTGAATCCTTCCTGATGGCGCATGCATTGCTCAGGCCAAGAGGCAGGCCAGGGAGAAGGATTCTGGGAGGTGGTAGGACTCGCGGTGTCTCCTTTTGACGTTTCTCCAGCTCTTCTGATTGGTGGTGGCTTATTAGTTCCATGTTCCTTACCAGGACTTCCTGTTGTAAAATAGCTCATGTAAATGGTTACTATGGTGCTTGGCCAGGGTGGGCGGTTTCAATCAGTGTGCTTCCCCTAACATGCCTGTTGTTCAGTCACTCAGTCATGTCGTACTCTTTACGATCCCATGGACTGCAGTATGCCACCCTTCCCAGTCCTTCACCATCTCCCTGAGTTTGCTCAAACTCGTGTCATTGAGTCAGTGATGCCATCCAACCCTCTCATCCTCTGTTGCCCTCTTCTCTTCTCGCCTTCAATCATTCCCAGCATCAGGGTCTTTTCCAATGAGTCTGCTCTTCACATCAGTGGCCAAAGTATTGGAGCTTCAGCTTCAGCATCAGTCCTTCCAATGAATATCCAGGGTTGATTTACTTTAGGATTGACTGGTTTGATCTCTTTGCAGTCCAAGGGACTCTCAAGTGTCTTCTCCAGCACCACAGTTCGAAAGCATCAATTCTTTAGCACTTAGCCTTTTTAGTTCAACTCTCACATCCATTCATGACTACTGGAAAAACATTCATACCAAATATTCATAATTTTTTACTATTTTTCATAAAGAGGCTTCTTCCAAGGTTTCTAAGTGTAGGCACCACAAAAGAACAACCCCCCCCCCCCAAACCAAAGACACATTTAGATTAAAATTTTAAATCTCAACTCCAAAGTCAAATTATTTAGATGTTGAAAACTTTTGGACCTTAGGTCGATCTTTAAAAAACTTTTTTTAAAAATTTTTTTATTGAAGGATAATTGCTTTATATAATTTTGTGGTTTTCTGTCATACATCAATAAGAATTAGGCATAGGTTCAGCAGTGTCCCCTCCCTCCCAGACCTCTCTTCCCATCCCTCCCTTCAGCCTGTCACAGAACCCCTGTTTGGACCTTAGGTTGATTTTTATTTGTATTTTTGTTTCTCCATCAAGATTTTTGGGCAACATACAGATCCTGATATGTTATCACAACCTCTTCTGTCATCGATGTGTGTGATTTTTTTAAAAAATGTATGTTATATATTGATACTCCATTTATAGGATATGAAAGACTGTACTTTAGTTGCTCTCAAGCTCTTTGCTCTTAGGACTCTTTTAAATTATTATAAATTATTGAGGACCCCAAGGAACTTTTTGTTCATATATGGATATTTACTACATTACAAATTAAATCCAGAAAAATGTAAACATTTATTTATTCATTTAAAAATAAGAATAATAAACCCATTATATATTAACATAAATAACAGAATTTTATGAAAATAAGTATATTTTTCAAAGCAAGACTAAAATTCAGTGAGGAGTGCCATTGCTTCATGTTTGCATGTCTTCTGGATGTCTGGCTTGAGAGAAGCCAGCTGGATTCTCATATCTGGACATAATCTGTTGAAATGTCACACATTGTGTGGCATCTGGAAAACTTCATTGTGTACCTGTGAAAGAGTGAGAGTAAAAAAGGCAAATAATAACATTATTACAAAAATCGGGCTTCCTTGAGGGTTCAGATGGTAAAGAATCTGCCTGCAATACAAGAGACCTGGGTTCGATCCCTGGGTTGGGAAGGTCCCCTGGAGAAGGAATGGCAACCCACTACAGTATTCTTGCCTGGGAAATCCCATGGACAGTGGAGCCTGATGGGTTACAGTCTATGGAGTTACAGAGAGTCAGTAGCAACTGAGCAAATAACACTTTCACTTCAGTTTCACTATCACTTCATTATAAAAATAATTTTGACCTCATGAACCCCCTCAAAAGGTCACAGGTACCTTCTGGGGTCCCCCAAGTCACACTTTGAGAGCCTTTCCCTTATTATTGTTCAGTCGCTCAGTCATGCCCAACTCTTTGCGACCCCATGGACTGCAGCACACCACCCTTCCCTGTCCTTCACCACCTCCCTGAGTTTGCTCAAACTCATGTCCATGGAGTCATTGATGCCATCCAACCATCTCATCCTCTGTCGTCCTCTTCTCCTGCCTTCAATCTTTCCCAGCATCAGGGTCTTCTCCAGTAAGTCTGCTCATCATATTCCAGCCTCCTCATGCCATTGTGCTGGGCAAGTCATTTCAGGTTTTTGGCCTGAATTTCCTCATCTTTAAAATGGAGGGAATATCAGTAATTATCTCCCTGGGTTGCTGTGATGATCCAGTCACAATTCATGTGATATATTTAGAGCCAGGCCTGTACAGAGAAAACTTGAGAGTCACTAGTAAGATTTTTATTTTATTTATTTTTAAAAATATTTATTCATTTGGCTGTGCTGGGTCTTAGTTGCATCATGTGGGATCTTTAGTTGTAGAATGAGGGATCTTTATTTATTTTTTTTAATGAGGGATCTTTAGATTCGGCATGAGAACTCTTGGTTGCAGCATATGGGACCTAGTACCCTGACCAGGGGCTGAACCCTTGCCCCTTGCATCGGGAGTACAGAGTCTCAGCCTCTGGACCACCAGGGAAGTCCCAGTATGGTTTTTAAATACAGAAGTTGGTTACAACTATTTTCGATCTGTGATATTCACATATAGGATTTAAGTTTATGTTACTTCCTCGGTCAACACTGCACCTCCTACTTAAAATCTTGTTATGAAACCAGATCTGAAAGAGACACGTGCACCCCAATGTTCATCGCAGCACTGTTTATAATAGCCAGGACATGGAAGCAACCTAGATGCCCATCAGCAGATGAATGGATAAGGAAGCTGTGGTACATATACACCATGGAATATTACTCAGCCATTAAAAAGAATTCATTTGAACCAGTCCTAATGAGATGGATGAAGCTGGAGCCCATTATACAGAGTGAAGTAAGCCAGAAAGATAAAGAACATTACAGCATACTGACACATGTATATGGAATTTAGAAAGGTGATAACGATAACCCTATATGCAGAACAGAAAAAGAGACACAGAAATACAGAACAGACTTTTGAACTTTGTGGGAGAATGTGAGGGTGGGATATTTCAAAAGAACAGCATGTATACTATCTATGGTGAAACAGATCACCAGCCCAGGTGGGATGCACGAGACAAGTGCTCCGGCCTGGTGCACTGGGAAGACCCAGAGGAATCGGGTGGAGAGGGAGGTGGGAGGGGGGATCGGGATTGGGAATACATGTAAATCCATGGCTGATTCATATCAATGTATGACAAAACCCACTGGAAAAAATAATAATAATAATAAAAAAATAAAATAAAATGCAAAAAAAAAAAAAAAGAAAAAATAAGACACTGGGTAGAAAGATTAAACACACATACACGTTGGTTTTCTTTTTTTTGAGAAAAATTTTCTCTTTTACTGTATTTTAAGTTTCATTACATATTTTTTCACATCAATAATCTCTTTGTGATCAGGACTGAGAAAACCATGTCTTCCCACTCCCCAAGATGAGGCATACTTGTATATGACAGTTCCCCAAGCATAGATCTCATTTGCTATTTGCTCTCATCATTGAACTGAATTCCTAAGAAGCCCAAGAAGAAAATTGCCTTCAACCACTGTAATAATTTCTAAGGGACCATTGACCCTTAAATGCTGCTTTCATTTACAACCATTTTGCATGTTGATCTAATTGTCATAAAAGTATTGTAAATTAAAACTTCCAATCAAGAACACGGAATGCTGACTTTTTTTCTATGTTCAAATTGCAGTGATTCTCTCTTAATTCAGGATGTATGGCCTTCCTTTTCTGTTGTTGTATTTCCCCCATTCGGGTTAAAATAAAAAAGCTTCCAGTCACTTCAGCAACAGATGTACTGTGCATTGCAAAGTTGGGCAGTCCTGTAATAACTCTCTTAAATGTAAAAGAACTTCAAACGACAGTAGTACTATGCTAATCCAAGAAGCATTAACAGTCTCCTCCTCACCCATCCTGAAAAGGGAAGCCTTTATGCAACTAATTAGTTTACCATAGTAAATAATCCACTGACATTTAAAAGAAGCATTCCTATTGGAGCCTGGAGTCAATATTATGTTGCATGTCAAACTATAAATAGGGTGAATAATGGTGCCAGGCACAGTTTTAAAATGCTATGGAAAATAAGCGAGCTCCATCTGGGTAGAATGGGTGTTACCAGCCTTCTATACACAAGTGTCCGGTTGCCTGGCTCAGGTTCCCTTATAGCTGCCGTGGAAACTTGATGATTCATCTCACTTTCCAGCATGACTCTACCAGGTAGCTAAAAAAGTGAGTGAATGTTTCTCTTGGGAAAAAAAAATGTAGACGATGAAAGGAAACAAAATTTGTAACTGACTCAGGTAGATTCTATGTTGTTTTGAGTGAGTGGAAAAAACAGGGCTTTCTATATAAGCGAATTTGGAACTTAAATGATTTGAAGAGTTTTGATAAAATCATATCAGGCTCCAGATCACTGTATTACGGACAATCTTGGCCTTGGAGGTCTGTGCACTTAATGATGTTCTTCCAAACTGCACATCACGTGTAGCAAGCCTGAAGCCCAGAATAGAAAAGTGAATGATGACACAGAATCTCTATGTGGAGAAAACGTCTCAAGCCCATGGATTCGGGTAAGGCAGAAACCAGGGGCTCAATTTAAGGCCTCATTAAAGAGGGAGTGAGGAGAGGGATAGAAAAAGAGAACCAGTATTTTTAGGGCTCACCTAGGCGGAGCCAAAGAAGCAGCTGCCTTTCCAGAATATATGAGGGGCCCAGAGCTGCTCACTTGCCTCATTCCTAAAATTCCAAATGTAAGAGCCACATATTCAAATTAAGTCTCTCTATGGATGGACCCCATTCCTGTGTGTGACACATATTCTTCCATTCAGCACATTGATTCAACATCTCCATTTTTTTTAAAGTTTATTTTTTAATTTATTTTTAATTGAAGGATAATTGCTTTACAGTATTGTGTTGGTTTCTGCCATATATCTATATGAATCAGCCATAAGTATGATTGAACTCCCTCTTGAACTTCCCTCCCACCCCATCCGACCCCTCTGGGTTGTCACAGAGCCCCTGTTTGAGCTCCCTGAGTTATATGGCAAATTCCCACCGGTTATCTATTTTACATATGGTAATATTATGTTTCCATGCTGCTCCTTCCATTTGTCCCACCTTCTCCTTCCCCCCAGCCCTGTATCCACAAGTCCATGTTCTGTTTCTGCATCTCCATTCTTATCTTGCAAATAGGTTCATCAGTACCATCTTTCTAAATTCCAAATATATGCATTAGTATACAATATTTGTTTTTCTCTAATTTCACTATAAATAGGCTCTAGCTTCATCCACTCCTTAGAACTGACTCAAATATATTCCTTTTTATGGCTGAGTGGTATTCCATGGACATGAATTTGAGCAACAACATGCCCCTGGGCTGAAGCCGCCCCCAAGTCAGTTGCTTCCCTCACATGAGACCTCCTGGTGTGTGAGAAGGCTGAGTGTGGTCAGCCTCAGGGCCTGGTGGCAGGATGCCCTCGGTCATCCCTGCACTGGGCAGAGTGTCTGCTGCACAGTGTGGTTACCTCCTTGCCTTAGGAGCCTTTGGGGGCAGGGATGGAGTTCACACACCCAGAGAACCCTCCGATCAGAGGATCAGGCTTTAATTCTCTGACGGTATCTTGGGATGTAGCATCTCTCCGAGGTTGTTCGTGGTGGTGGCTATTGAAATAGTTCCATTTTCTGTTTTGGTTCTTGTGGTCTAATTACATCTGCTTGAAAAAGGGTTCTGGGTGACTGGGGTGGGGGGCTTCCCAAGTGATGCTAGTGGTAAAGAACCCAGCTGTCAATGCAGGAGACACAAGAGACTTGGGTTTCCCTGGAGGAGGGCATGGCAACCCACTCCAGTATTCTTGCCTGGAGAATCCCATGGACAGAGGAGCCTGGTGGGCTACAGTCCATGGGGTCACAAAGAGTCGGACATGACTGAAGTGATTTAGCACACATGCACAGGAGAGAGTTCTGAGTGGCCGGGATGGGCTGAGATACAGACTTCCCCCAGGGTTATCCTGCACGTTCTGGTTTTGATGAAGGCTCCACTCTACCAAGGCCAGTGACCTTGATGATTGAGGCCGGGAAGGCCTCTTAGCATCCAACTCTGGGATTGCCCTGGTCCTCCAGCCATTCTGCTCATCACGACCAGGCTGTCTCATGGCCACTCCAGTCAGGAAGGAGGTGAGGATGGGAGCACCATTTTCCTGGGAACCCTGACTCAGTAACCCTTCCCTTAGGGGTGGATGATGAAGGATAGCCCCTCTTGCTCCAGAGGGTTCCCAGCTTAGAATAAAGCCCAGATCTCTCACGATGGTCTCCAGAGTCCTGCGCACTGCATCCCCTGCGAATCTTAACCTCCTTCACTTCTGTTGCTTATTCCAGGGCAGCCCAGCTGGCCTCTTTGTCAGCCGTGGATCCTGGGTGGATATAGGAGTCATCCCGCCTTGAGGCATTTGTGTTTGCTGTTCCTTCTGCCTTGGGTCATTGGCAGGCCTTGCTGATTCAAGGGCTACATTGAACCATCTGCTCCAAGGTCTTATCAGAGGCCACCTTACCTGACAGACTATCTCCCATCTCCCTGCCTTGCCTCTTACTCAGTACCCCTGCCTGACCTTATTTCCTCTCCTAGCTTTTCTTACTGTCTGACGTGTGTTTTTGTTGTTTGTTTTTTGGCTGTGCTGGATCTTAGTTGTGGCATGCAGGCTCCTAGTTGTGACATGTGGGATCTAGTTCCCTTACCAGGGCTGAGTCTGGGTCCCATGCATTGGGAGTGCAGAGTCTCAGCCAGTGGACCACAGGGAAATCCCTGTGTTGTGCATTTGATATAATAACTGTCTCTCTCCCCTGATCACCCAAATACAAACTCCTTGAAAACAGTTACTTGGTATTCCCAGAGTCCAGAAGAGTATGTGGCACATTAGAAGGACTGCCAAATTATTTTGGAATGTTTGTTGAATGGGTGAGGGCAGTTTTCTCAAAAAAGAACTGTCACTTCACTGTCTCTGTCTACCTAACCCTGTTCAGATCAGCTCACCACAGTGAAGCCACACCCTTGGCTGGATGATGACTTCTCACATTTATGCAGTTCTTTTCAGCCCTGTTTGACTTTTTGCAGCAGTTTGCACTATGAAAAGAGTATTATGGACTTTGGAGCCAGAGAGGTTTGGCATTGATTCCATTTCACCACTTGGTAGCAATGTAATCCTGGGCAGGTCCTTTCACTTCTCTGGGCCACAATTTCCATCATAGTTAAGCTGGGATACTAATACCTCACTTGTGGGATTTTTCCAGGAGGATTAAGTGAGAGAACATATGTGAGATTCCTGGTCCTGGCTGGGGATTCACCAGCGCTCTGTACATGTTGGATCCATTGCTTTCTTCCCGTCCCTGTCACACTCTGACTTTACTTGCTTCCTTCTGCTCATCTCTAGTCACATCTTTGTGTCTCTTGCACACTCATCCTTCTCTCCACTCCTAGAACTGCTGTTGCTCCTCAAGGATGTCCTTGGCCTTGTTCTCTTTTTTTGCTACTGTGTGTCCCCTGGATTATCCCATCCACACATCTGATCCCAGCTGCCACCTGTATATTGATTTTATTTATTTATTTGGCTGTGCCAGGTCTTAGTTTTGGCACTCGGGATCTTCATATGCAACTAAGAGTTGTGTCATGTGGGATCTAGTTCCCTGACCAGAGATTGAACCCAGGCCCCCAACACTTGGAGTGTGGAGTCTTAGCCACTGAACCACCAGGGAAGTCCCTATCGATGATTTGAAAACCCTCAGGCCCCTCCCAGTCCTCCTTCCTAGGCTCCAAACTCCTATTTCCTGCTGCCTTCTGACCACTCGACCCAGATGGCCAGCTGGTATCTCCAGCTCAATATAGTTTAGCTCAGCTAATGAACTTCTCTACTCCCCCAACAACTCTTCCTCTGTCTTATAGAATAGTATTTCCTTCTAAGCTGCTCATTGGAAATTTGAGTCACTTTTCTCTCTCCTGTGTTCCATATCATTAAGACCAATAATTCCTTTTTTCTTTTTTGTTTATATTTGATTGAAGTCCAGTTGATTTACAGTGTTGTATTAGTTTATGATATGTAGCAAAGTGATTCAGTTATACATAGATATACATTTTTTTTTTCATATTCTTTTCCATTCTGGCTTATTACAAGATACTGAGTATATTTCCCTTTGCTATACAGTAAGCCCTTGTTTATCTCTTTTATGTATAGTAGCATGGACCTACTGATCCCAAATTACTAATTTTATCCCTTCCCCCAATTTGTTTCCCCTATGTTAACCATAAGTTTGTTTTCTGTGAGTCTGTTTTGGATATAAATTTATTTCTATCATTTATTTTTTAGATTCCACATATAAGTGATATTATATATTTGTCTTTCTTTGTCTGACTTACTTCACTTAGTATGATAATCTCTAGGTCCATCCATGTGACTGCAAATGGCATTATTTCATTTCTTTTTTATGGCTGAATAGTATTCCGTTGTATGAAAAAGAGATATGTATACCACATCATCCTTATCCATTTATCTGTCGATGGACATTTAGGTTGCTTCCATGTCTTGGCTATTAAGAATAGTGCTGTCGTGAACTTTGGGGTACACATATCTCTGCAAATTAAAGTTTTCTCCAGATATATGCCCAGGAGTAGGGTTGTTGGATCAGTAATTTCTAATTTCTAAATACTCCTTAAAGATTTTTACTCTCCCTGCTGCTCCCTTAATTCCAATTCTAATCATTTCTCACCCACTTTTGTTTTCACCTGGTCTCCCTCATCAGAGTACGCTTTTCTAAACAATCCTCCAGTGTGAACTTTCTAAAATGGGAAGGCAATCATGTTACATCCAGTTAAAAGCAAAATCCTCAGACCATTACCTGTTATCTTCAGGTCAAAGTGCAAAACTCTTCGGCACAATAGATGGATCTTCATGAATCAGCCATTCTCAGCTACACTTGCAGTTGTCCCAACCCACTATGTTACAACAAGCCCCATTGCCTTTGCCCAGACTCTTCCCCTTGCCTGGAACACCCTCATCTGCCCCTCGTCAATTTGACAAACTCCAATTAGCCTTGCAGTGCCAGGTATGATAGTTACCTCCTCTTTGAAGATTTGTTGACTTTAGTCCTTCCCCTGCCTGCGAATACCCTTCTTGTAAGAGTTATCCACTCTCCACTATAAGCCACTGATTTTTCTCGTGCCTTCTTACACTCAGGAATGTTGCTGAGGTTTTCACCTCTGATTTCCCAGTGTTTAGCAGATTGCCTGACCCTCAATAAATAATGGTTGACTCTGGTCAATCCACCTGCAACGCAGGAGACCTGAGTTTGATCCCTGAGTTGGGAAGATCCCCTGGAAGAGAGCATGGCAACCCACTCCAGTATTCCTGCCTAGAGAATTCTGTGGACAGAGGACTCTGCCTGGCAGACCTATAGTCCATGGGGTTGCAGAGTCAGACACGACTGAAGTGACTGAGCATACATGCAGTTATATGGCAGCCTGGATGGGAGGGGAGTTTGGGGGAATGGATGCATGTATATACATGGCTGAGTCCCTTTGCTGTCCACCTGAAACTATCACAACATTGTTAATTGGTTATATTCTAATGCAAAATAAAAAGTTAGAAAATAAAGGTTGGGTTAGTGCAATACACTGGCCCATCCTTTATCTATCTAAATATCTATCCACCTATCTATCTAAATTTATTTAGTTTTAAAATTGAAATATAGTCATTCTACAATGTTGTGTTAGTTTCGGGTATGCTACATAAAGGTTTGACATTTGCACACACTCACTTGTTCTTTAGGGTACTGAATGGCTGATAAATTCGACTCTTGCCTTTTTCTACCCCTGTCTCCCTACTATCTATTTCATGTGAATTGACTCTAGACTTGCTTTCTGAAGTGAAGTGAAAGTCACTCAGTTGTGTCTGACTCTTTGCGATCCCATGGACTGTAGCTCACCAGGCTCCTCTGTCCATGAGATTCTCCAGGCAAGAATACTGGAGTGGGTTGCCATTCCCTTTTCCAGGGGATCTTCCCATCCCAGGGATCAAACCTGGGTCTCCTACATTGCAGGAGAATTCTTTACCATCTGAGCCGGCAGGTAGCTTCAGTTATTGCTTTCTTAAGCTTAAAAAGCTCAGTTTTTCTCTTGAATCACACCGGAGGGGTGTACGTTGGACTAGTTCATCTATAAGTTCCTCTTGGACTCTGGTGTTACAATCATATCCAGCAGGAATGGAAACTGAGTCTTGCCCCAACTCTGCCACCAGGCAGCTTGTACAGGTCACATAGCCTTGAGCTTCATCTGCTCTTCTGTAAAACGAAGAATATTCTTCTACATATGTGTGAAGATTCACCAAGTACTGAAAACCTCAAATGCAAGGCAGTTTCTTTAAGGTTGTCACACTGCATATTTCTGCATTTTATACCATCTTAAAATAAAGACGGACACTTGTCGCATGGCTGCCTTGTCTTGCTATTTTGAATCCAGAGAGGCTGTATCAAAAATTGTGAGTGAAGTCGTGAGAAAATAATGCAGTGTCCTGAAATAACCCAGAGCGTTCAGAACATTCCAGAAGACTCTCTGAGAGGAGTGGTCTAAGAATCCCTCTTTTGAAACCTGGACAAGCTGAGATGGAATTTTCTGGGGTGGAGCCATGAAGACTGGGCTGCATTGGGTCTCCACGAACTCTGTGCTGGAACATTCTGCTAATGTCCTCTTCTGAGACCATTGACAGTCACAGATGAAGATGTCTCTGCTGAGATTTAGAAATCTTGGAAGCTCCCAAAGTATGCTCCAAACATGGACTTCCCAGGTGGCTCAGTGGGAAAGAATCCACCTGCCAATGCAGGAGACACAAGAGATGTGGGTTCGCTCTCCGGGTTGGGAAGATCCCCTGGAGGAGGGCGTGGCAACCCACTCCATGCCATGGACATGAAAAATCCCATGGATGGAGGAACCTGGTGGGCTATAGTCTATGGGGTCGCAGAGTCAGATATGACTAAAGCACATAGAGCAGGACCCAGAATCTGTCTGGTGTAACAGCTACAGGAATGAACAGGGTGGAGCAGGGACAGAGCCTGTCTGGGGATAAACCAGTCGGTCGGAAAAGACTTCGTGAGCAACTGCCATGTGTCAGGCCCTCTGTCAAGTTCTGGGGGTGCAAAGAAGAATGAGATGCTGTGCTTGCAGTGGAAGAGGTGCAGAAAGGGCTTCAGCATCAGCACTGTCCGTAGAAGAGGAACGCCCCCGAGGAAGTGTGGTCCTGTCCTTAGTGGCTGAACACCACTGAGCACTGCAAGTACTGCAGGGATCAGGGGCAGAGGCTGCCTGGGTTTGGGTGTGCGAGGAAGCCTGGCCTGGTCCCCACTCCACTAACACTCCACTGAGTGTTAGTCACTCAGTTGTGTCCAACTCTCTGTGACACCGAGGAGTGTAGCACACCAGGCTCCTCTGTCCATTGAATTCTCCAGGCAAGAGTACTGGAGTTGGTAGCCATTTCCTTCTCCAGGAGATCTTCCCGACCCAGGGATCAAACCTGGGTCTCCTGCATTGCAAGCAGATTCTTTACCATCTGAGCCACCAGGGACGCCACTACTCCCCGCAGCCCCTTCCCAATAGCTGCATGAGTGACAGGGCTTCTTCTCTCCTATCTCTGCACCATGGTGGCCTGACTGCTTCCCAGAGGCTCAGAAGCATTACCACTGATGGTTTGAACTTCAAGCCACCCAAGAAAATGGTGCTTACACATGTGGTTTTCTTTAATTGATGCCAAAGTCTCTCTCACTTCAAATAACTTCCCCAGAAGTTTAAAATCAGAAACATTAAGGGTCTTCTATCCCACCATCCTGCCGAATGCCAGACATAAGTTCTCTGACAGATACCCACTCTCTCTCTACTTGTAGATTCTCTTTCACAGGAACTCACTGCTCCTCAGACCACTGTTCCTTTGTGAATGTTGTGAGGAAATAATGCAGAGTCCTTAAATAACCCAGAGCATTCAGAACATTCCAGAAGACCCTCTCAGAGGCGTGGTCTAAGAATTTCTCTGTTGAAACCTATTTATTGTGGCTGAATTAGTGAGTGGAAATTTGCAGCTCTGTAACTTCTATTTCTACCCCTTGGAGTTAGATGGGATTTCTCTGTTCCTGAACCTGTCTCCTCCTCATTTCATACCAAGTCCCCTCACTCTGTGGGCTCTTGACCCACCAATTTTCCTTGAGGCCATCAGAAACATTCTGATTCAGGTGGCAGACCCGTCTGCTGCCACAGGCCCTTCGGTCTTGCTGTGTCCTCTGCCCGGAAGACTTTCACCTTTCTTCCAATCCATGTTGCTCATTTTGACTCTTCCTTCTCTCTCCGCTCAGTCATTTTCTTAGGAAAGCCCTCCCTAGCCCCTCTGACTTGGTCAAATCTCCTAGTTACAGACTTTCAGAATATCGTTATCTTAGATGAGGTTCTCTAAAAGCAGAGTCTGAGGCAGGGATGTGGGGACTTGTGATTCTTGAGGGAAGGAAGGAGGCAAGACGGAGGAGAAGTTGCCACACAGGAAGGTGGCATGGTGCTCTGGCTTCAGCCTAATCTACAGAGGAGCTCTGCAGGGCGGACTGAACTGCAGAGTCTATCGTGTCTTTAGGAAGACGTGGAAGGGGGCTCCTGTATTCCCTACTCCTGTACGACAGTGACTGGTTGTGGGCTTCAGGGTGGGTGAACATCCAAGCAATTCCTTCCAGAGATATCGATAGACAATACTCTTGAGAAGGTTGCATGCTGAGGCTTTAGGTGAAGACTTTAGGGATGGGCTCACCTAGCCCAACAAGTAAAGGCACCCTAGAGGTCTTGGTGGTGTACTAATCCTCCTCTTCATAGAACTTGCCCAAGTTAAACTTATACATGTGATTGTGTGATCACAATCTGTCTCTTCCATTGGAGCATAATCTCTTTTTAGGAAGGACCTGCATCTTTGTTTGCTCATAGGTTTCTGTGTGCCAAGCACAGAGCTTGTAGATGGTCAATATTCAGCAGGTACTAGTTGAATAAATAAATTGATCAATGAAGGAATGGATGAAGCCTACTTCCTCTTTTAGATGATAACTGTCTCTTTCATTTTTCTATTTATCAACCTTTGGATGCTTTCCATTCTGTCCTACGAAATCTCTTCCTTCCTGGCTTCCTTGAATTCCATTGTTCATCCTAAGAATCCTACATCCTGGTGGTTAACAAGCCAGGGTTTATAGAGACATTCCTCAAGTGCTTGTTCTCAAGAGAGGGGACCAGTCTGCTTTTGTAACAATGTGTAATTGTCAAGAGCTTCAAGGAAAGAGAAAAACACAGCAGATGGAATTTAGAGCAAGGTTCCCTTAGTGTTGCTTTCTGGGTATCAGGGGAAACACTGGTGACATACGTCTGTTTTTAAATTCTCTTAGAAAGTTCCATGGCCAACTTCCCATTGACTTTTTGCTATATCTCACTACCTTATACTATTTAGATGAACAAAGATTTTTAAAAATTCTTGTTTATTTAATTAACCGAATCCCACTTGTTGCCATGTAGATTGTTGAGGGCTCAGGGCCCAGAAGCAATGTGATGAGGGAAGGCTAACACTGGTGCAGAGAAAGTGTTTGGAGCCTAAAAACTTTGAGAAAGTTGAAGGCACTGTGGCCTGGGCAGAGTGTCTTTATCAAACGATAGGAAGTTCAAAGGCACAAGGAGTCTGCCTTAAATCTAGGGCTGACTCTGCTGGACGAGGAAATAGACTTCAAATGAGAGCTCTGCTTGGAGGAAGGGGATCTTCCTTACTGATCCAGGAAGGGGACCTTCCTGATCCAGGAATCAGATGCAGGTCTCCTGCATTGCAGGCAGATTCTTTACTGTCTGAGCCACCAGGGAAGCCAAAATTATTGGCTGGGATCTACTAACTTTGAAACAGTGTTCTAGGCCCTTTGAATGTAGCAGTGGATGACATGGTAAAGTTCCCCCTTAAGGAGCATGCCAGGGTGTATCTGTGTGTGTGTGTGTGTGTGCACGCACGCATGTCTGTGCGCATACCCAACCCTGATGTTTGCAGCTCTCTAAATCTGCACCTGAAACATGCATTCTCATCTGGATTTCTGCAACCTTACCTTCCATATGTCAGAACAGCATGGTGTTTGGGACAAGCACGAGGCCAGGCATGAGAAGAGCTGGTATCCATCCTGTGCTCTGTATGGCCCAGCTGGGTCACCTTGGGAACTATATGTCACCTCTCTGAGCCTCAGCTTCTTCTTTTATGAAACAGAAGGGTTGGAACAATGGCCTGCAGCTGTAGAATTCTATGGATACATTTACTGTGGGTCTGACTATGTACGGATCTTCCCTATAGCTCAGATGGTAAAGAATCTGCCTGCCATGCAGGAGACCTGGGTTCGATCCCTGGGTCAGGAAGATCCTCTGAAGAAGGGAATGGCAATCCACTCCAGTATTCTTGCCTGGAGAATCCCCATGGACAGAGGAGCCTGGTGGGCTATAGTTTGTGTGGTTGCAAAGAGTTGGACACGACAGAGCGACTAACACTGATACTGCTGCTGACTATGTGCTGGGTGCCTTCATGGTGTCTCATTGGAGTTCATTTTCTTGTTTATTTCTCTGCGAATCTGATGTTGTCCTTGATTTATAGATGAGGAAACTGAAGCCAGAGAAGTGGAGTTACTTGCTTAAAGTCACTTAGCAACTTAGTGTCAGAGTCAGGATTAGACCCATTAGACTGGACTCCTCATTCAGTGCTCTTTGTCATCAGCACGGCTGACCCTGCTCCATCTTGCAGCCCTCACCCTGTCGTTACATCTGTTCCTCACCCCACCCCTGTGCCTGCCGTCATCAGGGACCGCAAGGTGGGTGGGCACTGGAGGGAGCCAGAAGGTAGAAGTGGAGGGAAGTCCCATCAGGATTGGCTACAAGACTCTTAGAGCCATCCTGTTTTTAATACCTGTCCCTGCAGCTTATTCCATGCTGGTACCAGTGAGTCAGAGAATCAAGGGGGGAAGGAGAGCCCAAGTCGGAACTCTGAGCAAGTGGAAACAGGATTTCATGTAAGCTAATCTGACACTCAGTGACAGGCATAATAGTTTGAACTTCGGTGCTGGTAAAGACTCCTGAGAGTCCCTTGGACTGCAAGAGGTCAAACCAGTCAATCCCAAAGGAAATCAACCCTGAATATTCACTGGAAGGACTGATGCTGAAGCACCAGTACTTTGGCCACCTGATGTGAAGAACTGACTCATTGGAAAAGACCTTGATGCTGGGAAAGATTGAAGGCAGGAGAAGGGGCCAACAGAGGATGAGACAGTTGGATGGCATCACTGACTCAATGGACATGAGTTTGAGTGAGCTCCAGCAGAGAGCGAAAGACAGGGAAGCTGATGTGCTGCAGTCCATGGAGTCGCAAAGAGTCAAACAAAACTTAGTGACTGAACAACAGCATAATCAATTGTTACGTAAGTATGATTAGGATTGGGTTTTAAAGTTCAAGCTAAGCACTGGTCTTTTTAGAAAAAGATTTGGCCACAATTGGAAACTTTTTACATTCAGCTTCCTCTTTCAAGTTCCTCTCATGCTAGCTCTCACCTCTCCTGATGGTGTGTTCTTGGGCAGTGATTCCTTCAGCCCACTGTCGTGCAGTTTCATTACCTCTAAAATGGGCACAATAAACAACTTCCTGGGGTTCTGGTCAAGATTAGATATTATTTATGTAAACACTTGGTAAACAGCAAAGTGCCAGACAAATGTTTGTTACCTTGATGGACATTATGCCATCCTAGCTGCTGGGAATATAAGAAAGAGGACACATGCCTGGCCTGTAAATTGCTATTTTCTTGATGCCCTTGTGGTTGTGGCTGGGTGGATGACTTGAGTGTTCTAGGATCAGGGTCCCCAACCTTCAGGATCTAATGCCTGACGATCTGAGGTGCACCTGATGTAACAATAATAGAAATAAAGTACACAAGACATGTAATGTGCTTGAATCATCCTGAAATCATCCCCTCTGCCCCAGTCCATGGAAAAATTGTCTTCCACGAATTGAATCCTAGTGCCAAAAAAGGTTGGGGACCACTGTCTAGGTACTGCAGGTCACCTAGTTTCCTGTTTCTCTCACCCCCACCCCCCTTGTTTAATGTTACGCAAAGAGCACACCAAGTTGATTTAAGGGAATATCTTCTTTTCTCCCATGCAAAACTCCAGTCTCCTAGTGTAGATTTTCCTAATAGCAGATTTATCAGTAACTGAGGGCTTAGTAGAGAAGCACAACCTGAGTGGATGCTGGTGTGGGCTGCTGACTGGGAGATGCCCCCAGGGTGGCCTGGCTCAGGGCAGAATAGGAGCCAGGAACCTTAACTACCTCCACCCAGGTGTAAGGGGTGAGTGTGGCAGAGACGGGCCGGTGGCCACTCATAGCAACCTCACTTCTTCCGTTATTCAGAGAGAGCTGGGTCTGAGCTGAGCACATGACTGCCAAGCTCTGTTACACCTAGGTGATACCTGTGCAGATGAGTTCTGTGGTGTGAGCAGGAGTGATGCTGGGTGCAGTTTCTGGGTTGTGCCCTTAAAGGGACGAGGTCTTTACTCAGTCTCCTCTCCTTTCTGTAGGCTGGAAGCCTGACGTTACAGCTGGAGTAAGAGTGGGAACTTGGACTGTAAGACGGAAACTGCCTGCGGAGAATGGCAGATCAAAAGAGCCAGTGTTCCCAACACCACAGGGCCAATGTGATTAGTAACGAAGTACTTACCCATAGTCTGTCACACGAGGGAGAAATATGTTCTAATTTGCTTAAGCCTCAGTTATTTTAGCATTTGCCATAGTAACTGTCTCTTAATCCAGTGAGAAAGGGTATTCTGTGCCCTGGTAAAGACAGACACCTCCATACACCATGGGAACCACTTGATGAGGTTGTTGTAATTTCATGGAATAAGCTCAGATGCTGACACTGAAAGGTTACTTTGGCATTGCCATGTGATAATTTTTCGGGATGTTGTAAACCTCTGTATCTGTTTCCTCATCAGTAAAAATAATAACAGACATAATGGTATCGCTTTCTCATGTTTTAAATTGAGCCCATAGCTTGCTTCAGGTGCCACACATTGTCTGGATTACGTAAAGCTAAGAGGTCTTAAGTAAACATAATGCAGATTATACATCTATAAGCATTATTATTTGATTTTTCCTGCTCTAATTTCTTGTTTACTTTAGCTACTTATGGGCCTTGTCCCTCTCTGAGGCTTTGAATCCCCCCCAAACAGCAATCCCCAATCTTTTTGGCACCACAAACTGGTTTTGTGGAAGATAATTTTTCCACGGACCAGGGTAGGGTGGGAGGTGGTTTAGGGATGATTCAAATGCATTAAATTTAGTGCGCACTTTACTTCTATTATTATTACATCAGCTTCACCTCAAATCATTAAGCATTAGATCCCATAAGTTGGGGACCTAGTTCAAAACTGAGCACATAATAGATACTTAATGAATGTATTGAAGACATAGCTTATCTCTAAGTGGGAATACTTTTATCCACAGAGTGACATTTTATCTTGATTTAAAATTTTTTTTACTGTTAACATACGTAACAAAATTGACCATTTTTATCATTTTAAGTGTACAGTTCAGTGACTTTAAATCCATTCACACTGCGTAACCATCACCACTATCCATTTCCAGAATTTCTCCACCATTCTAAATAGAAACTAAATGCCCACTAAACAATCACCCCTCATTTCTCCCCTCCTCCAAGCCCCTGGGGAACTACTCTACTTTCTGTCTCTCTGATATTGCCTATTCTGGGTACCCCATGCAAGAGAGGTCATGCATCATTTGTCCTTTTGTGTCTGGCTTATTTCACTCAGCATAGTTATCTCAAAGTTCATCGGTGATATAGCACATGTCAGAATCGCATTCCTTTTTAAAGCTGAGTAGTATTCTATTGCATGTAGATGCCGCATTGTGTTTATCCACTGATATACTTTGGTTGCTTCCACACAAGTGGACCACTTTGCCTGTTGTGAATAATACTGCTGTGAACATGGGTGCGCAAGTCTTAATTTCATGGTTTTTTTTTTTTTTTTCCTGTGCTGAGTGTTCGTTGCTGCTCGTGGGCTTTCTCCAGTCATGGAGAGCAGGCTTCTCATTGTGGTGGCCCCTCTTGTTGGGGAGCTCAGGCTCTAGGTATGAGGGTTTCACTGGTTGTGCTGTGCAGGCATGTGGCATCTTCCCGGGCCAGGGATTGAACCTGTGTCCCCTGTAATGTGCATGGATTCTTAACCACTGGACCACCAGGGAAGTCCCTTAATTTGATATTAAAGCAACAATTTGGACTTCACATCTGGAGTGAACACCCATGTTTCCCTGGGGTGGGACAGCACTGGGACCGGCTCCAGTGTTTTTTGTTGGAGGCTTGCTTGGGATATTGACAGAGTCTTGTGGATGCCTAGACACAACATCTCATCCCTGGCACAGCTGTGAGAATGTTCACAGAGTGCAGCCATCTCCTCACTTTGTATGGAAGGATTCTGAGGGATGGAGGAAACACAGGGAGGGTGACATTAGCGTGGATGGGCACAAAACGTGTTGGTGCAAGTGAATCTGTCCCTGTCCACTCCAGGGTATGACATGTCCAAACTGATCTTGGAGGACTGGATGAAGCGGGCAGGGGGTTCGATTTACTGAAGAGTCAGAGGTTGGTGTCCGAGCTTGAGGTCAGCCTTCCGTATCTTGGAATGGTAAGTGCTGCATGTGTTTGGTTGATAATCCTTTGGTGGTTGGCTCGCCAGTGTAGAAGCAGAAACTCATGACCCTGAAGCCGTGTGACAGCAGAAGAATGCCTGGGGAAGGCGGCCATTACTCTGGTTCCTGAGAAATGCCATCAGGA
The DNA here is from genome assembly GCF_033118175.1 of Dama dama. NCBI lineage: Eukaryota > Metazoa > Chordata > Mammalia > Artiodactyla > Cervidae > Dama > Dama dama. The sequence continues at coordinate 37,175,173 of NC_083701.1, forward strand.
GGATTCTCACTTAGGTCACAGGGCTCCAAAGATACAACTCCCCAGGCCTGCAGGTTTTATACCAGCTGCCAGCGAATTCTCTAATCCGTGTCAACAGAGAAAGCACTGCATGGCCCTGGAGTCTCTCGTGTTGATCCTGGTGTCTGTGAGATCAGATTCCGGGATGATGGGATTTTAAATGTCTCTGAGTCTCAGACAGAGTCAGCTGAGGACAGAACAAGCAGGTGTTCTTGTATGACCTTGGTTTTGGGATCTGTCTCTTTGGGTTTCAGTCATTCAGTAAAAATTCAGATCCTTTTATGTGTCGTGGTTGTAAAGTGTGTCTATTGCTTGTAAGACTGTGTAAAAGGCCTAATAAGATACACTAAGAAAAATAAGAATGTTGGCCTATTAGGGAAAAAAAGGACTTAATTTTCATTTTTTTGGTTAACTGTAGAAATACAAGAGTTTATGGAACATTATAGCTCCAAACCCAGTGCCTGGGCTGCAGTTTTGTTTTGCTTGCTGGGTTTCTAAAAAATTAATTAGCTCTTTTTCTTTTTAAAATTATAGTTTATGTACAGTATTATGTAAGTTAACAGGAGTAGAATATGGTGATTCACAATTTTTAAAGGTTATACTCCGTTTATAGTTATTATAAAATATTGGTTATATTCTCCATGTTGTACAATATGTCCTTGTAGCTTATTTTGTACCTAACGGTTTGTAACCCTTAATCCCTTACTCCTACATTGCACCCCCCCCCCCCCCGACTTGCCTCTCTCATATTTCTCATTTAAAAAAAAAATTTTTATTTGGCTGCATCTGGTCTTACTTGCAGCATGGGGCTTCTCTCTAGTTATGGCGTGCAGGCTTAGTTGCCTTGTGGCATATGGGATCTTAGTTCCCCAACCAGGGTTCAAACCCACATCCCCTGCATTGGATTCTTAAACACTGGACCACAAGGAAAGTAACCCCCCCCCCCGCCCCCCCCACACCTTTCTTTTTTAGTTGCAAAAGAAACATGTGAATATTGCCTTAGCCGAGGAAACAAGAGCTTAAAGAAAAGCTTAAGTGCCTCTGGTTCGTTGGGAGGTACAATGCCAAGGTGGCCGGAATGAGGGAATCGGACTGTGGAGCCTGGGAGGAATGGGGAACAGATATAAGGCAGCGTGTTACTACTCATAGACACAGAAGGTGGCTACTGCTTCACAGACGGGTCTAGCCAGTTTCTCAGCCCCAAGTGGTAGCTCTGGACGAGATGTGCAGAAACATCACACCCTGGAGCAGTCCCTTGGGGGATGAATGAGGAATAAATGTATTTGTTGACACTTTCCCTTTTCCTGTCCTTCTACACGGTGAAGTTCACCTTCAGGACATTATTTCTCCTCATCCCCAGATTGCTTCCCTCTGACCCTTAGCAGCTGCAGAGAAGTGAGACCCCAGGGGGTGGTACTTCATCTGAAGCGGTAGGAGGAGCCAGCGATGCTGGCCCTTTACTTCACCTGGGGAACCAGCGTGTCACAAGGGCAGCAGGTGACTGGGGCAAAGCACCAGAGATCTGGGAGAGGGATGAAGCCGGAGGATTCCAGGAAGCCCCTACGATGTATCAATATAGACACAGTAAACACCAAAGCAATACTAAAGAGGAGGCAATAAGTAAGTTTCCCTTGCATTGCAGACCTTCAAGTCACTGTCTGTAGTTGGCCCCAACATCCTGTGTGTACAACCTTCATCTGTGTTGATGAGATTGTACCAGAATAAGATTTTGCTGCTTATAGCAAACCTTCCAAATATGTGGCTTAAGGGAGATACAGGTTTATTGTTCTCTGTCTTATAAACATCGGAGGAAGCTGAGAAGGTAGGAAGAAGGCAGACGAGCAGTGGCTTCCTAGTGAGCGCTTCCGCTGTGTTGAGCATGGCTTCTGTCCTCAGAGTTGCTTTACATTTTCAAAATAGTTACTGGAGCTCCAGCCATTTCCAGGCCAAAAGGAAAAAATAAAGAACAAAAAGATGTGCTCTCCTAGCAGAGTGAGCCTCATTTAAGCAGTTTTCTCAGAGGCCCTGCCTTACGGTGTCCACATATCTCATTGGCCATCCTTAGCTGAGTAGAGGCTGAGAAATAAGGCCTTTTGGCAGGAACCCTGCAGCCCGGAATAAAATCATGCTTCATTTAGTGAGAATGAAGGAAAGAGTGAGTACTGGGTGAACATCTGGCAGCTTCATTTTACACAAATTCAACACCTTGCATGTAAAAATTTAATGCATCTTGTAAGCTTACTTCCTTGATTTGAATACCTGTATTGCATTCTATTGTGTAGAAATACTAAAATTTATGTAACATGTCCTCAGTGGCTAGATATTTAAAGTTACTTCCCGTATTTTAGCTATTATAAACAGTGTATGTGTACATATGTATTTACTCATTATTTGAATCTTATGTCCCCAGGATAGATGTACAAATGAGGAATGGCTGAGTTAAAAGGGTAACTGTATATTACATTTTACCATATATTGTCACATAGCTTTCTAAAGTGTTGGCATTAAGTTACCTTGTACCCAACAGTGAGTGAGTGCTTATTGCCTTTCAGATAAGCACTATGAAAATAATACAGATAATACTGTGTATCATTAACCTTTATGACTTCCTCCAACTTGATAGGTAAAAATGGTATCCTATCAATTTAAATTTTATTCATTGTGACATTCACTTTTTAAGTGATAGTGTAAATGGTCATTTCTATCTACTTCCTTGTCCTAAAGTAGTTTAGATCATAAATACCATGAATGGCTATTTGTATTACTCTTAAGATTCACAAAGAAAGATTTACATTTTCGAAAAACAAAGAATTACATTTTCAATTTGCAATCCATTCTAGTGGATTAAAAATTTTTGCATGTTAAAAAAATAACAGGTTTATTGATATATAATTCATATATGACAAAAATTCACTCCTTTAAAATGTACAATTCATTTTAGGGTTTTAGTATAGTCACAGAGTTGTGCAACCACCTCTGTGATCTAATATCAGATTTTCTCCATCCCCAAAAGAAACCCTGGACCCTTATGGATACTAAGGGAGAAAGGGGAGGTGGGCTAGATTGGGAAATTGGGATTGGCATATACACACTATTGATACTGTGTGTAAAATAAATAACTCATGAGAACCTACTGTCTAGCACAAGGAACTCAGTGCTCTGTGGTGACCTAAATGGGAAGGACATTAAGAAGCGAGGGGATATGTATACGCCTACAGCTGATTCACCTTGCTTTTCAGCAGAAATTAACACAACGCTGTGAAGCAACTATGCTGCAACAAAAATTAAAATAAAAAAAGGAAGCCCGGACCCCTTAACAGTCCCTCCTCACTCCTTACCATCCACAGTCACTCATCTGTTTTCTGTTTCTGTAGATTGGGCTGTTTGTCTATTCTGGACACTTGGTGTAAGTGGAATAATACAGTATGTGGGCTTTTGTGACTTGATACTTTCACCAGGCGTAAGTGTTCTCAAAGTTCACCCACGATGGAGTATGCGTCATGCTTTATTTTTTGTAAAATATACATAATACTTATCATTTTAACCATTTATACATGTACAATTGTGTTATTAAATACAGTCGTAGCATATTTAATGCATTCACGACTATCTATACCCTAGACTTTTTCATCATCCCCAATGTCAGTTCTGTAGCTGTTAAACAGTAACTCCTATTTTTTACCTCCCCCAGTGGCTGGTAACCTCTGTTCTACTTTCTGTCTCTCTGAATTGCTTATTTTAGGTACCCCATATAAATAGAATCATGCTGTAGTTGTCCTTCTCTGTCTATTTCACTAAGCATGATTTTTCAAAGTTCATCCTTCTTTTTAAACTTTATTTATTTTTAATTAAAAGTTAATTGCTTTACAATATTGTGTTGGTTTCTGCCATACATCAACATGAATCAGCCAGAGGTATACATATGTCCCCTCCTTCTTGAACCTCCCTCCCACCCACCATCATCTTTTTGCAGCATATATCAAAATTCTTTTCCTTTCTGTGGCTGAATAGCATCCCTTGTGTGTATATAATACAGTTTGTTTGCCCATGAATCTGTTGTTAGACACTGAGATTGTTTCACCTTTTGGCTATTGTGAATAGTGCTGTTATGAACATTGGTTTAAAGATGTCTGTTGAGTTCCTGCTTTCAATCCTTTCGGATATATACCTAGCAGTGGAGTTATAACGTAGTTCTATGCTTTACTTTCTTAGACACCAGAAACTGTTTTCCACAGTGGCCACACCATTTTATATTCCCATAAGCAGTTCACAAAGGTTTTAACCTCTCCACATTCTCACCAACGTTTGTTATTTTCCATTAAAAAATTACAGCCATTCTCGTAAGTAGAGGTGTGAATTGAGGTGTGTATTTTCCTAATGACTTAATGATTTGAGCATCTTTTCATGTGCTTATTGGTTGCTTGTGTATCTTCTTTGAAGAAGTGTTCAGATCTATTGCACATTTTTACATTGGGATATTTGTTTTTTAGCTGTTGAGATGTAACTGTTCTTTATCTTTGTAGATAGAAGTCATTTGCAAGCTGTATGATTTGCAAATATTTTCTGCCATTCTGTTTTTTTCTAACTTTCTCGATTGGTGTCCTTGAAGAATTAAAATTCTAAATTTTGATGAAGTCCAAGTTATATTTTCTTTTGTTGCTTGTGATATCATATTTAGGAAACCATTGATTGCTTCATCTAAGATCATTAAAATTTATTGTGTTTTATTATAAAAATTTGTAGTTTTTGGTCTTATAATTTGTCTCTAATTTGTTTTGAGTGAATTTTTGTAATATGATGTGAGGTTGGGGTGAAACATTTTAAAAAACCATTTTTATAAAACAAGAAGTTTTTCATTACACTTAAATGGGATATATCCTCTTTTAGTTTTAGCTCATCTACCTTCAAAAGAGAGTTCTTAACTCACATTTTCAACTAATACTTATTGAGCAACTGCTTTGTGTCAGGCCCCAGCATAGAAGAATGCAAAGGGGAATAAGGACTAGTTTCTATTTCCAACGAACTAACTGTGGAGAAGGAACACAGATGAGGCAACCAACAGTTAGTGGATGCTATGGCAAGAGGAGGGGCACTTAACTCATCTTGAAAAGGTTCAGGGGATGTTTCTTTGACGAAATAATGATGGACTTGAGCATTGGAGAATGAGGTCAAGTTTGTCAGGTGGACAACTGCCAAGGGAGAGAGATGACATTCCAGGTGGAATCAAAGCACATGCAAAGAAAGTCATGGCGCCCATGAGGAACTGTGGTATGTGTGTAGGCGTGAACATGAGGTTATTGTTATGTGAAATACCGTATTAGGGGTCTGTGTTACAGTTCTGCCAGCAAAAATACAAAGGTGAGTAGACTTAGTTCCTGGAGACCTTTACTATTATACAGTTATGAGTGAAGTGAAGTCGCTCAGTTGTGTCCGACTCTTTGCCACCCTATGGACTGTAGCCTACCAGGATCCTCAGTCCATGGGATTTTCCAGGCAAGGATACTAGAGTGGGTTGCCATTTCCTTCTCTGGGGGATCATTCCGACCCAGGGATCAAACCCAGGTCTCCCGCTTTGTAGGCAGATGCTTTACCCTCTGAGCTACCAGGGAAGCCCCAGTTATGAGAGGCTCAACTAAATCAGAGACAATGGATATCAAGCAAGAGGTAGATTCAAGGAATATTTTAGAATGTTAAATTAATGAGAGTTGATGGTGGATGAGGTTTGGCCAATCAATGAAAAGGAAGAGAGGCCCAGGATTATAGCTTTGGGGAACCTGGGGATGTACAGGGTATAGTTAATTCACTGAAATGATGAATTTAGTTAGGGACCTAAATATGGTTTGTAAACACCTACATATTTGAGCTTCCCCAGAGGTGCTAGTGTTAAAGAATCTGCCTGCCAATGCAGGAGACCTATGAGATGTGGGTTTGGAAATATCCCCTGGAGAAGGGAATGGCAGCCTACTCCAATATTCTTGCCTGGAGAATCCCATGGACAGAGGAGCCTAGCAGGCTACAGTCCATAGGGCTGCAAAGAGTTGGACACAACTACAGCAACTTAGCATGCATGTGCTACATTTTGAAGTAAACTTGGGTCAGGTTCAAAACTTTCAGAAGGCCTCAAAGAAGCTTATGTGTTCTACTCTTCCTACAAAGCCCTATTCAATTTCTCCCATTTGAGCTCTTGAATAAGGAGTTTCTTATACTATTTCTTATGCTAACACGTTGCTGGATCACACTTGGCGTGTGTTCCTTTCCTCTCCTCCCTCCCTTCATCTTTCCCTAATTCCCTTCAGTTTGTTGTTTGTTGTTCAGTCGCTAAGTCCTGTCTCTTTGCATCCCCATGGACTGCAACACACCAGGCTTCCCTGTTCTTCACTGTCTTCTGGAGTTTGCTCAAACCCATGTCCATTGAGTTGATGATGCCATCCAACCAACTCATCCTCTGTTGTCCCCTTCTCCTCCTGCCCTCAGTATTTCCCAGCATCAGGGTCTTTTCCAGTTTGTCAGCTCTTCACATCAGGTGACCGAAGTGTTGGAGCTTCAGCATCAGTCCTTCCAATGAATATTCAGGGTTGATTTCCTTTGGGATCGACTGGTTTGATCTCCTTGCAGTCCAAGGGACTCCCAAGAGTCTTCTCCAGCATCACAGTTCAAAGGCATCAAATGTGTGCTATTGCAATGGGGAAGGAAAGAAAAAATGCAGAACTTCCCAGCACTGCTTTTTCACTCCCTGGGTTGTGGTTCCTCTGTTTATTGGCTAGCTCGCCAGATCCCAGTGGATACAAAGGAATTTGCTTTCCTGCTGGTTCCCCGGGTTAGAGCGCCACATGGAAGAAGCAGATGCCTCATAAGGAGGAAAAGCTGTTGTTCGAATAGGAAATGCGGGAAATTGGCATGCTTCCTTCATCTGCCAACGCTGCCCTGAAAACAAGCCTTCACAGAGCGCAGCTCTTCCGCAGTGCAGCTGTGGCTCCCAGCACGCAGAGTCTGTTCTTTGGGAACTAGAAACACATTGATCAGAGCTGTAAGAGCTGATGGCTAAAAACAGTCTAATTGCATACGTCATCTGACAGTTCACTCGGTGGGGCTGTCAGGGTGATGATGGAGGTTTTTGCTGCAGGTTTTGCTTTCTGTGACCCCAGTGTTCAATGGCAAGATTACAGACCCCTGGGCTTCATCCTCAGGCCCAAGAAACCCAGGGGAGCAGGAGCGTCAGTGCATGTCTGTCTCATGCAAGCTGTTTGGGGCCAGGGGAGGGGAATTTAATTTTGTATTTTCCACAGCACTTTAGCAGCATTCTTTCAGAAGAAAAGGTAATTCACATCATTCACCCAAGTGTCTTCTGGGAGGGTGACTGACCCCCTTTTTTCCAGCTCACCCTCAGGTGAGCTTGCGGGGCTTGAAACTGGCCATTGGGCGACCACTTTCCCAGGAACTCTAGAGAGAGTGGACACAGGACTGCCTTCCCCTTGGTGTCTAGGGAGGTCTGAGGGGCCAGCTGATGAGGGGAGAGCCTGCCTTACTTTTGGGCCTGGGACAAACACTGACATTGATAGCTGCCCAGGAGCCTGAGGGGCTTCCCAGGAGGCTCAGTGTAAAGAATCCGCCTGCCAATGTGGGAGAGGTGGGTTCATCCCTGGGTTGGGACTATCCCCTGGAGGAGGAAATGGCAACCCACTCCAGTATTCTTGCCTGGGAAATCCCTTGGATGGAGGAGCCTGGTGGGCTGCAGTTCATGAGGTTGCAAAGAGACGCGACTGAGCAACAGAGCACCGCCTCTCGGTATAGGCCTGTTGCCTGAGTAAGCAACCCTGGAGAGGCTTGGGTATTATAGAGCCAGGTCGTAGGTGATGTCGTTGAGGCCGAAAGTAGCTTATCTAAACTGAGCCAGGCAAAATTCCAGTCCAGATTTGTGCCCAGAGCCCATGTTATTCACCTTGAACAGCTCTGCTCCATAGAGAGAAAGGCCAATGCAACGGGTTTGTATAACCCAGCCTGTGTCATTGCCTTCAAGGAGTTTACCATCTGGCTGCTTTAGCATGGGGAGCCGGCCTTCGAAGCACTAGCTGCCTCAGGGCTATGGTGCTAGTGGGCTGGGGAGGAGCCAACGCTGAGAGAGGCTGTGGTGATGAGGGGCTTCTTGGAGGAAGCTGACCTCACTGTGGATTTGGCTGAAGAGAGGGAATTCCAGGGTGGTGGGTACTGTGAGCTGATAGCTGGAACTCTTTTTAGGAATGAGCGACTTACTCTCTCAACTGTTGGGTGTGCTATATGAAGATGGCCCTCAGTTGATGCCCGCTAGTGACTGCCTCAGCTGAAGAGGACTGTGTCACTCACTGACTCATGGGCCCATCTCCTTCCAGGGGAAGTCCAGGCCCAGTGACTGACCATGGCTGGGTGATAGGCCTGGTCATTTTCCCCAACTTGCAACAACTCAGAAGGTTAGCTCAGCCCTCAAGCTCTCTGTAGGGTCAGCTGAGCTCCTCCTTGGGGCTACAGCAGAGCTCAGTCTTTCTCTTTCCTGCTCCCCTTCCCTCATCCTTCCCCAAGTGATTTGTTTCCATTGGCTTCTTGGAGAACCTCACTTGTGACATCTGGTTTCAGATGATAACTCGTAGCTCTGACTGCAGCTGAGTCTACACGATTCTGACCATTCCCTGGATGTTGTGTTGTGAGAGGGCAGAGATCAGTGTGGAATGGTGATGGATCAGTTAGTAGCCCCCGGTGGTACTAGTAGTAAAGAACCTGCCTGCCAGTGTAAGAAATGTAAGAGACACAGGTTCGATCCCTGGGTTGGGAAGATCCCCTGGAGGAGGGCATGGCAACCCACCCCAGTATTCTTCTCTGGAGAATCCCATGGACAGAGGAGCCTGATGGGTTACAGTCCATAGGTTCGCAAAGAGTCGGACACGACTGAAGTGACTAACCACACACATGAGTCCACCAGTGTATGGTCTTACAGGACTTGGGTCTGTCCCCCGCCACCACCTTGTAACTACCCCCTTAAAATTCTTGTCTGGGAGGAACATGTTCTTTAATGCAGGTTGGGTCAGAGCTGAGTGTATATGTGTACTTGTATGGGGGGTGTGGTGGGGCAGTGGCTGGCAGTGGTGCCCAGAGGCGTGGAGGAAGCACCATCTTCTAAATGCCTTTGTGGCTTCCTGGAGAGAGGAGCAGAGCGTGGAGAGGCAAGTTGGGAGTGAGTAGCTGAGAACGAGGTCCACCACTGAGTGGGAAGGGGAATTAAGTCTGGGAGGGACACTTAAGTAGTCTCAGTGTTTCTAACCTGCGCCTACTTTTGATGGATCTGTAGAGATACCTTGTTCAAAAGGATCACTTATGTGTGTGCAGGACACAGAGCCCAGTGCCTGCAAATCTCCAAGCAGGAGAGTTCCATTAGGATTGATTTTCTGTAGTCAGGATGATGAAAGCAGCTTTGTGCATACAAAATTCTAGTTTGTAGACCTGAGACTCCCCATTGGAAGTGCTGTCTTAGCATTGAGCACAGTAGCCTGAGGCTGTCGATGCAAACCTGGAACATGTGTTTGGCAGCTCCCATCGTGCATACCAGGGAGGGTGCACACCTGACAAAATCTCTGGGCTGCCTCATTTGCCTGTGACTGTATACACACACATGTACACACACAGACACTTGGCTTGTATGTAGCCATACACACACCCATATACACACACTCAGTCTCCAGTGAGTTTTCTGGGGGCTTTCTGGTCGAGTTCTCATGGAGTTGTCCAGCTGGAAGATCAAGACCCAGAAGGGAACTGGCTCCCACCAGGGGAGCTGTACCCTCCTTGACAATGCTTCTGACCCGAGGACCTTGAATCTGAAAGGGTCTGGCCTGGCTCCATGAACGCATGAGGGCCTATTTCCCTGTTTCTTCTAGTCTTTAAGGCAGCAAAAGAGCTGGTGTACATTCTTTAAGGAGGTCACAGGCTCAGAGCTAAGTCTGAAAAAGCATTGGCTTCGTGTCTCCGGCAAGTCCTAGCAGCAGCAATAGACAGGGCAGGCTGTGGGAAGAGAGACCGGTTTGGATACTCTGAGATCCATCTGACCAACCAGTGGTCACGAGGAGCCGAGCTGGTGGCAGTGGAACTGGGAAAGAGGGGATCATCTGAGACACACGGGAGGCAGGGTGTGTGGGCGGTAGCAGTGGGGCCAGCAGACAGAAGTCCGGTGTCAGCCCTGGGGGAAGGATGGCTGATAAAGCCATGAAAAGGAACTAGGAAATCAGTTCTCACAAACCTATGAGATAGGCTTCAAAAATAGATCTGGTTTCAAATTCTAGCTCTGTTGCTATAATACTAGCTGTGTGGGAGCCGTTGCATAGACAAGTCACCTCGTGGAGACTGATTTGTTTTTTAGTAAAGGAATGGTTTCTTTCAAAAACATGTATTTACTTATTTAGCTAGCTAGCTAACTGTTCCAGGTCTTAGCTACAGCACGTGGGATCTTTGATCTTCATTGTGGCATATGGGATCTTTAACTGTGGGATGTGGGATCTAGTTCTCTGACTGGGGATGGAACCTGGGCCCCCTGCATTGGGAGCTTGGAGTCTTAGCCACTGGACCACCAGGGAAGTCCTTGTTGTTTTTTAATTGTAAAATCTAGGATAACAATAATAACTTCATAGGATTTTTTTTTGCAAAGAATACACTGAGTAAGAAAATATCAGGAAGCGTTTACAGTAGGTCAACACATCACACTCAGGTGGGACTGACTGGATAGGGTCTGATTAGCACAATTGATGATGATGTAGTGGGGAGACATCTTTCAGAGGACAGTTTTAGTTGAGCTGCTCAGGGAAGGGATGACTCAGGGCGGACTCAAGGGTTTACACCGGGGTTTCTTCAGGCCTTTGATGTTTACAAAGTTCAACTTTCCCAAGCACAGAGATGAACTGATTTTAGGAAACATTCTCTTATTTTGCAGAGTTGATACAAATTACAAACATGAATACTGTTGATAATCTCTTGCATACTCACATAGTTCAGTTTAGTTCAATTGCTCAGTCGTGTCTGACTCTTTGCGACCCCATGAACTGCAGAACACCAGGCCTCCTTCTCTGTCACTAACTCTAGGAGTCCACCCAAACTCATGTCCATTGAGTCGGTGATGCCATCCAACCATCTCATCCTCTGTCATCTCCTCCTCCTCCTGCCCTCAATCTTTCCCAGCATCAGGATCTTTTCAAACGAGTCAGCTCTTCATATCAGGTGGCCAAAGTACTGGAGTTGCAGCTTCAGCATCAGTCCTACTAATGAACACCCAGGACTGATCTCCTTTAGGATGGACTGGTTGGATCTCTTTGCAGTCCAAGGGACTCTCAAGGGTCTTCTCCAACACCACAGTTCAAAAGCATCAATTCTTTGGCGCTCAGCTTTCTTTATATTATAGTCCAACTCTCACATCCATACATGACTACTGGGAAAACCATAGCCTTGACTAGATGGACCTTTGTTGACAAAGTAATGTCTCTGCTTTTTTAATATGCTGCCTAGATTGATTATAACTTTCCTTACTTACATAAAGTTGCAATTATTTTATTACCATTATAAGAACAGTCCAGATTTTCATTCAGCTATTTCTTGAGGTATCATTGACACATAACGTTAGTTTCAGGTGTACAATGTCATGATTTGATGTTTATCTGAACTGTGGAATCATCACCATAATGTGTCTAGTTAGCATTCATCACCATTAATAGTTACCATCTTGTTTTCTTTTGAGAACTTTTAAGGTTTACGCCTTACAACTTTCAAATATATGAGACAGTATTCTTAACTGTGTTCACCATGCTGTACATAATAGTCCCCATGACTGACTTACTTTATCACTGGAAATTTGTGCTTTTTGACCTTCTTCACTCATTTTGACCACTCTTCCTCTGCCCCCCACATCTGGCAACCACCTACCTGGAAAAGGTTAGTTTTCATTCCAATCCCAAAGAATGCTCAAACTGCCGCACAATTGCACTCATCTTACACGCTAGTAAAGTAATGCTCAAAATTCTCCAAGCCAGGCTTCAGCAATAAGTGAACCATGAAGTGAACTTCCAGATGTTCAAGCTGGTTTTAGAAAAGGCAGAGGAACCAGAGATCAAATTGCCAACATCCGCTGGATCATTGAAAAAGCAAGAGAGTTCCAGAAAAACATCTATTTCTGCTTTATTGACTATGCCAAAGCCTTTGACTGTGTGGATCACAATAAACTGTGGAAAAATCTGAAAGAGATGGGAATACCAGACCACCTGACCTGCCTCTTAAGAAACCTATATGCCGGTCAGGAAGCAACAGTTAGAAGTGGACATGGAACAACAGACTGGTTCCAAATAGGAAAAGGAGTATGTCAAGGCTGTGTATTGTCACCCTGCTTATTTAACTTCTATGCAGAGTACATCATGAGAAACACTGGGCTGGAAGAAGCACAAGCTGCAATCAAGATTGCCAGGAGAAATATCAATAACCTCAGATATGCAGATGACACCACCCTTATGGCAGAAAGTGAAGAGGAACTAAAAAGCCTCTTGATGAAAGTGAAAGAGGAGAGTGAAAAAGTTGGCTTAAAGCTCAACATTCAGAAAACTAAGATCATGGCATCTGGTCCCATCACTTCATGGGAAATAGATGGGGAAACAGTGGAAACAGTGTCAGACTTTATTTTTTTGGGCTCCAAAATCACTGCAGATGGTGACTGCAGCCATGAAATTAAAAGATGCTTACTCCTTGGAAGAAAAGTTATGACCAACCTAGATAGCATATTAAAAAGCAGAGACATTACTTTGCCAACAAAGGTCTGTCTAGTCAAGGCTATGGTTTTTCCAGTGGTCATGTATGGATGTGAGAGTTGGATTGTGAAGAAAGCTGAGCGCCGAAAAATTGATGCTTTTGAACTGTGGTGTTGGAGAAGACTCTTGAGAGTCCCTTGGACTGCAAGGAGATCCAACCGGTCCATCCTAGGGGAGATCAATCCTGGGTGTTCATTGGAAGGACTGATGTTGTAGCTGAAACTCCAATACTTTGGCCACCTCATGTGAAGAATTGACTCATTGGAAAAGACCCTGATACTGGGAGGGATTGGGGGTAGGAGGAGAAGGGGACGACAGAGAATGAGATGGCTGGATGGCATCACCAACTCGATGGACATGAGTTTGAGTAAACTCCGGGAGTTTGTGATGGACAGGGAGGCCTGGTGTGCTGTGGTTCATGGGGCTGCAAAGGGTCGGACACGACTGAGCGACTGAACTCAACTGAACTGATTTGGTCTATTTCTATGAGGTTTTTGTTTTTGTCTTTAAGATTCCACATATAAGTGAGAGCATTTGGTATTTGTCTTTGACTTATTTCACTGAGCATAATGCCCTCCAGGTCTATCCATGTGGTTGCAAATAGTGAGATTTCGTTCTTTTCTATGGATGAATAATATTCCACTGTGTGTATATGTATATAGATACCACATTTCTTTATCCATTCATCCATTGGTAGACATTTAATTTCCATGTCTTGGCTATTGTAAACAATGCTGCACTTAACTTAAGGATACATATATCTTCTTGAATTAGTGTTTTTGTTTTCTTTAAATAAATACCTAGAAGTGGAATTGTTGGATCATATGGTGGTTTTAAGATTTACTCCTCACAACTTTCAAATATATGAGACAGTATTCTCAACTATAGTCACCATGTTGTACATAATAGTCCCCATGACTTATTTACTTCATAACTGGAAATTTGTGCTTTTTGAGACCCTTCCCTCATTTTGCCTACTCTTCACTCCTCTATTCTTTGGAAAAGTTTGAGAAAGATTGATATTAACCTTTCTATGAAGGTTTGATAGCATTCCCTTGTGAAGCTGTCTGTTCCTGGACTTTTGTTTGTTGAAAAGTTTTTCATTACAGATTCAATCTTGTTATTAATAATCAGTGTAATCAAACTTTTGAACTGTATGTGATTCAGTCTTGGTAGGTTGTATTTTCTAGGAATTTATCCATTTCTTCTAGGGTGTCAAATTTGTTGGCGTGATTTTCATAGTTGGCATATAAATTTCATCCTTTGTATTTCTGTGGTATCAGTCAAACTCTTCTTTCATTCCTGATTTTAAGTCCTCTTTCTTGGTGAATCTAGCTAAAGCTTTGTCAACTTTATCTTTTCATATATGCCAGGTTGAAATTATTTTATGTTACCATTTAATAGTAACTGAGATTTTTTTAATGGGAGTTAAATGATAATGAAAACTTATTGTTTACTTAACTAGAAAGTTCAACAGTATTATTAAGGATCCAAGAAATTGTTGGTTTTTGTTCTTAAACTTGTTGCTTCATGTTTACAATATGGTTGCCATAGCATAAAGCATCACATCTACATTCAAGACTGAACAAAAGGGAATGTTGCCGCACCACTGAGCTTTGTGCTCTGTATCTTTTTTTTTTTTTAATCTGGGAAGCAAGCATTTTCCAGAAAATTCAGCAGAGTTTCATTGGCCAGAATTAGATCACATGGTCACCTCCAGGGGTTAAAAAAGACGAAAAAAGCAAAAACTTGGCAAAGAGGAGCAAGATTACCTGATAATCACTCCCTACATTAGTGGGGAGATTTTCAAGCAGCTGAGATTTTGGAATAAGATTTTTGGCAATTAAAACTTCTGGTTTATCCAGTGAGTTATTTAACTGTAGATTGGTAGATAGTCTCATGGTTAAGTAGGTAGTCTTCCTGTTTCTAGGGCATAAGAAAAATGAAAGATATTTTTTGCCTTTTTGGTTTCCTAGGGCCTACAGAAGCTTTAATTCCCTTTCATTTTTTTTTTTTTAATTTCAATAAATAGTAGATCTCTCTAGGTAATGACTAAAAATGACTGGTGGACTTCAATATTGGACTTTGTTGTTGCTTTTTAAATTTATCTGAGTGCAGCAGTGGGCTCAGTTGCACAGGAAGCTGGAACAACAGGAAGGAGGACAAAGAAGCCAATTCCACCTCGTGCAGGAAGGGGCTTGTGCAGTAGTGATTAGCAGCTGCCCCTTTACTGCCTTTGGGCCTGATGGCAAAGCCTAGACTCCTCCTTGTAAAGAAAACCTTTCTTGACCCTTCATGGAAGACAACTTAAGCATTCAGAGATAGTTACAATAGTTTATCAAGTTCCTTGTTATAAAATGAACTTAAAAATTGTGCATTTGATATGATATTCAGGGACCTCAGACTCAGTGATAAAACAAGTTATTAGAGTACCTTCAAATACCCCTGTATTAAAAAAAACACCAATTGGTGAAATGAATGACAAAGTAGCTATTTTTTTGAAGAAAGGAAAATTTCACATATCTCAAAAAAATCTTCTGAAGATGGATAGTGGGGATGGATGTACAGTGTGAATGTACTTAATGCTACTAAATTGTATACTTATATATGTCTAAAATGGTAAATTTATATATAAATTTATATATAATTTAAATATATATAATTTTGCTGCAATAGAAAAATCTCAATGTAGTTTTGTTGAGGGACCTGCTCTAATGAATAGGTAGAATAATTTGTGAGTGTATGTGTGTTAGTCACTCAGTCGTGTGCAACTCTGTGACCCCGCGGACTGTAATCCGCCAGGCTCTTCTGTTAATGAAATTCTCCAGGCAAGAATACTGGAGTGGGTAGCCATTCCCTTCTCCAGGGGATCTTCCCAACCCAGGAATCAAACCCACATCTCTTGCACAGTGGGCAGATTGTTTACCGTCTGAGCCACCAGGGAAGCCCTGAAAAATCTGTAAAGAGAAGAGCAAATAGTTGCATATCAGTGGGAGTCTTCTCTTTACACTCAGTCGGTAACTTGCTTACAGAGTGTTCTCTTGCACTTTGGACCTGTATACCCAATACCATCCTCTCCATTGGGTGCATCTTACCAACACCTCAGGTCTCAAACAAGTACCCCGTTGCTCTATCTTGAAACCTGGGTGTCATTCTTGGTTTTTTTTTTTTTGTAGAAATTTGCTAAGGGAATATTTATTAAGAACATACTTCCACTTTTGTCCATTTGTATTCTACTATACCACTATTTTTTCTCAGTTTTACATCATTTTAATGTTTTTTAATTCACATATTTAAGGTACATAATTTGATGAGTTTGGACATTGGTGTATACTGGGCTTATTCCTGAATCCAACTTTTCCCTTACCCTCCACACCCAATCAAACACCACTTCCAGTTAATTCTGTCTCCTCGGTGTTGCTCTGATCTGTCCAGTTCTCTTCACCTCCACAGTTGCCACTCTAAGGTATATAAGGAATCAGGAACTCTTCTCTTCTAAGGAGCTCCTAGCATTCATTCTGCTATCACTTATCGTAAATGTCTGAAAAACATTCAATGTGTTAAGATACAAATTGTTTTGTTGTGGTAAGACCACTTAAGATCTTCCCTCTTAATAGATTTTAAGTGTAAGATAAAGTATTGTTATCTCCAGGCAAAATGTTGTACAGCAGATTGTCTAGAACATCTTCTTTGTGTGTGTGATCATATTGTATTTTTTAAAAGAATAATTTATTTTTAATTGAAGGATAATTGCTTTACAATATTGTCTTGGTTTCTGCCATACATCAACATGCATCAGATATAGGTATACATTACATATGTACCCTCCCTCTCGAATCTCCCTCCCACCTCCCATTCTACTCCACCCCTCTAGATTGTCACAAAGTTGGGGTTTAAGTTTCCTGAGTCATCCAGCAAATTTCCACTGCTATCCATTTTACATACGGTAGTGTGTATGTTTCCATACTACTCTCTCCATTTATCCTACCCTCTGCTTCCTCTCCTGCGTCCATTCTGACGCAGTCTATTCTGAATGTCTGCATCTCCACTGCCGCCCTGCCAATAGATTCATCGGTACCTAGAAGGTCTTGTTTTACTGAAACTTCATACCTGTTGATTAGGAATCGTTTTCTTAACCAGGGTACATAATCTATTGGCTTTCTTGGATCCATCATCAAATTGCTTGGCAATTTTTACAAAGGCCCTAATTTTTGCCAAGTGAAAATGATTGATATCTAAGCTTCTAAAACTATTGAAAACTTCTTACTCTTCCACAAAATATTCACACCCCTAATTTGGCATAGTAATATTAACACTGTAAGACCCCTCAAAAAAAAATCGGGGGAGGTCATATCCTCATGGCAAGTTGTGGAAGATGGCTACCTTATATTAGTGAGTGATTTGACCAAGCGGGCAAGGTTATTTCAGTTTTATTAATTCACTCATTAATCTTACTGAACATATGTGTATACCAGGCACCATTGGGGTAGAGACATGGGACAAATACCCCACCAATGAGGAGCACACAGTCTTGTAGTGGAGACAGATTTGAAAACCAGATGATTTAGGCAGTGAACTGCTAAGAATCAAGCAAGGTGGTCTGGAGACACTGAGGAGGGACATTCTGTGGAGCCTGGGAAGTCTTCCCAGATCTGGAATGTAAAGAAGATCTGGATTTGAGATCCAGAGCTGCCTGCAAATCAAGCCCTTTTCCCATTTCAGCTAAGAATGTAATCAATGTGGCAGGCACTGGATTTTTAAAAATCTCCTTATTTTAATTTGCATTTCCCTGGCTGTCAGTCAGGTTGAGCACCTTTTTACATTTATTGACAATGTGTATTTTCTATGTATTATCTATTTTTACCATTTGTGAGAAATCTTAATGTTGAAAATAAACTCTGTGACAGATACAGGACTTGTCTGATGCTGATTGTAGGATGGATTTTGTAAGTCCTACACTCATCTCCTGACAAAAATTAGGATCAGGATGTTTTCCTAACCATCCCCCTTGCCGCTTCCTGCCAGCATCTGCCTTCTCTCTGATAACTAGGCTTCCTCTTCTAGCCTGGTGGCTGCTGAAGGTCAGCTGGACACGATGGAATCTGTACGTGCATACACTGTCGTCGTCTTTAACTGCACAGTTTCTGCTTCTTTCAAAACGAGGGGAGAAAGTCTATACAGATGGGCAGAGGGAGTTATGTGTAGGCTTGCAAATGTGAGCGCTGTCTGACAAAATGCATTTTTGAGTGTGCAAGTCTTAGAAAATGAGGTCCAATTTCATATCTGGTTTGTGAGAAATATCTATAGATAAAATACTGTATGGATTTTTAGAATGCTCTCATTCATGAATTAGAAAGTGCACTGCCTTCAACCTCAGAAGTCAGTGTTTCATCCCAATTAATCCTGAGGACTCAACCATCCTGTGGTCTTCTTGCCTGATGGCAGCCAGAAGGACTGTGTCTGGTGCTCTCACCTCTCGATGGCCAGAGGGCAAAGCTGCTGAGATGTAGGGGAAGGAATGTCCAGGACTTGGGAGTCAAAGGCTCTTGGGTGGGAGTCTTGGCTCTGCTCTCTATCAGCTGTGTTTTGTTAAACAATTCTCTTCAACCCTCTGGACCTTGGTTTTCTTATGTGCAAAATGTGGAGTACTTTGTAGGTTGTAGAGTTAGTTTAAGGATCAAATAACATGATTGCTGGGGCTTCCCTAGTGGCTAGTGGTAAAGAATCCACCTTCCAGTGTAGGAGATATGGGTTCTATCCGTGGATCAGGAAGATCCCCTGGAGAAGGAGATGGCAACCCACTCCAGTATTCTTGCCTGGAGAATCCCATGGACAGAGGAGCCATAGGGTCGCAGAGAATCGGACATGACTGAGTGACTGAACATGGGCAACACAGTTGCGTTACACGTTAAGTATGCAGGTATTCCTTTTCACTCTTCTTTCTTCTCTTGAGCACACCATACACGTAGCCAAGCAAAGGGCTTTGGCGGTGGTTGGTGCTTGATACTTGTGTACTGCTTGATCCATACAGTAGCAGTTCTCAAAGTATAGTCTCCTGGCCAGCAACATCCTACCACTTGTCAGACATGCAAAAACCTGGACCTACTCCATCAGAAACTGTTGTGGGCTCAGCAGTGTTTGACTAATGCTCATTAAAATTTGAGAACCACTGGAAGTCTCCTGCCTGCCGTGGTCATTAACAGTACAAGATTTGGGAAAAAGGAAAAAATAGTGTGTGTGTTTTAATAATACAAAAGCTATTTAAAGTCCTAGAAGGGGACTTTCATCTAATGTCAGATTGTCTTTAAAATAGTGAATAAAATGTTACAAGCAGGAGTGCTGTTTCCTGTTACCATTTGGTGGAAAGCACCCAGGTTTAGCTTAATGCAGGATTTGAGATAAGCTCTCTGGACTTGGATGATCACTTAACTTGAGCAGATAACTTCTTGCCCTCTTTTCTGTTCTTTTTCTGATAAATATTAATGACAGAACTTATAAACTAATGGTTGCTACACTAACTACTCAGCTCTGGGAGATGCAACATGGTATTTTGCCATGCTATTATTTCTGATTAAATATATTTTAATTTAAAGGCACATCCATTTGTCTGTGTTCCTAACCACAATGATTAAACATAATAGGCACATTAACATACTTCTGGGTATCAGTGAAAATCTTGATACTCTATATGCACCAGGAAGCTCACTCCTACAACTAACAGTGTAATCAAAGTGGCCAGCCTTTTTCAAGCTTGTTTCTCATACATCTTAATTGTACCTTTTTATTATATAATAGCAGACATTAATGAATAATTGTACCTACTGTATATAATGAGTGTTTTGTGTTATTAAATATTCCTAAGCTGCTTATGAGAAATGAGTCAGTACTCATCACTGTACCATCTGATGGTCATTATGAGCTTTGATTTTTGAGTGCCCTTTGCTTTTGGGAAGGAACTCTTTTAATTGTTTAAAGTACAACTGATTCTATATGCCAAATACATTCCTTAGGGCAGGACCTGATACTTAAGGATCAAAGAATTTCAACACACTTAAACATGAATGATCATTAAGAATAAAACAATTTAAGGGATACAAACTTCATTTTACACTTGAAGAAGTAGATAGCTTCCTTTTTAGAGAACTGCAAAATGGGACAGAAGGGAGGAGTCTTTGGTCAGTTAAAGAATAAAGAACAAGGAACAGAAAAATAGAAAATATCTAATTGGCTGGGGCCACAGAGTCACCCTTGTGAGAAGGGTGAGAAGACCCAGGTTGGCTTGGTGGTTGGTGGACTGAGTGTGTATATTCATTTATTTCTTCCTTTTGCTGTGCTGGGTCTTCGCTGCCGTGCAGGCCTTTCTCTAGCTGCAGGGAGCGGAGGCTGCTCTAGTTGCGATGCGCGGGCTTCTCGTTGCAGAGTGGGCTTCAGTATTTGTGGCACAAGGGCTCCGTGGTGTGGCTCCTGGGCTCTGGAGCACAGGCTCAATAGTTGTGGCACATGGGCTTAGTTGCTCTGCGGCATGTGGAATCTTCCCAAACTAGGGATCAAACCTGTGTCCCCTGCATTGGCAGACAGATTCTTAGCCACTAAGCCCCCAAGGAAGTCCTGGGATGAGTATATATTGCATTTCTGGTCAAATGGCACATTTGCAGGGACCAGAAAGTATCTGGTTTTGGTTTCCTGACTTAGTATTCCTGGCAGGAGGGGCTCCATCTTGGGCCAAGAAATTTATTGATGGAGTAAGTGCAAATTGCTAACAAAGGTGACACTATTAAGTTAGTATTACCTATTATACACTGAGTCTAGTAGGTGCTAGGGAGCTGACTGAAATCACCTACTTTGATTCATAGATAAACATTATGAGGCAGATTTTATTGTTCCCATTTTACAGATACCAAAACTATCCTTGAGGGTCCCAAATGGACATATGATATTTGGTGCTGGCATAGCCAATGAATATAGGGATGACCCAGAAGAAAGTGTGTGGCTGGTTTCATAAAACCGCATCTGAGGAAGTGGTGGGCCTAATGTAAAGCCTTCATAAGTTTTTCCTTCTGACTTCAAATCCTCGGTTACGCTGAGCTGTTTGCCACGCCTCACTGGTGCACTGTATGTGTCTAAGCTCGCCCCTGGGATGGGGAGACAGATAGGAAACCCTGCTGCGGTGAGCTGGAAAGGAGAGCTGGGGTTTCCCAGGGCACAGGGCACTGGTCAGTGTACTGAACACACAGGCAGCAGGAAAACTCCTGAGAGCTTGGAGTAGAAGAGCAAATATTAATAGTTTCAAGTGCTTCCTTTAGAATTTACTGAGGTAGTCTTTGGAAGTCAACACAAATATGGGTAGATTAATAGTCTGAGTGAAGCAATGAAGACTTAAAAATACCATCTGCTAGGATCTTTTCTGGTTAGTACTACCCCTTTTGTGAAGGAAAAAATGGACATGATTATTAGGGGGAAAAATGGAAAGATCTTAGAAATATTCAAAGCTGTGGTGGCTTAGATGGTAAAGAATCTGCCTGCCATGCAGGAGACCTGGGTTTGATCTCTGGGTCAGGAAGATGCCCCCGAGAAGGGAATGGCTACCCACTCCAGTAGTATTCTTGCCTGGAGAATCCCATGGACAGAAGAGCCTGGTGGAATGTGGTCCATGGGATCACAGAGTTGGACATGACTGAATGACTAACACTTTCAATGGAAGAAAGTCAAATTGTAAAAGTAAGGAAATGTTGGGGAATGTTCATAGTGCACACTGAGAAATAAAAAAAATGATTAATTCCTCACATTACTTGTATCCTGACAAAACCAGTTGGATGTATTTAACACCTGGGTCAGGAAGATTCCCCTGGAGAAGGGAATGGCAACGTAATCCAGTATTCTTGCCTGGGGAATCCTATGAACAGAGGAACCTGTGAACTATAGTCCATAGTGCCACAAAGAGTTGGACACAACTGAGCAACTAAAACCAAGCACCACCAAATCTTTTATTTGAAGTGCAAATATATTTCATTCTTTGGTGCTTTCCTGTGTTGAGATTTATTTTCCAAATTCTTGTTTGGTGTCAGTGGATCTATGAGTGATGATAGACGCAAGTGATCTGCGTTTTTCCTTTTGAATAATGTGCGGATTTGTAGGTGTCTAACCTCTCCTAACTTTTAAAAAATTATTTCATTTTGGCTGTGTCGGGTCTTAGTTGCAGCACGCAGGATCTTCATTGTGGTAGGCTTCTCTATAGTTGTGGTGTGTGGGTTCTGGAGCATGTGGGCTCTATAGTTGTGGGTTAGTTGCCCTGAGGCCTGTAGGATCCCAGTTCCCTGACCAGGGATCAAACCTGCGTTCCCTGAAGTGGAAGGTGGATTCTCGACCACTGGACCACTAGGGAAGTCCCAAATTATTAATTTTTTAAGGCCTCACTGGGCAGCATGTGGGATCTTAGTTAACCTATCCTAACTTTTATTTGGCCCAGTTATCTGATAAAACTGCTTTTCAAGTGCCACGTCTGGTTCTCAGGTAATGGGGCTGATCATCTGTTACCTCCACAAAGATGCTATGTTTGAACATCTTCTTGGCTTTTATCACCTTATAAGCAGCTACCTGATCTCTAGGCATTTGTTCTAGTGGTCAGAAGAGATTGTTAAGATGTGCTTAGAACATGAGACAGAGGATGAGATGGCTGGATGGTATCACCGACTCAATGGACATGAGTTTGAGCAAGCTCCAGTAGATGTTGAAAGACAGGGAAGCATGGGGTGCTGCAGTCCACGGGGTTGCAAAGAGTCAGACACGACTGAACGACTGAACAACAGAACATGAGAAAACTGGACTTTGGGCTTCTTCTCGCCTTTGCTTCTCCTTTTCCAGCACTAGGGTCATGACACTTACTTACCAGATTCTTTCCTTTCAAATACGTGCTCTAAGTGGCAGGACTGAACTAAAGCCCTTCATTGCTTTTCTGTAACCAAATAACATCATGAATTCCATTGAATATTCAGCATTGTTCTTGATATTTCATGAACGAATTTGCTTGGGGTAAGAAAAGACTTGTATTGGGTTGGCCACAAAGTTGACTTGGGTTTTTTTCTGTAAGATACGTAATGGAAAAAACCTGAAGGATATTTTTGGCCAACCCAACACATCATCACTGTAGTCCTCTTCCACTGAATTTATCTCTGCCAACACGTCTTCTCTCAAATCCTTCTCAAAGGTGGGGCTAATACTCTTCACCACAGTAAGTGAACAGCTTTATCAATCACTGGCTGACCAAATCTCAGGCCCTCATTTTTGTGTTAATTCTACTATATTCTCACCTCCTTTAGGTCAGTGTTAATTCTACTGACCTAAATCAGACTTGGGATTCAAGACAATACCAAGGCAATTTTATGGGATACTGAGATCAAGGGTCAAAAGAACATGATGATTTATATCTAAATCTTTTAGGCTTCTATTTGCGATTTCTGGGTTAATCCTAGAGATCAGGTTCAAACATACACCCACAGCAGCTTCATGTATAATGTGCCTCTTACTCCAAAATACCAAGCAAGTTTGCATTTAAAAGCTAAACATTTATTATTAATATTTAGTATTTTTTAGGATTCAAAAATAAACATGTAAATACCTTACTAAAAGTTATGAAATTTTACATACATTTAACATTTAGGATTTTAAGTACATTTTCCAGAACTTTTTTTTTAAAAATTGGGAGTATAGTTGCTTTACAATGTTGTATTAATTTCTGCTCTGAATCAGCTATATATATACATAAATCCCCTCCCTCTTAAGACCTCGCTCCCAACCCCCGACCCCAGCCCTCTGGATCATCACACAGCCCTGAGCTGAGCTCCCTGTGCTAGCTACACTTTACACATGGCAGCAGCAGCAGCAGCCGTCAATCCCAATCTCCCAATCTGTCCCACCCGCCCCCACCCCATCTGTGTCCACAAGTCCATTCTCTACATCTGCGTCTCTACTCCTGCCCTGGAAATAGGTGCACCATTTTCTAGAGTCCACATACATGCGTTAATATATTTATGTTTTTCTTTCTGACCGACTTAATTTTGTATGACAGACTCTAGGTCTATCCACAGCTCTACAAATGACCTTACTCCATTCCTTTTTATGGTTGCGTAATATTCCATTACACACACACACACACACACACACACACACACACACCCCATCTTCTTTATCCATTCATCTCTTGTTGGACATTCAGGTTGTCTCCATATCCTCGCTCTTGTAAGTAGTGCTACAAATGAACATTGAGGTGTATGTGTCCTTCTGAATGATGGTTTTCTCAGGGTATATATGGGATTGCTGGGTTATGTTGTAGTTCTATTTTTAGTTTTTTTTAAGGAACCCCCATGCTGTTTTCCATAGCGACTATATCAATTTACATTCCCACCAACAGTGCATGAGGGTTCCCTTTTCTCCACACCCTCTCCAGCATTTGTTTGTAGATTTTTTGATGATCGGCATTCTGACTGGTAAGAGTTGCATTTTTCTAATAATTAGGGATATTGAGCATGTTTTCATGTGCTTCTTCACCATCTCTATGTCTTCTTTGGAGAGATATTTATGTCTTCCACCTATTTTTCTGAGTGGGTTTTTTTTTTTTTTTTATATTGACCTGCATGAGCTGTTTATATATTTTGGAGATAAAGCCTTTGTCCACTGCTTTGTTTGCAAATGTTTTCTCCCATTCTGAGGGTTGTCTTTTCATCTTGTTTATGGTTTATTGTGGAAAAATCTTTTAATTAGGTCCCATTTATATTTTTATTTTCATCACTCTAGGGGGTGAGTTGAAAAAAGATCTTGCTGTGGTTTATGTCGGAGTGTTTTTCCTGTTTTCCTCTTAAGAGTTTTATAGTGTCCAGTCTTACATTTAGGTCTTTGATCCATTTTGAGTTTATTTTTGTGTATGGTGTTAGGTAGTGTTCTAGTTTCATCCTTTTACATGCAGCTCTCCCAGTCTCCCCAGCACCACTTATTGAAGAGGCTGTCTTTTCTCCATTGTATATTCTCACCTCCTTTATTATAGGTACATGGGCTTATCTCTGGGCTTCCGATCCTGCACCACTGATCTATATTTCTGTTTTTGTGCCAGTTACACTGTCTTGATTACTGTAGCTTTGTAGTATAGTTTGAAGTCAGGGTGCCTGATTTCCTCCAGTTCAGTTTTTCTTTCTCAAGATCCTTTTGGCTATTTGGGATCTTCTGTATTTCCATACAAATGGTAAAATTTTTTGTTCTAGTTCTTATGAAGGATGCCATTGGTAATTTGATAGGAATTGCATTGATTCTGTAGATTGCTTTGGGTGGTGGAGTCTTTTCACAATACCGATTCTCCCAATTCAAGAACACGGTATAAATAAATAATACTTAGTATTTTAACATTCAAAATAAATATATAAACACATTTCTAAAAGTTATGCAACTTTGAAATACATCTAACATTTAGGATTTTAAGTACATTATTCAGAACTTCTGATAGGCTTCCATAGTTGCATCTACTGAGTAGCACTCAGGAACTTATGGAAATGGGCTCACGGAACCCACACTGTTACCCTGAATTTCATCATATTTTCTGCCTTTTCATAGCTGATAAGTACGACAGTGTGGAATAATGCTAGTCAATATGCTGAAATGAAAAAGCATAATATGTAGAGTCATAGCTGGGACTCTCTTACAAATATTTACAACTTTTCGGCTACATAACCTTAGGCAAGTCAACCTGCAGGAAATCTTTCATAGGGACCTTATAAGACTCTAATGAGATAAAGAAGTTCTTTGTAAAGCAAATGTCACATTCTCTACTAAAAATCACATTTCAGTGTAGAGAAGGAGGTCCGTTAAGTGTGGCCTTTTATATTCACAGAGAGAGAGACTCAGTGATTACCACTGAAGAACAACCTATGACCTATGGCATAATTCCTTTATAAAGAGCCTTTAGTGGGATCTTACTGTATTTTTAAAATTTGAGACACACGAATTAAATTTTTTTCCCAGCTCCTCCAATTAGTAAAAGCTAACATGGCCAAAGCAGTTTCTCTGTGCCAGATACTATCCTAAGCACTTAAAGTAAATAAGTTCATTTCCTCCTTAGATCTGCCCTGTGAGGTTGGCGCTATGGTTCTGCCCATTTTACAGGGGGGCACAGATATAGCGAAGAATCCACAATCAATCACAACCACAGGCAAAATTTCATCCATACTATTGTGTTAATCAGTTTTCACTGCATTCTATACATTTTGATATTTTCTCTTACTCCCATATATCAGACCCCTATTGAGAGAATATCAGTCCCTACTCCGATATTTCAGACTCCTATGAGAGACTCCTAAGTACTTCTCCAGTACTTGGGGAAAGAAGGAAATGTTGGACACAGATAATTCATAAACCTGGGATAATCAAACACAGCCTGATGAATTGTTACACTCTCTTGGCAGATATGCCACGTCCACAGTGCCTGTGATATTGCAGACACGAGTCTACATATTCTTCCAAAGTCTGGAGTGGGTAGGTGGGGGCTGTGCGTGTAACCAGAAGCCCAGGGAGCTGCTCACCATGACTCTTGAAATAGTTATTGTGTGAAAAGGACACATTGAATATTTTCCAGATTTCCCAACCACACAGTCTTCACCCTAGCTTTTGGCTTCAGCCACCGTAATCTGTGGTTTGGACATGAATCTGGAGTCGGTAATTGTTCTAGCATTCTGTGCTAGTGTTCTGTTCTGTGTTCTGTTCCTGGGGGATTTGCTAGGAGAGGAATCATCTGAGTTGATAAATCTGTTAATACCTAGAGCCAATAACTCTGCGCATTAGGTTTGTGGGGGTCTTTGATACCTTAGCTCACAATAGGAGTGACCAATTTGGGATTTAAAGGCACTGTGGCAGCTTCCTGGGAAGCTGTTCTTCTAGAGAAGCCCTTTTTATTATTCCTCATAGGCTGCTTGCTGACGCATCAAGCCAGTGAGGCCAGCAGCCAGTATGGCTTCAAAGGCTGCAAGTTCTATTTGGATCAAGTTTGTTCAAGTATAAGTTTATTTAAGCTGCTTGTACCTAGGCCGGAGAAAGCAATGTCACCCCACTCCAGTACTCTTGCCTGGAGAGTCCCGTGGATGGAGGAGCCTTGTAGGCTGCAGTTCATGGGGTCGCTAAGAGTTGGACGTGACTGAGCAACTTCACTTTCACTTTTCACTTTCATGCATTGGAGAAGGAAATGGCAACCCACTCCAGTGTTCTTGCCTGGAGAATCCCAGGGACAGGGGAGTCTGGTGGGCTGCCGTCTATGGGGTCGCACAGAGTCGGACACGACTGAAGTGATTTAGCAGCAGCAGTACCTAAGCAGCAGGGGCTACAGTAACATACCGATTTCTCTGGCCCACAATGGTCAAAAAACTAACTGCAAAGTGCCCGTGCAGGAGATTTACTTCAACTTGACGTTTTCCTTGAAAACAGGAAGGGACTTAAAACCTGGGATAAGGCACTAATACAGTTAATGACACGGGTTGATCCCTGAGTCGGGAAGATCCCCTGGATAAGGAAATAATAGCAACCTGTCCCAGTATTCCTGCCTGGGAAATCCCATGGACAGAGGAGCCTGGCGGGCTACAGTCCATAGGGTTGCAAAGAGTTGGACATGACTGAGTGCATATACAATGAAGGCAATGAGCAGAGCCAAGAATCTTATTTTGCAAAATTACTTGAAAGGCCCAAGGTGAAAGAAACATAGAAAAAAATAATGGTGCAGCACTGTGTCCTTCTGCCAGGTGGATTCTTTGAGCACTGTGCTGTCCCCCGCCCATTTCTATTATTAATTTTTCATCAGATCTTTCAACACCATCACCATCAAAAAATTCCACATAACTCAAGACAGTAATTTACTCTTAAAGGAAACACACCTGCAACTTTATTAATAACCAACTTTTTTTTTTATTAGAGCAGATACAGTTGTGAAAACTGTACATTATACATTTTGGTTTCAAGGATTATAAATAACGGAACTCGCAGGTAGGGAGTTCTTTTTCACAGCAAGAAACTTTAAATAAACAAAGTCATGTTTTATTAAGTACATTGGCAGACTTCATGTGCTGTCCAAAATGTAGAGTACAGTATAACAACCCATTAGAAAGAGCCTTTCATGTAAAATACAGCTGTGCACATTTTAGAAAAATACCAACAATTTGAGCTTTGTTTTAAAAAAGCTTATAAATCATACATATATTTATAAATGGAACCAACATGCTCACTTTATAAACATATCCTTTATTATCTGTTACCCATTATTTCCAAAGCATTACACATTTGAAATAAACACTTAAGATTAAATATTTTATTTCATTTTTTTTAAAAAAAATCAGCTTTCCCAGCATCAAGAGCTATGGGGTTAGGAAGGAGCAGTGAGAGTGTGGAGACCGACACAGGAACTGAAACGTTTCTTGGGTAAAAATGTACTTCCTAGATTTAAAAGTCAAAGCAAAATGTAAAAAATAAATATACAAGTTGTAATTTTCATTTGCTCTCTTTCTGCTTTCTTCTTTATTCCATATTGGTCACACCCAGGAGTTTCAACATATTGTACTTCTGCAAAAAACACCACTGGGTTACTACCCTGCAGGTGACATTCAGCCCACATCTGTGCTAACATATGACTTCTCTCTTCTGCATCGAAACGGGAGCAAATAAGGTAAGAAAAATCTGATTAAACCATGCAGATCATGAAAATACTTAGGAATAGCTCCCTCTCCTTAATATTTTACCAAGATTGAATGGATAACTTTCCTCCCCTGATTTTCTTTTTAAATAATTATATAAAGCCCACATAGTTTCTCTAAATAAGCATGCTTCTGAGTAATAAAGAATAAATTATAAAACAGCAAAAAAATCCGTTTATGTCAGAACAACAAAGGACTGCAAAAGACAGATACTTAAAAATTGTCTACGCCTTTAAAGTGTGAAATAAAATTACAAAAGGACTTTGAAAAACACGAAAGGCATAAAATTGAGAAGCACTGATTGAACAAAGCTTTATGCTCTACCTGAATGTATTCAATGAAAATTTGTAAGTTGTGGGAAAAAAAAAAAGAGAAGAGCAGTTATTAATAGCATCTTGCTTAACTTTCATGGGAATTAACATAGCCACTGACAAGATTTTATTTGGTTGTTAAAGTACGTCAGCAATGAAACTGAATCCTTTGAACACTGATTACTGCAACCCATGCAACATTTTGACTATACTTCTTAGAATTCTGTTGTCTTTCAGCTTTTAAAATTTAGCACCTCTGAAGTGCATAAATAAATTCATCTCAGTAGTGTTAAAAATGTTTAAGTGATTTCTTAGGTATAATGCCTTCAAATTGCTAAATTTTAAATAGCCTTTTACAGGTTTAGGAAGACTAAACATGATACGAAGAATGATGTATTGCTATAAAATAAACACATTTTCTCTAGAGTTCTGTTGTTTTCTTTTCCTCGAGATGCGACACGTGTGCCTCCTCCGGCCAGGACCGCACGCTGTAGGTGACCACACATCAGATTTAAGTAAACAGCAGAAATGAACAGAACCGTGCACAAGCCGACAAAACCTTCTCTCCCGGGACGTTCCAGGAGATGAGAAAGCAGCAGGTCGTGGCATAAGACTGGTGAGTGATGCTGCTGCCTACTTCCTCTACTGAGACAGGAGTGAATGTTGGAACCATGGCCGCAGCAACACAATCCTCCAACCGCATTCCTAGGGCGGTCGTTTGTTTCCCCAGCTCCCTACTAGCAACGTCAGATGGTAAAATAGTAAGGCAGCTGTTGACTTCCGTCAAAAAAAAGAAAAAAAAAAAAAAAAAGCAGCTCCATATATCTCCAGTTTAGTCACACTCTGCTAGGACAGATGGAGTAGCCACTGCCAAGAACTTCGCCGGATGGGGCTGCTTCAGCAGATGTTAAGAAAGAATGATTATTAAGTTTTGCTCTCCAACATGGTTGACTGCTTCAGCTCCCAGAGGACCCCATAGCCACAACGCCTTCCCAGGGGGGACTGGACAGGTCCTCCGGCTGAATTTTCCATCTTTCTCTCTCTCTCTCTTGTGAGCCCATCCTAATTCCAAGCCTCCTTCCCTGTGTCTGAGTCTGCCTGGAGTGTGCCATTTAAAGGGCTGATGACACCACTGCAGAGGACCGTGGGCTCACACCACTAGTTGTCATGACTTCACCGAAGGGTCAAAACAGTGATATCATTAAGTAACTATGTTGAATCACATTCAGGCGCAGCCAAAATTAAATTGAAGGACAATGCACGGTTGTTAAAAAAAAAAAAAAAAAAAAAAAGTAAATCTGAATAGGGGAAAAGAATGTGATAGATTGCGATTTTATATAGAAATTAAGGCTATTCTTACCTTTCCTAATTCCAATCAAGTTAGAAAGTGAACAAAAAGAATGGCCAACCCGATATTCAACAGCATGACGAGGATGATCATGATTGAATTAGGGCCCTGGAAATGAAACAGAACAAAATAGAAAATTCTAAGTGTTACTTTCCCACGTTAACAGCAACAGTTAAATTAGCTCACAAAATCAATTACCAAAAATACTTAAAAAGACACAACACAGCTGCAGGTCCACATAGTCAAAGTTATGGTTTTTCTAGTAGTCATGTACAGGTGTGAGTTGGACCATAAAGAAGGCTGAGTGCCTAAGAATTGATGCTTTCAAACTGTGGTGCTGGAGAAAACTCTTGAGAGAGTCCCTTGGACAGCAAGGAGATCAAACCAGTCAATCCTAAAGGAAATCAGCCCTGAGTATTCATTGGAAGGACTGATGTTGAAGTTCCAATACTTTGGCCATCTGATGTGAAGAGGTGACTCATTAGAAAAGGCCCTCACGTTGGGAAAGATTGAGGACAGGAGGAGAAGAGGTTGGGAGAGGATGAGATGGTTAGATAGCATCACTAACTCAATGGACCTGAGTCTGAGCAAACTCCAGCAGACAGTGAAGGACAAGGAAGCCTGGCATGCTGCCATCCAAAGGGGTTGCAAAAAATTGGACATGACTTAGTGTGTGAACAACAACAACACAGTTGCAGTAAATAAAGCATGAATAATGACAACAGTTCTAAAAGATATAAACTAAAAATAGCTATGTTGTATTTAGATGGAGTCATCTCTGAACTTTCACAGAAAAATGAATCTAGTATTGATTAAACCTAAAAAATGACTTAAAAAATAATTGACTTCACCTTAAAACACTGGGCAACAGTCTGGGTGAGACAGCTCACCATAATGGGTTTAAAACTGATGGGAATTAAAGATGCATTTTTGTTAGGTAGGGTGTAATGATTTCTAGGAAGAAATCATTTCCTTATCAAGGCAGCTGGAAACAGGAGAGTGAAATCTGAAGGATGGTGAGGCTGCTCTGGCAAAGTTCAGGAAAAACTCAGGAGGAGGTTCTTTGACTCTTGTTTTCTCTGGTCTTCTTTTTGGATACCATCCCTTCCTTAAGGTAAAAACTACAAGTGGGAAATTGAACCCTTTCGTTAAATTACTGTGTAAGATCTTTTTTTAATTTCTCTGCTCACAGCCACAGTATTTCAGAAATCAAGTTATATTTTAACAAATCACAGAATCCTATTTTGGTAAGTACCACTATAATAAATACCACACAGTCTAAAGTGCCACAAATTTACTTTTTTAAAAATACAAAACAAAACCGTTGTATGACCCATCTGTTTAGATCTGGTTGTGCTTGGCTATCTTTACTATAAAGAGGCATTCTTGGTATTAACTATTAAAATAGTGTCTAATTCTTAAGTGGCATTGAAAGTGCTCTAAAACTTGCCTTATAAGGGAGGTGGGGTAGGTAGTTTTATTCTCATTTTACGGACGAGGAACCAGTTGTACTATAGTTGATTATCCTACAGTGAAACTGTGTCAGTCTTCAGATGCTGTAATGATGTGATTTGTGGAGGGTGGTGAGTAAGGGAGGCTGGAACTGCCAATGGTTAGTGCTCATCTCACGGGGTCCAGGGCTTGAGTCCCATGTCCTTCAAGGAGGCCTCTTTTCTGGATGAGGCCACATCCTCCCTGGTAGAGGTCAGAGTGTCTCCTCTTTCTGTGTCCTAACACTTCACACCTTACTGTCCTTTCTTGTTAACTGCCATCTTTTCCCCCAGACTGAGTCCCACAGGGGTCCTCCTTGTTCACCACTATGTACTCACACATAAGGGCTGTCCAGTTCATCCAGACAACCAGTATTTAATGAGAACCCACCTTCCACTTTTCCAATACTATGGATGTGGTGGCTGAACACTGTATTAAATGAAGAACAGGGTGATTCATAAAATCAGGGTGGCAGAGAAGAGGAATAAAAATGGGTGTTATAGAGGGATTCTTAGAAGAAAAAGCCTAGTTCCTACACTCCAAGCAAACGGGAGGAAAATAATTCTTCACAGTGATTATTAGTTCCATTTTACAAACCTCCAAAAAGGTAAGTGTCTTGCCCAAGGTTACTCAGCCAGTTTGAATAAATTAGAACTGAGATTAAGTAACTTTGGTCTGTTCACTTCAGAACTACATGTTCTTCATCTCTATTAAAGTCACAGGCCTTAGTTTAAAAATAATTTACCATCAACTTCTTTAAACTGGAATTTTCATCTATATCCTATAGTATCAGAAAAACATCAGTTCTTGATAATGACCAATGGGTCTTTTAGAATAGTTGTGTTCTAAATTAATAGCAGAGTACTAACCTGTGTAACTCCTCAATTATGGTTAGCTTACAACATATAAATAATGTAGGGAAACTCTTAGAAAATAATTGATGATCTTTCAACATTATTACTCAGGCCAGAGATTACGGAAATGCTATTAATATACATACTGAATAGACTTTGCTCACTGAATGTGTTTAGATTTTCTTAGGAATCTGTTAAGAATTCTGGGATCCTTTCACCTCTTTTGGATTAGTGGATTTCATTTCATAATTCCTCAAGATAGTGAGTGATAATGAAAGAAGACAAGGGAAAGTAACGTCAAACCAATATGATGCAAAGTTCAGTGACTTACAAGGGACCCTGAGAAAGCAGAATGATAGAGAAAGTACCTTCAGTAATGGTGTGCCTGGACCTTTCACTCCCACTCTGAGTCTTTAAAAGGTTCCATGAATTTATCTAACTTTTTGAATTCGTCAGTATTTTGGGTTTGTGTATATTTATACAGACATAATTTCTATTGAATAAGTATTTCTCCCATATATATTCTAATATACACATATATTTATCCTACCAGTATAGCTCCACTTATAAAGCTATTTTTAGAGATGACTCAGTTTAGATAAGAGTAAACAGGCAATAAAAGGCTCAAACAGCCAGGTAAAAAAATTAAATTCTGGGACACTATGTTTAACAGGTGGATATCAAGACATGACCTCTGTGCTCATCAGACACCTGGGCTGGGTACAGAGTGGAAAGCTTTAAGGTGAAGCCTCATAAATATGACTGCAGTGGCCAGTTGTAGCTTAAAATAGCAAAAAGAAAAAAAGTCAGCCTTGCTTTTGAAGACTGACTGAGACAGGTGTAATACAAGAAGCAGGGCAGAGTACAAGTCTTGATTAGAAGAAACTTTCAGGCAGTTAGAAACTAATGTACAGGAAGTCAAACTATGGAAAGAAGTTCTAACTCAAGAATTTTTTTCTTCAAGAGACTATCACTCATTTAAAATTATGAAGAATTTTCTGAAGAGTTAGTACAATTTGATAAACTTCAAGCTTCTCCAAAAACATGAAAAAAGCAAAAGTTAGTTACATGTGTTTACTGTGTGTGTGTGGTTCAAACCTGATCTAACATGGCTGCCTTAGGTTTTATAACAATTCAGAAAAAACATTGGTAAATCTCAAACTTGGAAGCTGATCAGTGTAACTGCTAAGAGAAAAGTGTGGGCTGTTTTCAGGAGTTGAGTCTCCTAACTAGAAGACCCCTCACTAGTCTCTTTGATCATAAGGTTCTCAAGGTATCTCCTTATTGCCTTCTACCCAAGTTGCCATATTGCAAAAATCCTACAAAAATCTTGGCATCACATAGAATGTACTTTCCTGGGACATGAGTCCTCGTGCAACCACTGCCCACAGGAGTCACAGACTGGAAGAAGGTTGTAAAGTAATCCCTGCTGTGGCTCCCCTTCTCCCACGTGTTAGCCTGTGTCCCCGAAGATTCTATTTCTAGGAATCAATACCCAGGGTGATCCTGAGGATGGATCAAAACCTACTGGAAAATATTTATGAACTGTTTATGCGCCAACTAGTGTTGAGGTGAACTTAATAACAGTCAGCGCTTTCTGAATATCTACCCTATGCGAGGCACTAAGACCTTTACAAGGATCAACTTACAACCACTGATATTAATCTTCACAACCCTTGATACAGGTACAGATGAAGAAACTAAGTCACAGAACAGGTTAAGAAACTTGCGTAAAAGTCAAAGAGCTGGTAAGTAACACAGCTGGGATTTGACCCTGTGTTGTCTGGCATAAGAGGCCACACCCTTAGCTAGTAGCCTACACTCTCAGGAAGCTGGCTGACTACAATTCTGAAAATTGTTTGGTGATTCTGACTCAAAGTGGACCTCTCACACTGTCTCACAAAGAGGAACTCAGTCTGGTTTCCCCTCTAAGGTCTGCTTTAGTGTGAGTGTTTCTGCGAGTTTCCAAGTTGTTATTTGTAAACTTCTAACTTACACACTGTCTTAATTTCAAAATTGTATGTAGTGCTCTTTTGTTTTAAAGGTCATTCACTGACTACCTTTAGGATGATTCTGTCACGTTCCTAACTCCCTGTGAAGAAAACAGTTACCAGGGGTGTG
This sequence comes from Dama dama, assembly GCF_033118175.1. NCBI lineage: Eukaryota > Metazoa > Chordata > Mammalia > Artiodactyla > Cervidae > Dama > Dama dama. The sequence continues at coordinate 37,209,832 of NC_083701.1, forward strand.
AAAGGCAGCTTTCTGTTATCAAGGAAGGGAAGGTTAATTGTTAAACTCTTTACAGAGTGAGAGAGTGAAGTTGCTCAGTCATGTCCGACTCTTTGCGACCCCATGGACTGTAGCGTACCAGGCTTCTCCGTCCATGGGATTTTCCAGGCAAGAGTACTGGAGGGGGTTGTCATTTCTTTCTCCAGAGGATGCTCCTGACCCACAGGGATCGAATCCCGGTCTCCCACATTGTAGGCAGACGCTTTACCGTCTGAGCCACCAGGTGCCAATTCAGCCCTGACTTCCAGCTCCTAACAGAGGTACAGAGCTGCTGGCCGCCTCCTATCCTGGGGTGTCCAAGGGAACCCTAGAGACCAGCCTGCAGAGCTACACGATGCCTGGCTAACTCCCAGAAGCCGAATGTTCTGCACATCCACGAAACAGATGCTGTTTCTAAACAAGAAGGCGCTAATTCACCAAACATACCAATCAGTAACAGTTTATTACAGGTAAGAACTAGGTAACTCACCTAATGTGAGGGACACTGGGGCATAAACTTTCCCTTAGGGAGTTCTTAAAATCAACTGAACCCCACTAATGGGTATCCAAAAGGTATAAACGATATAGCCTTGTATTGTCTGAATTTTCCTCTTGTAAATTAAGCAAACTAATGCCAATTTATATGGGAAGCTTGACTAACCCTATGGATAAATGCTGAAAGCCAAAAGAGAAGTTATCACATTTAACAAACTCAGTAGTGATAACATTAACACATATTTAGTATCAGAATACTGATATATCAATGTTAAAAAAATGCTTACTGAACAGTGAGTCTCAAAACTACTGTTTTGAAAACCACGTATCTATATAAAAGCTTGACTCTTGGAAAGTTAATCATGTTAATTTGATTAATTTAGATAATTAAAAAGGTGAGAATTTAAATAAGGTGGGAACCCATGTTAATAGATATTAGCAAAATAAACCTAAGAAATTTCAAACATAAAAGTTAGTTGAAAAATGAATTTCAATGTTAACCCTATGAGTAGACTGAACAGACAAAAGTAAACTGATGGTTATATTCTCATTGGCCAAAATATTAATCTACACCTTTACGCAAATATGTCTCAGAAATTACTAGTCAATACTGGGTCAACTGTGGCTTCTTCCCTAAATTACAATCTTTTCCAAAGCCATATGACCAGGTCAACAATTTAATAGAATTTTAAACCTTACTGAATAAGGATATTGATATCTATCAATGAGAGCTTTCTGGTTGAATTAATAGAAACAGTAAATGGTCAAGACTCATAATAAAACGAGCATCTATGAGAAAACTGAAATTTTAGGAAGATTTACTCTCTGAGGAATTAGAAAACCAAAGTAACTTTCTTAACCAATTGAAAATTTTCACTTATACAGGAGAGAAATAGTTCTTAAAAGCCTGGCTATTGAATAAAATCCAAACTAAACATTTATGAGAATAATTCACAATAGCCAGAAAAGACGTTTTGTTGAAAGATGCTGACTGTCGTTGGGGTGGAATCTAAAGGTAAATTAAGAACTTAGCAAACGGCAGTGGAACTCTCCTCCTGGTTAGAGCACAACGGCCGGCCTCTGGGCCAAGGTGCATGATTCGTTCCCAGCCCCAGTAGTCAGCTGCTGTTACAGGCTGCCCGTTTGTGTCCCCTGCCCCAAAATTCACACAATGAAGCCCTAAGCCCTGGAGGATGGACCTTGGGGAGGTGATCGGGTCGTGAGGTTGGAGCCCTTTGACGGTATTTGTTTCCCCTTTTTTAGCCCTGCGAGGACTCAGGGAGAAGGTGGCCCATGGTCCATGGACCAGGCAGCGGGTTCTCACCAGACCTCAGATCTGCTGGTGCCTTGATCTTGGGACCACTCAGCCTCCAGAACTGTGACAAATAAACGTTTGATTTTTAAACCACACAGTTCAAGGTATATAGTTTTTTGTTACCACAGCTGGAGCTGATAAGACAGCTCCCATGAAGCTTACCACCACATGCTGGTAAAGGCTTGTGAAAGTGGAGCTGGGACAAGGTGGTCACGTGAGCCCACCTGTAGGAAGCCTGAGGGAGGCCGCGTGAACATGGAGGAAATGCTGCGCGGAGAGCCCCTGGTGGCTAGGCCACTGGTGCTAATAAACGCTACCCTTCAGAGCCCTGGGCTCCTTGTCTTCAAGGCGCCGATCTCCCCTGATGCCACCCAGAAGAACCCAGAGGAGCAGAGGGACAGGGAACCACGTCTCGTACAACTTACTGAATTGGCTTCTTTTTCCAAAGCAGGGCGCGCATCACTGCTCGCTGGGTTCTTTGGTATAGCAAGTTCAGACTTCTTAGCTTTTGGCTCAGCTTTGCTTTCTTTGGCAACTGGTTTTGTCACAGATTTAGGGGGACTCCACTTGTTGGGTGACGGCTTGTGCACCAGTGCCGAGGAAGACTGGCTCGACCCCTCCTCCTCCGTGTCCTCCGGAGGGTGCTGGGGGGCGTTCAGTTTCACGTAGTAGCCGTGGTACTGAGTGTGCAGCTCCCCGTTACTGGGGTTGGGGATGTGGTGGCGGCCAGAGTACTTGGAGGAGGGCACGACCGCCCCCACCTCCTTCGGGGGCGCCTTGGAGGTCAAGGGCTTGTTGACAGCGGCCGTCACCTTCTCCTCAGCCGCGCTGCGTTTGTCCTGGTTGAGTCTCGCCCCTGAACTGGGGTTCTGCTTCCTTGCGGGCTTTGGGGAGGGAGAGCGGCCTTCTCTGGGACTTGGCTCAGGAGACTCTGGGGGTGTGGTGCCTTTGCGGTAGAAGTGAGGCGATTCCTTTGGTGTGGGGGGCTTTTCCGGGACCTTGTCTTCGGGCTTTTCTTTAGCATCTACACCTTCCTGAAATCTCTGTTTGATATAATCTGGGCCTGGGGAGAAAGTGGACAACAGAACGGGAGGTGATAAAATGAAAATAAGGCATAAAGGCTTATTCCTCTCATGGCTGCAAACATATATATATATTTGCTAAATCAACTTAGCCTTTCCTCTTTTTCTTTAAAATGTATTTATAGGGCTTTGACTACGCACAAGGTGGTTTCATGCCCTGGGAGAAAGATTAAGGTGATATGTACTTGCCTGGAGAATCCTATGAACAGAGGAGCCTGGCAGGCTACGGTCCACAAGGTCGCACAGATTCGGACACTACTTAGCACACGCACACACATATGTACCATTAATTTACACTATTTTGATAGCCATAAAAGTGAAACAGTCCTGATTTCCCATGTAATTGTACTGTTCCCTCCGGCTGGCAGAATTCATATGGATGGAGCGCTGCTGACAGCACCATAATTAATCTGCACATTCAAATTACATGGTATAACTAAAATACAAAGTATATGCTCATATACAAAAATAAACTGACTTGTATGCTTAATATTTAATATATTAGAACACTTAAATATATTAAAAGAATGTTTAATAAAGCATCAACACTGGAGGAGAACATGCAAATAACCATAATGACCCTTCATCAAAGGAGCATTTACACCGCCCAGTTAGAAACAAACACCGAAGTGTAGGTTACACTTCACAGGATAACTTACTCAGAGGCCCTTCAGAGTCTGGCTTTTCATCGGCCTTGTTTCTGCAGGCATCAGAGTTAAGACAAGCCAGTTGTCTTTGGCTCTGCAGTCTCAAGACTTTTTCCCTGAGTACTTTAGAATTGTTTAACAATCACATGTTATTTTTTATAAAAAGAGAATCCTGTTTTTAAAAAGGGACCCTGGTGCATTGTTATTTTATGGGCAGGTTTTGGGGGAGAGTAAGGAGAACTTGCACCACAAGACTGTCCCACCAGCTGTGAGCGCTTCAGGAGGCCAGCATCCAGAGAAGGGAGTCTCTGCAGACCTCAGATGTGCTCCAAGGCGACGCCCTTCTGCCAAGGCACTCTCCCCTTCCCCAGCAGCCTCCCCTGTACAGCCTTTGGCCACCGCTTCACCCAGCCACCATTTCTCATCAAAGGAAATCAAATCAAGGTCACCCAGTCCAACTGGCCTTCTTCTCTGCAAATGGGAGGTAGCTGACTGTATCACCTCTGGAGTATCCAAGGGAGAACTCACCCACCAACTTGCTTACAGGGACTGACCAGCTCTTGTCAACTCCAGAGCACTGCCTCTCTTAACTTCCCTTCCTGCCTCCATGCCCAGCCCTCACCCCAGGTGGGGCTGAAAGACAATTATCCTTGATTGTTAAAAGTGCATACTACTTCCATCAACAGATGAATGGATAAAGGAGAGGTTTAGACACACAAAACTGACAAAAGAATGAAATTTTGCCATTTATGGCCACATGGATGGACTCGGAGGGCATGATGCTAAGTGAAATAAGTCAGAGAAAGACAAATACCATATGTTATCCCTTATATGTGGAATAAAAAAATTTGACATATAAGGGATAGCATTTGTCTTTCTCTGACTAATTTCACTTAGCATCATGAATGTGGGAAACTAGCAGACTCACAGGTATAGAGAACAATCTTGTGGTTACCAGTGGGGAGGAAGGGACAGGCAGTGCAGGGGTGGGGGAGTGGGCGATACAAACTATAGGTGGTTAAGACAGGCTCAAGGATGTACTGTACACCAAGGAGAACATAGCTAATATCTTGGAATAACTGTAAATGGAAAATAACCTTTAAAAATTGTATAAAAATAAATTTAAAAAAATAAAAAACCTACTACCAACTAGTCACTGCTCTTCCTGTGACGATCTGAATAATTATTTATTGTGAGATGGCCATTTATTATACAAGGTGTTTTCCGAAGTGTTAAGCCTCACCAACATCCTAGCAAGTGGGCATTATCCTGATTTTACTGATATAGAAACAGCTGCAGTGGCTGAAAAACCCAAAGTCACACAGCTCCTGTGGATCCTTAATATATTATATTACATGTTGCGTGATATTTTGTCTTAAGCCCAGAAACGAGAATTCCCGAGGACCCACATTTATAGGTTGCACTAAGGGACAAAAGCATAAGAGTTCTATCTCATAGTCCATCCTGCAGAAGATAAAGCCGCCACTCAGCGTTCAAACTTCCCAAACAGGTCAAGATCACATGCCGACAGTCGAGATTTCCTTTCTAAACTTAAGGTTAAGTACCCTCTTTACAAAACTTGGCAATTTTCTTTTAAATCCACTAACTATGGCAGGATGAATTCTTGGCACAGAGAAAGGTATCCTGCTTGGCTAGCCCATCCCTTCTCCAGGCGAATCTTCCCGGCCCAGGAATTGAACCAGGGTCTCCTGCACTGCAGGCAGACTCTTTACCAACGGAGCTATCAGGGAAGCCCGAAGAAAAAGAGGCAACTGCAATTATTCAAAAGGTGCCGTTTTTCTTTCCAGCTCCTTCCTTGGGGCTCTGACTAGACCATTACCACCAAGAGAAAGATGTGTTAGCAGCAGCCCTGGAAGGAGATGTTTTTCAACAGGCTTGCCCTGACTTTCAAAAACCCACAAAGAGAATTTACCCTGGTTTTTGACGGAGAAGTCCCTCATCTACTGCAGATGAGGGACTTTAATTTTACACAACACCCCCTCCGCAGTATGATGGCATGTTTTCTCTCACCCTTCAATGCCACATTTCATCAGACTTTGGTTTCACTTGTGCTTCACTTTCATTCAATTTTAGAGCATGACTGAAATACCCATCTAGGCATAGTTGTAAGTGTTCCGTGCAAAGGTTAATTAGTGGTCAAGACACTTAAAGCCAATGGATTTTCCCTTTAAAGTCACCTAACTCTGAAACACAAATTATAAAGTACTTTCAATGTCTTCAATCTAAGGGGTAAGTGCAAAAGTTATTTTTGCAGATCTTTCTATCTTAAGGCATATGAAAAGCTAATGTCTGACTTAAATACACACACCAAAAAGAACAGGAACAAAATAGACTCTGGCAGACATGGCTAGTTATACATTCTTAAAGTTGGGAGAAGAGAGTCACAGAACCACAGGAAATAAAGCTGTCACAAAGCCCACATGCTTCAATTTGAAAATGTGAGACTGGAATGGCGACACTTAAAAGAGTTTAGGGTTTATCTGGGTAACCACTGGTCTCACCTGCGTCTACTGTGGAAAGCAGAGGAGAAGCTGAAATGGGGACTGCTTTGACAGGTCCCAGCAACGTGACAGCTGCCAGCAAAGGATGAGACTGCTTAAATGCTAACAGCGGCAAGAGGTGGTTTATTTTGGAGGAAACTCAGTCAATTCAGTGATAGTGGGTCCCAGGAAAAGAATTTTTGTAAAAAAAGTGATATGCTTTAGTTATCTGGAAAAAGAACAAAGACCTATAATACCTGAATACAAAGCCTAGTTTCAAATGTTCTTTGTAAAAAGTAAATAGATCTCCCCCTACCTCTTAATTTATGCCATTAAATAGGCCAGGCTGAGACTGATCTGGCTCTTGGAGGATTCTGTATCAATGGGCTTACAAAGCTATATTGTGGATTCCACTGAATGTATTTACTATGCTTATTAACTCTTAAATACCAATCTAGCCAACTTCTTTAGATCTGTAGACCTCTCATGCATTGCTTCTTATCTTAAATGTCTTCAGAAAGGCATTTTTTACTTGTGCCCATCTTCTCAGATATGGTTTTCAGGCGTATTCATTCAGTTTTATCTACAGGGCTTCTGACGATACTCAGAATCTGTTGAGCTCAAAGAATTTCCTAGCACCACCTTTCAGATTAAAAACAAACAAACAAAAACCTCCAAGCTTTACTACCCATTAAAAATTGGCTGGATGAGAGAATAAACGTACTTCAAAGCAGTGTTCCTCATGTGCTGCCTAGCAGAGGCATGTGAGGTGCGATTCCCAGAGAATTTAGTAAGTCCTAATTGAAGCCTAGAAATCTTGAGGTTTAATAAATGCTCCAGGTAACTCTAATGTAGCCAGAGCTGGCATTTAGAAGCATGGCAAGTTTGGGATGGACATGTACACACTGCTATATTTAAAGCAGATAACCAACAAGGAACTACTGTAGCACACAGGGAACTCTGCTCAATGTTCTGTAATAACGTACATGGGAAAATAATTTGAAAAAGAAGAGACACATGTATAACTGAATCACTTAGGTGTGCACTTGAAACTAATACACCGTTGATCAACTATACTCCAATATAAAATTAAAATAAAAATAAATGAGAAAAAGAGACATCAGGGTGAGAGACCCTGAAATAAAGACTTCTGATTCCACACACACACAAAAAAAATTTGAACAGTATGGCCAGAAGTATGCTGACGAGAGCCAGACCTAACTCCAGCCTTCCTCACCTGCATCCAGCTGGAAATGGTTCCAACATGGCATAGTCAACTGGGGACTGGCCAGCTAAATGAGGATATAGACATAGATTTTGCAGAGTAAGATGAAGTGCTTTTAAAACAAAATATTTAACATAACGTGGAGGGCAGAAGTTTTTCCTGGACAATTTTCTTGGAAGGCACATGGTGTGCCTGCTACTTGCTCTGTGTAGTAATGTGTGTCCGCGCTGTGATGCCAGCACCATAAAGCTGATTAGATGCAGCGGTTCATTAAAAAGATGGGTCAGAATATCGCCAGGGAGGAAATGATGACAAGTGTTAAGAGTTGTTGCAGTCAGCACTTTGGTCTGTTCTTATAGATGGTATTTCTGAGTCCTTAAGGGGTGTTTCTGGGAAGAAGTCAGAGACAGGTCACCTGCTAACTGACGTGCCACACAACACAAAACACCAACGCTGAGCACACGTCAGGCCCCCACACCACACTCACGAGAGGCTATGAGCTACAGTTGGCATGGAGGCTCTGAACAGATACAGCACGTGGAAAACAGCGGGGCGTTCAGCTAGTTCTTCACAGGTGAGCCTCGGTGACATGGTGGGGGGCACCACAAAGACCCCCCGGGGCAGTGCACATGCTTTGTAGCAACATCAGAAGTCACTACATGGAAATTAGATATTTTTGAGGAGGACTGTCAATCACTAAAAGAAGACCAGATTAAAAGGTTTTTAAAAAATTATACAACTGATGGCAGATCACTATTCTATGTGGAAAGAATGCCACTTTCCCACAGGACTTTAGGGTCCCATCCATTACTGTACTGCAACTACTGAGAACACAACCACAGCACTCTGGTCTGCAAGTCGTAGGACACTCAGCCCAGGGCTGTGCACATGGCGGGCTTTCAGTGCCCGTGTGTGTTGAATGGGATACAGTGGGATACACAGGTGGTAATAACCAGAAGTCCCATGCATTGCTAATTTTTCATCAACTAGTAGATTATTCCATTTCCCTTTCTCTATGAAAAAACATTATTCCAAATTTTGGGTCTGTAAAGTGAGTTTAGAAGTTATCTATCCCAGGAAACTTTTTTTTTTCTTAACAAAAAGTACATATTAATAATGTGTGTTAGTGTGTCTGGCTCTTTGTGACCCCATGGACTGTAGCCTGCCAGGCTCCTCTGTCAGTGGGATTCCACAGGCAAAAGAATATGGAATTGTTGCTATTTCCTACTCCAAGGCATAGACAATTCTTAGGATGTCTAATTCATACCAGAAGTGTGAGCTTAGTTGACACTGTCTCAAAATAACCTATACCAAAAGACTTCACTTGAAGCAATCAACATATTCTATGCATGTGTGTGTAACATACATGCTCTTATACCATGAGCGCTTGTGTTTCCTTGCCCTCACAAATTCAGATGTTGAGGCCCTAACCCCCAGTGTGATGTTACTTGGTGGTGGCGCCTTGGGGAGATAGTTTATCTCATAAGGGGAGACTCTCATGAGTCTCATGGACTTAATGTTCTTATAAAATCTGGAAGAGACACCAGAGTTCTCGTCCTCCAGGTTCATGGACTAGGGAAACGCTGTCTGCCAGCTGGGAAGAATCACCTGAACCCAATCATGTTAGCATCCAGATCTTGGAATTCCAGCTTCCAGAACTAAGAAAAATAAATGTCTGTTATGTAAGCCACCATGTCCATTGTATTTTGTTGTAGCAGCCCAAGTCGACTAATAAACATGCTTAAACCCAGGAAGATGAAGCTTGTGAGGCTGTTGCTTGGGTCACCTCCCAAGAGGGCTCTACATAATATAGTCACCTATACTATGTATATATAATATACTCTACGTAAGTATAGTCTACATAATATAGTCACATTCGATTTTTCCACCCATGACCAGTCACTCCCACAACTGATAAACATCACTTGAAATAAAAAACAAAATAAGGCATCTTGATGGAAAGGAAACTGAAACAGTGGGGGAAAAGAGCCATACACAGAGTTTCCCAATTACCCTTCGCCATGTCCAGCTCCCCACCACCTCCTCTGTGACCATCCCAAGTCCTGTCTCGGCTTTCCTGGCTCAGAAAGCCAGTTTCATCAGCCCTTTGAAGCCGCGCCATCCCTCAGGGCCGACTCCCATCGCCGAGGCTCACAAGACTGATGTGTGACACCAGAAGACCGATTCATCAGTTCACAATGAGCGAGGTAAATGTCACAAAGGCCGGGACCAGCACTGATGCCACCAGGGCATGCTCTCCCCACTGGCAGACCTCCATGAGAAGCTTGACCAAAATTAGAAGGTTACTGGTGACGGTGGAATCAAGACAGAGGCATGAGATGAATCAAGAATCCAATGGCATCAGGCTGAGCACGCCTGTTGCATCCATTTCCTCACTCGGATGATCTTGCCAATAGAGCCATACACGGCTGGCTACCTCTCCCTGCGTCCTTCCCCATAACAAAACGTCCCTGCCAGTGCAACAATACTCCAAGGTTCTGGCCACAGCATCGCTCTCCTCTGGATAGCGTTCGAATGGACACTGCCTATTTTTGCCTCTGTGACTTTTTGTTTTAATACTACTTTGGGTGACCAACTCTTGGTAAGTTCTAATACACTAAATCAGGTTACAAGGAAATCCTGCTGAACCACAGACATACTACCTATCACGAATGATCACTTTATACATTCCTGTGCTGTCTCAAGGGCTCATTTTAACCCTCAGTTGTTGCTGTTCAGTTGCTAAGTCATGGCCGACTCTGCTACCCCATGGACAGCAGCACGCCAAGCCTCCCTGTCCCTCAACCACCTCCCGGAGTTCGCCCAAGTTCATGTCCATTTAACTCTCAGAGGGCAATCTTATTTCTAAGTTCTGGGGTTATGACTCACTGTGTCACTCTTACTCATGGCAATTTAGATTTCTGTGTGTGAATGCAATTATCTACACACACGTTCACATGCATCCATCTGAATGCTTTTTATTGTTATAACCAAGCCCTTTGAATGATAAAGCTATCCCGCATGACCACATTTTAAAATATTTATTTATTTGCCTGCACCAGGTCTTAGTTGCCGGGATGTGGGATCTAGTTCCTCGACCAGGATCGAACCCAGGCCCCCTGCATTGGGAGCACAGAGTCTTAACCACTGGACCACCAGGGAAGTCCCTTTTCTGTAGTTTTTAATTGAACTGTAGAATAATAAAGATTTAAGCTAAAAAGTATAAAATTGAATTAAGATGGGAAACTTCTGAAAATACTGCCAGCTCCTGAAAAGAGGTAACTTACCATTAAAGTTCAAAATATTAGCTATAACAGACATCCTTTTTTCCAAGGGTTAACAACTTCTATGCACAACACATCCATTCCCAACAAAGGAAACATTTGTATCTGGGATATGTAAATGAAATGTGCAGTCTGACTCAGAAAAAGTACTTGAAAGCCCTTTCAGAAATGTCTATCCGATTTGATCACCCTGTGAAGAATGCACAGTGGAAAGCATGAGTTATGCTCCCTTGAGAAGATCAATAATACTCAGTAAAGAAAAGGCTTTTTATACAGTTGCCGAAGGTAGTGCTGGCTGTGGGTCAAAGGGGATTGCTGCCGACCCCCTTAGCTCCTGTCTCAAATAGACCCCTTGTCATCTCGTGCTACTCTGATGTATTCATTACTGAGGGACAACTGGCTTGTGTGACGCCGTTTTAGCTACCAAAGGGTGGAATGGCATTTTCTCACAATATTTCCCCCCCTCCTCCAATGCTTTCACGTCACAAAAGGCTTTTAAAAACCTCTTAGTCTGAAAAATTGAGATGACCTCCCCTATCACTTACCTTCTGTTAACACCTACTGGCAATCTCAGGGACCCCATCCCCAGTGAGGAGTGAACAAGGGAACCGAGAAATCACCATCTGCAGACAATAGCGAGTTTGTTTGCTTCCACAGCAGCTCAAGGCCAGGGCTGCTTCATGAAGCTGCTTTGTCTCCTGACTGCCCAGCTGCTCCCAAGAGCATCACTGCTGCAAAGGGACAAGGGGCCCCCCCTGGGTGGCTGAACCCCCTCTTCAGCTCTCACACCCTACAACAAGAAGTTCCCAACGTGCTTAGGTCCAGGGATGTGGGAATTTCCAGAGAAGCCTTTATTCCTACCCCCCAAAATGGAAAATTTCCCTTTCCTAATAAAACAAGTATGCATGAAATGATTTCAGTCGACCCACGGATGGGACACAAATGAAAATAAAACACAACAACAAAGGATGCACATGAAAGAAAACATCCATCGCCACTGGTTTCTCCCTTGAACCAAGTACAGAACTAGTTTCTCTATAGTAACTCAATCACTCTGCAACTGAACCCAGGCCTGTCCCAAAGCGCTCTCATAAAAACAGTCTTGTTAACAAGACTGTCTTTTACTGTCTTTTGCCTTTTACTGTCTTCACCCTTTACAGAAAAAAAAAATCCTGTCCTTTTTTCTCATTCACTCATGCAACTTTCTAGTCAACTTTCTAGCTTTCACATGGAAGCTTGCTCTTCTGTACACTGTGACTTACCTTGTTCATGTAGTCACACGGATGCCATGTGGGTTTCAGTATTTTATCACCCTCACTGGAACCAAACAGGTATTGGACCCACGTGTTGTGCAGGGTGCTAGTTATCCAGCTTGATTAACAGAAACCAATGTGGAAAAACTCTTCACCAAGAAAACAAATTTTGATACTTAGAAATTAAGAACATTTCTTTTAGTCTCTTTGCCTGGAAACCTGTTGATCCCTTGAATCAACAGGAAGTTGTTTCTAAAACAATGGAGAAACAACAAAATGGCAATAGCCACCTTTTCCTAGAACACATATTAAACATATCCCTATAACATCCTATATTAAAGAAAGGGATGGAAACAGTTTACTAGGAAAGCTCTAAGGAGTGATTAAATATTTAAACCTACTGTAAATTATCTCTTTACTGCTATGGTATAATGTTTGAGAGGCAGATGATCTGGGGTGATTTTGTGTGCGTGGTTGTCCCTTTCATTTCTTCTATCATGACATACATTCTCCTCTTAGTCTGTGCAGAGGCAACTATCTTTAAGTGGTGCATTTCTTTACATCCTTTGAGGTGTATTAAAAAAAATAGTACTTACTGGTTTCTTTGCTAATGTGATTGTTACAGATGCCTGATTTTGAGGTATTTGTTTTAGCACCTGTGATGGACCCGAACACACTAACACAATTTCTTAGATCCTTCTTTTAGATTCTCATCTTGTTTATGCTAGCAGTTGCAAGTTTGCTGCTCTGGGTGGGAGGGGAGAAGGCGAGGGAGACGCTCTGGGGAAGAACAAGCCAGAACTCCAGCACCAACACTCAAGACTTCAGACATGTGTTACTCTAACTTCCCAATTTTTCTGCAATCCTGCTGAAATTCAGGGGGCACAGATCTTCAGACTATAAAGAAAAGCAGGCGAAAGGAAACCAGAGGCCACGTTCCGAGCTCCCCACCCCCTCCTATCGCAGCAGGTCCTACCTGCTCCTACCCGCCCCCACCTCCCCACCCCCGACCAACAGCATCGCAGGTCCCACCTGGCTGGTAGAAGTCAGGCGACAGCTCTCGGGCCACAGCTCTCGCGATGTCACACTCCTGGCGGGCGGCCAGCGCGGCCTGGTCTGCGGCGTCGGCTTTGGCTCTCGCGTGGGCGGTCCTACGGGAGCACAGAGGGTGGGTCAGCAAGGGCGGCGCCCTGGTCATCACACAGGACCCGCCAATGGTCTACGGAGCAGGCGGGGCGGGGAAGCAATGCTCACGGTGACCCCGGCCCCACACCTGCCACAGGAAGTTCCGCACTCATTCCACTGTGGGACCTCAAGGATAAAAAGGGTGGATGAACACCTGCGAGTTGCCTTGATCTTTCTTGCAAGGCTGACGAATGTATATGGAAGTTATGCGCAGCTTAAGGCAAAGCTTGCTGTTCAAACCGTACAGGATCAAATCCCCTACTGACTTTGGCCGGGGGTGGGGTTCTCCTTTTCTGTCTCCCAACCATGGAGAACAGGACTGGATCATGCGAATTAGTATACAGCCCATGGATTTCATTTCTCTGGTAGAGTCAATATAATGATTTGAGCAAAAAAGATCTGCCCAGTGGTGTGCTAGTAAAGAAGCTCTCCTGGGGGGGCAAAATAGTAAAACTCTGATCTGTAGCATCGAATGACTGCTTGTTTTAAAAGTTTAAAAAAAAAATTTTTTTTTTTTTTTTTTGTCCATGCTACACACAATGTGGGATCTTAGCTCCTCCACCGGAGATTAAACTCCAGCCCCCTGCACTGGAAGTGAGGAGTCTTAACCACTGGACCACCAAGGAAGTGCCAGCGCTGATTGATTTCTGCGGTGTATTGAAGGACATGCTCCCAGCACGGCCAGGTCATGCTATCAGTGTGATTTGCTGAATGTGTAGTTGGGAGCAGATCTACACCGTGGGCTCCCCTCTGGGCCTGCCGGGACAACATGCCCAGGAGGGTTCCAAGAAGCCCATTTAGTTGCTTTTTAGGCACATTTCTTGTGTGAAACAAAAAAGGAGAGAAGTGGCACTGCAGAGGAGGAAAGGGGTCTACCGCTTTCAGTCTACTGCCTTCTCCCTGGCCTGATTCCTTACCCACTGAAACCTCTGCTCTTTCTAGAGGACTAGGGCTGGGAGGAAGGAAGCAGGGGTTCCTCCCAGCCCTAGTGGGCCTCCCTGTAGCAAGACACTTGGAGACTGACATCTGCCTGCCCAAGAAGAGGGGCTTGGAGGCTGAGATTGGGTCAGCCACTTCCAAAGGAGATCTTGTCCAATTGGTATTTAGATGACCCTGGGCACCTACTTCTTATAATTTTATAAACTTCCTATTTTCTTTTATTAGTGCTAGGCAGGGCTATAATAACTAGTAGTAAAAGCTTAAGAAGAGTCTAAAAGAGGTGACTGCACTCATTTCAGAGAGAGCAGGAGAGGAAATGTTGGGAAATGGCATTGTGTCCTAGCCGGGGAGGACAGGGTCTGACCTGAGGACCTGGGGCTAAACGCTGGAGGCCCCATTCTCCAATTCCCTTCTCTAACTCCCTGCTCTCAGGCAGGGGCCCATTTCACTCCTACTTAGGACCTAGCTGAGCTTGGAGGCTTGCTGTACTATAATGTTAAGTGTCATGGAGATTTTTATTTTAGGGATTTTTTTTTCTTAATTTTGGTCCTCTACTATATTCCTACCCCTTCGTGTATCACAGCCTTGTCGTGGGGAAAGGGCTTGCATAACTCAATGAAGCCACGGGCCATGCTGTGCAGAGTCACCCAGGATGGACGGGTCATAGTGAAGAGTTCTGACAACAGGTGGTCCACTGGAGGAGGAAATGGCAACCCACTCTAGTATTCTTGCCTGGAGAACGCCATGGACAGTAGGAAAATGCAAGAAGATAAGACCTTGAGCCTCCAGGTTAGAAAGTGTGCAATATGCTACAGGGGAAGAGTGGAGGGCAATTACTAATAGCTTCAGTAAGAATGAATCGGCTGGGCCAAAATGGAAATAACACTCAGATGTGGATAAGTCTGGTGCTGAAAGTAAAGTCCAATGCTGTAAAGAGCAATATCGCATAGGAACCGGGAATGGTAGGTCCATGAATCAAGGTAAATTGGGCATGGTCAAGCAGGATATGGCAAAGACTGAACATTGACATCTTAGGAATCAGTGAACTAAAATGGACAGGAATGGGTGAATTTAATTCAGATGACCATTGTATCTACTTCTGTGATCAAGAATTCCTTAGAAGAAATGGCTTCAAGCTAGGCTTCAGCAGTGTTTGAACAGAGAATTTCCAAATGTACAACCTGGTTTTCAAAGAGGCAGAGGAACCACAAAATCAAACTGCCAACTTTCAGTGGATCATGGAGAAAGCAAAGGCGTTTCAGAAAAAATCTATTTCTGTTTCATTGACTACACTAAAGGCTTTGAATGTGTGGACCACAACAAACTGCAGAAAATTCTTCAAGAGATGTGAGTACCACACGATCTTATCTGTCTCTTAACTTGTAAGCAGGTCAAAAAGCAACAGTAAGAACCAGACATGGAACAATGGACTAGTTCAAAATTGGGAAAGGAGTATGACAAGGCTGTATACTGTCATGTCACCCTGCTTATTAAACTTATATGCAGAGCATATCATGCAAAATGCCAAGCTGGATGAATCACAAGCTGGAATCCAGACTGCCAGGAGAAATATCAACAACCTCAGATATGCAGATGGTACCACTCTAATGGCAGAAAGTGAAGAGGAATTAAAGAACCTCCTGATGGGGGTGAAAAAAGAGACCACAAAAGCTGGTCTGAAGCTCACCATTAAAAGACCAAGATCCTGACATCAGGTCCCATCACTTCATGGCAAACAGAAGGAGAAAAAGTGGAAGCAGTGACAGATTTTCTTTTCTTGGGCTCCAAAATCACTGTGGACTGTGACTGCAGCCACGGAAGTAAAAGATGGTTGCTCCTTGGAAGGAAAGCTATGGCAAACCTAGACAGTGTATTATAAGGCAGAGATTATCACTTTGCGGACAGAGGTCTGTATAGTCAAAGCTATGGTTTTTCAGTAGTCGTGTACAGATGTGAGAGTTGGACCATAAAGAAAGCTGAGTGTCAAATTGATGCTTTAAACTGTGGTGCTGAAGAAGACTCTTGAGAGTCCTGTGGACTGTAAGGCGATCAAACCAGTCAACCCTGAATATTCACTGGAAAGACTATTGCTGAGGCTGAAGCGCCAATATTTTGGCCAACTGATGGGAAGAGCCGATTCATTGGAAAAGACCCAGATGCTGGGAAAGATTGAGGAAGAGGAGAAGGGGGCGGCAGAGAATGAAGATGGTTGGATAGCATCACCAACTCAATGGACATGAGTTTGAACAAACTCCAGCAGACAGTGGAGGACAGAGGAGAGCTATCGTTGTGCTATATAGCCCATGGGTTGCAAAGAGCTGGGCATGACTTAAGGACTAAATAACAGCAACACCATATTCCCAAGGCACAGAACACTGCTTGGCACATAGTATTTATTGAGGGATCATTTCATAAAGAAAAGAATGAAGGATATTTTCTTAGGAACAGCTGGGTAGTCACTTAAAAATGAACGGATTAACAAAACTACAGAGACAGTAAATAGGTCAGCAGTTTCCAAGGGTTCAGGGTGAAAGCAGGTGAGGGATGAACAAGTGGATCACACAGAATACTTAGGGGGCTGAAACTATTCTGGATAATCCTCTAATTGGGGGGGGGGGGAATACACGCATCATGCTCTTGTCATAACCCACTGAACTGTACAAAGAATGAACCCTAGCATACAGTACAGACTTTATAGTTAATATTAACATATCCGTATGGGTTCCTCAATTGTATCAAATGTACCCACTACTGTAAGATGTTAGTAACAAGGGGAATTGGGTGTGGATGTGGGCAGAGGAGGTATATAGAAACTCTGTAGTTCCTGCTCAATTTTTTCTGTATACTTAAAACTGCTCTAAAAAATAAAGTGTATGAATTAAAATTGAATAAATCAAATTCATCAGAATGATTATTTATGAATTACAGAGGGTATTTTAGATGATCCCTGTTGACAGGGAATGGCGACAAGATCAAGAAGGTTAGGACATATTCCTAAAAACCCCCATGAGGAAGCCAACACTGATGAGGCTTTAGGTCCATGTGTTGGGCCTGAGACTCAGTGGATGCCCTCTCTTATGCTCTTTCAGTTTCTCAGAACCTCAACTCTTTTTTGTCCCCAGAATTATTTTCCATTTTATCTGCTATAGTTAGCTCAAGCCTAATTATGTCTAGGTACCATAATTAATGAAGCCACAAGAGTACAGTTATCCTGCCCTATAATAAAATCTGCTAGCCTTTCAATGATAAACTTACAAAACTCAAGTAATATTTATTCTGACTCAATCACAACCCACCACCATGGAGTCAAATAAATGGTGGAAGTATTTCCACCACTTCTGACAGTACGCTAAACTGGAAAACAGACAAACACAGCTTAACCTTTCTGTAAATATATTTTGGAAGCACTGCATCAGCGAAGCCTTAACCCTTTACTACTAGTTCTTTCCTGTAAGACCAGACAAGGGTGGTGGTGGGGGGGGGGAGCTTTTCCACAGAGTGCCCCTCCCCGTGTCAGTGCTTCTGCATGACTGCTATGATGGTCAAAACCAGAGTCAAGCCTGAAACCAGGTGTGTGCCCAGGAGCTTCTGGTAATCCTGGACCTGATAACGAGAAATAGAAGAGAGGGACTTCCGTGGTGGTCCAGTGGTTAAGAATCCACCTGCCAATGCAGGGGACATGGGTTCAATCCCTGGTCAGGGAAGATCCTACATGCCATGAGCAACTAAGCCCATGCATCACAACTTCCGTGTGCCCGGAGCCCGTGCTCTGCAACAAAAGGAGCCACTGCACACTGCGCGGTAATGAAGAACAGCAACCCCCCCCTCCACCCGCCATCGCAACTAGAGAAAGACCACACACAGCAACGAAGACCCAGTTTAGCTAAAAATAAATAAGTAATTTTTCAAAAGTAGTAGAAGAGAACAGGAAGCCATCTGAGTTTGCGGCCACCAAAAGCACTGTGGGGTCAGGCCATTGATACATCTTGATTTTGTCCAGGGGAAAAATCTGGGCTTGACCCAAGTTCACGTGATTCATGTGTTCCAATCCCAGGCTCAGTTCTCGAGCAACACACGATCCCTTTAGTCAGTAAGACACGGCAAAATGCCATCGTTCGTGGGTTGGTGGTGGGGGGTTGGTGCTGGGAGAGAAGACAGGTGGAAACTACTCAAAGTGGATGCCCGGCTGCTCCCAGGTGGCTGTTCATGTGCAACACATACACAAAAAGAAGGAGCATGCACGCATGCCCAAGAAGCTTTTGTTTACTCCAAAGACTGCTGACACCCATCAATCTTCAGACCCTCAGGAATCTCCTAATACTATCACCATCATCTATACTTTCTCGTATCAAATGCAGCAAAAAGTAAGGGGAAAGACCATCTCTCAGGCATCAGCGGCTGACTTAGTTTTTGGGTCCTACTTTTACCAATAAACCAGTTTGAACATGTAGAGAGTTACTATTTTGGGGTGAAGAGCTACGGAGAGTTCTGGGTCACTGGCATACTGGTACAGCAGGTAAGTGACCCTCACCCAGACGTAAGCTCTGCAAAGGTCACTTGTGAGCAGCCCAAACAGTAACAGTGGAAGTTCTGAACGCCAGGCATCATTGCACTCAGACCTTCATGACAACTTGCTGCTTTCCAATCAGTAGCAGTGTTAGTCGCTCAGTCATGTCCGACTCTCAGTGACCCCATGGATTACAGCCAACCAGGCTCATGGAATTCTTTAGGCAATACTGGAGTGGGTTTCCATGTCCTTCTCCAGGGGATCTTCAGGGATTGAACCTGAGTCTCCTGCACTTGCAGGTGGGTTCTTTACCGTCTCAGCCACCGGGGAATTTGATGAGAATTTTTTTTTCTTTAGAGACTAAAATACGTGTTTCATGAACTTTCAAGTCATCTTACTCAGAACAAAACAATCTGGTTTTCTCAGTTTTTCTTAAACGTTATAATGTTTTTACAAAGAAAAAAAAAAAAAAAAAGAAAAGCACATAGACAATACATGGAACACGCCCAGCACATGCACCTACTACTAATAAGGTACATGCAGGTCCCTTAGACAACTGTTCCAACTTCGTTCCATCTTTTATACACCTATTCACTGATGTAGCAGATAAAGATTTTAATCTAGAATCAACCAGGATTTGGCTAAAGGTAAAACTGTATAAGGATTTCCCTGGTGGCTCAGAGGGTAAAGCATCTGCCTGCAATGCAGGAGACCCGGGTTCAATCCCTAGGTCAGGAAGATCCCCTGGAGAAGGAAATGGCAACCCACTCCAGCATTATTGCCTAGAGAATCCCATGGATGGAGGATTCTGGTAGGCTACAGTCCATGGGGTCGCAAAGAGTCAGAAACGACTGAGTGACTTCACTTCACTTCAAAACTGTATACAGTACTTATAGTTTTCTATTTCTACTGTTTACATTTTCTTCCCAACAATAAACTGCTTTGAAAAAAAAAATGCTGATTTTGATGTGTCTTAAAATTTGTGATGTTCAAAGTGAAGTTTCCTGATCTGACTCTGAAAATTTGATGGCGGAGGCTGTCATCTGATTGGTTCAGGAGCTACACATGTAATCTGCTTTGATTGCCACACACTTACAGAAAATTATTAGCAGTATTTAAAAACCAGAGTAATTGAGGGACTCCTCTGGTGGCCCAGTGGTTAGGAATCCAGCTACCAGTGCAGGAGACAGGGTTCGATCCCTGGTCTGGGAACTAAGATCCACATGCCGTGGGGCAACTAAGCCCATGCGCTGCAACTACCGAGCCCACGCACCCTAGAGCCCAAGCTCCGTGACAAGAGGAGCCGCTACAATGAGAAGCCCGCATGCCACTGCGAGTGAGCAGCCACCGCTCGCCACAACTAGAGAAAATCTGCAGCCATGAAGACCCTGTGCACCTCAACAAAGACCCGGTACAGCCCAAAATTTTTTTAAATGTTAAAAAAAAAAAAAAAGCAATTGTACATAAGACTCCAGATCTTAGTTAATGGCAACTCTATTTCTCCAGCTGCTCAAGCCCAGACCCTGTAAGTCATCCCTGTTGCCTCCCTTTCTCTCATGGGCCACATCCACGGTCAGCAAAGGCGGCTGGCAGGACCTTCAACACACGCCTGACCCCACCACGTCTACGTCTTGTCACTGCTCCTGGCTGGGTCGCATCTCACAGGTTCCTGCAAAGGCAGAACTGATCTCCCTGCGTCTGTCCCTGCAGTCCACCATTCCACTTCCCTTTTGGTTCCCTTGAAACTGCCTGACAACCACCACCAGTCTTTCCTGGGTTATAGCATCACGTGCAAGAAAATGCCAACAAATGACCAGTTAGCCTTCCTTTTGGGCTGTGACATTATTCACTTATGACAGCTAGCCTTGCAAAATCCAGTTATCCTGTGTATACAGTGTAGTCCTTCTAAAGAAGAAATCAGTGTGTTAAGCAAGGAATACTCTTGACATGAACAAGAAATCGGTGTTTCCACAGCTCTCAGCTGAAAAGCAAAGGCGTGATGTCTAAGTTCCTGTATCTGAAAGCACCTGTATTCTCAGTATCGATGTGCTTCTCCACTCAGACCAACTCGACGGGATGCAGCATATACGCCTGCTAAGGCACAGGTGGGGCCCTGAGCTGCCCCTCCTGACTTCTAACTTCCAGTCTTTCACACACAGACCTATTCACTGGCATAGCTGCTGATGGTTTTAATCTGCAATGGGCAGAGTCAGCAAAAGCGCCTCAGTAAATGTGGTTTGGAAAGACTTCTTCTGATGAGTCCAATCTTTACATCATTAGTTCTTGAATGTTAATTTTCTTCCAAAGTTGCCTTTTTCTTTTGTAAAAGGCAGGACCAGGAATAGTAACTTCAAGACTGTATTCTTAGGTCCTGGTTTAGAACAACTGACAGCATCAGCAAATAGTTCTCTCTTTTGCCAGGGCAGTTCATTCCTTCCTTTCCTAAAGGCATTATCAAGTTATATAGATAGAAAATGTAGCTTAAGGCATGTGCTATCGCCATTGAAATGTGGCATTTGATATTTCAAGGGCCCAAAGTCTTGCAGAGGTATGATGACACGGGCTTTGAAAGCGTGGGTAGCCAGAGACCAGGCTGAGGCCAATCTAGTCACAGATGGTTCCCGTACATGAGATCATAAGTTTTATACCACATTACATTAGTGGCCTTAGAGATGCCGCCACAGAAGCATAATTCATATCAAGCCCTTGGCTTTTATCAAGTGGAGATAGGAGGATGAACCAAGATACCCAAGATAGCCTATGAACCAAAATTCATATGAATAATGTGAAATGTTGTCCACTACGTGTATCACTATCATGTTCTTAAAGATCTAGGCAATGTATTTCCTCTTAAATTTAGTGCCAGGAAAAATCTGGTCTCTGATGCCATACTGGTGTGCTTCCTTGCATCATACAATGAGAACCACATTATCTATTGTTTCTCTTTTTGTTACAGCTACTGGGAAACCTGGAATAAAATTATCGTCAATCTATGTGTATGGTTATCTTCTCTAACGACATGGCTTAACATTCCCTGGTGTCAGGAATGCTCTTATATATGTGACTTATAAGGTGGTGAAGGTGAAGTCGCTCAGTCGTGTCTGACTCTTTGCGACCCCACGGACTAGCCTACCGTAATGCCCTGCAAATACTTTTTGGAGACTGGCCGGATATTGAAGAAAGATTACTGAATCAATAAGCTCTTATACTCAGTTTTCTGAACTCCAGTTCCTGACAGTGTGTGAATGCTTAGGGACATATGTGATTTACCTGGGGACAAAATAGCCAACCATGCAGTTTCTTTTACAGACTTTTTTCTATATCCAGAACATTTTCAAGCTTGGAAAATAAGTCCTCATTCTTAAGTACATTACAGGCTCTATTCCCTAACATTTTATCAAACTTAATAAGCTTAAAGGTTATATTCTCCAGACAGGCCAGGCCAAAAGCACATTTCTAATCCTCGGCTGGAATAAGCTAAATAGTTGGCTATCTTCTACTTTATTCTGGGATTTATAAAATTTATCCAAAATTTACCTTGCCGTGTAATTTACACATTAAGAAAAATCTGGTGTAAAAACAAATTTAAGGGATGTTTTATTCTTGAAATAATGTTTAGAGAAAAGTCCTTTTAATGAGTGTTATTCTACAGTTCAAACACATTACACTAAATAAGACTAAAACTTCATTTTATGGGAGAAAATATTTGCTAATCATTTATCTGATACTTGGATAGTATCCAGAATATATAAAGAACTCTTACCACTTATATAGTAAGAACAACAATTAAAAAATGGGCAAAGGACCTGAACAGACATTTCTGCAAAGATACACGAATGGCCAGTAAGCACATGAAAAGGTGTTCAACAACACTAATCATAAGGGAGATATAAATCAAAACCACAGTGAGATACTACCTCATACCCACTAGGATGGCTACTATTGAAAAAAAACCACTCAAGGTAGCAAGTATTGGCAAGTAAGCAGAGAACTTATAAAGCTGGTGCACTGTTGGTGGGGAGGCAAAGTGGTGCAACTGCTGAAGAAAAGAGTATGGTAGTTCCCCCCACAATGAAAAATATAATTGCCATATGATCCACCAATTCAACTTCTTGGTATATACCACCCCAAAATTGAAAGCGGGGTCTCAAAGAGATATCTGTACAGCCATATTCATAGGGGCATTATTCACAAGAGCCAAAAGGTAGAAACAACCCAAGTGTGCATCAATGAAAGAAGGGATAAATGAAACATAGCCTAATTGTATGTGGAGTGTAATGTGTGTGGGCTGAGGCATGTCCAACTCTTTGTGACCCCCTGGACTGCAGCCTGCCAGGACCCTCTGTCTATGGAATTTTCCAGCCAAGATTATTTGAGTGGGTTGCCACTTCAGACTCCAGGGGATCTTTCTGACCCAGGGATCAAACCTGAGTCTCCTGCCCTGGTAGGTGGATTCTTTACCACTGAGCCACCTGGGAAGCCCCACACGGAATGATGCTGTGTGTGTGTTAGTCACTCAGTCGTGTCTGACTCTCTGTGACCTCATGGACTGTAGCCTGCCAGGCTCCTCTGTCCATGGGATACTCCTGGCAAGAATACTGGAGTGGGCTGTCAGAATGTCAACCTTAAAAAGGAAGGAATTTCTGATGCGTGCCATATCATGGATGAACCTTCCATGGAACTTAGTGCTAAATGAAATAAGCTAGTCACAAGAGGACAAACTTTGTATGATTCCATTCCCAGGAGGAACCTAGAAGAGTCAACCTCCTAGAGTCACAAAGTAGAAGGGTGGTTGCCAGAGGCTGGAGGACGGAGAACGGGGAGTTGTTATTTAATGGGTATAAAGTTTAGTTCTGGAAAATGAAACAGTTCTGGAGATTGGCCGCATAGCACTGTGAATGCACTTAACACAGCTGAACTGTACATGCAAAAATGGTTAAGACAGTAAATTTTATGTTATCTGTATTCTACAATGAAAAAGCATCTAAAAAAAAAATCACCCATGAATAAGTATTTCCAGAACATTCTATGTATTCAGAGAAGAGAAGAAAAGACCAAAGGTTGGGTCATCAGACGAGACATTGCTTCACTAAGCCTGGCTGGGGTGAGCTGGAGAAGCTATGTCAAGCGAGGGGAATGGCGCTAAGAAAAGGAAGAGCCAAAGGCAAGAAGTGTCAGGAACTTTGAAATATGCAGGCAGCCTCCATATTTGTTTTGCTAGCTCTTACCATAAAGCCTGACACAGCGGCT
The DNA here is from genome assembly GCF_033118175.1 of Dama dama. NCBI lineage: Eukaryota > Metazoa > Chordata > Mammalia > Artiodactyla > Cervidae > Dama > Dama dama. The sequence goes on from NC_083701.1 coordinate 37,233,533, forward strand.
ATCCTCAAATACTGGTGGAATAAATAAATAGGCAAAGGGGCTTCCCTGGTGGTCTAGTGGTTAAAAATCTGCCCTGCAATGCAGATTGTAGGGGACGCGGGTTTGCTCCCTGGGCTTCGCTGGTGGCTCAGATGGTAAAGAATCTGCCTGCAATGCGGGAGACCTGGGTTTGATCCCTGGCTTGGGAAGATCCCCTGGAGAAGGAAATGGCAACCCATTCCAGTATTCTTGCCTGGAGAATCCTATGGACATTCATGTCAACGTATGGCAAAACCACTACAATATTGTAAAGTAATTAGCCTCCAATTAAAATTTAAAAAAAAGGATACTATAGACAGAGGAGCCTGGCGGGCCACAGTCCGTAAGGTCACGAAGAGTTGGACACACTTCCGACTAACACTTTCACTTTCACAGGGAACTAAGGTCCAACATGCCACAGAGCAACTAAGCCCACACACCAGAACTAGAGAGTCTGTGGGCTGCAGTGACAGATCCCACATGCTGCAACTAAGATCTGAGACAGCTAAATAAATATATAAATACTTTAAAAAATAAATAGGTAAGAAGGAGAGAAACCTAAAAGATAACCCCAAGGTTTCCAACTTGGTATGCAGATGAACAGCTTTACTACACAGAGACGTTGTATAGGTGGGAAGGACAGACAGTTTGAAAGGGGATACCTTCAAGCAGGATTTTACATGACCTAAGCATTTCAAGTTGGAAATGAAGGGCTGCAATGCAAAGTTGAGGGTCAAGGTGAGCAACAACAATGTGGGCCACATGATCACAGATGGTGGAGGAGTCCATCAAATGAGTAAGTCAAAAAGCAAAGAACCAAGGATGGAGACAAAATGTCCCAAGGACCTGCTGGAGTAAATGAAGTGAGAGGCAGTGGCGTATAGGTAGAAGGTGAACTTCCAACAGAACCCTTAAAATTTCCTGTTCTTGGGTAAGACCTGTGCTCCTCTTAGGAATGAAGTGGGCCACATCTGAATTTGTCTGAGGCAGCTGCACTGGCTGGCTGATTTGGAGGCAGCTGAAATGAGCCAGCATGGTTTAGAGTCTGAGCAAGGGGTCGTCTGTCAACCTTGCTCTGTGCTGGAGAAAGGTGACGGTAGGTTTGTTAAGAACCCCCAAGACGGCAGTTCTAACAGGAAGGCCAGGGGACATCCTGGGTGCCCCAGCAGTTAAGACTCTGAGCTTCCACTCCAAGTGGTGCAGGTTTGATCCCTGGTCAGGGAACCAAGATCCCACATGCTGAGCAGTGTGGTCAAAAAAATTTTAACAAGAAGACCACTGCAGAAACCAGTCCAAAGAGGGTCAGTGAGGAAGGAAGAGAGGAAGCAGGTGTGAGCCACATGCTGGTGACTTCTGACCCAGAAAGGAAGGAGGAAATTTGGACGGTAGCCAGGGGGATTAGCTAGGCTAAGGGAAAAGGCACTTTACTTGTATCCATGACAGCAGATCCTGTTGGAAGGTGGGAAGAAAGATGCTCAGAGAACAGGAGAAAATGAAGACGCTTTGAGAAGGTGACAACTGTTGGAGTCGGGTCTTAGATGAAGAAAAATAAAAGAAACAGGAAAAAAAATGATGGGTTGATTCAGTGTTTTAAAATTATTTAAAGGATCCTAAGCTTGCAGCCTGATCCAGTATTCCTGCCTAGAAAGTTCCATGGACAGAGGAGTCTACTGGCAAAGAGTCGGACACGACTGAGCGCACACACAGCACAGCAAGCCTGAAAGAGGCAGACAGTGTGGACTTGGGAAACCAGACAGACCTGGGTTTAAACCCGCTGATCACATCCTAGCTGCGTCACTTTCGCCTCACTTTCCTTACCTGTATAATGGCGATGATACTACCTGGTACAGTTGTTAGGGTCAAAACTGAGTTCTATAAAGTACTGAGGACTCATGCAGAGAGGGCATTTAGTTGATAAATGGCCATTATTAGTCTCTGGCTGAAATGCAAGGCTGGTAGGGAAAATCTGGGTGCTTAGAGAGGTGAAGATTTGGAATCAGCATTGTAAAAAAGTTCTAAGAAAGGAAAACTGGAATTGCGACATAGGACTGGGAGGATCTGATTTTAGGCTGACATGATTTTGCATCTCTCTCTCTGGCCGGGGTCTCTTTTCCAGGAGAAGCAGAGAAGGAAGAAGGGGGCCCTTGAGGCAGGGCAGAGACCTGAGCAAGGAGGATGGAGATGAACCCACCTCAGAGCTCTGGGAAGCGAGGAAGGGTACACTGCCAGTGGGAGACTCTGGACCACATGAAATACGGAGGGTTAAGTTAGGAACCACTGACCAATGTGAAGGCAATCAGAAAACTGTAAAGTCATATAAACGCACACTATTATTATAGTTTTAGGTGCTTTTCAGTTGCTTAAAATAAGGCTTCTTTCCTATGACCAATTTCATAGAAATGGCCTTGTTTTGACTAAATCTCACTTACTATTGAAAGGGGTGGGCTTCCCAGGGGACACTAGTGATAAAGAACCCATCTGCCAATGCAGGTAGACCTAAGAGACACAGGCTGGATCCCCGGATTGGGACGATCCCCTGGAGGAGGGCACAGCAACTCACTCCAGTATTCTTGCCTGGACAACCCCAGGGACGGAGGAGACTCATGGGCTACGGCTCCTAGGATCGCAGAGAGGTGTACATGACTGAAGTAACTTGGCATGAATGTACTGAAAGGTGTATCTCTTTAGTTCAAGTTATCAGGCTTTTAGTCACAAAAGGTGGGTCAAACGATTTCAAAATGGATGCATATTCGGTAAAATGAAATCAGATATAATCATGACCACATTTCTTTTTAGTGTTGTAATAGAAACATCTGGGTGTGCCTAAAAAGAACTTCAAAACCTTTGGGATCTGAGCAGACCCTGTGAGTAGTGATGAGAACCGTCAGGTCAAGGCTGTTTGTATTTCCATGTCAGGGTTGTTATGCTTTTTGCCCTTTACCAATAGTCACTGTGGTGATAGATTAAAAGTATGACTAAGAACTAGAGCAATGTAAGACTATCTAGTGGTCAAAACACATGCTGGCAGCTAGCAGAGTTCAGCCGAGTGACTAATGGACCCCAGTGAAGGGTCACGGGCAGACCTAATTTCCTCTTCATGGGGCAGACGCCCACTGGGTGTGCACGTACTGGTGCTAACATGGTCCCATTTCATAAATACTTAATCATGAAAGAAAAAAAGCAAACATTATTCATGCCTTTAAAATGACACAAACTAGAACTCTTAGTTGAAACACAGTCTCTTAAGTAGTAAGATACCCATTTTATAAATTACCTAAAATGGCTCTCTAAAGATAACCAAATCAACCAGTTACACTTTGATCTGTCTAGACCTGCCAAGATAGTAACCAGTAAAGGCATCAGTTCCTCTGTTGGGCATGGGGCGCTGAATATGAACTTGCTCGGAACTGGCTCTGCAAACCATTCTGCATCTGAAGTTCTGTCATATTCAAAATATGGGTTTGGAAGTTGTCGGGTTTAGGACACCACTGCTTTTCTTTTCCAGGAATGACAAAGTAACAGGAGTATAGTTATTCTCTCAGCAAACCAGTTTAACTCACTTAAGCTTTCCTAGCAGGAATGTTTCCTTGTAGGAACATTTGTAGGAACAGTAACTCAGCGACTCCACTGATTTCACACCTAATCTGCAGACAGGACACATTCCATAGTTCCATTTTTAAAAAGATACAAATGAACTTGTCTACAAAACAGAAACAGAGTTACAGATGTAGACAACAGGTGGAGGGTTACCCTAGTAAGGTGGAGGGAGGGATAAATTGGAAGACTATGGATATACACTACTATGTACAGAACAATAACCAGTAAGAACTTGCTGTACATAAGAAAGGTGTCCTCAGTCACTAAGTCGTGTCTGACTCTGTGACCCCATGCACTGTAGCCCATCAGGCTTCTCTGTCTATTGGAGAGGGTTTCCATTTTCTCCCCTAGGGATCTTCCCAACCCAGGGACCAAACCCAGGTCTCCTGCCTTGGCAGGTGGATTCTTTACCACTGAGCTGCCTGGGAAGCCACGGGGAACTCTCTATGATTCCCTGTAATGCCAAGATGGGAGAAGAATCTCAAAAAGAGTGGATGTATGTGTAACTGATTCACTGTGCTGCACATATGAAACTAACACAACATTATAAACCAACTATACTTCAATAAAAAAAATTTTTTTTTTAAAGAAAAATAAAATCCTTGACTGCCTTCACTTCAAATTTTCAGTCTTTTGTTGCAACAGATATTGGGGACACTAATGTAATGAGCACAAAGGATTTACTTGACTTACGTTAACCTTCTAGTTTTGAGGAGATGACTCTTGACAGTTCTGCTTTGCCAGACAGATTAAAAACCACAGTTAGAACTGGAAGGGCCTTGGAGAGACCATGAAGTCCTTCCCCTGTGGTCAGATGATGACTCTCCCTTCTGTAGGAATTTAAAACTCAGAGAGACCAAGCAACAAACTCAAAGTCACATAGCGATCCAGTGGGAGGAACGGGCAGAGACTGGGTCTCCAAAGGTTTAGGGCAAAGCTGGGTAGCTATGCTGTGGAGAGAGATTTCTGTACTGCTGTCTACAGATATTGTTGTAGCAAATGTCCATGATCTAGTTCATCTTCAAGTTATAAACTTTCCTTTCTGCTATAAATATTCCTTCATACCCACAGTTCTTATAGTCATGCTTTCTCTTTATTTGAGTCTACTGCCCTCCTTATTTCTCTATTATCTTTAATATTAATAGATTTTTGACTTGTACTGAAAAATGCAGATGAGGCGCTTTCTTCTCCTACATATTTTTTAAACCAGTTTTGGCTGACTTTCAAGTGAAATGCAGCTTAGAAAACATCTTACTAAAGACTAGGGGGGAAAATTGGCTTTCATCAAGGTTATTCTTCAGCAGGAACATTTAGGTGGTGTTAAAAATACTGCAGATTCATCTAACTCATAGTTGCCTTCCCCAAACCACCAACTTAGTAATTAACGCCTCCAAGTTTAAAAGGAAATATCAGAAGATCATCTAGCTCCTCCTGAATTCTTAAAAAGTTTTCTTCTTTTCCTTATTTTTCCTTGTGGGAATCTTAAAAAAAAATGTGATTTTATCTGTTTTTAAGCATCTGGCTGTGTTAAACCACGAACAGAAAACTTGCATCCCATACTCAATGGATAAGATAATAGCTTACTTACCCCAGGAAACTGGGAAAAATGGTGGCTGGAACAAATATATGAACCAGGATGGCTGCCTTTCTGCTCAGTACCTTTAAATAACACTTGGTGTAATTTGGACTGGGTTGGGGTGGGGTGGGGCAAGGGCGGTTTTGAAGATGAACACATGTATGTTGAGACAAACAAAACTGTGTGCTTCTCCTTCATTAGAGACAGTGGTGGAAATGCAAGGCAGAATTCAAACAAATTAAGGAAAAGGGTCATGTTACATTCTGGCTCAAATAATAGGAATCTTTTCCTTCATTCTTGACAGACTGTCAATGAGCTGCCTCAATAAAATATCCTTGTGGGACTTATAATACTTGGATTATTCTTGACCAAGAGTCTGCTGTTGGCTTGAGTTTCTGCTCTAGACACTTTCTGATGAACTTTTACCCTTTACTTTTCCTCACAGTGGAATTAATGGACTGCGGGGCCTGGGAGGCGATGCCATGCAGGCCGGTGGGATGGATGAACCGCTGCAGTCACTGGGGAATGTGGGGTTGCCTTCCTGGATCCATTCCTTAGTGACAGATGCACTGATCCCAACGGAAGCACCCCTCACCAGTCTGAAATTCAGACTGAGTCTCCAGAATGTTAAGAAGAATTCCAAGCACAGAGGGGACACTGCACATGCTAAGAACAAGGCAGAAAAATGAGGCTCTGAGCCCCAAACAGGGGCTTCCCTGGTGGCTCAGACGGTAAAGAATCTGCCTGCAATATGGGGGATCCAGGTTCCATCCCTGGGTTTAGGAAGATCTCCTGGAGAAGGGAAGGGTTACCTGTTCCAGTATTCTTGCCTGGAGAATTCTATGGACAGAGGAGCTTGGTGGGCTACGGTCCATGGGGTCTCACCGAGTCAGACGTGACTGAGCAACTTTCACTTCACTTGGCACTTAGGAAGGGGTTTTCTCTGAGGCCTAAGAATTCAGTCTACTGTCATCTTGTAAGGGAGAAAGCAGACTGAACTCGGGAGGGATAGGAAGAATTACCCACCAAACCCTAAAGTCTGCCCGCCCCCTGGCTGAGAGTGGCCCAGTGTCAGCACGAAGGTCCTGGGCCTTCCCCGCTGCTTCTCAGCTCTGACAGTTACTGTTTACCTCCCAGAATGGGCTACATTTTCCAGGTCAGATTTCCTGAATGTGCTAAGTATCAGGCAGTGGGAGGAGGACTGCAGACAGTTTTTTTTTTTTTTTCCCTTTCAGTAGTTTCAGCAGAATCACAGAATCTACTTAGAATGACAACAGACTTGATGACTGAAGGATGGGCCCTTGTCTTACCGGTGCTAGGCAGTAGAAGCATGAGAAATCCACTTTTACCTGACGGCCGAGAACCTTGGAGCCTTCAGAGACTCTGGAGGATTCTGGTGGAAACCCGTAAAGTATGTTTATAATTCTGGACCCCAATGGACTGAAATGGACACAGTGGGGGAAGAGGCTTCCCATTCTTCACTCTGCTCTGACATGAATGAGATGGGGCAGAAAAAAAATAAAAACCCTCTTTATAGCTTCATGTGCAAACCCTTTGGGTTGACCAGTTACCCTGAAAACGTACAGGACATCAAGGAAAGAGGAGGCTAATGAGAGCTGGTCATCAAGTCTAGAGCAAGCCCATCCCGAAAATGTCTCCATTCCTTAGAAGGATGTGGGGATGCCTCTGCCCTCAGTTTCTCCCAACGAAGAACTGGAATTGTCTGGAAAGTGTCATCTGTTCCAGAGTAAGGAGGAGAGGTAAGGATTAGCATCTTTCCATGCAAGATAAGGAAGCTTGAAGCTGGTGAGTGAATTGCTGCTCCGTGACTGTTCCTGGGAGCTTTTACTGACAACACTCATGTCCTGCTGTCCCATGTCTTTCTACTGACATGTCTCCAGGTTTCAGATCACGTGTGAATTTGTGCTCTCTAAAATAACCGCTCCTGGCCCGTCTCCTTTCAAGGCTGTCCAAATTCTCATTTCATGATCAGCTCCTAATGTCTGCTACAGCAAACAAAACCTCAATGTACTCAATGATCTACAAATGTCCAGAAATGCCTTCAAATTATTTGCCATTCCAGGCAACACCCCTAAGTCTACTTAACTCTAAATTCATTTTTCTTCTCCTACTTATTACATTGTCCATGTCACCATCCTGCTCTGACCCTTCTGTAACTCTGGTGGTGAAATGAAAGTTTTTTTTCCCCCTTCAATTTCTCTCTGGCAGGTGATCACTGCTGGCAACAGTTAATTGTAAATAGGAAACTTCTCTGCAATGTTTTTCTTAGACGTCACAACAGCAGCAGCTCAAACGGGTGAGCCTGTACAGTCAGACAAAATAAAAAAGGTTCTCATGCTCAGAGAACAGACTCTGTATGATTTCAATATCTTTAGACCATCAAATTTTTGCACCTGGTCTTAGGTCCCTGGATATGTTCTAGGGGTCTCCTAGTTTTAGTCTAGGGGAACTTGAGGAGAATTTCTATCCTGCTTGTTGTGTGAAAACTGTATAAATCTTAATTACGCTGAATTGGTTCACTGCGCTTTTCAGGTTTCTACTTCTACTTCTCCGTATGTTCATTCTATTAGTTTTTGAGAGTTTGATATTGAAACTCCAACTAAAAATCTTAACTTATCTACCTTAAAAAACTGTAATATATATAGTTGAACTATATATAACCTTGTTCTGTATTTTCCAAGTCTCATGTAAATGTGTTATCATATTTTCATAATTAAAATAATAATAATAAATTTTTACAAAGGTTCACATGCTCATCTGAGAGAGAAGGGTCTCTGTTACCCCCTGAACTCTGAGACACTACAGTAAGTCACCGCAGTCACACATTTTAACATGATAAATAACTTTTTGCTATTTAATTTTTAAAATATCTCTTCCATAGTGCTGGCATAATTTCAGAAACCAGCTTATCAACCATGGTTCTCAAGGTCTGAAATTTAGATGCTATCAGATGATGAATTCCTCATATCACTAAAAAAGTAGTGTTAAACGTCTGCTGGATAGGTTTAACGTGACAGTTAATTTGGGGGGAAGAATACAAAAATATAATATACATACATTTCAGTTATGTGTATACTGATTGCATGGGCTATGAAATGTCTATCCGCACCAGCAAACGTTAACCACTGTTGAGCATCTTTTTTGGCTTGTTCTCAAAGCAAGTATCTATCTAACTATACTTACTCTCCTATAATGAAATGTGTCTTTGGTGTTGTTCAATCTCAGGGAACATGACAGGTGGAATCAAGAAAGACTAAAAATCAATCAAACAAACAAAAAAATTCAGGAATGAATAACTGAACCAAAATATTTGCTAAAACACTTGTACTGACCACTATCACTGCTCTGGTAAACCAGTAAAGACAGGGCTGTTCATCATATTTTCAAGTTATAATTGCATTATGTGCAGCACCAGGCTCAAATAAGGCTTTATTATATAGTTATTATGTAATTCAATTCATGGGCTAAAATCATCTGTGCCTGGAAAACCTAGCTGCAATGGTTTTGTTCTTGACTTTCAATAAGATGTCACTATAGGGGAATTCAGGGACAAGATTTTAATTCTGAAATAATAATATAACACATTTGGAACAGCATTCTAGGCTGCTGAGTGTTTTCATCAGCCCTTTCTTTTGGACTCTGCACATTTACGCTGACCTGAAACTGAAGTTTTGAAGCAGGATCCCAGGGTGTCCTGTCTGCTGTTGTTATCTGAGCCTGCACAATCCATCTCAAAAGCCCATTTTCCCGTCCCTTAGCCATCTCCTGGCAGAGAGCCCCGTGCCCTGCCATTTGCCACTTGTTCTGGGCTATTTTAATTCTGGACAAGCTGTGGTAGTAGGCTATATTTAAATTGGCCTGCTCTGTGCAGAAACATGGCAAATTCACGTGGCACCTTTTCCCTTCTCGACATAATCCAACTGTGCTTTGGCTCCAAACTAGCTGCATGAGTCTGTGTCCTACACGCGGGCTTCACTCCCGCTCCCAGAGTCCAAGGTGTTTACCACCAGAAAGGTGCAGGTGAGGGGGGAGCTTCTGGGGGAAGGGAGGAGTTGGCTAGGACCCAAGGAGCAGTCACCCAAAACTCTTAATTGAGACACATGAACAATAATGAAAGAAAAAGGAAAGAGGCCTCCAGCTCCTGCCTGCATGCTCCTGGGATATTTGCAGAATGATTTCTCAAAGGCCAAGCTGCAGATACGAATTTTTATAAAACAAAATGGATCTACTCAACGAGCCTTAAGAGAAACCGCGTGCCCATAAAAAGCCAGCTTTCTCAGGTTTCTGAGCTTTTAGGGAAGCCCAGTGGACATTCTAAGAAACACTTGGTTCTAACCTGTCCCTCCTGACTGGCCCCATTCCCATCCTGTCCACGGTCTATGCACTTCTGCGCTAGACAGAAGGCATATGTCCTTACTAGAGTCAAGCTCTTGCTTCAGAGAAGAACAAGCCAGAAAAGCCCCCTTAAAATCACTGAAAATTAAATAAAATGTAAAACCTTTCCAGAGAACTGCTCTTGAGGTTCTGTAAACTTTCACAGCTCAAAACTACCCGAAAGCCAGAATCTACTATGAAGACTCTGAAGACAGTTAACTTTTAAGGGAATATTTTACAAGTCTAGGACATCTGCCTTGAGACCTTAATGGACCAATGCTGTACTAACATACTCATTTTGCTGACAGTGGAATTAAAATCTAGACTAGTTAAAAGAGCCCTTCATCTAGATGGCCTAGGGAGCTCAAGTACAGAAACCAGAATTTCTGCCTATTTACTTTTGAGATGTTTACTTTAACCACTTGGGCCATTAGACTTCACCTGTGGTCAGCTGAGATTTTACTTGCTTTTTTGCTGAACAAACTTGACTATCCAAGCAGGTAATAAATAAACAGACTTGGCCTCTCTTTTCTGGAATAAGCAAGAAAACCGTCTTAGAAATGTCATGTTAAAAAAGTATTCACCCACACAGACTTGTGAATTAATGGGAAACCATTTTTAAACGTCTCTAACAAAGGAGGGGCCCTCTGGTAGACTATTTGGTTATATACAGTCAGGGCTACAAGTTTTCAAATTTATCTACACAGTTGCAAAACAGAGAAGAAGAAAAGGGATCAAAACAAGAGATGCTTGTTTTTACTAGAAGGCACACAAGTGTTACTGAATACCATTATGCTCTGAATATCATGGAAACACAACTCAAAATAAATCCCATATTACCCTGAGCGCTCTAAGCTTCTGGAGAGCTAGTTCCCAATTACAATAGACAAAATGCCATTTTCTTTCTCAAAGGAATTCCCCCAGGCTCCCTAGTATTCTTTCAGGTAATAAAATAACCTAATATCTTCTTACTTTTTCCCTTTTCCTAAAATACTGTTCAAACTCATTCTTAAAGGCAATACAGCAATGGAAAAAAAAATGTGAGGGACTCTTCACCACAACTACACACAACTACTCAGAATAAATCATGCATTTATGAGTCAGGATCAAGGACCTGCCATGGAAACGCTGCCAAGGGGAGTATAATTTTGGCTACATCACAACAGATAATGGGAGCATAATGTCCCTAAAGGACCCTCAAAGCCTTTAATGTGATGGCTCTTACAGTCATTAAGACTTTCTTCACATAACCAGCTCTCCCTGCTCTGAGAACAGAGGGAAGCAAAAAAGCTCTTGATGAGATACCTTCTTAGGTCAGAATCGAGGCCAGAGAGACCAGTCTGGAATTAAAGAAATAGTGTAAATGATTATTAGCACTTCTGAAGACCTCTTTTTAATAACTTTCTAAATATTAATTAGTTATTTTAATAACTTTTATTATACTGTGTTTCTCTGGATTATTACCAACTAAAACACACGCATTTATCTCATATACTCCAAGATTACAGTGGTGGTGGTGGTTGAGTTGCTCAGTTGTGTCTGATTCTTTTGGGATCCCATGGACTACGGCCCTTCAGGCTTCTCTGTTCATGCTTCCCTGGTCGGCTCAGCAGCAAAGAATATGCCTTTGATGCAGGAGGCCTGGTTCGAACTCTGGGTTGGGAAGATTACAATATGGATACTTTATTTCTAGGAATGAGAGAGTAAAAGGCAAGTTGAGGGAAATTCTACCATATTTCTTAAGGAGCCTGCAAAAGGAATGAACATTAGCAGACAAAATCACAGGTTTGTGAGCTGAAAAAAAAAGCAGGGGTACACAGGCCAACGTCTGGGTTTGGAGGAGCAGCAGCGGGTGAATGAACAGGACACGTCCCACAAGTATACACCAGCCATGGGCATGCTTCACACCATCTGGGTGATGGGCTAAAACACTGAGGCTGGGAAGGTGTGAACAGGGTGGCGACCTGTGGACTCTGCCCTCTGTGGCCTGGAAGTCAGCCCCTGTCTTGGGTCATTACACAATTTGATAGGACAACATACAAAGTGTGGGCTCCTCTTAGTTGATTCAATGATTCATAAGCTACACAATATGACCACTGGGAAAATATAAACATCTGGGAGATATATACTATATTAAGTTAAGCCAGCCTAACTTACAGGTTTCCCTGGTGGCTCAGATGGTAAAGAATTCATCTGCAATGCAGGAGGCCTGGATTCAATCTCTGGGTTGGGAAGATACCCTGGAGGAGGGCATGGCAACCCACTCCAGTATTCTTGCCTGGAGAATCCCATGGATAGAGGAGCGTGGTGGGCTACAGTCCATGGGGTCACAAAGAGTCAGACACGACTGAGTGGCTTAGCCTAGCAAGTTAAGCCAACAGGTATCGGTATGATGAGGGTGATGATTACTGTTGACATTTACTGAGTGCTTTTTTATACTTCAGGTTCAACCTACATTATCTGTTCCAAGAACTTCCTGTGTAATAGCTCCTGCAATCCCCTGGGGATTACTAGTGAGTTAGTGCTGGGAGGCAATTTGCATCGAAGGCAAGAACTGTATCCCCTAACTCCATCTTAATTGAGCCGTAGACTTTTCCTATGATGGTCTTTCTTTTCATTCTCTCTCTGAACACGGGATTTTTTCTAGTCATCTGAGTTACTAAAAGATGAACGTTCTCTCCCAATTATGATTAAATTAATACATACATTTTTCATTTGCATGAGTGGATTCATGTAGCTCAGATGGTAAAGCGTCTGCCTACAATGTGGGAGACCTGGGTTCTATCCCTGGGTTGGGGAGATCCCCTGGAGAAGGAAATGGCAACTCACTCCAGTAATTTTGCCTGGAAAATTCCAAGGACAGAGGAGCCTGGTAGGCTACAGTTCATAGGATCACAAAGAGTCGGACATGACTGAGCAACTTCACTTAGTGATAAACAACTCTTGGTTTAAGTAAATGTAGAATCGACACTGTCAAGCAACAAGTGATTATTAGCTGCACTAGCTTTCCCTGTGATTTTGCTCCAAGATAAGGGATTTTTTTTTTTTCTAACAACATCTCCCTGGTAAGATGCTGAGGTGTTGCTGTCTTCCCTGGGATTTCAGCAGGTGACACACCCCAAACCCCTCAAAGTGGGCACCTTAGCCCCACGCTGATGCTATATGAAGCTCTCTGCCTGCCGGGCCACCATGAGGCCACCTTGTCATCCATCCTGGTCTCTGCTGTCTCCCTCCCCACCTACTACCCTCGACATTGTCCTTAGGTGTCTCAGCATTTGTGACAATCTGTTGGCACTGAAAGCCCGAGACCTCCATTGATAGCATATTGTTACAACCACAGCATAAATGTAATCCTTGGATTAAATGAGCATAATGGAAACTGCATGGTCTCCCTGGACTTGCTCTATAAATGTAGACATATTATTTAGGATTCACAGACTTCAAAAGTGCCAAACTAAAAATATCTCTTACATCACACTGGAACACCCTCAACGTTGAGTTTCTTGCTGTTTGTCTTAAGCCCTTCCTATAGTGGTTACGAGCATGAGTTCTCCAATCAGACTGCCTGGATATGAATCATCTCTCACTGCTTGCCAGCCTGGAATCCAGGGCAAGTTACCTACACCCCTGAGACATCTCTGTTTCTTCTTACATAAACCCAGAAGAGTGGTAGAACCAACCTTGCAGAGTTATCATGAGGACTACAGATGATACATGTAAAGTGCTAAAAACAGAAGACGCAGATAAAGCTGGGCATAGAATACTCAACACCATTATAGATAATGTCTATGCATTTAGTTAACTGAATAATTTAAAGGGATATTAAGTTTCCACATAAGCAACATATTCAAACGGATCAATAAAATATAATAAAACTAATAAAACCAGGGAAGTCTCCCTCTTCCCTTATTCCTTACTCACCCTGATGTTAATTCAGCAGAGCTAACTAGTGTTAGTGTTTTTTAAAAAGATTTTTCCACAGTTATTTTTAAAGATATACAAGAAAATAGGAATACAAGTTTCTGTTTTCTCCTTTTCTATAAAACAGGAAGCAATATATATGACACTTTCACTTTCATGAAATGTAACCAGAAAACTGTGACCAAAGCATTAGGTATACTGTGGCAAATTACTGCACCTGTGACCTTCGTGAGGGCTGACAGTGATTGTAGCTACCCAGGTGAAGCAGGGGGGCCAGGGGTTCTGGTCAGAAGACCTGTATTTGTGTCCTGGTCCCCCCTGTGCAATGCTGGGCAGCTTACTTAAAATTCCTGGAGAAATGGAAGTGGTTGTCAACATGTTTGTTGTGGGGCTATAATGAGGTATGAAAACTTAAGGACACACACACACACAGCATTATTACCAGTTAGAAGCTGCCAGAGCCCATAAGGCCACTCTTTCTACTCTGGAAACACCTGCAGGTCAATGTGGAGAGTACACATCCCTATTCCTGATCCAGTATCTGGCCAGCCCAATGACTCTTCTTGTCAAGGGTCACAAAGGTCTACTTCTCCTTGAGGAATCAAGAGCTGGCATGGCCTGTGCTCTGGGCCATAGGTCGGCCTAGTCCAACTTTCCCAACATGGACTGGGTTTCCAGAGTTGCTCTAAACTATGTCAACAAAAGTTTCTACCTGACATGAGGCTTAAGGTCTGGAGATAAGTGAGAGGTACACTGGGGAGGAGAAGATGACATCAGAGACTCTAGTGGTTTTCACATCCTCAGAAGCAACCAAACGTGTTCAGTCCTCTGAAGTGAAAGCGTTAGTCACTAAGTTGTGTCTGACTCTTTTTGACCTCACGGACCGTAGCCCGCCAGGAATTCTCCAGTCAAGAATACTGGAGTGGATTGCCATTTCCTTCTCCAGGAGACCTTCCCGATTCAGGGACTGAGCCCACGTCTCCTGTGTTTCCTGCATTGGCAGGTGGATTCTTTACCTTCTGAGTCACCAGTCCTCTCAGAGCAAGGCTAATGGTTTATAAATATGATCATAAAGCCCAAACATCTTCTAACTAAACCTGAATTATTAATCATGATATCAATATATTTCACAAAATCTGTCCCTTCTGTGCTCCTGACATGGTGGGCTGGAGCTTTGTTTTTTCATCTATAAAACAGAGGAGTTAGAATGAGAATTCTAATTCATTCTTGTATCAAAATTTGGCATACTTTTCCCCAACCATATGAAATCAGACAAACGTGCCTATGTTCTGGCTTGCAAGGACCTATCTCCATTTCCTCAGCTTTCCCCTGCCTCCTACTGATAGCCCTTCCATAAAACCCGAGAACTCCCAGGTCTGAAACTATAAGCTAAAGACCCCTGGGAAAGTAGAGAGTTCTAAAGTTCCCTTCTACCTGAATATTCAGTAACTGTGGAAGCTATACTTTTGTTTCTAGAGAAATTCCCTTATTATATATAAGTAAAATCTAGGTCTCTCTTTATTGCTTTTTAATTTTTCTTAAGAGTGGTAATAGTCTTGCTACTAAACCTGCTGCTAAATTTTCTTTGGTAAAGAAAGTTAGAGGTATCAGATTTAAGTAAGACAGGTGAGTATACCTTCTAACTAAAACTTCCCTATAACTTGAACAAATAAAGCACCTTAAGTAATGGCCTGTACACAGCAGTCAAATCATCTGTGCACAGTGACAAATGAAGTTGTATGTCTTTTACAATCACATAGACCAAAAAGCCTAACAATAGAGGTTTATACACATGATCATAAAGCCCAATCATCCTCCAGGATTGACGGGTGATTATTTTTGTAAGTGAATCTCTAACTCTAGGCACACTCTTCAAACATTCTGTAATCTTCTAATTAATCTGGAATTATTAATCATGAGATCAACATATGTCATAAAATCTGGACACTAAGAAAGACCTCAGAGATCATCCAGTTCTAACCAAATGATCTGTGCAGATCAGAAAGTTTCGGCCTAGAGCAGTTAAGGTGACAAGACACACACACACGTGTGTACACACACACACACACATACACACACACACCCTGCCCCCCCCCCCCAAGATGTACACATTATATGACCCCAGCCTTCCCAGCACCAGCACCTGTGGGGACAGCATGGCAGAGGCCATGAGAAACACGAGCTACACAGGATGCAAAATACTAACATTCCTAAGTAGTTGGGGAAATAGTATCACTCCACCGGCCATTAGGTGGTGAAATCTGGGGGCCATGCCATTCTCCTGGGACTCAGAATGCACTGTGTGCTGGAGTAGCTACTTGAAATTTGATTGCCAAGAACTGGGCTATTCTTCAGTAGACTATTAGATGTTGCCTAAGTATTTGCTTTTAGTTAATTATACTCCTATTGCATTCATCTTCCTTGCATGCATACATGCTATCGCTTCATAATTGTGTCTGGTTCTTTGTGACCCCCTGAAGGTCTCCAGGCTCCTCTGTCCATGGGATTCTCCAGGCAAGAATACTGCAGTGGATTGCCATGCCCACCTCCAGGGGATCTTCCCAATCCAGGGATCGAACCCTCATCTCTTATGTCTCCTGCATTGGCAGGCGGGTTCTTTACCGCTACCACCACCTGGGAAACCCATTCACTTTATTAATGATGAAATGGATGGGAGGAAGGAAGGAACAGTAGCAACAGCCCAGAGAAAGGTAGATGGACAGGGAAAGCGAGGAGGAAAGGAAAAGAACGGTGCTGGTGCCCTGGCTACTATGGGTTCCACACAGCAGAGGGTGACGAAGCAGGAAATATTCCAGAGCTACGCTCAGCACTGGCAAACTATCCTAAGTGCCCAAGAGAAATGTGAGAATTAAAATTTTAATATATACTAAAATGTATGCATTGATGCACACACACAAATGATAATAAATGTACAACACTACCCTGAAACTACTAAACATCCATATTCTAGGAACTCTGTGAAACACTTTATGAACAAAATTACTAGACTCTCCCTACAACCCTCCAGGGTTATTATTTTATTATGTATACGGAATCATGCTCTGAAAGGTGGTGGTCTGTCCAAGTAGACAGACCACAGCAGAATCAGAACTGAGCAAGTTTCATGAAAGAGCCTGTACTTTCTTCCACATCATGAAGGAAAATGTGTGTGTGGGGGATCTGCCAACTTGTGATAACTGTTTACTTAGTATATTGGTTTTTGTATTTAAGTCACACATAACCCTGATAAAATGAACTTTCACTAAGCTGACCATTCAGATAAAAAGATTCTCAACAATTCTGTGAGCTACAAACAAAAAACAGGGAATTAAATGGCATCTCCAAACCAATTCTGCTACCCCTGTCCTCCCAGGATCAGAATGTGACCAGTGGTCACTTGGGCATGTAAGGCTTGCCTTAATATAGTAGGAGCAAAACCCCTTCTGATCCGCCAGTGAGCCAATCTGGTGAAGAGAGCCGAAAATACTAAGTGGACACATGTGTTTACCCAATTATTTCAAGCGAACAGACCCAACCTAAGGACCGAACACACTGAAATAGCCCCATTCTTCTTTGGAAGCAAGTGTTTGTGGACAAGTTTCTCACTTAAGTTTGATAAGAACATTCTGTTTTCATGAGACTTTATCAAAGGCGTTCAGTGTTCTCTTGATCACCAGAATCCAAGTGCTCAGGCCTGGCTCCCCACGCCAGATTGCCTCCCCACGCCAGATTGCCTCCCCACGCCAGACTGCCTCCTGTCTATCCCGTGTGGCCAGTGGGACCAACCCCAAGCCTGACTTCACTCAGTCCACATTATCCCCTCACATTCCTCTTTTGATGATCTTATGTCGTAGGATAAATCTCCTTGAAGGCAGGTGGATTCCCCCTCCTACACCCTGTCCTTTTCTCATAACCCCGGGTGCTGCCCACTGCCAGCCTCCGCCCTCCCAGGGGTGCACTGCAACTGCCATCCTTGATCTCAGGATGGGCTGGAAGACAGGGAGAGTTGACACAGAAATGATCACGCTGGCTCTTAGAAACCCTCAGAAACACACCTGGGTGGCTGTCTAACCCAGGTAGAGGTGAGGACACTTTCCTGATGTTGGAGTTCCCACTTATGGAGGGCTCACGATGCGTCAGGCGTTACACAAATTCCATCTCATATGTTAGCTCATTTAATCCTTCTGATGTTCCTCTGGGAGGTCTCCATAATTACTCCTATTTTTACCGATGAAGAAAACAAGGCTGAGAGAGAGGTTAAATAACTTGCCCAAGGTGGAGTCAAGACTTTCCCTGACTCCAAAGCACGTGTTCTTCCCACCTGACAGGACCTTCAGTTACAGAGTGTGAATAAGTTCAGTCCCTCTGACCCATCTACCACCTTCTTCCAAGTTTTGCCTGCCAAAGACCCAAAGTATTATCAGGGAAAACATGTGAATATCTTATTCTCAAACAGAAGACCCAGTGGCTATCTGCCCAATGACGGAATGTATTCCAATCAGAAAGTTTTGATTTCATCTGGGTCTTTATTAGGACAGAGATGTCAAGAATACTCATGCTGTGGCAGTGCTCTAAACTGTAGAGAAACATTTTAAACAAAGAACTTTAGAAGAGATATGTCTGAATTTAAACAGATACTGTAAGATTTTACGAAAGGCAGTTTAATGAACTGCATCTTGGCTTTTTAAAAGCTAGTTGATTGTAACATTGCTTGTGATATGGGGTGTTTGAGGCAAGCTAAATGTCCATCATTAAGTCAGTCAACTGGTGAGTTAACTAAGGTGCAGGCAGAGACTGGCATGCATGAAAGTCAAAGTGTTGGCTGCTCAGTCGTGTCTGACTATTTGTGACCCCATGGGCTGTAGCTGCCAGGCTCCTCTGTCCATGGGATTCTCCAGGCAAGAATACTGAGTGTGTTGCTATGTCCACTTCCAGGGGATCTTCTCAATCCAGGGATTGAGCCTGGGTCTCCCGCATTGCAGGTAAACTCTTTACTCTCTGAGCCACCAGGGAAGCCCTGGAATACCATGCAACCCTAAAAACCGATAGCCCAAGGGTTCCTATGGCCAGTGGATAAACCTTAACACAGCATTCTCAAGGGGCAAAAATATAAACAAAACTTAAAGAGTTATATAGGAATGTTACTAATCTATTATGCCTAACTACAAATAAAATCCACCACCACCTACTTGGGCTTCCCTGGTGGCTCAGTTGGTAAAGAGTCTGCCGGCAATGCAGGAGACCCGGGTTTGATCCCTGAGTTGGGAAGATACCCTGGAGAAGGAAATGGCAACCCACTCTAGTATTCATGCCTGGGAAATGCCATGGACAGAGGACCTGGTGGACTACAGTCCATGGGTCACAAAGAGTTGGACACCACCAAGTGACTAAACCACCACCACAAATAAAATAAGCTGTGACTTGGTGCCATTCATATAAAGTAAAAAAAAAAAAAAAAAAAAAAAATTGAAGACGACACTTTTGCCATTATACAGAATCAATAACATGTGATGAAAACATCTATTACTGAGAATTTCTGGAGGGGAAGGGATGGGCCTGGGTAAACAGACAAAGGGGAAGAGGGGAGAGAAGGGGGACCCTGCATTCAGAAAGTCAGGACCTGAGAAGTGTGATTCCTTCAACCTTCTACACTAAGGGGTTCAGCAAAGAAGAGAGGAGGAGAGGGAGGGATGAGCGGAGGGGAAGGGGCGGGGCAGGAGCAGTGACACAGAAGGAGACAATCAGAGGTGCTGACCCCAGCTCACAGCTTTGCCTCCACTCCATCACTGTAGTCTTGAAGTTCTGTTTCCCGGTGGTATAATACCCTGTCAGTAGTTTGGGGAACCTCCAATGTGCTCACGTGTACACAGTCACTCCTCAACTCTGTACAAGCAAGCCTGGATTAGACCCTGTTTGCAGGCTTGAATACTAACAGGAACTGAAAATGGCATTTGCTGGCATTAGAATTGGACCCTTGGACTGATTCCTATAGAAAATGCTCTGTTTTCTTTTTATAAATACACAGACTGGTAGAGTATAAACATTGCAGAACACCGAGACCAAAGAAATGAAAAGAGAGGTGAGCCCAAGATCAGGTGATTGAAAAGTCCCTCCTTTCCCCTCCCCCTGCGCCCACTGACTCCAAGGGTGGCAGTGATGGTACCTCTCCTCCCCTGGAACCCCAGCCTCGGAGAGCCTGCCAGCCTCTCAGCCTCAGGCCAGGTGGGGAGGCGCTGGGGTGGTGGGGAAAAAGCTGCAGGGAGCCAGGGGTGGTGAATGAACTCCTAAACAAACTCTCCACTGACACACCACTAAAAATAAGTATGCTTACATGCATAACACATTTTGGGAACAGTGCCCTGAACTGTCTCTTTCCTCCTCTCCAGGGACTTAACATTTCATACTCAAGCTTTATAGGAAATCAAACGCAGGTGCAACAATGCTGAGCGCGGCAGGTAGGAGCTTCTGATGTCTGGGATCGATGCTCATCTGCCAAGAAGCTAAGGAACTGCAGGACACGGCCGGGCACCAGTATCAGCTGCTAGCCCGTATCCCGGTCAGACGCTGATAAGGCTTGCTGGGGCATTGCCTTATTTAGTCAGACTTCTGGGCCTGAACACCGGCGCCCGGTGACAACTGCGCATGCTATTCCCACTGCTCCTCCTCTCGGACATTGGTGCTAACACACCAGTTACAAAAAGTGTCGCCATTATTTAAACAGCCCCTTGCCTTCTCCGGCAGCAACTTTCTATGCAGAACAATGGTAATGTTATCACTGAGAAACCTGAACCTCTTCACTGGGTAAAGAATTCCCATAAGGAACACTGACAATTAAATTCTAATTCTTAAGGCCTTCCACCACCCTCGATCCCAACACTGAACCAATTATACATGAACACTCTTATTGGCTAAACAGCTTGTCTGTTGTAGCAAGGCATATTATGATTCTACTTGGCTAAACTGCCTTTTCCCCCATAAACTAGTATTATTACTATTTCTAACTAGATAATTCTTTTAAAAGTGGCTTAAGTGTAGAGTCTCATACTTAGAAGTCAATAATCTGATCTGGACCTACTGTGCTTGGGTTTCCCTGATGGCTCAGCTGGTAAAGAATCTCTCTACAATGCGGGAGACCTGGGTTCGACCCCTGGGTTTGGAAGATCCCCTAGAGAAGGGAACAGCGACCCACTCCAGTATTCTGGCCTGGAGAATTCCATGGACTCTATAGTCCATGGGGTCACAAAGAGTCGGACATGAGTGAGCAACTTTCACTTCACTTCACTTATTGTACTCTTAACTGTGCCAATAAATATGAATCTTGTTTCAGTAGCTCAGGTGTGTCCGACTCTTTGCGACCCCATGGACTGTAGCATGCCAGGCTTCCCTGTTCATCACCAACACTTGTTTATCTATATACAAACAGGTGTATGTGCATAAACCACTATATGTGTTTAAACTGCTTTCTGCAAGAAATCTAGTACACGGGCAGTTTTAATTGCTTTGATGATGAGGAAGCTCTTTCTATACTGAGAAGGAGAATTCCAATACATACTGTTAATTAAAAAAACACAGGGTAGGGAATAGTGGGGATTCCAGTTATAATCCTATATAATTCCTATATAAATTCTATATAATATATATATATAATTATATATATAATATGTATATAAATCCTATATAATCCTATATAATTCCAAGACCTAAAAACCTCTAAAAATCCTAATTTTGGAAGCTTAGTGTTGAAATGTATCTGACAGTAACACCTGAATGTGACTGACGTGAGGCTATTCGCGGTTTTTATTTACCCCACTTTGGTGTGAATATTCAGTTTCCCTGGAGAATTAATTTCTTTTATCACTTAGTGCTGCACAGATCCCCTGGGGGTGTTATGTCATTTATACTCTATGGACCATATTGCTTTTCTAAAATCCAATAAATTTTGAATTCTACAACCCATCTGCACCCAAAAGGTTTTGGAAAGCAGTTATGGACTTGTGGTATGTAACCATCTGTGTCAAAGGGAATAAAATGTATATCTGTGTGTATAAATTATCAGAAAAAGTTTATGAAGTACTAATAACACTGGTTATCTTCAGGGAGAAGTGGTTAGTGGGAGTCAAGTGTGTGAGGGAGTTTATCACTCAGTCTGTTCCATTTTGTAACTTGAAACATTTGAACTGTGAGCATGTATCACATATTAAAAAATAAAGAAAATTTAAAAAATTTTAAATCACCCATTATAAGCATACTACAAGAACCTGATCTATTTAAAATACATCCTATTGCTGACCTAACAAGTCTGGTCGGCAATGTTTCACACCCACTGTCAGTGGATCCCTTTGACCAAACTTCCTTGGTCACTGTGAACTCTGGTTTCTTTTTACACTCGTCTTGAACATACTTCCCACTTTTCCTCAAAATACTGTTTGCAGTTTGTTTCTTAAATGAAGCTTTTGTCTCCCTAACCCAGCTGTGGTTACTTCGCTTATGTCTGAACATCTCTAAAATTCATGTAGTTGGCCAGATATGTTTGCTTATTTGTCCTTTTTTTTTTTCCTGTTGTACTGGAATCTCATCAAAGTAGGGATAAAAAGCTTTAAAAACTTTACTTGGCAGTTTTTCTTAAATGAATGGTTAATTATACTGTGTATACATATAGGGTCTTCCTAATGAACCTTCGAGGGCCTGCCCAAATACTGATAAATATTAGCTAAACGGAATTAAGCCTAGAAAACAAAAAACTTCACAAGAAAGCTTTATAATGAAAATAAAATGGAAAACACAATCAAGGCAGGTTTCTGAAGGCTCAAATACCACCTGTAATGACAATTAGAGGTAGAGTTCTGGGATGACAGAGAACTATTCTGAATTTACAGTTTCCAAGAACTGATACATGCCCTGATGGTAAAGAAAACCCAGTTACATTTTGGTGCTCTTGCATGCAGAAGCAGTGATCTAATAATAAATGCTCTGAGTTGGGACTTCCCTGGTGGTCCAGTGGCTAAGACTACGTGCTCCCAATGCTGGGGGCCTGGGTTCAACCCCGGGTCAGGGAACTAGATCCCACATGTCACAACTAGCAGTTTGATTGCTGCAATGAAGACTTCACACAGTCAAATAAATAAATATATATTTTTAAAAAGTTCAGTTAAAGAAACAAGCTATCTACTGATCATGATAAGTCCTGAGGACCTAAACCAAGAGTCAAAATCTTTAAAAAACCATAGGCCATAAATATAGAAGCAACCCAAATCCTTATCTTAGAATCCTTGAAATCATTTTAAAATGATTTCTGAAAAGGTCACTAAATTGCATTCATGCACATACTCATTTTAACAATTAGTTCAGTTTCTCTCTTTTTTTAAGATGGAAAGCAGAGACTTTTGAAGAAGAGTAAATTTCATCCAGTGAAGCAAAATTTCCCTGTATGCATTTTATCCAAGTCCACTGTTCTGGCATTGGTTCTGGGCATACACACTGAGGAAACCAGATCTGAAAGAGACACGTGCACCCCAATGTTCATCGCAGCACTGTTTATAATAGCCAGGACATGGAAGCAACCTAGATGCCCATCAGCAGATGAATGGATAAGGAAGCTGTGGTACATATACACCATGGAATATTACCCAGCCATTAAAAAGAATTCATTTGAACCAGTCCTAATGAGATGGATGAAGCTGGAGCCCATTATACAGAGTGAAGTAAGCCAGAAAGATAAAGAACATTACAGCATACTAACACATATATGGAATTTAGAAAGGTGATAACGATAACCCTATATGCAAAACAGAAAAAGAGACACAGAAATACAGAAAAGACTTTTGAACTTTGTGGGAGAATGTGAGGGTGGGATATTTCAAAAGAAGAGCATGTATACTATCTATGGTGAAACAGATCACCAGCCCAGGTGGGATGCATGAGACAAGTGCTCCGGCCTGGTGCACTGGGAAGACCCAGAGCAATCGGGTGGAGAGGGAGGTGGGAGGGGGTATCGGGATTGGGAATACATGTAAATCAATGGCTGATTCATATCAATGTATGTCAAAACCCACTGGAAAAAAAAAATAATAATAATAAAAAAAATAAATAAATAAAAAATAAAATAAAAGCAATGACTTAAAAGTGAAAAAAAAAAAAGAAAAACCCACCCTGAATAAAAACTATATATTCTCTCCTTTTTATCCTTGGAAATTATTCCTACTACAGAAATTCACTTTCTCTTTTTAGGACAATTTTTAAAAATTTATTTATTTTTAATTGGAGGATAATTGCTTCACAATACTGTGTTGCTTTCTGCCATACGGCAACATGAATCAGCCACAGGCATATATATGTGCCCTCCCTTTTTAACACGGTTTTCTTTTTCTGGCTAAGCTGTGCAGCTTGTAGGATCTTAGTTCCCTGACCAGGGACGGTACCCAGGCCCATGGCAGTGAAAGTGCTAAGTCCTGACCACTGGATTGTCAGGGAACTCCCAAGAAATTTACTTTTAAGCCATGTTTATGTAGTCACAAAATAAAGACAGAATGTCTAAATAGTTTTCAATACAAATATACACTTGTTGTAACTGATAACCACTGAATTTTTTTAAGCCAGAAAAACCTTGGTAAGAATTCTAAGTCACCGTTCTCACCTTACAGATGAAAAAACCAAGTCCAGGGAAATCACAGTTTACTGGACGTGTTCGCTCTGCTACACACTGCCAGGTGTGCAACTATTAAGAACGAACTAGACTTAGAGAAACTCGTACACACCTATGGGCGTTCCAGGTGGTGCCAGTGGTAAGGAATCCGCCTGCCGGAGGAGGAGACACGAGAGACGTGTGTGATCCCTGGGTCAGGAAGATCCCCTGGAGGAGGGCATGGCAACCCACTCCAGCATTCTTGCCTGGAGAATCCCATGGACAGAGGAGCCTGGCAGGCCATCCATGGGGTCACAAAGGAGACACGACTGAGTGAACATGCACACACATACAATGCTTAGAGCCTATTAAGTACTGAAACAAGAGGTCTCCATCTAATGTCAAGGGCGGAGAGAGGAAGACTGAGGGAGCTAGAAAAGGCAGCTGGGAAGAGGGGAGAGGGAGAGAGACGAGGGCCTTGGCAAGGACAGGTTTCACTGCTGTCCCCCACCCCCTAAGCCTCCTGTCACCCTCCCCGGCAGAATTTCAGCTGCACCCACTCTAGTGTCCTGTAACCAGCTGTATACTTGTCTGTCTCACCCAAAGGGCAAGGGCTGCCTCTGAAAACCCATTTTGTGGCCATGTGTAAGGCTGGCGTGGAGTAGGCTCTGGGTCAGCACCCATCAACTGGACTGGATGGACACACGTGACTTTATGGTAAAAACAGGCCAAGCTAGGAGGATGGCGGATGCTGTCTCTGAGTGGAAAAGTAGGAGAAATGGGAAACAGGAGAAGGCAGGTGTGA
The DNA here is from genome assembly GCF_033118175.1 of Dama dama. Classification (NCBI taxonomy): domain Eukaryota; kingdom Metazoa; phylum Chordata; class Mammalia; order Artiodactyla; family Cervidae; genus Dama; species Dama dama. Next base: position 37,258,466 of record NC_083701.1, read on the forward strand.
GCAGAAGGCAAGAAAAAGCAAGAGGCGGAAGGCAAGAGATAATTAAGGAACACACAGGTGTTCAAGGAAATGCTTTATGAAGATGAAACAAAAAGAAAGTTAAGTTTGTGGACAATTCTCAACAGAGGTGAACGGGGGTGTTATTCTTAACCCGCCCTAAATAAACAAGTCAGGAAATGAGACACTCCTTAGGTTATTCGAATAATCTTTTGTTCCTACATTTCCGGTAATGCCTAGTAAATATTGTAACTGTGTAGAGCTGACTTGGCCTTAAAAAAATGACTTTCAAACCAGGCACTTCTTTTGTGCATGGAGTGGGAATGCTCCCTAAGAGTTTGTTCTGTGGCAAACACGGAGTTGCTCGGCAAAGGGAGTGGATGAGATACCGGAAAGGAGGCTGCTGTGTAAATTATGAAAGACACCCACCAACCAACCCAAAGAAATCCATCTACTCTAAAACCACAGGAACTATTAAACCAAGCAACCTTCAAGAAGTAGAAAATAGATTTTCTATAGAAATCTTATTTGAGAAGATGGTGCATTTGTTTAGTCAGATCTGATAGTCATTTCTTTCTGGGATTCAAAGGACAGAAAGGATCACCAGGGCCTCACATAATTGCAGTCACGGCCGTAGGCATCTGTATCCATCACAGGCATGCCACCACCCACAGCATGGTCCTCTTCAGAGAAAGATGCTAACATCCATCTGCTTAGCAAGAACAGTAAGATGGTGTAGCAGATTTATAATGGTAACCAGAGCTTTGGGTTTTAAAGAAGGTGATACCTCCAAAGGTATTTCATTGAAAGGTGCACAAGAGGGACTTTCCTGGAGGTCCAGGGGTTGAGAACCCACCCTGCGATGCAGGGGACCAAGGGCTCAGTCCCTGGTCAGGGAAGATCCCGCATGCTGCGGGACTGCTAAGCCACAGCTACTGAGGCCGCACACTCTAGAGCCCATGCTCCACAACGAGAGAAGCCCGAATGACACAGCCAAGACCCCGCGCAGCGCCCCTGCTCCAAAAAGAGGGCACAATAATCACCAACCTTCAGTGGCATTCCAGGAAGCAGGTACATGATAGGATGTTCCCCGTTGCCCTACTGTTGCCCTCACCTGCTTCTGCACCCTTTTCTCACACTCTTTGCTCTGCTTAGAACACATCCCCTCATTTCTGCTGCCCAAATCGTCCTAGTGGTTCAAGACCCAATCCCAACCCTCTGCCCGTAAAGCCTTTCCTGACGCTCCCCAAAGGCTAATCCACTTTGCTCTTTTAAAAATTATGCAGAACTGGAAAGATTCAGAAAATCTGCCGCTTCGATCAAGGCACAGACTCTCCACCTTGGATCATGGTGACCTGTCACACTCTACCACGGGAGCGTAAGCCGCTGGAGATGCAGGGTTATCCCGGGCTTCCGTGTGAACTCCTGGCAGTACACGCTCACAGAAGCACTGACAGTGTTCGCCGGGATAAAAGGGCGGGGGGAAGCTGGATCTTCCATGAATTTTCACAGTACACGTGACACATGGGTCTGTACTGACTTCTCCCAATTTTTTATTTTTCTGATGTCATTTTCCAAATGGCAAATGTACCCAACTTTATATGGATAGAAGAGGCTGGTTTCAGTTGTCCCTCTAAAGCCTAAGCAGACACACTCAACGGAGGCTATAACAAAGAGGTTTTAATAACAGACATTGCTTGTTTTTCAGACACTTGTTTTTCTTTGATTAAACAGAGAAGTAGTATAAAAAGAATTTTTCGACCTAACTTTAAAGTTATTTTCTCATACTTTCAAGTCTGGCTGGTTTCTCCTAAAGCAATATGAGGCTGGAATGCAGAGATGCAAGGCGAGTAGGTGGGCAACTGTGTTGGAAAGAGAAGTTCAATCAAATCCTGTTTAGCAAGGCGAGACCGGGACAAAGACACCAGGTGTTCTGCTCAATGCTGTTTCAACTTCCCCGGCAGACAAAACACAAAGGAGAGCCAGGCTGGTCTCAAAAAAAAACCTGCAAGACAAAAACCTGTCTTTGTGGCTCCAGCCCACACACACCCTGGGGCGGCGGCCTTCAGGCACCTCACCCAGAGGCCTGGTCACGTCCACCACAGGCTGGGGGCTTTCTTCACGGCTGTATGTGATGAATTAGGAGGAAATCCTTTGCCCTCTGGGAGAAGGATCTCCACAGACCTCTTTCTCAGAGACCAATGACTGCAATGCCTTTCCACTAAACCCAATAACTGAGCATGTCTATCACTTGAACTTCACATTAAAACCTTGGATAGTGCCTCGTGCATGCTAAGTTGCTTCAGTTGCGTCCGACTCTTTGGGACCCTCTGGACTGCAGCCTGCCAGGCTCCTCTGTCCATGGGATTCTCCAGGCAAGAATACTGGAGAGGGCTGCCATGAACTCCTCCCGGGGATCATCCTGACCCAGGGACTAAACCTGCATCTCCTGCATTGCAGGAGGATTCTTTAACAATGAGCCACTGGGGAAGCCTGGCTAGTGTCTCAAAAGGCATCATATCCTCAGATACGCCCAACAAGGCAGCAAGAGAACAACGTTACCGAAAACCTCACCCTGTGCCCCATGTTAAGAATAAAAGCACACACCTGCTTAGACTTGCTGGTGCCAGGAATCCTTCCAAACACCCCATCCCAACACATAGGAGTCGTCTCTCCAGCCCTGTGAGGAGGTGCTATTAAGCATCACGCCCAGTCCACAGATGAGAAAACTGTGGCTAGGAGAGGTAAAGATGTTTGCCTGAGACCAGTCGGCTGAAAAGTGACATCCAAGACTTACTGTTGCTCCTACTATACAGGGTGCTGTACTACTATGCCATGTTACAGAAAGAACACAGAAAAATTCTCTGGGTGAAAATCAGGCTGTCACGTCAAAAGATTCATGTGAATTGTTTCCCTCTTTCCTCCCTTCTGAAATTCCCCACAAGGCAGCCAGCTCACCTTCACCTCTCGCTTCATCTTCCAGCAATGATACCTGAATTAGAGTTGCCAGGTGAACTTTCTCTTCCCAGGCCCAGACTGACCCAAAGGAGGGAATGGCATTTTCTCAGAGCCTGAACTGCGGTTAGAGCCAGGCACACACCACCGCCCCGGCCTGAGATAATGCCGTCAGAAACAGGACAAAAGGGACCCAACTGCTGGGAGGGGGCAGCAGCCACTCATTCCCCATCACCCCACAAGGGACTGGCAGTCCCTGGAGACACAGGGACTCTACCGAAGGCTGGTCCCCACTGTAGGCAGGGGTTGACTTAACCTCTGTGCTCTAGCATACCTGGTTTCCCAGGCACAACGCAGGCCTGTCTGGTCCATCCTGGGGAAGCCATGGAGACAGCAATCTGCCAATCTTTTTTTTTTTTTTTGCCACACCAAGAGGCATGTGGGATCTTAGTTCCTCAACCAGGGATCAAACTCACGCCCCCTACAGTGAGAAGGCGGGCTCTTAACCACTGGGGAAGTCGTGGAACCTGCAAATTTGAGAAAGCTCCTCTGACCATGGGAGAAGGCTGAGTCCCTGGAACCGACAGCAACAAAGTAGGTGGAGCCAAGTGGCTGGGAGGGGAATCCAGCAATGGGCCCCAGAGTCTCACCGGAAGCTGACTTGTCACCACCAGAGAGGAAGGCTCCAGCCCTGGCTCTCTCTGCGCCTCTCTCAGGCCGACCACAGACACCTACCTGACTCACCTCTCCAGCTTCAGTTCCACCGGAAGCAGCTGAAGGCCATTCAGGTGGATGGGAGAGGAGCTGAGATGAAGTCGACCACAGGGAACGAAACGGGGCCAAGAGCAGCCTGGACGGATGCCCTGATTCCCACACCACCGAGTCACAGTGAGCCAAAGCGGGTGGCCAATGGAGACTCTTCACCTACCTCTCCTTCCCAAGAATCCCTCCTTTTTCGTGGAAAAACCCTGCTGTCGGGTGATGGTCCCACGCACTGCCTCCATCTCCACGGAGCTCTTATTTCATTTCCGGCCACATGGATAGTTGCCAATGTGTCCACCCCTGTCCCTTGGTGATGAATGTCCGGGAGGATGGGGTTCTGTCATTCTCATTTTGATCTCTCCTAGGGCACCAAATCTCCCTTGCTCTACAGAGAGCATGTATTCGAGAGACAGTCAAAATGAAAACAGAACTGACACTAACATGAAACTGTCATCATCCACTTTCCATTTAAACTGATGATCCTTGTTTAACCCTGGAGACAATCTTGGGAGAAGCCATCACACCCCATGTGCAGCTGGAGGGGTGTGAGGCCTGGAGAGGACCGGTGGCTTGCCCGTGACATGCCACTGGCAGCACCAGGACACGAACGTGGACTGCAGTTGCAGTGTCTGTTCTCAACCACTAACAGCTTGAAAGTGAAAGCGTTACCTGCTCAGTCATGTCCAACTCTCTGCAACCCTAAAGACTGTAGCCCGCCAGGCTCCCCTCTCCATGGGATTCTCCAGGCAAGAATACTAGAGTGGGTTGCCATGCCCTCCTCCAGGGGATCTTCCCAACCCAGGGATCCAACCTGAGTTTCCCTCATTGCAGGTGGACTCTCCACCATCTGAGCCACCAGGAAGGCCCACTAATAGCTTGGACTGCCTCTCTGTGCCCTGGGACCAGGTGGACATAAATGACAATAACATCTGAGCCGAAGAAACAAGAGAGACCTCTCCATCCTCCAGTCTTCACCCTGACCTCTGCCCTGTGGTTTCCTCGGCTCGGAAAGCCCGTCATCCCCTTTCTGTTCCTGGAAAGGCCTCTCCAACCTGCCCCTTGGTTCCCTGGGCTGTTAAGGACCCTCTGTTGGGCTCTTACACATTCTGTCCTTTGCTATATCACACTGAGTAATACCTGCTGGTTTTCTCTTCCGCCTTCTGCCCTAGCACATGAGGTTTCTCAGAGCAAGGGCTGCCTTTTCACAAAATTTCACGTGGACGTATTCAACAACTGTTGGCTGTATCAGTTTTACTAGCTGAGGCCTAGGAAAGCAGTGTCACGAACCATAAAGACCTTTTAGTAAATGAACTTCTATTAAACTGAACAATTTTTATACAGTAATCTGAGCATAAAGATTTAAAAAATACATGGATGTAGTATTGTGGAGAAGGTAATGGCAACTCACTCTAGTATTCTCTCCTGCAAAATCCCATGCAGAGAGGAGCCTGGCAGGCTACAGTTCACGGGGTTACAAACAGCTGGGCATGACTGAGCACACACACACACGACAGAGGAACTGTCAGAAACCTGACTGGGTCTTAGCCTTGTACTGAGGATTCTAAATCTCTAAGGAAGACTACCAACCTAAAGATGACAGAGCAATCAAAACCAAGTATTTAGAGTGGCAACATCTTGACACCTGTGCCAGGTTCCATACAAGATTTAAAAACTTAATTGTTTTTAGTAACTATATAGGAAATATTGTGCTAAGTCGCTTCAGTCGTGTCTGACTCTGTACGACCCCGTGGCTGTCGCCCACCAGGCTTCTCTGTCCATGGGATTCTCCAGGCAAGAATACTGGAGTGGGCTGCCATCTCCTCTTCTGGGTAAATATTTCTGACCCAGGGATCAAACCCACGTCTCCTGTGTCTCTTGAATGAAGGCTGATTCTTTACCAGCTGAGCCATAGGGGAAGCCCAGTGTATATATTAATAAGCATCAAATAGGCCTCTAAAGTCTAAAAAGGACCTGCTTATGAAGATTACTTTCTTTCCATGTATACAGGATAAAAAAATCCCGGGTATAACCCTCAGAGTTCTTACTGAAAATGTTTCTAGCTTGCTTTAGATTTGTGCTCAACTATGAGGAAAAGTATGGCTTTACAGCTCATTGGTTCAGTGTTTATTAATTCAGACTTCTAAAGATTATTTAGAATTTAAGTGAGAAGAATTTCACACTAATCAGAGATACAACAGATGGGAGAAAGGAGGAACAGAAAAATTGGGAGGAAAAAAGTCCTGAAAATGTCATGAGAAAATCTAGTTTTGCACAGACTACCTTAAGTTCCTAAACTTTACACCTATTCAGTGCAGAAACCATAAACATCTCAATTTGCCTAAAAATTTCATTTTTTTTCCCTACAAAGATATTCCTCCTTAATTTCTATGACTTGAAAAGCTTAAACTTTCACATCTCTGGCTAATTCAGAGTCCTCATAGAGACAAAAATTATAAAGCGTGATTCAATGTAGCCCTTAATGTTGAAAGAATAAATTATCTCTGAAGAGTTTATGATATAAACAACTTTATATTTTGATTCACTTAAATCATAGTTTAATTAGGAATATTTTTTCTTTTCATATCATCCTGTTGTATAAGCATTAAGAAAATCTGTTGACACAGTAGAAGCAGTACCCAGTTTCTTCTCAATGAAAAAACCAGACTGCTCGACAGTGACCCTGGCATCTCAGTAAGCACCTCTACACCAGCAGGAGATGTGATTTCTCAGCTGGTGGGTCAGATTCTGCTGAAGAGAAGGCCCTTCAAGCAGGGACTTGCTAAGGATATGCAGGAAGCCTGGACTGGACCCCTGGACACGTCAGCTCTTGAAGACGAGGTGGATTTTCTATTACAAGTCAGAGAGGCGATCAAACGAAACAAATCCACAGTGAGTTAAGAGTGGGGGCCAGAGAAAGAAAAGATGTTGCTGTTATCACTGTGTGTGTGTGTGCACATGCTTAGTTATTTCCAACTCTTCTGCAACCCCATGGACTGTAGCCGGCCAGGTTCGTCTGTCCATGGGATTTCCCAGGCAAGAATACTGGAGTGGGCTGCCATTTCCTCCTCGAGCGGATCTTCCCGATCCAGGGATTGAACCCATGTCTCTTTTGTTACCTGCATTGGCAGGCAAATTCTTTACCACTAGAGACACCTGGGGGCCCTAGATGGTATCATGGAACATTATTAACACAAAACGAACCTCTAGAGCACTCTCTTGGTTTGGATCCTAAGTTGAACACAAGTGCTCTTCCCAGGATTCCTAACTCACTCTCTGCTCTCTGTCCTCCCTACTGCACACAGGGAACATGTCTACTAATGTCCTTCTACAGGTAAACCCGGGACGATAAGGCTGGGGCCTGAAATTAGCCACTGCAGAGTTTTCACACTGTTAAGACATGTATCTTCATGTAAGTCATGTGCTTCTTTTCTTTATTTTGCATACTTATTTTTTTGTAACGCAGGTCACATTTTAACATAGTTTTAAAAACACTTCCAAATATAACTACAAATTTTAGCAGGAAAAGTGCCTGAAACATGTACGATAATTGGTTACTAGTGTGTGCTCTTTGCACGCACAGTCGTGTCCAACTCTTTGCAATCCCACACACTGCAGTCTACCAGGCTCCTCTGTTCATGGGATTTCCCAGGCAAGAACACTGGAGCGGCCTGCCATTCCCTTCTCCAGGGGATCTATCTGACAGGACTGAATCCATGTTTCCCACATTGGCAGGTGGATTCTTTACCGCTGAGCCACCTGGGAAACCTATAATTAGCCACTACTACATTATTTAAAAGAACTTTTTCTTGAATCCTTGGCTTACTTCACTGGATTTCTAAAGGTATAAGCAGATTTATTTTTCTGTTTGAGTATTTCATACTAAATGTAGTTTTCCCAGCTGATGATTATAAATAAATCCGTAGACAAAAGTCATGTTTCAAATAGGGAAAAAATGAAAGATGCCTTTTTCTAAGCATCTGGCAATGAAAATCATGGATATTAATTCCATTCTCTTCTATGGACTTAGTTAAAGACACCAGGCAGCATGAAAAGTTAATGAGAGCTATGACTAGGGTATAGCTAATCATCTAGATATTTTGATGACTAGTCTCTTAATAGAATAAAAATATGAGTGAAGTCAGTCAGAGAGAGGAGAAATATCATATGACACCCCTTATATGTGGAATCTAAGAAGAAATGATACAACTGAACGTATCTACAAAACAGAAAGAGACCCATAGACAGAAAAATGAACTTATGGTTGCCAGGGGGAAGGTGTAGTTAGGGACCTTGGGAAGGTCATGTACACACTGCTATATTTAAAATGGATAAGCAACAAAGACCTATTGTCTAGCACATGGAACTCTGCTCAATGCCACAGGCCATCCTGGGATGGGAGTGGGGTTTGGGGAAGAATGGATACCTGTCTATGTACGGCTGAGACCCTTCCCTGTTCATCTGAAACTACCACAACACTGTTAACTGGCTATACCTCAATACAAAATGTTTTTGGTGCTAAAAAAAAAGAAAAATTAAAAAATGAAACAGATTTGCTAATTTGATTTCTGACAGTGGAATTATGCAAATAGAGATGGTAGCTATAACCACAACCAAATCTTTTTCAGTATCTTATCTTAGTATAAAATTATTCCCTGCTTCCCAAACATGGGTCACTATTTCCGACACTTCCTAATAAATTTCTCTACCTCCGCCCTCTCTATTCATTTTCCTAATGACTTTGTTACAAATGACAACGCAAATCTTTGATTCTCACGCTGTCGTTTCCTTGGAAGCTCTTAAATGCACAAGGCTTCAAAGTGCCGTTCTTGGAGAAATCTCATCTGTTTCGTTCCTCCTTGAATGTCCATAAATTGAAAGCTCCTCCCCAGAGTGTCTCCATCATTGTTCACGGTCTAAGCTAACTCTGTGCTCTCAGCTAACTCTGCCAAGATCCTCAGAGCCTGAACTCCCTTCTACACAACCGCTTGTATACATGATGAGTTCTCCTCTATAAATTTCAAGGACCCGGTCCTTTACGCCTGTACTGACTTATTCATGTCCTGATGGTCCTGTCTCAACTTCTGCTGCTTGCAATCCACACTGGGCATGGCAGCTAGAATCACTCTCCTCACATGTTGTCTTGCTCATGTTACTGACTTCCTCAGAACTCTGAAACACTTTCCACTTGTGTGTTGCGTAACGCCTGATTGGTGCTTTCAGGCTCCTTTAACAGGCAGTGCTCCCCCCTTATCTAATTGCTCTCCTTTCTCTCCCACCGTGACTCAGCTGATCTCTACACCGCTGCAAAGCAAAACACTGCCATTAAATACGTCACAGGGTGGTGTGAGATCCAGAAGGGGCTTGAGTGCATTTTTTTGTACAAACATTTGTAAGATTTCTCAAAAGGGGATGAAGCTCTGGAGTCTGAATCTGACAGCAGGGATCTATCCAGCAGTTCCAGCCTCCCACTTTCCTAGTGTTTTTATTTTTTTCGACAAATCGGCAGCATTAATTTTTGAGGAATTTCAGGGCAACACCATGACTGCCCTCCCCAAATTTACTAACTTTCTGGATCACTGCTCCTGGCGGTAGGATGAGGGTGAAAGAGCCTTGTGTCAGGTTTTATTGACAATAGAAGTCGTTAGGGGACATGAACACAGAACATTAGATGATTAATAAGGCTATGAAAGATTACTCCAGCAAGCCACAGGGCAGTATTGCACACATAATGAGCACTGGTGATCTTCACTGCCTTTAAGCAGTTCTTGCTCTTCAGGCTGTGAATCATCAGATATGCTTTTCTTTCTCCAACTGGCAAAAATCTTTGTTTGCCTCTGTGACAAATCATGCCTTTGTGTTCCTTTAAAATGTTGCTCAGGGCTTCTCTGTGGTTCAGTGGTGAAGAATCTGCCTGCAGTGCAGGAGATGTGGGTTTGATCCCTGGGTCCGGAAGATTCCTGGAGAAAGGAATGGCAACCCACTCCAGTATTCTTGCCTGGAGAATCCCATGGACAGAGGAGCCTGGTGGGCTACAGTCCATGGGGTCTCAGAGGGTCAGACGCGACTTAACAACTAAACAGCAGCAACAATATGTTGCTCAAGGCTCAAATCCCTTATGAAATCACTCTAGACCAGTTCCATCTAGCACCAGACACACCAGTTATACCAAGAATCCCTACCTCTTTATTCAAGCTGCCTAATCTCTCCCCCTTTTCTCCTTACTGGGCCTTCCTTTAGGGCTGGCATTCCTATACATACATGTTTACATAGACACTTTATGGGGGATGTCTAAGACTTGTTTTCTTTATTTTGCTGGCTAATGCCTTGTACTTCCCTGGAAATATCTTTAAAGTCTTATTACTGGGCACCGGATACAGCAGCAGTCCTGTGCAATTACAAATATAGCAACTTTAATTTAAAGAAAATTTCTAAACAATAAAGTTTAGTGACTGAACTTCCACCCCACAAAGTGAACGCATTACTGAAGAGTCCAAAGCAAAAGAAAGGGAAAACCTTTAAACAAGCTCTTCTTCCCCTTGTTTTCATTTATAGAACTAAACATCACTGACTGCTCACTTTAGAACCACATTTTAATCATTCCAACAATGAGTTGAAGGTTATTCTAATTTAGTGAGGAGTAAGAAGAATGGCCAACTTTGGCCACCTCATGTGAAGAACTGACTCTTTGGAAAAGACCCTGATGCTGGGAGGGATTGGGGGCAGGAGGAGAAGGGGACGACAGAGGATGAGATGGCTGGATGGCATCACCGACTCAACGGGCATGAGTTTGCGTGAACTCCGGGAGTTTGTGATGGACAGGGAGGCCTGGCGTGCTGCGATTCATGGGGTCACAGAGTCGGACACGACTGAGCGACTGAACTGACTGACTAAGAAGAATGGCTTCTCTGGTGGCTACGGCAGTAAAGAATCTCCCTGCAATGAGGGTGCCCTGGGTTTGATCCTTGGTCGGGGAGCTCCCCTGGAGAAGGGAATGGCTACCCACTCCAGTATTCTTGCCTGGAGAATCCCATGAACAGAGGAGACTGGTGGGCTACGGCCCACGGGGTGACAAAGAGTCGGACAGGACTGAGCGAATGTTTCAGTTTCAAGAATAGCATAATTTTGAAAAGTGCTTTCACTGTCAAATTTATACAGTAACATTAAAAACAACAATAGCAACAAACTACCACTAGGATATGAGGCCAAGTAAAAAGTCTTTGTGACTGCTTTATGAACAGTCAATTTATTTCCTTTTGATACCTGTAAGAACCATTTAGAGATTTTAATCTACTTCAAAAACCTGTATGGAATGGAGGCAGGGTGCTAACAGCTGACCGAACGAATCACTCTGTGCTCCTACTTAACTACTTCCTATGAGTACAAGCTACCTCCCATCAACTCTAAGCGTGTGTGTGTGGCAGGAGGAGGGAAGGGTTAGATTCACATTTCCTCCTCCCCTTCAGGGCCAGTGCAGTGCTGAATGTGTGAGCATCTAACACGCCTCTGACATGACTGAGGTTCACTGGTATGCTAAGGGTGCTTCACAACAGCTTCGATTTTCGTTAGACACTCCTCACTACAGTTTTGTTTCTAACAATTTACACAGGTATGCATTTCCCCTTGCAATCCATCATCTTCTGACTGTGGACAAGTCTGGAGTTGGAAAAGCAAAACGTCACTGCTGTTTCACTAGGTTTACTCACGGGCTGAGTTCTATAAGAAGCACTGTTGGCAGAGTGATGGGGAATCAAGGCTCAAAAACAGGCAAAGGGAACTTCCCTGGTGGTCCAGTGGTTAAGAATTTCCCTGAAAATACAGGAGACGTGGGTTCAATCCCTGGCCTGGGAAGATCCCACATCCTGAGCGGCCACAACTACCGAAGCCCCAGAACCATGGAGCCTCAACAAGAGAAGGCACTGCAGTGAGAAGCCTCCGCTTTCCACAACTAGAGAAAGCCCCCACACAGCACCACACAGCACCAAAGGCCCAGAGCAGCCAAAGAAAAAAAAAAAAAAAAAGCTGCCTTTTATTGAAAATGAAACAAAAAACAGGCAAAGTAGGTAAATTCACACAATGGTGGAGACCCAGCCTGGGGCGTTCTGTGACGCTCTCGTCTTGTCTGCTTTCCCACTTCCTCACTCCCAGTGTACTGGTAAGAACAAGACCTGGAACAATTACTTGTTCTGTATGTTTGAAATAAATCACCCATACTCTGGGAATGAACGAACCTTTCTGCTAATGTGACTCAGGGGCATCAGAGCATCAGACGCACGTCTGAAGTCTGCCTCTGCCTCTCAGCCCCCACTTCCAGTTCTTCCACTTCTGCTCATTTTATCCCTTGCTTCGCTACTACCCCAACCCTTGACTGAGTTTTTGTCACCTCCACAGACCACGCCTCCAATCTTCACCCCACTTAAATCCATCTCAAAGGCAGACGGCTCCCTGCTCCAATTCCTTCAAAGACTCCCCAAGGCCAACAGTTGAAAACTCAGCTCTCAAACCTTTATGACCTCGTTCCTGTGACATCTTAATGTAGCACACGTGAGCAGGCTTGAGGATAACCTGGGCAGTCTGTGAAAGGCAGATCTCTGGGCTTCACCCAAAGGTGTGCTAATTCAGTTAAAACCAGATGCAGGGGTTTTTCAGCAGCCCTTGGCGTCTGCCCAGTGGTGGATGGAGCACACTCGGGGGAGCACTGCCCTTCCGTCCCACTGCCTGGAGGAACTCACCCTGGGCACGTTCCCTACACTCTGTCTTCCCCAAGATGCTCCAGGCAAAAGGAGCTTGCCAGCACCTGCTTCCTGCCTCATCTCCACAGCTCATGCTCAGTCCCACTCCCTGAAGACCCCACGTGTATTTGGTGTTCTTCCTCTTCTTCCATGTTTCCAGGTTTTTCTCAGAATTTATGATGTTATACTGACATTATCTGTTTATGCTTGTCTCCAACACAAGATTTGTGACTGCTGAATGAATAATATCTGTTAAATGAAACAGTGGCAAAATGCAGTACATGTCTGTGTGTTAAGTCGCTAAGTAGTATCTGACTCTGTGACCCTCTGGCCTGTAGCCCGCCAGGCTCCTCTGTCCATGGGATTCTCCAGGCAAGAATACTAGAGTGCGTTGCCATTTTCTACTCTAGGGGATCTTCCTGACCCAGGGATTGAAGCTACATCTCCTGCACTGGCAGGCAAGGTTCTTCACCACTGAGCCATCAGGGAAGACCAAAATGCAGTTCAGTTCAGTTCAATCACTCAGTTGTGTCCAACTCTTTGCGACTCCATGGACTGCAGCACGCCAGGCCTCCCTGTCCATCACCAACTCCCGGAGCTTACTCAAACTCATGTCCATTGAGTCGGTGATGCCATCCAACCATCTCATCCTCTGTCATCATCTTCTCCTCCCACCTTCAATCTTTCCCAGCATCGGGGTCTTTTCAAATGAGTCAGCTCTTCGCATCAGGTGGCCAAAGTATTGGAGTTTCACCTTCAGCATCAGTCCTTCCAATGAATATTTAGGACAGATATCCTTTAGGATGGACTGGTTGGATCTTCTTGCTGTCCAAGGGATTCTCAAGAGTCTTCTCCAACACCACAGTTTAAAAGCATCAATTCTTCGGCACTCAGCTTTCTTTATAGTCCAACTCTCACATCCATACATGACTACTGGAAAAACCAAAGCTTTGACTAAATGGACCTTTGTTGGCAAAGTAATGTCTCTGCTTTTTAATATGCTGTTTAGGTTGGTCATAGTTTTCCTTCTAAGAAGCAAGAGACTTTTAATTTCATGGCTGCAGTCATCATCTGCAGTGATTTATGACTATATAGTTCTGCTTCCAGACAGATCTTCCTTTAAGAGCCTATAGAGAGGATGTGGGTAAAGAAAAATTCCCACCCCAATCCACAAAGTCCAATGGAGGCTAAAGCCCTGGGTTCTGATGGTGATGCTGCCTGGGATCCTCCCTTGCTAGGATGTCTACTGGCCTTGTGACCTTCCTATGCCTTGGTTTCCCACATGCTCACAGTGTTGCCATGGGGATGAGAGGAGACGACTGATGACAAGGTCACGGCACAGGTCTAGGCTCCAGGTAACTACTCAAGACACACCTGTTTGCATGTGGCCAAAAGGTAGCACCCCAACTGCTATCTTCACACCAAAAGGGGAAGGGCGCTTGCACTGATGCATGATATATATGGGGGAACTGCTAAGGAGTGTCTACACTGCTTCCATACCTGGCAACATTGCTGAAAAATTCACTAACTGCTCAACAGCTACCTTTGGAGTCTCTGAATCCACATGCTGCTCATGAGATTTCTGCTACTGTCCAGAATCATACCTTATAGACACTAGGAAGAATTTTTAATTTAAATTAAAATGTGATTTAAAATATTAGAGTAGGTTGCCATTTCCTTCTCCAGGGGATCTTCCCAACCCAGGGATCAAACTCGCATCTCCTGTATTGGCAGGTGGGTTCTTTACCACTAGCACCACCTGGAAAGCCCCACTAAATATTTAAACATTCTGATATTTTTTAAAGAATGCACAGTCATCTTCCCTTCAGCACAATACAATTCTTACATACTCTAGCATATATACTGCTTGCATTCCTACTGTCATGTAAGATTACATGTTTGGAGAGACATTTGATCAAGTTTTTCTATCTTAGTCCAGGCCTGCTATGGATCTTGAGGGTGATCACAAAAGATGAATAGGGGCTAGGCAAAGCAAAGGGGCCTGGGATGGAAGGCATCTCAGGCGGACAAGAGTTGCTTGTGCAAACAGCACAGGAAACTGTCTACCATAAGTGGCTCCGGCTGAGTTGAGTGCTTCTGGTGGGTCCCTCCAATTTGCAGCCCTGCCTTGCTCCCAGCTCTTGTCCTGGTGCACAGAAATCTGCCAGTTTCCCTGATCTTCACAACAGGTTTTGTTTCTCACTCATCTCTCTATTCCTAGGGCCCAGTGCCACGCCTGGACAGAGCTGGCACCAAGTAAATGTTTGCCAAATGATGTTTCTGTAGCATAATTTCTGAGAGTGATATTTTGTTCCCATGTGTTGCCAAGACAGAAACAGGCCAACAGATCTTGCTCACTGGGTAGGTCCCTTGAGCGCAAATCTTAGAAAGCATAATTTCACAAATTCAGGAACAGACATTCTGATACCTGCATTGCATTAAGGCAAAAGGCTCCCAAGCACTTAACGTGAGAATTGCTTTACCACTACTTCTTAAAAAAAGAGCTGTGTCTAGTATCATGTACAAGGGATTCTTCTTTCACGGCAGGCCTCATCAATGTCTTTGCTCTTCAGGGCTAGTGTCTTGAGTTCTCCACATACAGTACAAACCTTTCTGAGTTCCAGGCCCATGTCCCCTTTTGTCTTCAGTGCCAGCACCTCAAAACTCAAGAAGTTAAAAAAATCCCATTTCTTCCTCCTCTCTCAATCTGAACTTTCCTCCCCTGTCCCTTATCTCCATAAACTGGACCGGCATCCATCCGGTTGGCCATGCCAGAAACCTGAGTCACTGACTAGTCCTTTTTTGTTCTCTGCACCATCAACCAACCATCAGGTGCTCCTGAGTCAGCCTGGGAGACTTTTGCCCGTACATTCACCTCTTCGCATCTTCACTGCCACGGCTCAGCTCAGCCCGTGGGTGCTTACCAGGATTACTAGTTAGCCGATTACTACTTAATCTGTCTCCAGTCTTATTTCCTGCCCCTTCTACCTTTCAATCTCTATACCACCTCCCAGCAAGGTGATCTTTCTAGAATTTGATCATGTAATTCTTTTGCCTAAACTATCAATAGCTCTCTCCTATCTTCAGGATAAGGTCCAAATTTCTCCTTAAAAGTCAGAGAGCCCTTGCTTACTTCTCCACCTCATCTCTCAACACCACACCTAGTACCCTCTTTTCCAACCTTACCAAACATTTTACAGCACCCCCAATACACTCTGCCACCGTCCTTTTGCACTATCCGCCATCATCTTCTGTAAAATGTCTCCACACCCTTTAGTTCCCAGCTGGATACCACCTGCAGAATCTTGCCTCCAGCCCCAACCTATGATTAAGCTCCTCCTCAATGGACATGGGTTTGGGTAAACTCCGGGAGTTGGTGATGGACAGGGAGGCCTGGCGTGCTGCGGTTTATGGCTGGAAGTTGGTGATGGACAGGGAGGCCTGGCGTGCTGCGGTTCATGGGGTTGCAAAGAGTCGGACACGATTGAGCGACTGAACTGAACTGAACTGATGTACTACCTGGACTTTCCTGGTGGCTCAGATGGTACAGAATCTGCCTGCAATGCAGGAGACCCGGGTATGATCCCTGGGTTGGGAAGATGCCCTGGAGAAGGGAATGGCAACCCACACCAGTATTCTTGCCTGGAGAGCTCTATGGACAGAGGAGCCTGGCGGGCTACAGTCCATGAGGTCACAGAAGAGTTGAACACAACTGAGTGACTCTCCCCCCTCCACCCCCCCTCCAACACACACACTACCTAAACTCATAGCAAGGTGCGAATCATCCAATAGGTAATTGCTTTTTAAAATCTATACCAACCAGACACTGTGACTGAATTAGGCCCTAATCATAATTTTATATTTACACAATAAGAAATCGGTGAATATTACAAAGAGCAATCAGAATTAGAATTTCAATGAGATAAGAACCAAACCTTATAAATGGGCTGGTAACCAAGTATCTGGGCTTCCCAAGTGGCTCAGTGGTAAAGAATCTCCCTGCAATGTAGGAGACACAGGGGACATGGATTCAGTCTCTGGGTTGGGAAAATCCACTGGAGGATGAAATGGCAACCCACTCCAGTATTCTTGCTGGGAAAATCACATGGACAGCGGAGTACAGTCCATGGGGTCACAAAGAATTGGATGCAACTGAGCAGCTGAACATACGTGCACATACAGAACCAAGTATCTTTTCTGGGACTCTAGGCCAGACTGTTACCTAACATGTTAACTGACAATGGATTGGGGTTAGAGGTACCACTCTTTCAGGGCATTTGAATCTTTTACAAGGCAACTTGTCAGTCCATAGATCAACTGACTCTGAAATCACTGGGATGAGCTGCAGGATGTGGGAACAAGTGACCAGGGCTGGTGGAGGGTGAATGAAGCTCCGTCGTCTGACATTCCACCATCCTCACTCTTGAATCCTAAAACCAAGCTCCCAGAGGATTTTTCATCATGTTTTGACTAGGAGGCTCCACCCCCATGAATCTCAAACCTTTCCCCTAACAGATGGAAGTAAACAGATGAAATCTTGAAATACTAATTCCAAAAAGCTTCCTCACCAATATTAAAAAAATGAAGCTGACAGAGATATCTAGACCAAACAACCGAGATCAAAATTTGATTGACCTGATACTGTAAAGAGGCTTCCCAGTGGCCCTAGTGGTAAAGAATCCATCTGCCAAGGCAGGAGTTGCAAGAGATGTGGGTTTGATCCCTGGGTTGGGAAGATCCCCTAGAGGAGGAAGTGACAACCTGCTTCAGTATTCTTACTTGGAAAATTCCATGGGCAGAGAAGCCTGGTGGCCCCATACAGTCCATGGGGCCAAAAAGAGCTGGACACAAATGAACAAAATTAACAAAAATTTCACCTCATTTAAAGTGTTTTTTTTTTTAAAAAAAAGACAACAACAAAAAATATAACAAATGATGTGTTATCTCTAGTATAATTGATTTGTTTAAAAAATACTAGAAAGTGGATTAATTGTATTTTACATGGTTTGAATAAGTTTCTTTGGGTGCATAGGGAAACTCTAAGAAGATTTGACTTCAAAGAGCTGTACTACTTTCAAGGCAACCTTGATTCCTCACACCTTAATTAAATTTCTGATAAAGCAGCTTATTCTGAGTTGAGCATATTATACGAATAAATATGAAACACCAACCGAAACAGAAGGGCAAAATTATTAAAAGCTGATTTGGTTGTCGTCTCAAGAGGCCATTGGACTAAAGCTGAGTGACTTACATAAATACCTTTGGCATTTGTTGGATCCTGTTCCTAAACACAATGTTCATATTTCATCTATAATAAGAAAAGCATCTCAAAGATTTGCAAGGCACTGGTCTTGCAAGCGTCCAGTTTGGTGTCTTGAGTAAAGTGAGATTGGCAGAGTCAGCTTAATCCATAATGGAAAGTTGTGAGCGGGGTGCTGGGGCCGCCTGGCAGCTGCGGCTCCCAGGCGTCTGCCCGCTAGGTTAGCATGTGCATAGAACCCTGCCACTGACCCCCTAAACAGAGCTTCTCCAGGGCAAAGGGAGGGTTCACACAGAGCCCATGGGATGGAACTCGAATGCAATCACACCTTCAGCCTTACAGTAAACAGTATAGTAGCGTGGTTTCCATCACAACCAAGTTGTACTAAAAAGTACCTGCTGCCTTCATTTTTCATATTGACTCAATCAGTCAAGTGTCATATTTCACAGTTCACTGAGATGGAATCTGTGAAATCTGGACTGTCTGCAGCAAATTCAGATGTCAGCAATTAAAACCAGGCCAACACGTGTCCCCAAAACCTAGCTTCTCATCACCCTGGATTGTTTTTTTCCCTCCGGTCCTCACAGCTGGTTTTCAGCAAATAGGTCTCTGCAGAATTGACTCCCACCTCACGTCCCACTCACATCACACACGGCACCCTTCTCCTCACCCTCCCCCTCAGTCACAGTGGAGAGCCGTGCCTACACCACTCAGGGTTTCAAGAGGAATGTTTCTAATGGATCTAGAGTGTGGGTAACTGTGCGGTCTTCCCAGGATGACAGCCCAAGACCGAGTTTCATTAAATCGGAATTACTTGGACCTACCTGTTCATCATGAAAACTCAGGCTCACCTCAATGCCCCAGGGTTTCTGAATGGGCCTGGCAGTGGCAGGGCTGGATGAAGCATTTTTTAAAGAGAGATCTTTAGAAACGAGATGGCCCAAGAACACTTTATAAGGTGCGGGAAACAGTGTGTTCCCATGTCACGTGTAATGACCTGTTAAGCCACCAAGTTGTGTAACGTCAGAGCTGAAGGAGAGGAGCGGGCGTGGGCCTGCTCTGTGTCCCTGAGTTTGGCCCCTAGACAAGCATTACAGCCAGGCTCGGCCCTCTGTCCGTGGGCACAAGAGGGCTGACGCCGAGGTCATCTGTGTGGTCTCAGTGGTCTCTCGGCACACCGCAGAATTCTCAGGGCCTGCCTGGGCCCCTTGAGAAGTCCTGGGCCTTGTGATAGGAAGAAGTGTGTCTTTCAACAGCCTGGAGAAGAATGTGAGGAAATCAGAGCAAGCACCTCACTTGCTCCCGCGGGAAACCGGCAATCTTTGGTAAAAAAGGAGAAACAAGTATTTAAAACTTTTCAAATGGGCAATCCAGGGACTTCCCTGGTGGGCCGGTGGCTAAGACTTCAAGCTGCCAAGGCAGGGGACCGGGGTTCCCTCCCTAGGCAGGGAACCAGCTCCCACATGCTGCAACTAAGAGTCAACATGCCACAATTAAGATCTGATGCAGCCAAGTAAAAAAATTAAAATAAAAAATAAAACTTTCATGTGCAATATGAAACCATAACACACATTAGGGGTAATGGTGACCTACATGAATATACCCAAACAATATGAAGTCCTTGCCCTCTCGTCTTCAGGATAGGACCTCGGTCTAGCCTAGCTTAATAGAAACACACATGCCATTTCTGTGTTCATCTTCTCTTTGGTCTCAAAAAATCTAATCTGTTGACAGCATGCTGACTCCAAACCGACTGAGGCTTCTGGGAAAAGGGTGGGTGTGGAGACAGACAGACAGACAGACACACGCAAATGTCTGCACACAGGTGGTCAAGCTTGGCAAACTTAATTCCTTCCCTTTTGCTTAGCCCTGTTGCTGCTTCCCAAGCCTGCCTTCCCTTCCTCCATCTCCTATCAACCTTCCCTTTTGGGAATGGCACCCGAAGGGGCAACACACTTTCTAAAATGTTAACTAGACACAGTGATGTACAGGTTAAAGTCCCATGACAGCCATTCTCTCATTCAACCCTTAAAATGACCCTCCCATATGGAAAAAGTCAAGCATCAATCCCCACTCATAGTAACTTTTCTGCACCTCAGGGCCTGCATGTTTTAATCAAGCCTCTGAAATTTGCTTGTAGGGGGCTGGTGAGAGTAGGTGGACAAAGGGTGACAGACAACAAAGGCAGATATGGAAGAACACAAGAGACACAACTAAAGAAAATGCCAATTCCCTCCTCTGTTGTAAATTCCCATATTTTAGGTGACTTCCCCACAAATTACTTTTTTTAACAGACTTTTCATTAAAATGACTTACGAGGCATTATAAGAAATTCAGCTTCCTATGAAAAAATCACTTTTTGCTAATAGTGGAAAATTAACCAGCGCCCCCATAGAAGAAAAAAAAAACTCATAGAAAAGGTACCTTAAAACTGTTTTTAAAGATATGATATGGCTACTAACATTACTGAAAATACATAAATACAGAAGATAAACTATAATAGTATCAATTTTCAAAAGAGAAAGAGAACCCTCTTGTCCAACAGAATTTAAGAATCTCAAACTCTTTGCCCTTCACAATCGCTTGGCAGAAACTGAGCTTTTTCCTATAACTGGTGGCAATAAATTTAATCTGGATCCATAACATGTACGGACTCATGGCTGATTTTGGGTTTTAATTACTAATAAGCGAAGCGTGAATCCAGTCAAGTAATCTTGTAAGAGACTGTTCCATTGATTTCGTATTCACTTATTTGAATGAATACAAAAAAATGACCCCAAAATCGCTGGACAAGAAAAACTTTCAAAAGGAAACAGCTGAATATTTAGCAAACTTAGATTTCTAAGAGACAATAAGCTCTATGTTCTGCCTCATCACAAGTTTTGGTGATGTCAACTATGAAGGATGAGCCAACATTATTGCAGTTAGTAAAAGCTGACTTCCTGGAAATTTCTCATCTGTTTAGGTAAGTGCTCACAGGTATTCCTGACCAGTTCATACCCAAAAGGAGTTAACAGTTCAGCTTAACCAGGAGCTCGTATTCCCTGGCTATGCTTTAGTTTTGACACTTTAATGATGTTGACCTAATTAGGGGAAAGGGCAGCTGTAACACACACCTTTGCATTTTTTGCACTTCCTTTATTGCCAGATTATACGATGATGAATTGTGAGAACGAGATTTCCTGCCTGAGAAGTGCGGTTTCAAAACGTCCGGCAAAATGGAATTAAAAGCACTAGCAGCGTTCAAACCCAAAGCAGTGAGGATTTAATTCACTCATTCATCAAATATTTACTAGAGCTCTTATAAAAGTGCCCTGATCTAAACTGGCTGCTGGGAATTACAGATCTGAGCCCAGCCGCCCTCAGACCTGGCTCTCCAGTCAAGTTAGGAGGAAAATACAACACAAATATACTGAAACACAATGACCATGCAGACTGATTGTAGGGAGGGGTGGTGGGGGGGTGTGGTCTGAGGGGGATGCAGTGGGGTGGGAGGGGGCGGGGTTAGGGAGACCCTCTGTGAAGAGGGTTTAAACCAGAGTTGGGAGCACCCCGAGCGGCTGGCCAGGGGAGCTGGGCAGGGGTGCCGGGCACGGGGAGGGATGAGTGAAGACTTTCCTGAAGGAAAACTGTCATAGCTGAGTCATCCTGGGCAATGAGGAAAGAGACAGTGGCAAGAAATTGTAAGGTATCTTTTTTCTAAAAGAAAAGTAGGGGAAATTGATTTTTCCTGTAGGATTAAAACAAAAATATTATGTCATTTTAATACGTAAGTTTGAAACTGCCAAGTAGGGACTCTGATCTCTGGTTCTGCATATGGACACAGCAAGCTCACCAGACCCCTTGATCCTGAGGTCGTCTGTGTGCTATCTGGATGCTTCCATGCCCCCCCAGGGTGACTCCTTTGACAAGCACAGCAGGACTAAGCAGGGGACAGCGCATGGGCAAGGTGCTGCCATTACCACCGGAAGTCGCACTGATGGTTGGGGAGAGGTTGAGAG
This sequence comes from Dama dama, assembly GCF_033118175.1. Lineage (NCBI taxonomy): Eukaryota > Metazoa > Chordata > Mammalia > Artiodactyla > Cervidae > Dama > Dama dama. The sequence goes on from NC_083701.1 coordinate 37,280,170, forward strand.
CAGATGGTCCCACCCCACTAACGGATTGTCCCATCAGTGACACTTCAGAGCGGTCCTGGGGGCCTCCCAGCCCACCGCCCAACTAGCTGCAGTGACACTGGCCACAGAGTCAGTGGGTTATGGACACTCTCCCACTCAGCTCCATCCTCCCTTAGTTTTCTTTCTTCTGATCTGACACAATCAGACTACATAAACAAACACCTATGGTTCTCAATTGCTTTAGGCCTTTTCACCAAGCCTCTTTCACCCTTATAGCAGATAACTACTCTAAGGGGCTTCCCTGATGACTCAGGGATAAAGAATCCACCTGCCAATGCAGGAGACACAGGTTTGATCCCTGGGTCAGTAAATCCCCCAGAGAATGAAATGGCAACTCACTCCAGTATTCCTGCCCGGGAAATCCCATGGACAGAGGAGCCTGACAGGCTACAGTCCACGGGGTCACAAAAGAGTCGACAAAACTAAGGGACTAAATGATGACGACAACTTTCTCTAAGTCCCAGATGCTACAAAGCTGTTTTTTTGTCTATGCTGCTGCTAAGTCGCTTTGGTCGTGTCCGACTCTGTGCGACCCCAGAGATGGCAGCCCACCAGGCTCCCCCGTCCCTGGGATTCTCCAGGCAAGAACACTGGGGTGGGTTGCCATTTCCTTCTCCAATACATGAAAGTGAAAAGTGAAAGTAAAGTTGCTCAGTCGTGTCTGACTCTTAGCGACCCCATGGACCGCAGCCCACCAGGCTCCTCCATCCATGGGATTTTCCAGGCAAGGGTACTGGAGTAGGTTGCCATTGTCTATATCCTTTCCTAAATCATCTGTTTGTTTCCAGAGAAGTGTGGCTCTCCAAGGGTCACTTATTTGCTGTCTTTCAACCAGATGCCTCACGTTAAAATTCTTCCTTAAAATATTTTTCATTTGACAGTCATTTGAACGTCTCTCTTAGGGAATTATTGAAGTCAAGAGTTAGTGGAGTAAAAAAATGACCAAATGAGAAAAGTAAATGATATGATAGGGAGAGTGAGGTGATCCCAAGCAGTGCCTCAGTCTCTGTCTCCAGAAATGAGGAGCTTGAGATGTACAGGGCTGCTCCCCTTCCTCCCGAATGTTTCTTTAAAATCAAGGTTGAGACTCCATCTTAATGCCATGTGATGATTTTTACCCTCAAGACTAAGACAAGAGGGGAGCAAAACATTCTGTTAAATCTTATAAACATGGTACTTTTGGAATTAGAACAGAAAAGTTACAGGAGCCAGAGAATTATTAGCATCCCTTAAAGCTCTAACTCTAAATGCTAACCTGCAAGGAAACTCAGTATCTATAGACTGTTGCATCATTTCTATCATCTACTACCTCTTAGATGATCCTCATATTCCCTGATCTAGAAGGAATAAACAGGGGTCCATAATAAGACTTCAGAAATAAGCTTCTTGTGTTTCCTAGGACGATGCACCACTGCCTCTTCTTATAAGAAGTAAAGATCCAGAGATTTACCATGCTTTCCTGAATCTTTGGGCTGAAGTTGGTTGGTACCATGTCTCCTGATTTTCCTGAGCTGCCATTATTGGCGAGTACGATTGTTTTCCCTCAAAGGCTTTGCTACAAGCTAAAATAAGGTGATGGTACAAAGGTGGACCCATTTCCTTGGGATTTCAGAAACAAGCAACAATCTCTATAGCATAAGAAATAACAGCAATACAACAATAATTAACACTACCAGTCAGGCAAACTCAAGTGGTCAGTAACTATTAACCCATCATCTCCCTTTGCTGCTAATGGTGAACCAGTGATTTCAACAGGGGCCGCTGCCAGGAGTCTTACTTTCTAGTACTTATTGTGTCATCATTGGGGCAGAAAAAGGGGCAGGGAGAGGGAAGAGTGTCTTTATGTTCTTAAACCTTTGATTATTTTTTAAAGACAAAAACACATTAAGTAAATAACAACTGCTAGAGGGGCCAGGAAGGACTGAGCCAGTTGCAAGTCTCTGTATCTGGAGAAGTCATTAAAGCAAAATCTGGAAAGAGGCTAAAACAGTGAAAGTAAAATATAAAAGGTTAACAGGGTAGTAAACATTTTTTTTTTTTTTTGGCCTATTGTGTCATTGAAAGAGTAGTTTTTTTTAATTGTAGTAAGAATACTTAACATGAAATCTACCCTATTAAACATTACGTGCCCAATATTTAGACTGTAAAGAATCTCCCTACAATGCAGGAGACCCAGATTCAATCCCTGGGTTGGGAAAATCCACTGGAGAAGGGAATGGTTACCTGCTCCAGTATTCTTGTCTAGAGAATTCCATGGACAGAGAAGCCTGGTGGGCTACAGTCCATGGGGTCAGAATGAGTCGGGCACAACTTAGTGACTAGCACTTTCACTTATTTTTCACAGTATTATCTCCAGGCACAATGTGGTAGAAAGCTCTAGGACTTATTTTTGCTTAACGTGAAACTTTATACCTTGGAAGAGCACCTTGCAAGTGCTCCCTCAGCCCCTGGCAACCACCATTTCACTGCTTCTACGTGTTGGACCATTACAGATCCTTCCTATAAGTAGAATTATGCAATATATTTGTTCTGTCACTTAGCAAAATGAACTGAGCATTTTTTAAAAAGCCAAGTAAAATCTTAAGGAGTAGTTAACTAGCTAGTTAGTACAAGGTCTTAAGCTAGTTAGTACAAGGTCTTAAGATGTTCATTGATTTTAAACTATTATAACACAATACTTGCAGACTATGCAACACCCTCCTCCCCCAAAGACTTTCGACAGAGAGACTGTGGCTAGCTATGGCTTGGATAAGAGTTTTATGAAACTGTTATAATCAGCGATCTTTGCATCACAACCTTTCATTATGTAGGTTCCTCCAATTTAAACTAATCATAAAAGTCAATAATTAAAGCAAGCATAAGAAAGTCATTTGCTAGAATGTCCCGCATAGGTTCATTTTTCACCTGCCAGGATTGAATTACCTCTTGTATATCACTAGGTGACAATAAAAGGGAAGAAGCCAAGAGTGCATTTCAAATTAGAGGCTAAGAACTAACAAAGAGTATCTCTCTAGCTCTAAAAGTTAGCTGAGGGCCACAAAGGCTAGCAAGGTTACATGTGCCAAGTACCCTATCTACAAGCAACGTGAAAAACAAGTCAATGCAATGCTTGGTGATCACAGAAAACCATGATCTAAAATAAATGATGCCCAGCAGAGAAGAGAGGAAAGACCCTTCAGCAAAGTCTGTGCCTATTAACAGGCAATATTAACTTTAAAACAGGGTCAGTCTGGGATAGAGATGTAAATCTTGAGTACTTTTATATCTAAAAATATTGCAAAACACAAGACGGCCTCCAGTTTCCAGCATGTCAGACACTTAAAAGTAAACAGTAGCCATAAAACAGGAGCATTTTTAAAAAAGAAATTTCAGACGTTTGGAAATATTAAGTTGAACAATATGAAATGGCCATTTTTGTATATTAAAAGTCTGAACATCAGAAATTTCACGTGATTCCACCAAAGAAAAGGCAGGGCTTATTAATTTAATGTTAAGAATTAAAGTTTGAAGACATGCTACGAGTCTTTGGTTTCATAAAGAGGTTTACTTCAGTGGGAGAATACTACTAAAGCAAGAAAAGGATTTTCAATATTCTGTGCTACACGTATATCTGAAATCAGAACTGGGGCCAGTAAGTATTTGCTTAAACAAGCCTAAGAATAAAGTGTTCCATGTATAACCAGCCTGTTTTCATGTTTGTCTAACATATGACATCCATCCCTAATAAAATTTTCTATTCCCAATCAATTTCTCCATCCTTCTGGTTGAATGCTTGAATCCAGCTATTAATGGTAAAACTTTAGGCGCATGGACCTTCTGTGCCCACATATACCCCACTTCTCAATCTATTATTCACTGCTTTCTCCTACTCACTCCAGCCCTTCTCTACCGCTCTTTCTTTCAAACTTGGCACACTAACAGTCCCATCTGTCCGTGTCAGGCTCTCCCTACCCACTTCCTTTTAATACACCAGTGATCTAATCTTTCTTGCCTAGAATGGGGGGATTCTGCTGAGCCCCAGTCCCTCTGCCTTTCCCATGCAGGTGAGTTCTGTGGTTTAAAGAATGCTTGACGGATTTTGTCATATAATTCTCCATTTCTGCCTTATTTAGACCTTGATCACTTGCTCAAAACCAATTTCACCTAGAAGGCATCAATAAACAGAATGTGAATGTTATAAATGAGGATAATTTTCTAGGGAGGAGTTGTACACACCTGCAACTTTAATGTTAGAATAAAAAGGTTCACCTACACTGGGTAGGTTTCCATGTGGATGGATATTTTCTTTCCAGCACACGATGTACTATGTTCTCTCTGTAAGTATTTCAGGGGTACTTTTTTGTCTTTTTTAAAAAAGGTAACTTTCTGGACTCTGGGAAATGTACACAGGCCCTGAGTGAACTCCATCACGTTTCGTATTAAGGAAGTAAGAGGAAGGGGACTGCAATGCGCCTTCAACACTTTTTGAGGATGGAGAGTTTCAGAAGAGTTCCAGGTACATTTCTGCCTCATTCTATCGGGCTGAATCCTTTTCCACTTCTGGTTCTGGAACCTATGCCGCCAAAAGACTGACACACACAGATTATCTGATATCCTACCATTTCCAAAGACCCGGGCAGCACCACCCCTCCAGCGTTTACATACCTGGAGTTTGCTATTTCCACTTTGGTTCTTGCCATGGCGGCTGCCCGTTGTGCGCCTTCGATCGCTCTGTCCACCTTCTCCCTAGTTTTTGTATTTCTTATTGGTATCAGCTGCTTCCTTATTCCACGGACCAGAATATTATTTTTGTATTTTCCCTCTTCCTTGGAGCCGTCGGGAAAGACGGTGCAGCCGTAGCCGTGCCTCTTGTTGTTTGCCCACTCGCCTTCGTACTTCATGCCGTTGGAGCGCTCGCTGATGCCGAAGCCAGTGCGCTTGTCGTTCTTCCACTCGCCCATGTAGGTCTCCGTGGTGGTGGCGTCCACGTGGTCCTCCACGGGGCAGAAGTCACAGTCGACGTCGCCAAAGCTGATGGTGGAGTTGGCGTCGCTGGAGCTGATCCGGCTCATGGCTGCGTCGCTGCGGACCGAGCTGCGCTTGCTGGAGATGGACGACTTGGACTCGGACTTGCGCAGTTTCATGCTTCCCAGGAGGGAGCCCCGGCGGAAGAGGCCGCCCTTCTTCTTGCCTGAGAGCTCAGCGTCGGCGTGAAAGTTGAGCACGAAGCCGCCGCGGGTGCCGGCCGGGCTGTCGGCGGCGGCCGCGGCGTCGTGGAGCACGCTGCCGTTGCTCTGCTCGCTGCGCAGCGAGGCCAGCGACGTGCGCAGCGGCGAGCGGATCACCGTGGCCATGCCATAGGGCACGCTCTGGCGCACGCCGTAGCCGTGCCGCATGCCGCCGGCCCACTGGCCCTGGTAGGTACCTTCGAGAGAGCGCGAGAGAGCACAGCGTGAGTCCGGGGCCGGAGGGAGGCCGATGGGGCATGGGTGCGCACTTGGAGAGCCCTGCGCGCAGGCCCGGGGACTCAAGGCCCAACCCCGCACACTGCCTAGTCAACTCTAAGCCATGCTTCGGAAATTCCCTTTGTGAATCCCCACCATGAAGTGTCGTGTTGGGCCGTTTCTGTAATTGTATATCAGCTTTGGGGATACAGCTGTATCCCGAAACGAGCGTGCTGCTTACCTTTGGTAAAACTGAGAGGAAGCCAGAGGAAAATTTCCACTCTTAACCCTATGGAATTCATCTCAGGGCAAAGGTGGGCCTGACAGTGCCCGTTAAAACTTTGTTGACGCTATTTTTTGCAATGAATATTATGCCCTCTCAGGAATAGGATAATCTCTAATCTAAATCTACATAGGTTTTTCCGATAGGAGTTTTTTTTTTTTTTTTTGCCTTTCACTGAAAACATTTTACAAAGCACTGACTTCTAATACAAGAGAGTGATCATTAGAAAACTTTTCTACCCTGAAATTAACACATCAAAACTCCCTTTGAGGAAAGCAGTGCAGTAGCAGAGGAAGAAATGAGCTCTATTTGTGAGCTGTATTTTTACTAATTTAACTGAAAAATGAAAGACTTAAGGTCTGGCAGTTTGACATTCCAACAAGCTCAAAGACCTAAAATTATTAGTGATCTGAATGTTTGGAACATGAGTTGTCAAACAAGTTTTCTTACATTTTCTTTCTACCACATTCATCATGTTCTTTGAGGGCAGGGAAAACTATTTAATATTCAGGATTATTATTTAGTTTTGGGTGAACCTCTTTAAGCTGAGAGGGATTTGACAAATAGAATATATATTCTGATTAGAGTGAATCATTATGAAAAAATGGGCAATTTGTTTTAACATTTTGTACTTCCAAGTGAAAAGGTCAAGATTTGTCCCATATTTGCTAAATTTCTGCTTTCTTCTGGTCATTCTCCTCATGGTTTCCCTAGCTTCTGCCACTGTACTGTGAACCACATCATAAACTAGAAACATTCTGAGGGCAGGCATTACTTTATAGGCGAACACAAAATTTCCACACTCCTAGCTGTGTGTCCTATGGTATGTAGATGTTTGATGACTTAATAATAATAAATAGCTGTGGTGGCTAAAAAGCATGCACTATTTACCTTTGGGAAAACTAATATAAGGTCTGAGGAAAACTTCGACTCTTAACATTATGGAATTCATCTCAGAGGAAAGGTGTGTTTGACAGCGTACATTAAAACTTTGTCATCACCAGGTCATTTTTTTCAATGAATATTATGCCTTCTCAGGAATAGGATAATCTCTAATTTAAAGCATTTGTTTCCAGAAGTTTTTCTATTAAGTAAATTAGCAAAGACATTTAAAAATTAACCTGGAGCAACTTCCTAAATCATCTTAGGAGGAACTGGATGTTAAGATTAGGAACTTAGAATTTTCTCTTCTAAATTGAGTCCATTTCCTTTTAATTAAAGGCAAATTTTATATTAAACTAGCCCTCCAAAGAAGTTACATGGAAATGTTAAGACATAATTACCTCTGTATTCTTTCTAACTCACAGATATTATAGAAAGTAAATCATAACTGTCTTGACTTCTTTTAGTTTCTGGTTATATAGAGTTACTTTGCAGTATACTTTTCATTTCAGATTGCCATGAAAAAATTTCCATTGCATGGCATACATTTACTTTTAAAATACTGAGAAGTGCTGCTTACTGATTATTTCATGCACTTAAAAGTTAAAGCCATAGTGGCTCCCAAGTCAAAAGTTTTGATTAATTGCAAGACTTCCATCTCTCTCTCTGTTCATTCTGACATATTTTTGGTATATAAATAGATAGTAGCAGGGTGACAATAACATATTGGGTTGGTCAAAAAGTTCATTCGGGTTCTTCCCCTATATATCTGACAAAAAGCCCAAACGAACTTTCTGGCCAACTCAATACAAAGGGGGTCTGGTACTGTCAATGTCATACTCTGGGTAGGTCTTAACATCTTAACCTGACATCTCAGAACTTCTGAGGAGGAGGGTGGGCCATGACTTTCCCAGAAGGATAAACCCCAAAGGATAAGATAATCAAATACAACATTTCAGATCAAGAAGCTTTCTACTCAGTATTAGCCATCTCCCAAACCACCACTGTAACCCAGAAGGGAACTGAAATTATTAGAAAGTTGCAACTGACTTTCCCTTTGCCTAGAGAGATAAAAATTCAAGTTCTAAGATAAAAGTTATACAACCTGACTTATATGCACTAAAACAAACCACCTTATTTTAAAATATTTTGTTTAAATAAACAAGGAACACTATAATCATTCTCCTCTAACTTTTCTACAATTTTGCTAGAACAACTTCCAAACATACTGTTTAATATCAAGAAGTCCTTACACTTTTAAAACACAACCACACTATCTTAGGAAATGTTCAACACGGAGAGGAAATTAACAACTAGTTTCCTTAATCTGCTGTCTCCAAAATAAGATTAGTATTTAGAATTTCCAAAGACATATTGCTTGAAAATCTAAGTGGTTTAAGGCAACAGCAATAACTAGAAAGTTTAAGTTGTTACTTGACCGTAGTAGCAGAGAAAGCAGAACAATGGCATTGGCTGTATTCCCATCTTACCCTGTTGAGGAACAGTACATGGAAGAATTCCTCCATAGAATTGCTAGAAACTAATTTACAGTCAAAGTGTTAGTGATTCATCTGAAATTTAAAGTAGGTTTAGTTTAGTCAGTGAACCTAAGTGGGGGAAAAAGGGCCTCTTTTTCTTTATGAAGCAGGTGGGTTCCACCTGCTCCCTGCTGCTCAAAGTTCTAATTAGTTCCTCTCAATTTCTTACATATGGATGCATAGTTCATAAGTTTAAAAAATATTTTTATGGATGTTCCATGACTTGTCATCTGGGAGCTGATTTTCTAGATACAGCCATTTTCACTAAATAAGTTTGTAGTGGAAGACTTCCAATTCAGAGAGAATTCCAGTCAAATTTAGATTTAATGTGCCAAATTTAAATCTACATGCTATGAATAAAAATGTGCATGGACAGGAATGCATATAATTAACACAACAATGTGTCTTTCTAGATGTATTCTAATAGTTTCATGACAGGTGAAAAAAACGAACCACAGCAGGATCCGAATTTTTACCGAATATTCTGGGCACCTAGACTTGGATTTTAGGAGCACTGTACTAACTATTCTTACTTAATATTCAGGGGTTTCTATTCCAGCAACACTTCATACTCAGATCACTAGTAAAATAAACCGAGTGATAGTTGTCAGTGGAATTACAACTTCCTTCCTCCCGAGTTTAACGTCACCACAAAATACATGCAATCAGATTTTCCTTAAGTCTCACAGAGGCTGCTAGGGATGGACTTGTGGTGGTGCAGAGGCAAGAAGTAAAGCTTGTGGAAGTGATCTGTCTTATTGTGGCCAAAATCTTTGCAGGAAATAAGTTATAGCAATACACTTCCACTTAGACCCCCATTTTATGATTCAGGACTTTCTAATTAACTGATTGACATATGAAAGAAAGTAACAGTAAGAATTCAATAATGAGTTTTAGGAGTTCCCCCTGCCCCTTTCCTAATTGGTCGCACATTATAGTTTGTTTGTTTTTTGGTAGAAAAAGAAAACCGCTGTCCTGTGGTAGTGCCAAATTTTGAGGTTTTTAAAAACTTCTTTTAGAAGTTAGTTTTAAAACAGGAGGCCAATTATCCATAGTCACCCTAGACACTTATTTGAGCTTCTGCAACACATAAACAGAGGACCTTTACTGTGCTATATATATTTTTTGATTGCTAGGTATAATGAATACTTTAAACCAAGAGATTTTGTTTAATGAGTAGTAACTTTAAAAGAAGACTCATTTATTTTTAGCCTTCCAAATACTGAAGAACTATCCACCACCTTCTTGAAAGGTTGTAAAATAATGCACACGTTTGAAAGATAAGATTTGCATTCCACTTTTGAGCATGGAATTTAGTTATATTGTAGACCTGGGGCCTCTGATAAAATCCAGTCACAAGCTAACACATTTATATGGGTGTCAACTAAGGTGCTCTATGCCCATTGAGAACATTTAACGGCCCTAATTAACTACTGTGGAACTTGAAACTCATGCAGCCCATATACAGCCCATATTAGAGACATTTCCCCCCACCCCACTTTTAATCCATGAGAACTATATCCTTTATTTATACTGTAGGATGAAAAGATGTCCTTTTTAGCCAATCCTACCATGCTGCCGGTTTGCATTTGAAACATGGCCCAAGTGTTCTGAGTAAGTGAAGCGTACAAATTGTATAAGCTTTTATGTAAGCAGTTGCCTGACTGGGGTTGCACTGGGCTGGACAAACTTTTAATTGGACCCTTTTAATATCCTCCAGCTCTGAGCTGCAGAATTCTGAAATGTGACATTGCCTTCTACAACCCTTTTCGATTAATTATGATTATTATCAGAAAATGTGTTTTGCCAAAGCATAAGCCATTCGTCCTTCTCGGTTTATTACACAAGCAAATTCATCAGGTTTTGATACCTGTATCAATAATATATACTTTTCCTGGTTGGGGAAAAAAGTGTTGAGGGGGGACTCTGCCCTATTACATACAAAGTTTCTTTTGCAAGTATTGGTAAATATTAAAATTAGGTGAATTTTGCTCACAGCCAGCGTACTGTTTTGCGTCACACACCTTAGGGCAAACCAGCGATTGCCTACTGCTAGTGAAGTAGCTGTTAATTTAGCTATTATAGGAATACACCTTTCAATAGTATTTTTTAAAACACAGACTTCACTGTTCGTTTCTAAAATGTTTTCCTGGTAATTTTTCCAGATATCTCCAGATCAACAATGACTACCTTCTTTTGATAGAAAGCCGATACTTTAAGAAAGCGAAGAAAACCAGAAAGAAAACCCCGCATTCTTTGAACCCCCCCTGCATCAGGTGGCCTCTCCACTCCCATAACTACGATTACTTTCCAAATGCACCTCTGATAAGGAACAGTTCCCCAACATCCCAGTGCTGGGGTTCTGGCTTCTATCTTTAGGCCACTAGAAGACCAGAGGCGAAATACGACTCCACGTGAAACCAATCCCGGCAGCGGTGCGCCGCGAACGCCAGCCTCCAAGCCCAGGGCGCTCGCTCACTCCACGGGAGTGGCGATTTCAAACCCGGCCGGGAGAGGGAGGGATCAGGAACGTAATGTGACGGGCTCAAGTGACAGCGTCCTCTTCCCAGTCCAGCCCTCCCGGGCGCGCTCCCTCCCGGTGGCAGCGCGGCGCTGGCGCCGGCCAGGTGTCTTCACGCCTTGTTCCCCCGGGTCTGGACACACCGCCCGCCCCCAGAACCGGGTCAGATCCAACCCCCCGCGCACCCGCCGCGTCCTAACGCCCCCTCCCGGGGAGAGTGGCCGCGGGAGGAGGGTGGGAGGCTCCCCCAGGTGTTTTGGCGGGTTTCCGGACACGTGCGCCTCGCGTCCTCCCCGCGGCCCCGCAGTCAGGGGCAAAGCCCTCCCCCAGCGCCCAGCTCGCGGGGCAGCCGAGCCGCCAGCGACGCCGCTCACCTCCGTCCCCGTAGGTCTCCACGCCGTACCCGTCCTGCAGCCCGTTACTCCAGGTCCCCTCGTAGCGGGCGGGGGTGCACAGGCTCTGCCGGACCCCGTAGCGCCCCTTGAAGCCATGTGACCACTCCCCCCGGTACATCCACTTGCCCTTCGTCTCCACCCCCAGCCCGTGCCGCTTGCCCTGCGCCCAGTAGCCCTGGTAGGTGTTGCCGCTGGGCCAGGTGTAGCCTCCGACCACCTCGAAGCCGTGCGACCAGGAGCCCGAGTACTCGCCCTGGCCCTTGGGCCCCGTGCAGATGCCATGCCCGTGCGCCTTGCCCTCCTCCCAGCCGCCGCAGTAGGTGCCGCCATCGTCGAAGTCGAACCTTCCGCCCGTCATTCGGGGGGCAGCCCCGGCGCGCTCCCCGCGGGGGCACGGACGCGGGCAGAGCTGGGCACGGCAGGGTGTAGCTCGGGGGTGGGGGCCCGGCGGGCGAGCTCACGACAGCGCCCCGGGCAGCTCGTGCCGCCGCTCGGCTCCAGTCCGACGCCGCCCCCGTCCTCCCCTCTTCTTTCGCTGCCGCCACCGCCGCCTTTCTCCTCCAACTCCTCCTCCTCCTCCTTCGCCGCCGCCGCCGCCGCCGCCGCCGCCCGGGGCCAGCGCCGCGCGCGAGAGGACAGCCCGGGCTCCGGAGCGGACCTTCAGCTGCTCCTGCCCGCCCACGTGAGCCGGGCGCCGCCCCGCGCCCGCCCCTCGTCCCCTCCCCGGGCGCCGAGGCCCGGCCCCGCGGCGCTCCCCTCCCTCGCCAGCTCCCCCCCCCCCCCGCCCCCGGCCCTGCCCCCAGCCCGGGAGCCGCGGCTTCCCCGGCGGGCGGGTGGGGGGACGGGGGACCGCCCGGCGCTCCGGTGCCGCGTAGCGGGATGCGGGTGGGCGGCGAGTGTGCCCAGGGGCGCGCGCGAGTGCCCGCCTGCCTGGAGACCGAGGCGCGGGCGTGGAGGGCGGCGGAGGCTCCGAGGTGTGTGTGTGTGTCTGTGTGTGTGTGTGTCTGTGTGTGTGTGTGTGTGTGTGTGTGTGTGTGTGTGTGTGTGTGTGTGTTTGGGGTTTATCACCGTGCTGGAGCGCCTAGAAGTGCGGCCACGTGTGTGTGGAGGGAGAAAACTCTGAGGCGCGTTTGTCTGCATGGGCTTTTCGTAGTTGCCTGTTTTCCGGCATTCCAACTTGGGTACCGTGGCGTTTGTCATGCTCAGCTGTCACCGTGAATTAACATCCCCCGGATAGATGGTTGCATGTGAAAGAAGTCTGTGACAGCCTAGATATAATTGTGCAGAATGTTCTTTTACACCTACCCGTCTTGAAGCACATGTGTTTGCATTTCTTTAATGAAGATACGGGGGGAGGGCAGTGCAGTTTGAAAAAGCACAGAATACATGGGTTCGGTTTTTTGGTTTGTAATAGTAAAGAGGATGTTTTTAATCTGTCTTTGTAGGGATTTAGGTATTCGTGTCCACCTCAGAGCCTGCTCCCTCTGAAGTCTCCTGTGTTCTTCTAACAACCCTAGGAATTCTTCAGCCCGGAGGCTGTGTACTCAACAGGCAGACCGCTCAGTCTGTGTATGTTGTCTGAATTTCTGGAATCTACACCTGGTACCTCTCCACTGGCACCCACAATTTAAGAAAGTGAATAGAAGCTTTCAAGGAGGAACATGGTAAGTAAAACACTGCTCTAAACTTACGAAGTCTGTGACCTACAAAACCGGGGACAGGTGTCAGCTGGTCTGCTTTCCAGCTACAACACTGCTTGGTTGAATTCAGTGTACACAACTCTTTTAAACCTCTATTTCATCATCATCCAAATGGGAATGTCAAGATTTACCTTTCACTTTCTTTCTGTTAAGTAATAACTGAATTTATTGTGGGGGCAGTGTCCAGCCAAACATGAGAGATTTGTTAATAGGTGAGTTGAAACGTCAGCATTGCCTCTGGGTAAAAGCAGACACTAGTTTCAACCTCACCCTTAAAATCCCCATGGGAGACGCCTCTCTGTGGTGCATAGCCAGGGTCTTAGGTTGGCCTTTCAAGGACTCTGCTCTGCACAGTATTTATGTCCCTTAGACTTAGAGGCTTTTGCATGACAGAGTAAGCACCAGAGGCTGCCAAGGGTCCTCTCACTAGGTTCTGATAATCAGATAAAAATATAAGGACAGGTGTCAGGGAAGGCAGCAAGGAAAAAGGAATCTAAACTGCACAGAAAAGGAACTGAAACTGACCTTGACTGGCTCTAGCTCAGGATTGGAGCTGGCCTTTCCTGCTTATCTGGCTGAAATAGTGAAAGAAAAATCTCAGTTTACACAGAACCAAATCACCAAAGAGGATTAGAAACCCTCATCCATGGCGCTGCCTACAGAGTTGCCAGGAATAGTGCTTACCCTAGTGGCCTGAAATAATTACGCACCTTGCTCAGCATCTTGTCCCTGGACTGGGAATTGATTTAGGCCACTGGGAAAACGAGGGCCCAGGATTTCGCAGCTGAACCATAATTCCATTTTTCTGTTACAGGCACACCAGGATCAGGAGCTACTGTAGACATTTCCATCTATTTTGGGGTTCTGTTTGATTTGAGAAACTGTGATTGCTCAGGTCAACATACTTTTTTCCCCTCATTTTTGAACTGGCTCTCTTTGCAGAACAACCTTTGTTTCTTTCCCTTTTTGATTTTTTACCCACTCATGTGTGTTAGGATCTACATACATGAATATTTGAAGTTTAAACTTCTGTTTGCAAGCATGGTAGAACCATTTAATGCTGTGTGTGTGTTTGCATGTGTGCACTCAGTTGTGTCTGACTCTTTGCGACCCCATGGACTGTAGCCCGTCAGGCTCTTCTGTCCATGGGATTTTCCAGGCAAGAATACTGGAGTGGGTTGCCATTTCCTTCTCCAGGGGATCTTCTCCACCCAGGGATCGAACACGTGTCTCTTGCGTGTCTGGCATTGGTAGGCGGATTCTTTGCCACTGTGTCACCTACTCTTCCTAATTAGCTCTCAGGCAGATGTTGGACTTTCTGAAATATACAGCACAGAGTAAGTTTCTGGCTTATATAATAGATGTGAAGTCCATCTATGGTAGATGGACAAAGGGTGGTGGTATGGATACTTCCTGGGAGAATATGGAGATTTGAGGATGACAAAAGATATGACCATTTATCCCTTAATCTCTTCCTCTTGCTATCCCTAATAGATGTCTTCCTTGGAAAGACCCTTCATTAAAAGAAAGACTCCACCACCCGATGTCTGCTATTAAATTTCAACTAATCAGTCCTAACTCAACTCTGCCACTGACTCTCTTCGTGGGTGAAAATTAGTATCTAATTTTTGGTAGCTCACTGAGCAATTTTTGGCAAAGTAACCACTCCAGCCACGCTCCCATTTGCCTGCTGCCGTCCTGGTGGAATGTTTCTCCAGTTTCACTGATGTGTTCATTAATGTCAGTGTTCACGTTCGATGGTGGTGACTGGAGAAGACGGAACAAGAACCAGGAAGAGAAAGAGGTGCTGACAGTGATGGCACCGCTCATAGGAGCAGCAGAATAATGCTGCAGTTTACCAGCTGGGGTTAGTAATGTCCTCATTTTCCCTCTCACTCTGAATCTTTGCCCTGGATAAGGGGGAGTTGAATTTAGCTTTAAGAAGGGATTAGTAAGAAGAGAATGTGAATGTTGGTTTGACAGGTGGGGTGGGGGAGGCCACTAAAGCCCAGGGGCCAATAGCCACGCTAGCTCTTGGTTTTCCTCCATGTTCAAAACCCAGCGCTAGTAGGTTTCCATTCTAAAAAAGTTTATAACAAAAAGTGAGCCATTTGAGTGTGAATGTTACTAACAACATGATGGTGAGGATATTTGACTTAGAATCTTATCTTTTTTTTAAAGCTGAGGCTGTGTTTAAAATTTCATTGGTGATTTCCTTTTATTTACCCATTAGAATTATTGAGAATTTTTAATAAAACTACAAATGACAGAAAGCTGACCTGGAGGTGTATGTTGTCTAAAGTGTGTTTATTGATTCAAAGTGTAAGAGAGCAAATAGAATTAAAATTACTTGATTTATAAGTCACAGTTAGTATTACTACTGTAATATATAGGATGGATAAACAAGTTCCTACTGCATAGCACAGGGACCTATACTCAAGATCCTGTGATAAACCATAATGGAAAAGAATATGAAAAAGAATATATATATATATACATATGTATAATGGAATCTCTTTGCTGTACTGCAGAAATTAACACAGCATTGTTATTTGTAAATCAACTATACTTCAATAAAACAGAGGACTGCATGCATGCTCGGTTGTTGGAAGTTGTGTCTGACTCCTGAGACACAACAGACTGTAGCCCACCAGGCTCCTCTGTCCATGGGATTCTCCATGCAAGAATACTGGAGTGGGTTGCCATGCCCTTCTCAAAATAGAGGATTACTAGCATGTTTATAATAAAGCATTCATGAAAATTTAAGAAATTTTCCCACAGTAAATGCAGAAGTTAAGAAATGTAGCCAGAAACTTTGTAGACAACATGAAGTCAGAAGAAGCAGCAAATGACAAAATTAATGATTTTCAAAACTTTGAAGGAAATTATATTATGCTAGATTAGGTACTAAATTCTTTACATGCATTAATTCATTTAAATCTCATAATAACCCATTGGTTAGTACTAGTATTATTACCATTTTACAGAAGAAAATCTGGAAAAGGGAATGGCTTCCCACTCCAGTATCCTTGCCTGCAGAATCCCATGAAGAGAGGAGCCTGGCAGGCTACAATCCATGGGATTGCAAAGAGTTGGACACGACTGAGCAACTAACACGACGACAGAAGAAAATAAAGTTTAAGGACAGTTTTGTGCCCAGGATCATTCGAGGTAGAAATGGTTGAGCTGGAATTTAAATCAAATCTGTCTGACTCTATTACCAGTCTTTACTGGCGTGTGGGTGAGAGCTTCCAAATGGGGGAGGAGGCAGGTTAGGTGGAGACCGTAAGGGGTGGTAAAGATGGCCTTTTAATTTTTCAGAACAGCTACCTGGATAATAGTGATGCTGCCATCTAGAATTAAAGAAATGGTGGAAGAAGAGTAAATTATAGAGGTTGGGGAGATAGGTTCATAGCGGAACAGATGATCCAGAAATATATCTTAGAGATGTTCAGTAGGCAGTTGTTAATACAGGTCAAGAATGAAAAGTAAATTAGTCAATAAGTAAATATAGTTGTCCTCAGAATCTGTGGAATATTGGTTTCAGAACCATCCCTCTCAATACCAAAATCCACAGTGTTCAAGCCCCATATATAAGATGGCACCGTATTTGTATATAACCTATGCATATCCTCCCATATTCTTTAAATCCTATCTAGATTTACTTATAATCACCAATATAATGCAAATGCTATATAAATAGCTACCAGCATGCAGCAGAGTCAAGCTTTACTTTTTGAAACTTTCTAGAATTTTTTTTCCCCAAATATTTTTGATCTGTGATTGGTGGAATCTGTGTATGTTGAGTTTGATGCAGCATAAGGAGGGCCAACTGTGATCTGTGAGCTCTGCTTCTGAAAGCTGTTTTTCAGTAGCCCCTCCCTTTGAGACTTGTACTATTCATGTTAGTCCACTCTTTAGGAAGCCAGAAACTTGCTCTGTGCTGTGTATTTCAGAAAATATATCTCTAGATCAGTCTCCTTGTTCATCCAGGACCAGTGGCTTATCTGCTCTTCCCCCACCTCCTGTCACTTCCACTGTCTCAGGCTACCTCAACCTGGCCTCACCATCCATTGCCTTTTTCAGCATCATGGCCTTTATCTTAAAGCCCTCATACACAGCCTGGGACTTCCTCTGATTCAGACACAGGTCAGTGCTGAAGACTAGAACTTGACAATCTCACTCGTTGACAACGCTCGCTGGTCCTTCCCATTCTAAACAAGCATGGACTCTTAGCAAAGTCTTCATACCTTTTATGCCCTTCATGTCTTCCTGGCCCTTCCCTATCCTGCCTGAGGAACCCTATTGCATCTTTTCCACTGCATTTTCCTTTCCATAGTGACCTCCTGGTTCATCTGCCTGCCCAGCCCTCAAGCCTGAGTCAGTTTCTCCTCCCTTGCTGATAGGAAGCTTCTTCTGGGGATAATCACAACATATACCAGTTGCTATTGCAAATCATGGGTGGCAAACCTCAGACCAACCCCTCCACACCACATGGCAGATCTCTTCCCAGGAAACTTCTAGAAGCCCGTTACTGTCCTCAAGCCCTTCTCAGCTCCAGTTGTTTCCTACTTGTCTTCTTCCTCCTGGAGAAAAAGTGGTAACCCATGGGAACACCTTCCCTCTCTTAAACCTTCCACTGGTTCTCATTTTCTTCCTTTCACTGCCACTTCATCCCAGAGGCAAAGATGTCCTTTTTCCTCTCCAAGTTTTGGGCCAATTCCTTCTCTTTTGAATATACTTTAATTTCTTTCCTTCCATCCAGGAGAGGTACTCGTATGTCTACCATGTTAAGACAGCCCTTATTTCCTGGTCCCGCTTTCACCTCAAGTCTCCTGTCCTCAAAACTTCACACCTCCTTGAATGAGTAGGTTATGTTCTTCCCCACCTCTCCTCACGCCACTTGATGTGGGTTCTACCCCCACCAGTCTAGGGCAGCTTGTCCAGACATTAGTGAGTCACTCAAGTCATGTCTGACTCTACAACCCCATGGACCGTAACCCACCAGGCTCCTCTGTCTATAAAATTCTCCAGGCAAGAATACTGGAGTTGGTTGCCATTCTCTTCTCCAGGGGATCTTCCTGACCCAGGGATTGAACTCATATATCCTGCATTGCAGGTGAGTTCTTTTCTGTCTGAGCCGTTTAGGGACCTCCCCGTTGACAGCTACAACGGCACCTCTTCCATTCTTCTCCTGCTAGGAGTGGCAGCTGCAAATTTGATACTGGTGAACACTTACCTCCTTGGCTTCTGTAAAACCCACATCTCTTAGCTTATATCTCCTCTTCCACCCTCTCTCCTCCCACTTCAGCTGTCTCATTCCCTGTGTGTTTTTCTTCTGATCCCTTTCTAGTCTCCTTAGGCTATCTTTTGTGTCCAAAACACTAGCTTCATGGTGTCCAAATTTCGCGTAATTACTGGATACTTGTTGGCTTATTTTATACAACTAGGTAATCCTGCCCTAGGGGCTAAGAGTCTAATTTAGAAATAGTCTAATTCTGATACAAAAACATCAGCTGAGCCTTATTTAAGTCTCAAGGGCAGTTCTTCGGTTCTTCCCATGATTTGTCCCTTGTGGTCTCTGCCTGTTTTTCCTAGTGGGCAGAGGTCCACTGGACTTAGACAGCATATGTGTCCAATGATGAGGCTCACAGGGGGTTCAGGAAAGGTCTAACAATGAAAAAGGTAATAACAGATTAAAGAGAGACTTAAAATGCATAGTGGGCTTCCCTGATGGCTTAGATGGTAAAGAATCTGCCTGCAGTGCAGGAGACCTGGGTTCAATCCCTGGGTCTGAAAGATCCCATGAAGAAGGAAATTGAGGGTGATTTAAAGTAATGGAAAGTTTTCCCATACTCTTAGATTGGAAGAATTAATATTGTTAAAATGGCCACACTACCCAAAGCAGTCTACAGATTTAACGTGATCCCTATCAAACTACCCATGATATTTTTCACAGAACCAGAACAAATAATCGTAAATTTTATATGGAATCACAAAAGGCCCAGAATTGTGAAAGCAGTCCTGGGGGGGTGGGGCACGGCGGCAGGGAAGCTGGAGGCACAACCCTCCCAGATTTCAGACAATACCATAAAGCTACAGTAATCAAAGCAGCATGGAATTGGCACAGAAACAGACATCTGGGTCAGTGGAACAGAATACAGAGCCCAGAAATAAACCCAGACACCTAGGGTCAATTAATCTTTGACAAAGGAAGCAAGACTATATAGTGGAGAAAAGACAATCTCTTCAGCAAGTGGTGTTGGAAAAACGAGACAGTCACATGTAAATCAGTGAAGTTGGAACACTTCCTCACACTGTATGCAAAAATAAACTCAAAATGGCTTAAAGGCTTAAATATAAAAGGATACCATAAAACATTTAGAAGAGAACATAGGCAAAACATTCTCTGATGTAGCAATGTTTTCTTAGGTCAGTCTCCCATAGCAATAGAAATAAAAGCAAAAACAAACAATTGGGACTGAATCAAACTTGAAAGCATTTTCACACAAAGGAAACCATAAACAAAATGAAAAGACAACCTATGGACTAGGAGAAAAATATTTGCAAATGATGCAATCGACAAGGGCTTACTTTCCAAAATATACAAATAGTTCATACAACTCAATAACAGAAACCCAAACAGCCCAATCAAAATGGTCAGATGATCTAATTAGACATTTCTTCAAGGAAGACATACAGATGACTATTAGGCACATGAAAAGATGCCCACATCACTAATTATTAGAGAAATGTAAATCAAAACCACAATGAGGTATCACCTTACAGTAGTCAGAATGGCCATCATTAAAAAGTCCACAAACAATAAAAATGCTGGAGAGGGTGTGGAGAAAAGCCCTTGTACACTGCTGGTGGGAATGTAAATTGGTGCAGTCACTATGGAGAAAGGAATGGAGTTTCTTTAGAAAACTAAAAATAGAGTTACTGTATGATCCACCAGTCCCACTCCTAGTATGTATCTGGACAAAACCCTAATTTGAAAAGATACAGGTACCTCAATGTTCATAGCAGCACTTTTTACAATAGCCAAGACATGGAAGCAACCTAAATGTCCATTGACAGATGAATGGATAAATATGTGTTACATATATACAATGGAATAATACTCAGCCATAAAAAAGAATGAAATAATGCCATTTGCAGCAGCATGGATGGACCTAGCGATTATCATACTAAATGAAGTAAATCAGACATAAAAGGGCAAATATATCATTTGCATGTGGAATCTAAAATATGATACTAATGAACTTATGTACAAAATAGAAATCAGGCTTACAGACATAGAAAACAAACCTCCCAAAGGAGGAGGGGTAAATTAGGAGTCTGGGATTGGCAGGTACAAACTGCTATACATAAAATAGATAAACAACAGGGTCCTACCATAAAGCACAGGGAACTATATTCAATATCTGAAAATAACCTATAATGAAAAAGAATATGAGAATGTATATATGTATAACTGAATAACTGCTGTACACCAGAATCTAACACAGCATTATACATCAACTATACCGCAATTTAAAAAATTGTTTAAAAAAAGAAGGGAGGTGAACAATGTTGCTGAAAGCACAACTAAGGAGTAAGTAGTTGCCACGTGACTGATCGTTAAAGGAGAGAAAAAAACAAAATCCATTATTAGACAGGAAAGAGATGTATAATATAATTAGGGAATGAATGGTTCCAAGAGATCTGAGATGGGATTTGAAACAATGGCTGTTAACAGAAGAGGCAGCCCTCTGACTGAGCGCCACTGGGGAAGGCCGCATCCTTGCCAAGTGCTGCAGTCCCAGCCCACATACCACCTCGGCACGCACACCTCAGAGACCTGGTGGATTCTTTAGATACTGCCTGCATTCTAGATAAAACTTCAATTCCTCTTTCTTGCTTTAAACACACTCTAGAATGTTTGTCATCACTTGCATCTCACTTATCACTTTCACATGGCAAGCACTTTTTAAAGCTTACTCAGAAGGAGGAACGCTTCCGGGGCGGGGGGTGCCTTGGGGGTGCACAGCTCAGATCTCCCTCCCAGAGAACCTGTAGCCCAGAGGGAACTTGGCAGACAGCCTCCAGCTGCTGCAAGTTCAGATCTGCTGTGGTGTTCACACCAAGTCCATGCTCTGCCCGGGACAACCCCTTCAATGTAAAGGCAGGGCTTCCCTGGTGGCTCAGTGGTGAAGAATCCGCCTGCCAAGGTGGGAGACACCGGTTCCATCCCTGATCTGGGAAGATCCCACGTGCTGCAGAGCAATTAAGCCCATGCGCCACAACTACTGAACCTGTGTTCTAAAGCCCGGGAACTGCGACTGCTGAATCCATGTGCCGCCTACTGAGCCCGTGCTCTTAGACCCCGAGCTCTGCAACAAGAGAAGCCGCCACAGTGAAAAGCTGTCTACTGCAGCTGGGGAGTAGTCCCCATTCTCTGCAACTAGAAGAAAGCTTACACAACAACAATGACCCAGCACAGCCAAAAGTAAATAAACACATATTAAAAAAGTAAAAGGCAAAATCAGATCTCATAAACTCTGATATATAACTCCCCCCTGACCCCAGCCCACCCCCCAGAAAAAGACAGAGAGGAAAAAAATAAAGCAGAGCACCTTGTAGGCCTCCTGGGTTCTGGGAGCAATACCACACTTAGAAACAGCTCCAGTCTACATGCTGAATGACATGGAATGAAGGCTGCCAGTTTCGAGAGGGCTCAGAGAAGGAAAGCATTTTACAGGAGGCCGGGGTTGTGGTACTAGCAGCCCTGCCTCTTGGGCCATATCATCAGGCAGATCCTTTGGTGCTAGTGTTTGGTGTAGGTGGTGAGAAAAGATGCAATGTGAAGATTGTGGCAAGGCGCAGTGGAGACATCACAATGCAGGTCTATGGAGCTCAGATGCAAGGTCATAGAATCTGCAGAAGAGAATTATAGAATTTTTGAGGAAGTTACTTGACTTTAGCAAAATTTTTAAAAAAAAGGAAAAAAAAAAAAAAAAGAAGGAATGCTTGACTGTGGGATAGAAAGTGACTATTACTTTAGAATTTCCCACTGTGAGCTGGGTCCTGTTGAACCTGCCAAGACAAAGTTGGATGAAACCATAGCACACATAAAGGGTAATGGTGACCTGCAGAAAAATACCTGAACAATATGAAGATGGACAAATCCAGTTGCCATCTGTTGTAAGATGAACATGGTATATCCAGGATCAAGATGAGCAGAACCAGAGGACACAAGAAAGCTGCAGGAACAGGTTGCCCAGAGCCCCATGTGCCCTAAGATTTCACTAAATCCCTTACCCACCATCACCTATGGGAAGACTGGGGTTCCATTCGACCAGTTGAAGGAGGAAGAGAAGCCACACTTGGTTTATCGATGGACAGGCTATTATGTGAATGAAGCTGAAAATGAATGAAGGCTGCATTATAACTCCACTCAAGAGGGGTCTTGAAAATATTCAGAGAGGGAAAATCTTTGCAAGGGACAGAGCCGTGAGTGCTGAACTTGGTCATCTATTTTATAGGAAAGGAAAAGTGGCCTGAGGTGGGGACACATGTAGATTTCTGAGCAATGGCCAACAACCTGGCCATCTGTTCAGAGGTCTGGAAGGGAGAGGACTGGAAGGTGGTAGAGCAGACATGGGGATGAACATGTGGGAATGGGCACTGAGTGTGAAGAGTTTTGTGCTACATGTCAATGGCCTTCAGGAAAGGGACACTGAAAACCCAGGACTCTACTTAGACTTTCTCCAGCCAATACCTTATCTCAGTGACTGCTTGAGCTGGGCCATTCTTTCTCAACACAGGCCTCCTCTGCCAGGCTTATATTTTCTGTGCTCCCCACTGACCTGGCTGAAATGTTCCCCACTGACATTGACCTGGCTAGGCTACACAGCAGTTTGAGTTCCCCTTACTGAATCATGCTTTCTTCCCTCTTTCCTTTCATAGGTTTCAGACCTGTGTTGTGACCCAAAGACTCTGCCTACCTACTCCTCATTCCTTTGGTCTTATTCCTCATGTATGTTCACCCTAGTATATCTCTTGTATGTCTAATTCCATCCTGACATCTGCTTGTTGGAGGCTCTAAACTGATACACCCAGTGATCTTTCAAAAATAAGCACATACATAAACATGTTTACATTTACAGGTGGGCCATGGTCAAAGAGAGATGAAAGTGTGCTGTATTATTTGAAAAGGTACATGCACCCCTATGTTCATAGCAGTACTATTCACAAGAGCCAAAATATTAAACAACCTAAATGTCCATCAACAGATGCATTCATAAAGAAGATGTGGTACATATACACAATGGAATACTACTCAGTCATAAAAAGAATGAAATAATGTCATTTGCACCAACGTAGATACAACCAGAGATTATCATACTAAGTGAAATAAGTCAGAGAAAGCCTGATACCATATGACATCATGTATATGCGGAATCTAAAATATGTCTACCAAACAGAAACAGACTCATAGAGATAGCGAACAGACTTGTGGCTGTCAAGGAAAAGATGGTGTAGGGGAGAGGATGGGCTGGGTGTTTGGGATTGGTAGGAGCAAACTCTTAACAACAAGGTCCTAATGTATAGCATAGGGAAATATATTCAATATCCTGAGATAAACCATAATGGAAAAGAATATGAAAAAATAATGTATAGGTTTGTATAACTGACTCATTTTGTAGTTTAGCAGAGATTGGCACAACATTGTAAATCAACTATACTTCACTAAAAAAAAAAAATAAAGTCTGCTTTAGAACTTAACAAAATTGAATTGAAAATCAGATTTTTATGGTTCTTAAAAAAGAATGAAGAAGCTCTCTGTGTATTGATATGGAAAAATCCCCAAGATCTATTAAGTGGGTAAAAGCAATATACAGAATAGTGTATGTAACCTGTTGAATTTCTCGGCACTTCAGTTCAGTTCAGTCACTCAGTCGTGTCTGATTCTTTGCGACCCCATGAATCGCAGCACGCCAGGCCTTCCTGTCCATCACCAACTCCCAGAGTTTACTCAAACTCATGTCCATCGAATCAGTGATGCCATCCAGCCATCTCATCCTCTGTCGTCCCCTTCTCCTCCTGCCCCCAATCCCTCCCAGCATCAGGGTCTTTTCCAATGAGTCAACTCTTTGCATGAGATGGCCAAAGTATTGGAGTTTCAGCTTCAGCATCAATCCTTCCAGTGAACACCCAGGACTGATCTCCTTTAGGATGGACTGGTTGGATCTCCTTGCAGTCCAATGGACTCTCAAGAGTCTTCTCCAACACCACAGTTCAAAAGCATCAATTTTTCGACACTCAGCTTTCTTCATAGTCCAACTCTCACATCCATACATGACCACTGGAAAAACCATAGCCTTGACTAGACGGACCTTTGTTGGCAAAGTGATGTCTTTGCTTTTTAAAATGCTATCTAGATTGGTCATAACTTTCCTTCCAAAGAGTAAGTGTCTTTTAATTTCATGGCTGCAGTCACCATCTGCAGTGATTTTGGAGCCCCCAAAAAATAAAGTCTGACACTGTTTCCACTGTTTCCCCATCTATTTCCCATGAAGTGATGGGACCAGATGCCATGATCTTAGTTTTCTGAATGTTGAGCTTTAAGCCAACTTTTTCACTCTCCTGTTTCACTTTCATCAAGAGGCGTTTTAGTTCCTCTTCACTTTCTGCCATAAGGGTGGTGTCATCTGCATATCTGAGGTTATTGATATTTCTCCCGGCAATCTTGATTCCAGCTTGTGCTTCTTCCAGACCAGCATTTTCTCATGATGTACTCTGCATATAAGTTAAATAAGCAGAGTGACAATATACAGCCTTGACGTACTCCTTTTCCTATTTGGAACCAGTCTGTTGGTCCATGTCCAGTTCTAACTGTTGCTTCCTGACCTGCATTCAGGTTTCTCAAGAGGCAGGTCAGGTGGTCTGGTATTCCCATCTCTTTCAGAATTCTCCACAGTTTATTGTGATCCACACAGTCAAAGGCCTTGGCATAGTCAATAAAGCAGAAATAGATGTTTTTCTGGAACTCTCTTGCTTTTTCAATGATCCGGCGGATGTTGGCAATTTGATCTCTGGTTCCTCTGCCTTTTCTAAAACCAGCTTGAACATCTGGAAGTTCACGGTTCACGTATTGCTGAAGCCTGGCTTGGAGAATTTTGAGCATTACTTTACTAGCGTGTGAGATGAGTGCAATTGTGCAGTAGTTTGAGCTTTCTTTGGCATTGCCTTTCTTTGGGATTGGAATGAAAACTGACCTTTTCCAGTCCTGTGGCCACTGCTGAGTTTTCCAAATTTGCTGGCATACTGAGTGCAGCACTTTCACAGCATCATCTTTCAGGATTTGAAATAGCTCAACTGGAATTCCATCACCTCCTCTAGCTTTGTTCATAGTAATGCTTTCTAAGGCCCACCTGACTTCACATTCCAGGATGTCTGGCTCTAGGTGTGATCACACCATCGTGATTATCTGGGTCATGAAGATCTTTTTTGTACAGTCCTTCTGTGTATTCTTGCCACCTCTTCTTAATATCTTCTGCTTCTGTTAGGTCCATACCATTTCTGTCCTTTATGGAACCCATCTTTGCATGAACTCTTCCCTTCTGCACTTGTATCTATGTAAAAACCTGTAGGGGAGGATGGGCTGGGGGAGAACCCTCTAAAGATACAAATTAAGGGGATGGGAATGGCCATGCTCATTAAAGAACATTTTCATTTGTTTTTATCTTGCACCTTGAAATTGTGCTACCTATTAATAACTACATTGAAATGTCAATTTTCAACATTTTTGCATGTTACTATTTTAAAAGTCAATCCTTTATATGTTATTGAACATAACTTCCCTTTGTCATATGAAATAGTAACGTATTTACAGCAGTGAGTGGACCTGATAAACCTAGAAAGAAGAAAGAAAGATAGTGCTAAGTCATGTCTGGCTCTTGGGATCCCATGAGCTAAAGCCTGCCAGGCTCCTCTACCCATGGGATTCTCCAGGCAAGAATACTGGAGTGGGTTGCCATTTCCTTCTCCAGGGGAACTTCCTGACCCAGGAATTGAACCCAGGTGTCCCGCATTGCGGGCTTATGCTTTACCAACTGAGCTACATGGGCACCTAATAAACTTAAGGACTCTCTAAAACTTAGTCTCCCATATGGTAAAAGACTGCATGATCCAGATGGCTGGAGCAATTTCTGACTCACCAACTGATGGAATAATTCATAGCTTCTCTGTATGAGTGTGACAGAATGGACATTTAGAGACTTCCAACTGTATACTGAAAACTAAGATCATGTCTTAGGCATGTCTAAGGCAGTCCCATCACTTCATGGCAAATAGATGGGGAAACAAGGGAAACCATGAGAGCTTTTATTTTGGGGGGCTTCAAAATGACTGCGGATGGTGACTGCAGCCATGAAATTAAAAGACTCTTGCTCCTTGGAAGGAAAGCTATGACTACCCTAGAAAGCATATTAAAAAGCAGAGACATTACTTTGCTAACAAACATCCATCTAGTCAAAGCTATGGTTTTTCCAGTAGTCATGTATGGATGTGAGAGTTGGACTATAAAGAAAGCTGAGCACTAAAGAATTGATGCTTTTGAACTGTGGTGTTGGAGGAGACTCTTGAGAGTCCCTTGGACTGCAAGGAGATCCAACCAGTCCATCCTAAAGGAAATCACTTCTGAATATTCATTGGAAGGACTGATGGTGAAGCTGAAGCTCCGATACTTTGGCCACCTGATGTGAAGAACTAACTCATTTGAAAAGGCCTTGATACTGGGAAAGATTGAAGGCAGGAGGAGAAGGGAATGACAGAAGATGAGATGGTTGGATGGCATCACCGCCTCGATGGACATGAGTTTGAATAAGCTCCGGGAGTTGGTGATGTACAGGGAAACCTGGTGTGCTGTAGTCTATGGGGTCACAAAGAGTTGGACACAACTGAATGACTGAACTGAACTGTATGCTGTTGTATCAGTCCCGGCATGGTTGCTGAGCTAAATGTGTTGCTACTTCTGTAAAGAAGTATGCACCTCCATTTCCTTCCTGAATGTTACAGCCCACGCTAAATTATGCCTCATTTCCACCTCCGATCCATACTAAATATTCCTTCATTACAGATACTTCATTAAAGTGCAGGTAAGAGTTCCTTGGCGAGCATTTTCATTGCTTGTCCAGGCTCCACTCTTCCCTGGCAAAAATCTCTTGAAGAGGCTCAGTCACATACATTCTGAGAGCTTCCCCTACATCCTAATGTATTTCTGATGAAGAATCATGTCTGTAGGACAATTTTCCAAACTCCCCTGATGTCAGTCATCAGGGGGCACTTGTTAAATAAACACATGCCCAGGTCTCTCCCTTGGTGAATTCTGCTTCAGTGGGTTTGAGCTGGAATCTGTGATTTTAGTGAATACTCTAAGTCTTCAGGGAAACATTACTGTAGGGTCATGTAGCCTCATGTAGGCTACCTTAGATTCCATAAACTGATAAAACAAATTCAAAGTTTCCTGATACTAGTGATCCTAATATTAGTTTCTCATATGAATTCTTCCTCAAAGTGCTTTGATAATTGTAAACAATATCCTCCACATTGTTTAAAAGGCAAAATTTAAAAGTCCTATGTAAGTGAATGCTTGCTAAGGGTAAATGTACAATAGACAGTGAATCATTATCAGTAAAAGAAGTCATTAATTAGGTGACCTTGAAACCCAGAACTTAACAAAAATCTGATAATTCTAAACCAAAGCAGTTGGTGGACTTGCGGTCTCCATTCCTTTCCCAGTGACTTTAGAGTATAATCCTGTATTGGTCATATCATTTGTAATTATTTTCTTCTATAGGTTGTCTTTTTGTTTTAGCAATGATTTTCTTTGCTGTGCAGAAGCTTTTTAGGCTTTTTAGCTTTTATTAGGCCCCATTTGTTTATTTTTGCTTTTATTTACTTTAGCAGACAGGTCCAAAGAATTACTGCTGAGATTTATGTCAAAGAATGTTCTGCCTGTGTTTTCCTCAAGGAATTTTATAGTGTCTCCTCTTACATTTAAGTCTTTAATCCTTTTTGAGTTTATTTTTGTATGTGGTATTAATGTTCTCATTTCATTCATTTATATGTATCTGTTCCAGTTTTCCCAACATCATTTGGTGAAGAGATTTTTTTTCTTCGTTGTATATTCCTGCCTCTTTTGCCATAGAATAACGGACTATCGGTGTGTGGGTTTATTTCTGGGCTGTCTGTTCTGTTGCACTGATCTATGTGTCTGGGTTTGTGCCGGTCCCATGCTGTTTTGATTACTGTGTCTTTGTCGTATGGTCTGAAGTCAGGGAACATGATGCCTACAGCTCTGTTCTTTTTTCTCAAGATTACTTTGGCAATTGGACATCTTCTGTGGTTCCATGTACATTTTAGGATTAGTTACAATAAAGTGACATGTTAGCTGAGCTCTGAAGGATGAGGAGGAGATGGCCTGGAAATTAAGTCGGAGATCAGCTGGAGAAGAGGAAACAACTCTGGGGTAGAAAGATCTTGGCGCACTGAAGTAACTGGAAACAGGACAGTGTGTTTGGACTCATTGAGCAAGGGAGAGGATCGTGGTAAGAGATGGTAGAGAGGGCGGCAGCCACCAGGGCCTTGTGATCTAAGAGCTTAGTAAGAAAGGATGACTGTCTAGCCACTTCCCCCATAGCTCAGGGTGGGGCAGAGAAAGGAAATGAGGAAGAAGGGTAGTATTGGAAAGAAAATATGAAAAGGGTATTAAAACCAGCCCCTCATTACTGATTCCCTGAAGCAAGATGTGACCCACCCCCGCCACCACTGCTGCTACAGAACAGTGTTTTTCAAACTTGAGAAATGCATCAATAATTTTTGAAGACAAGCAAAAATTTATCCAGACCTCTTGCCCATGCTGGTTTCAATAATTTTATAGGTATTTATACATTCATTATATACATGTACTTAAATATATAAACCATCAGATAAGGTATACCTCTGTGTGCTTATAATTTATTTACAACATAAAACCAACATAAATTAAGAACAAGTAATTTTGAAATTAGCAACCTGAATTTTATGCGACAGATGATGTTTTGATGAAAAAGATTACTGCTTGCATTAAAAAAAATTTTTTTTTATAGCATTGTCCAAGGAGTCATAGTTTCTCCTGATTCAATAAAGGCATCCTGCCAGATGCTGTTGAGGACTCGTCTATAGGATTTCTTAGGAAGTCTTTCTTTGTACAGAGTACTGGCACACCATTTGGCTATTACTTGATGGATATACATCATTTACATATGAGGTCTGTCTCTCTACTCAGAAACAATTAAAGTAGAAAGAGTCAATGGCAATGTCTGCCTGAGCATAAACACAAGCTTAACCGCCAAAACCAAGTGATTGTCCAAAGAGATGAAAAATCTAGAGAAAATTACCAGACCCCTTAGGATACATGAGTGAACTCCCATAGGAGTTGGAAAACAGTTTCAAATATGAGAGCCAATTATTCCCAGAGACTTCCTAGAGGAGGGGGAAAAAAGGACACTATTCATCCTCACATTGAGCCATGGAGACAGAATAAATTGTTCCTTCCAACATTCTAAAAAGGGATCAGTGGAATCCAAGGTTTGGTAGGGTCAAGAGGGATCATTAAGATTTGAGTGTAAGGAGAGACCAACCTGGGTGCGGTCACAAGTCCCCATGGTTCCCGCTATGGTACTCAGGACAGACAAGATTAGAAAGAGGCGTCTGAGATGTCTCTGCCTCCTGGCCAGTTGGCTGAAAAAGGCTTAGAGCATTAGCCTCCCAAGTCAGGTGCACAAACCTAGCCAATGGGGTGTGGGAAGAAATTATTAAGAGCCCTGGGAGACCTAAGCCCCAATCTCTGAGCCTCTCTTTACCAAAATCTGTGTAAAATAAATCAGGTTTTTCTGTTGGAACTAGAAAAAGCAATCTAGGCTTCACGAAATGAAAATATCCCTATGTTTAGGAAGGCAGACTTGGCTGAGATGCATCATTCTGGTTCTCATGGTTCATCACTGGGTTTCTGGATCTAGTGTGCAAGTGGAAGAAAGGTTTCCTTGCCAAGCTGGTTCTTAGAACTTGAAACAACAGCTTCCACTTTGGCAACGCTGTTGTAGCACTAGAGCCCTTTGTGTGGAAGACAGGGAGGGGTGCAGCGTGTCAAAGAAAACACTGATGTGTTACTGTCACATTGGAATCTGGGGATAGTTAAGACTGGGTTTTTTTTTGTTTGTTTGTTTGTTTATTTTTATAGAAGTGTGTAAAAATATTCAAAGTTGAAAAATTGCATTTGAAGTTATGATCATTTCATGTATTCATATTACCAAAACAATTGTACTGAAAGTGATTTCTTTCTGTGTTATAAAGTTTTAATTTCACATAAGTCAGTTACTCAAAGTAATTTTTAACCCTTAAAAAAAAAAGGTGGGGTGCTCAGTTGCTTTAGTTGTGCCTGACTCTTTGCAACCCTATAGACTGTAGCCTGCCAGGCTCCTCTGTCTATGGGATTCTCCAGGCAAGAGTACTGGAGTGGTTGTCATGCCCTCCTCCAGGAGATCTTCCCAACCCAGGGATCCAACCCACGTCTCCTGCATTGCAGGCAGATTTTTTACCCACTGAGCCACCTGGGAAGCCCCCCAAAAGGTGGAAATGTATACAGTTATTAACAATGCCATGGTAGTATTTCCTTTCTCCTAAGGAAAAGTAAATTTCTTATCAGAATATCTGGTTGGACTTGTAATTTAAATTAGATGGACAAAAAAAAAAAAAAAAAAGAGTAGCTCCCAAAGAAATTTGAGTAGGGGCTCTGTAAAGCTGAGAGCTCTCAACAGTTTGTGTAGTTTACCAAATGCAAAGAGCAGCCAATAAAAGAAATGTGCATTTTCTGATAAGGTAGAAAATCTGGTAGTGTATCACTGTAAGTTGATTAGGTTAATATATATGAAATGTCAACCAAAGTTTTACTGTTTCAGGGTGTTAAAGTCTTTCACCTATCAATAATATCCATTGCTTCAGAGAGAGGGGTGGGCACGGTATGAAGAACTAAACTTGAAACTCAGCTTGAAATCAAATTTTAACTTAAGAAAAAGATGCCAAGCCTAATATGGGTACTATTCAGGCTTTGCTGAGAAAAAGAAGTCATTTGTGGGGTTCCCCAAAGTTATCCACTGGGGGCTTGAACACAAGGTATTTACTGTGAAACGTGGATTAGAGAGGATGTAGGCTATGATATCACCCCCTAGTGGCTCAGACGATAAAGAATCTGCCTGCAGTTTAGGAGACCCAGGTTCGATCCCTGGGTTGGGAAGATCTCCTGCAGAAGGAAATAGCAACCCACTCCAGTATTCTTGCCTGGAGAAGTCCATGGACAGAGGAGCTTGGCAGGCTACAGTTCATGGGGTCGCAAAGAGTTGGACATGACTAACACTTTCACTTTCAGGCCATGATATCAGAGCAGTTTGGAGAAGTCTGGGAGAGGATGAATGGGAGTGAAAATTCTAAGACATATCCCCAGGTATACAGAGACTCAGAGGCAGAAGGTTTGCATATTCTACTTCTCTCCTGGATGTCTGGGGAGAGGGGTGGCAGCACCTCATCAGAGAGTTGGAAGAAACTCTGGACAGGCATGTTAGGACAGAGGCATGTTAGCCTTCAGTGGACACTGATGTGGACCAGGTACTTTTTCCTCAGCTGCTGTGAATCCTGGCAGCTGAAGCCTCACATCTGGCTGGTATTGTTGTTTAGTTGCTAAACTGTGTCTGCTCTTTTGTGACCCCATGAACTATAGCCCACCAGGCTCCTCTGTCCCTGGGATTTCCAAGGCAAGAGTACTGAAGTGGGTTGCCATTTCCTTCTCCAGGGGATCTTCCCGACCCAAGGTTCAAACCCACATCTCCTGCACTGGCAGGCATATTTACTACCACTGAGCCACCAGGGAAGCCCTCTCCACTCACTGCCCTTAGCCGAAGAAGGCCCCTTAGCTCAAGGTCAGGTGAGCTCACTGAGCAGCACATATCCAATGACTAGTCCACCGTGGGCATGTAAAGTTCTAGACCCCATGTCTCAATTGGAACAACTATTAGAGTCCCTCCCAGCTCAGAGATGCCAGCAAAATCAGTTTCTTTCCAAGTCCCTGGCAATCCTCACTTCTCTTTCTGCTCAACCCAGCTTCCCGCACTCTCTTACGTGTTGTTCTGGAGAACATTTGCCAATAAATCTTTTCTAGGCGAATCCCAAAGTCTGTTTCCTGGAGAACCTTAACTACAACAGGTCTCCTAGGTCTCTCTAGCTCTGCTGCTTGGGGGTTGAAATATGGAGGAAGCCACAGATGAGTTCCCCTGACTCAGTGCTGGTGAGAATTACGAGCAAGTGGATTGCTCATGGATTTCCTTCGTATGGTGAGAGTTAAGGTTTTAGGTGGATGTCACAAAGACAGGGACTGGATGGAAGATATGGTTGAATGTCAGAGGATCAGTTAGAGGCCAGACAGAGTCAGCATTGTGGGGGAGGGCTGGGGTGGCCACACATTGCCGGTGCCTGACCATGCTGGAAGGACTGGCCAGTTACGAACCCTTCAGCACATGCAGCAAGGCCAGAGGTCAAGTCTCAAAGATCCAGCTGCACAAGACACCTTGTGAGAGACCAGTGAGGACCAGGGGATAGTTTTCAAACCAGATGCCCTTCTCTTGAGGTCAAGCGAACTGTACACCAACAGAAAATGAGAGCCATTCCCCACCCTCCCTACCACCACCAGAGAGAGGGGGAAGAGTGACTGGATATTTCTCCAGAGATCTGTATTCTATGAGAAGGACTGAGTTACACCAAAAGGGACAAAATTAAGAGTATTTTCCACTATCAGTGGTAATGAGTCTTCAGAACTGTTAAGTGGTCCTAGAGAAATAAAGCAGTTCCATTTTTACATAGCTGAGGTGTGATGGTCCAGAAATATGCAACTAGAAAGAGGGAAGAAAGACCAAAATCATATTAGGGCAAAAAAGCCATAATTGTGATATGTGTATGTATATAAGTGAAAGTGAAAGTGTTAGTCGCTCAGTTGTCTGACTGCAATCCCATAGACTGGCAGCCCGCCAGGCTTCTCTGTCCATGGAATTCTCCATAGATACACGTGTGTCTGTGTGTATGTGTGTGTTCATCGCTTAGATCTGTGTCTGACCCTTTGTGACCCCATGGACTGTAGCCAGTCAAGCTCCTCTGTCCATGGAGTTCTCCAAAAAAGAATACTGGAGTGGGTTGCCATTCCCTTCTCCAGGGGATCTTCCTGACCCAGTGATGGAACCCAGGTCTCCTGCACTGCAGGCAGATTCTCTACCATCTGAGCTACAGGGAATGTACCTGTCACTTTGTTAAGAAGAAGAACCAGGCCTTGTGAGGGCTTTTACTGAAATACTCCTATAGTTTATGGACATTTCAGGTGAAAATTAGCTGAGCTGCCAGCTGAGAGTGCACTTTAGATACTACCCTGGCTATTGGAAAGGCATTTCGCAGGGAAACAGCCAGAAACCTCCCAATCTGGAGCACAATTGCATACTGTGATTTTGAGAGTGAACAGACAGTTTGAAGACCAGCTACAGTTGAGCCAAAGGAAATGTGCTAGAGAGAGGTTAAATTTCCCTGCAGGTAAATGACAGCACAGCTCCTGTCCTCAGGCTTTTAGTTTTTCTGTGTTTACATATGTATTTTTCTCCTATTTAATTCTCACCACAGCTCTGGAAGGCGATTACTGCTATCATCCTAATTTTACAGAGGAAGTGGAGGCTTAACGAGGTCCCACAGCAGCTAGCCAGGGCTCAAACCCAGGCAGCTGGCTCCAGGACCCATGCACCTACCTCGGCAACCCACTGCCTCCCCTAGAATGTTCTGCTGCCTTGTATGTGACAGAGTGGAATTGCAGCAGAGCACATGAATCCAAAGAGTCATTTTAGCAAAGCCAGCGATAGAACTGTTGCCAAGGGCAGACGATGGATCAGCCAGGTGAGCCCAAACACAGAGTGATCACGAGTTACAGTGGAAGATTTGACCCATCGGTAATGAATAGGGGTCAGTGGTAAAGACAGACTCCCTCTCATTTGGTGCAGCGTGTAACACATGCGGTAATTAGTTATTTATGTACCTAAGTTCTTCATTTAGAAAGTCTGTATATAGTTACTTTCTAGGAGCCCTGTCACCTGTGCCCTGCACCATTGTATCCTTAATAGGAGTTCTGTGGCTTGTCAATTAGTCCCTTTCGCGTCACAAAAGAGGAGTGGCTTAGTAAGGAAGAGTCTGAGGCAAGCAGAAAGCTTCAAGTGTTCTGGTAACATGTGGACACTCCTAAGACTCAACAGTGGAAAATTCAACATTTGCCAAATTTCCAAGCCATGTTTATCAGCCAGATCATCTCCCCACCACCTTTATTCATGTTTTCTTTCTTTAGCAAAGTTACCATCAGTAGCAGCTTATGGTAACAATGGGATACTAGTAGTACACGTTTAAAATACAGAACCGCAGAATTTATAACTTTTCATGCCATAAAGCAAATAGGTTCAGGAATACTTCAGAACTTCTCGTTTTAACTTTCCTCCTGATAGAATCTATTTGTATCCCTGGTTTTAGCCTCGCAGACTTGGAGGGAGTGGTGAAAGATGAACGGGCTCAGCCACAAGGGGAGAAGAACGTCACCCAGCCCCTAGAATAGCAACAGCAATAAATATGGTCATGTCGCTCTTCTGCTGAGGCCGAAACGACAGACGGGATCACATTTGCGGCACCCAGCGCCTGCTGGCTCTGTGGAGCTGGCTGAGGGCTTTGGAGGAAACATGCACAGAAGTTGATGCTGACCGAGCGGCTTGATTTTGGAGCTGTGACTTAGCATACAAAGAAAAGGGGTGGGTGGTGGGGGTGTACAGAGCCCACCGCAGAGCTAGGGGGACTCAGCACCCTTCTGGTCATAGGTTCGTTCTAAATCGGCTTTCCGGACAGCTGGCTCAGGGCTCTGGAGAACTGAGCCCAGACCTTCCCCGCATGTCTGCCTGAGAGCTCGCTGTTATCTGCAGCTGCCGTGGCCGTCAAGGCACATGCGTAACGAGGAAGGTGAATAAGAGGGCTCTCGTTGGTCATCAGTTATTTAAAGTGCGCCCA
This sequence comes from Dama dama, assembly GCF_033118175.1. Taxonomy (NCBI): domain Eukaryota; kingdom Metazoa; phylum Chordata; class Mammalia; order Artiodactyla; family Cervidae; genus Dama; species Dama dama. Next base: position 37,315,106 of record NC_083701.1, read on the forward strand.
TCGGATTTCAGCCACTTCATTGTACAGAATCAGCACCTTTGCCCCAGCAGGTCTTGGAGGAAGCAGCATATCCTTGCCTTCAAACCTCCCTGGTCTCTCTTTGCAGTCTGGGCACTGGGTTCTCACCATTTTTGCAACTCTGAGTGCTACATCTTACCATGTCCCTTTTCATGTATATTTGTTTCATATAATATATGGCCATGTCTCTGGGTGGTTGTGGTTTTGCCATCTTTACATTCTTTGGCCACGTGGATTTGGTCAAATTGGGCTTTTCCATTTTCGTAACTTGCATACAGCAATAGTTTTTTTTAGGCTGAAAACAGTTTAAGCTAATATATGGTCCTGACTTTTTTCCATGTGTTTTAAAAACTAAAGCATCACCTGAATTTGATGAGTTTTCCTTTTTCTGTTAAACTTTCTTGCTCTAAAAGGATTTCATTTCTTATATAAAGCCCAGCTCCTTCTCTCTGGATCTTTCATTTGGTCTCTCCAACCAGTCCCGAATGTCATGCAATAAGTCCCTGGAAACAGGTTCACGGTGTCACCTGTCTCCCTCATGTAGCTTTTTTTTCTAATGTTTAATTTTAATTTATTTATTTGACTATTCCAGGTCTTAGCTGTGGCATGCAGGATCTTCAGTTGCGGCCTGCGAACTCTTAGTTGCAGCATGTGGGGTCTAGTTCCGTGCATGCTCAGTCGCTCAGTTATGTCTCTCTCTTTTCAAGTCCATGGACTGTAGCCCGCCAGGCTCCTCTGTCCATGGGATTTTTCCAGGCCAGAATACTGGAGTGGCTTGCCATTTCCTCCTCCAGGGGATCTTCCCAACCCAGGGACTGAACCTGAGTCTCATGCGTTTACTGCATGGGCAGGCGGATTCTTTACCACTGAGCCATCACACCTGGGCCCCCAGCACAGCATTGGGAGCACAGAGTCTTAACCACTGGACCACCAGGGAAGTCCCTCCTCATGTAACTTCATAAACACAGATTCGGTTCCATGCTTTCATCTGTTTCAGTTACTCTACGTGCTTAGGATTTAAATGAATCTTTCTCCATGGATCACAATATTGCTTTTATTCAGAAAATACAGTATGTAAAAAATGAAAGGAAATGTTGCTTTAGACTTTGGTGTCTGATTGTAAACTTCAGTGCTGTGTTTTATTGTCACTATTATCTCATGCTTCTTCAGGATCTTACTAAGACTAAAGAGATAAATGAAGTAGCTTTTATAGCACTAGCTGTCATGTTTGTTCTCTCAACGTCCCTGGTGACGTTGGGTGGTTAAGAAAAAAGAACCATGCTAGTGTGTTGAAGTCGGTGCCAAAGGAACAGAGATGACAATTTGGTGCCTGGGATCTGCTGCTGCCCAGAACCTTATCTGGTCCTATTTATACATTCACAAAGCAAAATCCGACTTAGAGCAATCTTTGTAACTTAAGCTTTTCTTTCTTTAAAGCTCATATCTCTGAGCTTTAATGCCATTTTTCTCATGTGGCCAGGGACAATGGGGGCATAAATTAACTTCTCTGCTTATTATTTAGTGACTAAAAGAACACAAAAGCAAGGACACTGGAAAAAGAAATTTCAATGTATTATTAAATATTCTGATTTGAATTACCAGGATAAATGCCAAATGATCATAAATGCTTGGAAAGAGTCCTTTAAACGTACAAAGAAAGTGACAGAAGGAGGTGTCCTGGAAGACAACTTGAATCATTTATTGAGAAACAGGAAGAAAAGTATCTTCCACTGTGTATGAGCTTAATTTCTCAGTCATATCTGACTGTTTGTGATCCCTTGGACTGTAGCCTGCCAGTCTCCTCTGTCCATGGGATTCTCCAGGCAAGAATACTGGAGTGAGTTGCCATGTCCTCCTCCACAGGATCTTCCCAACCCAGAGATCAAACCCAGATCTCCAGCACTGCAGGCAGATTCTTTACCATCTGATCCACCAGGAATGCCCATCTTCCATTTTGAAGAAGGCAATTGGTTAGGATGAAAGGATGATCAGTACCTAAGCCCACTGTAAATTAGTAAGAAAACATTAACTTCAGGAAACATAACTAATCAAAATGCAATTTCAGCCATAAGCAGTAAGTATCCCCTATGGAATATGCTTGTTTTTTTCACATCTAAATATCCTTGAGGCTTTCATCACTGCAAACATTTATGAATAGATCTTTCTATTACTGTAACATTAATGAAAGAACTGTTGGTGATACTATTCAAATACCAGTGAAGAAAGCTGCTAAGTGACTCCTTTTTGTTTTCTCTTTGATTTCTTTACCCTCATGAGTGACATTCACTAATACTAATGTAATCACCAAAGTACTTTTTTAGCGATGTACTCCAGTGAGCACGTGAAGTCCAGAAATGAACATGGCGGTGTGGGGAAGCTAAGTTGCAGTTTTGGTGCTTTCTTATTTATGTGAGTTTGAAAAATTTCCTGACTTCTCTGTGCTCATTTAAAACACAGGGAGGATATCTCCCCTACTCTAGGGGAGTTTGCAAGTGTTACAATAGAGTCCACATACAAAGTCTTCAACATAGGTCCTGTTGCACAATAAACACGTCAAAAAATACTAGCAACCATATAGTGCAAATGTATCTTTGTTTTAACTGTATATGTGCATGCTCAGTCGCTTCAGTTGTGTCCAACTCCTTGGGACCCTATGGACTGTAGCCCACCAGGCTCCTCTGTCCGTGGGGATTCTCTAGGCAAGAATACTGGAGCGGGTTACTGTACCCTCTTCCAAGGGATCTTCCTGACGCAGGGATTGAACCATCGTCTCTTGTATCTCCTGCATTGGCAGACAGGTTCTTTACCATTTCAGAAGCCCTTTAACTGTATACTGGTCCATGTTCTTGTACATTTATTCTGAAATGTACACCATTCATCACAACAGAGATGGGTGAGATAGGGTGGACAGATCTGTCAAATCCTTTCCATGAGAATTACGGCTCAAAACAAATTTTCTACTAAAAAATAAAGAATTTAGTGCATTGTTAACATTAGTAGTGTTTCTTTGAGAAATTAGGAAAGTAATGAATATAAATTTACAGTAACCTCATGGTGAGATCCTCCTGAATTAGTAAGTTGCACTTGGTATTAATTATGACTCTTTGCTCTGGGATGCAGAGAGAGCCAGAGGAAGCATTTTGGAGTTTCAGAAGATGGCCTGGTCTATTCTAAGTCCATTGAGGCTTTCGTCTAGAAGCACACAGGGGGTGATCTACATTTTTGGAGGGGAAAGCAAAGGAGTCTTGACATCTTGCACCTGTAAACTCTAACTGGTGGCTTGGCTTCCTGGGATTTTTATCAGGCTGTTTTGTAGGAGTGGTTCCAAATTATTTTTTTCTTCCAGATACCATAAGACAGCCTTTGACATACAGGCACTATTTGGGTCTACAAATTTTACCAATGGGGCAAACTGGGGGCTAAGAACTAAGATGGCTCATCAGTTATACATTAAACTGGTAGTTCTCAGACTTAACGTGCATCAGAAAAGCCTGGAGGGCCTTTAAAAACACTCTGGGTTCCACCTTCAGAGTAGAATGGGCAGTTCTAACAAGTTTCCAGATGATACTGATCTGCTTGTCAAGGGACCATACTTCAAGAAGGACAATAAGTATAGGAGCTGATTAGTGCTTTGATAAACTAGTTGGAGCCATTGCAATTACATGATCAAATCAGTGTATTTTTGAGGAGCCAACTTTTATCTCATTCAATTAGATAATTAGTTTTGTAGATGCTTGAGAATATCAGTTAACAGGAATTGTTCACACTTGAGATAAAAATTCTTGAAAATAATGTCTAAATAAGGACTTCTACCCCTTTTTCTTATTGTAGTTGTAATATATCAGTTACAAATCCTGTGCTGTTCACATGGGTCAGAAAACTGGCGGGGGTCAGACAGGGCAGGCAAAATAGATTGTGGGTGCTTAGTAGCTATTGTCAGGAGAAAGTGGAGATATTCTATTTTTTACATATGTATAAAATATTTTTTCCCCTAATTTTGGAAAATTTCATTTTGAATTAGATAGCTTAATTAGTCATATATATTCTCTGAAGAATATCGCCATTTCAGTTTTCTTATTTGTCAAGAAAAAAAAAAAAAAAAAAAACAATGGCAAGGGATTGATTATTCTTAAAAAGATAGAGACCTCTTGTGGTCATTCATAAAAGTACTTTAAAAAGCAGAAACCTGGAGTAGTTCAGTTTGTCAGAAGGTCTCAAGATCTCTGGTTTAGTTGACATATATTAAAAAATGTTTACAAATATGTATGAATTGCCTAATACCTGTCAAAATAGGTAATGTCAGTAGTAGAATTTTACATAATGACAACTGCATAAATATATATACATCATTCAGCTATAATACTTCTATATGATAATTTAAAAATTGACTGAAGCATAAGACATAAAGGAAAGTGCACAAATCATTAATTGTTTAGCTCAAGGAATTTTTCCAAATTGAGTAGATCTGTGTATCCAGCATATCATGTAGATTTTCATCATAATTATAGGTAAGGTGACTCAGGTTCAGAGAGAGTAAGTGAACTGTTTTTCATAGTACCAATTAAATCCATTTTAACTTCAATCTCTCAGAAATATCTAAATGAATGACGAATTTCAATAAATATTAACGTAGGACTTCCCTGGTATTCCAGTGGTTGAGAATCTGCCAGCCAGTGCGGGGTGTATGGTTCGATACCTGCTCTGGGAAGACTCCACACACTGAGGGGGACCTAAGCCTGTGTGCCACACCAACTGAGCCCTCGTTCCAGAGCCCGTGTACCAAGACGACTGAAGCCCCCGCGCCTGGAGCCTGTGCCTCAGCAAGAGAGCCACCGCGACGAGAAGCCCTCACACTGCAGCGAAGAGGGGCTCCTGCTTGTCGCAACTAGAGAAAGCTCTCGTGCAGCAATGAAGACCCTGTGTAGCCAAGAATAAATACGTAAAAATTTTAAAAGTTAACATAAAAAACAGTCAGTTTACTGAGCCATGATCCACAGTCCAGATTTGTAAGTACTGAATTTTGTCGAATGAAATTACCTTTACACAGAATTTTTAGAGCAGTCGATAGGCTACACTTTATTATTGTCTGTCATTGTTCACCGCTGCTACTGGTGACGGTGGTTAGCTACTCTTTTTCTCAATTAATAAGCAGTTTGGGAGCATCTTTTATGTACAAAGCACTATTTTGGATTCTTGGGGATACTAAAATGAATAATACTGGGTCTTTGACCTTCTGAGACTCAAAGTCGAATGCACAAGAAAGACATGTGAGCAGTAGTTTGATATGGTAGTTTGTGTTCTAATAGACATGTATATACCTATATATCTGTGGGGACTACTTTTCAAGAAAGTGGCTGTATTTTCCCTAATGTCTACTCCAGCTGTGTAAAGCTTGAAAGTCTACAACTTCTTTGGTGTAAAGCTAGCATAGTATTGTAGAAAGCAGTACTTGCCTAGTAGTCAAAAAGTCATGTTTGAATTGTAGCTCTCTCAGTGACTAGTGAAAACATTTTGAGGCCTAAAGAGAGAAGAGCAAGTATGATGTCTTCTTAACATCATGAAGGGGCTTTTCCAAAAATTCTTTTATCAACTGCTGTTTTGCAGGCAACATGCTAAGTGCTCTTGAAATGGAGCAGGATCCTATGATCCTTGCCCCCCATGTCCTCTGCCTGCCTTTTGTCTGTGGAATAACTTGAGCCAAGGAAAAAGTTTAATCAGAGAAGTGAGAACATGTAGAAACAAAGGAAAACAGTCAAAGGAAACCAAATAATAATAATAGTTTAGCCATTAAGCATAGTCAAGGACCTTTAGTTCTTGCTCAAGGGCTATAGATAATATTCTGAGCCATATCCTGGGAGCTGTCTTATACATACTGAAACCCCTACCAGGTGGAAGGAGTTAACTACATGATGACCAGACTATAACCATGACATAAGCTGCCACGATTCTGAGAACTGGGCAAGGAAGTGGGAACAAACCAACCCTGAAACTGAAGATTAACTGTACTTAAAACAATCAAGATGATGTTGGTCAGACCACTGCATGACCAATTTCAAGATGACTATCAGAGATGACTGTGTTGTTTTGGCATGTAGCCACCCCTCCCCACCCCTGCCCTTCTGTCTATAAAAGCTCTTGCCCCCTAAAAGTCCTTGCCCCTTGATAGTCTGGGGTGGGAGGAGGGGGGGGAAGTTGGCCTTTGGACAGGTGGGCCCCTGTTTCCCACTCTCCCAACTGTTGCAAGCATCAAAAATAAAACTTTCCTTCCCACCAACCTGGCCTCTTTATTGGCTTTTGAGTGGCAAGCAGCTGGACCCCACTTTTGGCTACTCTTTATACACAGTCTCTCAGCGAATGCCATGGCACTCATAGATGCTCATATTTTGCACATGATGAAGTGAAGGTGCAGGAGAGCTCAGGGTAAGAGTGGAGCTGGAGTTTAAACCCCACTCTGATTGATGTCACAGTTTTGCTTTTTCTTCTGCTCTGAAGTGTGAATGGATAAACAAATTTGGTAAGGATCACTTTTGCTGTAGCATTTGAATTCACTTAAGGGTATAAAGGGGCTTCCCCTGTGGCTCAGATGGTAAAGAATCTGCCTGCAATGTCAGCGACCTGTGTTCAATTCCTGGGTTGGGAAGATCCCCTGGAGAAGAGAACAGCTATCCACTACAGTATTCTGGCCTGGAGAATTCCATGGACAGAGGAGCCTGGCAGGCTACAGAGTGACTTTCACATAAAAAGGGACTTCCTAGGTGGTGCTAGTGGTAAGGAACCTGCCTGCCAACAAGAGATATAAGAGACTTGAGTTGGATCCTGGGTCGGGAATCCCCCTGGAGGAGGAAATGGCAACCCATTCCAGTATTCTTGCCTGGAGAATCCCCATGGATAGAGGAGGCTGGCAGACTACAGTCCATAAGGTCCCAAAGAGTTGGATATGACTGAAGCAACTTAGCATGCATGCAAGGGTATAAAGAGATACTATAAAAATCTTTAAGCAATAATTACAGAGACCGACAAATAAAGTGTTGTAAAGGAGAGGAAGGACCTCATGAGATTTCTGTCTCTTCTAGGGGCCTTTTTTAGACCTTTCATTTCTCTAAGTATTTGTGTTTCCTGTTAAGACTGATAGATCTCATCTCCACTGTGGTCATCTATTTATTTTGTTGTCCCTGCCAACAGACTTATATCTTGGGTGTCATGTATGAGGAACTATACATCTTTGTATTTCCAGTACCCCGTACAATGCTTGGAACACAGTAGATACTCAATAAATATTTGCTGGATGAATTATAACAAGCATTCATTTCATGGTCACATTAATACATATTCACTAAAAGAGAAATTCTGCTGATTTACTATTGTGCTGAATTTTGAGACGTGTATAATAATGACTAGATTATCATAAAATTATGATTTTGACGATGGTTATAAAGAGAATGTTTATAAGGCAACTGAAATTGTACATAATATTTAGAGTCTACAACATGCTAGCCTGTTTTGAGTGTTTAACATTGTATTTAGTTATTTAATTCTCACAAAAACCTTATGGGGAAAATAGAATTATCACTACTTCATAAATTGGGAAAATTGAAAAACTAGGAAACAAACCCAAGTAATTCTGCTCTAAAAATTGTGTGTTAATTAGCAGGTGTTAAACTATTGTATATAGAAGGGGTAGACAGCAAGATCCTATTGCATAGCAGAGGGAACTATATTTGATCCTGTAATAAACATCATAATGGAAAGAAATATGAACAAGAATACACACACACACACACACATATGACTGAATCACTTTACTGTGCAGCAGAAACACACACAACATTGTAAACCAACAATACTCAAATAAAATGAATTTTAAAAATTTTTAATTAATTAATTAATTTTACTTTACAACATTGTGTTGGTTTTGCCACACACTGACTTGAATCCACCGTGGGTGTACATGTGTTCCCCATCCTGAGCCCCCCTCCCACCTCCCTCCCCATCCCATCCCTCTGGGTCATCCCAGTGCACCAGCCCTGAGCATCCTGTATCATGCATCGAACCTGGACTGGCAATTTGTTTCACATATGATAATTTACATGTTTCAAAGTCATTCTCCCATATCATCCCGCCCTCGCCCTCTCCCACAAAGTCCAAAAGATTGTTCGATACATCTGTGTCTCTCTTGCTGTCTCGCATACAGGGTTATCTTTACCATCTTTCTAAATTCCAATTTGGAAAGATGGTAAAAAAATTTTTTTAGTGGACAAAAAATTTCTGTATTTAACAACTAGACTTTTAATTCGCTTTGTTAATGAGATTTATTGTTGTTGTTACATGACCTCATAGTAGCATCTTCTAATGAAAACTCATAAATCTTTTGTCTATCAATCTTCCACCAAAGGCACAGCCTCTACATGAGGAATCCTAAGTATCTTCGGAAACTGATGCTTTTGTATCTGAGCCATCTCTACTCCATTTACAAAACCCATGAGTAATTTGCAATTGACACGTTTCATTACTCATCTTAAAGAATCAGGAACTCATATTTTCGATCACTTCCCCTAAAAAACGTCCAATTGCACCTTCCAGGTGACTTCCGCGCGCAGAGACCCCGCCCCGGGTCTTTGCGGACTGGCCCCGCAACTTTCTCGCCGGCGAAACTACACTTCCCAGTGATCTGTTCGTCCGTCAGCGCGAACGCAACTTTCCCGGCTCCGGGTGGCACCCGGAAAAGCCAAACGGCTCTTTGCAAGGCAGTGTGGCTGGAGGAAGTAAAGGACCGACAGGCGAGGCCCTCCCGCGCTCGCGCACCCCGAAATGGCTCGGAGGCAGGACGAGCAGAGAGGGGGCGCGCCCTTGATGGCGGAAGGCAAGTCGGACGCAGAGGTTAAGCTCATTCTGTACCACTGGACGCATTCCTTCAGCTCTCAAAAGGTAAAGGCCTCGGCCGGGCGGGCGGCGCGGATCGGGTTTCAGCACCTGGACAGCTCCCGCTGGGTGCCGCCCGGGGAAGCCCGCCCACCTAGACCTCCAAGGCCTCAACCCCTGCGGGCGGGTGGCCCTGTGGGGCAGGGCTGCGCCTTCTATGGAGGAGCAGGGAGAATCAGTCTGAGATGGAAAGGCCGTGACTCAGGCACTGCCACTCATGAAATGCGACAGAAAACATCACTTTCGGCGTTGGGGCGGGAGGCCTCGTTTCCGGGGCCTTTGGAGAGTGAAGCGGAGGGAAGCGCCTTCCGGCAACCGCCTCATCCAGGGTTCCTTCTTTTACTCTTGGTTGATTCACTCCCTTCAACAGGCCTAGTGTATCTGTTTCAGGTTCTTACTATGGGGAGACACATTATAAGGTTTAGGACACAAAGAAAAGTCGTAGTGATGAAGAGGGTGACCGTGGACTGAATATTGCCAGAACCATTCTCATTACTTATCTTTTCTAACTTGTAAGATTGAGCTGCGAGAATATGTCTCGCTTGTTATTTCCAGGAATAGATTTGAAAGGAGTGTTGAAAACATTAATAACTCAGGGAAGCACAAAAAGGCTGCTTGCTGGTATCCGGGGATGTCATTTAATTAAAAAGCCTACCTGCGTTGTGGTAACCAATGTGAACTCTTCCAGGTGCGCTTGGTAATTGCTGAAAAGGCATTGAAGTGCGAGGAACATGATGTAAGTCTGCCCCTGAGTGAGCACAATGAGCCTTGGTTTATGCGTTTGAACTCAACTGGAGAAGTGCCCGTCCTTATCCACGGGGAAAACATTATTTGTGAGGCCACTCAGATCATTGATTATCTTGAACAGACTTTCCTGGATGGTAATGTTAAGGCTATTTGTGATTTCTTGGATTTACTTTCAACACAAATATATGTCTTCCCTCCTTCCTCCCTTCCATCCCTCCTCCCCTCCTTCTCTGCTTCCTATTTCCTCCCTTCCTCTCCTCCTTCCTCCCTTCCTTTTGGTTTCATGATGGTGGTTTAGTGCCAACAACCTTTTCCATTTCCATAAGCACACAAATAAAAATGGGTCAATCGCATAATTTGTATAAGCCAGTGTGACTCCTTTGAAATGACTTCATATAAACTACCAATTTTAATGTTGGAATTTCCCTTTTAAATTCATTGCAAGAAACCTTGCAGGTGTATGATTTGTGGTGGTGATTAATTAGCCTTGAAGTCAGATTCATATTATTGACAACCTATTCTATGTCAGACATTTTGTAATTTTTGTTCTAGTCGGTCTTAAAAAAAAAAAAAACAAACACCTGAGATAGGCATGGTAGATTAATTATTCCCATTTTGTACATGAGGAAAGAGAAACAGAGAGGTTGCCAAAGGTAACATAGCTGTTTTATAGCAGAACGGGCTGGAGTGTAAGCCTTTCAAATCCAAACCTTCCTATTACATGGATTGTCTCTCATAGTCATTGGCACTTACACATTGTCTTTGCTTCTTCCCTAATAACAAACCTTTCAGGTAAATGTAGCTTCAATATTTGCCCAAGATTACACAGCCGATCACCGACAGAACTGAGAACAGAACAGAGGGCTCTTAGCTTTCAGCCTAATAACTCTTCTGAAAAAGGAACTGCATGATAAGATCCAATTACTCTTCATCTGCTACCAGTTATGTGAATGTTAATTAGGCAGGATAAAACCAGAATATAACCCCAAATTACTGGAAGCTGAGAAAGGAAATTTTAAGGCACACACACACACACACACAAAGAAGTCTGAAGTACTTAGAAGATAGGTATAGGACCTAAATAGGGGTGGGGTTTGCCCCAGGGAATTAGATTAGCAATGGCCTGCCCTTATTCTTAATCTAAGTGTTTAGTTCCCTAGGATTTTGATTGGAATTGGCCATCTATCTAAACCAAGGAGTTTAACTTGGTGTAATGAACTTCTTTTCCATCCATCATTATTTGCTAGCCCTTATAAGTCTAAATTCTGGGGACTGTACAGAAAATGGGGGCTAACTGATTTAAGACAAACTTTCTCAATCTTGAGCTTTTTGGAAATGGACAAGTCTGTTAAATAATAATTTGTATTTCTTGGGAGAAGCGATTATAATAATGTGAATAAGACAAAATAATTGCATAAGAATTTTACTTTAAGTCATCAAAAACTTAAAAAAGATACAGCAAATGAAAATCATATTTAAATATTTTGTTTAGCACCCCTTGAATTACTATTACTAGCATTTTCCTCCTCCTCTTCCTTACATTGTTTCTACTCTCAAATGTTCAGTAATGTACAATGTTACTTCACAGTATAGTCATGTTAATGATGATTAAGCTTTATTAAATTTTTCTTTAGGCTCTTTCTTTTTCTTTGACTATTTCATAGCAAAACTGGAATGCATTCTGAGTACTGCTCAAGGTGAATACTAAGTTCTTACTACAGTTTGTTGAATCAGAGGAGAAGGCATTGTGGGCTAAACATTAAGATGAAAATATGGAAACTAAGAACTTAATTCTGGTTGTACTGATAGAGTAAACAGACAATCAAGAATCTTAGCTCTTAGTTGAAACTTGATTTTTCTTTTTGTTCTCTTGGGAACTAGGTGACATAGTTTTATCAGTTGCAGAGATAAAGCAATCCAAACAACTCTTATTTCACTCTTTGCTGTTTCCCAAAGAGAAGAGTCATTCAGTTGGGAAGGGTTAAACAAAGGTTAAGATTAAGGGAACTGAAACCTATAGTAGATGTGAAGGCAGTAAGAAAACAATTACTTTATATAAATGAAGGCTACTCGAGTTTCTAGATGAAGTTTATTTAAAATAAAAAACATGTAAGCATTATCACAATGATCATTAACATAATTTATATTTATTATTAAGAATTCATGGAGGTTAGGAAAAGTGCCAGATAAGAGAGACAAATGTTATTCATTGATAACATGTTATTTAACATGTACTCTATTGACCAGCAGCATTGGTATCACCTAGGAGCCTGTTAGCTACTGCAAGTCTCTTGAATCAGAATCTGTATTTTAATAAGATTCCCAAGTGACTCATATATACATAGAAGTTTGAGAAGCAGTACTACAAATTATTTTGCATTAAGTAATTGCTTAAGCTTTAAGCAGTGCTGTTTAAGCTTTAAACTACTTCTTTAAGTATGGCAGAGTTCTAGAATGTATTGTCAAAAATTAAAAACAATATTTTTGAGTATCTTGATTAAAAGGAATCAGCATAAGTTTTACATTACTGGAGAATGTCTCTAACACTTTAAAAAGTGGATCTGTTGTGTGCTGGGCATAGTTCTTGGTATAGTGTTTCTTGATTTAAGTAGAGCATTTCAGATTATGTCATGTGATAGCCCTGTGGAATGAAGGAGCACCTATGGCTAGATAAGAATAATGCATATTTTCCGATGAATAAACCATCATTCTGAAGAATATTCATTTATAAATTTCTTATACCATGTTGCTTATTTAGCTATATTCTCTCATTTCACTTATCCTATGATAATTCTATCACACTTTAATTATTTCATTTACTGGCAGACCCTGTATGCACTGGGAAGTCAAAGACAGTGTCTGTTTCATTAACAACTATATTTCCAGTGCCTCATATGGTGAATGGTCTCTAATGGGAGCTTAATAAATACTTTTGAATGATTAAAATGAATGAAATATTGAAAATAGATATCAACCTGGACAGGGATCTCTACTGGTATTCTTTTAGGCTTCTGTTCTCTGATTTGAGTCTAACAATTCCATAAATGATTGGAATAAAGGCATAGAAGAAATACTGTTACACTTGTGGATGTATAAACTGCAATAATTAAAATGATGAGTAGCTTATGAAATGCTTCGCATGGAACAATAACTAAGATAAAGTTTAACAAGGCTAAAAGTAGTATATGAATTTTGTTTGAAAAAATCAGCTTCGTTAATGAAGGATGGGAGCCCTGGTTTGCTAGTAAGTTACCAAAAACAGCCAACAGTGAAATAAAAGACAAGTGTGATCTTGAGTTGTTTCAGAAGTGTAGGTTCTATCCAGAGCACGGCTAATTGTGACCTACTACATTTGAACTCGATGGAACATGCAGCATTTTGGTCAATTATGGATGGAACTTTGAGGAAAGTTGACAAATTAGAATGATAATACATGAATGAATTTCATGAGGTGTGTAGTTGCCCATGGTTGGAATGAGAGGCTTTAAGTGTATCCATTCATCTCCAGAACAGAGTGTAGTAGTCACCAGGCATCACTTTTGCTGTTATTTGCTATCTTTCATTAGTCTACCAACTGAGACTGTACTAAAAATGATGGCTTGCTGGCCTGTACACTTTTCTCAACCTTTCTGTGTAATCAGTATTTACATATTTACATCCTTATGCTTTTGGTATATTGTAATCTCTTTTAGTGAACTTTAACATGCCCACTAGATAATTAAAAAAAAGGTGAGCATTAAATAAGTACAAAATACTAGAATATATACTATTTATTATTGTCAAATAACTCACTGGTAACCTGGAATCAAGGGTGTCCTATGGTAAATATTGAATTTGGGTAACTTAATATGTTATATAACAGTTCTCTGAAGATCATGTCCCATGTCTTATGTCCATATATGTCATTTTGAATATTCTTAGGAAAAGAATTTGGTTTGGAAAGAATCCAAGTATCCTGGTAAAGGATCTCATATTAGGAAAAAAAAAAAAAAAGACCAATTAGGAAATGTAAATTTATTTTATAAATAGAGTTTTATCAATAGAAAATTAATTCAGATTTAAAAAATAATATTAATTCTGAAATTACTGTTACTTTAAATAATATAGTTCTTTATGTAAAGGAATTTCCAATTATTGTTAAGGTCATAGAAAAAATGCTTTTATGTCTATTAATAAAAGGCTCTCATATATAATTGAGTAACATTACATACTTTTTAGCACATCTACTGAAATTGCAAATTAGCTCAAAGTGTGTAACTGAATGCAGAGAAAATATGGTTTATGGTAAGGAAAAGAAAAGGAGTCTTTAAAACACCTGATTATACCAATAAAAGTGGTTTTAAAAAGTAATTTAAAAAACTTCCTGTGATTTGTTCAATTTTAGTGGATGCTAGGCTCCTCTGTCCATGGGATTCTCTAGGCAAGAATACTGGAGTGGGTTCCATGCTCTCCTCCAGGGGATCTTCCTGACCCAGGGATCAAACTTGCATTTCCTATGTTGCCTGCATTGGCAGGCGGGTTCTTTACCACTAGTGCCACCTGGGAAGCTAAACTCTTTATTGTTTGCTCTTGGGGAAACTGAATGTAATTTTTTAAAAGATTGCGCAGGGCCATTCTTAGTCTACTTAGCGATACAGGGACTTGAGGATATATGGAGCTGATGTCCCCATTAAATGGATTGCAATATGATTTTATCCTTTCTTTCTGATTTCAAATTTTGTGCTTATGTTTTCTCTCCTTGTTTATCGCATCTTTCTGCTTTGTGTCTATCTGCTTGTTTCTAATTTGCTGCCTAAATTTAGCCTTGCCTTTGTCCCTACGCGGTGCTTCTACAAAATCAGGTCTTATGCTAATATGTTTATTTGTTTTTGTTAATTCTTTCAGCTTAGTCACTAATCCTGGCTTCCACTACTGCAACCCTCCTCCCCAGTGCTGGAAACTTCCTTTATTGCCTTTTCTTTAAAATCTTCTGACTCTCTCTCCTGCCTCTGTAACCCTTCTATTGTTTTCTCACTCCTGACCAAGGTAGAATACCCAGAATAGATTTTCTAAGTATCATAACAAAAGTGCTTTACAATAGGACTGGAAAATAAAAGAAGATGAGAATGAGAGGGAAGATTATCTGTATCAGTCAAAGGAAATTCCCAATTGTCTTTTGAAAAACACAGGCAGCTGTCTGTTGCTGATTTGTTGCTGGTGTCAGGAAGATACTGGTAGAACATCGTCATGTGGACAGGGTGTCCTTGAAGAGAGAAAGTGAACTTGGAAAAGAACATGGGTTCAGCGGGTATCTGAGCCTCTGTCTGACAAAGTTGTCTTAGGAGATAGTTTATATAGTTCATGGTGCACTGGTAGAAGATTATTTTCAGTCGTTCAAACATTTGGATGCAGACTTGGCCAGATGGACCTTTCCCAGAAAGCAATTAGACATTATTTTTCCTGCTCTCATTCTTTTTCCAGGAAGGAAGTGGTATGCTTTTCTGAAGTCAAGCCCCCAGCCTGGCCTCACAAAGCAGCCAGAGCCAGTAGCCATAAATTTAACAACCTGAGAAGCATTTTAAAATGCTGCATCGTTTATGGTTATTAACTTGTGGTTCTTGAGCCCCCCAGAGCAGTGGTTCTTAAACTTTTAGGTTTCAAGGCCCCTTTGTTTTGGAAGTTAATGAGGACATTTGAGAGAGATTTTGTTTATGTTGGCTATCTATCAATACTTATCAAATTAGAAATTAAAATTGAGAAAAGTTTAAAATACAAGAACATACAAGCCTCATATCCTGTTAACTGTCAGAGTGATGGAGTTTTTACAAATTGTGTAACCTCTGGAAAATACCATTGTACACTCAAGAGAGATTAAGAATGAAAGAGCAATGAACATCTTAGTATTACTATAAAAAAAGCTTTGATTTGGAGACCCTCTGAGGGTGTCTTCAGGAAGCCCAGGGATTTTCAGACCATACTTTGTGAACTGTTACCCCTAGTGGTCTGTGAACAAAATTCAGGAGATTTACTATGTTAGAGGAGAAACAAATTACGTCTTTGTTTTTCACTAATTTCCAAAAGAAATGGATCATTCCTAGTGTAGGCAGAATTCAAAGCAGTATCAGAAGTGCCTATGATTTTGTTCATATGTTCACAAGACTGTGATGTGTTAATAGCATTATTGTTATTGCAGACGTCTTAAAATATCACTTATGCCCCTCACTACATTGAAATTATTATAGTTATTAGATTTGCTGCTAGATCTTGTTAATGTGTTAATAAAAGACACCCATATTACTATGTTATCATTTAAATTTACTCTGATGACATACTTTAATACAATCAATTTTTTTTTGCAATCCTATGTATTTTATGCATTTAAGAACATTATTTTGAGAAGAGGTCAGTGGCAAACAAAAAGTTAAGAACTCGTCAGACTTTCAAGCACCTTAGAAAGCCTCCAGTCTGTTATTCTCATGGGAATGTCTACTGTACGTTACTGGGGGTACTGGTGACATTGTGAGATCCTGAAATGTCAGTAAGGAAGTATGATCTAGTTGGGCAAACCCACAGTTGATGAGCAGTTTGCAGCTGACATGTGATCCTTGGTCATTCTAATGCAGACCTCAGAATTGGAGTTGCTAGCAGGGAATTAGACACTTGACCACTGAGGAGTAATCCATCTTCTTTTTTTCTTAGAGAGTCAGAAATAGCCTATTGGCTTAAAAGCTTGTTCTTGGTCTGGCATGATGAGATCTTGCCTGAAATGCTCTGCAACCAATTCTGAATTGTCAATGCTTATGAATGAGTGTGGGATGCTCAGAAGGATTCTAAATTAAATTAATAACCCAAACTAAATAAGTGAATAAGCAAAAAGGAATGTATGGAGTAGAGGCTGTTCTTTTCAACTGTTGGATTAATAAGTTTTTTGGCACTTTTTTAGAGGCAGTTTGAGAGTTAAAAGTGGGAATTGGTTCTGCAGGAACTTAGCCCTGGCCTCTGGATCACGTGGTTTATTTTTCTTGGATAGTCTCTGAAAAGTATACCCTTCGAAGATGTTATGATGATGTAATACAACAGAGCACTGCATTAGGAGTTCATGACTTTGGTTCTTGTTCTGCCTCTAATTAGCTGTGGGCTCTTGGGAGAATGTCTCATCATTAACTGCTCCAGAGCTTCTCCAGCTCAAGTATTCCTATAGCTAGCAATTTGGGGTGGAGAAGGCAATGGCACCCCACTCCAGTACTCTTGCCTGGAAAATCCCATGGACGGAGGAGCCTGGTGGGCTATAGTCCACGGGGTCGCTAAGATTCAGACACGACTGAAGCAACTTAGTAGCAGTAGCAGCAGCAGCAATTTAGGGATATATTCATTAATTCACTTATTAATTGAAATTTATTGAACATCCGCTATCAGCCAAACATTATATTAGGCAATTGGGGTTTCAACAAATAATAGTACATGATCCCTGCCTTTAGGAGTCTATAGTCTAGAGTTTAACCAACAAATGAAGATTTATGTGAAACCCACTTTCTAGAGATAAAATACCAGAATTTCCCAGTGAATTCCATGAAGACTAGCCATTCACATTCACATAGCATCAACAGGATCACTCTTTTTTTAAAAAAAAATTTTTTTTAATTGGAGGATAATTGCTTTACACTATTCTATTGGTTTCTGCCATATACATCAACAGGATCACTCTTGGTCTATACTGGAACCTCGGAAGGTGTGGGCCCTGATCATCTTTCCATGATGAGCCTTGATTCACTTAACCAACATTTACCAACGGCCTAAAATGAGATCTCGGTTTGAATCCTGGGTTGGGAAGTTCCTCTGGAGAAGGGATAGGCTACCCACTCCAGTATTCTTGAGCTTCCCTGGTGGCTCAGACAATAAAGAATCCACCTACAATGCAGAAAACCTGGGTTCGATCCCTGGGTTGGGAAGATTCCCTGGAGAAGGAAATGGCTACCCACTCCAGTATTCTGGCCTGGAAAATCCCCATGGACAGAGTAGCCTGGTGGGTTACAGTCCATGGGGTCGCAAAGAGTTGGACATAACTGAGCGACTAAGCACACATGAAATGTATGAGACACTATGCTGGACTCTGGGTCATGTTCTTTGCCCTGAAGGAGTTCATGGGGCAAAAAGATACAATAACTAATTAAGGTGATGAGGGTTATAATGGAGTTTATACCAACTACTTTTTGTGTACAGAGGAAGGCACACTTGATCTAGTCAGATGTTAGTAGTTGTGGGAGGTTGGAGAAGATTTCACAGGAGAGTTGGCATGAAAATCTGGACTTTGAAAACAGTGATTTGTGAGTTGGAGAAGTCTGATTATGGTTTGGAATCTGGTCTAGGACATCAGTTCAAGTTTTGAATGTTGAGGCTGGGAAAATGTCATCCATTATCTCCCTTCATATAATATTGAAAATGTTAATGATGAGGGGGCTTGTATTTTTGTTTTTTGCTTTTGGATGTAATGTCTCATTTGTAACTTTTTCTTCAATGTTTGTGTGTGTGTTTTTATGTATATTTTAGAAAAAACACCCAGATTAATGCCCGATAAAGGAAGCATGTATTACCCACGGGTCCAGCATTATCGAGAACTACTTGACTCTTTGCCCATGGATGCCTATACACACGGCTGCATTTTACATCCTGAGCTAACCGTGGACTCCATGATCCCAGCTTATGCAACAACAAGGATTCGCAGTATGTAGAAATCTTAAAGACCTGCAATTCTGCCTCACGTTTCTTTTCATTCATTTTTTGACACCCAGCACATCTCAGGAAGATGTGAGGGCGGGATTGTCGAGTTTGCTTCGTGGACATGCATGTTACACATCGATCCATGTACCAGGCAGATTAATCTGTGCTTCACCTGTTTGGCTGGACATTTATTGTCTTCAGGATCTGATTTTCCAGCTCTTGGCCTTGAGGACCAAGCATAGATAAAACTCAGAAGAGTGGCCTGTGGAAGAGTAAAGAACGTAACGTGTTTGCAGGGACAGACAGATTAGGAATCAGAAAAGCTGGGGTCTGCAGGCAGTTATGCGCAATGGAGTTCACATTTCTGGTCCTTTAGTTTTGTTTCATTATGTGAAGGAGGTCTCATCATTACTCTGCCTCTAAATTCAGTGACTGGCGATCCCCTGAGGTTGAGCTGTGACCACGAGCTTTCTCTTTCCTCCCGTCCTGAGGGTAGGGATGGGTCAGTGTATGGGATGAGGAGCAGGAGGTGTGCTCCATGGTCCAGGGGTGGGGAGGGAAGGGGTCGTGGTCAGACTGAGGAGTGACGAGGAACACCCACACTCAGATCTCCGATTCCACCAAGCCCTTCTTTTCATGACATCATACCTCGTTTTTAGGGTTCTCTTACTTAGGCTGTTTTCCTTTCTTTTTGATACCCTGCTCCTCAGTCCTCTCCCGTCCCCAGCTCTCCCTCCCTCCATCTTCCTCGTCTCCTGGCCTCTCACCTTCCTCTGGTTCCTCCTTCTCCTCATAAATACCCATCATATGATTTGAAGCAAGTATTCTGACCATAGTTCTGTCATCCAGAATAAATATTTCTCTAAATAATGCTTTTTCCTTCCCTTCACAAAAAAAGCTTTATTACGGAAGACTTGAAAGTTACTGAAAAGTAGGACAACTAGTGTGCACTTAGTACTCACGGTGTGCTGGACTTTGCTCTAAGCACTTTCCAAGGTGCCTCTTATTTCATCCTCAGCCTGCGTGGCAGATAACATAGCTCCAATTTAAAGGTGAGGAAACTGAGGCACAGAGAGGGGGAAGTCTGGGGCTGAGAGAGGGCGTGCCCCCCCCCCCCCCCGCCCCCGCCCAGCGCTTAATGCTCTTACCATCAAGTTTCCCTACTTCTCCTTGTTTCTTACATGGAAGGGAGGAAATAATTTTCTTTTTCAAAACTGATTTCATCATCAGGCCAAATTGGTAACACGGAGTCTGAACTGAAAAAGCTTGCTGAAGAAAACCCGGATTTACAAGAGGCGTACATTGCAAAACAGAAGCGACTTAAAGTAAGTAAACCAGGCTGTCCTCAATTGACATCTGCTATTTGTGTTAAATGGTTCACTTTTTGTAAAGTATTGCTATTTCTTAGAATATCTTCTATTAAATATCACAGATCATCAGTGCACATGTTACCTTTGGCTCATGCTCTGCTTTTAGAAAGAATTTTTCTTTATTAGATTTGATATTCAGACCTAACGACAGTTGCTTGAAGAGCAGATATTGCTCATGCTGGTTGCCAAGGCAAGTTATAAAATGTGAAAGCAGATTAATAAAATATCATAGGAATCTGTCATTTCAGGTGTTTTGCTCTTTGAGTCAGCTGGACCTCTGTTTATGACTTTTTTATATCAATAAAGCAATCAGCGATTTTTTTTTTTAACACTGTATATCTTCTTCTCACACCTTTCATTTTTTTCCTTTTTACCTTTTGATCACCTTCACCCATTTCTCCTACCTCTTACCTCCTGCCTCTGGCAACCACTGGTCTATTCTCTGCATCTATGAGCTTAGTTGTTTGTTTGTTTAATTTAGAGTCCACAAATAAGAGAGATAATATGGTATTTGTCTTTCTCTGTCTGATTTATTTCACTTAGCATAATTCTGTCAAGGTTTAACTACATTGTTGTAAATGGCAAAATTTTCATTTTTTTATAGCTGGAAAATATGCTATTCTATATATACACATCACAATTTTTTTAAATCCATTCATCTGTTGATGAACACTTAAGTTGTTTTGCCTATTGTAAATAATACTGCAAGGAACATAGGAGTGCAGGTATCTTTCAAATTAATTAAAAAATTTTAAATTGGAGGATAAGCTTTACAATGTTGTGTTGGTTTCTGCCATACAACAACGTGAATCAGCCATGAGTATACACATATCCCCTCCATCTTGAACCTCCCTCCCACCCCCAACCCCATTTCACCCTCTAGGTTGTTAGGGAGCACTGGGTTGGGCCCCCTGTGTTATGCAGTAGCTTCCCATTAGCTATCTGTTTTACATATGATAATGTTTCAATGCTACTCTCTCAATTCATTCCACCCTCTCCTCACCTGCTGTGTCCACAAACCTGTTTTCTGTGTCTGTGTCTCTATTCCTGCCCTGGAAATAGGTTCATCAGTACCATTTTTCTAGAATCCAGATATATGCATTATTAAGAATTTATGTTTTTGTTTTTCTTTGGCTAAATACCCAGAAGTAGAATTGCTGGATTGTATATTAGTTCTATTTTTAATTTTTTGAGGAACCTCTACACTATTTTCCATCATGGCCGTACCAGTTTACATTCCCACCAATAGAACACAAAGGTTCCCTTTTCTTCACATCCTTGTCAACACTTAAAGTTTTTGTCTTTTTGATAATAGCCATTCTAACAGGTGAGGTAGTATCTTATTGTGGTTTTGATTTGTTTTTCCTGATGATCAGAAATGTTGAGCATCTTTTCATGTGCCTCTGCATACCTTTGGAAAAATGTCTATCTAGATCTTCTGCCCATTTTTAAATTGAATTGTTTACTTGCTATTGAGTTATGTGTGTGTGCATGCATGCTTAGTCATGGCCAGCTCTTTGCAACCCCATGGATTATAACCCATCAGGCTTCTCTGTCTGTGGGATTTCCCAGGCAAGGATAAGGGGGTCGGTTGCCATTTCCTACTCCAGGGGATCTTCCCATCCCAGGGATCGAACCTGGGTCTCCTGCATTGCAGGCAGATTCTTTACCAACTGAGCCACCAGGGAAGTCACACATCTCTGACCCCTCAGTTATTCATTCGTTGAAGACTACTGAATTTCCATTCTTAAACTTCCTTTGTGGTCCAGTGGTTGACTCTGTGCTCCCAATGTAGGGGACATGGGTTTGATCCCTGGTTGGGGAAGATCCCATGTGCCATATGACATGGCCAACAAAGCAAAACAAAATCAACACAACCATCTTCAGGACTTCTCTGGCTCTCCAGCGACTGAGACTCTGCATTGCCAGTGTAGAGGCTAGGAGCTCCATCCCTGCTTGGGGAACTGAGATCCCACATGCTGCTAGGTGTGGCCAAAAGATTTAAAAAAAAAAAAAAAAAACTTTAAAAATTCCATTCTTGAATTGGGCATGAAAGGAATCTCTCTTTTTTAAAACTTTTTATTTTGTACTGGGGTAAAGCTGATTAACAAACAATGTTCTGGTAGTTTCAGGTGAATAGCAGAGGGACTCAGCATATATATGCATGCATCGATCCCCCCCCAAACTCCCCTCCCAGTGAAAGGAGTCTCTTCGTGCCCCTCATATTCTTTGTCCTCTCTGATCCTTCGGTCCCACAGGAGTTGCCAGTGGACAGTGAGTCTGGGCCCTGGGATAATTTCACAGCCAGGGCATTTTCCCTCAGGTTTGCTTTTGCTTTAGTTATTCTGTTCCTTCTCATTGTCTAGAATAAACAGACTCCCACTGTGTAAAAACTTATATCTTCTCTGCTCTACACTGATTATTTTTACAGGCATAAATAACCTACTTAGTTATTTTTGTTAATTAGTCAAAGCTCCTTGACCATGACAATGTCAAATATTTGAAGAAAATTCTTGATGAGTTGGAGAAAGTCTTGGATCAGGTTGAAACTGAGTTGCAAAGAAGAAATGAAGAAACCCCAGGTAGGTTCTCATTTGTGTTCTTTTTGTCTTTTTCTGTATACCAGGGGTATTTATGGGAACATTCTTAGATTTCAGCCAAAACATTCTGTTACCTATTTTTAACTGTTAGTACTCATGGACAGTTTGAATTATGATAGCAACAATAATACTGAATTCAGCAAAACCCAGGTGTCTAGCTGTAACTCTGCATTTATATGCAATACAGCTAGTGAAGAATTTTTTTTGCACAACTTAAGTTATGGTTGATAGATTTCTACCTGGCCTGTTTCACAAATTTTAATTACAGTGGTTAGTTTGGAAGTGTTCTACTTGCTAGAACATTCCCTCTAGTTTTTTCCTTAGGTGGGGGAAAAATTGCAAATTGAAGTAAAGTGTAACATGGGTGGGCTTCCCAGGTGGCGCTAGTGGTAAATAACCCAGCTGCCAATACAGAACACATAAGACATGGGTTCAATCCCTGGGTCAGGAAGATCCCTTGAGGGAGGAAATGGCAACTCATTCCAGTATTCTTGCCTGGAGAATCCCATGGACAGAGGAGCCTGGGGCAGGGAGGGGTGGGGGCTACACTCCATAGGGTTGCGAAGGGTCGGACACAACTGAGTAACTTAGCATAACATGGGAGTCAGCCTGTGTGTGTGTGCAGGCTGGCTGGTGAGCACCCCTCTTCTGTACCTGTGAATATGAATTAATGATGAAGCCCAAGTGCAGACACACGGACTGTTTGCCCTATTCTGACTGACCACAAAGTTGAAGACCATGTTACCTGCAACTTGCTTCACAATAGGGATTTTCTTCTGTTTTAAATAAGTAACAATTAACAAAAGCAGCAACTACTGAGTGACATTTTAGACCCAACCTTATAGATTTTCCTCAAGTACACGTGTCATTTTTTTAACCCACGAGGAAATATCTGTTAACTCTGTTGGCTTGGAGGCATGATAGACAGGCTTCGAGCCCAAGTAGCTCTAGTGGCACCTAGGGACCCAGGTGTCTGTTAGATGTCAAGCAAGTGTCCCTTAGCTTTGGGATGGATTTTTTCTGATGTGGACCATTTTTAAAGTCTTCATTGAATTTGTTACAATATCGCTTCTGATTTATGTTATGATATTTTTTGGCTGAGAGGCATGTGGGATCATATTTCCCCCACCAGGGATTGACCCTGCACTCCCTGCATTTGAAGGTGAAGTCCTGTAGCTTGGGATATATTTGCATCCCCCCCCACTTTTTTTAAGCATAGAATTACTTGCTGAATGTGATTGTCAAGAAAATGTATGATGGCTTTCATCTTTTGCTATACTCACCTTGCCCTCAACACTAAGAGCAGAGATCCTAACCAGTCTGTCTGTACAGTGCGTGCGTGTGTGCTCACTAACTCAGTCCTGTCTTTGTGACTCTGACTCTGTGTGACCCCATGGACTGTACCCCACCAAGCTCCTTGTCCATGGGATCCTCCAGGCAAGAATACTGGAGTGGGTTGCCATTCCCTCCTCCAGGAGATCTTCCTAATCCAGGGACTGTACCCATGTCTCCTGCATGGGGAGGCGGATTCTTTCCCACTAGCACCACCTGGAAAGCCCTGTCGGTACAGCGCTTGCCCTTAACCCACCGTGTCCCTTTCTCTAATTAGAAGAAGGCCGCCAGCCGTGGCTCTGCGGGGAATCCTTCACCCTGGCGGACGTATCGCTTGCTGTTACACTGCATCGACTGAAGTTCCTGGGGTTTGCGAGGAGAAACTGGGGAAATGGAAAGCGACCCAACTTGGAAACCTATTACGAGCGTGTCTTGAAGAGGAAAACATTTAACAAGGTTTTGGGACATGTCAACAATATATTAATCTCTGCGGTGCTGCCAACTGCATTCCGAGTGGCCAAGAAAAGGGCCCCAAAGGTTCTTGGCACCACCCTTGTGGTTGGTTTGCTTGCAGGAATGGGATATTTTGCTTTTATGCTTTTCAGAAAGAGACTTGGCAGCATGATATTAGCGCTTAGACCCAGACCAAATTACTTCTAGGTGGGTGGGATCTAGTGGTGGCCATTAATCCAGCCATTCAGCTAGACCCTTCTCCACTCTTCCAGGTCCAGGGAAGAATGACCCTGGGCAACTAGTAAAAAACATAATTGACTTTATTCTTTGGCTAGCTTATGTGAGGAAAGGAGGTAATAAAGATATTTTTGTGTGCTGGTAACTCTGACAGGACTTATTTGCAAACCTGAACTAATTCATCCTTAAAACATGCACAAAGTCAAGATAGGTGAATACTGACAGGTAGAGGAGAGACCTTTAACTCAAAATTCCAGTTCAAGTTCTGGGTTATTTGAGGGGAGAACATTATTATTATGAGCAGACAGTAATGATAACCTATGATCTCCCATAACTCTTCATCTGAGACTATCTGGGTGTGTTGAGTGGTGAATAGTTAGCAGTATTTTCTCCTAGAATTCAGAAATCATCTTTGTTACTCAGCCCAGGTGTTCAGACAGCAGAAGGGCACGGCAGTGTTTCATACTCTCACTGTCAGCTTAGGCTGAAATAAGGGAGGCAGAGGGACAAAGGAGGGGGAAAGGGAGGATGAAGTCTATGTAATGATGGCAATGGAATGCAGCCTCCATGTGCCCCCAATGCATTCATGGCTGCCTGTCCGCTTAGTAAACATTACATTTGACTACTGTGGCTACAGCCCATGCAGCCTCGTGTAACTGAGGACCTTGGAAAAAGAGGGCTGGAGAGTCACTGGGGGGAGTTGGCTGGAGAAAACTCTGGGCTTTATACTTACAGCACCTCACCTTAGTGTTAATTTTAAATGCACATAAATCACAGTCATTACTTTAATAAAATTAACTGCTTATCTATTTGGGCAAGAGATACCTACTGGAACATGTCTTGATTAACATTTACATGAAAATCTTAAATGACATTAAAATTTCTTCTTGGTTCCCCAATTTGAAGGTACCTATGAGATGTCACTCCCATGGACTGTTGCAAACAGTCACTGGAAGCCTTGGCGTCTGCAGCCCTTTTGTGCACACAGGTGGCATTTAGGTGAATGTTCTAGGTAGTCACTGACATGGCATGTGGCTGGGGAGGGGATAGCTTGATGATCTGGGAGTGATAAGCAGGCTCATTCTTCATTTGGAGAGGCTGGTGGTATATTAACACAAAAACTGTTGTCTAAGCCTTGCATCTATTTATTGTCTTCAACAGAGCCTTAAAAGGTTACAGGGAGGGAGAAAAAGTCTAGTCTTGGTCCTTGGCAACGAAATACAGGGAGATGAAATAAGTCAGTGGATAATGATTCCACCTACATTCATTCATGTATGTCTTGGCACTGTGGGGGGTGCCTCAATCCATCTGGAAGGGATAATTCCAGTATGTCCCATGAACAACAATGGGGTTTGTGCTCAGGAAAAATCTTTCCTGGTGACGGCAAGGTGGAGTTTCCCTGGAGTTGGCCAGAAAGACATGGGGAGCAGTGTTGGGTCTGATGGGAAGTATGCGTAGTGAACAGAGCTAAGGTCCCAGCAAGCAGCAAAAGCTTGCTTGGACTGCCTCAGATTGATTGTGCAAATGGCTAAAGAATGTACCGACTTTTTCACTAATAGGAAACAGTCCTACTTACTAAACAATGACTTTGATGGTAAAGTGATTCTATAACTCATGAATCAGTTGTTTCAGAAAATCTTGATGAACTGGATATTCCCTATTGACAAAAAATTAATAAAATGTTCAGTGTAAACTCCATCCAACAAGAATTAACAGACTGGCAGCTTTTATAATGTCTTGATTCTGAGCCGTAGTGCACTTAGAGTGTTTAAATTTGTTGCTGGGACATTCCAATCCATGTATTCATAAAAGAGCCACAAAGCTGGTCATTCAGTAGTTCAGAGTGTTTAAGAGTTCTTTATGTCATCCTACAATAAGCAAGAACTCAGACATGAAGAAATCAAAACTGGATTTTTATAAAAATCTACAAAGGCGAAGGATTGTTGATTAAGAACAAAGATTTAAAGGTCACTGCTGGCTTTGCCTTACAATTTATATTATTACTGATCAATAGAAAAGTTATTGAAAGTATTTGTGATTTTCAGATTCAGTTTCACTGGAAATAAGCTTCTGTCACATTTAAAGGGGATGCATTTGTGGTGATTTCTTCATGGATGCCCTTAAGTTTATACTTTTAAGATATTTGTTTAGGAGCATAATGACCACTAGGTGTCGCTGTTCGCCCAGTAGTTTGAGATTGGGCTTTCTCTAGGTTCAGCAAGCCTTCTGAATGTTTCAAGGGAAGATAAACATTAATGACCTTAGTTTCTGAGATAAGGGCATCTTCATCAGATCATTCATCTGTAAAAGAGCTTGAGGCAT
The DNA here is from genome assembly GCF_033118175.1 of Dama dama. Classification (NCBI taxonomy): domain Eukaryota; kingdom Metazoa; phylum Chordata; class Mammalia; order Artiodactyla; family Cervidae; genus Dama; species Dama dama. The sequence continues at coordinate 37,341,801 of NC_083701.1, forward strand.
ATGTAGTATTGATCTGTAATGCTTGGAAGGGATAACTGTACCACACAATGTCAAGCTAAAGAGCTGAACATATCCTATTAGCAAAATAGGCACTTCATGATCATTGGTAGACTGGCCAGTGTGCTCAATTTAATTTCCAAAATTTGTATAGATACCACAGTTAGAAAAATGCCTGAGGTACTACATTTACGTTGGCTATTTATGTCTTAACACAAATACTACTTTATTGTTATTGCTGTTATATGCCTTTTGGATCCACTTTCCCTAATTGCAGATAGTTGTAAATTGCTCGCTCCATTTTTAGTAACTATTGATATTGACACCAGAGCTGTAGATTTTTTGGTGTTGTTGAATGTAATAGAGATCAAGATACTATTCTGCCTGTAAGATCAATAAAGTTAATTGGAAAATAAACATGTATACTGAAAGTACTAATTTTGTAATCTTTTTAAGAAATCAGATGGTTTTTTTCATTTAATGTCAAAGCATAATGTCATAATTAAAGTACGCAAAGTAAGCAGAAGTCAGTTATTAAAAATATTTAGCTACAGGATGTCATATTTTATTGGTAACATAAAAATTACTGACTTAATTTACTTAAATATAGATAATTTTCTGGTTAAAATGAATGGTGGCTTAAAGAATAACATATTTGATACTGATTATTAAAGGAATTTTTGCAGACAGCCACCTGATAAGGTATGAAGAGAGAAAATGAAAAACGCAATTTTTTTTTTTTTCAAAACAGTTTTGTTACATTTTTGTGTGTCTGTTCAGTCGCTTTTTGTGTCCTACTCTTCGCTACCCTGTGGACTGCAGCCCACCAGGCTCCTCTGTCCATGGAATTTTCCAGGCAAGAATACTGGAATGGGTTGTCATTTCCTTTTCTAGGGAGTCTTCCTGACCCATGGATCAAACCTGCATCTCTTGTGTCTCCTGCATTGGCAGGTGAAGTCTTTACCCGGGAAGTCACATGTTTACTGTCTTTCAAATATAACTCTTTTTATGATATTTATGTATTCCTTTTATTGAGTCATGGATTATGAATAATTCAAATTACTGTCCATATTTCTAATCTTGGTGAGCTTAGTCATTATTCTAATCATCAAATAGAAGTTGAATGCTACTTTTGTTTTACATTGAACAAAGCCAACTAAATAAGAATCGAATTGACCTCATTTTCCCCAAGTTTGCAGACAAAACAAAATGCAACAATTTTGAATGTCATGGAATGTCAGATGCATATACCACTGTATAGTCTGCTCAGAAAAGAAAAAAACACTATAAGGACAGAAAAATCGAATTAATACAATGAATAAATTAGTATTTAGACATAATCTTCATCTTGTTTGTGCTAAATATTTGGCCTGTTTATACTGTTGTTTTCTATTTAGTCCTACTAGAATGTCTTGATTTTCTAATTTTCCAGATTACCAGTGATTTGCTAAGTCGGGTGTGTGCATGCATACCAGCATGCTAAGTCACTTCAGTCATGTCCGACTCTCTGCGACCCTGTGGAGTGTAACCCGCCAGGCTCCTCTGTCAATAGAATTCTCCAGGCAAGAATACTGCAGTGGGTTGCTAAGTAGGATAGTAGATTCCAAATCAAGTGATGAAGTATAATTTCTAAGAGGGGATAATAGTTTTGTTTTAAATCTTGTATTACATAATGAAAATGAAGAGAGGGAGAGAGGAGAACTCATGTTGTGGGTTAGAAAGGCAGTACACTGATGAAAACAGTATACTGTATTACTTGTGCCTGAGTTGAGCCCTTGATTTTGTTTTGGAAGATTGACATATGTGTCAGGAGGCCATGGGGTACAGCAGGCTATGAGGTACAAGGCAACAGTACCATGTAGAGTTTGAGACATCTCATGCTTACCATGGGCCTTAATATACTCTGATTCAAGTAAGGTGGCATATCTCATCCATGGCACCTTGTCATAACACTCCTTTGGGAAGGATAGACCTTTCTTTTGTTTTAAGCCTTTACTTTGAAAAGTGAAAGTAGCTCAGTCATGTCCGACTCTTTGCGACCTCATGGACTATGCAGTTCATGGAATTCTCTAGGCCAGAATACTGGAGTGGGTAGCCTTTTCCTTCTCCAGGGGATCTTCCCAACCCAGGGATTGAACCCAGGTCTCCTGCATTGCAGGTGGATTCTTTACCAGCAGAGCCACAAGGGAAGCCCAAGAATACTGGAGTGGGTAACCTATCCCTTCTCCAGCATATCTTCCCAACCCAGGAATCAAACCAGGGTCTCCTGCATCACAGGCGGATTCTTTACCAACTGAACTATCAGGAAGCCCAAAGCCTTTACTTTATTCATTATTTATATATTGGCTACTTAATTACAATGTACTGTCTTTGAATTCCCTTACTAAGAGAAACCAATAATATTGGTAAAAATATAGAGATGGTAATGCAATGTAGTTCAAAGGGTCAGGTAATTTTTCAGGCATATGGTCAGCATGTATAAGTCTTTGTATTATGAGATTAAGCTGTCCTTTGAATATAAGTTTCTGATATTCAATAAAGCCACACAAACACATCATCAAATATGCATCCTATTAAAAATATAATGAAGATATAATTTCAGAAAATCTATATTTATTAAGTTCAATGCTCAAAAGAAAGTAAAGGTTTGCATTTAGAAAATTAAATGAACTAAAATTTATTAGCACTAAAAGCAGAGGTAGCTATGTTGTAGAAATAGTCACAAATTCTTCTCATTTCTCCATTTATTTCCTTTCAGTCTTCCCTTCAAAAATAGCATCTGCAGAGCATGACTATTAACATAGCTTACCAGAGAGTAACCTACCACAGATATTAGATGTCAAGTAGTGAATAAAGTCACTGGAGGTCCATTCCGGGCAGAGTGGAGGGTCTCCTGAATACCTCGTTAACCACCCAGGCAGACCATGCCCTAGTGAAAACCCTGAGGTGGACCTGGGCTTTTCAGTCTTGGCACTATTGATGGTGCAGGATGGATCATTCTTGTGTAGACCTTTTGCACGTGTTGTAGGCTGTCCAGCACTATCCCTGACCTCTATCCACTGAAGGCCGGTAACTCCCCTTTGCTCCCCTGCTGTGTCAACCAAAACTGTCTTCAGATATTTCCATGTGTCATCTGGGGGGACAGTCACCTCCTGACAAAGACCACTGCTCTATACCCACCCTGTGTGTGTGTGTGTGCTAAATCACTTTAGTCATGTCTCTTTGCAACCCTGTGGACCGTAGCCCCCTGGGCTCCTCCAGAGTCCATGGGATTCTCCAAGCAAGACTACTGGAGTGGGTTTCCCTGCCCTCCTTCAGGGGATCTTCTTGACTCAGGGATCAAACCCGCGTCTCCTGCGGCTCCTGCATTGCAGGCAGATTCTTTCCCGCCGAGCCACTGGGGAAGCCCCACACGCACCCTGACAAAGTCCAGAACCAAGCCTTGACAAGATCTGCAGGGAAGACGGATTTGGGAGGTTGAGTCAAGTTAGAGGTGCTTGGGGAACATCATGGGTTTCCACTTATCCACTATAACAGGAGTCCCCAACCCCCTGGGCCATGGACTGGTACTGGTCTGTGGCCTGTTATCAACTGGGCCGTAAAACAGGAGATCGAGTGGCTGGTGAGCAAGCCAAATGAAACTTCCTCTCTTTATAGAGCTGCTCCCTATCGCTTGCATTACTGCTTGAGCCCCGCCTCTCGGCAGATCAGCAGCAGCATTAAATTCTCATAGGAGCACAAACCCTACTGTGAACTGCACATGCGAGGGATCCAGGTTATGTGCTCCTTATGAGAATCATCCTAAAACCATCCCCATCCTCCTACTAGCGCCCTGTCCATGGAAAAGTTGTCTTCCATGGAAAAGTTGTCTTCCATGGAAAAGTTGTCTTCCATGAAACTGGATCCTGGTGCCTGAAAGTTTGGGGACTGCTGCCCTATAACAAAGCATTAAACTGAACCTATACAATATAAAGGTTATTGGCCAGTAAATGAACTGCCTACTAGAACAAGTCAAAGTCCTTTAAAGGAAACGTAACAGAAAAGATGGAGAGTCTATAATGTATCACTAACAACGTCCAGTGCACAGAAAAAAAAAAAATTACCAGACATGCAAAAATCAGGAAAATAAGGCCTATAGAGTCAATCAAAAAAAAGTAATTGTAAATAGAAACAGAATATGGTGTGACTCAAATGTTAGATTTAACAAAGATTTTAAAGCAGTTAAAGACCAGTAAATGTTTAATTCTTTTAATGGAATTAAAGGAGAATAATGGCTCAGTGGTAAAGAATCTGCCTGTAATGCAGGAGATGCAAGTTTGATCCCTGGATTGGGAAGATCCCCTGGAGGATGGCATGGCAACCCAGTCCAGTATCCTTGCCTGGAGAATCCCATGGAATGAGGATTTTGGTGGGCTATAGTCCATAGGGTCTCAAAGAATTGGACATGACTGAAGTGACTTAGCAGACACATACATAGTCTATTTGAGTCAATAGATAAGGAACCATAGTAGAAAAATAAAAAACATAAGAAGGACCAAATGGAAACTCGAAAATACAAAAGTGATGTAACTGAAGTGAAAAAATTCACCGGATAAGCTTCACGAGCAAATAGGAGATTGTAAAGGAGAGAAAAAGGAGCAGAATTTCAGCGACGGATGGATAATATCAGTTGGTCTAATATGTGTGTTATTCAGGTCCTAGAAAGAGAAGAAGGTAAGGATGAGGCAGGAAAAATACATAATTAAAATAATGCCAAATTTCCCCAAATTTGATGGAAAACATTAACTAACAAATCTAAGAAAACGGAACACTATGGAAGATAAATACCAAGAAACCTGCACCTGGACACATCATAGTGGACTGCTGAAAACTAAACATAAAAATAAACTCTTGAAAGCAGTCAGAGGGGGAAAAGGACATATACTATACAAGTGAACAACATAAGAATGTCTGCCTAGTTTTTATCAGAAACTCTGGAAGTCAGAAGAGAGCAGAAATATCCTTAAAGAGCAGATGGGGAGAAAGTCTTCAGAATTCTATACCCAGAGAAAAATCTCTAAAGAATTGAGTGAAATAAAGACACTTTCAGATAAATGGAAGCTGAGGAAATTGGAGCTAGCAGGCCTGCAAGATAAAAAGATTTTAAAGGCATTCTTGAGACTGATGAGGGAATGACATCAGAATGAAAATCTAAATCTACACAAAGGAGGAAAAATACGTGCGAGAAGCAGCGATATATGGATGATATAAAAGATCATTTTTATCACTTCCTAATTTCCTTAAGAGGTAACATCCAAAGATGACAACATCCTAAGGTGGATTTTACAGTATAGGTAGAAGTAAATATATGACAAAAAAGTAAAAAATTTTGGAGTGATGGATAAATGGAATTATATCATTGTAAGGCTATTAGATTTGTGGAGTGTGAAGTATGAAGTGTGAAGAGGGATGTTTCAAGTGTCAAGGAACAAGTGAGAAGTGTGAAGAAGGAAGTGCTGTCAAATGTAATGGGTGAAACTGTACAATTTTGACTCTAACCAGACTATATTAGAATGCATTGTTAGCCCTGAAAGAATACTAAAAATACATAAAAAGGGCTAAGAAACCAACAGAAGGAATAGAAACAAAATATCAATGAAATGAGAAACAAAATGAAAAAACAAAAGAGAGAAATGGAAAATAAATAGCAAGGTGGTAGACTTAAACACTGGAGCAGGAAATGGCAACTCGCTCCAGTATTCTTGTCTGTGAAATCCTATGGACAAAGGATCCTGGTGGGCTACAGTCCATGGGGTCACAAAAGAATCAGACACATCTGAGTGAGCACAGCACAGCACAAACTTAAATGCCCTGTTGCAATAATTATATTAAATGTAAATGTAGTGTAAATTACATCAAATGTAATTTCCACTGAAGGTCAAAGACTGTCAGATTAGATAAGAATGAAAGACACAAGCATCTGCATCTATTAAATACACATTTTACATTTAAAGATATATGTAACTTGAACATAAAAACACAAAAAGCAATATGCCAACCAAATGGCATAAGAAAGGTGGTACAGCTATGTTAATTTTAGAAAGAGTAGACTTTAAGACAAAGTATTGTACAAGAGATAAAAGAGACATTCACAAATCAAAAGAGGACCAATTCATTCGGAAGACATAATCATAGATGTATACATCTACTTACAAAGCTTCAAAATTCATGAAGCAAAAATTTGCCAGAACAAATGGAAAATCATGGGAGTGTGGAACACCACTTTCTCAGTTATTAGTAAACAAGTAGACAAAAATTAGATATAGAAGATCTGAGCACACTATCTTGAGCTAATTGACATTTACAAAACATTTTACTCAACTGTGGAATAAACATTCAAGTGCATGTGGAATGTTCATCAAAGTAGACATATACTAAATCATAAAAGAAATCTCAATATATTTACAAAGGTTTGTGTGTTACAGATTGTATTCTGTGATCACAATAGAATTGTATCAGAAATCAATAACTAAAAGATTTAGAAAATGTCCAAACATATGGTCATTAAATAGTACATGTCTAAATAACCCATTTATTGACTATGCCAAAGCCTTCAACTCTGTGGATCACAATAAACTGTGGAAAATTCTTCAAGAGATGGGAATACCAGACCACCTGACCTGCCTCTTGAGAAACCTGTATGCAGGTCAGGAAGCAACAGTTAGAACTGGACATGGAACAACAGACTGGTTCCAAATAGGAAAAGGAGTACATCAAGGCTGTATATTGTCACCCTGCTTATTTAACTTATATGCAGAGTACATCATGAGAAATGCTGGTCTGGAAGAAGCACAAGCTGGAATCAAGATTGCTGGGAGAAATATCAATAACCTCAGATATGCAGATGACACCACCCTTATGGCAGAGAGTGAAGAGGAACTAAAGAGCCTCTTGATGAAAGTGAAAGAGGAGAGTGAAAAAGTTGGCTTAAAGCTCAACATTCAGAAAACTAAGATCATGGCATCTGGTCCCATTACCTCATGGGAAATAGATGGGGAGACAGTGGAAACAGTGTCAGACTTTATTTTTTTGGGGCTCCAAAATCACTGCAGATGGTGACTGCAGTCATGAAATTAAAAGACACTTACTCCTTGGAAGGAAAGTTATGACCAACCTAGATAGCATATTAAAAAGCAGAGACATTACTTTGCCAACAAAGATCTGTCTAGTAAGGCTATGGTTTTTCCAGTGGTCATGTATGGATGTGAGAGTTGGACTGTGAAGAAAGCTGAGCACCGAAAAATTGATGCTTTTGAACTGTGGTGTTGGAGAAGACTCCTGAGAGTCCCTTGGACTGCAAGGAGATCCAACCAGTCCATCCTAAAGGAGATCAGTCCTGGGTGTTCATTGGAAGGACTGATGCTGAAGCTGAAACGCCAATACTTTGGCCACCTCATGCGAAGAGTTGACTCATTGGAAAAGACCCTGATGCTGGGAGGGATTGGGGGCAGGAGGAGGAGGGGACGACAGAGGATGAGATGGCTGGATGGCATCACCAACTCGATGGGCATGGGTTTGAGTAAACTGCGGGAGTTGGTGATGGACAGGGAGGCCTGGCATGCTGCAATTTATGGGGTTGCAAAGAGTCGGACATGACTGAGCGACTGAACTGAACTGAACTGAAATAACCCATGTCTCAAAGGTGAAATTACATGAGAATAATCAAATATTTTTAATTGAATGATAGTAAAAATAAAACACATCAGAATTTGTGGGATACAGGAAATGTAGTGCTTTAGAGGGAAATCTATAGCTTTAAAAGTTTGTAATGGAAGAGAGGAAAATTTTAAAAATTGACATGTTTCCATTTTAAGGGGTAAAGAAAGAGTAAATTAAACCTAAAATAAGTAGAAGGAAAAAATAATCAAGTCAGTACAGAAGTCTATGATTTAGAAACAGAAAAATGTATATAGCTCAAATTTCATTCTTTGAAAGATTAATAAAGTCAGTAAGCCCCAACAGGAGAGATCAACAAATAGATAAATATAAATTACCAATATTACAAATAAAAAAAGAGATACTATTACAAGCCTTAATGATTTTAATTGGAAAATAAAAGATTAGGAACAAATAGCGCCAACAGATTTGGCAAGTAGATGAAATAAATGTTTTTTGAAAAGCAAATCTTTCAAAAGTGAATCAAGAAGAAGTGGACAACTGGAATAGCCATATAACTATTCAATACATTGAATTTATAATAGTAATCAAAGAACTTTTCACAAAACTCAAGGCCAGATAGTTCCACTGTTAAATTACATAATGCACAAAGTAAGAAATAATAACAATAATGTATAAACTCTCCTTCCGAATGTAGAGAGAGGAATGCTTCCCAAGTCATTTTACATGATCAGTATAATCCTGATACCAAGATCAGACAAACGTTTATAAGAGAAGAGACCAGAGACTGTAATGGACTGACTGTCCTCCATTCCCTATTCAGACTCATATGTTGAAACCTTATACCCCTGATGTGACGGTACTAGGAGGTGGCCTTTGGGAGGTAATCGGGAATAGATGAGGTCAGGAAAGGGGTCAGAGTTTGCATAATGTCTGCTTTCCACCTCATGAGGATACAATGAGAAGTTGGCAGTTTGCAAATGTAAGAGGGCTCTCACCAGAACTCAACCATCTGACATCTTGACCTTGAACTTTCAGCCTCCATCACTGTGAGACGTAAATTTCTGTTGTATACAAGCCACTAGTTTATGGTCTTTTACAGTAGCTTGAATTGAATAAGAGACAAGTATCCCTCATGGACACAGATTCAAAAATCCTCAAACAAGTATTAGCACATAAACCCATGATATACACAAAAGGATACATCTACATTATGGCCAAGTAGGGTTTCAGGAATGCAAACTTGTTTTAATGTTTGAAAATCACCCAACATAGCTAACCGCATTAACTGAATAAAGATGAAACATTATATGGTCATCTCAGCAAATACAGAAAAAGATTTTGGTAAAATTCAATACATATTCAAGATAAAAACATTCAACATAGTAGAAAGAGAAGGAAACTTTCTCAACCTGAAAAAGGCATCTACAAAGAATCCAAGTTAATATCATTTAATGGTGAAAAATTGATAATTTCTCTCTTAGACCAGAAATAGAAATAAAGTAAAGACGTCACTGCCATCATTTCTATTCATCCTACTGGAATAATAGCCAGTGCAATAAGGCAACTTCTAAATTAAATAAAAGGCATAAAATTGGAAGGGAAGTAAAAAAAAAAAAACTTGCTTCTGTTTGCAATGGATATGATTGTCTATGTAGAAATTCCTAAGGAATTGTCTAAAAAATTAGAAATATTAAATGAAGTTATCAAGGTCACAGAATGTAAGATTAATATGAAAAACTCAGTTTTATTTATATGTACTATACATTTGAAAATGGAATAAAAATTCCTTTTATAATATGTCTAAAAGATAAAATACTTAGGTGTAACAGAAGATGTACAAACAGCTACACTGAAAGCCTCAAATATTTGATAAGAGTTGTGAAGATCTCATTCAAATTGTTAAGAAGTCCACTCTCCCTAAATTTGTCTATAGATTCAGTGGAGTACCAACTGACATCCCAGTAACCTTTCTCCCTTGTTAAAAGGGAATTGATAGTCTTACTCTAAAATTTGTACAAAAATGTAAAGGACCCAGAAGAACCAAAACAATTTTGAGATAGAACAAAGTTGGAGGGAGGACTTACATGATCTTTTTCAGAAATAACGAGAAAAGTACAGCTTCAACTTAGTGTGGTGTTGGCATAAAGGTAGAAATACAGATCAGTGACACAGTGTAGAGAATCCAGAAGATACTTTCATGTATGGCCAACCTTTTCTTTTTTTTTTTTTAAAGCATAGGAGCCAACACTTTTCAATGGAGGAAAAACAGTCTCTTCAAAAATGATGCTGGAATATCTAGATAAATATATAAAATATATACCTCAACACTAATCTCAAGCAGTACACAAAAATTACTTTGAAATATATCACAGACCTAAATATAGAAGCTACAAACTATGAATCTTCTAGAGAAAGATACAAGAGAAAATTTTTGCTACTTTGGGGTGGGCAAAGACTCTTGAGAGAGGGAGAGAGAGGACACAGAACACTCATCATAAAAAGTGATACATTAGACTTCACAAAGCTAAAACTGCCTCTTTTCCAAAAGATACCATTAAGAAAAAAAAGGCAAACTACAAAATGGAAGAAAATATTCACAATATTTGTATCTAAGAAAAGACTTAAAGCAAGAATATATAAAGAACTCTTACAATGCAATAGCAGCAAATAGTTCAATTTGAAAATAATTGAAAAAATACTTCATAAAAAATACATGAATGGTCAATAAGCACATGAAAAGATGCTCAACATAACTTCATCAAATCCAATGAGAGAGTTGGAGTCAATTGGAAATAAACCAATTATTATACCAATTATACCACTATACTAATATATAGAAATGATTAACATTTTATAGTCTAAGCCAAATCCAAATTAAAGTCACAAGGAGGTACTACTTTATATCCCCTAGAAGGACCAAAATTAAGAAGACTGATGATACCGATTCTTGGCAAGGATATGGAGCAACTTTTATAAATTATAATTTGGAGGTAAATTTTACATCCACTTTGGAAAACAGTTTCATAGTTAGTATCTTATATATTAAACATGCATTTTACATATCTAACAATTCTTCTCTTAGGTATTTATCCCAGTGAAACGACAACCAATATCCACATTTATGTAGGGGATCCCAAGTGGCTCAGTGGTAAAGAATCTACCTGCCAATGTAGGAGATGCGAGTTTGATCCCTGAGTTGGGAAGATCTCTTGGAGGAGGAAATAGCAACCCACTCCAGTGTTCTTGCCTGGAGAGTCCCATGGACAGAGGAGCCTGGTGGGCTACAGTCCATGGGGTCACAAAGAGTCAGACACGACTAAAGCCACCAAGCATGCATGAATGCACACATCCAGATTTATGTACAAGGCCTACACACAAATGTTTATAGAAGTTTTGATAATACTAGCCAATTATGGGAAACCATTGAAATAGATGTCATAGATGGATAAACTGTGCTATATTCACACGCTAGAATATAATTCATTAATAAAAAGAATGAACTGATACATACACTAATATAGATGATCTCCAAATCACATTATGTGAAAGAAGGCATGGGCTCACACCTGTGACTTAACTGAAGAGTAACCATCACTGGCCAAGAGCCCTGAACTTGTCCTGCTTCTGACGTGAGTGATAGTCACAAGTCAGTGAGTCAACACTATTCTGGTGAACCAACCTGAAGTGATCCTGTGGAAGAAGAACTGTACTGGTCAGTGGGAATCACTGGCCTTGTAGGCCCCTCTTCTAGAACTGGGATCGGACCTGGAAAGTCTCATAGGTCCGGATTATGGGGCTTCTCAGGGCATCGAGTGGTCCTACATGTAGACTAGGTTGGAGAGTGTTGGAGTGTAGAGTGGTTGGAGAGTGTCCTGAAATAGGATAAAGAGGGATATGAGTCCAGATCCAAGCTGGAGGTTCTCCACCTGTATGAAACTGCTGGCCATGGCCAGTTACAGGCACTTGAGGAGAACTCAGAAAAATCTGAAGAAACCCCTCTAAGGTGCAGGCTGTCCTGGGGGGCTGTACCCTGGAGGTACCCAGACTGCTTGCTTGTGTTTAAGGGCAATACTGATAAGATGTTTGAGAATTTCAGGAGTGGCACTCCTTGATTGATCAGGCTTTACAGTATTTTGAAGATACTGCCATCAAACTATCACAGTGTCCTCAAATTAGTATCAATTCCAAAGGATTCTGAACTAACAGAGGCTAGTTGGTAGCATTTAACCAATAGAGGAAAAGGCATACATAATTACCAAAATGAGGAGCAATTTGCAATCACAGCTGTTGACCCACAAGGATCTGTTGTGCAGTGAATAGACCACGTGTTCCCAGAGGATACTCTAAGGGAAGCCCACTGGGGGGTCACGTTGCTTGAATAACTAGAAAAAATTGAGAGCTGGTGAAAAGTCTAACAGCTGTTGTAGTGGAAAATCATGGCCTTTCACTTAGATTCCATAGCTAAAGAAATTCTCAAAACCAGAGTTTGTTATCTGAAGGAGATGCTATGGTCCTTTAAGAAAGAAATTTGCAGTTTCACCTTAAGAGTACACGATGAATATTATGGGACCTGTGGCCAAGCCTACTTCTTTCCTTACAAAAATGGTATAGAAATATAGGTGGTGCTAGTGGTAAAGAACTCGCTTAGCAATGAAGAAGACATAAGAGGGGTGGGTTTGATCCCTGGTTCTGGAAGATCCCCTGGAGGAGGGCATGGCAACCCACTTCAGTATTCTTGCCTGGAGAATCCCATGGACAGAGGAGCCTGGCTACAGTCCATAGGGTGGCAAAGAGTTGGACACGGCTAGAGCAGCTTAGCACACTCACACACGAATAGTACAGAGCAAGTATGCAAATGGTAGTTGTTGGGTCACAGTCCATCCTTCTTAAAAAGTGTTTAAGTACTTCAGTTTATTACAGTTTACTTCCTTTTTCTGGTAGTCAAAGTTTAAAGTCATTTGACAATGTTCAAAAGATAAAATAAGAACAAGGACCTACCATATAGCACAGGGAACTCTGTTCAATATTCTGTAATAACCTAAATGGAAAAAGAATTTGAAAAAGCATACTTGTATACGTATAACTGAATCATTTTGCTATTCAGCTGAAACTAACACAATATTATGAATCACTATACCGCAGTATAAAATAAAAATTAAAAAAGTAAGGTCTTGATTTATGATTTCATATAATCAAGATAAAATACATAGCACAATTTTTCTATTCTAAGTATTGTATTTGTTTCCTAAATTTGAATATCTTTTTCTTCTTAAGGTTTTTCTCTTAACAGGTGCTACAGACTAATTGTCTGTATCCCTCCCTAAGTTCATACACTGAAATCCTAACCCCAGTGTGGCGGTATTAGGAGGTGGGGCCTTGAGGAGGCGATTTGATCATGAGGGAAGAGTCTTCATGAGTGGGATTAGTGCCCTTATAAAAAGGCCTGAGAGAGCTTCCTTGTCCCTTCTACCTTGTGAGGCTACAATGAGAAGATAGTCCTCAATGAAGAAATGGACTCTCATTAGTCATTGAGTATGTTCGTGCCTTGATCTTGGACTTCCCAGCCTCCAAAACTATAAGAAATAAATTTCTGTTCTTCACAGGCCACCCAGGCCACAATGTTTTGTTTTAGCAGCCTGAATGGATTAAGGCAGAAAAGTTGAGGTGTTAAGGCTGAGAAGTTGAGGTGTTGCTGTAACAAATACCTAAAAATGTGGAAGAGGCTTTGAACCTGGATAATGGATAGAGGTTGGAAGAGTTTTGAGGTACATAGTAGGAGAAGCCTCTATTGCTGTGAGCAGACTGTAGAGGGCAATTTTAGTGAGAGCCCCGAAAGAGAAGAGGAAGGCTGTAGACAGTCGTAGAGAATACCTAAGTAATCTTAACAGATGTTTTTGTAGGCATATGGACAGTGAAGACCACTGTGATGAGGTCCAGGTGGAAATGTGCCAAGGTGCTAAGTCACTTCAGTCATGTCTGACTCTTTGCGACCCCATGGACTGTAGCCCGCCAGGCTCCTCTGACCATGGGATTCTCCAGGCAAGGATACTGGAGTGGGTTGACATTCCTTTCTCCAAGATGGAAATGAAGGGTGTGTTATTGGACAGTGGAGGAAAGGCCATCCTCGTTATAAAGCAGCCAAGAACCCGGCTGGATTATGTTTGGGTTCTCATAGTTTTTAGAAGGTGGAACTTGTGAGCAATGAAATTGGTTACTTGCATGAGGAAATTTCTAGGCCCAGTGTTGAAGGTGTGTCTTGGCTTCTCTTGACTGCTTACAGTAAAGTGAGAGAAGAGAGAAAGGACTTAAAGATGTAATTGTTAATCAGAAAGGAAACAGAATTTGAACACGTGGGAAATTCTCAGCCTGTTCACAATGAAAGGAGTGAAAAAAGACTGGGAGAGAACTCAAAGAATGTGTGCAAAAACCATCTGAGACAATGGGTTTATATCCAGTACACTTGATGTAATTCCTTTAAATACTTGCCAGTTAGAATCTCTTATTTTTCCACTGGTTTTCTCAGCAAATGCATCATAGACTTGAGAATGCAACACTACATTTCCTCACCCACTAACATAAGTAGCCAGCTGATTTTCGACAAACGTTCAGAAGTAATTCAGTGGCAATGTAGTCTTTCAACAAGTGATGCTGGAATAGTGGATAACCATGTGCAAAAAAAGGCACTTTGCTCCAAACCTCATACATATAAAAAAACCAACTTAAAATAGTTTATAGTCCTGAACATACAAGCTAAAACTATACAACTGCTAGAAGAAAACATAACAGAAAATCCTTGTGACATTGTATTTGGCAAAAGATTTCTTAGTATTAATAACTATCCAAAGCACAATCTGTAACATAAAAGTTGATAAATTAGGCTTCATCCAAATCGAGAACTGCTTTTAAAAAAATGCTTTTAGAGACTTCCCTGGCGGTCCACTGGCTAAGATGCTGCACTCCCAACTCAGGTTCTATCCCTGGTCAGGGAACTAGATTCCACATGCAACAACTAAGAGTTTGTAAACCATAACGAAAAGATCTTTCATACTGCAACGAAGATGGAAGATCGCGCACGCTGCAGCTAAGACCCAGCACAGTCAAATACATAAATGTTTTAAAATGTTTAAAAATTTAAAAATATTTAAATCAGAATGGAAAAATAAGACCCAAATTGGGAAAATATCTGCAACTCTCATATCTTGTAAAGGATTTCTATCCTAAATATTCAAAGTTTTAAATGAGAAAACAGTCCAACAAAAATAAGAAAAAGATTTTAACTGACATTTTATCAAAGAAGATATATGGATGATAAACAACTACACAAAAAGGTGTTCAATGTCATCAGTCTTTAAGGAAATGCGAAGTAAAGACACAATAAGACACTCTTATGCAACTACTGGAATGTCTAAAATTAAAAAGACCGATAATACCAAATGGTGGTGAGGGTGTGGAGCAACTGGAATTTTCATATACTCCTGGTGAAAATATAGAGTAAATGCTATTTGACAGTTTCTTAAAACATATGGTAGGTATGTATCAGCTGTTTGATTCCTAGCCTTTTAACCAGAAGAAATTAAAGTATATTCTATACAAAGACTTGTACGTGAATGTTTATAACAGCTTTTATGTAATAATAGCCCCAAACCAGAAAAGATCTAACTGTTCATCAGTAGGTGAATGGATAAACAAATTGTGATGTGTGGATACAATACAATGCTACTCAGTAATACAAAGGAACAAATTATCAATGCATGCAGCAACATGGATGCATATAAAATATTTAAGCTGAGTAAAAGCCACCAAAGAAAAAATTTACTTCCTTTATGATTTCATTTATATAAAATTCTAGAAAACTCAGACTAATCTATAGCATGACCAAGATGGCCTTAATGTTTCCTCTCAGTATGATGAAATTTTTAGACAGATTTCTTCCCGACAATAGGCTCCTGACCTTCGTTTTTCTAGAGAAGACAGTGAAGGATAGGGAAGCCTGGCGTGCTGCAGTCAATGGGGTTGCAGAGAGCTGGACACAACTGAGTAACTGAACAACATACTGTAGAAAACTTGTAATTAAAAAAAATTTTTTTCCCCCTTTGGTATATAAATCTTCTCCCAGCCTCTCATCAGTTTTGCAACCCAGGACTAACTATCTCTCAAAGACCTGGGTGCTGCCTCTTTGAAATATAATCATTAAGAAAGACAGGGCTGAGGGTTGTCTTTTAATCTTTTTTATTGTTTCCTTTACTGTGCAAAAGCTTTTAAGTTTAATTAGGTCCCATTTGTTTATTTTTGTTTTTGTTTAAGAGGTGAGTCCAAGAGGACCTTGTGATTTATGTCAAACAGTGTACTGCCTACGTTTTCCTCTAAGAGATTTATAGTTTCTGGCCTTACATTTAAGTCTTTAATCCATTTTATTTTTGTGTATGGAGTTAGGAAGTATTCTAGTTTCATTCTTTTACATATAGCTGTCCAGTTTTCCCAGCACCACGTATTGAAGAGGTTGTCTTTTCTCCATTGTATATTTTGGCCTCTCTTGTCAAAGATAAGATGCCCATAGGTGCATCAGTTTGATAACTGCAAATGAAGCAACTGACAAAGGATTAGGCTTCAAAATGTATAAGCGGTACATATAGCTCAATATCAGAAAAACAAACAGCCCAATTAAAAAATGGGCAGAAAACGTAAACAGACATTTCTCCAAAGAATACATACAGATGGCCAAGAGGCACATGAAAAGATGTTCAACATCATTACTTATTAGAGAAATGCAAATCAAAACTAGAATGAGGTATCACTTTATACCAGTCAGAATGGCCATCATCAAAAAATCTACAGAAAATAAATGCTGGAGAGAATGTGGAGAAAAGGGAACCCTCCTGCATTGTTGGTGGGAATATAATCTGATATAGCCATTATGGGAAACAGTATGGAGATTCCTTAAAAAACTGGGAGTAAAACTACCATATGACCCAGCAATCCCACTACTGGGCATATACCCTGAGAAAGCCACAATTCTAAAAGACACATGTACCCCAATGTTTACTGTAGCAGTATTTATGATAGCTAGTATATGGAAGCTTTTTACAACAGCCATTTACAGATGAATGGATAAAGAAGATGTAGTATATACACACAATGAAATATTACTCAGCCATAAAAAGGAACAAATTTGAGTCAGTGGTAGTGAGGTGGATGAAATTAGAGCTTGTTATACAGAGTGAAGTAAATTAGAAAGAAAAAAACAAATATTGTATATTAACACATATATATGCAATCTAGAGAAATGGTATTGATGTACCTACTTGCAGGGAAGGAATGGAGACTCAGATGTAGAGAATGGACTTGTGGACCCAGTGGTGGAAGAAGAGGGTGGGATGAATGGAAAAGTAACATTGACACATATACACTATCATGGAGAGGGGTGGGAGTGCGGGAGTGGAGGGAGGCTTAGGAGGGAGGAGGTATATATATATGCTTATGCTGATTCACGTTGTTGTATGGTAGAAACCAACACAACATTGTAAAACAATCTTCCTCCAAAAAAAAAAAAAAAAGACAGGGCTTTATCTCCCAGTCCTTATAGGAGGGTAGAAGCCTGGCTTGGGTAAGCACCACTGAAACACAGACAGACTAATCACATTAACCAGCCTCCCCTATCTTCCTTTAGTACCTTTCTACAACTCACACCAATGCTTAAAAAACTATCCTGCCTTTTTCAGTGGGGTTGTGTTCATATCTCTTCACTACTGAAATAATTTTTACCTCTATTGCAATACTCTTGAATAAAGCCTTCCTAGCTTGTTTAACTCAGTCTGATGCAATTTCATTTGACAAGTGACAGAAAGCAGATAGTGACCGCTTGGGGACTGGGGAAGGCATGAAAGAGAGGGATTACCAAGGGGCATGAGAAAACATGGGGGTGATGGATATGTTTTACATGTGTTTGTGGGCATTCATGACTTCATAAGGATATTCATATGTCAAAAATGATTAAACTGTATATTTATTTATATTAATTATATAAAAATGGTTATTAAAAGGTTATTGCATGTATCATCTAACCCAATTATTTGACTTTTCAGAGTGCATTTTATTAAAACAATTGCATATGAATACAGAGACGTATGA
Source organism: Dama dama (assembly GCF_033118175.1). Classification (NCBI taxonomy): domain Eukaryota; kingdom Metazoa; phylum Chordata; class Mammalia; order Artiodactyla; family Cervidae; genus Dama; species Dama dama. The sequence continues at coordinate 37,359,585 of NC_083701.1, forward strand.
ATAAGGGTTTGCATCATAGCAGAGTTTGGAACAAAAAGACTGAAAACAATCTTGATTATCAATGAGAGAATTAGTAAACAAATTATGGCACATCTGTAATAGTATGAGTGGAAGGATCCTCAAGAGCAAACTGAAGATTAGTATATGTATATTACTATGTGTGATCCCATTTATGTACAGAAGTATGTAAGCACATATGAAAAAATTAATACTAAAGCTCTTAATAGTGATTGAATCTGCAGAGGATTGGAATTGTGAAAGGGAATATGAGGGAGATGAAGAAGGAAATGGCAAACCACTCCAGTATCCTTGCCTGGAAAATCCCATGGACCGAGGAGCCTGGTGGGCTGCAGTCCATGGCGTCGCAAAGAGTCGGGCACAATTGAGCGACTAACAGACAGATGTGAGGGAGAGGACTTAAAACTTTTTACTTTACCTTCTGTATTTTATATCAGTAGCTTGCTTATCTTTGAGATCTCTGTTCTCTGCTTGTCCCTTCATGTCCTAATATTGGCTACCAGGCTGGAGTGCACATTAACAACTAAAAGCTTGGTTCTTAATTATTTTCCAGTTTTCAAAAGAGTGGATTTGTTTCCTAGTATTCTCCAAAGACGAACAATGAAGGATTTTGGTAATATTACGTAGGTGTTTAAACATATTACATGCATTTTAATTCATTGCCTTTATTATCTTATTAATGCTCATATTGTTCTGTTTTTGGCCACTATAAACCTATTCAAGTTGGCTTCTGAGTTCTTATGTATATAATTTTATAGTTCCCTTGATTTGTGGCATGATAAAATGCTTCAAGTACATGTTTTACATTTCCTGCCCCAGATACGGAATCAGCCTTTTTTTTTTTTTTTTAAGAGCCATAGCTCCTGTTAATAAGAAATTGATGTGAGAGTTGGTTATTGCCATTGGATTGATATTTTTTTTTCTAGATCCTTTCAGCAGACAGAACTTGGTATGTTCTAAAGGTATGAAGTCCAGTTAGGATCTGCTATCTTGCTAACACCTGGTTAGATACCTTGAGTACTTCAAAAATGTCTTCAGTAAGTTTACAGTTTAAAAGGAGTTTACTGATTCTGCCTAAGAATTAAAAAATGTTGAATAACATGCTTTGAATTATTCCAAATTATTCTTTTTTTAATAGATGAATAAAGCTTTTGAATTCTCTTTATCAGTGCTGGGTTCAGATAGTTATAATAATGATTTAGTTAGAAAAATAATAAATGAGGGGAAAATGACAGGTTGGATTTTTGTTATCAATAATCTAGATAAATTGTAACAAATATTTTCTGTTTAGAATTCTATTATTTTCTTCTATGTATGTATCTGCTTGGGAGATTGAATTATCCAAGTGGAGAATTTTTAAATTACTAATTCTGCTTACTTTTTATTTGAATTATTCTCTATTTGGAATCTCTTCTTTCCAGCAGTTCTAAGCTTTTCACTCCCAGTTACTGAATTAAAAACTTAGAATTTATGGACTCTGACTTACATTTAAACTAAAAATAGGCTTCTTCCTCAATTTGCTTAAAAATCAATCAGCTCACAAAATGTAAAACGTGCCTTTTACAAACCTGGATTAAGCCCTGGTCTTTTCAGTATATGGATTTCAAATAAAGCAAAGTTTCATAAAACACGACAGGTTGTTTCCCTGGGTATTTGCATACAAACTTATTTAAACAAACCCAAATCCACAAAAAAACATTTAATACTTCGGCTGGTCCCTCCAAAACTGGGTCGGGGAAACCTTAAAAAATCAATTCAAATTAGCTTATTTTGTTAAATTTCACCTGTTTGCAGGTTTCTGATGGCTTTCATCCCTGCCTTTAACCCAGTCCAGCTTTATTTGAAAGCCAAATGCACTACCATTAGAACTGACCTGAGCTTGTTCCAAATGGATCTCACTCAAATTGTAGCCCAGGTAAGTCCAAAATGTATCTCTAGAAATCTCTTTTTTTTTTTTTTTTTCCTCTTGGGAGACAAGAATCTGATTGTATCTTGAGGAGTAGAACTGATTTCAGAAATTTTTGATTTAATAGCCCATTTTTGAATTTTTGGATTTTTCCCTCATAGTTCAATTGGTAGAGAATCTGCCTGCAATGCAGGAGACTGGGATTCACTTCCTGGGCTGGGAAGATCCCCTGGAGAAGGAGATGGCATCCCACTCCAGTATTCTTGCCTGGAGAATCCCATGGAGAAGCCTTTTCAACAGCTATTTCCTTTCTTAATTTAAAAATCTGTTTCGCTGGCAAAAGACAACACGAAGCGCAGTAGCATAAAAGCCGTGACAGAAGCCGTCTCAGTCTCCCCGGGCGGGGCTCAATCAGCCCTCTCGCTGGATCCTCTGACGTTCGTGATCCATACCGCATTTCCACACTCTGCATGTAATTGGAAGAAGTTATTTTTTTTCTCTTAGTTTTCCAGTTTACCAGATTTTTTTCAGCTATACCTCTTAAAAATTCACTTCTTCCATGAAGCTTTCCAATCAAAATCTATAAAAAGCCAAAAGGAAAAGCATAAGCTCACAAATATAAGTTTTCTTCAACCATGTGAATCAACCCAGATCTTGGTGGTAGTTGTTGTCTGAGCAATAAGGTTGTAAGGTTCACACTATCACATAGCATACACAAATTCAACTCTTAACACAAAGTAGCAGATTTCCTGTCTTTGAAATGATGAGAATAATTATTTCATTTATTTACCACCCAGGAATTTATTATTTGGAATACAACCAGCTGAATTCAGACAATGCACCGATAACTGTTTGCTTTTCAAAACATTCTGCTTATTTTAAAAGCAACTTGTTGAATTTTTTCTATTAATATATGACTTATGTCAACATTTTCTTGCTTAAGATTATGTGTGTCAACACCTCTTATAGCTTCTGGGAATTCATTTCAGTAGTGAGCATAACAACCAGTGGTAACATACTGTATTACACAATTTCTTTAAATTCCTTTCAAGCAACCTCTTTTCAACCACGATGTTTTGTTCCAGAGCCCATGCATGAACAGTTTTTATATTTTCCAAAGTAAAAGCTGTTTTCTCCAGGTCTTTCCACTAGGAAGTCATGACTTCCCTGTGAATGGATGGAACTTAAAGCCCAAATGTTCAATTCAAAATTCAAAAGCCACAGAATTTGGCCTAAAGTAAACAAAGCACATTTATTCTCTTGTTCCTAATTGCTTGAAATTTTATCCAGGTTTTCTAAAAATTGATTGAGTCTTACCAACATTTTCTATGAACCACACAGGGATTTGGAGTTTATAGAAAAACCCAAACCTTTAGAAACCAAACCCCGCATCAAGAAAGTTTCATTTGGTTTCAAGTTTCAGTACAAAAATCTAATATAACTGTATTAAAAAGCACTAAGCAATACTAGATGAAGTGATCTGTTTCCAGCAAAATGCCATGCTTACATATCATTGCATACTGGTACTAATTTATGTCTTTAAGTCTTGAATGAAGTCCTCTCTATGTTTTGAAGTAAATGCAACTACGCACATTTTATTTGTAGATAAAATTCAAATATTGACTTTACATCTTGAAATTACACAAAAAAGAGTACTAAAGAACAGCATTATATGGATGTGGATCTATTCTAAACCATAGTTGAATGATTAGATCTAGAAAGACGAGTGATACGGATGCTAATTTTTGTTGTTTAGTTGCTCAGTCATGTCTGAAGTCTGCCAGGCTCCTCTGTCTATGGGATTTTTCAGGCAAGAATACTAGAGTGTGTTGCTATTTCCTTCTCCAAGGGATCTTCCTGATCCAGGGATCAAATGTGTTTTCTGCATTGCCGGCGGATTCTTTACCACTGAGCCACCTGGGAAACCCATGGGTGCTAACTAGCTAAATATTAATCTATCCGCTTTCAAAAGACCTAGAATCACAGAAGTAAAAGGGATTATTTATTTATTTATTTACTTTTTACCATAGTACTTCTTCTGCAGGTAGGTTGGATATTACCAAATACAAGTGATTTATGCCACAAAGAAACTTGGCCTTCACAAATCTTCCTTGATCCTTCCCACATACTTTCTCCTCTCACTGGAACAGACACAGATGTTAAGCTCAGAGAACGGCAGAGTCAAAAGACAGGAGAAGCTACACAGGCTGGAGGAAATTTGCTGCTGATCAGAGCACCCACACTGAAATTATTAGCAAGAAAAATCTACAGGTTTAAGACATGAACATTTGGGTGTTTCTTTGTTGCAGACGTTAGCCTTATTTTTACTAATACAGAAGGTATTTTGACACTCAGTCTTTATGTGAGCTATTTTTAGCATACCAAAAATATTAAGGCATTAAACAGAACTTTAAATTTATAGGGAGAAATATAATCAGCAGTCTCTTAGAATTGCATCATCTAAGGTAGTATTTTTAACAACCATGAGAATTTTAGCACCTAGACCATCTTTAGATATCCTAGTTGGAGCTGTATAATTTACACAATTTAAGTAATGGCTGCTCTCTAGTAAAGAGATTGACAAAAACATGAAAGAAAAACTACAACTTACTGTCTTAGACAAAAAGAGAGAGAAAACCTATTTTTTTACCCCTACTCTCCACTTCCTCCACTACGTGCTTTTAAAACTTGCCTTGCTGTTTCCCTCTTTTTTGCTGTGTGAGTTGAGTCAGTTTGGGACAAGGGGTAATGGACATCAGGGATGAATAAAAGGCCTCAGGAAATTGTAGACGAAAAACTTTGGCCCCCAATTTGTGTTTAATGCATATAAACTATGTAAAATATTCTGGATTAAAATGTCCTGAACAGCTAGAATGATGGTTAGGACTATTTTAGGTCTTTTTATTGGTACCAAAGAAAGAAAAAAATATGGGGCTGAAATGAAAAACAAATTTCCATGTATTTTGACTGTTCAAGTATCTGTTGATCTAGGAAATAACAAAATGTATGTTTGATTTAGAAGGTAAACTCCTGGTCAACAAAAAATAGATCATTAAATATTGCCATCACCAATCATTTAAAAATTATTATAACCTTCTCAATTAACACAAGTGCAATTAAATGGGGGCAAAAGTCATTCAACAAGACACATGTATCTGTGAATCCTTTTCAAGTGTGAAATAACTCCTTAGCTATTGAGAGATGTACCTGAAGAAAGCAGAACCGTCAAGTGGTGATCACACTACTGGATATATTTTGAAGTCTAATTTTCTCCTCCTTGCATTCCCCCTGTTCCCTCACTCTTCTATGACTGCACTTTTTCCATAGCACATTCTGATATAATCCTCATGTGAATGTTCGCCTTGAATGATGTGAGTTAATCAACTAGTCTAGATAGAATCTTCTTGAGTTTGTTCCTGCAGTATATCTTCTTACAGGTCCTTTTTTTGTCAGCCTCATTGTTCAGGTTAAGTGCACTCTTTGACTTTCCCAGGCAGAGTTCATCATTCCTTCCTCTGTTTCTATAGTGTTTGATTCTTTTCTTTTTTAAAAAATTTATATATTTACTTGGCTGCACCAGGTCTTAGTTGTGGCATGTAGGATCTAGTTTCTGACCAGGGATCAAACCTAGGCCCCCTGCATTGGGAGTGAGGAATCTTAACCGTTGGGCCACTAGGGAGGTCCCTAAAGCATTTGATTCTTACCTCTATTATGCACACACTCCCACATATGCATTGATGTTGATGGGAGGATTGGTTACAAATGAGGTGATGACTCAGAGAGAACACTGAGGTTGGTAGAGTTGAACTGAGCTGGGGACCAGAACTGATACTGCTGGTGAAGAGCCAGAAGACAGAAGAGCCCAGTTCCATCTGGAACTAGGGGTTCAAAGAATGTGCAAACCTGGAGGAGCTGTCATGGTAACAGGGTCAGGTCAGGAAGTAAAATCGTGAAACCCAAAATGGAACAGTCCCTGAAGTTCTATCAATTGCATGCATGGGGTCCAGATTGCTCAATTAGGCTTTGCTTCTTGGTTCATCCCTGTTGAGTGTCCTTTGGTCACATGTCTTTTCTGCTAGCCTGTGAACTTCTACTGCATCTTCTGTTCACAGTGCTTATTTTACAGGTGATACCCCTAGAGGTTGATCAAAGCTTTTAAGCATGTTAGTGAGTATGGACATGGCTTCAGTGATACTTTAGTTAGAATGTAGTGCAACTTTGTGACTTCTGATCTTACTTTTAAGTACAGGGATCCAATTTTGCCTTATAAGTACTGTATCTAAGTGGGGACAGAGGATGAGATGGTTGGATGGCATCACTGACGCAGTGGACATGAGTTTGCGCAAACTCCAGGAGATAGTGAAGAACAGGGAAGCCTGGCGTGCTGCAGTCCATGGAATTGCAAAAAGTTGGACATGACTGAGCGACTGAACAACGTTTATGTAAAGGCACCCATATGTGTCAGTGAAGCATCGAAAGTCAGAGGTAGATTAAATACAAAGACAGGAATCTTAATTTTATGTCCTCCCTCCTTTCACAGAGCAATGAGTGAAATGAGTGAGGAGAAAAAACTAATCTCTTCTGTACACAAGAGTTTCACTGTGCAGCAAGTCCTAAGACCATGTTGTTGAGAGGGTAGATGCCACTTACGGTCACATAATCCTGCTTTGAAACGAATGATACTGGCACATCGCCTTTGGTAATTTCCTGATGCCATATTGCATGTGGGCATAAGACTCCAATGCTTTGACCACTGCCGTGGGTTTAATTGCATCTTCAGTCAGTTCAGTTGTTCAGTCGTGTCTGACTCTGTGTGACCCCATGAATCGCAGCATGCCAAGCTTCCCTGTTCATCACCAACTCCGGGAGTTTACTCAAACTCATGTCCATTGAGTTGGTGATGCCCTCCAGCCATCTCATACTCTGTTGTCCCCTTCTCCTCCTGCCCCCAGTCCCTCCCAGCATCAGGGTCTTTTCCAATGAGTCAACTCTTCGCATGATGTGGCCAGACTATTGGAGTTTCAGCTTCAGCATCAGTCCTTCCAATGAACACCCAGGACTGATCTCCTTTAGGATGGCCTGGTTGGATCTCCTTGCAGTCCAAGGGACTCTCAAGAGCCTTCTTCAACACCACAGCTCAAAACTGCATCTTCAATCAAGCCTAAATAAAGCAATTTTTTTTTTAACCATGCCTGTACTTGTATCTCTAGTCATTTAGTCTTAGGCTTATTGAAAGTTTGTTTAAAAAACTATATATGCACACATGAACATAGCATCTATATATGTCCCACACTGTTTTAGATTTTATAGTGATAGAGAACTAGGTTAAAAGAACTAAAAGACATAGTTCAGGTGTAAGGCAGTGTTTTCAAGCCAGTGGTCACAACCCAGTACTGAATAGTGAAATTTATTAATTCACTAGAATGTGATTGGCATTAAAAAAGAAATAAAACAGTATAGAATAAAACAGAAGAATAAGCAGAGAGCCTCCTATGTCATAAGGAGAAATGTTGTTTTCTGGAATTTTTTTTTCCATATATGCATGCCTATGTGCACTGGGTCATAATGTAAGAGAGATTCTTCAGTGTATATCATAATCAAAAGAGTTGAGGAGTCACTGCTTAAGGAGTTCTGCTATAGAAACTCTAGAATTTACAATACATGACAATATTTTGGGTACTAAAGACTCTCTATTCAGGTACTTATTGTTGAAATTCCTAAGAAGATATTTTTAAATGTTGAATTCAAACAAAATCCATGCAGTTATTGGTTTTCACAATTTCAATGTAAAACTCTCTCATAGAATAAAAAAATATTTCATTGTTGTGCTAAAAGCAAAAATAATTTTTCCTCAAAAATACAAGAGTTCTTGCCATATGACCCAGCAATCCCACTTCTGGGCATACACACTGAGGAAACCAGATCTGAAAGAGACACATGCACCCCAGTGTTCATCGCAGCACTGTTTATAATAGCCAGGACATGGAAGCAACCTAGATGCCCATCAGCAGACGAATGGATAAGGAAGCTGTGGTACATATACACCATGGAATATTACTCAGCCGTTAAAAAGAATTCATTTGAACCAGTCCTAATGAGATGGATGAAACTGGAGCCCATTATACAGAGTGAAGTAAGCCAGAAAGATAAAGAACATTACAGCATACTAACACATATATGTGGAATTTAGAAAGATGGTAACGATAACCCTATATGCAAAACAGAAAAAGAGACACAGAAATACAGAAGACTTATGAACTCTGTGGGAGAATGTGAGGGTGGGATATTTCAAAAGAACAGCATGTATACTATCTATGGTGAAACAGATCACCAGCCCAGGTGGGATGCATGAGACAAGTGCTCGGGCCTGGTGTACTGGGAAGACCCAGAGGAATCGGGTGGAGAGGGAGGTGGGAGGGGGGATCGGGATGGGGAATACGTGTAAATCTATGGCTGATTCATATCAATGTATGACAAAACCCACTGAAATGTTGTGAAGTAATTAGCCTCCAACTAATAAAAAAAAAAAAAAATACAAGAGTTCTGCAATGAAATGTCTTGAAATTAATCTTTAAAACTTTTAATTTAATGGAAATCAATTTGCCATAAAATTGTCTATCAAAACATATCTGAAAGGATACACTGTCCTTTCCTTATTCTTTTTTTTTTGATAGAGCTTGGTTTAAGTAAAGAAAGTTTTGATCTTAATGTATAGGATTCTTCAAAAGCTCATGGAAAAAAGAGTTAGTAAATATGTAGAAATTTACATGAATAGAGAAACCTCTATAATATAGTGATAGACATTTTCATTACAAATATTAATACATATATGACCATACTGGCAAAGAATGTATTAAAATACAAGACATTTTATACCTGGAAATTGTGGGAGTCATTTACTGAGTATCTGTTGTTTATCAAAAACTTTTGAATATTTTAAATTTGGTTGCATTTAGGTATTTTTTAATGATACATATGCATGCCTAGTCACTCAGTCTTGTCCAACTCCGAGACCCCACGGATTGTCTGCCAGGCCCCTCTGTTCATGGAATTTTCTTTTTTTTTTTCATTTATTTTTATTAGTTGGAGGCTAATTACTTTACAATATTGTAGTGGATTTTGTCATACATTGACATGAATCAGCCATGGAATTATGAATACTGGAGTGGGTTGTCATCTCCTCCTCCAGGGGATCTTCCCAACTCAGGGATCAAACCTGTCTCCCGTGTCTCCTGTATTGCAGGCAGATTCCTTACTGCTGAGCCAAACAGGAAGCCCGATGATACATATGGTTTGGCTTAATAGTTTCAGTTTTACTAGTGTTTGATTCTTCACCTATTTCTGTGATAGTATTGAATACATTTTATTGCTTCATTTGAATAAAATTTAAAAGGAAGATATACCAGAAGGAAACATTACAAATAGATTTAAAAGTTTAATTCTTAATTTTTTCCCATCCAGTCAGGAAAAAGCACAGGGCATGTTTACATGTTTTGTTTGGGTGGCTCTCTTAGTCTACCATTCTACTTGGGAGAGGGTTAAGGCTGCAAACGAACCCAGAGAATGGAATTTTCCTTCTAAACAAGGCTGCCAAATATTTATGTTTTACATGATTACATTTTGGCTTTTGCTGATGAAGCATATCCACTGAATTTCACCAGAACTTCCAGCAAAAATACACGAATTAGAGTTAGCAGGATTTGGGTAAGACATTTGGGCAAGTTTCTCAAGTTGCAGCTCTTTGTTGTGTATGCTTGAGTAACTCTTAGAGGCCACCTGATAGAAGAGTCAGGATGAACTGACTGGTACTGCCTGTGTTTAAACATAAACCTTGATGGAGCTTTTTTAATTCAAATTCAACCGAGATTTAACAACTCAACACCTTAACTAACGTGGTGCTATGTATAAGGTTTTAAGACCTATGATACCCGGAAAATTTTGATTTTTAGTCTCTTTATTAAAAATTTACAATGAGGAATCTTTAAATATGAACCATTTTAAAAAAGAAGAAGGATAGTGAGTATTTGGACTTTATACAGTATAAATTACTCAGAATTTAAGAAATCTTTATGAAGATTAGGAAACAGTGAGATATTAATTTATGATTGATAAACATATGACAATGGCCATTTCTTTTTTTAGTTGACATATAGTTGACTTATAATATTGTGTTAGTTTCATGTGTATAGCAAAATAATTCAGTTTCATATATTTGTATATTTGAATATATGTACATGTACAATTGAATCACTTTGCCGTACACCTGAAACTAATACAACATTGTAAATTGACTCTATCCCAATAAAATTAAAATGAGAAAAAGGAATTTTATCTTAAAAAGTTTACTATTGCCCATGCTGGCCTTGGGGCCCTTTTTTATGCTTTGTCACTATTCTTTTCATGTCTTTAATATCTGCATTTACCAGTGTTTGCTATTGTGGTATGTGGACTTCATTTCTTTGAATTTTCAAATAATATTCTTTTAAAGTAAATAGTCGCATCATTTTCAAAATTGCTACACCAGTCTTGATTGACAGAGCAAAGTTGCAGTATTTTAGTAAATCCTGACATTGAGCAGGGAAGAGATTGAGGACTAAAACATGAGTGAGCCTCTTAATGGCAAAAATCTACCCAAAGGAATATAATTTTAGTATTTCAGCACTGGAGGCCAGTCATGAATATGACTTGGAGAACATTAGAAGGAGCTGTTGGGGTATAAGATGGTGTGTTCTGGCAAAGAATAGATGTCTGAGGAGGAATTCCAAATTGTGAAAATTTACACATGGGATACTTTCCAAGGATCCAAAAGTATACTGGAATCAATAAATGTCAGTTGTTTGCACAGGCTTTTAAACCATTTTAGTGTAGGAATATAAAGCCCTTGGCATAAACAAAGCTGATTGCTTAGCCAGTTCCATATGTCTTGTATCATCCAAAGATACTCACCTGACCTTGTCTTGGTTGAAATCCTGTTTTTAATCACCACTGAGTTGCAATTCTTAGATGCTGAGAGGAAGATGAGGTAAAAATGTGTGGAGCACATGTCTTTTCAGCAACGTAGCAATACATTGAGAATATTTGTGGCTCAAATTAAAGTTTAGGACAGTCAGCGCCATTTAATGGATTCTCTGTTAGTAATGATACATAAACAGTGACTCAGTAACAATGTTTATTTTCTATGCTTGAAACTTTATTTTGGAGTGGGTCCTATAAACAGACATGCATTTCTCACAGGACTGGCATTAACATAATATTCTGTGATACCAAGAAAGTCTGGTTTGAAACATCAGTCCTTCCTTAGATGAACAGCTCCCTTCACTTCTTATTATAAGGAACCATGGGAAATTATCCTTACAGCAGCAGCCTGATTTCAAGAGTTTCTATATTAAGTATACCTTTAAGATTGCTTAATAACTTCTACAACTACATCTCAGATGGAAGATAGAATGCGTTGTCCATCTCCTAATTACTTTTCAACTTGGTGAAGGTTATAAATGGTGGAGAACTTTTCACAATAATTTAATACTGCTTCATCCTTTAGATCTACTGCTGATTCTCATAATGAACTGTGACTTTGACCAATAATTGTTCAGACTGGTACTAGTGAAGTCAAGAAGTTAACTCACTGTGAGATAATTCATGTTTCAAAGCTATAGCAGGGTTTTCATAAAGTACCAGTTGCTAACTGTGTGCAACTAATTCATAATGGAAGTTTTGCTGAGAATCATGACTGTAGATCAGGCCCACCAGGCCTCCTGGCTGCTTATTCATAAAGTCATCATAATATAATTTTGTCTGCTGATGTAATGCCTAACTGCCACTGTCATAATTGAGAGAAAACTTCTGTATCAGTTCCTCCTGTGTCATGACATTTTAAGGCTTTGATCAATAGAAAATACGAACAAAAAATGCCTATATTCCATTCAATCAGAGAAATTGTGGCTCTTAGAAATATCTTTCTAGAACAACTGCAATGGTGACACCTGGACCAATGGAGTCTTTATCACCAGGAACAACTTCTGCCTTCCTTCCCTGTTCCTTTATTCTGCTGGCAAATTGGTGGAGACAATAAGAAAAGTACTTCTCTCTTTACCTCTTTCCTTAAAATCAGAACTGATTGCTTAAAAGCTTCTATTGCTGCTCTGGATTTGAGCCTTGGCAACATTCTCAGGTTTCCAGAATCAAATGGATTTCCCCAAGTCCATTCAGACACATCTTACTAAAATCACTGCAGATGGTGATTGCAGCCATGAAATTAAAAGACGCTTATTCCAATCCCAAAGAAAGGTAATGCCAAAGAATGCTCAAACTACCAACAATTGGACTCATCTCACATGCTAGTAAAGTAATGCTCAAAATTCCGCAAGCCAGGCTTCAGCAATATGTGAACTGTGAACTTCCAGATGTTCAAGCTGGATTTAGAAAAGGCAGAGGAACCAGAGATCAAATTGCCAATATCCGCTGGATCATCAAAAAAGCAAGAGAGTTCCAGAAAAACATCTATTTCTGCTTTATTGACTATGCCAAAGCCTTTGACTATGTGGATCACAATAAACTGTGGAAAATTCTGAAAGAGATAGGAGTACCAGACCACCTGACCTGTCTCTTGAGAAACCTGTATGCAAGTCAGGAAGCAACAGTTAGAACTGGACATGGAACAACAGATTGGTTCCAAATAGGAAAAGGAGAACGTCAAGGCAGTATATTGTCACCCTGCTTGTTTAACCTATATGCAGAGTACATTATGAGAAACGCTGGGCTGGAAGAAGCACAAGCTGGAATCAAGATTGCCGGGAGAAATATCAATAACCTCAGATAGGCAGATGACACCACCCTTATGGCAGAGAGTGAAGAGGAACTAAAGAGCCTCTTGATGAAAGTGAAAGAGGAGAGTGAAAAAGTTGGCTTCAAACTCAACATTCAGAAAACTAAGATCATGGCATCTGGTCCCATCACTTCATGGCAAATAGATGAGGAAACAGTGGCTGACTTTATTTTTCAGGGCTCAAAAATTGCTGTGGATGGTGATTGCAGTGATAAAATTAGAAGATGCTTGCTCCTTGGAAGGAAAGTTATGACCAACCTAGATAGCATATTAAAAAGCAGAGACATTACTTTGCCAACAAAGGTCCATCTAGTCAAGGCTATGGTTTTTCCAGTGGTCATGTACGGATGTTAGAGTTTGACTATAAAGAAAGTTGAGTGCTGAAGAATTGATGCTTTTGAACTGTGGTATTGGAGAAGACTCTTGAGAGTCCCTTGGACTGCAAGGGGATCCAACCAGTCCATCCTAAGGGAGATCAGTCTTGGGTGTTCATTGGAGGGACTGATATTGAAGGTGAAACTCCAATACTTTGGCCACCTGATGCGGAGAGCTGATTCACTTGAAAAGACCCTGATGCTGGGACGGATTGAGGGCAGGAGGAGAAGGGGACGACAGAGGATGAGATGGTTGGATGGCATCACCAACTTAATGGACATGGTTTTGGGTGGACTCTGGGAGTTGGTGATGGACAGGGAGGCGTGGCCTGCTGCAGTTCATGGGGTCTGACACGACTGAGCTGGAATTCTCCAGGCCAGAATACTGGAGTGGGTAGCCTTTCCCTTCTCCAGGGGATCTTCCCAATCCAGGCACCGAACCCAGGTCTCCTGCATTGCAGATGAATTCTTTTTACAAGCCTGAGCCATAAAGGAAGCCCTTCACTAAGCATAATACCTTCCAGTTCCATTCACTTGATTGCAAATGGCAAAATTTCATTCATTCTTTTTTATGGCTGAGTTATATTGCTTTGTGTGTATATATACATATATATATATGTATATATATGCAATATATACATATAAATATACAATTTATATATATACAATATGTACACATAATATTTATATATAATTATATATAGTGTATATATATATATAAATTGTATATGTATATAGTGTGTGTGTATATATACACATAAGTATATACATACATATACATATACATATATATATATATACACACACACACACACACATACCACATCTTCTTTAACCATTCATCTGTTGATGAACACTTAGGTTATTTTTATATCTTGGGTATTGTAACTAACGTTGCTATGGACACTCGGGTTCAAGTATGTTTTTGAATGTTTTGTTTTCTTTGGATACATGCCCAGAAGTGGGATTGCTGGATCATATAGTAACTCTACTTTTAGTTTTTTGAGGAACCTCCATACTGTTTTTTCTTAGTCGATGCACCAGGTTACATTCCTACCAAAAATGTACTAGGGTTCTTTTTTCTCCATATCCTTGCCAACCTTTGTTATTTTTTTGTCTTTGCTTCTTTCTCTTCTTGGAAGATAGACTTAAAAAAAATCTTTATTACATGTGGACAATGTTGGTTTGCATTCTGATGGTGGTTTGTAATGCCCTCTCCACTGAATATTGTTTAATTCCCTCTGGGTGTCTCCTAGTGGGCGAAGGTTAGAATCGTTGTCTCAGTTCTGTTCCCTGTGATGATTTCAGGCCTTGTTTGTTAGTGGCATCTCTAACAAAAGGGCCAGCATGGAACCCCAATTTCTGACTCCTTCTAAGGTGGCCATGGGTAACCCCAGTAGGATCATGAAGGATACACAGTACAGGCACTAAACAAATTCACCCTTTATTACTGGCTATAAATTTGGGCTTCCCTGGCGGCTCAGATGCTAAAGAGTCAGCCTGCAAATTTGGAGACCCAGGTTTGATCCCTGGTCAGGAAGTTCCCCTGGAGAAGGAAATGGCAACCCATTCCAGTATTCTTACCTGGAGAAACCCATGGATAGAGGAGCCTGTCAGACTGCAGCCCATGGGGTCGCAAAGAGTTGGACACGACTTAGTGACTTCACTTGCTTACTTATAAACTTGGTCTGTAATCCCTATCTGATGCTCTTACCAGGTGAATTGAGAAGGTTCCCTTGTAGAACTTCAAGAACAATGTTTGGACCCAGGTTCCCTGCATCAGAGTCATTTGGGGAAACTGTAAATGTGAAAATTTCTGGACTTCATCCTAGAGTTACTTTATCTCCAGCACTGGACCTTCGAAAATGTATGGCAAAAAAAAAAAAAAAAAGTCTCACAGGCAAATCTGATGTGCAAAAAGAATTCTGAGGCTTGCACAGGAGCCAAAATTAGAAGCAGATATGACTAGCTAGTTTAGTTCAATGTTCCATCTCCCTTTGTTCTTCTAATATTTGATTCATCTACTAAAGTAAATATATCCCCAACTTTGTGTATTTGTATTCACATTATTATAGTGATGTGACTAAGGAAAGATAAAAGAGAAAACTGTCTATGAAAGAGTATGGCACACGGTAGATCTACCTGTCTCTTGAATTGGTTATGCATAGTCACCAGTGGGACATTCTGATATTAATTCTGTTATCAACTTAGCCACCAGAACCTCAGTCTGTAGCCAAGAAATTATGAAGCCTGCTGAAAAAGCTGTGGGGGTGAGAGAGCAAGGACATTAAGGGGAAATTCTGAATTGATTGAGTTTGTCCATATTTGTGACCAGAAGTAATTGGGATGCCTTGATGAGTTTGAGTGAACTCCGGGAGTTGGCGATGGACAGGGAAGCCTGGCGTGCTGCAGTCCATGGGGTCGCAAAGAGTTGGACACGACTGAGCGACTGAACTGAACTGAACTGAACTGGGAAAGTTCAATTCCCTTACTGTCAGCAGAAATGGAGACTTGGGTGCTAAGTCAGATTTAAAGAGAGTTCAGAGTCCACGAGCATGAAATATTAGACCAGATATAATTTAAAACAGATATCTATAGTTCTATATTAGTGTTTCCATGTGGAAATTCCTTCCCAAAGTTCCTTGGGATAGTTAAATGATCTGTTTTTTTTTTTTTTTAAATCCTGAGAAAACTCAGTAGAGAAATGGCAAAAATAGGGGGCAATGTATTTTAATTCACTGCAAGCATTAAAGTGTAACAGTCAAATGAGCAACAATACTGGTTCAAAGAAATTCACTGCTGTTACGTCAAAAGCAAGAGTAGAACATACAGACACGCGGAGCCCAGGGTTAAGGTGGACAAGCATGGGAACCTGGGCGGGAGCAAGCATGCAGGGGAGAAGCAGTTAGGTGGTCAGGACTGAATAAGGCTTGCTTCTAGCTGTTGCCGTGTTATAAGTGGGTGCTTCGGGCCCTGACTGCTGGTAATGGTGAGCCTTTCCTGTAAAGTAAGTAAATATTAATATGTTTTTATACATAGTATATTTGATAAAACTCCTATGAATGGTGTTCTAAGAAATCACAAACTGGGAAGCAAAATAAGTTCTCATATTGGAAATTTTGACTCATGATTCTCTGTAGTGTTGCTAACTCTATTAGGAGATCCAAATGTTATATTATAAAAACACTATTCAATAACGTTTGCTATAGGCTACAGTTCCTTGTAAAATTATCATTAAAGCAGTCTTAATATAGCCACAAGGTAAATGAAGAGCATGAAAATGTTAAAAGTATTTTAAGACTATTTATGATTTTGAGAATTTAAGTGTTTCATTCCTGAATCTGAAACATTAATATCTGTCAGGAATGTGGAAACACTAGGAGAGTGCCGTTTTTTACAAAGCATTAAAAAATTGAGATAAAATCCAGGGAATTTTCTTTATCATTGAGGATTCCTACAAATAAAACTTCATTGGTGAGTTCACAGTCCACACTTATACAATATAACAGTAGGTGTCAGAGTCATACTCATTGAATAGATTGAAAAGCAGATTATAGTTAGCTAAAGAGAAAATTATTAATGGAAAATATATCTGAATAATTCTACAAAAGTAACACAAAGATACATAGAGATGTGAAATATTAAAGAGGTATGAAATATGGAGTAAAGAAGTCTATCATATAAAAGTCAATTTGAAGTTCTAGAAGCACTAGAGAGGAGTGGGGAAGGAAAAGATATTGGAAAAGATAATACCTCTGAATGTCCAGAAAACACTAAAGATACTTTCTCAGACTCAGGAAGCACAGCAAATCTCAAAGACAGAATAAGATTTTAAGAGCAAAAATAGAGAAAAGCATGTCATTCATAAGGGAAAATTTAAACTGATAGCAGGTATGTCAACAGAAGGAAATAGAAGATGACAGTAAAATAATAGCTTCAAACATTGAGAGAAATTATTGTCAATCATGAATTTAAAACTAAAGGTAAAACAAATTTTCATTCTAACAAAAACTAAGAGCAAAGGAACAGCAAGGTAGTATAACAAGATGAAATAAACACTGGTAAACATTATTTAAGATGGGAGGGGTGATCAAAGATCAAGATTTCTGAAGCTCTTATATGCATTAACCATGTTGTTCGTTGTTCAGTTGCTAACTCATGTCTGATTCTTTGCAACCCTATGGATGGACAGCAGCACTCCAGGCTTCCCTGTCCTTCACTATTTCCTGGAATTTGCCCAAGCGCATGTCCATTGAGTCCGTGATGCCATCCAATGGTCTCATCCTCTGTCGTCCCTGTCTCCTCCTGCCTTCAATCTTTCCTAGCATCAGGGTCTTTTCAAATGAGTCAGCTCTTTGCATCAGGTGGCCAGAGTATTGGAGTTTCAGCTTTAGCGTCAGTCCTTCCAATGAACACCAAGGACTGATCTCCTTCAGGATGGACTGGTTGGATCTCCTTGCAGTCCAAGGGACTCTCAAGAGTCTTCTCCAACACCACAGTTCAAAAGCGTCAGTTCTTCGGCACTCAGCTTTCTTCACAGTCCAACTCTCACATCCATGCATGACCACTGGAAAAACCATAGCCTTGACTAGACGGACCTTTGTTGACAAAATAATGTCTCTGCTTTTTAATATGCTGTCTACGTTGATCATGACTTTCCTTCTAAGGAGTATGTGTCTTTTAATTTCATGGATGCAATCACCATCTGCAGTGATTTTGGAAGCTCCCAAAATAAAGTCAGCCACTGCTTCTACTGTTTCCTCAGCTATTTGCCATGAAGTGATGGGACCAGATGCCATGATCTTAGTTTTCTGAATGTTGAGCTTTAAGCCAACTTTTTCACTCTCCTCTTTCACTTTCATCAAGAGGCTCTTTAGTTCTTCTTCACTTTCTGCCATAAGAGTGGTATCATCTGCATATCTGAGGTTATTGCTATTTCTCCTGGCAATCTTGATTCCAGCTTGTGCTTCTTCCAGCCCAGCGTTTCTCATGATGTACTCTGTATATAAATTAAATAAGCAGGGTGACAATATACAGCCTTGACGTACTCCTTTCCTGATTTGTAACCAGTCTGTTGTTCCATGTCCAGTTCTAACTGTTGCTTCCTGACTTGCATAGAGGTTTCTCAAGAGACAGGTCAGGTGGTCTGGTATTCCCATTTCTTTCAGAATTCTCCACAGTTTATTGTGAGCCACACAGTCAAATGCCTTGGCATAGTCAATGAAGCAGAAATAGATGTTTTTCTGGAACTCTCTTGCTTTTTTGATGATCCAGTGGATGTTGGCAATTTGATCTCTGGTTCCTCTGCCTTTTCTAAATCCAGCTTGAACATCTGGAAGTTCATGGTTCACGTATTGTTGAAGCCTGGCTTGGAGAATTTTGAGCATTACTTTACTAGCGTGTGAGATGAGTGCAATTGTGCGGTAGTTTGAGCATTCTTTGGGGTTGCCTTTCTTTGGGATTGGGATGAAAACTGATCTTTTCCAGTCCTGTGGCCACTGCTGAGTTTTCCAAATTTGCTGGCATATTGAGTGCAGCACTTTCACAGCATCATCTTTTAGGATTTGAAATAGCTCAACTGGAATTCCATCACCTCCACCAGCTTTGTCCTTAGTGATGCTTCCTAAGGCCCACTTGACTTCACATTCCAGGATGTCTGGCTCTAGGTGAGTGATCACACCATCATGATTATCTGGGCCATGAAGATCTTTTTTGTACAGTTCTTCTGTGTATTTTTGCCACCTCTTCTTAATATCTTCTGCTTCTGTTAGGTCCATACCATTTCTGTCTTTTATTGAGCCCATCTTTGCATGAAACATTGAAGAGATCTCTAGTCTTTCCCATTCTATTATTTTCCTCTATTTCTTTGCACTGATCACTGAGGAAGGCTTTCTTATCTGTCCCTGCTATTCTTTGGAACTCTGCATTCAAGTGGGAATATCTTTCCTTTTCTTCTTTGCTTCTCGCTTCTCTTCTTTTCTCAGCTATTTGTAAGGTCTCCTCAGACAGCCATTTTCCTTTTTTGCATTTTTTTTTCTTGAGGATGGTCTTGATCCCTGTCTCCTGTACAATGTCATGAACTTCTGTCCATCGTTCACCAGGCACTGTCTATCATATCTAGTCCCTTAAATCTATTTGTCACTTCCACTGTATAATCATAAGGGATTTGATTTAGGTCATACCTGAATGGTCTAGTGGTTTCCCCCACTTTCTTCAATTTAAGTCTGAATTTGGCAGTAAGGAGTTCATGATCTGAGCCACAGTCTGCTCCTGGTCCCGTTTTTGCTGACTGTATAGAGCTTCTCCATCTTTGGCGGCAAAGAATATAATTAATCTGTTTTTGGCACTGGCCATCTGTTGATGTCCATGTGTAGAGTCTTCTCTTGTGTTGTTGGAAGAGGGTGTTTGCTATGACCAGTGTGTTCTCTTGGCAAAACTATAGGGATTTTCAATTCAGGTGTGTATACTAAAAATAGTCGATAAGATAAGATAAAGTAGGCCACTCCCACTTCCCTCCATTTCTTCTACTGAATGCAGCTATAAAACCTGGACAGAATGCACAGGGCAGTTATTTGAGGACTTTTGAAAAGTAATGAGTAGCAGGCAGATTTGGGAAGAAGGCAAGTATTTGAAGTATTGCTGGACTGGTGGTGGATTTACCAATCTGCCACCTGGCTCCTGTATTCTGCTGCCCTGGATTCAGTGCAGCCTGAATCCAAAAGCGGGACTGCTAGGGAAAAGGGGCAGGAGAGAGAGTCAGAGAGAAAGAGACAGACAGACACAGAGACGGGGAGAGACAAGGGCACCCTCTGCGTCTTCTGTTAGTTCTGACTGGAGATGTAGGGAGGACAGCTCCTAATGCTTAGAGAGAGTGTAGAAATCACCCATTTTGCTTCTCTGTTCTCTGGCACCACACCCCCAAGCATTCCCATAATGCTTGTGGCAGCCAAAGCAACAAGAGGCCAGTTAAAATCTAAAGTCCCGAGGAGGGAACCCTTTATCTCAGATTAGAGACTGGAGAAGTGGTAGTTCCCAGATGGTTGGATGAACACTTGTTGCTTTTTCTCCTCTTCCTGTTCCCCCATCATTTAGCCCCAAAGCAGGTGCACTCATGGGAAGTACACAGCAGACTAGGGTAAATAAAGTCCTAGCTTTCTGGCCAGAAGACCAGAGGTAGGGGTGCATGAGAGAGGAGGAAAGTCCTGGGGAGATTTCAAAGAAGGAAGCCATTGAGAAAGTGATCCTTTAAGCTGTTTATGAGTTCCTGGGCTCACCCTTGGGTTGTGCAAACCTGGATCTGAAACAGCATACACAGACTTTGGTAACTGGACCATGGTATACAGATCACTACCAAAATCCAAGACTAGTCAAGGACAAGTACACATACAGGAGAGATCAGAATAGCACTGCTAGGGAAAGGCTTTGAAAACTGAACTGACACTTCAGCCACTGAATGTCTGAATCCTACTAGTGGACTGAATCCAATTGGGCAATTTCCTGCTTAAAGAAAAATTTCAGTACTATACTGTAGGATTCAAATAAGGCCCAGCGACTTTTAAGGAAATATTAAAAATGTCTGGGATACAAAGTTCATGTACCTAATAGCCCTTGAATGTCTTGCTTTTAAAAATGTCTATGCAATTCCTCTGCCCTTTTAAAATGGAATTGCTTATCTTTTTGCTATTCAGATGGTAAAAAATCTGCCTGCAATATGGTAGACCCGGGTTTGATCCCTGGGTCAGGAAGATTCCCTGAAGAAGGGAATGGCAACCCACACCAGTATTCTTGCCTGGAGAATTCCCTGGACAGAGGAGCCTGGCGAGCTACAGTCCATGGGGTTACAAGGAGTCAAATATGACTGAGTGACTAACACACACACATTCAGTTGCATGTGTTCATTTTTTCTTGACCACACGATGCAGCTTGTGGGATTTTAGTTCTTCAACCAGGGATTGAATCCAGGCCCTCAGCAGTAACAGCGTGGAGTTCTAACTGCTGGACTACCAGGGAATTCCTGAGTTGTACGTTCTTATTCAGTATTAACACCTACCAGATATACGATTTACAAATATTTTCTCCCTTTCCACAGGTTGCCATTTCATGTTGTTGATGGCTTTCTTTTCTATGTAGAAAATTTTTAGTTCGATGTAGTTGAACTTTTTTTTTTTTTTGGTACTTTCACTTTTGGTGTCAAATCTGAAAAATTATTGTCAAGACTGATGTCCAGGAGCTTATTGCCTGTGTTTTCTTCTAGGCGTTTTATGGTTTCAGGTCTTACGTTCATGTCTTTAATCCATTCAGAGTTGACCTTTGTGTATGGTGTAAGATAGAGACCCAGTTTTATTGTTTTGCATATGGCTGTCTAATTTTCCCAACATCTTTTATTGAAGAGACTATCATATACTCTTGGCTCCTTTGTTGTATCAATCCAAAAGTCTAGGTCTAGCAAATATATTCTTCAGGAATGAAGAAAATAGTTTTAGATGAAGACAAACTGAGGCTATTTGTTGAAAACAGGTGGGTTTTAAAAGAATTGTTTAAAAAAGTTGGTCAGATATAGAGGGGAAATTGTACCAGAAAGAAACCTGAAATAATGAAAATGATGAAAAAGCAGCAGTAAAATATATATCTGGGTAAATATATCATGCCATTCTTTACCTATTGAGTTCTTAAAAAAATGTTTGAAAATTAAAAACAAAAAGTTTCACAATACTTTTTTTTATTATGTTACATAATTTTTTTTTAGTTCTACTCCAATTTGCAACATAATTTTTTTTTTTTGCTTTTTATTTTTTCATTTTTTTTCCCATTTATTTTTATTAGTTGGAGGCTAATTACTTTACAATATTGTAGTGTTTTTTTTGCCATACATTGACATGAATCAGCCATGGATTTACATGTGTTCCCCATCCTGATCCCCCCTCCCACCTCCCTCCCTATCCCATCCCTCTGGGTCATCCCAGTGCACCAGCCCCGAGCACTTGTCTCATGCATCCAACCTGGACTGGAGATCTGTTTCACCCTTGATAATATACATGTTTCAATACTATTCTCTCAGGTCATCCCACCCTCGCCTTCTCCCATAGAGTCCAAAAGTCTGTTCTGTACATCTGTGTCTCTTTTTCTGTCTTGCATATAGGGTTATCGTTACCATCTTTCTAAATTCCATATATATGTGTTAGTATACTGTATTGGTGTTAATCTTTCTGGCTTACTTCACTCTGTATAATGGGCTCCAGTTTTATCCATCTTATTAGAACTGATTCAAATGTATTCTTTTTAATGGCTGAGTAATAGTCCATTGTGTGTATATGTACCACAGCTTTCTTATCCATTCATCTGCTGATGGGCATCTAGGTTGCTTCCATGTCCTGGCTATTATAAACAGTGCTGTGATGAACACTGGGGTACATGTGTCTCTTTCAGCTCTGGTTTCCTCAGTGTGTATGCCCAGGAGTGGGATTGCTGGGTCATATGGAAAAACACTCTCTGACATAAATCACAATACTTAAAAACTATTTCTTCCTGGGGGAGGTGGCCAAGATGACAGAGCAGAAAGACCCTGAACTTAGGAGAAGTCTAAGGACACACCAAAATTAAACTATGTACAGAAACTATCTCTGAGAACAACCTGAAGAAGGAAAGATTTTCCACACTACAGAAATAAAAAACGAGATGAGTAGGAGGGGTGGAGACTCAATAGGGTCAGAACCCACACACCCAGGTCAGTGGCCCAGAAGTGGGAGAAATACACAACTGTAGAGGCCATCCTCAAGCAGTGAGAGGCTGGACCCCGTATTGGGCTCTCTAGTGGGGGATACTGCACTGGGAAGATTACGTCCCCACCCATCCCCCAACCCCCAGAATATCTGGCTTAGAAAACCAGAGAGATTTATGTTTGGGAGAGCTGAAGGGCTGGAGGAAACAGAGATTTCTCGCTTGAAGGTCATGTACAAAATCCCACAAACTCTGAGTCCCAGCATAGAGTGAGTAGTTTGAAAGAAGCCGGAGTAAGACCTGCTTGTAGATCCTACAGAGCCTTTTAGAAAGGCAAGAGGTGACTGTGACTTCTCCTGAGGATGGAGACACTGGCCATTTGGGGGAGTGTATCCTACAAATGGCAACCCACTCCAGTATTCTTGCCTGGAGAATCCCAGGCAAGGGGGAGGAGGAGCCTGGTGGGCTGCCATCTATGGGGTCGCACAGGGTCGGACACGACTGAAGTGACTCAGCAGCAGCAGCAGCAGCAGCCTACAGTGGAAACACTAGCACTGCTAAATGTCACGTCAGAATCCTCCCTCTAGCCTATTAGTGCCAGGGACCTGGTCCTGCCCACTCATGGGCCAGCACCATTCCCAGCCTCCCTGGCCCTTGCAGCCAGACATACAGCAAATATTAATTGATGGAAAAATATATCCCTGACTACCAGTCTGGGCAGATTTTTTCTCTAATCCTACTATTCTCTATTTAATTTTAAAAGCAATTGGTACCATTTCTCTTTTAGGTATCTGCTGTGTTATAAAAACAGTTTATTTACTTATTTATTTCTCACTTCTCATTTCCTGGGCTCACTCAGCTTGTACTAGTCACAAAAGACAGGGATAACATTGTTGTACTCAGGAATATATACCTCACCTAATAGTGTTTACATGTATTATATAGTCAGTAAATGTTTGATAAGTGAATTGATGATGCTATCATTGGTGTTGACTTCTAACTCTGCGTTTTTCTAACCTCTCTGGTTTTTATAAACCCAATACAAACTTGACAAGTTTTGGTTTTGATCTACATTTATTTATATTATCTTGAATGTAAAATGAAGTTTCTGCATTAAGACAGACTTACTATTATTTATTAATGCAACAATTCAATTTTTTATCCATGCTTTAATTGTTCCCCCTCCTGGGGTAAATTGATGAGTGCCAGAGAAACCCTTTCTGTGGGCAAAAGGGACTGCTAAAACCATAGAAGAGGAATCCCTAAATTTTAAGTGTAGGTGCTTATATACTCATTGTCCCCTCATCTCCTTTAACTTCTCTAATGCAGACCAAGTCTCCTTGGGAAGATTGGGGAAGGTCCCTGGGTTCTTACCATTTGGAATACTATTTGTATTCTCAGAGGGAAGATAAAATAGATCTCTCTGGGTTACAATTCCTGAAATGTTTTCATGATTCCAGATTTTAACGCTCTTTGAAATGTAAACACATACCTCTGAGAAGATAAATTACTTCCCCAGGTTCCCCACTGTTTATTCAGTCATCATTTAGCTTCCAAGGTTTATCTTAGGTTCCAGTAAAGGTTGCTCAGAAAACCCTAACCGTGCAGAAAACATGAATATATTCACTTCCTGATAAGTAGCTGTAGATACATAACATCATTTATGCTCTTCATTGAAAAAGCAAGGAAGTTCCAGAAAAACATCTATTTCTGCTTCATTGACTATGCCAAAGCCTTTGACTGTGTGGATCACAATAAACTGTGGAAAATTCTGAAAGAGATGGGAATGCCAGACCACCTGACCTGCCTCTTGAGAAACCTATATGCAGGTCAGGAAGCAACAGTTAGAACTGGACATGGAACAACAGACTTGTTCCAAATAGGAAAAGGAGTACGTCAAGGCTGTATATTGTCACCCTGCTTGTTTAACTTATATGCAGAGTACATCATGAGAAATGCTGGTCTGGAAGAAGCACAAGCTGGAATCAAGATTGCCAGGAGAAATATCAATAACCTCAGATATGCAGATGACACCACCCTTATGGCAGAAAGTGAAGAGGAACTAAAGAGCCTCTTGATGAAAGTGAAAGAGAAGAGTGAAAAAGTTGGCTTAAAGCTCAACATTCAGAAAACTAAGATCATGGCATCTGGTCCCATCACTTCATGGGAAATAGAAGGGGAAACAGTGGAAGCAGTGTCAGATTTTATTATTTTGGGCTTCAAAATCACTGCAGATGGTGACTGCAGCCATGAAATTAAAAGACGCTTACTCCTTGGAAGGAAAGTTATGACCAACCTAGATAGCATATTAAAAATCAGAGACATTACTTTGCCAACAAAGTTCTGTCTAGTCAAGGCTATGGTTTTTCCAGTGGTCATGTATGGATGTGAGAGCTGGATTGTGAAGAAAGCTGAGCACTGAAAAATTGATGCTTTTGAACTGTGGTGTTGGAGAAGACTCTTGAGAGTCCCTTGGACTGCAAGGAGATCCAACCAGTCCATCCTAAAGGAGATCAGTCCTGGGTGTTCACTGGAAGGACTGATGTTGAAGGTGAAACTCCAATACTTTGGCCACCTCATGAGAAGAGTTGACTCCTTGGAAAAGACCCTGATGCTAGGAGGGAATGGGGTCAGGAGGAGAAGGGAACGACAGAGGATGAGATGGCTGGATGGCATCACCGACTCGATGGACATGAGTTTGAGTAAACTCCAGGAATTTATGATGGACAGGGAGGCCTGGCGTGCTGTGATTCATGGGGTTACACAGAGTCAGACATGACTGAGCGACTGAACTGAACTGAACTGAACTGATGCTCTTCATTAAGGTATTATTACCCCCATTTTACATGGGGTTAAAAGAGGCTAAAAGATCTTGTTATTTAAAGCATCAATAAAAGAGTTTAGGCATTGCATACATTACTGCATCACATTTGTTTATATTTTGATAACTCTATTGTAATATAACTCATTGCCTTTGTAACTAAATGTGTTCCATTTTATGCATAGTATTTTGAGAAAATGTTTGTAGATTCCACCAGATTGCCAGAGGTGGCCATGAGAGAAAAACTGTTAAGAATCTGGTCTAGGTATTGGAAATTGCGGATTATATCTGTCAATGTCTACTTGACATATCCTAGACAATGCCACACACTAACACATCCTGAGTTCGCAGTTCCACAGGCTTCCAATGTGCATTCAAAATCTTTAAAGTTCTCTCTTATATTGTCTTATAGTATATTCCATGCAGGAATACAAATTTGGTTTGGGTCCTCAGGAGGATGATCTGTGTATGATCCTGACAATGTCTCATATTAACTCCCAGACTGCATTGCTGATTCTTTCCCTGTGTTTGCCTTGGCCTCTGGGCATCGAGGCCTCTGGAGGTGCTGTGGATTAGTACCATTTACAACATGTATTTCATTCCTCTTTTATTTGTTCCAGAAAATACTTGCAACTTACACAAAAATACAAGCAGCCTTGCTGCTGCTGCTAAGTCGCTTCAGTCATGTCCGACTCTGTGCGACCCATAGATGGCAGCCCACCAGGCTCCCCTGTCCCTGGGATTCTCCAGACAAGAACACCTTAACTTTCTTTAAATCAGAATGTGAAGATTGATAATGGTGACTGTGTCTTGCTTTGTGGAGTTGGGGTTCAACAGAGAGATTCTATAGCAACTTGTAACAACTTATCAAATACATTTAAAAAGAACCAGATGATAAAAGGTTGGTTATAGTTGGATGGGACAAACTGGAGGGATACAGAAAGTGGAAGTGGATAAAACCACAGGAATAAAGCAATTGCTCTAGAAACATAGCTGATGCAAACCCTGGAAGATGCAACTAACTGTATACAGTGGAAGAGTAAACTGTTAAATGGAAAAGAGTTACTTAAAAAGGGAGGGAGGGACATAAAGAGAATAAAGACAGGAGTTAGACTTTTTGAATATGTCTTGTAATCTTAACCTTTAAACTGTGTAAATATTTTATTGTAATTATTAAATAAAAAATATAAAAAGCAATCCCTAAATAACCTGCATATTTGTTTGGGGGCATAACTTACTCTGGAGGGCTACAGTCTATGGGTTGCAAAGAGTTGGACATGATTGAGCGACTAACACTTTCATTTATAACTTCACAGAGAAGAACTAGTTCAAATGGCTTTAATACACTGTATTATTACTGTTCATCCCTGGTGTACAAAAAGGAATTTTAAAGCATTTTCAGTACTTAGGGTCCACAAAAGTTTCCACACATCACCTGTTTGACAAGTCTTTCAAGCCTCTAACAATCTATATTTTTCTCCTCCATTTCTTTTTCTCCTTTAAATTTAAAAAGTTTTTCTCTTGTCTAACACTGATTATCTTGCAGTTTTCCTCAGAGTATAGATTTTGCTGATGCCTCCCCATAATGTAAAAATAAAGATTTATGACATTTATGAACCCACTGGGAAAGCAAATATGGACTTGATGAAATTAAGAAGTTATTGCTTACATTTTAGGGTAATAGTGTAGGGTGGTCTTGTTAAGAAATATATGCTGAAGTATATAAAGAGCAAATGCAAATGATGTAATGTCTGAAATGTGCTTTAAAATAATATGGGGGGCAATTGATCTGTGGATTGCCTGGGGGAGCTCAGTCAAGAATAGGTATAAATCTAACAACACTAGTTTGACTTATTCTGAATATGTTCAAATTTCTTTATAATAAATAATTACATTAAGAGTTCTGTCTCTAGAGTCTTCACCCGGGTTTGAATTCTGGCCCCAACACTTAGTAGATAAGTTGTTGTGGGTAAGTCGTGTCAACTTTCTGTTTCATAATCTGAAAATTGGAGCTGATAGTATTATTACTTTCTAGGATTTTTGAGCTGATTAAATGAGATAGTATCAATACACGTAAAGTGATTGGGGCATATTCTGGCACATAGTAAGTGTGCAATAAGTTTTAGTAATCATCATAACTATTATTATTTTCTCTAAGATTTAATATTTGAAAACTGGGGGAGAGAGAGACAGACAGAGAGTCTCTCCTTCTGAGATCATGTGCTTTGAGAATAACATAAACCTGGAGCTGCTGGTAGGTATTTTTCCACTGGAGGGAGCCACAGTTCAGAGGAAAACTGGGTGGGCAGAGCCAGTTCAACATACTCAGGGCACCTGGGTTTAGCCATTCCTGAAGCTGACATACCCATGGACTTACCACTTACTGGAGCAATAATTAAGTCACTTTGAGTTGGGTTTCTGACACTAGCAAATAAAGCTGTTCTGGTCATTTCCACACATCCTAACATGTCTTACATAGTGCTCCACCCTTCACCTAAAGCCCACTCTATTTATAGAACCTGCCACTCAAAAAACAAACAAACCACACTTCCCCATTTTTTTTAAATAAGTAAAACCCAACCGTTCAGCCTGATACTGAACATCCTTTTTCAGTCAGTTCAGTCGCTCAGTTGTCTCCGACTCTCTGCAACCCCATGGACTGCAGCACGCCAGGCCTCCCTGTCCATCACCAACTCCTGGAGTCTACTCAAACTCATGTCCATTGCATTGGTGATGCCATCCAACCATCTCATCCTTTGTCGTCCCCTTCTCCTCACGCCTTCAATCTTTCCCAGCATCAGGGTCTTTTCCATCCTTTTTGACTTAGTCCATCCTTTACTTTGGACTTAGTCCAAATCTACTTTTCCAGCTTTATGTTTTACTCTCCCAGACTTTTCATCTTTCTGATGAGCTGAATAGCTGTTTCTTTACCAGGTTCTTAAATATACTGTTTCTGTGTCTCTAAGCTTAGCTGTCTCTCACCTGAAACAGAATGCCTTGCCTGTCCATCTAATAAGTGACTTCTCATCTTTCAAACTCTTCTGCAAATGCCACTCTTCTCTGAAAACATGCATTATTAGGAGCTGGAAGGGCTGTCCTCCCTTTTACAGATCTTTGTTTTACTCCTACAGCATGCATCACTTATATTTTGGTATTAATATTCCTGTTAGTTTAAAAATTGGGATGCTTAAAAAATTTGTATGATATCATGTATGCATGGGTTGCCATTTCCTCCTTTAGGGGATCTTGCTGACCCAGGGATTAAACTGGAGTCTCCTGTGTCTCTTACATTGGCAGGTGGGCTCTTTACCACTAGTGTCACCTGGGAAACCCATATGATATCATGGATCCCCCTACATATGGAATAACATCCTATCACTTTTGTGTACAAAGGCTCACACGATGTGGCTCTTTTCCAGCTTCTTTGACGTCATAGAGATGATTATCTCCCCTCGGTATGCCCCAGCCTAATAGGCCTTACTTAACATTCTTCAGAAAACCCAGTTTTTCCTGCCATGAATCAGCCATTGCCATTTGCCTATGAGAGTCTGCTTCCATATCTTCCTGTGGTTGATCTCTGCTCATCATTTATTAACATGATTTATCTAAGGTCCTTTCTCAAAGACCTGCCCTGACAGTTCAGTTGGTAAAGAATCTGCCTGCAATGCAGGAGACCCTGGTTTGATCCTTGGGTCATGAAGATCTGCTGGAGAAGGGATAGGCTACCCACCCCAGTATTCTTGGGCTTCCCTTGTGGCTCAGCTGGTAAAGAATTGGTCTGCAATGCAGGAGACCTGTGTTCGATCCCCGGGTTGGGAAGATTGCCTGGCGAAGGGAAAGGCTACCCACTCCAGTATTCTGTCCTGGAGAATTTCATGGACTGTATAGTTGCAAAGAGTCAGACATGATTGAGGGACTTTCACTTTTTCTCAAAGAGGCCTTTAAGGTCATCCTACCTAAATTTGCCCCTACCCTCACCCTGGAACCCCTATCATATTATACTATGTTATTTCCTCTGTAGAATTTTCAGTGTCTTGCATTACTATGTTTATTTGTTTCTGCTTGGATATCTTTTCTGCCCCTTCTCCCAGCTCCACTAGATAAACAGTTCTGTGATGGGCAGGATCATTTTGGTCTTGTTTAATGCTGTATTTACATCACGTAGAACAGAGGCTGGGGTTCTCTGGTGGCTCAGACACTAAAGAATCTGCCTGCAGTGCAGGAGACCTGCTTTGATCCCTGAGTCAGGAAGATCCCTTAGAGGAGGGAATGGCTACCTACTCCAGTATTCTTGCCTGGAGAATCCCATGGACAGAGGAACCTGGTGGGCTATAGTCCACAGGGTCGCAAAGAGTAGGATACAACTGAGTGACTAAGTATGCATGCATGCACTGTTCTAACTTCAAATTCATATTTTACTAGAGTCCAAGCCAACCAGCCTGCATTTTCTGAGAAGTCTGGGAATTGAGCTCAGTAGGTAGGGTACTCGGAGAAGGCAATGGCTCCCCACTCCAGTACTCTTGCTTGGAAAATCCCATCGATGGAGGAGCCTGGTGGGCTATAGTCCATGGGGTCGCTGTGAGTCAGACACGACTGAGCAACTTCACTTTCATTTTTCACCTTCATGCATTAGAGAAGCAAACGGCAACCCACTCCAGTGTTCTTGCCTGGAGAATCCCAGGGACGGGGGAGCCTGGTGGGCTGCCGTCTATGGGGTCGCACAGAGTCGGACATGACTGAAGCGACTTAGCAGCAGCAGCAGCAGGTAGGGTACTTGATGCAAGGAAACTGCTGTGATGTGCTACAAATAGTGAAATAACGCAAGACTTAGGCCACTTGTCTTTAGGACATGTGCCTTTTATTTTTATTTTGCTATTAAAGTGGCAGATTTATGGATATATAGTTTTATGGCTTTATAGGCCTATCTTGAGTTTCATTTAATAAGGGTGTATCACGGATATACAGGGAAGCCTGACATGGTGCAGTCCAGGGGGCCTCGAAGAGTCAGACACGACTGAGTGACTGAACTGAACTGAACTCAACTCATGGATATCAAGCTGTTGATGAAGAGCGTATGCATCTAGCAGCTGATAAACAGGCTGGCTCACTTTTGGTTTCCTTTTGTTCTAATCTTTGAACTACTGGGGCATAAAACAAAAAGATTGAATGAGCTAGCTATGTGAACTTTATGGCCATGTGTTCATGAGTGGAAGTAATTCGAAAAGATTAATGAGATGGGGCTCATTATAAAAACAAAATTGGCACAAACTTTTTGATAGTTCTTATGCTAAATGTTTCCCGTTGAATCAGTTAGAGTCACCACAATTTCTACATTTTGTTATTCTAACTCCAAGTTGGAATTATCCTTAACATAGCTTTTAGAGATTCATAACTTAAATTTTAATACAAGAATTGAAGCTAAAGTTATATTCTAAAGTAGGATTTCTGTTGATGGGGAATTATCAATCTTCCTAAATTATTTAAGTCTTGCTATGAGAATTTTACTCACTGTGAAAAATATCTCTATTTAATAATCTTTCAGTTGTGCTACCTTTATTCATAGATGTAACTGCTATTGAAACTCATACACTCTCACACCCACCCACCATATCTTGATTTATCAGGTTGAAATATGAAGTGGTAGAAGTATACTTTCCTATTTAAAATTTCAGAGTTCTTTCTTTTTGTTCAAGTTCCTTCATCATCATGTCCTATAATTTCACACTACTATTTTAAAACTTATGTCACAGATTAATAAAAAAAAAAAAACCTGAGCAAACTAAGTTAAAGGATCATTTTCATAATAATGTGTTACCTCTGGCTAGGATAGTTGCATTTCAAAAGTAATACAAATGGTGATGCCCACAGTAATCACAAAAGATGAGTCTGAATGGGGGAAGTCAGGCACCTTTGAAGGGTTGTGGGGCATTCTGTGGCTATTCAAAGCCTTAGTTCTACTCTTAGCCACATGCTATGCCCAGGTTTCCCTTCCCAGTCTTATACTATGGTGCCTTGCTCTCCTTCTGCATTGACTCTACTGAGGAGTCAATGACATGCAGAGCTTCATCTTTAGATTTTTCTCTCACTTCTTTAACTCCAGTGAGTAGTCCAGTATTGAACTTCAGCATTTTTACTGCTCAGTTTGCTTAATGTTTGACTTGTCATTCCATTCCTGAAGCCACAACTTGATTGAGGACCCAAACTTTTCACTAATTGATTTCTTAAATGTGAAATAGAATATCTTCTGCCTTATCAATAAATGAGGATGTGACAGCCATCAGTGATTTGGGGTCTCCAAATGTAAATGAGGGCTCCCCAAAGGGAAAATAATACCTGGGATCCAGCAGGTACTGGCACTGTCCCCCTCCAGTGATTGCTGGGGTGTGGGTGTGGGGAGAGGATGTGAGAAAAAAACAAAACAAAACAGGATGCTGGCCACAGATAAATGAGATGCATATGAAAGGAATGACTTCAATAATCCAGACTCTTTCACGTTCCCCTACATATGCATAGAAGAGCACCACATTCCTTAACTTCAGCTATCTGGTTTTCCCTAGCTAGTGTTAGTCCTTCAGCCGTGTTCGACTCTTTCCGACCTCATGGACTATAGCCCGCCAGGATCCTCTGTCTATAGGATTCTCCAGGCAAGAAGAGTGGGTTGCCATGCCCTTCTTCCGGGGATCTTCCTGATCGAGGAATAGAACCTGGGTCTCCCGCCTTGCAGGCAGATTCTTTACCGTCTGAGCCACCCCCACTAGTGAACAGTAATCTCTTCCGATCAAACTGCCTGTCCCCCTTTGTTACAAATGTCCATAGACTGTGACTCCTTCCCTCGGAGTAGTTTCTTAGGGCTACCTGGGATGCTGCCTCCCAGGGTTGAAGTCCTAAACATTCCCACCGAATTAAACACTCTCTACTTTCAGGCTGTGACTTAGTTTTCAGTCAACAGAAACTAAACATAATTTGAATTAGTCTCCAATGTATCTCTACACAATTTCAATACGTGGAGCCCAAGCTGAACCCACTGCCCCAAACCTTTGGGGATGATTATTTATTTAGAGAATAAACTGAGAGAGACTTCTTAAAACAGTGAGGTCTTTGGTGGTTATAACTGAAATATTCAAGGTTGGGAAAAGAGCAGGCATGAACACAGGAGAGTCAGTGGAAAGGTTAAATAAAGGAAGAAGAGCCTAAAGGCATTGGAGGAGCAGTAGCAAAGGAAGGTTGTATGCAAACATGCAGAGTCAAAAACTCAAAATGTGTGCATTTTTCAGACTGTCCAAGCACTAATGTGGCAAATGGTGTATAGGGTTGCAATTAGTAGGTAGTCATCAAAACTCTAGGATTCTATATGTTCTGTCATCCTTTCATTGTCCATTCATCCATTGAAACAAACAGAACACCACATTTGAACTGGATCTCTCCCAGACACTAAAAAAGTGGCATTTTTCCTCTTCAAGGACTTAGAGGCCAGTTTATAAACATGAAAGCAGGGATTGATTCATTTATAGAGAAACTGGGTGATTTCCTATGTGGACTGGGGGACCAGGGAGAGGTTTAGTGGTATAGGAAGAAGAAAAGAGCCCAGTGAGCCTGGAACCTTAGCCTGCCAAGAAGTCAAGAACAATCTTAGAATAAAGAGTGGATTATTGAAGGTTGGGATTTTAAGTGTTGGGTTTGGGCAAAGGGAAGATTGTAATGAATTTTTTGTTAGACCAGTGCAGTGAGAGCTTTATAAAGTGAACTATGTCAATTTAAGGAACTGTCTTCCCACCCCCCACCCCCGACCCTGCATTGGTAATAGGTCTGTCTCTTCTACTTTTTAAGATACAATGGTGATAGGTAGTTTAAAAAAGATTTTTGAGAAGAGTAGTATCATCAAAATGGTGATACAGAGACCTAGTCTCTGTCCCCTGATGAAAGTCAACAATTAGCTATCCACAAATAAAAACAGTTCTGGGAGAACGTGAGAGAAATTTTAGCAACACAGAGGAATAAAAAAACCCTGAGAATAACCACATAAGAAAAAAAAGACAACTCCATTTTGCAACTTCATCAACTTCATCACCCCATCCTCAAAATCAGAATTGCTCAGCAGAAGGAAGGAATTTCCCAGCTAGAATGACTTCCCCTCACCAGGAAAGTAAGAATGAAGTACTGCACAAAGGTCTCATTTTGGTTCACCCCACCCAGACCAGCGAAGTTGAGATATAGAGAGCTAGGAACAAGGAAGAAAAGCAGGGGCTACCAAGAGCGCTTGTACAGTGGGAGGGATCACGGTTCACAGTGACTGGCTCTGCAGACAACCCTAGCAGATTTCACCAGCTCGGGCTGATTTTTGGTTGTGCTGGGCTTTCATTGTTGCTCAGGTGGCCTTTTCTCTAGTTGCGGCAAGTAGGGCTACTCTCTAGCTGCCGTGTGTGGGCTTCTCGTTGCAATGGCTTCTCTTGCTATGGAGCATAGGCTGTAGGTGTATGGGCTTCAGTAGTTGTGGCTCGTGGGCTCAGTAGTTGCAGCTCCTGGGCTCTGGAGCACAGGCTCAATAGTTGTGGTGCATGGACTTATTTGCTCTGCAGCATGTTGGATCCTCCTACATTAGGTATGGAACCTGAGGGTCCTGCACTGGAAGGCGGATTCTTTATCACTGAGCCACCAGGGAAGCCCCACTTCTTGCATTCTTGAGTTTATAGCCAAGATTTGAATCAAACTTATACACACACTTAAGCATATCAATATCCTTTCCCTCTCTGCTAACACAAGGCTATTTTCACCTTTAATTGAAGATATATTAAGCATAGATACAGCATGTGACATTTAGCACAGTCTGGTCTTTGAATAAAACTGCCAAAAAATTTCTTGAGATGAGGGGTGAAATCTACATGAGAACTTGGGGTTGTCAGTACTCATTGAACTTCTCCTTTGAGTTCTAGGGTATTACAAGTTCAGAAGAAGTTTCTAGTAAGCCAATACTAACAGCTGTGGTCAGTTAATGGGTAAGAATTGAAAAGAAGAATTAGAGAATGGTGATTATACAAATAAGTAACTTCAGACTTGAATTTTGGCCACATTTATTTCAATTAAAGATCTGTATAATTTCCAGCTCTACACAGTGTGAGAAAAATTCAGCCAAAACTGAAGGGAAAAAAAACCCCAAGAAACAAAACATATGTTGGGTTATGATTTTGCATGAACTATTTTGAAATTAAAAGTGCTTTATGATTTATTTTAGATGAGTGGCATTTCTTCTTTAAGACTTGAAGTAGAAAAATACTTAAATTAGACTGCAAATTAAATTAGTGTTAAGGATTGGAAATATTTGAGAATATCCTTAAGGGATAAATACATATTCCATTTTCCCTGTTTTTAAAAGGCTTCTACTGCTTACTCTTATCAGAAAGCATAATCTGCCATTTCTAGTCAAGGAATAATAAAATGATTAGTTTGCTTCTGTGGTTCTAGATTTCCAGAGAACTGACATATTTTGACAAATTTCTCTATTGTGTCATAAGAAAATTTATTTCCCTTGTTGTCCTTTGTGTATTTTTGGATGTCAAGTTCAGTGTATTTTGGGGTGTCAAAGTCAATATGCACATCTTTTGGGGATCTACATTAAGCTGCAATGAATCATAAGGTTGAAAGGGCATCTAAAAGTAATTTGATCCTATCCTTAACTTCCAGGCAAGATTTAAGAATCATGCTTTACCCTGTTTATAAAATATGAAAGAAGAAAATAAAATAATCTAGAATAGATGATTTTGAAATATTTACCATAAATTGTTATTGTTGAATATCTTATAACCTTTTTTCATAATCAATATTAATAAATACAAAATAGGTGAGGTTGTTTGATTTCCTTTGAAAACTAAGTCTTTAAGAATTAACATAATAGCTTGGGTACTTCTTAGCAGTCCAGTTAGCAAGACAATGTCCTAGTTTCTTCAGCCAAAGACAGTACTAACTGCCGAAAAACTGTATTATCATTTCTGTAGTTGAATAGTCCACATTCTTATCTATATATAGTCAGTTTTCCTTTAGATAGTTTATAATTTCTCCTAGGTACTGATCCTATACAAACATGCTAATTTACACCATTTTTAAAAAAGACTAGCAAAATTTTCTCCATCATTCCAGTTACCTCTTTAATATTTTCATTTTCTCTAACAGAGAAATTGATTGAAAAGAGTAACTAATGACATATACCATTCGCTATAGCCCACAGAAACTGAACATTATATAAGTAGATCTATATAGACTACAAGATACTTTATAGTCACTACAGTTTAAGAAGACACCAGATCAGATACTATTCTGAATCAAAGACAGTCTTGAGTGTCAGAGTCTTTTCAGTGTGACATTTCAACATGAGTACCAGATTCAGTTATGTTGAATGAAACAGAGGTATTAAGAACAATTTTAAAAGCAATTTTTATCCATTACCCTTTAGAGGAAAGATGCCGGTCTTTAGATTCAAAAGAACTTTAAATTTCTAATCAATCTGTTCCAAAAAAAATTGTCAAAAACCCGTCTGACTTGAATGACTGAAATAAGCCTCCTGCTGGTCCGAACCTGGATGGGTCCATTACTGTAAGAAGACCATGACCCAAGTTGTGGATTAAGACAGATGACTGCAACACCAATGTCCAGGAGACTTTCAAAGAAGTAATTTCTTCTTCTTTTTTTTAATGCTTTGATATGTAAATAGCATGAAAAAAAAGCCCTCACTTTTTCCTAGAGTATTTACTAGGGTAACAGAAATAATAAGACAATGGAAAAAAAAACAATCAATTTTCCCCCTCTATTGTGATGCACTTCTTGGCAGCTGCTAAAGTCCAGGGATCTGGAATTTGTAATGTAGAAATGCTGAACTATCTGTGATGGGTGCTGGAGACCATGCCAGAGAGCATGAAGTATCTACTTTTTCAGACCACAAGGCATTATTTGATAGAATATATTCTGAGGAAACTTCCCTTAGAAAGAGTTTAGCTTGTCATATAAAATCTCCTGAAAATTGACATTAGAGTACCTGCTTTAAAGATCAAAGTTATAGCCTCATTAAAAACATATCTACATCTGGAATAATTCTGAAAACTAACTGAAGACTGGCATAAATTCTTCCTACAACCAAGGCTGTAGGAAGGATTCACATGGAATCAGGTAGGAAGGGAAGAGAAACAATCAGTTCAGGACCTATGCCCCTAGGAGGGGACTCAGGAGAAAAGGGACATCATGCGGACAGAGATCCTCCTTGGGGACTGAGTGGTTCAAGTCACATATGGGGTGCCCCAGCCCTGGAGCCCTACATAGGGAATATAGGCCCTTTTGGATGATTGGAGAGCCTCTGCTTGTGAGGCGCACATGCATGCTTGCTTGCACCTGAAACAGGGCGAGAGGGTGGATTGAAAACTGTAAGAATGGCTGGTTTTGTGTGTGTGTGTATGTGTGCGTGTGTGTGTGTGTGTGCGCGTCTGCGTCTGCCCCAGTGCCTGCCCCAAGCTGAGCCAAGCTTGTCTGTGAGACACAGAGGCATCTCAGACCTGAAGTGGCATCTGAGCAGGGTGGGGATAGCCATTGCTGGAGCTTACACAGGTCTTACATCAGAAGCAGATCTCTGTCCACAGCTGGAAAACCACAGCCTAGGCACGAACACATGCCCAGTGCTCACACCAGCCCTTCTTGTTCTCGCACTGCTCTCCTCTGGGGGCAAGGGTGCTGGTCTGGGAGATGGAGAGCACACATTTAAAGGGAAGCCCCAGCTCACACCTGGCTCCAGCCCCAGACTCTCCATCTTTAGCACCATCTCCTACCAAGGTGATAGTTGCCAGTACACCCTGAGAAAGGCCTGACTTGTATTTACATCATATCCAGCTCTCCCACCAAAGCCACTGGACCTCTGTAGACTGTATAGAGACACTTCCACATAAGGACATCCCTTTAAGACCACAATAGGTAACTGCTTACCATAAAGATAGTGAAATTAAGCAAAAATGAAAACAGAGGGATTTGTCTCAATTGAAAGAGCAAGAGAAAACACCTTAAAAAATAAATAGTGAAACAGAAACAATTTATCAGACAAAGACATTATAGGAAAGAAGCTTATAGGCAAATATCTCTGATGAATATAAATGCAAAAATCCTTAAAAAATATTAGCAAGCCAAATTCAACAATGTATAAAAAGAATCATACACCATGATTAAGTGGGATTTATTCCAGGTATGCAAGGACTGTTCAATATCCACATATCAATCAATATGTATGCCACATTAACAAAAGCAATAGTAAAAATTATACAATCTTGATAGAAAGTTTTTGATCATTCAGGATGAAAGCTATCATAATAGTTGATATTAGAGGGAACATACCTCAGCGTAACAAAGGCCATTTATGATACAGCTAACATCATAGTCAATGGTGAAAAGCTGAATGTCTTTCCTCTAAAATTAGGAAAAAGGCAAGGAGGCTCCTTTTCACCGTTTCTATTTAACATCATATTAGAAGTCCTAATCAGCAATCAAGAAGAAAAGAAACAAAAGGCATTCAGATTGGAAGGGAAGAAGTAAAATTGTTACCATTTGCAGATGACGTGATACTCTATATAGAAAATCCTAAAGCCTGCACCAAAAAACTATTAGAATAAATAAATTCAGTTAAGATGCAGGATATAATATCAATGTACAGAAATCTGTTGCATTTCTATTCCCTAATAACAAACTATCAGAAAGAGAAACAAGAAGACAATCATGTTTAAAATTGTATTAAAAAGAAGAAAATACCTAGGAATAAAATTAAGGAGGTGAAAAACTCTCTGAAGTTTATAAAAGATTAATGAAGAAATTTGAAAATGATACAAAGAAACGGAACAATAGTCTGTGTTCTTGGATTATAAGAATTAATTTTGTTACAATGTCCATACTACGCTAAGCAATTCAGAAATTCAACGCAATCCCTATCAAAATACCCATGACATTTTTCACAAAACTAGAACTCATAATACTAAACTTAACATGGAACCATAAAAGATGCCAAATTGCCAAAATGATCCTGAGAAAAAAGAACAGAGCTGGAGGTATCATGTTCCCTGAATTCAGACTATACTACAAAGCTACAGTAATCAAAACAGCACAGTACTGGCACAAAAATAGACACATAGCTCAGAGGGGCTGATTAGAAAGTCCAGAAGTAAACCCATGCACTTACGGTCAATTAATTCACAGTGAAGGAGTCGAGAATATACAATGGAGAAAAGACAGCCCCATCAGTATGTTGTGCTGGAGAAACTGGATAGCTACATGTAAAAGAATGAAATTAGAACATTTCCTCACATAATATATTAAAATTAAAATTAAAGACCTAAATGTAAAACCTGAAACCATAAAACTTCTAGAGGAGAACACAGGCAGAACGCTCTTTGACACAGATCATTGCAGTACTTTATTTTTCAGATCTGTCTCTTAAGGCAAAAGAAATAAAAGCAAAAATGAAAAGACAACCTACTGAATGGGAGAAAATATTTGCAAATAATGTGACCAATAAGGTTAATATCCAATATACATAAACAGCTCATACAACTGAACAACAATAAAACAACCTGATTAAAAAATAGGCAGAAGATCTGAATAAACATTTTTCCAAAGAAGACATACAGATGGTCAACATCAGAAATCACCAAAGAAATGCAAATCAAAACCATAATGAGATATCACCTGACACCTGTCAGAATGCTTATCATCAAAAAGACCACAAATAACAAATGCTGGCAAAGATGTAAGAAAATGGAACCCTCATACACCGTTGGTACAAATTATAGCCACTATGGAAGACTGCAAGGAGGTTCTTTGAAAAACTAAAAATAGGACAACCATCAGTTCAGTTCAGTTCAGTCACTCAGTTGTGTCTGATACTTTGTGACCCCAAGGACTGCAGCACACCAGGCCTCCCTGTCCATCGCTAACTCTGGGAGTTTACTCAAACTAAGTCGGTGATGCCATCCAACCATTTCATTCTCTGTTGTTCCCTTCTCCTCCTGCCTTCAATCTTTCCCAGTATGAGGGTCTTTTCAAATGAGTCAGTTCTTCACATCAGGTGGTCAAAGTATTGGAGTTTCAGCTCTAGCATCAGTCCTTCCAATGGATATTCAGGACTGATTTCCCTTAGGATGGACTGGTTGGCTCTTCTTGCTATCCAAGGGACTCTCAAGAGTTTTCTTCAACACCACAGTTCAAAAGCATCAATTCTTCAGTGCTCAGCTTTCTTTATAGTCCAACTTTCACATCCTTACATGACTACTGGAAAAACCAAAGCTTTGACTAGATGGAACTTTGTTGGCAGAGTAATGTCTTTGCTTTTTAATATGCTGTCTAGGTTGGTCATAACTTTTCTTCCAAGGAGCAAGCATCTTTTAATTTCATGGCTGCAGCCACCATCTGCAGTGATTTTGGAGCCCCCCAAAAATAAAGTCTGTCACTGTTTCCCCATCTATTTGCCATGAAGTGATGG
Organism: Dama dama; assembly: GCF_033118175.1. Classification (NCBI taxonomy): domain Eukaryota; kingdom Metazoa; phylum Chordata; class Mammalia; order Artiodactyla; family Cervidae; genus Dama; species Dama dama. The sequence continues at coordinate 37,399,740 of NC_083701.1, forward strand.
GACCAGATGCCATGATCTTAGTTTTCAGAATGTTGAGTTTTAAGCCAACTTTTCCACTCTTCTCTTTCACTTTCATCAAGAGGCTCTTTAGTTCTTCTCTTCCTGCCATAAGGGTGGTGTCATCTGCATATCTGAGGTTATTGATATTTCTCCTGGCAATCTTGATTCCAGCTTGTGCTTCATCCAGTCCAGCATTTTTCATGATGTACTCTGCATATAAGTTAAATAAGCAGGGTGACATACAGCCTTGATGTACTCCTTTCCCAATTTGGAACCAGTCTGTTGTTCCATGTCTAGTTCTAACTGTTGCTTCTTGACCTGCATACAGATTTCTCAGGAGGCAGGTCAGGCAGTTTGGTATTCCCATCTCTTTAATAATTTTCCACTAAGGATTACCATATGATCTAGTAATCCCACTCTGAGTATATATCCACAGAATACAGTAATTTGAAAAGATACATGTATTCCATTGATCACTGAAGTATTATTTAAAATAGCCAAGATATAGAAACAACCTAAGTGCTCATCAACAGATAAGGGGATAAAAAAACATATGTATACATATACACACAATATAACATTAACCTTAGAGAAATGACAAAGATAAATATTTTGTGTTATAACTTTTAAGTAGAATCTAGAAAATAAAACAAATGAGTGCACATAACAAAAAAACCCAGAATCACAGATACAGAGAGCAAACTAGTGATTACTAGTGGAGAGAGGGAAGGCGGAAGAGGTAAGATAGGGATATGGGATTAAGAGATACAAACTACTAGGTATAAGATAGATAAGCAACAAGGATATGTTGTACAGCACAGGGAAATACAGTCTTTATCTGTAATGACTTTAAATGGAATATAATCTATAAAAATGTTGGGTCACTATGTTGTACACCTAAAACTTCTTTAATATTGTAAATTAATTATACTTCAATTAAAAGGATCAAAGTGAAATCCTGCATTTCCCAAGTTACAATTTTAGAAAATCTTTAAAATTTCTCTTTTGGTTAAAAAATGAAGAAAGGTAGTGCAAACTGAGCAACTATTCTGTATCAGGTTCACGTAAATAAAATGTAGTATATTTGTACAACAGAACATTATTCATTCCTAAAATGGAATGAAGTACTATATATACTACAACATGGATTATGCTTGAAAGGATTATGTTAAGTGAAAGAAACCAGACACAAAAGACCACATATTAAATGATTCTATTGTATGAAATGCCAAGAATAGGCAAATCCATAGAGACAGAAAATAGGTTAGAAATAGCAAGAAGCTGGGGAGAAGGGGAATAGGGCGTGACTACTAATGAGTACTGGGATTTTAGGGAAATGATAGAAATTTTCTGGAATTAGTGGTGATGACAGTGCAAACTTGTGAACATACTAACAACCACTGAATTCTACACTTAAAAATGTGAATACAACTTTTCTACATGGGTCTTCTTTCACACTACTAAGTAAATTAGCTGGAAGGGAAAAAGATTGGACCAGAAAGGAGCTATGTCTTTAAGAATTTAAATATCCCTTATAGGTGATTAAGGTATAAATTAATAACTTAAATACATGCTAGACTAAGATAATCATCATGAGGGTAAAACACACCAACATTTTATAAAGCCCTTTTTGCCATGTGTCTTCCAATTATAGTCTTCAAATCATGTAATAATTTTGTTACAGGTGCCAGTACATCTTTCTCATTAACAATGTTATTTCATGAAGTTGGCATAAAGTTCACAGCTATCCAAGTTGAGAAATTGGTAAATGGAGTCCCTTTTCTAATCGCTTGTACTTTTATGTTTACGTGAAAGTTTCTGTAGAAATAGAGGTATTATCTATTTGGGGAAAGCATTATTTTCCTAAGTAAGTTGGAGTATATTTTACTTTCCTGCATTTGTTTATAATAAAGGTAAGATTTATATCAGGGAAATGCACAGATCTTAAAACTACTTCCTTCACCTTAGAAATTTCCCAGCCAATCATTCTCTCTCATAAGCAACCACGGTTCTGATTTGTCACTGTAGATTTGTTTTGCCTGGTTTTGAATTCTGTGTAGATGCATGTACAATATATTCTTTTTTATGTCTGGCTTATTTTGTCCCAAATAATATTTTTGAGGTTTTCCCCAGTTGTTCTATGTATCAATAGTTCATTTTTTTATTACCAAGGAGTATTTTATTAAATGAACATGTCATAATTTGCTAATCTGTTCTCCTACTGATGGACATTTGGACAAGTTTCAACGAATTTGAAAAGAAGTATTATATTTCAGTACAAGTCTGTTTGCGAATACATGTTTTCATTTCTTTTGGTATTTATGATAAAGCTATTAATGATTCTGCAAAGTGTTATATGAATTTATAATCTTACCAGCATAGTGAACACATGTTCTAGTTATTTCATATCCTTACTAACATTTTGTTTTGCTAGTCTTATTTATTTCAGCCAAACTAGTGGGTATGAAATGATACTTAGTTATGGTTTTACTTTTCATTTTCCTGATGACTAATGATTTTTAATATCTCTTTTTAAATTTTTAGTGTCTTGTAATGTACTTAATAGCCACTTTAATATCTTTTAATGTACTTAGTAGCCACACGAAGTGACTTTTCATGTCTTTTGCTCAGTTTAATAATCTGTCTTTTGTTATTCATTTGTAGAAATTCTTCATATATTCTAAATCAATTTCTTTGTTAGATACATGTATTACAAATGTTTTCTTCAATGTGTAGCTTGCCTTTTCTTATTTTTAATTCTATCTTTTGATGAGTCAAAACTTTAATTTTTATTAAGTTCAAATTAACAATGAAAAAATATTCAGTGCTAGATAATCTCTGACAATCTCATGGTGGCAAGGATTTTCTTGTTTTATTTACTTCTAGGAGCTTTATAGTTTTAGCTTTTCAATGGAGTCTAGGGCATTTTAAATCATTTGTGTAATGTATTTCCTTTCCTCCATCCAGCTAAATTGAAGTCAAAAGATATTTTAGTTCCAGGTTTATCACTTTTTCCTCTCCTCAGTATATTTTGTGACAAGCTGGTTCCTCTTTTCATTTCTGTTTCCCATCTATAAACTGAGAACATTATATTAGGTGAATACAGTCTGATTATTTTCTAAAAGTTGAAGTAGTCCCACATGTAGAAACAATTTTAGTTGCGTACCCCTACCAAGATGTTAGTGGAGAAGTTAGATTATAAGGATTGCAGTCAGTGTAGACAGTCCTTGTTATCTTACTATCTACTCATATGAAGAAAATACATGTGTAAGGAACTATTCTAAAACCTCAGGGAAAATGACTTCTAGAGCCAAACCTGGAAACCAAGATATTTATTAAGTGCAGTATGTAAGTAAGAATTACTGAAGTTAATCAGCTACTTCTGTTTTTGTCCTGTGATTTAACAAATATTTACTTGGCATTTGGGCCTGTGGTTACACTGTTGTTTTTTTCTTTTTTTTTTTTTTCATAAGAATTGGACTAGGGAAAAGGTTTGCCAAATACGAACTACAGAATTGCATCTTAACACTTTCCAAATGTGCTCACCTGGGAGGAGTTCAGAGTAGTGGAAAAGGAAGTAGGACTGGGGGCAGGAGAATCAGAACTGGAAGTATACTTTGTGGGTCAGAAGTGTGCATAACTGGGGTTTGGCTTCCATTGTCTGTGGAAGAGAGAGGCCAGGTTGAAGAGAAGGAGCCAAAGTGTGAGGACTTAAAGCCAGAAGCAAGCTAAGTTTAGATTGTAGACATTAGAGATGGAAAAGATCCACAGGATAATATTACCAAACTCATTCCTGGCCAGCTCAGGATACATTTAAACAGAAAGATCAGATACAAAAGTCACCACAACCAAAGGCCAGTGCTCAGCCATTGCTCTGGGCCTTAAAATAGTGATGTGAATGAAATTTAGTTTAAGTGGATATATGCAGATCCAATCTAACATGTCTGCCTTCTTAAAAGAAGCTGGGATAGAAGGTTTTTGATGCTTGAAATCAAGAAAAACGTATTCTGCAAATGTCTCTACATTCTCTAGATAGTATAATTGGCATGCTTTTGCTCCTAATGTCTATCAGAAACAAGGGTGTGAATGAGTGTGAATGTTTGTGCAACAATATCCTGGAAAAGCGATTCCAAAATTGCAGATATTAGATTGATACACAAAAGGGGGAAAAATAAGGACAATGTGTATTGGAGTTAATTTTATTAAAAGTAAAGGATTAACCTTAATTCTAAGATTAAAATCTCTCTATATTTTTGCTTTTAGAGTATCCTTTTGGAAAAAAGAAGGGATAGTATTGGTATGTGTACTTTTAATCATGTTTCTTGGCAAAATGAAAATTGATAAATAACCCTATATAAATCCCTTCATTTAAAAAAAAAAGAGCCTATGATATTTAAATTCAAGCTGCAGCTTCTTCAGAACAGTCTGAGTGCATCTAAAAAATGAAACAGGAAAGTCATCATGAAAACTAGGTTTCTATTGATGTAAGACAACCTCTTTTTTTAGATACAACTAAGTTGGAAAACATATCAAGTAATTATTCATGCCATCAGTAATAAGGCACATCCTAATATCAGAATTTTTAATATATGAAAATATATGGATATGACCTTAAGTATCTGTGAAATATAGTATATCATTTGCATAAAGACAATTAATTCATTTAACACATAATTAATGATTATTGGTATTCTTTCTGAGTACTTATTCATTGTACAAAGTACCTGAGTTCAGGCTTTGAAGAGTTTCTGAGTGATCCATAAAATTATATCCCATAGTCTTCATTCTTTTCCTAGTGCAAAATTTTCTCCAAATTTTGAAGGTATTTCTCATTTGATACCTATATGTTTGGCTTTGCTAATTGCTGTAGCTATGCAAACCATTCTAGAGTTTCAACCATTCACAGCTCCATGTACAAATAGCCAAGTGAAAATCCACTATAACATGTGATGTGCCTCTTAACGTTTGGCAAGGGGGACCTAGTGCTGCTTGATGCATTCACAAGTATAGTGTTCTTTCTGATAAGCTAAAGTATAACAGGGGATATGCTTAGGAATCATAAATAGGAAAGATAAATTCAAATTTCTATTTACCCTAAATATCCTGTTACATATTTCTCAAAAAGAGTTGCTGAAATTCTTTAGAAATCTGTCACATTCTTTAGAAAGCAAGGCAATCTTTTCCTTAAGCTCAGTCCTTAAACATTTCTCATCACTATTTCACTTTGGTATTTCACCCCAGTGACAGTTATTTTATTGGGCTTATGTTGATTTTCAAATTCCTTAGTACAATTACAATTTTTGGCATTGCAAAATACAAAGAAATCAACTTGAAGTTTATAAAAAATCTGTCACTGGGGGAATAGGTGGTTGATAAAGAGGTAGTTTTGGAATTTTTTGTAAAGCAATTTCCCTTGAACTTGCCTGCAATGCAGGAAACTCAGGATCGATTCCTAGGTTGTGAAGATCCCCTGGAGAAGGAAATGGCAACCCACTCCAATATTCTTGCCTGGAGAATCCCATGGACAGAGGAGCCTGGTGGGCTATAGTCCATGGGGTCGCAAGAGTCGGACACGACTTAGCGACTAAACCACCACCACCTTGTACTTGAAAAGCCCATGTGCTAGGAGACTGTTATAGTGAGGTTTCACTGAACTAAGAACATTTCTCTACCAGAAACATAAAATAGCGCTTCATCAATACTCAGATTTCCCCATGCTTAGTATCCATTGTACAAGTACAAAGAAGCAGTGCGTTTTAGGTTAAATGAAATTAAGATCTGGATTGAGAAAATCGGGTAATGACCCACACTAGAAAAACTCACTTTGGCCCCTTCTCTATTTTTTTTTTTTTTGTTTTTTGCCCCTTCATTTTTATTTTATTTTTAAATTTTTTTCATTTATTTTTATTAGTTGGAGGCTAATTCCTTTACAATATTGTAGTGGGTTTTGCCATACATTGACATGAATCAGCCATGGATTTACATGTGTTCCCCATCCCGATCCCCACTCCCGCCTCCCTCCCCATCCCATCCCTCTGGGTCTTCCCAGTGCACCAGCCCTGAGCACTTGTCTCATGCATCCAACCTGGGCTGGTGATCTGTTTCACCCTTGATAATATACATGCTTCCATGCTGTTCTCTCAGAACATCCCACCCTCGCCTTCTCCCACAGAGTTCAAAAGTCTGTTCTGTGCATCTGTGTCTCTTTTTCTGTTTTGCATATAGGGTTATCGTTACCATCTTTCTAAATTCCATATATATGAGTTAGTATACTGTATTGGTCTTTATCTTTCTGGCTTACTTCACTCTGTATAATGTGGCCCCTTCATTTTTAAATGTCTTCTTTGGATGGTGTTAACACCTCATCAGAGATAGTAGAGAATCACTTATAATGTTTTATGAAAATATTAATAGACATAAATAGGAAACAGCTTTAGCTGTTTCTTGGAGAGAGTTAAAGTGAATAGTATATTTGCTGTCAACTGTGCACATTAACACTGAGAAACAACTGATAGGAAAACCACAAGGCAATTATAAAATAAAATAATGATGATTCTGAAATAGTGGTATTGTTCGTGCCACAGGCTCAGGAGTAGGAAAGAATTTTAATATGCTTTGTGTGATGAAGCTGAAAATATGTAACTTGGGATAAGAAAATGATCTGTAAGGAGAGGGGAAGGAAATTTGTGGCTTTTTTTTCCATTTGCAAATAATTACGGTTTCCTTTAGTCAACTCCAGGAGATTTAATAACATTTTGTGTTGGAGAAGCGTGGCCTCTGCCATATGACTGCCCCCTGGCTTCTGTGTTCAAGCTACAAACAGCACAATTTGGGAGCCCAGGACAATTTGTTCATTGTAAATTTATGTTATAATTCTTCTTTATGTCTTAACATTACATCTGAGACCCTTTCTGGCTCTTGGATTACCTTAAACAACAACAACAACTGGCCAGTGACTAGGGCAATAATTTCTAAATGAGTGACAGAACACTGTGCCCTTTCCACAGTCCATTTCAAAACAAGCTTTGATGAGTCTACAATCGATTTTAATTACCTGTGCAAATACCCTACTGCTGTGAATGGCCTCGTAACTCTGTAACTGCTTGGACTATTGCTGCTTAGATATAGTAATGATTTATAAGGGGCACCTATTCAACCACAAGATTAAAGGCCATAGTATTTCGAATTTTGAACTAAGATTCAGCCATTTAACCTTGGATAATTCCAGTTTTCCTCTTAAATTCTCTCTCTGTTTGTATAGAGAGAAACAAAATCATGATTTCAGAATGTTATCATACTGTTTCAAGAATTTATCACATTATTCAATTCATGAATGCAGAATAAAAATTGATTTCAACAGATATAATGATTAATGATGTGGTTATAGTATTCTGCTTGATGGAAATAGGAAAACATAAGATATATGCTAAACATCTTTATTTTTTAAAACAAATAATGTTTAAATAATTTTATAGAGATTTTTATTTTGTTTCTTTCCCAAAATAGACTCAGGGGAAATTTATGGCTACTTGGCGTTTGACAAAAATGTTTAGTGAATGACCATAATTACTTAGGTTCACTTTGATTCTGAGTAGTGTTTTGGATAGAAGGCACTATAACTCAGGGGTTAGAAACAAATATCTGAAGTTATCAATCTCTTCATATTTATTTTTCTAAACATGTAATAATGATTACCACCAGATTGTCTGTAAAATCCTGTGTAGTTCTTGGAAGTAATATGCTACTTATTTGAATTACAGTAATTCCTTCTTCATATGGTAACATCCATTTTCATTAAAAAATTAACTGACCATTGTCCCTAAATGAACTGCTACTATTATCTCTAAAACATGGAGTTGAGAATATCCCTGCAGTTTTAAGCAGAGATAATAAATATAATATTGATGTCATATGCTCATTGCTGTTACTCAGTCCCTAAATTGTGTCTAACTCTTTGTGACCCCATGAACTGCAGCACACCAGGCTTCCCTGTCCTTCACTGTCTTCTGGAGTTTGCTCAAATTCATGTCTGTTAAGTCAATGATGCCATTCAACCACCTAATCCTCTGTTGTTGCCTTTTTCTCCTGCCTTCATTCTGTCCCAGCATCAGGATCTTTTCCAGTGAGTAGGCTCTTCACATAAGGTGGTAAAAGTTTTGGAGCTTCAGCTTCAGCATCAGTCCTTCCAGTGAATATTTAGGGTTGACTTCCTTTAAGATTGACTGGTTTGATCTCCTTGAAATCCAAGGGACTCATATCCCATATTTTTTTATTAAAATAGCTCTATTAATGCATTTTGAACTGTTTATTGAGACAGTGAATTCAAATAAATAACTATACCTTGGGAATTTAATCCACAATGCAGATTAATTTATTTTATAATATTGAAATATTAGTATTTTTTTTAATTTATCAAAAAATTTTATTTTATTAAACACAAAATCTTTAAAAATGTGCAATTTGGTGTGATGGTGAATAGGAGAAGGGTTCATAATGGTAAGAAGTTTGGAAACCATTTAAGTGAAGTGAAATGAAAGTTGCTCAGTTGTGTCCAACTCTTTGCGACCCCATGGAATAGTCCATGGAATTCTCCAGTCCAGAACACTGGAGTTGGTAGCCCTTCCCCTCTCCAGGGGATCTTCCCAACCCAGGGATCGAACCGGGGTCTCCTACATTACAGGTGGACTCTTTACCAGCTGAGCTTTACCAGGGAAGCCTCCTGAAACCATTGACTTGACTCATGAGTGTACAAACTTCTCCAGTACATTTTCCTCAGGTCTTTCTCAGGATAGGCCTGGATTTTATACCTGTGACTCTGGATTGTGGGGAAATATGAGCAGCCTGATTTATGACCTTTACCCTGAAGCTGCAGTTGCATGTGAGACTTTCCCTGTAGCCCAATGCTGCAACCCCTGCCTTTGTTATTACCTTCTCCTCCAAAATACACACAAACCCTAGCTTATAAGGGAGAAAAGGCCAGGATCACAGCTGGAATAGTAGCCTAGGCCCTGGGGTTGAGGGGGGAGCATCTCTTCAAAAAAACATAAATGTGTCTCAATTTTGCTAGAGGCAGAAGCCAAGCTGGTGTCTCTCCTCCTTACCAGGGGCTGGGAGATCCCCTGAGAGAGCTGATGGGGAGTAGAGGAACTTCAGGGCAGGCCTGAGCTCCATGGGCTCAGTGGGGACCCTACAACAAGGTGAGCCTGAAAGTCAGGCTAGAGTAGACGTGCAGAGATTCATGCCTGAATCTCGAGAGGCCACAAGTTACTTACCTGTGGGTGTCTCTTCCTAAGGCTCCAGAAAATCACACAGATGGGTTCTACCTCATGTCCAATGTCACAGCAGCTCACTTGTCCATGAGCATGAGCCAACACAGACATGGTCCCCACTCTCATGTCAAACAGGAGAGATGACACTGACCATTACAAAAATAAAATGGAAAGTTATAACTGTAGTCGGCGCTATACAGGAGAGGTCCATAGTGCTATGGGAGTGCCTACCAGGGTATCTGACCCAGATACGGAAGGCTTCCTATGAGCACTCATTAGAAGAAAAAAATGAGGATACTTAGCTAGAGTCAGAAAAATCTTTTGAGGCACCAGGAATAACTGCTGTCTTCTAATCTGAGGCTGCCAAGCAAGAGGCAGACAGGACTTGTCTTGGGAGATATCAGAATGTAGGGGAAGCTATAGAGAGTTAATGTTAGGTCACCTAGAAAGCTTATCAACTATAGGATGGTCATGGTGTATGCCAGTTTTGAATTCTTCTTGGGGCCACACTCTATGTTCAGTTCTATACATGTAATATCTCATTTACTCTTCACTACAACTCTATGTTGGGCTTCCCAGGTAGCTCAGTGGTAAAGAATCCAACTGCCAATGCAGGAGATGTGAGTTTGATCCCTGGGGAGGAAGATCCCCTAGAGAAGGAAATGATAACCCACTCCAGCATTCCTATCTGGAGAATCCCATGGACAGAGGACCCTGGGGGGCTATAGTCCATGGGGTCATAAAAGTCAGATATGACCCAACGACTAAACAACAATGCTATGTTATAAATTTATATTTCTCTTCCTTTTTCAGATGACCAAACTGAAACATAGAAGTGAAGCGACAGTCTGAGGTTGCCTAGTAATGAGTGGGAGAGCTGGGATTTGAACCCAGGTCATCTGGCTCTAGAGCTGGATTCTAAACTACTGTTCTCTATGGGGTTGGTGTGGGTATTCAAGTTTGGGCCAGTAGACCTAGAGAGGATTCAGGAAACAATGGATATCCTTGGTCTTTAATGTCCCATGTAGCCTAGAAAATACTCTGCTTCCTCTTCCAGCACCATCAAAAGGGACAACTTTACTGCTTGTCTCTTTGACATCCACAAGCAAGTCCTAAAAGACGACATTGTGCGGGTAACCATTCTCAATATTAGTCTTCTTTAAACTACGAGAAGTGATCATGGCTAAATCATTTTAAGGCCACAGCACTCTAGCTAACTTTGCGATGCCATTACAAATGACACACGCAAAGTGAGTACAGTGGTTGGCCCCATGACACAGTTACATGTATACACTTTGTCGTTAGGATAGAGTGACTGTCCTGATTCCTGATTGATCTGACCATGATGGGACAGACAGGGTCTAAGTGAGGAAGAAGTACAAAGTCTAGTCACTACTTAGGGAGTTATTTTAAGGGTGACCTGAAAGAAGATAGCTTGATGAGTTGAATTGGTTAACTTGAATTTAATGGGCCATTGTGAAATTTCAAAGACTAGTTCTCAAACTGCACAGAGAACCATTGGCTCTGAAGGTGATATTCTGGCTCAAATAGTAGCTCCACCTCTTTCCTCCTACCCTCAAAGTTAGGAACTTTGGATATGACCTAATTTGGAAATAGGATCTTTGCAGATATGATGAAGTGCAGATGAGTTCTTACTGGATTAGAGTGGCCCTAAGTCCAGTATGACTGATGTCCCTCTTGTAAAAAGAGGGAAATTTAGATACACACACACAGGGGAAAATACTGGGTGAAGACAGAGGCAGCAATTATAGTGGTGCATCTACAAGCCAAAGCGTGAAAGATTGCATGAAAAGGATGGCTGAGAGTCAATAGAATACAGGAGAGAAGCATTTACCATATTCTTCAAAGCCTCTAGATGCCTTGCTGATATGTTGATTTCAGACTTTTGGCTTCCAGATAACAAATTTTAGTTGATTCAAATCACCTTGTTTTTGGTAATTTGTTATGCCTACCCTAGAAAATTCATACAGGCGATCATTGGGTCTGGTAGAAAATTGAACCACTAATGGAAAAAAAAAAATGTAGATAAAAGTGGAGGGCTAAGATAAGAACCTTGTTGGATACGCCAACATTTAGGGGACATAAGTCCAAATGAGGGAGAAGAGAAAAATCAGGAAGTCCCAGAGATAACCCAGACAAGCTCTACTTTTCAAGAAAAGGAAATGTCAAATGTAATGGAAAAGGACAAGGAGATGAGAGCTAGAAAAATGGGGTTGACAAGAAGTAGGTTATTAGACTTTCAAGAAAACATTTCTAAAAGAGCAGCATTTGTCAATCTTGAATATGCAAAAGGATCATACATAGACTTTGCTAAAAATGTAAGTCCCAGAGTCACCTTTCTGAGGTGCTAATTCTGCAGATGGAGAGTTGAGTTCATGACTCTGCATTTTGGCAAGAACTTCTTGGACTTTATGAAATGATGCTAAAGTGGTGATGGTGGTGTTTTAATCACTAAGTCGTGTCTGACTCTTGCATTCCCACGGACTGTAGCCCACCAGGCTCCTCTGTTCATGGAATTTTCCAGGCAAGAGTACTGGAGTGGGTCGCCATTTCTTTCTCCAGGGGATCTTACTGACCCAGGGATAGAACCTGCATCTTTTGCATCGCAAGTGGATTCTTTACCACTGAGCCACCAGGGAAGCCCTACGTCAGGAGAAAATCCAGGGTTTGTGAAACCTGAAACTAATATGATTTGGGGGCTTTTTTTCTAACAAAAAGAATATAAAATTATAAATACAAAATTGGGAGCAAAGGCAATATTTATTTATTGATAGAATAATCAGAAAAGAAATAATTAACTACATATTTTAAATATTGTAATTATCTCAAACTTTAAAGACATTTTGAAGCTTCTATCAGTTTTCTTTAGTTTACATGTTTGGCTTCCTATTAGCATACTTCTTCAAAAATATTTGATTTTTAATATTGTCACTGATTCTGTAAAATGTGCAAAATTTAAAATTAAAGCTGCTCAAGAGCCACTTAAGTGCATTTGAAAATCAGTTTGAGCCACAAAATTGTGAATAAATTGCTTTTATACTACAGTTGGATGACTTCCCAATGAACATGTGTAGGAATTTTGTCTTTAGATCAGTTGTCTTTTCAGTCAGTTCCTCTGTGTTGGTGGCAATTTTATGTATAGCTTTGAGTGGAATACCTAGTCTTTTATCAGGATAAGATTATCAGATATGCTAAGATGCTATTTAATAACCTGGGATACATAGATCACATTAATTTAAACAGAGACACATTGGCTATGTGTAGTTCTGCTATAGATGTATGCCTAACAAATGGAAAGTTTGTTTAATTTCCTTCATTATGACCGCCATTAAAAAGGAAAAATATATAGTGCATTATTGTATTTCTTATAGTCATCAAGAACTTTTTGACAAAAGAGAACATTCTGACTAAGCATCAATGAGAACTGAATTTATTTTCCATTTGTAATTTCCCACAGACTAACTTCTGTTTCTCTTTCACATCAACATATTTCTGGTGTCAGATGCCATATTGCAATACAACTTCTGGCCCTGCAACTTCACACTGCAAATTTTATCAAAGCATGTGCCTATATGAACATATTGCTAGGGCCACTCCCAGGGCCCTGGATAATAAAATAGAAGTTCTGAAGCTTGAGCTTTATTAGCTTGATGGAAGCTCTAACACTCATTAACAGGAACAGAAGCTGACCTCTAGGGCACAAAGAAGAGGTATCTGGTGGACAGGTAGCGGAGGGAGAGCTTACAGAAGCCCGAGGGTTCAGAGATATTTAGTCGGAAAGAAGGAAGAGATGGAGTGGTGGTTAGAAAGAGGGGTAGTAAATATTACATGAAAAGATTCTGTTTGTAGAATCATGGATTGCATTTTTAAATTCAGGGATATGAATATACAGAAAAGAGGGAAAGGGGACAATGAAAGGAGAAGAAGGAGAGAGAGAAGGAAGTGGAGGAGGGAGGAAAAAAAGAAAGAGAATTAGGGTAGTAGTTTTGAAATTTTTAGTCACAGATGCTAGTCTCTTCTTCCTTCCTTTAAGTTGATCTAGGTTCTTGATGGGTTTCCAACATGGCTTCCACGTGGTCCTTGTATGGAGGGAGGGTATCCCCATCCTTTCTGACTTCCCCTAAAGAGCATCTCCGACCAGCACCTTGATGTTATTTCTTTTCCCTCTGCATCTAGGGTTGTTGCCAAAGCTTTGTTTCATTTTGGCTTCTGATGTCAGATCCTTAAAATTTTTGTTCTTCTGCTCCCAGTCACAAAGTATGTTTCTTTCCCTCATCCCTCCTGGAGAAACTTCTCAGTCGGTAAGGGAGGGATTAGAGGAAGCACAATAACACAATGAATTCAAAATGGGGTATGCAAGAAGCTGAAGACAGATGACCTCAATACGGATATTTTCCCTGGAGAGTAGCACATTACTGCTATGCTTTCTAAATTCTATTGAGTCAACATATAAATTCACTTAATGGGCCTGATATTTTTGCCATGATAAGTGTTCAATATTAGTTCCTTTTCAAAATGAATCACAAAAAACTGTATTCTAAATAGATTTTCTTTGGATATTGAATGGCAAGGACTTTTAAGACATTTTAGAACTTGACACTTAGAACGAACAACACTGTCATAAGTGCCACATTTGACTGTGTTCACAGGCTGCCAAAACAATTCAGAAGAAAGGAGAAAAATTCACTCACTCATTTGGAAGTTTCCAAATATCCAGATGTTTGGCATCATGCAGATTGTTATGTGACTGATCGGGTTGTTCATATTCCACATGTTTGGCATGTATAGGCAGACTCTGGTTATGTTTTCAGATAGGGAAATGCAATGTGTTTCATGTGCTCTCTTGGGACCCCAAAACTAATGGTGTCAAATGGATTTTTCCCATTTGATCCCCATGAAGACAGTTTAACTTCACTCATTTTTCTAGTCCCACAAAAATGCAGGTGCAGATATTTTATTGCTTCTAATCTCAAAGTACTAAAAGATTTGAATAAGAAAAACAATTCTGTTCCAACAGAAAGCATTTCATCGCAAGAAATAAAATTTTCCTTTCTTTATTCCAGCAAATGAACAATAAAAATACATGAAATCATATTATCACTGAGAATAAACATAAAAACTTGACTGCTTTCTTTAAGGCAGATCTAGAGGATGAGGTTTTTTTTTTTTTTTTAATCTTTCAGTTAAATTGTATCTAAACATACTTTATTAGTTTGGCACATCAAGATTTAGAAGAACTAGGAGAATGGCTGGCTAACTTTCACTATAAATAGTGATTCTTTGAAATCTGTTTGCCTAGAGTTAGGTTTTTTGTCAAGCATTTCCCAGCTGGATTGTGCTATTCATTTAAAATTGATTGTGTGTTCTATATGGAGCTATAATAGAAAACTGGGAAAACAGATCAATTTAGGTTCCAGAGAGCTACCACAAAGAGATATTCACACTAATAGAAGAGACTTGGGCTTGTAAGACTTTTCTTCAATATGTCTAATGACTTAATTCAACAAATATTGACTGAGTTGTTCCCATTTGAAGAACACTTGCCTTAGTATTATGGGACATAGAGTTGAATAGGGGGAAAGCCTTACATTTCAATTGACTAAGTCAGAGAATATTGTGCTGAAGCAAGAAATTTGATAAAAAATACACTGTAGGGATGAAATGGTACCTACTAAATAAAAATTAATGATCAATTATTAATACTTTGAGATTGAGACTTAAACATTACTAATATATTCTTAAGGAAAAAGCATAGAAGTCAGGAATATTTAAGAAAATTTAGTTCTTCCTGCTTCTATATGATACAGAAACCATTAAGGAGAAAATAGAGGAAAATGAAAGTAAAGAATGAGGATTGCAAGATTTCTCCTATACTTGAATGGTTTCAAATCACATATCAATATTAAACCAAGTCTTCAAGAATTCCAGTAAATTAGCAAGCATTTGAGTGCTACAAGTACTAATAGTGTGACAAGTACAAATCAATACAAATGATAAGCTGATGGACTGATTCATTCAGAAGGGATCAAATTATTAAAAGATCAAATGCAAAGGGGAAAATCCATAAATATTGATGTGTTCTGATACATTGAGGAAAAGACCTCCATTATAACAGGTAACAGCTCATCTATGTGGTAAATAACCAGTACAGTCCACCAGCCCTCCCTATCCACAGGTTCCACATCCATGGATTCAATCAACCCTGGGTGGAATCAGAGGTGTTACTGTACTAGGTCCTTTTATATAAGGGACCGGAGCACCTATGGAATTTGGTTCCCTTGGGGAGAGGGATCCTGGATCCGACTCTCTGCAGATACTGAACGACGAATGTAATTGCAACAGGTACGTTAAGTAAGACAGTGAATTGTGGCAAATGAGTAAATAATATTTCTTAGGTTGATCCTCAGATGTGGGCTGGCACAAATTAATGTAGCACAGTAAGCATAACTTTAAGAGTATTTTGGAAGTGAACTGCTATGTCATGCACTGGCATGCACCCAGAGCAGATCAAAGTACTATTGCTGCAGAGGAGTCTATTCTGCTACAGAATAGTTCTAATAAAGCAGCAGAAATCCAGAAATCATCCCCTCCCTTCTACCAACTGTCTGATTTAATAGAAAGAAGCATAAGAAAAATGCAGCCCTCGGAGAAGGGACTAAACAAATGTAGAAATAGGACCATCAACATTAAAACGGCTGCTATTCCCAATTATAAGAAACCACTTTAGTAATTGTAAGAGTAAGCAAAACTTTTCTAGTGCTTCATTCACTTACATAACTAGAATCTGGTGTGCATAGGTACAGATCAATACAAACGGCCAAATGTGGCAGTTTGCTTCAGTCAGTAGAGACTGAATTATTGAAAGATTGAGTGTAAAGCGAAAATCCATGAAGATGTACGTTTACTGCTACAGTTACAGAAACATCACAAAATAACTAAAGGCAACATGGAGCAAATCTTCAATTCTAGTGTGGAGTTGAGCTCTTCCAGGGAGGATGAGGATAAACCTAGTACAAAGATAAGGAGGCTCTGATAAGCAAAACAGGCTTGGTGAATGCGTTCTGAAACCCCATATGTGAAGAACCCTTAAAGGGGTAGATAGCACAAAATACAGTGATGACAGAGGAGTGTCAAACTTCAGTTTAATTTAAGATCCTGAGATCCAAGTTTGAATTGGTAAGCAGCCACAAAATTAAAAGATGCTTGCTCCTTGGAATAAAAGCTATGAGAAACCTAGACAGTGTATTAAAGATAGACATCACTTTTCCAACAAAGGTCCATACAGTCAAAGCTACGGATGTGAGAGTTGGACCATAAAGAAGGTTGAGCCCTGAAAAATTGATGATTTCAAATTGTGGTGCTGGAGAAGATTCTTGAGAATCTCTTGGACATCATGGAGATCAAACCAGTCAATCCTAAAGGAAATCAACCTTGAATACTCATTGAAAGGAGTAATGCTGAGGCTGAAGCTCCAATACTCTGGCCACATGATGCAAAGAGCTGATTCATTGGAAAACACCCTGATGTTAGGAAAGTTTGAGGGCAGGAAGAGAAGAGGGCAATAGAGGATGAGATGGTTGGATGGCATTGCCGACTCAATGAACTTGAGTTTGAGCAAACTCTTGGAAATGGTGAAGGACAGGGAAGCCTGGTGTGCTGCAGTCCAAGGGGTCACAAAGAGTCAGACACAACTTAGTGAACAATATCAGTAACAACAAACCATTACAGTAGAGGGACTCAGGCTTCAGTAAAATTTAAACTCAGGAAATTGTTGCTTCATATTATGGTAGTTTGATTAGTTTGCCATGGGATCCCCAGCATTGGTTATGTAATAAGGATAATGTACAACCCTAAGGGGAAACAATTGGAAGGGCTTGGAAGACTGCTAACAGCCAAGTAAAGCAAGTTTGTTTTTAAGGAGAAGTCTGGAGACTAAAAAGCATATGTTCCTCTTTGCTTCCATCTAAGCACCCAAATACTGGTTTTATGGCAGCAAAACTGAATTTTGCGCACACTAACAGATGGAGACCCTTAACGTACTGCCTGCCTTGGCAGGATGCATTCGAGTTGAGTTTGGATGAGACCGTATATCCTAAGGGTATTTAGTGTCTATAGTTAAGAACTCAGTAAAATGAAGAATGAAGAATTAGGCCATATTTAGGGAAAGGGATACTGATTTCACATTCAAATCCAAATGTCAGCCTATAGTCACTGATTGCTTGTTTTGTAAACACCTTAAGTTGAAAATATCTAAATCTAAGTTTCAATATTCTACATCAGACTAGTTCCTCCTTATCATCATTTCAGGCACCTAGTTGCTCAAGCCAGCAATTTAAAAGCCATCTTTGAGACTTCTATCTCCCTTAGCTCTTGCATTCAATCCATCACCAAGTCTTATTAATTTTGCCTACAAAATACTCCTGGTCTCCGTGCATCTGTATCTTGGCTGCATCTCTGGTTCAAGCAGATGACTGCCTGTCAAGTTCTCCACTTTGTCTCCTCTCCCAACCTGTTCTCCACGGAGCAACTTGATCTTGTAAAATTTAAAAATAATAATAATAAAATAAAATTGTATATCAGATCAAATTACTCATCTGTTTCAAATAACTTCAAAATCTTTCACTACTCTTAAAGTTGAGTTCCTCAGTATAGCCCATGATGTTCTGCATGACTTGGGCCTTATCTGCCTCTCCAGGGTGATTTTTGACCATTTCCCCCCATATTAACCATGCTTCAGGCTCACTGGCTTGTTTATTTGTTTTTTCCAGTTCTTTAACCACACCAATTTTTTTCTCAACTTAAGGCTACTGTATTCTCTGCCTAACTTTTTCACCCATACTTCTAGGCCAAAAGGAAGACCTGCCAGTTTTATTTATTAAGTAGTTATAGCCAAAGAACTTGACAACTACTCATATCCTAACAACTTAGTAGCTACTTAAAGTAAATCAGGTCTTCTTTGGTGGTCCCGTGTCAGGAGTCTGCCTGCCAATGCAGAGGACATGGGTTCAATCTCTGAGCCAAGAGGATCCCACATGACATGGAGCAGTGAGGCCCATGTACCACTACTGAGCCCAGGTCCTAGAGCCTGTGCTCCGCAAAAAGAGAAGTCACCACAGTGAGAAGCCTGTGCACCACAATGACGAGTACTCCCCACTCGCCACAACCGGAGAAAAGTCTGTGCAGTAATGAAGACCCAGTGCACGCAAAAATCACAGAGGAATCGGGTGGAGAGGGAGGTGGGAGGGGGGATCGGGATGGGGAATACGTGTAAATCTATGGCTGATTCATATCAATGTATGACAAAACCCACTGAAATGTTGTGAAGTAATTAGCCTCCAACTAATAAAAAAAAAAAAAATGAAAAGTAAATTCAAAGAAAAAAAGAAAAAAAAATAAAATTCTTAACCATAATTATCATGAGTGGGATGTCTGTACCATTTGCCCATAACACAAATATTCAAATTTTGGAATCAGTGTAAATACTGCCACTCTTCTTTTCTCTTTCACATTGGTTTTCATGTGGTATTTGCTTTTTATTGTAGACAGTGTTGAAAATTCTGTAAATCTGCTTTAAAAAGATATCACATCATGAAAAGAAGTGTAGCATGATTTCATACTAAAATTATCAGTGACTTAGAATTAGTAGCTTAACTTGTGTCTCCCAAATGCTGAATATCTCTGTTTTCCTCTCTCTAAAATATAAGCTATCTTAGAGCACCCTAGTGAGTTCATTGTGATGCTCCAGGGTGCCTGGGCACACAGTTTGGAAACCATGGCTCTACAGAGTTTGAGCAGAAGAGTGACCCGATCTGACTTCAATTTTAGTAGAATCCCTCTGGTTACTGCAGAGAACATACTGAAGGAACAAAGGTAGAAGCATGACCAGTGAATAGGGTACTGCAGTGTTTGAGAGCTAATAGTGTGGAAATTAGACCGGAGTGGTGATAGTGGAGACGATGAGAAGGAGTTTAGACATATTTACGACATGAACTTACAAGAGTTGCTGATGAATTGGATTTCAGCTGAGGAGGAAAGAGAGAAGTCACGGATAACTCCAAGTTATTTGTCTATGGAACTGAAAGGGTAGACAAGCAATCTTCATGAGGGTAGGGGAAGATTAGGGACTCAGTTTTCTATGAGCTAAATTTGATCCAAGCAGAGAATAGGAAATCAGGGTCTGGAGCTCAAGGGAGAGTCCTAATCTATATACATCTTTGTGAATCTTTATCATATATTTATAGGCAAGAGACCAGATGAGATTTCCAAGGGAATAAATTATATAGATAAGAGTTTCAGAAGATAGAACAGCATGTTTATATATAAATTAAATATATATTTATCCAGATAGAGGGGAAAACTCATGCTTCTGCTGCTGAAAAGAAAGAATTCCTGGAACAATAAAATATAGGAGATGAGAGGTCATGCAATCTAGAGTCTTAGTTAAGGGTTGGCATTCGTTTGGAGCACAGAAAATTTATTCACAGTAAGAGGGGAGAAGGTAGAGGATATTTGGATACACAAAAGTATGATTATATATGAAGACTGGAAGAGTTCTCTTTCTATTGTTCCTATCTTCCAGAAAAAATATAAGCAAAGTCATCAGCTGAGAGTAACAGTGGTGGGAACTGAGTTGGAAGTTTGATGAGAGAGAAGTTATGGAACAACTTTCTAAGAGAGTAGAACAACAAATAAAATAGATCAAGTTGCATTGTTGGGGAATATTAATGGTCTACTGGAGGTTTGTGATCTTGAATTAAAATGAGAACATTAAACAGGGTTGTAGAGTTTTCTAAGCCAGGCTCAGCTTCCCTAGTATAAGTTTGGAGTAGACAGCTAGACAGATAGACAGCTAGATATAAACAATGTCGTGTGTATTTTTTAAAGCATGATGGGGAAAAAGAGGTCAAGGGAATTGAGGGTTTATCTCAGGTAGCAATTATAATGACCAATTCTAGGTTGGTCATTATAATTTTAAGCTGGTTAATAAGGCTAGTGAAGATATTAGGGAGGTAAGGGTCAATGAAAAAATGGTAGAATCAATAGTTTGTAGGACTTGATGGGTTCAAAGAGTTGTTGGAGTAAAGGTTACTAGAGGTATTTCTGGTCGGATTGAAATTGAGATTATGGAAAATTTGCAATTATTGAAAATTACAAGGTAGAGGTATATCCATGGAGTGAATAGCTAAGCTAGTGTTTAGAAGAGGGGCAATCAGGGGACTGTAAAACCAGGGTGTTGGGATGATCACTAATTAGTTTTGCTTTTGTGATCTCTGGCTTTTTTGGGCTATTCTTAGAAAGGCCTTTTGCATCCCACTGTTATAAAAGCAATTCTATGCTTTCTTCGTTTACTTTTAAGATTTCATTTTCTACACTGAATTATTTCATCTTTTAGGGTATTTTTTTTGAAAAATGATTTTGAGACAATACTTAGTTTTTCCAGACACATACCTAGTTGCCCTAAGGTCATTTATTGAACAGTCCTTTTACCATCGATTTAACACCTTTATCATATATTAAAATTACATATGTATTTGGGCCTACTTTTGGAACTAACAATTCTATTATATTCTTTGGGTCTGTTTATCTACTAGTACCATATTATTTAAATTATTGAATTAAATTAAATTATATTAAATTATTATTTAATATCTGTTGAAGCTAACCTACACTCTCATTGCTCTTCTGTTTCAGTGATTTCTTGCTATTCTTACATATATTTACCCATATACTTTGGAATTTATCTATTAGAAAATTATTAGTATTTTAAATACTAAAAGCAGTTGTGTTATGCTTGTAAATTATGAATAATTGACATCTTTATGATTTTGAGTCTTCATGTTTAAGATGTCCATTTGTGGCCCTTGCTGGTGCACTAGTTTAACTGCATAGGCCTAATCAATTTTTTGTTAAATTTGTATTAAATAATTTTACATTTTTTTGTTGCTAATGTGACTGTGGTCTTTTTCCTCATTATATATTCTAATTAGTTGGCTTTTGTAAATGTGAAAAACAATTAATTCCCATATGTGAATTTTTTCCCAGCTACTTTAATCGATTCTCTATTTGTATATAATAATTTTTAGTTGATTCCCATGTATTTCAAGGTATGTGTGTGCGTGTACTTCAGTCGTGTCCGACTCTTGATGACTCTGTGGACTGTAACCCACCAGGCTCCTCTGTCCATGGGATCGCCCGGGCAAGAATACTGGAGTGGGTTACCATACTCTCCTCCAGGGAATCTTTCCAACTCAGGGATTGAACCTGTGTCTCTTACGTTTCCTGCTTTGGCAGGTGGGTTCTTTACTACTAACGCCATCTGGGAAGACCATTTCAAGGTATATAATAATATACTTTGAAGAACTAAGTTTATCTCCTCTTTTCCAAATTTTATATTTCTCCATATTGTTCTTATATCTAATTGCAGTGGCTGCTAATTTAAGTACAATGTTAAAAAATAGACATACTCATTATATTTCTCTTGCTCTTGTCTTTAATGGGAACACAGTTAAGCACAATGCTGGGTTTAGGCAAAGAATATATTCTCATCTATACTTATGAATTATTAAGAACCAAGAATAGTTTTGGATTACATTTTTTAGTATCCCAGGAGATGATTCTAAAAAATTTCTTCCCAGATATATTAATATGATAAATTATATTACTAGGTGAATTATATTAACAGATTTCTCTAATTCTGAACCATTCTTACATTACTGGAATTAACATCCTGCCTTATCACTCTTTTAAGTGTACTGCTTTTCATATGCTATTAATATGTTACATAGGTAATTTTATTATATTCATAAGGAAGATTAATCCTTTTTCTTTTCTTTTTTAGTGTCTTCCAGGTTTTGCTGTGTATGTTTGTTCAGTCATGTCCAACTTTTTGTGACCTGATGACCTGAGCCCGCCAGGCTCCTCTGTCCATGGGATTTTCCAGGCAAGAATATTGGAGTGGGTTGCCATATCCTCCTCCAAGAGATCTTCCTGACCCAGGGATCAAACCTGTGCTTCCTGCACTGGCAGGCAGATTCTTTACCACTGCACCACCTGGGAAGTAGGTTTAGGTATCAATGTTATATTTGTTTCATTAAAAAATCCTTGGAATATTCTTCCTTTTTAATGCTCTGGATCAGTGTGTGTCATTTAAATTATTTGGTCTTGATGAATTGTTAGAATTCCCCTGGGAAACCTTTTGAGCTTTATTTGAGGGGTTTGCAGGTAGCTTTTACCTCTCATCTTTATTTGATCTATAGATATTATCTGTTAAGGATTTTTCTCAATTGTGAAGAAATAATGCTTTCCTCGAAAAATTCATTTCATCCAAGTTTTAAAATTTATTTGCCTAGTGTTGAGTAGATTACTATAATTCTTTTAATTTCTTCTGTTTTCAATGATTTTATAGTTTTACTCCTTATAATTTCATTTAACAATATTCTCAGTTCATCTTTTTCCTTATTATCTTTGCTAGTAGTTTACTTATTGATATTTAAAAGATTATTTTTAAATCATTTTTCTGTTTCCTAACTCAGAGTAAATCCTTTTATTTTTATTAATTTTTTTTCCTTCTGCTTTTTTGGTTTATTTTGATATCCTTTTTCTGAACGTTTGAGTGAGATTTTCAATTTATTTTTCACTGGCATAAATTCTTAATCTCAAAAATTTCCTCTAAACAATGTTTTAGCTGCATTTTATAGACTTGATTTATAGTGTTTTTATTTTTATTGCTTTCTAGAAATTCTGAATTTTACATTTTTCAGGTAGAAAAGCCTTCCATTATTTTATTTTGTATTTAATTTCCTTCTTTGCATTTGAAACAAGGTGTATTCTCTATTTTTTTTAAAAAGTCTCTTGGCTGTATCATAGGGTATGTGGGATTAGTTCCCTAACCAGGGACCAAAACTCCGCTCCCTACACTGGCGGTGCAGAATATTAATCGCTGAACCGCTAGGAAAGTCCCAGTGTATTCTCTATTTTCAAGGTGAAGAGTTCAGTAAATATTAATCAAATCTACCTTATAATTATGTTACTTAGGTGATATTTTATACCCTTTTTTCCCCTACTTGGCTTTCATGGACAGAGAAGAGGAAATTAAAATCTCCTGTTTGTGTTTCTATTTATCTTTGTATCCTTTACAATTTCTCCTTTACGAATGTTGCTTCTTCTATGTTAATTGATATTATTATGTGCAATTTTTAAAGCATTGCATGGAATCTCCATTTATTCTTTTTAGCCTCAGAGCAAATTACCTTAAAAACTAGTGCCTTAAAGCAACCACTATTCGTTTAGTTCTCCATTCTGTGGGTCAGTTGGTTGATTTTTGTCTGGGTCAGTTCAGCTGATGCTGCTGGGGTCTCTTCTCTTTCTGCAACAAGCTGATGGGCTGAGTGGCAGCTGAAGCAGCCCGCACACCACAAGGAGAGAGTCGCCTCTGCTTGCTGCAACTAGAGAAAGCTTGCATACAGCAATGAAGAGTCAGAGCAGCCAAAAGTAAATAAGTAATAAAAAAATCGATTCTTTGACTATGTCAGCCTTACCCGGTAAAGTTCATGCCTTATTTGAGGTATTTTTTAACTAAAATTAACTAAAAATGATTATTCACCTGTACCAGTTTAAAACATTTCTGTCTTTTTATCTCTAATTCTGTGTGTGTGTGTGTGTGTGTGTGTGTGTGTGTGTGTGTGTGTGTGTTGTTATTCTCCAAATAAACATTCATTCTGGGCAGTAACATCTTTTTTTCTAATAAGTTGCTCACCCCTGTGGCTTTGTTTTGGTTGGATTATATTTGGCCATGGTTCAGATTTGCTCATTATTCTGGAGGCAGAAACTAGAAATTGGCTCCTTAGCATACTATTAAATAAAATAAGCTTTTATTCTTTTGAATAATTGTTCTCTCAATAATACAAAACATGAATGTGCAATAAGGAGAAGAGGAAAAAGAAAGCTTGAAAAGTGCTGGATAAATAACCAATTCTTTTTTTTTTTTGTTATGTTTGGTGGTGGAAACTGATTATATAACTTGCCATTATTTGTTTTAAACAGACTATAAAAAGGAACAAAACAATGGGGATTTAAACATGGGAGGTTGATCTCTATCAGGGGAGCCTAGAAAAGAAAGTTAGTGTGATGGAGGTTATATTTTGTTTATCAAGAGGTGAAAGGGGAATAAAGGGGCAGGATAGGGGTGGAGGTGAAGGGAATTTTCATTAGATTTTCCAGGTGTTTCTCAGGCTAAACCGAGGTGTACTGGGAATGATCTTTTGTTCTGGGATTAAGCTTCTTAATATTGATACTATTTGTCTCATATTTTTAAGTGGTTCTCAACTGCAACATCAAACTTTTGGAGGCCAGGATCCCTTTGGGTAAAAGTTGCAGAGCCCACCTGACTAGAAATACTTCCCTGATTTTCGGCCTCCGTGAATATGTCAGCAAATGATCCACAAGCAGCAATCCAATAGGTTTTCCAGAGGCACATCCACTCCCTCCCCTCATTTCCTCTCTTGTTCCTGAAGAGTCACTGGGGTTTTGTTTCATTTACTTATTTTCACATTGTATTCCAGATTCTGTGTCTGTGGATGGATAGGGTGTCAACAACTTGTGTATTAAAATGTGTTATGAGGCCTGGTTGCGAAATGAAAAAAAATAATTTAGATGAATGAATATCCCTTTAATAGGTATACATCCAAAAATACTATCTGGCCCAATTTTTCTTCCTTCTTCGAAAAGTTTCTCCTTTGCTAGCATGGTTTCAAGATCTCTCTCTCTACAACATGTGCATATGGTGTCCTCTCTTTCATCCTGAGAAAGACGACCTCACAGAACAGAGTAATATCTTTGGGACTGTGCCACTGGGCAGGGCCAATTCTTAACAGAACTTTGGTTTGACATGATCCACTTTTCATCACAACCAGCTGTTCTCCTGCATGCTGTGACTACAAGTAAGTACTCCATGCTTTTGTGCTCTGTCTTCTGGTTTAATAAATACTCATAAAGTCAGTATGTTGTGATACTTATAAGAATGGAATTTGCAGTCAGAATGCCTGGGCTTGAATTGTTCTGCCATTTCCTGGCTGTGTGACCTGAACAAGTTACTTACCTGCCCGAAGCCTCAGCATCTTAATCTTGAAATGAAAATTAAGATAGTCCTATTTCATGACATTGGTAATAATAGATCAATGAGATTAGGGAATGACATTCTGCTGGACAGATAGTTAAAGCTCTATTAATGTTAATTATTGTCAGAAATTAATGTGTGGATCACAAGAAATTAGAAAATTCTTAAAGAGATGGGAATGCCAGACCACCTTAACTGTCTCCTGAAAAACCTGTATGCAGGTCAAGAAGCAACAGTTAGAACTGGACATGAAACATCAGACTGGTTTCAAGTTGAGAAAGGAGTCCTTCAAGGCTGTATATTGTCACCCTATTTATTTAAACTCTATGCTGAGTACATCATGTGAAATGCCAGGCTGGGTGAATCACAAGCTGGAATCAAGACTGCCCTGAGAAATATTAACAACCTCAGATATGCAGATGATACTACCCTAATGGTAGAAAGTGAAGAGGAACTAAAGAGCCTCCTGATGAAAGTGAAAGACGAGAGTGAAAAAGCTGTCTTAAAACGCAGCAATCAAAAAACTAAGATCATGGCATCCAGTCCCATCACTTCATGGCAAATAGATGGGGAAAAATGGAAACAAAGGCAGATTTTATTCTCTTGGCTTCTAAAATCACTGCGGACAGTGACTGCAGCTGTGAAATTTAAAGACTCCTTGGAAGAAAAACTGTGACAAACCTAGACAGCGTATTGAAAAGTAGAGACATTGCTTTGATGAGAAAGGTCTTTCGAGTCAAAGCTATGGTTTTCCCAGTAGTCATGTACGGATGTGAGTTGGACCATTAAGAAGGTTCAGCACCCAAGGACTGATGCTTTTGAACCTTGGTGCTGGAGAAGACTCTTCAGAGTCCCTTGGACTGCAAGGAGATCAAACCAGTTAATCCTAAAGGAAAGCAATTCTGAATTCATTGGAAGGAGTGATGCTGAAGCTCCAATACTTTGGCCAACTGATGTGAAGAGCCAACTCTTTGGAAAAGACTCTGATCCTGAGAAAGATTGAAGGCAGGAGGAGAAGGAGGAGACAGAGAATGTGATGGGTGGATGGCATCACCAACTCAATGGATATTGAGTTTGAGCAAACTCTGGGAGATAGTGAAGGACAGGGAAACCTGGCATGCTGTAGTTCATGGGGTCGCAAAGCATCAGACATGACTTAGTAGCTGAACAACATCAAGATATACACTCAATAACAATATATGATGGAAATAGACAATTAAATGATTGTTTTTCAAGGAAAGGCTTTACATAGAATCTAAACTTATGCTGAGTATTGAAGCCTAAGTAAAAGCATCCCTTTTACTTTCTTACTAAAGTCTACGCTCCAGAGTGTTATATAAACACCTAGATTGGTATGTGTTTTTTGAAAAACATCTTTATAGAATTACTCACCTTTAAAACACTGTCTTTAGTTATGTTGTAAGAAACTTCATACTCAGAGGCATTACTGAATAGTGGGTAGAGATGGTTTTGGGGTAGAAGGATCTTTTTAGAATTCCTGAAATGATATCTATCTATCTATGGTGGTGGTGGTAGTTTAGTTGCTAAGTCGTGTCCAACTCTTGTGACCCCATGGACTATGGTTCACTAGGCTCTTCTGTCCATGGGATTTCCCAGTCAAGAATACTAGAGTGGGTTGCATTTCTTTCTCCACTTATCTGTATCTATCTATATATATATACACATACATGTATATATACATTATATGAATATATAACATAAATACTGTCTAAAATACATTATATATAAATATACAATATATCGGCATACATGGAGTGTGGTTAGTTAACCCCAGTAATATAGGAAGAATGGCTTCCACTTAGAAGCTGGTAAGCTAACTCTCCCCTTTTGTTGAATCAGAACTAGGCTCTCCTTGAAATGCATTGATTGCTCCTTCTGCTGAGGGGTCTTTGTCTTGAGGCCATGTTAAGGGATAGTAGGGCTTCTTT
Organism: Dama dama; assembly: GCF_033118175.1. Classification (NCBI taxonomy): domain Eukaryota; kingdom Metazoa; phylum Chordata; class Mammalia; order Artiodactyla; family Cervidae; genus Dama; species Dama dama. Next base: position 37,427,093 of record NC_083701.1, read on the forward strand.
CTTTCACAGGGGCCATAGATTTCAATAGCAGGAAGTGACTTAGGGTCTATTGTTGAGGAGTGCATGACTTTGTTTACAAATGCTCAGGCATAGCTGTGTTGTCTCTTTTTCTTTGGAGGGAAGATAAAATTGAGATCAACATGCAATGGTGCAAGATGGTATTCAGAATATGCACTAATGTTTGTTTTAAAATTATTGATTAAAATTATTTGATACAGAAATTTTCTATAGAAACAGCTCATAAAAACTGGAAGATTCTTAAATATGAAGTCAGGGGACCTAACATTATACCATAAGCTGAATAGTCCAGTTAAATTCAGGTTGAATTTTGGATGTTATTTCTCACTGGGGAACATTGGCAGGTTGTATTGATATCATTCAACTTAGACATCTGTGTAAGTTGCATTGTAGGACTGAGCACACATGCTTTCATTCATACATGGCTGGACACTATAATAGACACTTGCTAGGCATATAAAAGCATTCTGCTGTGTGTATTTTCTTTTCTTTTAAGGATATTAGAAAAGAATGACAGTTTAACATCCCAGAACACATTACTGATTTCTGCATAGTCTTAGGACAAGCAGTTTTGAAAGAGAGAGACTTCTGCTTGGCTTGGGTAAGCAAAATTAGCCATGAAATGAGCCTGAATCATGAAATGAGAATACACTTCTCATACCCTAGAAGAACCGCATCTATCAATGGACAGTGTCTAGAAGATACCTGAAACTAGAGCCATATTCCTGCTCCTACTTTGGGTTTTTTCTTTTTTGGAATAGATGTTATTCCCGTACTTGCTTCCTGGTATAGGAATCTCTAGCCTTGCCCTTAAATATTGGAAAATTGCAAATACGAACTTGCTAAGACAACACATGGAGGAACAGTAGCAGGTGCTCAGCTCTTTGGATTTCTGCTCATTATTTCTGTGAGGCAAACTTTATTATTCTGAATATGCCCATTGATTTTTCTTTTGAGTGCTGAAAGTTAGTTATCTTGCATCTTGATTCTTTCAACACCCAAGCAATCTATGAAATCTGTATTATCTCCTATTGCCACTGACTTTGTTTAAGCCCTCATCATTTCTTAGACTATAGTGGAAGTTGCCTAATGTCTCCTTGAATTTATCTTCAGACTTTTCAAGTTTATGACCATTTTAAACATACACACATTGATACACAAGTTGACCAAATCACCATACTACTTAAAAGTCATCAGTCATACTCCACCACATACTGAAAGTGAAAGTGAAAGGGTTAGTCACTTAGTTGTGTCCAATGCTTTTCGACCCCATGGACAATAGCCTGCCAGGCTCCTCTGTCCATGGGATTCTCTAGGCAAGAATACTGGAGTGGGTAGCCTTTCTCTTCTCTGGGGGATCTTACCAGGGATCAAACCTGTTTCCTGTATTGGTTAGCAGATTTTTTACCACTGAGCCACCAGGAAAGCCCACAATGGACTATTACTCAGCCAAAAAAAAAAAAAAAAAAGAAGGAAATAATGCCATTTGCAGCAATATGGATGGATCTAGAAATTGCCATATTAACTAAAGCCCACATCTACTGAATATTTCCTTTAATATGAAATTCCCTTTATAATTCCTTTCTCTTGGCTTCCACAACTTAAAGTACTATCTATCTTCCTCTTACTATCTGTATTTCAGTTATGCTAAACTGACAGCAATCCTTGTGACACAGTTGTGCAACCAAAAAAACATTTTTTTTACTCCAAAGGTCTATAGATAAAGTCCTATTGGAGAATAGTGCAGCAGTTTAAATCAAGAGGTGATTATTGATCTCTTGAGTTCTACACTAGGGACCATGACAAATAATATAGGGTGACCATTAGTCCTGGTTTGTCTGGGACAGCCACTGTTTATGTCTGAAATCCCCAAATAATTGTGAATATTCTTTTTTCACTCTCAGCTTGGGTGGTAAATTAGGAGTACCCCCATAGCATATAAGGCACAGATCTTGCTGTTATGAAGGTGCCACTTGGAAAGGCACACCAGAATAGACTAGAGAGTAATGTAAGATTTGATACACTCAAGCACTTAATTTCCTAACAGAGCCTAAAGTGTTATCCTCAGCAGGGACAGAGAGGGAGCTGATGTCATTAGGAAAGGATTTAAATGTGAAGAGTCTGAAGGCTGAATAGACCAAGAGGGAGGGCTGACTTCCAAGTGAGGAAGAGGAAAACATCATAGAGCTGGGAATATGGGTAAAAATTTTGTGTCCCACTAGGGAAAACAGTTTATTGGATAAGGTGTGCCTTTTGATGGAAAAGTGTAGACTCTGACTGAACTAGAGAAACTCTTGTGGCCTCCAGTATGTTGTTATTTGTTGCTTAGTTGCCAAGTCTTGTCTGACTCTTTTGCAACCCCATGGACTGTAGCCCACCAGGCTCCTCTGTCCATAGGATTCTCCAGGCAAGAATACTGGAGTGGGTTGCCATTTCCTTCTCCAGGGGATCTTCTGGATCCAGAGATTAAACCTGAGACTCCTGCATTGGCAGGTGGATTCTTTACCACTGAGCCACCAGGGAAGCCTTGGCATTCTGTACACAGGAGTGAGAAAATGTGGCAACAATAGTGATTTTGGAAAACTGGCCCCAAAGTGGGAGATGGGCACTTATTCTGTGTGGGGAAAAAGTGCTGAGATCCTGAGTTCAGGGCAGAAATTATCCCATTACAGAGCCTCAGTTGCGGGAATCCCGTTGAAGGGCAACTCCACATAAACAATGCTCAATGTGGGCTTCTATCATCCCATGGGACACAGTTACATGGCCCAGACTGACGGTACTCTTATAGGAGTAAATGGACAGGAAATCATTTCCTGAAGGAAATAATTTTGCATAATATTACATAACTCTTTTCTGGGCATGAAACCTATAGAGTTATTAACACTTTTTTAATGAGAGGGAGAACAGAGCTAAAAATATAATCATGTACACCATAAAGCTTACTGCCATGTTCTACAATGCACTACAGAATGTCAGTCTATTTCCTTGTCTTGGCTGTATTTTGCACACTTATCACACACATGGCAAATGCTTCTTTTACTCTTCTAGCTCCCATTGCAAATTCTGTGTAGTCAGGATCTCATTTTAATAACAATTTATCTTCAGTGTTTTGCATAATACATTCATGAATAAATTAGCAAATAGGGAGATGATGCTGGAATTTCTGTTTAAATAATTCATTTTTCACTCAAAGAAGTTAAAAGATCCTCAAAAAAAAAAAAAAAAAAAAAAAAGCCAGAGAAAGGAATGCAGTTTGTTCCTGAGGGCTAAGCACAATCAAGAAACATGAATGGCTTCCCTGTTTAATGCAGGCTGCTGTGGTTTTGTCATGAACTTGAGTGTATATGATATTATTACTTAAGGTTGATAACCATAAGACATCTTTCTTCTCAACTAAAAAGACGCATGATGGTCTTGCTTGGATGTTAATATATTTTATTCTTTCTGCTTTTTCTTTTACTCTTTCTCATATTAGTTTCTAATACTACCTAAATTAAAAATCAATCAATATTAACATTTAGATACGTTAGGTAGGAAGTTAGGCATGAGAAATGAGGGGTGGCCTAGCCTAGCTGAAAGGATGCAAGATGATCTCTAAACCCTACCTCAGACAGGCCCAGGAGAGCTCACAGATAGGCCACAAAAATAACCACAGAGACTTTTTAACTCCTGCATATATGCCCTGGGCACACAGTGGGTACAAACTAACCACAGGGGTTTCCTCAAGTAGCCTTAGGCAGCCAGAAGCCTACCAGGATCCTCAGTCCATGGGATTTTCCAGGCAAGAGTACTGGAGTGGGTTGACATTTCCTTCTCCAGGGGACCTTCCCAACCCAGGGATCGAACCCGGGTTTCCTGCTTTGTAGGTAGACGCTTTATCGTCAGGGTTCATAAACATTCCACACATACATACATCTGATTATAACAGGCTGAATTATGGGAACACATGCACAATAGAGCCTGTTGTTATATAACTTGCAACTGTCAGTCAGTCTCGAGCGTATGCCCGTTTGCATTCCCTTTCTTGATTGTTGGTAGGTACAAGCCCTGTTTTGCCCAGGGCACAACCAAAAGGAGGTGACGGGAAGTATAAGAAGGGGGAAACCAGAGGGATCATTATAATGACTCCTTTGTGGTCAGTCTGCTCCCATGTCTTAGGTGTGTCTGTTTAATAAAAGACTAGTCTGCTTGAGCTATAACTGGGCTGTAACCAGCCTATTGTTTAAAACCCTTTAGTCTGCAGTTCTAAATTTTTTTTAAAGATTTTTTTGATGTGGACCATTTTGAAAGTCTTTATTGAATTTGTTATAATATTGCTTCTGTTTTGGCTTTTTGGCCACAAGGTATGTGGGATCTTAGCTCCCCAACCAGGGATTGAACCTGCAAGTCTTGCACTGACAGGTGAATTCTTAATCCCCGGACCACCAGGGAGGTCCCCCTGTAGTTCCAGATTTTTATTGTTATCAGACAAGAACCGAGGGAGAGAAATAAATCAACCTGACAGATATATAATTTGTCCTTTATGGCATATCCTTAATGCCTTTTATTGCTAATTAGAGCAGTAAGATCACAGATAGTCATGTTAGGAACCTTAACAGGTGTCAGATGGACCTGGCTTAAATTACTCTATTTTGCTAACTAGTGGTGTGACCATTTGCAGGTTATTTCTTTTCTCCAAGCCTCCATTTTTATTCCTTAAAATAGGGATAGCAGTAGAACATATTCTCATAGGGTTGTTGTCATTATTAAACGAAGTAGGTATTTAAAAGAATATTTAAGGCGGTGACATCATTAAGATGGTGACATAGGTTACTCCTGATTTTAGCCCCCCTCACAAGGAGACACACTAGCAACTATCCAGATAAGCCACCACCGCAAAAATCCCAGAACTGGGGGCTAAGAGTGAAGTGCCACTCTGGGATACGGGGACCTAGAAGGACTGCAGGAAAAGGGTAAGGGGGGTGGTTCCACTTTGAGCACGTTGCCCTCCCTCAGGGCAGCACAGTGCCACATCCAGGGGACCTCTCTGGGCTTATGGCTTCTCCGGTGGGAAAAGAGAGCCCAGGGTGGACACCTAGCATTCCGGTCCTTGTGGAACACTTCCTGGGAGGCCTATTCAGGTTTTGCTTCATAGCAGTTGAGGCAGGAAATATAGGGCCAGGCCCAAGGACAGCCTCCTCATGCATAGGCAGAAGGCAAAGCCACCTCATTGTTTGGCACTTAATGAGGCCATGACACATGGAAGAAGGGCATCAAAAAGAGAAACTGTGTAACTTCTGAACAAGAAACTCTAACCATGAAAACTGGAGGAGGCTCAATAAAAATGCACAGGTTGCTGATGATACTGTACAACCTTTGCTGTGTCGGGCTTGACTAGTAAGGGAAAATCAAAGGGAAAACAGCTTTTACTGTGCTGTCGGCTTCAGGAGACAAATGCAAAGGACTGGGAATTGAGGCAACCTGGTACAATCCAGGCCACACCTCAACCATCCCCTCAGTGAATATTCCACCCCTAATCAAAAGACCCCACCCATTCAAAGGGCTAAAAATAAGATAAAAGAAGGATCAGAAAGCTCTGCTGCATGCCCCTCATTAGGAAGGACACCCACATTCTTCTCTGAGTGTGTCCTTTCATGTCTTCCCTAAATAAACTACCTTATTCCTCTCTTTGCTCCTCAGCTTGTATGTGTCTCTGTATCTCTCTCTTTCTCTCTTTGTATTCCTTGCCCAGATTCTTCTGGATGAGTTGAACAAGAGCCTGGACTTGATAAAGCTTTTCTGGTATCACGATCACAGGGGGAAAATGCAAGACTCAACCACCAGGGATCAGCTAGAGAGGGAAAAGGGGGTGGGGCTTACAGCAACCAGGACTCATATCTTGGTGGACAGCACTCCTGCTTGCCGTTGTGCCTAAGCAGAGATTCCAGCTCTGGCCCAGTGTTGAGCTGAGCTGGTATGCCCATCAGGCCAGGGAGCTTGGTTGACAATTCTCCCCGATTGAGTCCCCAGTCAAGAGCCAGCCATATCTAATGGTTGAGCTTAAATTCTAACCCTGCATAACTAGGGAACCTACACAGTGACAACAGGAGCCTCAAAGCCCAGCCTATGGTCCTGCTTAGCTACGGAGCCCAGGCTACAGTGGTGGCCAGCAATGGAGCCCAACCTATGGCTCTATCTGATTGCTGAACATAGCCTGTGGCCTTGCCCAGGCAGGGAGCCTAGCCAGTGATTCCCCCGGCCCCCAGTCATGGCTCCACCCAACCAGGGAGTCTTGACTGACCCTGCCCAACTGCAGAGCAGTCTGTAGCCCCACCTAACTGTGGGATACAGCTGGAGGCACCATCTGAACAGAGAGCCTAGCCAGCGATCTTGCCTTACAACAGAGCAAAACCAGTGGCCTATCTGATCTCAAAGCAAAGGCTGTGGCCCCACCCAAGTTTGGGTCACAGTCTGTTACCCTGTTTGACCAGAGAGCACAGTCTGAGGCTCTGTCTGATGACAAAGCCCTGACCGTGGCTGGCCCTGCCTGAACACAGTGTCCAGCCAGTGGTACCATTCAGTTTGGCGGCAGAACCTAAGACTCCACCTAATCAAAGCAAATGTGGAGTCCAGCTTGTATCCCTATCCAACTGTAGATTCCAGCCCATGGCACTGTCCTGCCTGGAAAGACAGTCTGCCATCTCATCCAGCCAGAGGGGAATTTGGAATCCACAAGTGGCCCTATAGAACTGACTATAGAACACAACCAGCAGCCCTACCAAATCAGAGTCCACCCAGTGGCCCCACTGGAACACGGAGCCCAGCCATCAGGCTCAATCAAGCACGCCTCCCAGACAATAGCATTAGATTACACCCTCAACCTCAGAACACAGGCAGTGGCCTCCCCCAACCAGAGACCCTTATATAAAACTACACCTCCTTTGGGATGCCAGCAGCGGATCCATCAAGTACTCCAATCTGAGTTGACCAGTGAAGGCAAAGTTTTCCCCAGCTGTAGCAAACCTGTAAAATCAGGAAGAAGAAATTGCTTAAATGCATAGATCATTGCAAGGATACAAGGATTGCAAAGAATCAGCTAAGCATAATACCATCAAAGGAAACTAATAAAGGCCCAATAACTGATCCTAAAGAAATGGAGATCTATGAGATGTCTGATTTCGGAATAGTCCCCTTAAAGAAGTTCAGTGAACTGCAAGAATACACAGACGAGCAACTAAACCAAATTAAGAGAATAATACATGAACAAAATAGGTTCAACAAAGAAATAGAAACCATTAATAAAAAAATCAAATAGAAATACTACAGCTGAAGAAAACAATGACTATACTGAAAAATTCAACTGAGAGGTAAATAGCAGATTCAAACACACTGAGGAAAATCAATGAACTTAGGATAGGTCATTTGAAATTTTGATGGTATCATACCTCCTGATTTTAAATTATAATACAAAGTCATAATAATGAAAACAATGTGGTATTGGCAGAAAAACACATACACAGATGAATAGGATGTAATTGAGAATCCAGACATAAACCCATGCTTATATGACAATTTAAAATAAAGGCAAAAAAATGTACAATGGAGGAAGAATAATCTCATCAATAATTAGTGTTGGGAAAATGGAACAAACACATGCCAAAAATAAAATTAGACTACACATAACAATTAACTAAAAATGGATTAAAGATTTAAGACTTGTAATAAAAAAACTCCTAGAGGAAAACATAAGTGTACATTCTTTGACATTAATCTTAGAAATATCTTTCTAGATATATCCCTTCAGGCAAGTAAACAAAAGCAAATATAAACAAATGAAATTATATCAAACTAAAAAACATCTGCACAGCAAAGAAAACCAGCAATAAAGCAAAAATACAGTTTACTAATTGGAGAAAATATTTGCAAATTATATGTCTGATAAAGAGTTAACATCCAAAATATATTAAGAACTCATATAACACAGCAATAGCAAAGCAACCTGACTAAAAAATGGGTGGAAGAGCTGAATAGACATTTTTTCCAGTGTGGACATACAGATGGCCACAGGCACATGAAAAGGTTTTCACCACTACTTATCAGGGAAATGAAAATTAAAACCACAGTGAGATATCACCTCATACCTGTCAGAATGGCTATTATCAAAAAGACAAGAATTAACAAGTGTTGGTGAGGATGTGGAGGAAATGGAACATTCAAACATTGTTGATGGGAATGTAAATTTGTGCAGCCACTGTGGAAGACAGAATGGAGATTCCTCAAAAAATTAAAAATATAAATACCATTTGATCTATCCCTCTTCTGTGTATTTACCCATAGAATATTAGAATACAATCCCATAAAGATATATTATCCTTATAGTCTTTGTAGATTTATTTACAATAAACTAGATATGGAAATGGCCTGCTACTGCTAAGTCACTGCAGTCGTGTCCGACTCTGTGCCCACCAGGCTCCCCCGTCCCTGGGATTCTCCAGGCAAGAACACTGGAGTGGGTTGCCATTTCCTTCTCCAGTGCATGAAAGTGAAAAGTGAAAGTGAAGTCGCTCAGTCGTGTCCAACTCCCAGGGACCCCATGGACCACAGCCTACCAGGCTCCTCCGTCCATGGGATTCTCCAGGCAAGAGGACTGGAGTGGGGTGCCACTGCCTTCTCCCGGAAATAGCCTAGGTGCCCTTCAATGGACGGATGAATGAGTAAAAAAGATATGGTATATAAATGTAATGTAATACTACTCAGTCATAAAAAGGGCAAAAATCTTGCTATTTGTGGCAATATGGATGAATCTTGAGGGTACTATGTTAAGTGAAATAAGTCATATGGTGAAAGACAAATCCTGTTTGATTTTACTCATATGTAGACTATAAAACCTAATAAACAAAAAAAAAGCCCCAAAACAAACTAAATTAAATTATAACAGAGAATAGAATAGTGGTTACTAGAGGTGAGGGGAGGGCGAATGGGTAAAGAGTAGTCACTATATGGTGAAGGATGAAAAATAAATTTTTGTAAGGCTAGAAACTCTGAAACTCTTAGAGGAAAACATAGGCAGAACACTCTGACATAAATCACAGCAAGATCCTCTTTGACCCCTTTCCTAGAGTAATGGAAATAAAAACAAAAATATACAAATGGGACCTAATTAAGTTTAAAAGCTTTTGCACAGCAAAGGAAATTGTAAACAACATGAAAAGACAATCCTCAGAATGGGAGAAAATAATTACAAACAAAACAACTGACAAAGGATTAATCTCCAAAATATACAAGCAGTTCATGAAGCTCAGTATCAGAAAAACAAACAATCCAATAAAAAAAAATGGGCAAAGACAAACATTTTTCCAAAGAAGACACAGATGACCAACAAACATGTGAAAAGATGCTCAAGATAACTCATTATTAGAGAAATGCAAAATTACAATGAGTTATCACCTGACACCAGTCAAAATGATCATCATCAAAATGTCTACAAACAATACAGGCTGGAGAGGATGTGGAGAAAAGGGAACACTCCTACACTGTTTGTGAGAATGTAAATTAATACTGTCACTATGGAGCTAGGACCAACCTAGACAGCATATTAAAAAGCAGAGACATTACTTTATCAACAAAGGTTCATCTTGTCAAAGCTATGGTTTTTCCAGTAGTCATGTATGGATGTGAGAGTTGGACTATAAAGAAGAATTGATGCTTTTGAACTGTGGTATTGGAGAAGACTCTTGAGAGTCCCTTGGATTGCAAGGAGATCCAACCAGTCCATCCTAAAGGAAATCAGTCCTGAATATTCATTGGAAGGACTGATGCTGATGCTGAAACTCCAATACTTTGGCCACCTGATATGAAGAACTGACTTATTTGAAAAGACCCTGATGCTGGGAAAAATTGAAGGCAGGAGGAGAAGGGGATGACAGAGGATGAGATGGTTGGATGGCATCACCTACTCAATGGACATGAGTTTGGGTGAACTCTGGGAGTTGGTGATGGACAGGGAGGCCTGGAGTGCTGCAGTCCATGGAGTCATAAAGAGTTGGACACAACTGAGCAACTGAACTGAACTGAGCTGAAAATCAAATGATACTTAGCCATAAAAAGAAGCCAAGAACACTGAGTGGAGAAAAGATGAATCTCTTCAATAAATGGTGTTGGGAAAATTGGATAAATATATGCTAAAGAATGAAACTATATTATATGCTAAAGAAAGATTGGTTACTATCTTAGACCACTCATAAAAATGAACTCAAAATGGATTAAAGACTTGAATGCAACTCCTGAAACCATAAAAGCTTTGGAAGAAACCAAAGGAAAAGCCTTGATATTAGTTTTGTTAATGAGTTTATGGATATGACTCTAACATACGTGCTGAGTTGCTTCAGTCATGTCTGACCCTGTGTGACCCCATGGACTGTAGCTGGCCAGGCTCCTCTGTCCATGGGATTCTCCAGGCAAGAATACTGGAGTGGGTTGCCATTTCCTTCTCCAGGGGATCTTCACAGCCCAGGAATCGAACTCACATCCCTTATGTCTCCTGCATTGGCAAGCAGGTTCTTTACTACTAGCACCACCTGGGAAGCCCTCTAAAGCACACTCAAAGAAAGCAAATATATACAAATGGGACTACATCAAGCTAAAAAAAAACCCCAAAACTTTTGAAAACAGCTGAATAAACATTTTTCCAAAGAAGATATTCAGATGGCTAATAGTTACACAAAAAGGTGGTTAACATCTGTAATCATTAGGAAATGCAAAACAAAACCACAATGAGATATCACCTCACACCTATTAGAATGGCTAGAATCAGAAAAATAGGATATACCAAGTGTTAGAGAAAGGAAATCCTTGTGTACTCTTTGTGGGGATATAGACTGGCATAGATACTATGAAGAGTATGGAGTCCCTCAAAAAATTAAAAATAGTATTACGATATGATCTAGCAATCCTACTTCTGGGTATACATTGGAAGGAAATGAAATCACTATGTTGAAGACATACTGCACCCCCACATTCATTGCAGCATTATTTACAATAGTCAAGACATGGAAGCAAGCTGGGCTTCCCTGGTTGCTAAGACGGTAAAGAATCTGCCTGCCACTGGCAATGCAGGCGACCTGGGTATGATCCCTGGGTTGGGAAGATCCCCTGCAGAAGGAAATGGCAACCCACTCCAGTGTTCTTGCCTGGAAAATCCCATGCTGAGAGGAGCCTGGCACGCTACAGTCCATGGGGTTGCAAAAAGTCAGACACAACTGAGCAACTAAGCATGGAAGCAATCTAAGTTGCTTTATATATATAACGGAATATTATTCAACAATAAAAAATGAGATCTTGTCATTTGCAACAGCGTAGATGAACTATGAGGGTATTTTGCTAAGGGAATTAAGTATGATAAAAAAAGACAAATACTGTATTATCTCACTTATATGTGGAATGTGGGGGAAAAAAAAAAGAACAGAGACAGATATCAGATTGGTGGTTGCCAGGGGTTGGGGTGGGTGTTTAGAGAAATGGGTGAAGATGATCAAAGGCCACAAACTTATAGTTAAAAGAGGAGTAAGTTCTGGGCTGTAATGAACCCACATGTTGACTATAGTCCACAACACCGTATTATATACTTGAAAGTTAATAAGAGAGTATATCTTAAAAAGTCTCACCACATACACACACATGCACACAGGTGATAACTATCAGAGGTGATGGATGTGTTAACTAACCTTACTGTAGTAATCATTTCACAATATATACAAAAATTGAATCATCATTTCCTATACCTTAAACTTACACAACATTGTATGTCAATTATATTTCAATAAAGCTCGAAAAAAAGAATGCTGTGCAGTACCTGGCACACAGTAGGTCCTCAATTAATATTAGCTATGTGTTGATATTATGTATGAAAAAGACTTTTCCAAAAAAATCTCTCTCAACTGTTCTAGAAATGTGGTATTGAAAATGAAGGAAACAATGCAAAAATATACCTTAATGAAAATGAATGTAAATTCAAGGGTGGGGAAAGGCAGGAAAACTAAGATATGTTCTTAGTTTTCTAAAACATTAATTCTTAGAACTTTCTTCTTTCATTCTGGCTTCCACTATCTCATGGAGTCACGATATACAGACTGCATGGAATCAGGACTTCTCTGCCTCATTTGGCAAATGTGGGCAAGTCCTCTAGACCTAGATAGCTGCTTGGCTTACTATAAATGAGAAAAAGGGAAAATTGAATATTTAATACTTTTTAAATATGATAGGTTTGCTATAGGTAGATCTGAAAGACTGAAGCCAAATGTGAAGTCCATATGTTTCACTGGGTCCAAGAGTGAGAAGTACTGTGGTTATGAACAATTTTCTGGGGAATTCAAGTGGTAGAGAGGTAGAGTAGGTCATTAGTAGGTTATTTTGCCCAAAGGATATACATTATACTTGCCTCTTTAACTTCATCTTAGGATCTAGGAATCAAGTCTGGACTAAGCTTTGAGGAGCACTGAAAGGAAGAAAGTACATCTTCACTGCAGGACATGGACTATAAGCTGGGAGGCATCACTGCAAGATAAACTTACCTGGGACTTTTCTAAGAAGTTCCATCTTGATCCAAACACCCCAGGGTCTTGGATAACAGTGGGGATTTGTGTGCCAAATAACTCAACCACACTCAGTGAACTTGTAAATATGCCAATCCTCACTTAGGTCATTTTCTTTTCAGTACTAGTACAGAGAGAACACTCCTTTGAAATGTACTGCTTTTGCAGCAGGTTTTTCAACATATATTCCATTTCTTATCATTCTAACAATTCTATTGGTAAAATGTTAGAAAAAGAAGCATAAGGATCTAATTATTTTACTTTAAAATTATTTAACTCACGCATTCATTCCTCTACCATTATCCATAAACATGTTGAACAATTAATAATCAGAAGAGATTTTACTTTTTTTCTCTCCAGAAGTTATTGTAAAGAATGTGCTGTGCTAAGCTGCTTCAGTCACGTCCAACAATTTGTGACCCTGTGGACAGTAGCCTGCCAGGCTTCTCTGTCCATGGGATTTTCCAGGAAAGAATACTCAAGTGGATTGCCATGCCCTCCTCCAGAGGATCTTTCTGACCCAGGGATCGTCTTTTATGCCTCCTGCATTGGCAGGTAGGCTCTTTATCACTAGAGCCACCTGGGAAGCCTATTGTAAAGAATATATGGTTTTAACTCAAGGCATACACGTACATGTATGTGTATGTGTATAGATATGTATATGTATCCACACATGCACATGACTGTTGAATTTTTGTCAAGCTCTTAAGAAATAGAATTGCTAGGAATTTTTTCCTCCCCATTGGAGTTTGGGAAATGTCCTACACTCATCAGTTTTCAGTGTAACTCTCTAATCATACTTGGGTATAAGGAGGATGTTTCTTGGACTTCAATAAAGTCACATGGCTATGGTTTGTAATAGCAATTCTGTGGATAGTGTGAGTTAGTTGCTACTGACACAGCACATATTGAGTTGTATTTTGGTTACCATCTATTTAATTAGATGTTTGAAAACCATGATTTATTTCGATGCAGTTATCGAACTGATTTATTTGCTTTCTACTCCCAGTTTCTTAGATCCAGTATACCAATAGAAGAACATCTCACCTGGTGCCAAAGATAACGGAGGACTTGGCAGAGCTGACGGCTTTGACAGTGTATTTACAAGAGAGCTGATGTGGCAACTGATGGTTGGGTTCAGTTCAGCAAATCCATTATTAAAATGTTATTAGCCAATGATGAATAAATAGGTTTGGAGCATCCCTCTCCCTCCATCTTATTTTATGTAATCGGCATTGTGTGAAATTTTCCTGTCTTTCTGATCTCACATTAGTGTTTTCAAAGTAAAATAATCAATGAATCTTCACAACTGAATCAAACTGTATTATTTAATTGGGCTTCTCTGGTAGCTCAGATTGTAAAGAATCTGCCTGCAATGCAGGAGACCCAGGTTTGATTCCCAGGTCAGGAAGATCCCCTGGAGAAGGCAATGGTTACCCACTCTAGTATTCTTGCCTGGAGAATTCCAAAAGAGAGGATTATGGATGTGATTTTGAAAGTTGAGTAGGAAGTCAATGAACTCAAGCATAAAAACTTGGTTATTGGGACTTAACAAATATATGATAAACTCAAACTTAAACAGTTTGGCTCAGGAGAAATAGTGGTAGTAAAACACGTAACTTGAGGGATATTGACCAGATAGTTTGCTTCTCAGTAGAGACCTACATCTACTGAGTGATGTATTGTCCTGGCACATTTAAACACATGCAATCACAGAGGCTCTAAGTCTTCATAAGACTATGCCAGGCCATGCCAAGCATCTTTTTTTTGACAACAGAATAATGCTTCAGGTTGTGGTACAGTACCTTTCTCTTTTTACATAATATTTCTAACCAGAGAATTTAAATGACTCATGATACTTCTTTGGGCATCTTTGTAAAATATTCTAAATCCTCTCTACCTAGTATGAACTTTTCATCCATTACTTAAGTAAGGCTGTCTATTCTCTACTGACTTATTTAAGAGGAACTCTGACAGGGGAGAACAAATATTTCCCTGCAAGAAGAATCCTCTAATATCTCCTTACCAATTCAGTAAACCACACAATGTAAGTGGAAGGAAAACACAGATTTTATCAAACCACACACCTTGTCTCTGATAAACAAATACACATTTATACACACTTATTTATTATGCACAGGTGACAGAAAAGAAATTGCTCTTCCCACACCAGAAATATTTCAGATATTAATCCTGTACTAATTTCAGGGTATTAGAAAACAGGCTTTTATAGTGGTGAGAACAACCACTACTGCTGAATCTACTTTTACTCATTAAAACTTAATAGTTTCACAGGGATAGAATTAAGATACAGACAATCTAAAAAGGTTGATATAATCTTCTTATATTCTCTTATGATAACCATGATAGGACTCCAAACAAATGATCATTTCATTGACTAATTTGACACTGTGGAAATGGGTTCACTAACATTCTTTGTATTACTTTTGTACCTTTTTATATCATTTGATTATTGTAGTCATCCAAAATCCTAGTTATTGTTATTATCCTTGTTTTAAAGATTGAGAAATGGGGCTTATAAAGTGAAATGACCTTTCCAAAGTCACCCAGATACTTCTATGTCTTGGGACTTGAACCTGCCTTTTAACTGAACTGATGCACTCTTTTCACAGGCTAGTTATGCCTTTCTCTGTAATCATTATGGTCTGTCTCAGCGGACAGTCGCATAAACAATTGTGAAAAATTATACTGTCATTGACAAGTAGGCACATGCTTTGAATCAGTCCTGTAAGTTTTCTCCATTAAGAAATTTTCTTAATTTTTCCATAAAGCAATCTCATCTCCATTTAGAACCCATCTCAGATCTCCAAGTATATCAAGATAGTTCTGGGAAGAAAACAGAGCTCTTCATCCAAGTCTGTCTGTATGATTTCAGTCATCATGCCTCTGGGTTCATGAAACAATTTTTCAACACTTCTCAACATTTCTCTTTTTACGTAATATTTCTAACCAGAGCATTTAAATGACTCATGATACTTGTTTGTCTGGCCATCTTTGAGAAGTTTTCTAAATCCTTTCTACCTAGGATGAACTTTTCACCAGTTACTCTAGTAAGGCCGTCTACTCTCTACTGACTTATTTAAGAGGAACTCTCTTACGGGAGAACAAATATTTCCCTGAAAGAAGAATCCTTTAATATCTCCTTACCAATTCAGGAAACCACACATAATGTAAGTGGGAGAAAAAGACAGATTTTTATCAAATCTATTTTGCTTCTTAAAGGGCCACTGCAAGAAATAAAAAGACATGTTTTATTTTTTTTTTTATTCTCTATTTCTCTTCCTCTCACCAGTCTCCCCTCATTTACTCACTTCTACAATCTATTTTTTTTTTCAGAATATGATTTACGGTGGCTTAACATGGCACACAAAATACAGCAAAGTGACTAATAAATGGGAATGAAGAATAAGAGGGTACTAATAATAGGAAGAAAGGAAAATACTCTATGGATTAAATACTTGAGAGGAGAAGGCTAGGACCAAGTAAATTGCTTGATATAAATCTTCAAATATTACTATCTATGATTTCAGCTTGATCATTTTAAAATGAATACATAATATTGACATTCAAAAAGTCCCTCAGGAAATTTAATTTCCAAATTCATGTGCACAAGTATCATTATTCATATCGTGTTGTGTTTATTTTCTAACTTCTTACTAAATTGTGAGCTGCACTAGGAGTGTCCCTGGTGGCTCAGATGGTAAAGAATCTGCCTGCAACGCGGGAGACCTGGGCTCGATCCCTGGGTTGGGAAGATCCCCTGGAGGAGGGCTGGCAACTCATTCCGGTATTCTTGCCTGGGAAATCTCACAGACAGAGACACCCGATGGGCTATAGTCCATGGGGTCGCAAAGAGTCAGACACAACTGAAGTGACTTAGCACTCCCTATGACTCAGTACTTAGAGCAAATCCTCAGCACTCAGCTGTCTGCCACCCTTTTTGGTGCTACATCTGGCAGTGGTACCTAGCACATAAAAACACAGATTTCTGACTTGTCTTGAAAGTAATCAAAAGACTTGGTAATGTTAAGCCTGTGATCCTATGTGGCAATAGTTGGCGGATCTGTGTAAACATTCTTGTTTAGTGGGAGGTCTCATTCTCCAGTTTCCTAACCTGTCTCCTTCTCTCATTGATGTTACCTGCTTGTCATTTAACCTTGTGATTGCCGGTGGCTTCTTAAAGCTCTCTTGTTCTGTTGCCGCGCTTTGTGCTGAAGGCTAGGGTGACGGGGGAAAGGATGGGCCACCCCCTCCCTACTGCCTTCCTTCTCTTTAATGGTTAAACATCATAGAGACTTTTAGACCTCTGCCAAGGCTTAGGTAGAGTTTCAGTGTGAAAAGGTAGGGGCTATAGGAGTCAACTAAAAATTAGACTGGATGACACAGATATGAGACATTCAAAGGACAAGACACACTCTTTTAATTATAGAAAGATATTGTAGTTTGAGTGCCACTTTCACACCTGCTCATGTGAAACAGAAAGTACCTTTTCAGGGAACAATAAACAAAATGAAAAGGCAACCTTTGGAACAGAATAGAGAGCCCAGAGATAAATCCATGAACCTATGGACACCTTATCTTTGACAAAGGAGGCCAGGATATACAATGGAAAAAAGACAACCTCTTTAACAAGTGGTGCTGGGAAAACTGGTCAACCACTTGTAAAAGAATGAAACTAGAACACTTTCTAACACCATACACAAAAATAAACTCAAAATGGATTAAAGATCTAAATGTAAGACCAGAAACTATAAAACTCCTAGAGGAGAACATAGGCAAAACACTCTCCGACATACATCACAGCAGGATCCTCTATGAACCACCTCCCAGAATATTGGAAATAAAAGAAAAAATAAACAAATGGGACCTAATGAAACTTAAAAGCTTTTGCACTACAAAGGAAACTATAAGCAAGGTGAAAAGACACCCTCAGATTGGGAGAAAATAATAGCAAACGAAGCAACAGACAAAGGATTCATCTCAAAAATATACAAGCAACTCCTGAAGCTCAATTCCAGAAAAATAAATGACCCAATCAAAAAATGGGCCAAAGAACTAAACAGACATTTCTCCAAAGAAGACATACAGATGGCTAACAAACATATGAAAAGATGCTCAACATCACTCATTATTAGAGAAATGCAAATCAAAACCACAATGAGGTACCATTACACGCCAGTCAGGATGGCTGCTATCCAAAAGTCTACAAGCAATAAATGCTGGAGAGGGTGTGGAGAAAAGGGAACCCTCTTACACTGTTGGTGGGAATGCAAACTAGTACAGCCGCTATGGAGAACAGTGTGGAGATTCCTTAAAAAACTGGAAATAAAACTGCCATATGACCCAGCAATCCCACTTCTGGGCATACACACCGAGGAAACCAGATCTGAAAGAGACACGTGCACCCCAATGTTCATCACAGCACTGTTTATAATAGCCAGGACATGGAAGCAACTTAGATGCCCATCAGCAGACGAATGGTAAGGAAGCTGTGGTACATATACACCATGGAATATTACTCAGCCATTAAAAAGAATTCATTTGAATCAGTTCTAATGAGATGGATGAAACTGGAGGCCATTATACAGAGTGAACCAAGCCAGAAAGATAAAGACCAATACAGTATACTAATGCATATATGTGGGATTTAAAAAGATGGTAACGATAACCCTATAAGCAAAACAGAAAAAGAGACACAGATGTACAGAACAGACTTTTGGACTCTGTGGGAGGAGGCAAGGGTGGGATGTTCTGAGAGAAGAGCATTGAAACAAGTATACTATCAAGGGTGAAACAGATCACCAGCCCAGGTTGGATGCATGAGACAAGTGCTCAGGGCTGGTGCACTGGGAGGACCCAGAGGGATGGGATGGGGAGGGAGGCGGGAGCGGGGATCGGGATGGGGAACACATGTAAATCCATGGCTGATGCATGTCAGTGTATGGCAAAAACCACTACAATATTGTAAAGTAATTAGCCTCCAACTAATAAAAATAAATAAAAAAAAAAAAGGCAACCTAAGAACAGGAGAAAATATTTGCAAACCATGTATCTGCTAAGGAGTTAATAATCCAAACAATATAAGGATTCTTACAGTTCAATAGCAATATAACAAATAATGCAATTTTAAAATGGGCAAAGAACCTAAATAGATACTTTTCCAAAGAAGACATAAAAAGTACATGAAGAGGTGCTCAACATCACTAATCATCAGGGAAATATAAATCAAAATCACAATGAGATAGTGCAATAGTACCTACACACCTGCTAGGATGACCATATTAAATAAAATTAAAAATTAAAAATGACAAGTGTTGATAAAGATGTGGAGAAAAGGGAACCCTGTACACTGTTCATGGGGATGAAAATGCTACAGCCACTATGGAAGTTCCTCAAAAATTAAATATAGAGCTACCATGTGATCCAGCATTCTCACTTCTGGGTATTTATCCAAAGGAATTTAAGGAATAATTCAAGGAATTATCTTAAAGAGATACCTGAACTCCCATTGTTCACTGCAGCATTATTCACAATGGCCAAGACAAAAAAACCAACATAAATGTCTATCGATGGATGAATGGATAAAGAAAGTGTGATACATATGTTTATATATGTGTATACATATATGTATATAAAATAGGGAATATTACTCATCTCTGTTCATTCCAACTGGAAATTATTCCAATTGGGAGAACATAGATGGACCTGGATTTCATTATGTAAGTGAAATAAACCAGATGTATACAGTAAAAAAAAAAGTACCCTTCGGAACTGGCAAACTCTTACCTTTCTTTATTAAAAACTCCAAATTCCAGCCAACTATATCTCTTAAGTAAAGGAAAAGTAAGCTGTCTGCAAGTCCAGCCAAGGCACTGCTTGCTGGTCACAACCACAGTTTCAATTAATTTTTTGAATTGATTCATAAGTATTTCATTTTCTCTTTTATTTTAATGAAACAAGTTTACCATCTATATTATCATTTTAAGGTACTCTCAAACCTTCTTTGAGCTCATTTTTCAGCTTAGTGAAGAACTATGTTTTTCTAAAATCTAGAAACCCATATTTTCATCAGTGTTATCAATTCACTGAATTAGGGAATGAGGTAGATTCAGAATAGCTGGATCTGTCAGCATCTCCCATGACTTCTTGTAAGACAAGAAACAATTAGCTGATGGGACAGTAAGGCACATTAGTTTCTATTGAATAGATGCTATGGAAAAGTGCTGATAAACTTATGTTAACTGGGAGGAAGATATCTGTAGATATTTTCTGACAGTCATATTCATTATATTTTTGCAGCATCATTATGGCATATTTTCATATCATGATCATTATTTTTGGTTAGATAGCTATATAGAGTAAGAATTTATCTTTTACTGTATTCAGATGACACAAAATTGGGGATGTATTACAGCCAATGTCAGAATCAGAATCCTGAGAGTTCTTATGAGCATGAAATGAGAGGGTGAAATGTTTAGAATTACATTTAAGGAGGAAATTCTATACCTTTTTATATTCATGCAGAAGTAAAAACATATATGTCCAAAAACACATATGCAGTGGTCATTTTGGACATACATGTTTTTACTTTTGCATGAATCTAAAAGAGTATAGGTTTCCTTATCCACATGGAGAAGATGTGGTTTACTAGCCACGTATGTGAAAAAGGTTATAGTTAGCTGAAAACTCAGTGAGAATCACCAGTATGATGTGGCTGTATCAGAAAAGTGCAATCCTAAACAGATTAATGAAAACATTTTTTTGTCCTGAAAAAGGCAAGGGATATTCCCATTTGGCTAAGCTAAGATCACACTTGGATCTGCTCCCTTTGGTTATCATGGCTTAAATGGGATCCTGACAGAGTAGAGTGCTTTTGGAGAATGAAGACTAGATGAGGAAGGCTTGGCAACTATGACTAACCTGTAGATAGAAAGACTAAAGGCAAACACAGTAATTGTTTTTAAATATTTCGAGGGCTGCCATACAGAAGTTACAATAGATATAGCCTGCACTTGGATGGTTGATTGTGATCAACAAGAGGACACTAGAGGTGGAGACTAATATTTATCTTTATATAAAGAAATACTTTATACTAGGTGATATGGATGTATAATTTTATTTCTTGAAAATCTGATTTGTCTAAACCTCTTTAACAAGTGGTGCTGGGAAAACTGGTCAACCACTTGTAAAAGAATGAAACTAGAACACTTTCTAACACCATACACAAAAATAAACTCAAAATGGATTAAAGATCTAAATGTAAGACCAGAAACTATAAAACTCCTAGAGGAGAACATAGGCAAAACCCTCTCCGACATAAATCACAGCAGGATCCTCTATGACCCACCTCCCAGAATATTGGAAATAAAAGAAAAAATAAACAAATGGGACCTAATGAAACTTAAAAGCTTTTGCACAACAAAGGAAACTATAAGCAAGGTGAAAAGACACCCTCAGATTGGGAGAAAATAATAGCAAACGAAGCAACAGACAAAGGATTCATCTCAAAAATATACAAGCAACTCCTGAAGCTCAATTCCAGAAAAATAAATGACCCAATCAAAAAATGGGCCAAAGAACTAAACAGACATTTCTCCAAAGAAGACATACAGATGGCGAACAAACACATGAAAAGATGCTCAACATCACTCATTATTAGAGAAATGCAAATCAAAACCACAATGAGGTACCATTACACGCCAGTCAGGATGGCTGCTATCCAAAAGTCTACAAGCAATAAATGCTGGAGAGGGTGTGGAGAAAAGGGAACCCTCTTACACTGTTGGTGGGAATGCAAACTAGTACAGCCGCTATGGAGAACAGTGTGGAGATTCCTTAAAAAACTGGAAATAAAACTGCCATATGACCCAGCAATCCCACTTCTGGGCATACACACCGAGGAAACCAGATCTGAAAGAGACACGTGCACCCCAATGTTCATCACAGCACTGTTTATAATAGCCAGGACATGGAAGCAACTTAGATGCCCATCAGCAGACGAATGGTAAGGAAGTTGTGGTACATATACACCATGGAATATTACTCAGCCATTAAAAAGAATTCATTTGAATCAGTTCTAATGAGATGGATGAAACTGGAGCCCATCATACAGAGTGAAGTAAGCCAGAAAGATAAAGAACATTACAGCATACTAACACATATATATGGAATTTAGAAAGATGGTAACGATAACCCTATATGCAAAACAGAAAAAGATACACAGATGTACAGAACAGACTTTTGGACTCTGTGGGAGAAGGCAAGGGTGGGATGTTTTGAGAGAAGAGCATCAAAACATGTATATTATCTAGGGTGAAACAGATCACCAGCCCAGGTTGGATGCATGAGACAAGTGCTCAGGCCTGGTACACTGGGAAGACCCAGAGGAATCGGGTGGAGAGGGAGGTGGGAGGGGGGATCGGGATGGGGAATACATGTAAATCCATGGCTGATTCATGTCAATGTATGACAAAAATCACTACAATATTGTAAAGTAATTAGCCTCCAACTAATTTAAAAAAAAAAAGAAAAGAAAACTCTGCTACACACACACACACACACACACATACACAAAAAAAAGAAAATCAGATTTGTCTAAAACTTTACTAGGCTGCTTCAGGAGTCATTTTCATGATTACTTGTGAAGTATTCAAGAAGAGCATAGATGTGTAACAGTCACAGAGAGTTTTCACTACATGATCACCAAATGGCCTTTAAAGTTCTGTATTTTTAAGTCCTTATAAGCATAGGTACTAAATGATCTCTATTTGGTTTGATTTCTAAATAAGATCCAAATTCCAAACAATAATTTCCATTGAGGTATATTCAGTCAAACCATTCATTTCCATACTTGCTGTCTTATTAGATCATAATGGCTATTCATTCATTCACCTCTAATTCCACAGTGTGGCAATGAATGGAGTCTGAATATGTATTTCTTCGACGAATGCAAACATCTGAATTACAGAAATTCTTTGGTAATATCACTGCCTCTATTAAACAGTTTTATAAATTCAACTGTAGTGTAGAGTTTCCTTTTCATAGACACTTAAAAAAATCATCTTGTTCCCCTGTTCTCTTAATATTGTGTTGCTCAGTGTGGTCCAGACACTACTGGGGTTCTTGCCTGTGATTTATGTGTTATATGTTCTTCAAGAAACTTAGCAGTTTTAGAGCAAAAGGTGATTATATAATATTAGTCATATGTGTTACCCATATTTGAAAAATGAGAATGGGTGTTTTCCGGAAAAATTATAATAGTCCTAATCATTTCATTTTTAAGATGCCTATCTACCTCAAAGATCTACCAGTCACTTTATCTTACCTGTTATTTTCATGTAATGTAATCATATTTATTAGCTATATTTACATATATATTATTGTCAGTATTGTTTTTATGATAGTCCTTATCCACAAAAATGAGTTGGTGGCTCAAAAGCTGTTCACTAAGGTGTAAAAGTAATGATAAAAATAGCAAACCCTATGATTAGTAAGTTTTAAACATAAATAGTAAACAGATTTTGATATTCATAGTAAATATGAATATTTATACACTGGAGTAGATCTGCAAGTGTTACTGTTTTGCACAAAACAAAGTAAATAGGATGGATGGTAGATATCTAAAAATGAGATATTGTTACAGCAGGAGACCCTTGTTCTCTGAGTGCTGTTATAAACTTTGTCAGATATAGGAATAACGCATTGGAAGCCTTTGTGTAATTATAAACCAAGGTAGGATGGGTTCTCTAGTCCAAAACAAATACAAATCATTGATTTGCAGTAAGAAGTGCATAAATTTTTTTGCTAAAGATAGTGATGAGTCCCAAACTTTCCAAGTAGCCATGATTATATTCACCATGGCAAAGGGCTTCCCTAATGGCTCAAACGGTAAAGAATCTGTGTGCAATACAGGAAACTTGGGTTCAGTCTCTAGATTAGGAAGATCCCCTGGAGGAGGGCATGGCAACCCATTCCAGTATTCTTGCCTGGAAAATCCCCATGGATAGAGGAGCCTGGCGGGCTACAGTCCATGGGGTCACAAAGAGTCACACATGACTGAGTGACTAATACATGCTTGGAAAAATCTGATATTAGAGATACCATTTCTGAGAAAACTTTAAAACTTGCCACAAAATTAATGCCAATGTCTATGACACGAGAGAAAGCAGAAAAGCAATTGGCAAAATGCTTTTGTCAAATGACAGTTAAAGGTTGTACAATATCAGTGGCATACAGTCTAGAAAGACATGTATGTGTCAGCAGATTCAGGCATGCGACACTGCCAGCATGCAGAGTAAGAACCATCCCATGCCTTTATGAGGGATAAATATCTGAAGACTTTCTGCCTCTTCATCACTATAACTGTCTCTCAGAGCTGAGATTCTGTAAGTTAACGATAGTTTCGTGATCCATGTTAGAGTCTGGAAAGGTATTGTGTGATCAATGGTAATGTGGAATCTGCTACATCAGGGCAGGGATTAATAAGACAAGTAAGTTCTGTTCTGATTCAAGATGATGACATAAGAAGACCCTGCTCATGGACATGTGGAATCTACATCTATATATACTATTACTTCCTCAGAAGAAACCCTGATTCTGATTGAGAGCTGAGGAGGTAGACACCCCCATTCTCCCTGGAAAGGTGGCCAGGCTGATCGTCATTTCTATGAAACGGATCTAATGCAGAGGCGTTAACCAGCTTGCTGAAGCTTGGGGTTGGGAGAGACAGCTGACCCTCCACTTGGCATGGCTGTCCTACCTGTTTTGAGGCATCTTTGCCTTGTGCCCTAATCTGGTGGTTAAATCAGTCAAGCTTGGCTCTGATCCTGTGCATACTCAGTTGTTCAGTTGCTTGTCCAACTCTTTGAGATCCCAAGGACTGTAGCCCATCAGGCTCCTGTCCATGGAAATTTCCAAGCAAGAAACAGTGGAGTGGGTTGCCACTTCCTCCTCCAGGGGATCTTCCAGACCCATGGATTGAACCTGCATCTCCTGCGGGAGACTGATTCCTTACCACTGTGCCCCCTGGGAAGCCCCTAAGAAAACCCTAAAAACTGACAAAGCAATCCCTTCTCATTAGGTAAACAAAGGGGAAACCACATTAAAGTGGATAGGAGAGGCTGAGACACAGACTTGCTATAAATACCCTGCCTCTGGCATGGCGACTCACATCTGGGAGGGAACCCAAGCTCCAAAACTTCTCTGCAAGGATCAAAGGGTTTATACCCCTTATCAGCCACCACAATTTTTAAGACTGACACTTAAATACAAGCCTGCCCCCAAATATCTGGCTTTAACGATCAATAGACCTGTGGGACTGTGACAGAGTAAGAACTCTTAGAGGGCTTCAACGCAGACTCACCCACCCAAGGGCTCTGCTACAACCAGCTCTTTCCTTACAAAGCAGAGGCGGTCACCCAGGAGGCCCCAGACACAGTGGAAGTGACTCTCATCCCTGTGCTTCAGACAGAGACAGCAGCAAGGCACCGATAACCCCAGAGGCACAAGCGATGACAGCTAGGGTACTGGTGAAGCCTCTGTCAGAGGCGGTGGAGGGTAGAAAGCGAGGACTCAAATACAACCACGGGGGCGACTCAGGTAAGGGCCGGGCGGGGGTGGGAAGGCGGCGCTGTGGGTGGGAAATCTGGTGCTGTAGCGCCACCTACTGGAAAATAAAAAGAAAGGTTTCTAATTACTAACCCATTTAGTCAAGGCTGTGGTTTTTCCAGTGGTCATGTATGGATGTGAGAGTTGGACTGTGAAGAAAGCTGAGCGCCGAAGAACTGATGTTTTTGAACTGTGGTGTTGGGGAAGACTCTTGAGAGTCCCTTGGACTGCAAGGGGATCCAACCAGTCCATCCTAAAGGAGATCAGTCCTGGGTGTTCATTGGAAGGACTGATGTTGAAGCTGAAACTCCAATACTTTGGCCACCTGATGCGAAGAGCTGATTCATTGGAAAAGACCCTGATGCTGGGAGGGATTGAGGGCAGGAGGAGAAGGGCACGACAGAGGATGAGATGGCTGGATGGCATCATTGACTCAATGGACATGGGTTTGGGTGGACTCCGGGAGTTGGTGATGGACAGGGAGGCCTGGTGTGCTGCAGTTCATGGGGTCGCAGAGTCGGACATGACTAAGCGACTGAACTGAACTGAAACATTAGAATCAAGTTATGAAAACAGCTTTACTTAAAGAAGGTGTTTGCTACTTCAAATGCACCAAAGGAGGAGAAACTCATCAAGCTCCATGAAGAACCACAGTAACACAGTATCCTTCTCAGAAATCAAACTAAACTCATGGGGTGTTACAATCTAACTGCTAGAGAATTCAAAATAGCTGTCATGAAGAAACGTAAGGTGCTGCAAGAAAACTCAGAAAGGCAGATCAGTGAAATCAGGAATAAAGTTAGTGAACAGAAGGGATACTTTTAAAAAAATGATTAAAACTCTAAGATCCAAATAGAAATTCTGAAGCTGAATAAATGAGATGAAGAATGTATTAGAAAACACTGGAAACAGAGCACATATGAAAGACAATGAATGAGCTGAAAGATAGGAATCTAGAAATGATACAGGTAGAAGAGGAGAGAGAATTAAGATCTAAAAAATAAAGAGATTCTATAGGAATCATCCAAATTCTAGTAGGAAGGGCAATATTAGGATAATGAGTATTCTAGAAGAAGAGAGGGAGAAGGTAGGAGAGAATTCATTTAAAGAAATAATAGCTGAGAACTTCCCAAACCTGGAGAAGAAACTGTATATACACATCCATGGTGCTAAGAGACCACCTAATTACTTCAATGCAAAAAGACCTTCTTGAAGCCACATCTAATAAAACTATCTAAAGTCAAGGACAAAGAAAGAATTTTAAAAGCTGTGGGGGATAAAGAATAATAACCTACAAGGGAATCCCCAGTAAACTATCAGCAGATTTCTCAGCAGAAACTCTACAGGCTGAAAGAGAGTATAATGACATACTTGAAATGTTGAGAGATAAAAACTGTCAGCCAAAAATACTTTATCCAGCAAAGTTATCATTCAGATAAAAAGAAGAAATAAAGCCTTAACCACACAAACATGAGCTGGGAGAGTTCATCACTGCTAAACCTGCTTTACAAGTAATGTTGAAAGGAACTGTTCTGCATGAAATGAAAAGGCAGAAGTACACAAAACTTTGAGTATGGTGATAAAAAGATAGAATCAGAAGTTACAACTCTAGATCAGCATAGGTTGTTAAACAATTATAGCTAAAGATTATAGTGAAAAAAGCAGTAAAAATAACTATATATATATAACTATATATATATATAACTATATATAGCTACTTCAATTAAGTAACAAATTCACAACATAAAATGGGATAATTTAATTTGAGACAACAAGACATAAAAGAAGAAAAAGGTAGAACTTTTATAGGCAAGTGAAGAACAGATGCTATCAGTATAAAGAGGACTATTTTATTTATGAGATATTTTATACAAACTTTATGGTAGCCATAAAACATAAATTTAGAACAAAGATATGAAACATTAGAAAAAAGAAGAAAGAAAAACATTATAGAAGACCACCAAACTAAAATGGCAGATGGAAATACAAAGGAAAAAAACCAATGGAGGTACAGAAAACATGAAAACTAAAGATAAAATGGCAGGACTGAGTCCTCATTTATTAATAATCACCCTAGATATAAGTGGATTGAGTCTACTAATCAAAAGACACACAGTGCTGGGTGAATTAAAAGACAAGACCTAACTATATGCTAACTCCAGAAGACTCATCTCAACTCTGTCGAGAAGCATAGGCTCCAAGTGAAGGAATGGAAGAGGAATTTCCAAGCAAACTGCAGCCAAAAGAAAGAGACAGTAGGCATACTCATATCAGAAAAAATAGACTTCAAGCCAAAAATGTAATAAGAGAAAAAGATGGATACTATATAATGTTAAAGAGGACAATTAATCAAAAAAGCTTAACAGTAAATAATACATATACACCTAATATAGGAGCATCAAAATGTATAAAGCAATTATTAACAACCCTAGCAAGAGAAATCAAGGCAACACAAAACTAGTAGGAAACTTTAACACCCCACTTATATCAATGGATAGCTCATCCAGACAGAAAGTCAACAAGGAAAGAGCAGCCTTAAATAAACATTAGACCAGTGGACTTGAAAGATTTATAAAGAATATTTCAATCCAAATGCAGCAGAATATATATTCTTTTCAAATGTACTTGGGATAATTTCAAGGAGAGACCATGTGTTGGGACACAAAAGAAGTCAATACATTTAAGAAGATTGAAATTATATTACGCATCCTTCTCAATCACAGTAATACGAAACTAGAGATTTACTAAAAAGAAGCAAGCTGGAACAATCACAAATATGTGGAGAAAAACAACATGTTACTGAACAACTATTGGGTCAATGAAGAAATCAGAGGACAAATTAAAAAATACCTGAAGACAAATGAAAATAAAAATACACTAAAATCTGTCAAATGCAGTAAAAGTGATCCTAAAAAAGAAGTTTACGGCAATACAGGTCTATCTCAAGAAACAAGAAAAATCCCAAAAAAACAATATAAACTTACATTTAAGGAAACTAGAAAAAGAACAAACAAGCCCAAAGTCAGAAGAAGGAAGAAAATAATAAAGATCAGAGTGAAAATAAGTGAAATAGAGATTTAAAAGACAATTTAAAATGGATGAAACCAACAGCTAGGTCTTTTAAAAGGATAAATCTTTAGTTAGATTCATTAGGGGAAAAAGAGAGAATGCTCCTGATACATAAAATCAGGAATGAAAGAGGAGAAATAGCATCAGATATCACAGAAACACAAAAGATTATGAGACATGAACAGTTATATGCCAACAAATAGAACAATCCAGAAGAAAAGAATAAATTTTTAAAAACACACAACCTTCCAAACTGAACCATGAAGAAATGAAAAATCTGAATAGACTGATAACTAGTAAGGAGATTAAAATAATAATAAAAATCTCTTGTAAAACATCTGGGACCAGAAGTCTTCACTGGTGAATTTTACCAAACATTCAAAGAATAATTTTAGAAACTATCCTTCTCAAATGCTTCCAAAAAATTGAAGAGGAAGGAATGCTTCTTAAGCCGTTTTAGGAAGCAAAAATTCCCCTGATACCAAAACCAGACAAGGACAACAAATGAAGATTACAAGCTAAGGGTCTTCCTCACTGGTGCAGCAGTAAAGAATCTGTAAGGCAGGAGACACAGATTTGATCCCTGGGTCAGGAAGAGCCCCTGGAGGAGGGCATGGCAACATACTCCAGTATTCTTGCTTGGGGAATCCGATGGACAGAGGGGCCTGGCAGGTTACAGTCCATGGGGGTCACAAAGAGTTGGGCATGACTTGGTGATTAAACAACATAGCAATCAAAGCAGCATGGTATTGGCAGGAAAACAGATACTTAGATTAATGCAACAGAATTGAGAGCCCAGAAATAAAACTACAAATATACGGGCTTCCCTTGCAGCTCAGTTGGTAAAGAATCTGCCTGCAATGCAGGAGACCCGGGTTCGATCCCTGGGTTGGGAAGATCCCCTGGAGAAGAAAATGGCAACCCACTCCAGTATCCTTGCCTGAAAAATCTCATGGATAGTGGAGCCTGGTGGGCTGCAGTCCATGGGGTCACAAAGAGTTGGGCATGACTGAGTGACTAACACTTATATGGACACTTAATTTATGACCAAGGAGTGAAGAACATAAAATGGAGAAAAGATAATCTCTTCAATAAATGGTTTTGGGAAACTTGGATAGTCACATGAAAAATAATAAAATTAGATCACTATCTTACAACCATACATAAAAATCAAATCAAATACAAGACCTGAAACTACAAAACTCCTAGTAGAAAACATAGGAAGTATATTCTGTGACATTAGTTTGTCTCTTCAGGCAAGGAAAACAAAAGTAAAAATAAACAAATACGACTATATCAAACTAAAATCTTCTGCACAGGAAAAGAAACCATAATAAAACAAAAAGACAAAATACTGAACAGGAGAAGAAATTTCCAAAGGATATATCTGAAAAGTGGTTAATATCCAAAATATATAAAGAACTCATACAACAAAAAAAAATGGACAGAGGAGCTGAATAGACATTTTCCCAAAGAAAATATGTAGGTGGCCAATAAGTACATGACAAAATGTTCAACATCATTAGTTATTAGGGAATCGCAAATAAAAACCACAGTGAGATATCCCCTCATGCCATTGGAATAGCTAGTAGCAAAAAGGCAAGAAATAAGTGTTGGAGAGGATGATCCTTTTCTCCAAAAGGAACCCTTATACACTGTTGGTGTATTCCCACTGTTGGTGGGAATGTAAATTGGTGTGGCCACTATGGAAAATAACGTGGATAGTCCTCAAAAAATTAAAAATAGAACTACCATAATATTCAGCTATTCCACTTCTGGGTATTATCTGAAGAATATGAGAAATACTAATTCCAAAAAATGCTGGCAATCCTATGTTCATTGCAGCATTGTTTATAATAGTCAAGATACGGAAACAGTCTAAGTGTCTTTTGAAGGGAAAAAGAAGATGTGGTGTATAGATAGTTTGGGCTACTTCTCAGCCATAAAAATAGATGAAATCTTGCCATTTGCAACAACACGAGTGGACCTTGAAGGTATTATGCTAAGTCAGATGGACAATGACAAATAGCATATGATTTCCTTTCTAAAAACAGAAAAAAATAAAAGAAATGAATAAAGCAAACCAAACAGAGACAAACATAGATACAAAGAACTGAGTCGTCCTTACCAGAGGGGAAGCAGGGTAGACAAAGTGGGAGATGAGGGAAGGTGGTCAACTATATGATGACAGATGGAAACTAAACCTTTGATGGTGAACATACTGTAGTGTATACAGACATCAAAATATAATATTGTTCACATGAAATGTATAATGTTACAAACCAATAAAAAATTCAAATTACCAACACCTAATATTAAAAAGCAGAGACATTACTTTGCCAACAAAGGTCCATTTGGTCAAGGCTATGGTTTTTCCAGTGGTCATGCATGGATGTGAGAGTTGGACTGTGAAGAAAGCTGAGCGCCGAAAAATTGATGCTTTTGAACTGTGGTGTTGGAGAAGACTCCTGAGAGTCCCTTGGACTGCAAGGAGATCCAACCAGTCCATCCTAAAGGATATCAGTCCTGGGTGTTCATTGAAAGGACTGATGCTGAAGCTGAAACTCCAATACTTTGGCCACCTGATGCGAAGAGTTGACTCATTTGAAAAGACCCTGATGCTGGGAGGGATTGGGGGCAGGAGGAGAAGGGCACGACAGAGGATGAGATGGCTGGATGGCTTCACCAACTCGATGGGCATGAGTTTGAGTAAATTCTGGGAGTTGGTGATGGACAGGGAGGCCTGGCGTGCTGCGATTCATGGGGTCGCAAAGAGTCGGACACGACTGAGCGACTGAACTGACTGAATATTTACATCAGGCTTCCCTCATAGCTCAGTTGGTAAAGAATCTGCCTGCAATGCAGGAGACCCCAGTTCAATTCCTGGGTTGGGAAGATCCACTGGAAAAGGGATAGGCTACCCACTCCAGTATTCTTGGGCTTCCCTTGTGAATCAGCTGGTAAAGAATCTGCTTGCAATGTGGGATACCTGGGTTCAGTCCCTGGGTTGGAAAGATCCCCTGGAAAAGAGAAAGGATACCCACTCTAGTATTCTGGCCTGGAGAATTCCATGGACTATATAGTCCATGGGGTCGCAAAGAGTTGGACATGACTGAGTGACTTAAAAAAAAAATAGAAAATCATAGACTAAAAATCAAATAGTATACACGGCTAATAAATCATAGGGATCAGATAATAAATGGAACCTTGGACAGAGTTCAGTGAGTCCAAAGACCTTCCCAGAGACCATTTCTCTAGTCCTTGAATAAATGTGTAATTAGGATTAACATGCTTGGCAATTGGCACAATCCCCATACTGGGTCTTGGTCTGAGTGATAAAATCTTATCATAGATGGGAAGGTCACAGAGAGAAAACCTCTGAAACTACTCACTACCAGAACCAAGGTGAAAAACCAATAACATTCTGTATCACACCTGAGTGTGAAAAAGTGGCAGACATTAGTGCCACCTTAAGGATCTGAAGAAGGGGTTGAACAATGCATCTGGGCAAAATCTTGTGCGGGGTCAGTTTTTGTACAGTCTGCAAGTGAATTATGGTTTTTCTATTTTTAAGGTGTTGTTAAAAATAAAAATATGTCCCATGTGTGGTCGGAAAAATCTAAAATAATTGCCATCTGAGTCTTCATAGTCAAAGGTCATTGTCTCCTTATCTAAAGGAAGAAGGGGTGGTGGTCCCATCACATTTATTTACTTCACCTGATTGACCCCTTCAGCAATGAATGGATCCTATAGGTTGACTGCAAACTACAGCAAGATCAACCAAGACATAGCTCTGATCAGTCTTCATCTCAGACATGACTGGTGGTCTTAGCTAGCATAGATTAATAGGACATCAGGCAGTGCTATGTAGCCGCTGAATCGAGCAAATGCATGCTGTTTTGTTTGTTAAATCACAATCAGAAAACTGTTTGTGTTCAAATGGAACGAATGAACAATATACATTTGCATGTTTGCCTTAGGGCTGTCTTCTATCCTCTGTTGTAACATGTGTTAGTCACTCAGTTCTGTCTGGCTCTTTGTGACCCCATGGACTATACCCTGCCAGGCTTCTCTGTCCATGGAATTCTCCAGGCAAGAAACATGGAGTGGGTTGCCATTCCCTTCTTCAGGGGATCTTCCTGAAGTCCAAACTTGTTTGGAGCATCTTAGCATCCTACAGATCATCGTATCCATTCATTGTATTGATGATTAGTTATGCTAATTAGTGAGATGAGCAAATGGTAGCCACATGGGAAGCCTTGAGAAGAAACATGAGCTCCAGAAAGTGGGAAGCTAAATATTGCAGACTCAGGGGCCTTCCATTTCTGAAAAATGTTTAGATATCTGCAGTGGGGTTGGGGGGTGGGGGTCATGACAGGACTTATCTGCGGAAATAAATGACAATTTAGTGTGTCTTGATCCTTTTACCATGAAGAATGGGCACAGACTCTTTTGGGTTGGAAGTAAACTGCATGAGCAGAGAGCCCAGATGTCATCCACCTTGGTTGCACCAGTGTCCTTTCCTCAGCTTGGGCCTATGGCCATATGAGGAGTCCTGACACAGGAGTAAAAAGCCTGAGCTTAATTTTACAGAAGGGCTGGCTTTTTGTGTGGGTATAAGATGAAAATAAACAGCAGCTGCACTAAGGCTGCAGGGTGGTCTTAAAGATGGTGGTAAGGAAAAATCCTCCTGGTGAACCACTTTGTGGGAAAAGAAAAATAGTTGGAGATTAGAAGATATATAGATGTCTGGTTAGGGATCTGGAAGGGGAAAAAAGGAAAGATGAGGGCCAAGAAGTCTGGAGTAAAGGCAAGTGGATTAACATATGGGAGTGGGCACAAAGTGTGGAGATCTTTGTATGTTACACCCAGCAGAGAATGTCTTTCTTGGAAGAGGCAGTCAACAATAAAGTAGACAAAAATCACCTGACTAATTGGTGTTTGCCAGCCTCTGTAACTGGCCACCTAGGGCTGTCAGGATGGGCTCATGAAATTAGAGGCTGAGATGGCAGACATGGCGGAGACACCTGGGCCCAGCAGCACACGCTCCCAGTCGTGGTAGTGGTTTAGTCACTCAGACAAGTCCGACTCATGCAACCTCATGGACTGTATTCCACCAGGCACTTCTGTCCATGGGATTTCCCAGGCAAGAATAGTGGAGTGGGTTGCCATTTCTTTCTCCAATTCGCAGTTGCCAAGATTGGCTTAGTTGCTGCTATTGTGAAATGTTCAAGTTGCTGGCAGCAGAGATCTTCCTCAGTCCCCAGTATGGCAGCATTTCTTGAGGAGACCAGTTGACCCCTGATGAGAAGTCTTATCAACCCACTGAAGACTTAGAGAGTGCTTGATCCACCAGCATGGAATCCCAGAGAACATTGCTTTGGACCAAGAGTCCCACTTTACAACAGCACAGGTACAGGAGTGAAGTTGACTCATGACCATGAGATTCACTCATTATATCACATACCATACCACCCAGAAGTTGTCAGTAGTTTAGAGGTTTGTAAGGTTTGCTGAAAGCATGGTTGGAGCACAGCTTGAAAGATACTATGTGGGGTTGGGGCAGCATCCTTTAGGATGCCAAATATATATTGGTATGTGTATTAGAATTAAGACCTTTATTTAAATGCATGATTCTAGGCAAGATTCCTTTCCTTCTTATGGTTTTGGGTAAGGTTAGAGATTGACTTTGGGAAGGAAATGGCAACCCATTTCAGTATTCTTGCTTGGGAAATCCCATGGACCAGGGAATGTGGGGGGCTACAGTCCATTGAGTCACAAAACGTAGGACAGAACTTAGCAACTAAACAACAACAATGAGAGATTAACTTAATAGTATACCTTATAGGAAAGCACAGAGTTATACCAAACATAACTACAAGTGGAACATTACAAGTCTATCAATCAGTCGATTCATTGGAAATCCAGCAGATGACCTCCCTAATGTCAGAAAGCGAAGAGGAACTAAAGAGTCTCTTGATGAGGGTGAAAGATGAGAGTGAAAAAGCTGGCTTAAAACTCAACATTCAAAAAACTAAGATCATGGCATCCAGTCCTAAGACTCTGTGGCAAATAGATGGGGAAACAATGGAAACAGTGACAGACTTAATTTTCTTTGGCTCCAAAATCACTGTGGACAGTGACTGCAGCCATGAAATTAAAAGATGCTTGCTCCTTGGAAGAAAAGCTATGACAAACCTAGGCATCATATTAAAAAGCAGAGATGTCCCTTTCTGACAAAGGTCCATCTAGTTAAAGCTATGGCTTTGCAAGTAGTCATGTATGGATGTGAGAGTTGGACCATAAAGAAGGTTGAGCACCAAAGAATTGATGCTTTCGAACTGTGATGCTGGAGAAGACTCTTGCGAGTCCCCTGGATAGCAAGGAGATCAAACCAGTCAATCCTAAAGGAAATCAGTCCTGAATATTCATTGGAAGGACTGATGCTGAAGCTGAAGCTCCAATACTTTGGCCTTGTGAAGCAAAGAGCCAACTCACTGGAAAAGACCCTGATGCTGGTAAAGATTGAAGGCAAGAGAAGAGGGAGGCAGACAATGAGATGGATGGATGGCATCACTGACTCAATGGACATGAATTTGAGCAAACTCTGGGAAATAGTGAAGGACAGGGAAGCCTAGGGTGCTGCAGTCCATGGGTTCGCGAAGAGTCATACACAACTGAGCAACTAAACAACATAACAAATAAAAAGAAAGGTTGGAAAAGAACCTAGCCCTGGGCAATATAGCTGTGGACAACATAATTATTTTTTCAACATACTGCTATTGCTGATACCTGGTAGAATTTAAAGCATGTCTATGGATTCCTGGTTTCCTTAAAGGCTCCTGTTGTTCCCCTGGCCTTTGGAGGGTTTCTAGAGGATATGTTATTGGCTGTTGCTAATAGTCTAAATCTGTCTATGATGCTATTTACTACCTGGATCAAAAAGAAAAAGGTGTTTTGTGTTAATATTTAAAGTTTTATTTGGAAACAATATGTTAATTTTTCTTTTACCACCTGTTAAGCCTGCATTGAAAGTAAATTCTTTTGCCATAGTCTCCCTAAAGAAAAGTAAGCTCCTCATTCACTAATTTTATTAAATACTTTTGATCAAACTTGAGGTTCTGTCAAAAATTTCCTCTCTGTAAATTTTTTTAAATCCAGCCTTCACATTGGGAAAAGTGGTTTCTCTTATAACTGTTTTTAAAATGCTTCTTTGTCAGTTCAAATTGAAATTCCAGTTTAACCATGGGAAGGGACTTGCTCTCCAAAACTCCACTCACCTGACAGGACTGTACACTCTATGCTTTTCTTATAGTCATGTACAAACTGTTTCCATACACTAGGGGCTGACTATCAGTTCAGTTCAGTCACTTAGTTGTGTCCAACTCTTTGCGACCCCATGGGCTGCAGCATGCCAGACTTACCTTATCATGAACTCCCAGAGCCTGCTCAAACTCATGTCCATCAGCTTGGTGATGCCATCCACCCATCTCATTCTCTGTCATCCCCTTCTCCCCCTGAACTTCCCTCCTCTCCTCCCATCCTACCCCTCTAGGTCATCATATAGTAACAGGCTGGGCTCCCTGTGTTATATAGTAACTACCCACTAACTATTGAGAAAATAATACAGTTCTTAATAAGCCAGTTAGGGGCATTCATCTTGTGGAGTTAGAGGTAGAAACAATAGTAATAGTAAGACGTGATAACTGGGCTTCCCTGGTGGCTCAGTGGTAAAGAATCTGCCTGCCAATGCAGGAGACACGTGTTCTCTTCCTGATCCGGGAAGATGACACAGATGCCATGGAGCAGCTAAGCCCTTGTGACACAAGGGCTCTGAGTCTGTGCTCTAGAGCCTGGGAGATGCAACGACTGAAGCCTGTGCACCCTCGAGCCGGTGCTCCACAGTAAGACAAGCCACCACAATGAGGAGACCATGTACGGCGGCCAGAGAGGAGCCCCCACTCTCCGCAACTGGATCAAGTTCACGCAGCATGGAAGGCCCAGCATAGCCAAAAATAAAAAAAAGAAAAATAGAGAGAGACCTGATGGCTAACGGATAAGTGGTAAGAAGATCAAAATATGTTGTGCATACACACATGTGAAATATGCAATTTATGATACTAATTAGTACCAACCCAAAGAACACAAAGTAGACTCAGCACATCCTGTTAAATACATTGGTAACATATAATACATTTTATAATCATGACTTCCAATAGCTTAAATATTGGTCCTTAAAATGATAAACCTTTGATTTCTGGATAATACATTTTTATTAAGTACTTAGATTCTCCGGAATGCTAGATAACTTGTTTATTTAGACTGGAAGTAAATAGAACTATACATTTAAAGTGAAAGTCACTCAGTCATGTCCAGCTCTTCGCAACCCCATGGACTATACAGTCCATGGAATTCTCCAGGCCAGAATACTGGAGTGGGTAGCTGTTCCCTTCTCCAGGGGATCCTCGCAACCCAGGGATCAAACCCAGGGATCAAACCCCGTCCAGCACTGCAGGCAGATTCTTTACTATATGAGCCACTAGGGACGCCCATAAATTTAAAAAGAAAAGGCAATTACTTTAATTTTATAGTTCATTAAAAGATTTAATTACAAATCTTGGGCTTTTCCTGCAAGTTGAATGAGATAAAGCATTTGAAGTGTTGGTGAGAAACAGTCAGCATTGGGTGAAGTGTCAGTGAGTTCCACTGTGTGTGTGAGGCATGTCCAAGTTTTGTTTGTAAACAGGTGATCTTTAATCAGCTGCAATGCAGTTTTATTCAGCTGCATAACTGCTACCTAGAAAAGAGATGGTGAATATTTCAGTTTTCTTTGTCATCTCCCAGTAATGTGTTATTTTGCATGGTACATTCTGGAAGATTTTGAGGCTGTATCTAGATTTGGGGGTGGGGTAGGGAAGTGTGAATGATTAGCCATGTTTGAAAAAGGCATGGAAAAGGGAGATTATTTGTTGCCACTTATTTACAATCTCTGGTTTAAATAAACTGTAAATTACATCCTTTCCCTCTCATTTCAATTTTCATGTTATTAATACTACAACTAGTCAGTGCTTCTATGTGTCTGAAATCTAGTGGACCTCAGTATTTTTATATGCTGTAGTGGGAAGAATAGGTAGATTGAATATGAATCTCAGCTTCCCCAAGGGTTAGCATTAGCCTGAGCAACTTACTTAATTTCCATGAGTCTCTGATTATCATCATAACCTATGTTCCATGGATTTGTGAGAATCAAAAAATTTATAATTGAGAATTATAAATAAAAATCTAGCACTTTATCTGAAATTATTTACATGTCTTCTTCCCCAGACAGTGCCTATATGTGCACTGACTGGGAATATAATGACATTTTAATATATAGGTTTAAATGGAATTATAATATTGGTTTAAATGGAATTTTCTTGGGAAAATAAATCTGTTACAATCCATCCATTTAGAATGTCATCCACTGTAAAGAACAATATACATGAGGTTTACATATTGGCCCAACTCTTTACCTAATGAGAACAGACAACTGAGAAATCTCTATTTAAATTATATGCCACACTTAGGCGGCTTTGTAAAATTGATGTGCAAAGATATTTTATATATTTATTCATATTATGAAAACACTTTGAACGAGAAAAGTACAAGGCATGGTTTAAGTCAGTTAAAAGAAAGCATATAATATTATAGATCTATTTTAGCAATTCCACTTACTTTGAATTTTTGAATCTAAGCCTAGGCAGGGCTGATCTTCATCCCATAGCTTCCTGTTTTGCTGGCAGCCTGGCCTAGCTTGCCCTCTACTGGTTCATGTTTTTGGTGCACCAACATGTAGCTTGGAAGAGAAGACCTAACAGAAGACGTTGTTTTTAGAGTTTGTGGGTATCATTAGACAGTAAAGAATCTGCCCGTAGTGCAGGAGACCCGATCCCAGGATCTTTGATCCCTTGGTCAAGAAGATCCTCTGGAGAAAGGAATGGCAACCCACTCCAGTACTCTTGCCTGGAGAATTCCATGGGTGGAGGAGCCTGGTGGGCTACAGTCTGTGGTGCTGCAAGAGTCAGACATGACTGAGTGACGAACAGACACAGAAGTAAAGCATATAAACAGATGCGCACAGATTATATTTCAGATGCCTACCTTTCAGAGTGTCATGTTTTATGGCCACAATCTGCTCTGTGCATTTATTGTTCTAGAATTCTGTACTGCTTCTAAAAGCTTATAGTCAGGATATCCTCATTTTGTTCTTACTGTAACATACACACCTATGGAGTTCACACCATGCTGATGTACATGAGAAAAGCAACAGAGACACACAAAAATTTCTGCTTTCATGGAGGATTTGGTTTATATGCTTTTTTGTGGAGCCGGATAATAAACAAGTGAATTTAAATG
The DNA here is from genome assembly GCF_033118175.1 of Dama dama. NCBI lineage: Eukaryota > Metazoa > Chordata > Mammalia > Artiodactyla > Cervidae > Dama > Dama dama. The sequence goes on from NC_083701.1 coordinate 37,465,771, forward strand.
CAGATAGAGACAAGTGTTTCACAGAAGAGAACACCATAGTGGGATACCATCTCTGTGCCTGGATGGCATGGGTGCTGTGATGGAGTGAACCTCTCGAAAGAGGTGAATGAATTTGAAGAGGACTAAAATTAAGTGGAAGAGACAGGCAGGGGTCAGGTCACTATAGGGCCTGGATATCATGGTAAGGTGCATCAGGAAGCTATTTGACGTTTTAAATAGTAGAGTGATGTCATTCAACTTATATTTTTTAAAATGTGAATCTGGCTGTTCTATGGGAAACAGACTCTTTGGGGAGCAGAGTCTACTCACAGCAATCCAGGCTGGCAGTGACAGTGGGCTGGTTGGGGTAGAGAAAGTGAAAAAGCTTGATATTCAAGGTAGCTTTCTTGGGGTGGGAGGGAGGTTCAAGAGGGAGGAGCATATGTGTACCTATGACTGATACATGCTGATGTATGGCAGAAACCAACACATTATTATACATCAATTATTCTTCAATTAAAAATAAATTAAAAAGTAGCTACCAAATTATATAGTTCTGATTTCATTAAAAAAAGATAGCTTTCTCCTTTTGGCAGTCTGGTGAAGCTAATAAGAACATTTCAGAATAATGGTTTAAAATGCATAATATACAACACAAAGGAAATCAACTGTATTAAATGTAGTCATCAGAACATTTAAAAATAAATTTGTGAAATATTGATATATGTACAGCTTTAGTCATACATTAAATGATAAGAATTGGTAGTGAATCTGATAACCACATCATTTCAAAGTAGTGGTATACATAAACATTTTAAATGTAACATAACTGAAATATTAATAATGTGACATGAAAATATATATTATTTCTGTGGGTGATGAAATCAAAGACACTGTTCTATGCTGACCACATTCATAATGGAAGAAAATGTTAAATTTCCACTAGAAGATACTGAAAACAAAGATGTAATTTTTTGCCCCTTCAAGCTTCCTGACTTCACGCTTTAGCAGTAGGAGTGAAAGGACTTGTTTATGAATTGATTTGGTGTTGGAGAAGGCTCTTGAGAGTCCCTTGGACTGCAAGGAGATCCAACCAGTCCAACCTAAAGGAGATCAGTCCTGGGTGTTCATTGGAAGGACTGATGCTGAAGCTGAAACGCCAATACTTTGGCCATCTCATGCGAAGAGTTGATTCATTGGAAAAGACCCTGACGCTGGGAGGGATTGAGGGCAGGAGGAGAAGGGGACAACAAAGGATGAGATGGCTGGAGGGCATCACCGACTCAATGGGCAGGAGTTTGAGTAAACTCTGGGAGCTGGTGATGGACAGGGAGGCCTGGTGTGCTGCGATTCATGGGGTCGCAAAGAGTCGGACACGACTGAGCGACTGAACTGAACTGAACTGAACTGAATAAAGAGGTGAGAAAGAAAGCAGCTAGGGATAGGTGATAGCATAATTTAGGTGTGCAGACATGACTGAAATAAAAGTTACTGTGTCTGGGCTCGGAGCAGAAACTCATTTTTCTATTTGAACTGAACACAGGTAAAAAGACAAACTTAGAAGAAAGTTATTTTAAAACATGCTCCAGCCATACCATAATAGATCTTTCTATACAGAACAGGCTAATTTTTATGTAAAGTTGCTGCTAAGGACTACTACCCCAACCAGAAAGGTATAAAATAACACTGTGTAGTTTGGTAAGGAGATTTTTAACACATGTTTTAAAAGGCTGTCAAGAAATTGAAGCACAAGAAATCACTAAGGAAAATAATGAACAATGATAAAAAGAAATCAGTAAGTCAGTGGTTATTTGCTTTTAAATTGTAGATACTTGAGAAGATATAAAAAAGTTTATGAGTAAAGTAATTAAAATGGAAGATGTTGTTTTTGCAGTTCAAGGTGTAATGTCCAGCCAGTTCTCTCATATTTGGCTGCCTCAGTTTAAGACATAGCAAGGATAAAATAAATGAAATACAATTTTCTTTAAAAATTCCTTCTGCTGGTTCAGTGTGTTCAAATTACTTCTTCCTTTGCTCAAGAGAAAGAAACTAACGAATGTCATTAGAAAAGAGACATGCTCCCTTGTTCAATATGACTAGAAGGGACAGATAATTAGAATACTACAAGACAGAGTCAACTTTCTTGGAAAAATGAGCTACTGTTTCCACAAGACAGGATCTTATTCTTACTTTTGTAAATTATGCTTGTAAGGTTAATGACTCTGGAAAAGGATATTTAAGCTAAACCTTTGCTTTCTAAATTAATTATGAATTGGAATTTCATATGGGTTGAAGGCTTCTGGGTTAACATTAGGTAGAAGATAATATTAAATCTTGACTTTGGAAACAGTATTCCTTGTAATCTTCATTTAAACGTCACTCATGCTGCCTTTGTGGTTGGATGAAATCTTACTGTAGCAAGAATTACATACTACTTAACTTGAGTTGCTCAGTCGTGTCCGACTCTTTGTAACCCCTTAGACTGTAGCCCACCAGGCTCCTCCGTCCATGGGGTTCTCCAACGCGAATACTGGAGTGGGTTGCCATGCCCTCCTCCAGGGAAGAATTACACATCCCTAGCAAAAAGTAATATACCTGTACTGTCTTCAGAGTCCAGTGAGTTCAAAACATATAAAATGTGGACAACAATGAAGTACCTCTATGGTAAGCAGTTACTAGAGAAAAGGTTATGTTAATTCTTTCTTTTGAGTCAGGATTTGAATGTCTCCTTTAATATCCAGACATTAGATCTTATTTCACAGAGCTATTGTGGAACAATGAGGTTTTGTAAAAAGAACAAGGATAGTCATTTTATGTGCTTTAGCCATTTGAAGATAAGATTTTATAGGGTTTCTCTCTTCTCCATATAACATTTTATACTCTAGCCAACTTGTGAATACATGCTACTCCAAATTTGTTGCGGGTTCTTTCTTTTTTTAACTTCTAGTAAGAACTCTGTGGAAAAAGTTTGTAGTTATTCAGTGAACTGCATTTTTTCAATGAGTTGTTTTCCTTCTGTTCTTCAAATATAACGTCTGTGAGCACAGAGCAAAAGACCAACTCACCCAACAAAGTGCTTTCAATAATGGATATTGAAAATGATGTTTTAATTTTAGAGAAAAAAACAAAAAAACAAAAAAACCCCATGATTACTGGATCTATATATGGGAATATGAAGTTTTCCAAGTCTGTAAGCTTGTCCCTGATCCCCAGGAACCTGGTGCCTCTAGTTGCTCAATCTCTCTATTCTTTTTCTTTACTCCTTAAAATTTAATCAATACAGTTTAAAAATTTTCTTTAAGTATCATGGCACAGTAGTTAAGAGTAAGGGTTTAATAGGTACCATATTTAGACACAGACCTGTGAGCAAATTTTAGTTTCATCATTTAACTGTTCCAGGATGTTAAGCAAATCACTTCCCTAATCCTCAATTTACCTAACTATAAAATGGAAATTACACCTATATCTTAGGGTTTTGTGGAGGAGTAAACAAGGAAAAAAAATATGAATTAGGAGTGCCTGATAGTGAGTAAATACTCAACAAATGGTAGATTATAATAAGCTCTTGCTCTTCATCTGAATATTCATTGGAAGAACTGATGCTGAAGCTCCTATAGTTTGGCCACCTGATGCAAAGAGCTAACTCACTGATGAAAAGACCCTGATGCTGGAAATATTGAGGGCAGGAGAAGAAGGGGGCAATAGAGATGAGATGGTTGGATGGCATCAATGACTCAGTGGATTTGAATTTGAGCAAACTCTGGGAGATAGTGAAGGACAAGGAAGCCTGGGGTGCTGTAGTCCATGGGATCACAAAGAGTCAGACATGACTTAGTGACTGAACAACAACAGCTCCATTAGATAAGAGGTGATTGTAGTGGGTGTTCCTGATGCTAGAATGTTAGAGGAAACTACTACTCCTACCATGTTTCCTGAAGAAAGTCTTGAGGTTCTGAGCTTTGGTTTCTTCTCAAGAGGTAATAGCTATAACATTGTTTTGTAGCACATTATAGTCAATTGTTCTATTACATATATTGTCTCCCCTGATCTTATTTAAAGCATATGGGCTTCCTTAGCATTGGAATTAAAATCATATGTTGAGGAAGAACATTTTAGTATCTGGTTATATATTACAGGTTTGTCAGTAATCAGAAAAAGTAAAGGAAGTTTCAAAGAGGAACAGACCATACAGAATAGTCATAGGTAAAAAGGAAAGACTCAAAACCATACGAGGGACTGCTTGCTAGCCAACAAGATGCACGGGGAATGGCTTCATATGAGATGAGGCAGGTGTCAGGAATAAAGTCAATGATGTAAACTTTAGGATTGAAGCAATGGATGCTGTATATGGAAAAAAAAATGTGGAATGAAATTGAGAACAGATGGCTTACTTTGAAATAATATGTCTCTGTAGGACAAGGGAGGAAACTGCAGCATCCAGAAATTCAATGGCTGCTTGAGATGGCTTCACTAATAGAAGAATTAAGTATTACAATTCAGTTGAGTAACATATTGGCAAATTTTAGGTGTGAAGGTAAATGTGAGAGAGTCAGAGGGACTAGGTCCAAATCTTTTGCTATTGCCTGGAATACTTTTCTGGGGTAGTAGAGGCAGTTACATACCCGTTGTGAGTGAAAAATATATTATTTCTCAACACATTTATTGAGCACCTCAAATTTGTTGCTATGTTGGCCCTAGAAAGCATCTAGTGAGACACATATATAGGTAGAATTTAAATACACTGGATAATTTGGTAAGGAAGGCAATCTTTGCTCTAGTTGCTCAGATTTAGAACCAGAAAGGCAGGAGAAAAAAAGAAGTTTAGAAAGCAGAAACAGTCAGCAAAGCTTCTGATTATCTGTACAGACCCCTTTGCAAGGGAAGATGGCAGATAGACTGTACAATGGGAAAAAGACTCATCACATTGGTTAAGGATGAAAGTGTGAGTTTGACAGAGTACCAGTGTGAGATGGAAGACAGTGTGAAAGCAATTCAAAATGGTGGCAGGAGAAATGGAGAAAGAGAATTTGAGTGCAGGAGAAGGAGATAAATGCACACTTGGGAACAGGTCAGGCTGTCTCCTACTCTATAAGGGGGACTGGGAGCTCCGGGTGACAGTTTTCTAGTCCTGGCTATTTGCCTAAAGTAAAAAATGCCAAGGAAATGACCCATTCTACTCTCTCTTCATAATGAGGACTGTGTATATGAAAGGCTGAATGAAATGTGAAATCCTAAACTTAGAAAGTCTGATGTTCCCACTAATTTGAGATAAAGACAAAAGTGGAAAAAAATAAGAGGAGGTTTCATGACAGAGATTAAATTGAAAGAAAACAAATGAGCCAGAAGACTGGTTCATAAGGAACTTTGTCATCAAATGTGAATTTGTATATCATGGTCATTGGCCTTGATATTCAGTGATGGTCCGTACTTACACTGCATTCTTTACTTTTCTCAGGGATTTTTTTATAAAACAAAGGTCAGTTGTTGAAAGAGGAAAGATAGGTAACTGTAGGGAATCAGATTAGGCACTATAAAGTAGATTTTGTGCACTAAAGGGATTGGATTGGAGAACTTCTTCTCTTCCTCCAGGAGAGTTTCTTTGTATATTTTTTCTATTTTTCAAATGATAAAAAAATAAGATCTCTAATGCTAATAATAATTCACATAAGAGGAAGGATAATTAAGAACAATTAAATTTTCTATTCCCAAAGTGAAAATCTACTTTAATACTAACTCTAGGTCTTTCTCTGTGCACTATAGTGTTAGGGATGTTCAGCGGGTAGATATTTATTTGTATTTGTTAAGAAAAGAAAGATGGGGTAGAGTCTAGAATAAAAAAAATAGATGAATCATTTGGAAACATATGTAAGGTGGTAGCAAATAATGCTGAGATAAAGTCTGAAAGTAACATTTTCAGAGTATTTGCTTTTCCTCCCAGTTATTGGTAATGAGAACATAAAATAGAAAGGATACATATAATAGATGAATTTGGTTTACTTTGGTAGACTTTTCCAGACTAATTAGAGAAATTACATAGGGGTATGCTCTGAAATTAGAGATTAAGCTCTTCTAAAATGAACTAATTTGGCTGTGACAAAAATTCTAATACATATTAGCCTACACATAATTCATTTAGCTTTAGATACACTATAGCAAGAAGTTCAAGTGAATTGCATGATTATATGAAGATACAAGATATAATTCAAAACCAAGAAAAAATAACTCATAATAAATATAGGACAAATGGTTGATAGTTAACAAATCTGTACTTTAAGTTGCTGTATATGAAAATAATTTGTGAATTCCAAGCAATGTACTAAGAGAATATTGAATTCCTCTTTAGTGTCTAGATACTAGGATACAAAAATAAATAATATTTGGGTCCCCCCTCAAGAATGTTATAATAATGTTGTTCCATTTTCCTAGAGTCTAGGTGTTATGTTAAACAGAAACAAATTTTTGAGGCAGGAATGTCTGACAGGGGCTTCCCTTGTGGCTCAGCAGTAAAGAATCCACCTGCCAATGCAGGAGATGCAGGAGACGCAGGTTCAATCCCTGGGTTGGGAAGATGCCCTGGAGAAGGGAATGCAACCCACGCCAGTATTCTTGTCTGGGAAATTCCAAGGATAGAGGAGCCTGGTGGGCTGCTCTATCATGGGGTCACAAAAGAATCACCCACAACTTAGTGACTAAACAACAACAAAAATATCTGACAGAATGATAATCTATAATTCAGTGTGTGCACGCTGAACTTAGTTTTATGCTTCAAATAGAGGGCTACACTACATTAATGCTTCCCAAACACTGATGTGCATATGAACAGTTTGGGGATCTTGTTAAAATGCAGATTCTGATTCAATAGGTCTGGGGCTAGGGCCTGACATTCTGCATTTCTAACCAGCTCCCAGGTGATGCCAGTGCTTCTAGTCTAAGGACCACATTCTAAAAAGTAAGCTCTGATGTACCTTCTAAAGAAAGTAATAAATAAGTTTCATTTATTCCAGTCACAGTACTTCACTACAAATAGTGGCAACATAACTTTGGTAATATTAAGGGATTTATTAGAAGGGTATCAATAACCTCAGATATGCAGACGATACCACCCTTATGGCAGAAAGTGAAGAACAAAAGAGCCTCCTGATGAAAGGGAAAGAGGAGAGTGAAAAAGTTGGCTTAAAGTTCAACATTCAGGAAACTAAGATCATGGCATCCATTTCCATCACTTCATGGCAAATAGTTGGGGAAACAGTGGAAACAGTGGCTGACTTTATTTTTCTGGGCTCTGAAATCACTGCAGATGGTGATTGTAGCCATGAAATTAAAAGATGCTTACTCCTTGGAAGGAAAGTTAAGACCAACCTAGACAGCATATTAAAAAGCAGAGACATTACTTTGTCAACAAAGGTCCATCTAGTCAAGGCAATGGTTTTTCCAGTGGTCATGTATGGATGTGAGAGTTGGACTATAAAGAAAGCTGAGCGCTGAAGAACTGATGCTTTTGAACTGTGGTGTTGGAGGAGACTCTGGAGAGTCCCTTGGACTGCAAGGAGATCCAACCAGTCCATCCTAAAGGAGATCAGTCCTGGGTGTTCATTGGAAGGACTGATGCTAAAGCCGAAACTCCAATACTTTGGCCATCTGATGCGAAGAGCTGACTCATTTGAAAAGACTGATATTGGGAAAGATTGAGGGCAGGAGGAGAAGGGGATGACAGAGGATAAGATGGTTGGATGACTCAATGGACATGGGTTTGGGTGGACTCCGGGAGTTGGTGATGGACAGGGAGGCCTAGCGTGCTGCAGTTCATGGGGTCACAAAGAGTCGGACACAACTGAGCGACTGAATGAACTGATCAGTGGAGATGCTAGGGAAATGTGTTCAAGAAAATGAGCAGGATTCAAAAAGCCATGGTCAAGATCATCTCAGGGACCATCTGCCCATCTCTGCTAGACTCTCCCCTTAGTGGTGCTGGATTCTTGGCTGCCATAAATTGGGCAGATAACTTTTGGCCTTGAACCTTTGCCTTATTCTCTAAATAGGTTCAAATTTGTAGGCTTGAGACATTGATTCACTGAGATAGGAATCCTTCCTCTTGTTGCTGAAACTACCCTTCCTTCAAGGTATGCCTTCTACTTGTCTTGGAATTCCCCACAACTAGGAGAGGTATTTGGATGTTGGTATTGGATAGTCCAAAATGGCAAGTGTCATTACACTTTTAAGTCTTACATAGGTGATAGGCAACAAAAGGCCATATAGTTCACAAAACGCATCCTTGTGATAAATGAAAAATGTAAATTCCAGAGATGTTATGAAATTGGCTAAAGATTTCACATAAAGTTAGTGGGGAAAAAATAAGGCTATTGTTTTCAGATTATTTCCAATTTCTACCCTGTCCCATCTCCAGAATCCCTTGAAGACTTTTCCTTCATTGACTTAATTCATGCTTTTTACAGATGTTTAAATGAAAAGATGAACAGATGGTAGATTTTAAAGTCAGTGCCATTTTATGGTTTATGTTATGGACATGTATGTGCACTCAGCCGCTCAGTTGTGTCTGACTCTTTGTGACCCCATGGACTGTAGACCCACCAGGCTCCTCAGTCTATAGAATTTCCCAGGCAAGAATACTGAATTGCGTTGCCATTTCCTATGCCAGAGGAATCTTCCTGACCCATGGATTGAACTCATGTCTCTTGCATCTCTTGTATTAACTGGAGGTTTCTCTACACTGGGAAAGCCTACATTATTAAGGATACTGCTAGATAAACTACTAGTCTGTGTTACACAAAAGATAATCTGTTGACACAGAGCAGTGAATTTAACTGCAAAAAAAGTAGCAATCTATTTAAGAGGTATATTTATGAAGAAGCTGGAAAAGAGATAAATAGGTAAAGATATCTTTATACTACGCTGGCTAGGTCAAGTGTTTTAAACAAGTTCACCTTAATGGGGGTGAAATTTCAAGTTAAAAAGAACACATATCAGAGGAACATATTTTACAGTGTCTCTTTAAGAACTGTCAAATGAGTTTCTTTTTAAAGGTACATAAACACACACACACACACAACTATTTCCTTCATGCCTGAGACTCAGAGATTCCAAGTTATTTTTGGTGCCAGATTTTAACCCAGAGGAAGTTTTATGGCTGAGTTAAAACCCCCTAAAAGCAAAGGTTACAATGGAAATGCTGACAGAGTCCATGCCATGGCAACATTTGTGAGTCTAGTTTTATTAAAACAATAAACAACTTTTGTTCAAGTGCAAGTGAATGTAAAAACAACAGAAAAAGGGCCCCTTCCTGTGTCTAAGGCCTAATCTCTTTCTGTTATTTCCTTGCCAGGGCTCTGATCCTGAGCTTGCTGGGTCCCACATGCAATTAGTGGTCTGAAATCAACCTTTGCACTCCAGGTCCTTATAAAAAGGCCAGTAAAACACCAGGAGAGGTGGCTCAGCTCTGTACTTGTTAAAGTGGATACCAATGTGTACACTCAAGCAGGGCATTGGGTATATTTAAAATGGGCACTGGAATCAGGTTTTTAATCTTCTAATTGACTTTGTACGTACTTCTGTGCCAGATTATTATCTAACAAATGATATGTGTTTCCTCCTTTACTGCCAAGTATCACATCAAAGTCTAAATAATACCTCATGTGGTGTACACTGTGTATGCTCAGATGGATGAAAACAGAGGGGCCAGAGGCTGACTTTCTCTCACGATGCTGTCCACACAACAGGCGGAGCTAGTTAATGCTTTTCATATTTGAAGTCTAGTGACCCTGGGAGGTGTGGGAAGGGGCGGGGGCCTGGAGAAAATAAGATTGCTCTGCTTCCTCTGCCCTCCTTCTCCCTAAAGTGATACTGTGCACAATGTTAGCAAATGATCCAAATCTAGAAGAATAAGGACCGTCCAAGAAACACTTTTCAAAGAAAGAACACGAGGAAAAAAAATATCAACGAAGCCAAACTAAAATGTGAAGGAAATCATATCAAATATGATGGTATTCTCCCCGTAGGCATGAAAAAGGAACGTCTGCACGTACAGAAAGTTATTGGCTGTAACAAAAGGGAATGATATGTTTGAAAAGTAATGGTAGGCTGGAGGCAAAAGGGCAGTGGATTGGTAAGAAATTTTCCATTGCCCAGAGAACTGTTTGAACTTACCAGAACAAAGAAGTCTAAATTTGCTGTGCTAATTAAATTATAACGGGAAGCTCTGTGTTCATATCTTCCAGCTACCAAGTCCTATCAGTTTAGAACAGGCATTCTCAAGCCAAACTGAAGATGAGAACCACCAGGGGGTGAGGAGAGGTGGTTAAAAATCAAGGCACCTGATGGCCAGGGCACACCTCAGAACAATGAAATGCCAGCTTTGAGCCTGGGGGTGAGAGGTTAGCATTTTTTTTAAAGCTCCGAGGTGAATTCTGGGTACAGCTGGGGCTCTGGACCATGGTCTTAGAGGAACCCGACAGCCCCAGAAATACTGACCTTTCAACTGAAGAAAAACTACAGATGTTTGTGGCAGGACATTTCCTCCAGGCAATTTATTGGGCCCCTTTGACTGTTACCAGCATTCACAACTTAGTCCTCTGACTTGCAGCCCAGCCAGTAGAATGTCTATAGCAGATGTCTGAATGATATTAACAAATAGAAGCTCCCACCCCTTTCCTTGTTTAACAAGTAACAGCGGGAACTTGTTTAAATAATACTCAGTGCCCGATCAAGTTTAATCCCCTTAAAAATTGCTACTTTTTCCTCTCTTCTATAAGCTAGCTGCCTGCTGCAGGCACTCAGCCACTCACTGCAGACAGCAGCAAGCTGGTTTCAGAACTGAGGTGTCAACCGAATTGCTATGCACCTCGTCTTATTTAGTTATTAAGATTGAAATTATGGAAGGTGCTTGATTATTCCAGCAAATCAGGAGGAGTGTTCTAAACGCACTCAATTCTTTCTTCAGCAGCTATTCTCAGGGCCAAAACATTGAAGAGAAGGGATAACATTTGGAAAGTGGAATGGACACAGCCTTTTCTCATGTGCTTTTAATATTTCACGTTTTAGTCACATTTTCATGATTATAAACTGTTAGTTTGGGCTAAGAATTGTTTTTAAGTAGCCAACGAATTGCATATACATACACCGACTGGGTTACTCTTTCATTTCTGAAGAAACATCTTTCGGCCCACTAGCCTCTTGCTCCTCCCGCTGCTGCTTATTAGCAGGCGTGCAGTGGAGGCATGCGCACTGGACACTCGGCCAGCCGCTGGCAGCCCTGGCTGCGCCATCCGTGTTGGGGCTGCTTGAGCAACCTTTGGAGGAATGGGAAGCAAAACCAAGAGCTCTTGAGGAGTGCTGGTGACTATTCACCTGCAGCTGCACCGCTGATACGTTGATCAGCAAATGCTACTGTCTAGAGAAGAAGCTGTTCCTTCGTTGCTCTCCAGTCAAGACCCGGGGCTAATGAGACATAACCCTTTCAGTTTTCATTCTTTTTTGGAGACAGCTCATAAAACTCAAACAGCTCCTCCCCTTTTCCTCTCCCTTCAGTCCCTTTAGGAGCTATCTATTTAACAATGTTCTCGGGGGAGAAGTTTTTAAAAACAAAATCCTGGTTTCCCTTTTGAACTACTTTAATCTTGAAGCATAATTTGACTGGAGCAATGGATGTGACAAGTCTATGTTTATCATGATTTATTGTTCTCAATATTTATTTTCTTGGGCTCCAAAATCACTGCAGATGGTGACTGCAGCCATGAAATTAAAAGACGCTTGCTCCTTGGAAGAAAAGCTAACACAGCATGTTAAAAAGTACAGACATTACTTTGTCAACAAAGGTCCATCTAGTCAAAGCTATGGTTTTTCCAGTAGTCATGTATGGATAGGAGAGTTGGACTATAAAGAAAGCCAAGCGCCAACGAACTGATGTTTTTGAGCTGTGGTGTTGGAGAAGACTCTTGTGAGTCCATTGGACTGCAAGCAGAGCAAACTAGGCAATCCTAAAGGAGATCAGTCTTGAATATTCACTGGAAGGATTGATGCTGAAGCTGAAACTACAATACTTTAGGCACCTAATGCAAAGCACTGACTCATTGGAAAAGACCCTGACGCTGGGAAAGATGGAAGGCAGGAGGAGAAGGGGATGACAGAGGATGAGATGGTTGGATGGCATCACTGACTCGATGGACATGAGTCTGAGCAAACTCCTGGAATTGGTGGAGGACAGGGAAGCCTGGTGTGCTGCAGTCCATGGGTTTGCAAAGAGTCAGACACGACTGAGCAACTGAACTGATTGTTCTCAAATAATTTTATATATTATCATTTATTTCTCACAACTTGCATTGTGAAGTTTCTGGAGCAGATGTTGCCAGTCCTTCTAGACAGGAAACTGAGGCTTAGTGATATTAAGATACTGCTTTGGCAGTCAAATGCACTTTTAAATGTTTCACCAACTTTATGGAACTTTGTTATTAATATGTTTTGTTTTTAACAGCAGGAAACAGCTAGCCGTTGGGGATGTCAGGATACATTATCTTGTGCAAAAGAAGCCCAGGTAAAATATGACTTCATGACATGTAAATTCTTTATATAGTTATTTTTGAAGTTGAGTCTTCCTATTTAGAAGCCTGGTTATAGCCCCTTGGCTAGTGGTTTTGACTGCATTTGTGCTGTTATTCTGTGATCCCAAATCAGCCTCAGTCCTCAAAGATGTTCTAGTTATAAACTTGCAGCTTTTTTACAATGAGCCACCCATTCCGTGCTCCAGGGAATCTGGCAGGACAGGTCTTTAGATAGCTGGATGTTTTTAGGAACAGATTTTATGATCTCAATCCTTGCATCTCCTCATATCTAGAGAAGCACTAAATCCCTTCTAGATGACTTCCCTTCAGATCCTCATGACTAACAAAACCTTTCTGTAAAATGAGTGTGTCACAGCACTGAACTCCCCCTTCACTAAAACCTTATATATGACTTTCCCCTACTGCTGCTTTGGAGCAGTCTGTCAGAGCTACCTGAGATGCTGCCTCCTGGGCTGCAGTCCTCATTTTGCTCCAAATAATACTTAACTCACAACTGTCAAGTTGTACATCTCTTTTTAAGTCAAGCTTTCAAATGAGGAGCCCGGTTTACATAGGGGTCCTACGTGATTTCATTCACTTAGGCCAAAGGAAGCCGAGCTGGCAAACAGACAGTATCACACATACCCATGAGTGGGTAGTAAATATTGGCTAGTAGGTTTCCCCAAAAGCATGTGGTCAAATAGATCCTAAAAGAAAAATAAGCAAGGAAGCAATACTAACAGTTGTGGTGAGGGAAGGCTCAGGGGAAAGGCTCAGGGGAAAGGCTCTGAGAGGGTTTTCTTGCTTGGCTCTAAGTTCTTAATATGTGCAAGCATAAAAGCTATTCTAGGGACCAAATATCATCTGTACCGTCTAAAGAGATGCAAGTACCATGTGTCTTAGAAGGAAGAAAGTCAACTGCAAAGGAATTCTAGAGAAGAGTGGGATGTAACTGGTGATGGGTACCACGTGTCCCTTGTCATCTGGAATATGGTGTTTCTATGACTGGAAATAAGTAGGTAATCTCAAAGTGCCTCCTGAGGCTCTGCTTATAGCTGTCTACTTTAACTTATTTTGAACTTATCTACCTTAAAACATCTTAATTAAATTTATCCCCAGAGTTCCAGTAAAGGGGTGAAAAACATATTTTCATATTATCAGGGGATAATATGTACATATGTACAGTATGCTATTGGAGGTGATATGCTGTGGAACCATAATATAACATTTTTGGTAATTATAAGACAAACAGATGATGAGAGAAATATTTCTGAGAAATAATATTTTCAGTTATCTTGATAATTGTGTTAAAAATTCACTTTGGTGGGATCTAGGCCTCCCAGATATTTATTTTAGTATTTAATATTTTTTCTTCTAATTCTTTGATAACATTTTCCTTGACTTAAATGAGAGAGATGACGAGGCATTAGAACCAAGAGGACATAAAAGTATATTTAGCCCAAACCCCTATTTTTCAGAGAGCAAACTGAGGATCAGAGAAGTTATGTGATTAGGTGAAAGTCCCATATCTAGTTAGAGTCAGATCTAGGACTTAAAATACGCAGTGGATTCTTATTCCTGTTTGTTCTCTTTTCTTAAGAATTTCCAAATAAACATGTTGAGTGGAAACCATTCATAAAGCAGGTAAAAAGTAAGACAGAAAATGGTGTTTGAAGTACAGGGTTTTCTCAGAATGCTACACTCAAAATCAATAATGGTCACCTCTGACTGACCTTGATCTTCTCCAAATTTTCCTTTGGACATAATTTATAATCCTGGCTGCCATCTCTCTGTTTTCTGTGCATCTTTAATTGTTAATTTAGAAATGTATGGACTACCAATATTTAATCACTCATTCTAGTATACTACCCAAAGCAATCTATAGATTCAATGCAATCCCTATCACGCTACCAACAGTATTCTTCACAGAACTAGAACAAATAATTTCACAATTTGTATGGAAATACAAAAAACCTTGAATAGCCAAAGCAATTTTGAGAAAGAAGAATGGAACTGGAGGAATCAACCTGCCTGACTTCAGACTATACTACAAAGCCACAGTCATCAAGACAGTATGGTACTGGCACAAAGACAGAAATATAGATCAATGGAACAGAATACAAAGCCCAGAGATGAATCCACGTACCTACAGACACCTTATCTTCGACAAAGGAGGCAAGAATATACAATGGAAAAAAGGCAACCTCTTTAACAAGTGGTGCTGGGAAAACTGGTCAACCACTTGTAAAAGAAAGAAATGAGAACACTTTCTAACACCATACACAAAAATAAACTCAAAATGGATTAAAGATCTAAATGTAAGACCAGAAACTATAAAACTCCTAGAGGAGAACATAGGCAAAACACTCTCTGACATAAATCACAGCAGGATCCTCTATGACCCACCTCCCAGAATATTGGAAATAAAAGCAAAAATAAACAAATGGGACCTAATGAAACTTAAAAGCTTTTGCACAACAAAGGAAACTATAAGCAAGGTGAAAAGACAGCCCTCAGATTGGGAGAAAATAATAGCAAATGAAGAAACAGACATAGGATTCATCTCAAAAATACACAAGCAACTCCTGCAGCTCAATTCCAGAAAAATAAATGACCCAATCAAAAAATGGGCCAAAGAACTAAACAGACATTTCTCCAAGGAAGACATACAGATGGCTAACAAACACATGAAAAGATGCTCAACATCACTCATTATCAGAGAAATGCAAATCAAAACCACAACAAGGTACCGTTACATGCCAGTCAGGATGGCTGCTATCCAAAAGTCTACAAGCAATAAATGCTGGAGAGGGTGTGGAGAAAAGGGAACCCTCTTACACTGTTGGTGGGAATGCAAACTAGTACAGCCCCTATGGAGAACAGTGTGGAGATTCCTTAAAAAACTGGAATTAGAACTGCCATATGATCCAGCAATCCCACTTCCGGGCATACACACCGAGGAAACCAGATCTGAAAGAGACATGTATACCCCAATATTCATCGCAGAACTGTTTATAATTGCCAGGACATGGGAGCAACCTAGATGCCCATCAGCAGACGAATGGATAAGGAAGCTGTGGTACATATACACCATGGAATATTACTCAGCCATTAAAAAGAATTCATTTGAATCAGTTCTAATGAGATGGATGAAACTAGAGCCCATTATACAGAGTGAAGTAAGCCAGAAAGATAAAGACCATTACAGTATACTAACACATATATATGGAATTTAAAAAGATGGTAACAATAACCCTATATGCAAAATAGAAAAAGAGACACAGATGTACAGAACAGACTTTTGGACTCTGTGGGAGAAGGCGAGGGTGTTCAGAGAGAACAGCATTAAAACAAGTATACTATCAAGGGTGAAATAGATCACCAGCCCAGGTTAGATGCATGAGACAAATGCTCAGGGCTGGTGCACTGGGAAGACCCAGAGGGATGGGATGAGGAAGGAGGCGGGAGGGGGGATCGGGATGGGGAACACATGTAAATCCATGGCTGATTCATGTCAATGTATGGCAAAAACCACTACAATATTGTAAAGTAATTAGCCTCCAACTAATAAAAATAAATGGAAAAAAATCACTTATTCTTTTTTAGTAAAATTAAAACAGGAAATTCAGGGATTTAAAAATTCTATTTACTTGTTTGTGTCCCCACTCTTCTGTAAAACTTCCTGTAGATAGAGTGAATTATTTTGTTCACTGTTGTATTCCTGGTTCTTGGCACAGAGTAAGTCCTTAAGAAATGCTGGTGCACTTTACAGGCCTTTCTCTAACTACTTGCTTTGAAAGCTAGTAAATCCTTAGGCATGCATTTAAAATATCTGAACACATAAAACATTTTTCAGGTCTAGAATAAATACACTTTAAAAATCTCCCTAGAGAGGCTAGCAAAAGCATTTCCTTTCTACATTTGTGTTAACAATTTGAGGCAACTTTTCTAGTGGTGAGAAAACTGTTCACTTTTAGGCATGATTTCACCTAGGACAAAGTTGTGTTTTTGCAATCATTCAGTAAACAATTGCTGGTTATATTTTTCAAAGTGATTTAGCATGCAACCTTTTTGATTTGTATAAAATCTCTACGAAATAGGTGAGACTGGTATTAGTATCATCATTGTTAGTTTATGTAGGTGGGAGGCACAGTGACAGACCATTTCCTGCCAAAGTTTTTTAAAAAATTCCAAAGTCATGCAGATCTTCTGACTCTAAATTCCATATACTTCCCAAACCCCAGGCTTCCTTCTGGAGAGAAACTATGGTTTATGGCTTTGATAAATTACTCATGATAATGTGCCTCTTCACAAGTGCTTTGGGGATCATGGTCCTGCTTCTGTGCCTCTCAACAGAGAAGGTCAAGTAGGTGACGTCATGGGAGTTTGCCCCTTCTCTATACAACCTACTCCTTTAATATAAAATCTAATGGCCTCCATTATATGTCTTGATGTCATCTATTCACCCAAAATTTCATAATCCTAAAAATTTCCAGATAACAGGCTATACATTGGTTTTGGGAAAATTTTATCACAACTAAGTGCTGAGATAATAATAGAGTTTGACAGTTCCTTTGAGTTTAGAGTCAGAAGATTTCAAGTCATTTTAACAAAACCATGAGTACTATCTATGATTAAAGTAGACTTTGTATTTACAAGCGTTAAGTAAGGCATGTTCTGTGTCTTTAGGAAATACACAGTTTTATGGAAGAGAATGGCCTAAGTAATTAACTGCACAATTCAACAGTTGTTAAATGACAAATATAATCTAAATGCTGTGAACTAGAGAGGAGGGATTAATTTTACATGGCAGGATCAGGTTCATTTTACAGGTGACAAACAATCTGGCCTTTCAAGGTTGCATGAGATTTTGTCAGACTATAACCATCATCCCAGGTGAAGGATATAGCATGAGCAAAGGCCCAGTGGCATAGTAATACAAGACTTTTAGAGGAAATGGTAGAAAGCTGTTGTCATTAGATTGTAAAACTCTTAGGAGGAAGTGAGAAATGAACATGGGAAAGTGTACTTGACCAGTTTTAAGTCCTTGAATATCAGATCCTATTTATGTTTTTGGCTCTTTTTTTTTATTTGATGGGAAATCTCAGGGTAGGGGCAGATGTAGTTATTAGGGCTTAAGCATCTCACAAACAATGACTATAAATTGAAGTCTCAGGCTTGTGGAACATCTGTGATTAAGATGTACCTATGTCATGTTGACAATACGATTTTAACAAACTTTTACAGGAGACCAATCTATGACACAAGGACTATGTGAACATTTAATTGAGTCGTATGTAATGGGTATTGTGAAACAAATGGCCTACTGAAGGGCTTCATGACTTGAATGTGCATGCAGATCATTTGGGGAGTTTGGTAGAATGCAGATTCTGATTCAGTGAGTCTGGATTGGGGCCTGAGGTTCCACATTTCTAATAAGCTCCCCAAGTCAAGCTTCTGGTCCGTGGACTGTGCTTTGAGTAGTAAGGACCTTATGCACTGAGCAAAGGCCCAAGCTTTTATAAGTTTGCATTTGTCTTAACACTTTTTGGCTTTTTGTGATACAGGGAAAATTATTTAACCTTGCTGAAGATCCTGGATTTTAGGGAATTGTCATTTTAAGAATGTCATCATTAACATAAAAAACTTGCTTAGCCTCAGATGATTATAGAATTTAACTCTATCAAGATCTTCCAGCAAATGATTATAAACTAACAGACTAAATGTAAGACAAGTGACATCATTTAAAATGAGATATTTTCTTTGGAAACGAACTTTTAGACACCGAGACAATGAAGGAACTTTGTTTTTAAACTGTGTCTTATGTAGACAGAGGCTACCTGCCTAGGTTTCATAAAACAGTCAGAAAATGGACACTTTCAGTCTAAGATATTTAGGTTTTGCCTGGGAAACCAGTTTTAATTTTATAATGACTTTTAATTGTGTCATTATTGGAAAAAGGTGTGGAACATCTCAATCTGATCACATCATTTCTGTCTCTATAAACACCTCACATTCTCTTGTATCACCGGCCAGCTGGTGTCCTCACACTCCCTGGATATCTCCAGCTTATGTTTACTAAATTAGTTACAGGACAATGAGTGATTTTACTTATCCACACCACCATGATTCTTTGTTGTCCCACTTTTTTTTCCTCTCTTAAAAGGGATACACAATATTCCATTGTGGATTGAATTACTCAGAGAGATTGAGACTTTTGGAAATTGAAACACAAGTCAAAGTTTTGTGTCTGAAAAATAGTTCTGGAAAAAAGATTCCCTGCTGAATCTCACAAAAACAAGATAATTCTATCTTTAAAATAGTTCTTGCCACAGGATATCTGCTGGAGAAGATAATTCACTTTTGATTCTAATCATTGAATGAAGAATTTTAGGCCAGGCCATTTTGTTGTTGTACCACTGAGAGTAATTTTTACTTTTTAAAAGCTGTTATTTGGTTGGCTACCTCCTCCTAATGGATACTCCAGAAAGACCATTAAAAAACAAAAACAAAACCCCTAAACAAACAAACAGAACCTCCAATTGGTTTAGATTCTTAAGGGAATTTGAAGAAATAAAAAGACTGATTATTTTCTCTAAAGAAAAGTGTATGTGTGTCAGATACAGATTAGGACAGAGCTTATATGATTAAGATAGCAAATATGAGATTACTTGGAAGTCAAATAATCATATGTACAAGTTGAGAACACAGGTTAATCTTTCACAAAATGAAAAATTAATATTAGTTTTCATTTTAGAAACACATCCTATATGTGACAAGCACTTTATTATGGGTAAGGCTTAGGAAAGAAAACAATTTCAAGATTTTTCCAACAATAAAAAACATGGAAAAAAATTATCTCAAACCTTAGAACACTTATTCCCAATTCAATGATCTTGATACTTCAGGATGCTGGCAGATTTGACAGAGGTTTTGAGATTTTTTTAAAGTGTCCTAAAATTGTCCATGGGTGAACCATTAAATACCAGTTAACACAGGATAAGAACCACAGACATATAAGTTTTCATGAGGAAAAACAATGGATGGACAAGTAAGGCCTGGATGAGAAATCCAAAAATTAGGATTAGAATCTGTTTATCACTTACTGAATGATTGACTAGCTACCTATGCACCTACCTACTTATATATCAAAGTTACCCCGGTTAAGGTTTTCAGCTTCTCTGATCTTCAATTCCTCATAGTTAGTATGCAAGTTATTCTATAAGCCCTGCCTTCTACCAAGGGTTGTTTGAGGGACCACACTAGAGCAGAAAGGTACAAATGTTTGTGGATGTTGAAGTGCTATACAAAAAGAAGGTAAGACTATAATTTTGCTTCTATTGTGCAGTCTAGGGAATACGCAGTAATTTCTGTTTGCAAAAGTTACTACATTTATTATAAGAGTTGCTGTAGGTTGGGCTCCATGAGAATTCCAACAGATTGTGAGGAGGAAATTAGCATGTCGGAGGTTTATTGGGGAGTGCTCTTGGAGTCATACCATGGAAAGGGAAGGAAGCAGGACTAGGCCGAGGGAGGAGCTGACCAGTGAAACAGTCTCCAGAGAGGCCTTGGATAACACTGTGAGGAGCTTTGAAGCTGGGGTGATTCTTTAGAGTTGTGTAAGGTGGGGTAAAGGGCTTTGCGTCAATCAGTCATTGGATGTGGGCTCTCCTGGGAAGGAGGCATGACCTCAACCAAGGTGAACTGACAGTGGAAGGCCATCTGCCAACAGCATTCCCAGTGAGGATCTAAGTTATTCTTCCAAGCAGGGATTCTGTGTGTAAAATGTGCTTTGGCTAAAAATACTAAGGCAGTCAAATGTTCTTTTATTTAGGTTGCATCATATTAGTTTCTTATAGTGTTTTGCCAGGTTTCTACTTAAATAGGAAGTCACATTAAAATTTTTCCTTGAAAATAGAGTTAGAATAGTATTTCTTAAGAACTGAGCTTTATAACTCCAGTGAACCATTTTTTGTTCTAAAGTCTGTGATAAAAATTCACAAAATTACTATTTTCATCGGCATTAGTTTAGCATACCATCATAACAATAGTTAAATTGATGATTTAAGAATCTAACAGGGGCTCCCCTCGTGGCTCGGTGGTAAAGAATCCACCTCCCAATGCAGGAGACATGGCTTTGATCTTTGATCTGGGAAGATTCCACATGCCACGGAGCAACTCAGCCTGTGGGACACAGCTATTGAGTCTGCGCTCTAGAGCCTGGGAGCTGCAACTACTGAAGCGCATCCACTCTAGAGCCCCACAGCGAGAAGCCGCTGCAATGAGAGGCCTGCACACCACAACGAAGAGTAGCCTCCATGCCCTGCAATTAGAGAAAAGCTCGTGCAGCAATGAAGACTGAGCCCAGCCAAAACTAACTAAATAAAATTATTTAGAAAAAGAGTCTTGCAGGACCCACAGCTATTTTTCTGAAGAAAGGGTGAGCACACACATTACTATGCTCTACATGTCATGACAGTGGTGTCATCTTCCACACACAGAGTGTCTCACTTGATACTCAGGAGAAGCTGTGAAGTACTCAGGGTGCTATTGTCCTTCCTATTTCATAGGTAATGAAAGTAAGACTCAGAGAGCTGACATGATTTATGCAAGGTCACAATGACAGGAAATGGCAATCTGGTGTGAACACTCAGTTTTCTGACTCGAAATGCAGTAGTACTGTTCTCTTTTCACTAAAAGGCATCCTCTCTGAGGAGACTGACCTCCACGTACTTAGACTTCACATGTGTGTTCTAAGCATTGCCTTAATCTCACTAAGTCAGTGATAGAAGGCTATTTTTCCTCCCTCAAATCTTCTATATCCTGAATTAGAGTATAGTAATGTTTATCCCTCTATTCAATTATAAGTATTTCCTGAGTGTTTATAAGGTGATAGGCATTAGACAAGACCCTGAGATACACACATAGACAAGATATAGCCCCTGCTCTCAAGAGTATCAACATCTACTAATTCTGACCTATCATTCACCTGGGGAAGTTTTTGAACATTGACAGAGAAGATTTCCTTTCCACTAAGTTATAAAAGAAGGGCTGTGTTCTGTAGCCTTTTGCTTTGAAATCTCAGATACACTTTTATTTGGGAATTGTGGTGATGCATATGATACAGACCATCAGAGTGCACAAATGTGGTGCCCCATCTTGCCAGGCTCTCATACCTAAAAGGAGTAGAGGTGAAAGACAGGAGAAAATAAAGACTTCTAGAATGTTCTAATTTTTTTTCTGAAAATTAAACAAAACTCCTAAATACCTAGCTGCATATCTACTGTAATTCAGTGAATGTCTTCCACATTACTATCTTGAGAACATTTCTGCTCATAAGCTTCAAGTTACAGTTTGGACAACTTTCTCACTTTTAGTCTCTGAATAATGATGTGGGGTAATGATTACACAACCAAAATACAAGGAAGGGTCTGGAGAGTGGTAAAAAATTATTGATTAGCTGAAATACTATCTCTGAGTAGTTTAAAAGTGAACACATTCTCAGTGTCTATTTATTTTGGAATTATATTTAGAAGTTGCCCCAAAGAGTGCCAAGTAGAACCACCTGTGCCAATTGTCACAGCTAGAGCTGGGCCAGGCCATTGATTGACTAAGGTAAGGATTGATGAGGGAGCCAGGCCTAGTAACAGTCTCTTGAAATTCTGTTTGTTTGATAGAGCCTAGACACTGAAATTTGTTCATTTTCCTATTTGTTGCTGGCTTATACATCAGTAATCAGCAGTGGACTCCTCTGATGAAGGGCTGTTACAATGTCTTCCCATGAACTCGGCTGCGTAAACAGTCATATTCTGATCTAATGCTTTTGGATTTGGAAGAACTGGCCAACATATGGTGTATTAGGTTGGCTGCTGCTGCTTCTTTTTTTTTTTGAGGATCAAATATATTATTAATTAAGGATGCCATTCTTTTCCTTTCCCACTCTACCTTTTATTTCAATTGAATATACTTAGCTTAGAAGTCTAAGGTTTTGAGGTGAAGAGTAAAAGGCATATAAAAGATGATGTAAATATTTCCTTGGTACAACAACTTGATTATCAGAGTGAACTTTTATACCATAGCCTATTCTACAGATGTTAAAAGATAATCTCATAAATTATGGTGACTTCTCACTTCAGAAATAATTAGTAGATCCAAAGTTACATAAAAATAATAAACCCTTTTTATTGTCATATCTCTAAAAGCAGGTAGCATTGACTGAAACATGGTTTATCACTCACATGCACAACTTCCTTTATGGTGACAACAGTTCTATTTGGAATAAAATTGACTTTTGTTGTTACTGGCTTGAGTAACTCAAGCCTTAGATTTTAGTAAGTTATGCTGATGTGACTATTTTAATAAATGGATGTGTACTGTTGGAGGGGAAAATATTTTAGATCTATCAAAAAATACTGCTATTCAAAACTTTTCTAGCCCTTGAAGTTAGATTTAGATTATAGACAAATTCTATACTTACTGGCTATAAATCAGTTTTTATTTTAAATATTCAGAGAAGATAATATTAAGAAAAGTAAAAAAAGAACCTTTTTTTTTTGGCAAGCAAATCTTTTGGAAGTTATTACTATTGGACTCTCTTATGGAGAAATTAGGTCATTTTTGGCCCATTTGGTTGTATTAAGAGGATAACCTGTTCTAGTTTTGTTTCTTCAAGGGGCTAGATTTTCTCCAAAGAGTCTATACCCTGTAAATAAGAAGCATAATTCTATGTGAAACACTAGCTTCAGATATACAGAAAGATGATGAGGCCAGAAATCTTACAAAATCTTTGAAGTTATTGCTTAATTACAAACTTTTAAAAATGTGTGCTATCTTGTAGAATAAATACTTTTTGAACACTACTATCTCCCCTCACCAAAATAGTGTAAATTAGTCAACAGCTTAAAAATGAACTGATTATTTGATTAATAATGAACAAAGAACAAAGAACTTATTTTCAGAGGCAAGGGAAACATCACGGGCTTCAACTTAAGTAAATAGATTAAATAAACATCTGTACTTCACCCGTTGTCTTAATTCCACATTCCCAATAAGTATTTGTTGATTTATTTAACAGAATGAGGTTGTTATAGATAATAGCACTGGCTAAACGATAACAGTTTGATTGATCTACCAACCAATTCATAGTTGTAGATTGAACAGAGACACAAAATCAAGATGCTAGGTGGTGTCCAAACCATTCGATTGCCTCATTCTTCTAGGCTGAAATAACAAAGAATCCAAATATTTGGGAGGTTTTCAATGAAATATGCAAACTAATTTCATTAGCAAAATAATTGCTTAAAATTCTTGAGTTATATGTGATGGGGGTAGGTAGGAAGGAAGGATGCATAGTTACTGCCCCCAAATCAAGAACGGAATAGGGAGATGTTTTCTGATGCTCACTGAAACTATTAAACCATAATGTTATGCGGTTGGGTTCATATATTATTTTCTTTTTTACCAACCCATCACCTAATAAAATGCCCAATTCCTAGGCACTCGATAGATATTGTTGAAAGATTTTATACGGAGGATATTAGGAAGAAAGATAGGGGGAGCATTAAGGAAGGACACACTTTCTGAAGAGTCTGAAACCTCAAGATATTCAAGGGTTTGCTATTTAGAATCTATCATTCTTAACTTCTCTGAATCTCAGTTTCCTCAGCTGGCAAATGGGGTTGATAAGACGACCTACTTCATCAGATGGTCAGTGGGAATAATGATGTAACATGTAGCAAGTTATTGTGGCTGTTTAATTGCTTAGTAGTGTCCGACTCCTGTGACCCCATGGACTCCAGGGGATCTTCCCTGACCCAGGGATCCATCCTGTGTCTCCTGCATTTCAGGCAGATTCTTTACCACTGAGCCACCAGGGAAGCCCTCACATGTAGCAAAGCTCTTTATAAAACAGAAAATGCTATTCAGGCGAAGATATAATTGGCGTTTTAAAAGTTATGGCAGTTGGGAAAATCTTGGTAGATGCTTCCTTCATAATATGCATGATAGAGCTATTTTGGAGGATTATTTTAATAGCACCCTTTAATGTAAGTATCATATCAGACCATATCAACTGTGAATCTAGTTCTCTTAGGAAGAGATGTACTCTGTGTATTATCTCACTCACTTAAGTAAAGTTAGGTAGACAGACAAGCTTCTGCTGAATACTGGAGACTGTTTATTTGATTTGATGCCTACATGGTTTAAATTCTCTGTATTTGGCTTCATTTTGACCTGTGCCAACTGCAAAACATTTTTTCTCCCTGCTCTCAAATTTGGCTTATTTAGATAATAGGTATTAATTTGAAATAA
Source organism: Dama dama (assembly GCF_033118175.1). NCBI lineage: Eukaryota > Metazoa > Chordata > Mammalia > Artiodactyla > Cervidae > Dama > Dama dama. The sequence continues at coordinate 37,490,610 of NC_083701.1, forward strand.
TTACTTAAATTTTTATTTTCAGCAGGTTATCAAGAAATCTCAAAGAGAGAATACCCTAGACCATTTAAGCTGGTGGGGAGTTTGTAAATAAACTAACCTACTCCCTCATTATATAGATGAGAAAGTTAGTCGTAGAGAGGTCAAGGTACTCACACACATTTACACAGTTACTGAACAGACTTTGGAATAGAATTCAGGTGTACAGACTCCTAATTCATCATTCCATTAAACCATGTTAATTCCCTAAAGGATAGAAACTTTGAAAGCTTGCACTGGAAAAAAAATTAGATAGTTGCTAGATATTTGGAAGAGTATAATAGTTTCACGTTTATCTCTTTTTTTGGTTCCAAGATGAGTGATGAAGTCCACAGCAAAGCAAAGCAAAGCAAAACAACACAACACCTAACTGTGCTTCCTGGAAAGAGACTATGTCCTAGCACCTTGATTTTAGTTATTATCATGATTATAATTTTACTCCTGTTACTATTTCTAATCATAGGACTAAATCTAAACATGAATGGTTACCTCTGCCACTTGAGAGGGCATTAATGCATTTGGGTATTTGGTTGATGCTGACACTATACTCTCAAATTGCATTTTAGTTCTGTATCTTTCAACTAGAAGATTAAATGCTTGTCTTTGTTAAACTTAGGAGTTTGAGGTCATCCATTGACCCTGATGGTAAAATATAGCTATTTCCAATTAACCGATAAACAAGACAGCAATATATTAGAAATATTTGGCAAGCGACTTGTGCACTGGAAACAGCAGAAAAGGAGTTGGAATTTGCTGGAGAAAGTATATGCAAAGATCTTGCATCACAGTCTTGGCACCCATTGCTGGCTCGACAGCTTGTCTTAGTATGGGATCTGCTATGAGCAAACCAGTATTGGAGCCCTCACTCCTTTTTTTTGAAAAGCTACTTCAGTCTGGAAAACATTAAAGAAGCAAGGTAATTCTAAGAGAAAGAGGAAAAAGCAGAATGACTTCAAGTCAGCACTGTGTCTGAGACCTGATCTTTATAAGCACATTATAAAACATCAGTGCCAAAACTGAATAAATGGAAAAATGTGGTACTTATGGTAATAGAAAAATAGATTCTACATATAAGCTCTTCTCGTGCACATAATGATATTCAACTATTGTTCCTTTTTTGGGTAACAATTGATAAGTTATAATGAGATAAGATGTATAGCAGTAGGAAAAATCCAGAAATGGGTCCTGAATGACTTATGGGAAAAAATCATTTACACAAGGTTTTTATTACTGCCTGAAATCATGTTATTTACTTGTTTTTTTTTTTTTTTTAAGATGTTTGGTTTGAACGGAGCAGAAGAAATCCATTTTTCTCTGGAATATAAGTTTAATGAGGGCAGAATGGTTTCAATTTCCCAATTAGGAGATTTGAGACTAATTTTGGACAGTTATTTAAAATAAAAACTAGCAATTTAACACATCTTTTCAAAAACAATGCAGGGTACTTCACATACACTGTCTCATCTAATCCTCTCATAAGAATAAAGTTAGGCAGGCACTGTCGTCATATCATTTTACATGAGGAAACTGAGTCTTGTAAAATAACACAGCTTAAATTCTCAAAATCAAGACTCAAATCCAGGATTCTAAACTCTGAATTTTCTTTCACTCCATTGTACAAATTCAATACAGCCCTTCACTTGCAGAAAGTCATGATTCCTATGACTTTCTGGAAGGTGTAGGGCCATTGTCTTACATACAAGGTTGTCCTAACCTAACTCCCACATAGTACCTGCCTTCCCTCCACAGTAGAGATACATGCATGACAATGGCAGTAAAGTTGTTTGCATGGAGGCCCATTTTATCCAACAGTTGTGCTTTTTAGGAAGTTTGTTCTTAAACAAAGTAAAATGTACCAGCTGATTTCATCTAGTTCTGCTTTCTGGGTCAGTTTGACCAAAGCTCACCTACCCTTCAACATCACCATCCATAAAATCCTTGAAGACAATACTAAGTCCCTTCTCCCCTTTGAACCTTTTCTGGGAGAATATACTTTGTTCTCAAGCTCTTTTTACATATGATATAATTTTTCACATCCCTCCTTTTTCTTGCTATTTTCTTTATATTGCTTGTTTCCCAGTTTCTCTTTAAAAATCTAATATCTAAAGTTTAGTCAACTACTCAGATGTGTCCTGACCAGTTAAAAGTATGATGGATTTTTTTTTCTGCCAAGATTTTGAAACTTGACTTTTATTAATGTGGCCCAGATTTACACATTGATTTTTAAATTAAATTTAGGGTTCAATGAAAACCTCAGGTCTATTTTTCAAGTGAAATATTACCAAATTTCCAAACATTTATCATTTAACAATATCTCTTGGATTTCTGTTATTTTGGTCGCTTGAGATACTTCAGAATTCTGGTTTTGCCAACTCACTCTCCCAAATTAAGGAACTTGATATTTGCTCCATATTTGATAAGCTGTTGTCAATGCCTTTATCTTAGGTTTTGATAACAAAGTTGAACAAAAGTGAGACAGAGTCAGGGCATTCTGACACCATGAGAAACCTGGAGAGCTTCTCTGTTCTCTGGTACTTTTATTCTCCAAATGTCTTTATGGAGACACCGAGAGTGGTGGAAATCTGTTAACGTTCATTCCTCTTAGCTCTCATTGTCACCTTTAGCAATTACCATGAACTTCAGCTTGTGCCAGTTTTCATCATAGGCTATAAGTACCTAACAGAGGACTGACACAGAGTAGGCGTTAAATATTTGCATCTTTGATTATTCTTATTTTCTGTTTATCTCCTGCTGTAATAAGAGATGGTATGTTGGTGACTATCCTAGACTTCGCCACTGCAATCCATTTGTATGTTCATACTTTAAATAAAAGTTTTCAAAATTGAACTCATTATCTTCCTTTTGATCCCTTTCTGCTTTTTGGTCATCCTGGTTTATAACCTCACATTCTCTCTGACAGTCAGATTCTAACCCTTGCCATCATTTTAGACTGCTTTCTATTTCTCACATCTCCCCAGCAGCTGAATTCCTCAATTTATTTCTAAACATCTCCCAGGCTGAATCTTTACTCTTAATGTCTTTATCTTGCTCAGTTCTAAATTTCCTTTCTTTGGGATCATGGCAAAATAGCTATCTACATTGACATCTCTTTCTACTCTATTCCCCACTGCTTCTTCCTAAGGACATGCTGATAATGTCATGCTATAATCACAGCCCATAGTAATTTCCCGCCGATGTATTCCTTTCTATACTGACCCTCACGGTCCCTGTGACCTGAGTAGAACCTGCCTTTCTAGTCTCCTTGTCCACCACTCCCTCCACCCGCCTTTTATTATCTATCCTCTGCAGTACTTTCTCAGTTCCATGGCCCTTGTCATTTTTTTCTCTTCGTTGAATGACTTTTCACTCTCATAAAGGTTTCACGCAAGACACGATACTTGGTTTTAAACATGAACTTGCACAAGTGAATGTTCATTTATTTATTTTATATTTATTATGGATTGAGGCAGTATGGCATAGAGCTTGGGAGCATGACCTTCAGAATCAGACCTGATTCTACCAGGTAGAGTAACTGATTTGTAGTTCTGCCCATGGTTGAATCCAGCCCTCAGCCTGCCTGAATAGGGAACCTAATTAGAGCCCCAGGGAAGCCGTGTACCCCATTCTATAGACCCACTCACAGTGGTGCTTGAGCAGAGTAAAGCTAGTGGTTCTCCCCATTTGCAGGACAAAATGAGTGGTCCCATCAGGCCAGGAAATGGAGTGTGCTTGCAGGGTGCAGTTGTGGTTTGAGTCCACAAACACGAGCCTTTCTGGCCTTGGGGATGTTTCTGCTGCCTCATGTAGGCATAGCTCTGCCTACAGCTGAGTGTAGTGCCCAGTTCTGATCACTGGTGAAGCCTGACCAAGGAATCTGGACAACAGTTGAACTCATTCTACAGCTTTGCTAAAGAAGGGGGCTAAGCCACCAGGCCCTTACAGCTGTTTCCAGCTAGTGCCACTCAGGCAGAGGCCTCACTCAGAACCAGAGCCTGTGACAGCGAGCTCAGTGTCCTTTCCAAGGACAAAGCCTACTGACCTTTGCAAGCCAAAGCTGAGCTGACTGGTGAAGAACTGACTCTGCCAAAGCAAGCCTGTAAAATCTGGAAGAGGAGGCTGCTTGCTCAAAGGCACAGATATCAATGTAAGGAATCGAGGATTTGAAATCAGACCGAGTGTGCTTACAATGGTGTGTGCATGTGTGCTCGGCTGTGTCCAACTCTTTCTTACCCCGTGGACTATAGTCCACCAGGTTCCTCTGTCCAAGGGGATTATCCCAGCAAACACTGGAATGAGTTGCTATTTCCTCCTTCAGGGGATCTTCCTGACTCAGGGATCAAACCCATCTCTTGCAGCTCCTGCTTTGGCAGGCAAGTTCTTTACCACCGAGTCACCTTACCTGAGAAGCTCATTTACAGTGGTGGGAAACTGGAATTCAACAACAGGAAGAAAGTTAAAGGGTTCATAAATCCATGAAAATTAGACAGCACTCTTCTGAAAAACCAGTGGATCAAAAAAAGAAATTAAAAGTGGACAGAAAAAGGTATCTTGAGACAAGGGAAATTTGGAAACAAGACCTATCAAAAATTATGAAATGCAGAGAAAGCTGTTCTAAGAGGGAATTTTAGAGCTCTAAATTAACACATTAAGAAATTAGAAATAACAAAAACCTAACTTTACACCTCAAGTAAGTAGGAAAAAAAATCTCCAAATTCAGAAGGAAGAAAATGATAAAGGTTAGAACTAGAAATAAATGAAATAGAAAGCAGGAAAACAAAGAAAATATTAACGGAATTAAGAGTTGGTTCTCTGAAAAGATACTATTGACAATTAATTAGACTAACAAAGAAAAAAAAGGAAGTAGTCAAATCAATAAAACTATAAATGAAAGAGGAGACATTGCAAATGATACCCAAAGAAATAAAAGGATCATAAACAGCTAGTATGCCTACAAACCATAAGAAATGAATAAGTTCTTAGAAACATAAAACCTATCAAAATGGAATCAGGTAGAAATAGAAAATCTGAACAGACCAATTACTAGTAAGAAGATTGTATCACTAATCAAAAATCTCCCAACAAAGAAAATCTCAGGACCACATGGCTTTGCTGGTAAATTTTATCAACTATTTGAAGATAAATTAATGCCAGTCTCTCTTAAACTCATCAAAAAAAAAAAAAAATCAAAGAGGGGGGAACATTCCCAAACTTATTTTACAAGGATAGCATTACCCTAAAGAAGAAAGCCAGGTAAAGATACCGCAAGAAATTTATAGACCAATCAATATTCCTGATGAATATAGATGTAAAAATTCTCAACAAAACACTAGCACACTGAATTCAGCAGCACATTAAAAGGCTCACACATCATGGAAAAATTTCTCTTTGAGTAGTGTTTACCTAAGAGGGGATTGAGCCCTGGTGCCTCAGATAGTAGAGAATCTGCCTGCAGTGCGGAAGACCTGGGTTCAATCCCTGGATTGGGAAGATCCCCTGGAGAAGGAAATGGCAACCCACTCCAATATTCTTGCCTGGAGATTCCCATGGACAGAGGACCAGGCGGGCTATAGTCCATGGGGTCACAAAGAGTAGGACATGACTAAGCAACTAACAAAACAGGACTAGTGGGTGGTTGTGGTAGGGTTATTGAAACTTTTAACATGGACAGTGTGCATATATTTATACATACATATGTGCTTTTAAAGACAGAGTATATAAAGTTTATAAGCAGAAATATCAATAATGATGACAATTGTTTAAACTATGATGAAATAAAAAGTATTCTAATACAAGCATAGCTGGTATTCAATGGGGATACAGTGTAGAGAAAATATTAACTGTAAACAGAAGAAAGCAAAGGTATTGTTCTAGTTACCAAATCCTTAGTTTCTATATAAATTCTCACCTCTGAGTCTCTGCCTTGTTCCTCTGTTCCCCATTTCTCTTTCAAAGGATTGCCTGTCACTCTGGCTCCTTTAAGATTAGAGCCATGCATTGCTCTCCCCTAAGACACTGACAAACAATTAGATAGGCTAACAGAGAAAAAAAGGAGGTAGTCAAATCAATAAAATTATAAATGAAAGAGGAAACACTGCAACTCAGCCTGGTTCCATAGCTGGATCTGTAGCTTGGATTCTGGCTCCAAGCTAGAAGTGGAGGTCCTACCATCCCACATGCATGCGAGATATTTCCAAATATAACCTCCGACCAGGACCTCAGACTCTTGGGACCCTTAAACATTCTGGCTTTGGTCATTTGTCAGGACCTTTAGCTTTCCCATGGACTGAAAACTTAGATACCACCACCTGCTCTAGAGGCTACTCTTCCCCTTATCTTCTCAGTGGATTTCTTGTTCTCAAGGCCTGAAGATTGATCTACTCCTAATAGCTAGTCCCATCCCAGTGGATGGATTGATGATTGATTTTAGTACTATGGTACAGTGAAAAGCAGCATGGGTTTGGGGACAAACAGACCTGAGTTTGAATGGCAGGGTACTTTATGAGTCCTGTGAAATTGGACTTCCTTTGTTTTCTATTTTTTCATCTGTCATTGATTCTCTCAACAAATATTATTAAGTGCATTGCTAAGCTCTACAGGTTTCATGGTGAAATAGAAATAACATTTTCCTCCATGGAGCTCATGATCTAGTGCAAGATACAGGGAAGTGAATGTTGAAAATATAAAATGTACTGTGATCATAGAAGTCTGGGATATTCTTGAGAATGCAGAAATGTGCAATTGAACCCAGACCTGAGATGGTCTGGAGAAAATGAAGACCCAGCTGAGAACTAAAGGCAGAGTAGGGATTAACTCTTAAGGGGGGAGGATTAGGTTGAGGCAGGGAGAAGATGGTCTAGGTAGAGAGAATTACTTGAATGGTGATCTGGAGACAAAAAGAAGCACAGGTTTTTTAGGAACTGGGTCTATGGATCCCCGCATAAAGGCAGTGGGACTAATAAGCAAGGACCTAATCATCCAGGGCTATGCCAGCTACTTGAGGGGCTTAGAATCATCTTCAGAACAAACAAAAACCAGGAAGCGTTTGAAGGAATTTAAGTAAGGGAGAGGGTCAGGTTTTTCTCTTAGAAATATTTCTCTGGTTGCAATGGAGAGAACGTTCTGAAGGCCCAAGACTAGAAACAATGAGAATATGTTATAAGTGGTTGCAGTGCTCTAGGCAAGAGATGATGGTGGTTTGAATTAGGAAAGAGGTGTGCGTGCTCAGTCAGCTCGATCGTGTCTGACTCTTTGCCACCCCTTGGACTGTTGCCCACCAGGTTCCTCTGTCCAGAGGATTTCCCCGGCAAGAATACTGGAGTGGGTTGCCATGTCCTCCTCTGGGGGATCTTCCCAACCTAGGGAGTGAATCCAAGTCTCTTGTGTCTCCTGCATTTAAAAGTGGATTCTTTACCACTAGTGCCACCTGGGAAGCCCTTCAGAAAGAGGTGGTGAGAAGCAAAAAAAGAGAGTGAATTCATGGAGTCAGAATCTGAAAGAACTCAGAGAAAGTGACATTTCCATTCTTAGAGCAGTCATACCTGTAGTGGGAAATAATGATCTTGCTAATTCTTGATTATGTTCAGGCACCTCTGGAGGCCCAAGGATAATGAGTCTAAATGACCTGGAATTTTAAAAGACATAAATGCATTAGGTTGATTCAGTTCAGGACTCAGCACAGATATCAGAACTTTTACTGTAATTAGGTTATCAATAATTGTATGTGCCACTGAGTATTAAATAAAAACTTGTGACATATTAAACAATATGTGAAGAAAGTGAAAGTGTCAGTCGCCCAGTGCGACCTTATGGACTATAGCTTGCTAGGTTTCTCTGTCCATGGGATTTCCCCAGGTAAGAATACTGGAGTGGGTTGCCATTTCCTTCTCCAGGGCATCTTCTCGATACAGGGATCAAACCCGGGCCTACTGCATTATAGATGGATTCATTACCCTCCAAGCCACCAGAAAAACCCATGTTAAACAACGGAGGAATACAAACTAATGGTCTACAAGGCTGGCAAAAATTAAACAGTTGACATTTAGAATTAATACATTGTGAGCAAATACTTCTCTTATGATATCCCTTTGTTCTAATTAATGATCAGTTTCTTTCCTTAGAATCTCTTTTGGTTAATTTGTATAAGGAAACAACCCCCCCCCCCCCGCCCCCCATCATTTAGCAAACAGAGTGAAGTTACATTCTTTATGTGCCCAGCATGTACTGATATTCCTTAAAATGATGGATAATATTGTAAAAAATTTCTTTTCTTTAGGTTTTTGCCCACTGGAGGAATCTGATATAATGAGTGGTATAGGTATTTTCTGGTGTTAATTTTTATCAGCACTCTTAAAGACAGATGGTGGCAAATTGCCTTTCCATTAGAGAGGAGCACATGATTATTTTTGCTTAAAACATTATTATCAAATAGTTTAAAGAATGAATTTTTTTTGAGGCTCTGGGACTAGAGCTAAGGTTCTTACCTCATGATTGATTAATCATGTGCATGAAGAAAGTGAATTAACTTTACATGCTGTAAAGAGTAGGAATAGTAACAATTTGTGGATCCTGAAGAGAGTGTTTATTTACAATGCACCTAAAAATCATGGTCTAAGGAGGATGTGACTTATGGGTCCCTTTTTATCTTATCCTTTTAATCTTAACTATTTAAACATTAAGTCATTCAACATGCATCATCACTGTATATTTGACTGTGAGATATACTCTTCACAGGAGAGTTTGATCAAGGTGGTTGCTTCATTGACCAAGCAATTTACCCTGGTTGAGAACTGTGACTGCTGGTCACTGTTCCATGTGCTCAGGATACATCAGTGGACAAAGGAGACTAAATTCTTCTGCTGAAGTGTAGGAAGATTGACAATAAGAGATAATGGAGTTATCATGTAGTGAAAAATAGACTGATTTTGCATGGCACCAAGGAGCAGACCTTGAAACCAGTACAGGAGTTAAGGTGAGTCAAGTGCTCCAGTGGATGGCAGTATGAGTCAACAATCATAGCAGTCTGAGGCTAGCTGAGTGGTGTAGTGAAGAGTAACTGAGAAGGTGATAACATAGCATTTATGGCCTATATTATTTATTGAGTGCCTAACACGTGCAAGAACCTGTGACATCCATCTTATATAGTTACACAGTTCCTTATTGAATCCAGACTCAAAAGAGTCAACTTAATCTCTTCTCTCTGCTTTTTTCTTTCCACCTTGAGACGGTTTTCTGCAGTAGTTCAGCTCTTCATCTGTTCATTGGCCGGTGCTTGCTGCTTTCTCTACGTATACAGTTGTCTTTGTAGCTGCTTAGTTGATGAAAGCTAAAATACTGCATTTACATTGGTCCTTTTAATTCTACTATTTTAAAACTCCTTTAGAGGAAATTGAACCTTCACTTTCCGTTTTAACTCTCCCTCATTCTTAGTACAGTGAATTCTTAAATGGCTGCTGACTTGTGGAATGAAAGTAAATGAAGATCAAAAGAAGAGGGAGTGATATTCCATGGTGTATATGTACCACAGTTTCCTTATCCATTCATCTGCTGATGGGCATCTAGGTTGCTTCCATGTCCTGGCTATTATAAACAGTGCTGCGATGAACACTGGGGTGCACGTGTCTCTTTCAGATCTGGTTTCCTCGGTGTGTATGCCCAGAAGTGGGATTGCTGGGTCATATGGCAGTTCTATTTCCAGTTTTTTAAGAAATCTCCACACTGTTCTCTATAGTGGCTGTACTAGTTTGCATTCCCCCCAACAGTGTAAGAGGGTTCCTTTTTCTCTACACTCTCTCCAGCATTTATTGCTTGTAGACTTTTGGATAGCAGCCATCCTGACTGGCGTGTAATGGTACCTCATTGTTATCAAGGGTGAAACAGATCACCAGCCCAGGCTGAATGCATGAGACAAGTGCTCAGGGCTGGTGCACTGGGAAGACCCAGAGGGATCAGGTGGTGAGGGAGGTGGGAGGGGGGATCGGGATGGGGAATACATGTAAATCCATGGCTGATTCATGTCAATGTATGGCAAAAACCACTATAATATTGTAAAGTAATTAGCCTCCAACTAATAAAAATAAATGGAAAAAAAAAAAAATAAAACAACATGAACAGTAAAAAAAAAAAAAAGAAGAAGAGGGAGGAGAGAACTCTTCCCACTTATGTGCCCCGCCCCCCGCCGCCTTTTAAACCCATGATACATTTGACTGAGGGCTTAGATACCAGGTATAAGGCAACATAAACATAAATCACTCCTCTGGTTTTGCGAAGTGTCAGAGGCATTATTCCACTACATGTAGCATCCTGTTATTATGAAAACATACATAATGTTACACCTTGTTTAGGAGGATAGAAATCTGTCTGCTTCATTTTTCATGGTGTTAGATAATAGCCTGGCAGTGTTTCACTCTGGTATAATGCCTTCAAAAATTTAAATATTAAGTCACATAGATTTATTGAATAGCTGCATCATACATATTTAAGCTCATAAATAGACATTACATTTCCTTCTTTCTCTGTGACTTTCCATTGTTAATAATGGAAATAATCGTCATCTTACCAATAGTTTATTCACCTTACTTTCAATACTTCCTGACCCAGTACGTAGAGTAAAAATCACTGATGGGGAGAAAATTCTTTTCAAGAGTAAAAAGGACCAAAATGATGATGAAAGAGAAAGCATATCTGACATAGTTCTTCCTTTTGTGCACTATCTCGACCGACTATCCTTTCCCCTTCATTTAACTACTTCCCTAAGTTTGTTTTCTTGGGTTGATTTAAGAAAGAGATAAGGTGTTTCATTACCTATGGCTCCAGAAGTTTCTGGCTTCAGGTTAGTTCTTCATTCATTCATTTATTTATTTTTCAAGGAAGCTATCTTCCTACTTTCAGGAGAGGAAAGGGAAGGGCACTGAAAGAGGGCTTTTTCCTCTTGTACTCTGAAGGTGAAACCAAGCAGGGCCCTGTGGGACACCCAAGAACAAACCCTTTTCTGTCTCCTGTCTCTTCATTAGTGAAAAAAACTTTAGTCTCCTAGGTCTCTCTTGAGTTCCAAAGAACAAGTTCAAGCAGTTAATCATTTAATAAGAGGGAGAAATAGGAAAAAAGAGGCAATACAACAAAGAAAGAGATAAAAAAGCAATAAAGTCAAACTGTGGATAGGGTTATAAGACCCCGTTTCTTCTTGAGGAAAACAGATAACAATGTCTGACATACATTCTGAACTTGTTTATGTGGGAACTAGATCCTGACCAAATAAAAACTGCTCACCTCAAACATGCAGGCCCTAGCCTGATTGGAATCAGAAGACTGATGATAAAGATTCCTGAAATAGCACCCTGCTACCTCACCACTAACCAATCACAAAATTCTTCATGAGCTAATCATGCATCCTACAGCCTTCTGTCCCTAACAGTGTCTTAAAAAACCCATGTCTGGAAGCCATTGAGGAGCTCAGGTCATTTGAGCATGAGCTGCCCATTCTCCTTGTTTGGCATACTGCAATAAACACTGTACTTTTCTTCACCCAGTGTCAGTAGATTGGCTTTGCTGTATGTCAGATGAGCAGATCTGAGTTCAGTTTGGAAACAAGGATCTCATTATTTGTGTTATTTTAACTCCAAAGGGAAATTATTCTCTTCTCAACATGATAAACATGAATTCTAAAATTCTCTACTCAGCAGATAGCTTTGGGCATTCTATCCTAATTGAAAAAGTCCCCTGGGTTATTCTAGTTAGTTGATCCAAATTACAGAACAATGAATATAAACTTCCTATGACATTTCTGACAGTAGGTCCTAGGCTGCCCTTGTGTTGATGAGCCAGAAAGTGTTTCTGGAATTTTGTTTTTTTTTCCCAAAACTGTCTTTAGTTAATTTAAGAGAAAGAAAAACATTTAAAGCAATAAATATATGCTGACTGGGCATCATAGCATACAACTCTAAGCCACTTAAATATTTTTTCTTCACTGCCTGTACATTGGGAATGACCACTCTGCACAACCCTATGGAAAGCTATAATATACTGATTAATCAAAGTAAACAAATCAGATGATTTTCATCTACAATAAACAGTAGAGCCATTTGCTCACTCTTCTCTGTCCATTTGATGTGTGGTTCTTGTTAGTATGTCCCTAGATGCAATAACTATCAGACCGGTTCATGAGGAACAAATCTCATGAATAAGCAGACTCAAAGTAATTTTTCAAATGTTATTTAAAATGTTTAGTTAACAAAATGGATCCATTTGAAAATAAAACAGAGATGTGTTTTGGCTTAGACTAAACAAAGACTGATGAACTTGTAAATAAATGTTACCATTTCATTGCATCTTGTCCTAAACACCCACCACCATTTTCTTCTTCATATGAATGACTACTTTGAAGATCAAATATCTTCTTTTAAAATTCAGATTGGACACTTCCTTTCCTACAATTCAGTATTTCAAAGGATGCGTATAGTATTATTTTCAGGGTAGACTAAGCAGAAGCAAGGAACTAAAGCATTTTCTTGGCCATCATTTAGAAATAATCATAGTTCTCTTCATCTCCATTTTTCACCTAACTCTTCAGAAGCTATTGTTTATTTGAATATTCATTGACAATAAGTGAATACAGATGCAGCCTGATCAGGCTGCTATAGCAAAATACCATAGACTGGGACTTAAACATAAAACAGTTATTTCTCACAATTCTAGAGAACGAGAAATCCAAGATCAAGGTATCAGCCAATTAGAATCCTGGTAAAGACCCTCTTTCTGGCTTACCGACAGCTTTCTTCTTGTATCCTCAAATGGTGGAGAGAAGGAAGAGGGGAGAGGGTGGCAGGGAACTGGTCTCATCTTCTTATAAGGACGCTAATCCTATCAGAGCACCCCACCCTCATGACCTCATATAAACCTAAAGAAGTGAAAGCAAAGTCGCTCAGTCTGTTCGACTCTTTGTGACCCTGTGGACGGTAGTCTACCAGTCTCCTCTGTCCATAGGATTTTCCAGGCAAGAGTACTGGAGTGGGTTGCCATTTCCTTCTCCAGGGGATCTTCCCAACCCAGGGATCGAACCTGGGTCTCCCACATTGTAGGCAGACGCTTTACCATCTGAGCCACCAGGGAAGCCTTAATTACCTAAATATAAACTTAAATTACATCCCAAAGGCCCTACTTCCAAATACCATTTCACTAAGGGTTAAGGATTCAATTATATGAATTTTGGGGGGACACAAACATGTTATTACAACATGTTTACTGAGCACTCACTAGATGCTGAATGTTGTGCAATGTTGTGCTCAGAGATGAACAGGGCCCCCTGCTTAAGAGTTTAGTGGGAAACAAAATAAACAACAGAAGATAGAGGATATGTGAAGTGTAGGTGTCTTTAAAAACGTGTAAGAATGGGATAGTACCTAACCCATTTTGTGAACAAATTTGTCTGTTATTTCAATCTTACTTCATTTATAAAAATATAATAAAACTATTACTATTTGCAGATGAAATGAAAGTATATATAGAAAACCTTAAAGACCTCATCAAAACTGTTAGAAATAATAAAGGAATTCAGTAAAGTGGTAGGCTACAAGATCAATACACAAAAATCTGTCATGTTTCTATAAACTAACAAACCTTCAGAAAGAGAAATCAAGAAAACAATCCCATTTATAACAGCATTCAAAAAATATCTAGAAATAAATTTAACCAAAGTGGTGAAACACTTGCATACTGAAAACTACAAGACATTAATGATTGAAATTAAGCCAAATACAAATTAATAGATATTCCATTCTCACATAATGGAAGGATCAATGTTGTTAAAATGTTCAATGTACTCAAAACTATCTACAGATTCAATGCAGTCTCCATCAAAGTGCTAATGACACTTGAGAGAAGTAGAATTAAAAAAATTATAAAATCTGCATTTGGACAGCAAGGAGATCAAACCAGTCAATCCTAAAGGAAATCAGCCCTGAATATTCATTGGAAGGGCTGGTGCTGAAGCTGAAGCTCCAATACTTTGGCCACCTGATGCATAGAACCAACTATTGAAAAAGACCCTGATGCTGGGAAAGATTGAGAGCAAGAGGAGAAGGGGTTGACAGAGGACTACATGGTTGGATGCCATCACTGACTTAATGGACAAGAGTTTGAGCAAACTCTGGGAGATGGTGAAGGACAGGGAAGCCTGGCATGCTGCAGTCCATGGGGTTGCAAAGAGTCAGACATGACTTAGTGACTGAACAACAACAATGAAACCAGATAAGACCCCAAAGAGCTGAAGCAATTTTGAAAAAGAAGATTCATGGCATCATGCTTTATGATTTTAAATTATATTACAAAAGCCATAGCAATTCTAAGAGCCAAATCATTAGAAAAGGCCTTGATGCTGGGAAAGATTGAAGGCAAGAGCAGAAGGGGATGACAGAGGATGAGATGGTTGGATGGCATCACCAACTCAATGGACATGAGTTTGAGCAAGCTCTGGTAGGTGGTGAAGGACAGGGAAGCCTGGCCTGCTGCAGTCCATGGGGTTGTGAATAGTCGGACACAACTGAACGGTGGAACAACATAGTAATTCAAACAGTATAGTACTGGCATAACACAGACATACAGATCAGTGGAACAGAATAGAGAACCCGGAAATAAATCCACCCATACATGGTCAATTAATTTATGGCCAGGGAGCCAATAATAAGTGGTGCTGGGAAAACTGGACAGCCACATGCAAAAGAATAAAACTGGACCATTCTATACCATACCTAAACATTAACTCAAAGTGGATTAATGACTTGAGTATAAAATCTGAAATCATTAAATTTCTCAAAGAAAATGCAAGCAGTAAACTCCTTGATGTAGGTTTTGATATTTAAATCTGACACAAAAAAGAACAGCAAAAACAAGTGAGTGGAACTACACCAAACTAAAAACTTTTTCATTGATGAAAAATATATTTTTTTCATTTTGTTGATGGCTTCCTTCACTCTCCTCTTTCACTTTCATCAAGAGGCTCTTTAGTTCTTCTTCACTTTCTGCCATAAGGGTGGTGTCATCTGCGTATCTGAGGGTATTGATATTTCTCCTGGCAATCTTGATTCCAGCTTGTGCTTCATCCAGTCCAGCATTTTTTCATGATGTACTCTGCATATAAGTTAAATAAGCAATGTGAAAATATACAGCCTTGATGAACTCCTTTTCCTATTTGGAACCAGTCTGTTGGTCCATGTCCCAGTTCTAACTGTTGCTTCTTGACCTGCATACAGATTTCTCAGGAGGCAGGTCAGGTGGTCTGGTATTCCCATCTCTTTCAGAATTTTCCACAGTTTATTGTGATCCACAGAGTTGAAGGCTTTAGCATAGTCAATAGAGCAGAAATAGATGTTATTTTGGAACTCTCTTGCTTTTTTGATGATCTAGCAGATGTTGGCAGCTTGATTTCTGGTTCCTCTGCCTTTTCTAAATCCAGCTTGAACATCTGGAAGTTCATGGTTCGTGTACTGCTGAAGCCTGGCTTGGAGAATTTTGAGCATTACTTTGTTACCTTGTGAGATGAGTGCAATTGTACGGTAGTCTAGCATTCTTTGGCATTGCCTTTCTTTGGGATTAGAATGAAAACTGACCTTTTCCAGTCCTGTGGCCACTGCTGAGTTTTCCAAATTTGCTGGCATATTGAGTGTAGCACTTTCACAGCATCATCTTTTAGGATCTAAAATAGCTGAACTGGGATTCCATCACCTCCACTAGCTTTGTTTGTAGTGATGCTTACTAAGGCCCACTTGACTTTGCTTTCCAGAATTTCTGGCTCTAGGTGAGTGATCACACCATCATGATTATCTGGATTGTGAAGACCTTTTTTGTATAGACCTTTGTATTCTTGCCACCTCTTTTTAATATCTTCTGCTTCTGTTAGGTCCATATAATTTCTGTCCTTTATTGTGCCCATCTTTGCATGAAAAGTTTCCTTGGTACCTCTGATTTTCTTGAAAAGATAGCTACTCTTTCCCATTGTATTGTTTTCCTCTATTTCTTTGCATTGATCACTGAGGAAAGCTTTCTTATCTCTCCATGCTCTTCTTTGGAACTCTGCATTCAAATGGGTATATCTTTCCTTTTCTCCTTTGCCTTTCTCTTCTTTTCTTTTCACAGCTATTTGTAAGGCCTCAGACAACCATTTTGCCCTTTCGCATTTCTTTTTCTTGGGGATGGTCTTGATCCCTGCCTCCTGTAAAACATCACGTGCCTATGTCCATAGTTCTTCAGGCACTCTGTCTATCAGATCTAATCCCTTGAATCTATTTGTCACTTCTAGTGTATAGTCGTAATGGATTTGATTTAGGTCATACCTGAATGGCCTAGTGGTTTTCCCTACTTTCTTCAATTTAAGTCTGAATTTGGCAACAAGGAGTTCATGATCTGAACCACAATCAGCTCCCAGTCTTGTTTTTCCTGACTGTATAGAGCTTCTCCGTCTTTGGCTGCAAAGAATACAATCAATCTGATTTCAGTGTTGACCATCTGGGAATGTCCATGTGTAGTCTTTTCTTATGTTGTTGGAACAGCCTGTTCACAATGACCAGTGCATTCTCTTGGCAAAACTGTTAGCCTTTGCCCTGTTTCATTCTGTACTCCAAGGCCAAATTTGCCCATTACTCCAGGTATTTCTTGACTTCCTACTTTTGCATTCCAGTCCCCTATAATGAAAAAGTGGTGCTGGAGCAGTGGCAGTGTGGCATTGGAGAGACTTTGAGGAGATACCTCATGTCCAAGGGCAGAGAAGCCCCAGCAAGATGGTAGGAGGTGGGAAATAGCATTTAGAATCAAACCCCATACCCACCAGAGACGCTCAGAGGGCTCATACATACCTTATGCGCACCAGGACCCAGAGATCCCACAGAGACCGAGACAGAAGTGTGTCTGGGTGTCTCCTGAGGAGGTACGGGGTAGGGGCAGGGGCTCTGGGTGCTGTAGACCTGGGTACGGCATAAGCCCTCTTGGAGGAGGTTGTCATTAACCCACCGTAGAGCCACCAGAACTTACACAGGACTGGGAAACAGACTCTGGGAGGGCACACACAGAACCTTGTGTGCACCAGGACCCTGAAGAAAGGAGCAGTGACCCCACAAGAGACTGACCCAGACTTGCCCGTGAGTGTCCAGGAGTCTCTGGCGGATGCGTGGGTTGGTGCTGGCCTGCTGCACGGTTGAGGGCACTGAGTGTAGCAGTGCATGCATGGGACCTTTTGAAGGAGGTCACCATTGTCTTCACTACCTCTCCCATAGTTTGGCCTCAAGTCAAATAACAGGGAGGGAACACAGCCCCGCCCATCAACAGAAAATTGGATTAAAAATTTACTGAGTATGGCCCCGCCCATCAGAACAAGACCCTCAGTCTCTCCCATCAGGAAGCTTCCATAAGCCTCTTATCCTTCTCCATCAGAGGGCAGACAGACTGAAAACCACAATCACAGAAAATTAACCAACCTGATCACATGGACCACAGCCTTGTCTAACTCAATGAAACTATGAGCCACACAGTGTAGGGCCACCCAAGATGGACAGGTCATGGTGGAGAGTTCTGCAAAAATGGTCCACTGCAAACCACTTCAGTATTTTTGCCTGGAGAACCCCATGAATAGTATGAAAAGGCAAAAAGATAGGACACTGAAAGATGAACTCCTCAGGTCAGTAGGTGCCAAATATGCTACTGGAGATCAATGGAGAATTAACTCCAGAAAGAATGAAGAGATGGAGCCAAAACAAAAACAACACCCAGTTGTGGATGTGACTGGTGATGGAAGTAAAGTCTGATGCTGTAAAGAGCAATATTGCATAGGAACCTGGAATGTTAGGTCCATGAATCAAGGCAAATTGGAAGTGGTCAAACAGGAGATGGAAAGTGTGAACATCAACATATTAGGAATCTGCGAATTAAAATGGACTGGAATGGAATTTAACTCAGATGACCATTATATCTACTACTGTGGGCAAGAATCCCTTAGAAGAAATGAAGTAGCTGTCATAGTCAACAAAAGAGTCTGAAATGCCGTACTTGGATGCAATCTCAAAAATGACAGAATGATTTATGTTCATTTCCAAGGCAAACCATTCAATATCACAGTAATCCAAGTCAATGCCCTGACCAACAATACTGAAGAAGCTGAAGCTGAACATTTCAATACATATACAATAAAAATACTCTTTGGGACTTGTTTACATATTCTTAGGTATGCCCAGTACCTCGCATGTAACCAGCATACCACAAAAAATTAAAAAAGAATTCCTAATAACTTTGGATCACAATATGATAATTCTTTTCCTAGGATTGTTCTAGGATTTCCTACAGTATCAAATTTTACACTTTCACCCAAACAAAGCATCCCTTTTTCCCTGCCTCTCTCCCATGCGATAGATCTCTTCAAGAATGGAGTGACAGTCAGATGTAAAAACATACTTATGGGTACCAGGGGGGAAAGTGAGGGGAAGTAGGAGGCGTAAACTGGGAGACTGGGACTGATATACACACTACCATGTATAAAACAGAGAATAAGAACCTACTGTATAGTGCAGGGAACTCTATTCAATACACTGTAATGACCTATATTGGGAATAGAATCTAAAACACAGTGGATATATATGTAACTGACTCACCGCTGTATAGCAGAAACTAATACAATATTGTATATCAACTACACCCCAAGTTAAAAAATGAACTAACTTTAAAAAATGAATGAGGTGAGCGAATGAAGACTGCCTGGGGTCTTCTTCACCCTCCCGGGAGACAGTCTTTTGTTTGTGAAGGAACTCAGGATATTCGTTGGTGGAAAGTGAAGTGAAAGTGAAAGTTGCTCAGCCATGTCTGACTCTTTGCGACCCCATGGACTATAATGTCCATGGAATTCTCCAGGCCAGAATACTGGAGTGGGTAGCCTTTCCCTTCTCCAGAGGACCTTCCCAACCCAGGGATTGAACCCAGGTCTCCCGCATTGCAGGCAGATTCTTTACCAGCTGAGCCACAAGGAAAGCCCAAGAATACTGGAACGGATAGCCTTTCCCTTCTCCAGGTGATCTTCCCAACCCAGGAATCGAACCCAGGTCTCCCGCATTGTGGGCAGATTCTTTTACCAACTGAGCTATCAGGGAAGCCCTGTTGGTGGAAATCAATACCCTTTGACTGTTTTAGGAGGGTTCTTGAGCTCTGGTCTTATCAGCTTGTGTGAGAGGCACACACTGTGCCCTCCTTTTATCTCCAGTCTGGTAATCTTAGTCTTGGTGAATAATATAGAAACAATCTGAAGCTGAGAGCAAAGCTATTTTGCTATAGGGATTGTGATATTTAAACATTGTTGGGGTAAAGTGAAAGAAGTTATTTTTTTTCATATGAAGAAAACAGCAATTATGACTGGGTGCTATGATAAATTTTGATTTTATAAATTTCTACTAAAAACAAAACCATACCTATTGGTTTCTTCTATTTTTAGCACCCATGGCATTCATTGATTGGACTATGGAAATAATCTGGCTTCCCTACTATTAATATTTCTGAATCCAGTGGGTTATCTTTGGCCTCACGGAAGAAAAATCTATGCCATCTTGTACTCTACTGTTAGCAAAGGGACTGATGTGAAAAGTCGATGTAATGAGCAAAGGTATGGCTTAGTTAAGTGGGCTAACTCTTGACTCAGCATTTCTGTAATTCAAATCCTGATTTTATATTTGCTAAGTATGTAAGCTGATTCCTTACTTAACCTAACTTCTCAGTTTTCTCATCTATAAAATGGGGCAATGGCACTACTTACCCAATAAAACTGTTATGGTAATTTAAGAGGATTTTTTTTTGAGGATTAAATGAGGAAATACATGTAAAACATGTAGAACAATGTCTAGCACATGATAAACATTCCATAAATATTGTTATACAAAGGAGTTCTAGAACCTCTGTAAACGTTTACCTGGGAATTAAGCTAAGTCTGGATTACTGAGGAGCCCTTGTCATTTCCTTTTATTAATTGGGGAACATTACAGACTTTTTCATACTTCTTTAAGAAACCTAAATATTTATCTGGGGCTCTCTCTAAACTAACAGATTCTGCCCTAAGCCTGTGTATTAAGCAGGGAATATATCCAGAACTTCTCCAAATTACTTTCCAAAGAAAACAAAAGTCTCTGGACATGCAGTACTATTTGAAGCAGCATTTAATCTCTGGGAGGATTGTGTTAGTTTGGAACTACAAGAGCCATTGAGGTATCTATTGTGTGTCCACGTGCCTCTGAGTGACCTCAGTGTACTCAGGCCCCCTGTTATGAACTTGGTACATCAGATCACAGGTGAAGTGGGGTGAGATCATATCCATTCATTCAAAGCGCAGGGATGTTTCCTGTTCTGACAGCGGCAACACTTAATAATGGTGAACTGAAGGCAGGGCAGTAAAGAAGTCAGGAAAAAGAGAACACTTGTGACAGAACTGCCTGCAACAGTAAGTTAACAACATAAATCACAATAAAAGATAGTCTTTATGTCATTAAAACAGAAGAGCTCCCTTTAGATTTTCAAGCATCACTTATAAGCATTGCCTCAGGTGACTAGTAGGTGGTTGAGGGGACGGCCATACTGTCCTCTGCTTTCCCTAGGACTGGGAGCACAGAGAGCAGGTCAGTGAAAGACAGAGTTGTCTTATCTCTGAGGCTGAAATCCTGGATGTTCTCAGGAGGACAATAATCGTGAAAAACAAGCTGCTGCTGCTGCTGAGTCGCTGTAGTCGTGTCCGACTCTGTGTGACCCCATAGATGGCAGCCCATCAGGCTCCCCCGTCCCTGGGATTCTCCAGGCAAGAACACTGGAGTGGGTTGCCATTTCCTTCTCCAGTGCATGAAAGTGAAAAGTGAAAGCGAAGCCACTCAGTTGTGTCAGACTCGCAGTGACCCCATGGACTGCAGCCTACCAGGCTCCTCTGTCCATGGGATTTTCCAGGCAAGAGTACTGGAGTGGGTTGCCATTGCCTTCTCCGGAAAAACAAGCTAGCAGCAAGTAAATATCTGGCTCCCTGGGGTAATTCCTCAAAGCCTACTGATGAGGCAAGCTTACAGGATCCACTCTCCCCAAGCCAGCATCTGACACCAATACCTCTGGCAAAGAGAAGCCTGAATGTAACTTACAAGTGTAGGCCAAAAGGGCGGGTCAGGAAGGCTTGATGTGGTTTATCTCATAAGGGAAACAGAGGAGAGTTATGACCTCACCCTTAGCTTGGAGGATTTACAGTGTTTTGGCAGACAGACATTGGCCTTGGGGTTAAGCTTGCAGAAAGCCCACGTCAACAGAGGGAATTTCTGTGGCCACCTGTGTACTTTGGCTGTAATAGTGTGTATGCAACAAGTGCATACAGATGCCTGGGAAAAGCAGAGGGAAGCAGAAGTTGGGGTGTTGTTGTTGTCATTGTCGTTGCTAAGTCGTGTCTGACTTTTTGCGACCCCTTGGACTATAGCCCCACTAGGCTCCTCTATCCATGGTATTTCCCAGGCAATATTGGAGTGGGTTGCTGTTTCCTTCTCCAGGGGATCTTCCTGACCCAAGAAACAAACTGCATCTCTCCTACATTGGCAGGTGGATTTTTTTTTCTTTTAACCACTGAGCTACCTGGGAAACCCAGAAGTTGGGGTAGGTGAGACTGAATAAGATGAGTTTTCTTATGAAAACCATGAGCACCACTTAGCAACACCATTCATGTAGCTTGGCTGACCTGCTCAGGTTCACTCCCAAGTCTGTTGTAATCTGGAAGGAAGGCAGTTGCAAACTGGCATGTGCTATGGAGGGGTTCTGAGGTCAGAACTGACCTGGACAGGTGATCTAGGTAAAAAATGGGGAAAAGAATCTGAAGCATAATTGAAGATGGGTGCCCAGGAGGACTGAAGGTCAAGTTGAAAGTGAAACTGTGAAGATGAGTATTGAGCTTGAATCAGGGAGGTCTCAGATGGTTTTAGGCTGATGCTGTGAACATAGAAGGTGCTTCTGATTTTAGTCTCTTCTAAAGTGGGAGATGTTTATGTGGCAAGTAGGGGACTGAGAGACAGGAATGGAGGCTTAAACAAGGTGTGCAGGCAACATCAACTCAGAAACCAAAATTTCCTATCTGTACCTTCAAGAATATTATTACAACTGACCTCAGTTAGGCAGTAACTTAAAAATAAAGCGTGGATTAGAATTAACTACTCCATTACCACTCGATTCAGCTATCCTTTGATGAAGTGGAAAGGAAATCTGACTTTAAAAATCTTTTCCACTGATGTAAAAAAATCAAACTTGCACAGCCATAATCACTCTAGTTTGTGTTGTTCTTGGGTCTGCAGTCCTTAACTTTTGACAGGTACACAGATTATATTACCAATAATAATAATGCCATTCATTGGCAGAGTGCTTTATGGAGGATTAAAATGTTCTCACTTCCATGACTTCATTTTTTCCTAGTAAGACTGTGAACTATTATCAATCTGTTTTAATAGATGAGGCTTATCTTATGGATGAGATCACTGGGCTAATAAATAATAGACATAGGACTAGAATCCAGTACTTCATTTTTATTACAATAAAGAAAATGTATTGTTTTCTGAATTTTAAGACAACCTCGTTACAATATCTTGGCTTGTCTTAGATACTTATTTTAGTTGTTCTTTCTCTCCCTTTTTTACTATACTTCAAAAAGATTTTTGTGAGAGAAAGTGAAAAAAGAACCTAAATATTATAATTTTACAGTGAGGACAGATTATCAGAATCCTCAGCCTGTAGTTACCTAGCCTACTTCCTACAGAGTTGGAAATTTCTTAGAGTGAAAGAGTGATTTAGAGTCCTTTGAAAGCATTTGGTTAACATTTAATTCACATGGTGATGTGTGGCAGAGGCCAACACGATATTGTAGAGTAATTGCGTTTTGTTCTATACTTCTCAATACTGTACAGTTATAATCCTTAATAATTGTTTAAAAAAACATTTTATTCACTGGGCAATGTATTGTCACACACCAAGTGCTCACCTGAGGCTCTGAAAGAATGAACGCGCTTACACCAGTTTACTTCCACGGTTTCCTGATCTGGGCTCCTGCACTTTTAATACTCCTTTCACCAATATTAGCAGCAGGAGTAGTAGCACTAAAAGTGCAGGAACCAACATGGGACTTCTCAGGTGGTGCTGGTGGTAAAGAACCAGGCTGCCAGCGCAGACCAGGTAAGAGACTAGGCTATGAACCCTGGGTTGGGAAGATCCCCTGGAGGAGGGCACGGCAACCCACTCCAGTATTCTTGCCTGGAGAATCCCTTGGACAGAGGAGCCTGGTGGGCTGCAGTCCATGGGGTTGCAAAGACACGACTGCACACACGACTGGCGTGACTTAGCGCAGCACACACCGATACTGGATTCAGTTTATTATGAGCCGTGAGGAACAGCATTCACTTGAGACGTGCAGCCAGAGCCCAAGGATTCTGAGCTGTCGAGAGTTTGCTGTTATGGGAGGATGTGGATTCTCTTCTTTTGGCATATAGAATGAGCATGTGGGTGCACTGGGGGAAGGCCGGAAGTAAAAGCAATGACTTCACTGCATTTATCACAGTGGCATGTCTGAGCACCGAGAAAATAACTTGAATCACATCTCAAGTAATTTCATTTAAAAAAATTAGATATATGCTTTCATGCCTGATACCAGACATAGAGACTCCTGAGAGGGCAGAGAAGTCCCTGGAACGACAAATGGAAAAAGAGATTTCAAACTTTTATTACCAGGTGGCAATAGAGATAAGTTTGGGTTTAACTCATCTCACTTAGCCTTCCTCATAGTGGCTGTGACAAGATAAAGGAGATCAGGGATCTGGGGATATCTAGGGCTTCCCAGGTGGCTCTAGTGATAAAGAACCCACCTGCCAAAGCAGGAGATGTAAGAGACACAGGTCCAACCTACGGATCAAGAAGATCCTGAGGAGAAGTTACAGCAACTCACTCCAGTATTCTTGCCTGGGAAATCCCATGGACAGAGGAGCCTGGCAGGCTACAGTCCATAGGGTTGCAAAGACTCAGATAAGACTGAGGCAACTTAGCACACATGGGCATATCTGAAGCTGAATTCCAAGCTCTAGACTGCTTAGTCTTGTTGGACCGTTGGATAAGGCAAGCTGCAAATGAATCCCTTAGGTTGATTTCAGAGCCACATTCTAAAGATTCTTTGTCTCCCCAAATACATCTCTACTTTATTAAAACTTAGCACCCTTTTTATTTCTTTGGGATCTTTAATGGGAAGGCTGAAGTTTATTATTTTCTTAAGGTGTAGCTAACTTGGAGTATGGTATCTAGTTATTATTTTTGAAGAAATTAGTTTATCTGAATGTTTTATAGACACCCATCTAATAGAATTAACGATCTTGAAGATACATCTTGGGGAAATTATTCTGTGGAAGTTGAAAGTTTTGAAGTGGACCATCATTTGGAGGTAAGAACAGAACAGGTTCTGAGAAAAAACTAAGAATCATGAAAAGACAGGAAATCCATAGGTTCAAAAGGAGGGGGCTGGGGAATGATGCAAGATGAAGTGGTGCAGATGAGAGTGACATTTGGGTAGATAAAAGGGGCCTTGGGGTATCTCGGATATCATGTGTTTTGGGTGGTACATCAAATTATGTGGGTCTAAAATGCTCCCTGGAAAAGTGAGCCCTGAATTCTGGAGAGAAAGACATACTAGGTAGCTACCACAGGTACAAAATGGCAGCTAAGGTCAGGAAAGAAGTCAAGGCGTTCGAGAAATTCCTGAGGGATAAACATGCGTAACAGCAGCACTTACCAGGTGAGTAAGGGAAGTGGTGTCAGACACAGAGCATGTCCATGGCACGAAGACAATAAAAATTTAGTTTTAAAGAGGAGAAAGTGATAAACACTGCTAAATACCATGAGGAACTTAAGATAATGGATAATAAGTATTATTTTTGATTTGAAAGTGAGATCCTATGTTTCTGCCAGATAAATTTCAGTAGAGTTTTGAGGGAAAAATATGCAATCTGGTGGTACATGTGTAAATAGTTAAGTGGAGAAAGAGGAGTGGAATATAAGGGTTTTGAGTATAGATTAAAAAACCAGAATGCCTAGATTTGAATCTCTGCTCTGCATTTGGTAGCCGTGTCCTTGGGCAAGTTATTAACCACTTTGAACTTCAAATTTCACATTGGAAAATGGCAGTAGTCATGGTTATGAGGAATAACATTTTATATGTAAAGCAGTTAGAATTGTACCTGGCCTGTAGTTAAGTGTTGCATGTAAATAAAATGTAATCACTAAAACTGCTAACATTTTTATTTATTTTTTTCATGATTACATTTTAAACCCGGAAAGTAGAGAGATGTATTAGTTTTTAATCGCCACACTTATTATCTCACAGTTCTGAAAGTCAGGAGGCCAGGTGGAGCTTGAATGAGTTTTCTACTCTATTTCTTTCAATTATGAATCAGGGCATTGGCTGGGTTGCATTTCCTTCTGGTTGCTCTGGAGAAGGATCTACTTCTAAGGTCACTCAGGTTGTTGTCAGAATTGAAGTCCTCGTGGTTGAAGGACTAAGGTCCTTCTTTTCTTGTTGGCTATCAGGAAGGGGCCACCCTCAGCTCCAAGTTATGTGGTCTTCTCCATCTTCAGAGCCAGTAATAGAGAATTCACACATTAGATCTCTCTCACTTCAAATCCCTTTTTCATGGAAGAGCTCCATTAATTTTAAAAGCTCATCTGATTAGGTCATGCCCACCAACAATAATCTCCCTTTCTTAAAGTCAACCGTATAACACAAATGGATCCTAGGTCCACAGGTCACAGGTCTCTTCCATACACAGATGGGAGATTATACAAAAAGCTTGGGAAATTCTTAGAAAATCTTGGAAATCATCTTAGAAATTCTGCCTGCCACAGTCCAGAAGTTTAAGTTTTGTGTGGGTTAGGTTGCTATGTTTGAAGGTTAAGGAGAAAATAACCAGTGGAGAAGGAGGCATTCATGACAATAGAAAAAAAAGATGATTTTTTTTATAGTGTAATGGCTTGAAAAAAAATGGTTATACATGGGACTGAGGACAGAGCTGGATGGGTTAACACTGGGGAGGAGCAGAGACATTTCTGAGACAGTAGAAAAGGTGGTTAGAACATATATTCACTATATTACTTGATGTTTAGCAAACAGCCTCAAAACTTGTGGTGTGTTAAAAAAAAAAACCAATTATTTTTCATGCAGCTGCAGGGTCCAGCTGGTTTTGGCCAGGCTCCCTCATGCATCTGTGGCTCAGCTGGCCCAGTCACGTGCCTGCATGTTGGCTCTCCTCCACACTTGTCTTGTTTTCTTCCTGGTAGTAGGAAAGCCAGGCGAGTCCTTCTCACAGTGACATAGTAGAGGCACATGAGCACAAACAAGTTACACAGGCAGTGGTGCATTGCCACTTCTACCTTATTCTATTGCCCCCAAATGGGTCACGTGTTTAGCCCAGTATCAGAGAACAAGGGTACCACAGAGATGTGGAGGCAGTGAAGAACTGACCCCATCAATACAACATACCAAAATGATGGGCAAGTTTGGAAGCAGAGCTGTTAGGTTGTAATGAAATTCACATCTATTGGCATCTAAGATTTTGGTGATACGGGAAGATGATGGAATTTGATTTTAAAATTTGAACATAAGCAGAAAAGCCACGGGGGGGGGGGTGGGAAAACCTCAATATTTAGAGAAGATAGCTTGTCTTGATTAAAGAAAGTATAAAGGGGATCTATGGTAGATAAAGTAAAATGGCTAGACCAGAATGCCATCTGATACTAAGATAATGTGCTGGATATTTTCCCTCCAAATCCACATTCTACTTTTGTTTATTCCTTGCCCCAGGAAGCTGCAGTGTATGAGTTATTCTGTTTTGATCTCTGGGTTCCATTTGGGTTCAGCCAACAGGAAGCACTGGGGGTAATGAGCATGGGGGAGGGGAGTGATGTCAGGGGTTTATTCTCTGAGTTCCTTCCCTACATGTTGAGTCTCTCAACAAAAGGCCACATGTAAAGCAGCCCTTTGCACATGTTACTAAGTCTAGGTTCTGGTAATTTCTCCTTCCTCTTGCCTTTTCAGGATTAGAAACAGCGAGGTTTTCCATTCTTGCTAGGTTTAAGTTCCTACATTACACTTGGTTGGTTTCCTTACATTCCTTCCACACTTAGTAAAATTTTTTTTAGAACTCTCCTCAGTGGTCTAGTTTGTGTCATCTATTTCCTGCTGGGACTCTGACTAATGCAGTTAAGGACTTGGGATTTCATTTGTTAGGCAACAAGAAAAGAGTCAGGAGAGGAATGTGAACTAAACTGTGCTGTAGGAAGACTAGAGTGGGAGGCACGTATAGACTGTTTTAGAGGAGGCTTGAGACCATATAGGAGACTCACAACCACCCAGGGAAAAGCTGCAGGCAAGGTTGTGGGAAGGAAAGGGGAAATAGGAGTAAAAGCAGTTGTGCATGCAGAATAGATCAGTATCATGGTGTTTAGTAAGCATTTAGATGGTCAGAATGAAACAGCATGATATTTCCAAAATTTCTAGACTTGGGAATGAGGCGACCAGTAATATCATTAAGAGGAACTAGGGATTACAAGAGAATAAAATGTTCTGTTTTGACATTTAGAATTTTCCATGTGATGTTCAGTGTCCTGTTGACTTAACCAACAGGACAGCTTGAGAGCTTGAGAGACAGATCAGGGCTGAGAGTAATTTGAAATTGTCCACATAGACTCAACAATCAAAGTCATTAAAACAGATAAGATCGACTAGAACTAGAATATACAGAAAGAAGACAGCAACAGGAAAAAAAAAAAAAACAACAACATAAAATAATGACACTGATGAACTTTCCTGGCAGACCAGTGGTTAAGGCTCTGTCCTTCCAATGCAGCGGGTGTGGGTTCGATCCCTGGTCTAGGAACTAAGATCCTACATGCCCTGTGGCATGTGCCCCTTCTCCCGCAAAAAAAAAAGAAAAGAAAAGAAAAGAATGACACTGAGGAATAAGAAGAATAAGAGAAGCCAGAGATAAAAGAGTGCTTAAAATTTAGGTTGAGAAACAAGAGGATTTAGTTCTGGAGAGTCTCAAGAAGGGTGTTGATGTTTTTAATGTAGTGTTACTTTTGAAGCTTTGTCATGGAAACCAGGGCACAGTGGGTGGAAGACTGATGAGAGGCACAGAAGTAGGACCAGTGTCTAGACTACTCTTTCAGGATGTTTGATTTCTAAGGGCTCAAGACTATTCTGTGAAGAACTAGACAGAAAATATTTTAGACCTTGTGGGCTACAAAGTCCTTGCTGAAACTATTCAATCCTGCCATTGTTGCGTGAAATAAGCCATAGAAAATCCATGAACCAACAGCCTAGCCTGTGTTTCTGTAAGACTTCATGTACAAAGAGATAGAAGGTAGAATTTAGGCTACTGGTCACAGTTTATTGATCTCTGGATAAAGGTAAAAAGAATGTTCAGCAATTATAAAAGAAAACACAGTAGTTATGAAGATAAATCAGTGTCTGGGGAAGAGTTTTATGATTTTATGTATGAGAGATGGTAATTAAGTTGAGGTATCACAGAAGAATCTGATAGAAAGACAAAGGGCACACACGGTCCAGGCTTCATTTGGAAATACAGTTTCTAAGACTGGAGGGAAGAGAGGGGAGAGAGAAACTGATATGCAGACTACTAATTTTATTTCAGCTTAGCATTTATTTCAGACCCTTTTTTTTGGATATACTTTTTAAGAAACTAACATTTTAGAGGTAAGTGGATTTTGGGTGTTTTTGTTTTATTTTAAAGGCCAAGCATCCTAGCATGGATTTAGGTTTCTCCCAGGAAGATCATGGGTCTGGGGTGCCACTTATTTAAGGAAATTCTTAAGTGCAAATATTTTTTCCTTATTTTGTTTTTAGATTCATTATCTAAGCTGTCTCAACTGAGAGATTTTTTATTTGTTTTTAGTTTTTGGCTGTGCTGGGTCTTCGTTGCTGCACATGGGTTTTCTCTAGTTGCAGTGAGAGGGGGCTTCTCACGGGCGTGTCTTCGCCTGTTACAGAGTTCAGGCTCTAGGCACATGGGCTTCTGTAGTTGTGGGTGCATGGGCTTATTACTCCATGGCATGTGGGATCTTCTCACACGGGATCGAACCCATCTGGCATGCTGATTCTTAATCTCTGAATCACCAGGGAAGGCCCACAGATGAGAAATTTTTTGAGTAGGTATTTTTTTCTTTGTAATATGTTTTCATACTTGGGGTAGATAAATGACAGAAACATATGGGAGCATTAGCAATTCATGTCTATAAAATTTTTTCTATCTTCTACATTGTTGCTGTTATTCTTGCTTCTTTGCTCATATTCTCTACGGATTTCATGTTATTGAGTGAGTATATTCCTATACCAGAAAACCTAAGTCAATGGAACTTTGTGTTTAAATCTACTAGAGAATAGTAATTTAAGGATTAATTCTTTAGAAAATTCACTTGTTGGGGGATAGGAGGGAGGTTCAAGAAAGAGATGATATATATATATATATAATTATGGCTGAATTGCATTGTTGTTCAGCAGAAACTAACACAACATTGTAAAGCAATTCTCCTCCAATTAAAGTATTTAAAAGGGTAAAAAAGAAAATTCACTTGGAAAGTAAATCAAGCCCTCTAATTTACCTGTTTTGAATGCTTTCCCATCTACAGACATTTTTTGAATTGGATATTCTTCCGTTGAGGCATACCTATCCACTCTTTTTGCTTTTTACTTTTTCTCTTTCCATTATCAGTTGCATGTCTTAGGGTAAGGTTTAAGCAGAGAAAACATTTAAAAGGAGAAAATAACAAATGAACCCGTTCATATTAAGTTTTCTAGTTTGTGCTTAAAATAATTTTCAGCCTTAAATTTGAGACAACTAAACACTTCTGATGATGTTGGGTTGTTAGTTGGGAATTTGCCTCTAAACACAGATCTACAGTATATTACTTGGATCAGCAAATCCCAGATTTGTTCTTTATGTCTTCATTCTCATGGGGCAAATTACACCAGGTTCCAGGCAGAAAGTTGTCATAAAGAACTTTTTTTCTTTCAAAGTAATTTGCTAATGATCCTCTCTCTTGTGTAACCAGCACAATCAGTTAAGGTCAGTTTGGCATACCTTTGTTTGAGTGAAGCCCAGTTTAACTTCCACATATATAATGAAATGGTTTTCATATGTTGAGACATTTATTTTCTGAATTGTCACTTTCTAAAACAAATCTTCATTACTTAAGACACGGTCTTTGGTCAAAGCTTAAGCTCTGATTCAGGAATATGAACTTTGTCATTTTGTACTGTGTCTGTTAATAAATCTAACAACCATGTCTTGGGATATCTTTTCTCTTATATGGCACATGGAATGCAACCTAGAGTGGAAACAGAGAAACCATCTGTTGCAAATTCTAAACAAACCAAAAGTCAAAACAAAGCAGATGAAGCATTTTGGGTTGGAGTACACATCCTTCACATATGTGAGATAATGTAGTGTGCAAAGTTACATGGAGATTAATTCATGGACATGTGACTGGTTGGAACTTGCAAGGCTTACTTAAGTGTAGGGTTAAAAGGCATGTTTACAAATCCAAATGTATATAGGAGATAATATACAGCCAGCTGTGTCCAAACCATTTGCAATGAAAAGAAATACAATTTTAAAAAGTATGTAACCCTCCAATGAGAGGTGGTTTAGAACAATGAGAAACAATTTGTGTGAGGGGGAGGGGAGAGAGGAAAGGAGGGAGTGTGCATTGGGATAATTGCAAAGTGCTTCATATTAACTCTGGGACCTTGGACAGGAGACAACACTTTGAGCCTTCATTTCTTTAACTGTCAACATGAAAATTATCTTTCCTAGTTACCTGTATTATAGGTCAAAATGTGATGATGTGTTTGACAAATCATGAAGTTTTATATATACATATGTATATATATTCACCCAGTAGCATTTGTAGAACATCTATGAAAGAGGAGA
This sequence comes from Dama dama, assembly GCF_033118175.1. NCBI lineage: Eukaryota > Metazoa > Chordata > Mammalia > Artiodactyla > Cervidae > Dama > Dama dama. The sequence goes on from NC_083701.1 coordinate 37,521,650, forward strand.
GTGAAAAAGTTGGCTTAAAGCTCAACATTCAGAAGACTAAGATCATGGCATCTGGTCCCATCACTTCATGGGAAATAGATGGGGAAACAGTGGAAGCAGTATCAGACTTTATTTTTTGGGGCTCCAAAATCACTGCAGATGGTGACTGCAGCCATGAAATTAAAGACGCTTACTCCTTGGAAGGAAAGTTATGACCAACCTAGATAGCATATTAAAAAGCAGAGACATTACTTTGCCAACAAAGGTCCGTCTAGTCAAGGCTATGGTTTTTCCAGTAGTCATGTATGGATGTGAGAGTTGGACTATAAAGAAAGCTGAGCACCGAAGAATTGATGCTTTTGAACTGTGGTGTTGGAGAAGACTCTTGAGAGTCCCTTGGACTGCAAGGAGATCCAACCAGTCCATCCTGAAGGAGATCAGTCCTGGGTGTTCATTGGAAGGACTGATGTTGAAGCTGAAACTCCAGTAGTTTGGCCACCTCATACGAAGAGCTGACTCATTGGAAAAGACCCTGATGCTGGGAGGGATTGAGGGTAGGAGGAGAAGGGGACAACAGAGGATGAGATGGCTGGATGGCATCACCGACTCAATGGACATGAGTTTGAGTAAACTCCAGGAGTCAATGATGGACAGGGAGGCCTGGTGTGCTGAGATTCATGGGGTCGCAAAGAGTTGGACACGACTGAGTGACTGAACTGAACTGATGAAGCACTGTGCTAGCATTAATGGACTTAGTATAAATAAATGTAAATAATATATCTGCCTTCTAAAAGTTGACGATTTTATATGGTCTGTGTATGTGGAAATAAACATGTAAAAAGCAACCTACTGCAAATGTGTGTGAAAAGGATACAATTGACTATAGAGGCATTAAGTGATCATTCAATTGTAGAAGACAGGAAAGAATTTCTACAGAAAGTGATCTGAGTAGGTGTTACCAGACAGAAGGAAATAAAGGTGGTGTTGATAGAGATTCTTCTATAAGAATAATCTTATAAACAAAGGTGTATATGCATGAAATGACATAGTTCATTAGAAGAAGTACAAAACTGCACATGTAGGTTTTCTGTTCTTGACTAATTTGTATCAGATACAAAACTAAGCCATGCCGTGTGGGACCACCCAAGACAAACGGGTCATGGTGGAGAGGTCTGACAGAATGTGTTCCACTGGAGAAGGAAATGGCAAACTACTTAAGTATTCTTGCCTTGGGAACCCCATGAACAGTATGAAAAGGCAAAAAGATAGGACACTGAATGATGATCTCCCCAGGTCAGTAGGTACCCAGTGAAAAGATCCTGAAGCTGGGGAAGATTGAGGGCGGGAAGAGAAGGGGACGACAGAGGATGAGATGGTCGGATGGCATCACTGACTCAATGGACACGGGTTTGGGTGGACTCCAGGAGTTGGTAATGGACAGGGAGGCCTGGTGTGCTGCAGTTCATGGGGTCGCAGAGAGTCAGACACGACTGAGCAACTGAACTGAACTGAACATAAACAGATGAAAAGTGAAAAGTGAAAGTGTTAGTCACTCAGTCATGTCCGATTCTTTGAGATCCCATGGATTGTACTCTGTCAGGCTCCTCTGTCCATAGCATTTTCCAGCAAAAATACTGGAGTGGGTAGCTGTTCCCTTCTCCAAGGGATCTTCCTGATCCAGGGATTGAACCCAGGGCTCCTACATTGCAGGCAGATTCTCTACTGTCTGAGCCACTGGGAAAGCTCCGATAAATAGATTTAGTGATAATATTAAGGAAAAAAAATCTGTGGGTAATGAATTCTTTATAAGCACACATAGAGTATACTGATTTTAAGTTAACTTCCCTGGATATATTCCGAATGGCAACCAATAGTGTAAAGAGTGAGATTTGGAATAAATTTCATGATATGGTAAGAAGTTATGGGTAGGGTCTCTTAAGACTGCTTTGATGTATAAAAGATGTAATGATCAAAATTTTCCAAGCCAAGCTTCAGCAATACGTGAACTGTGAACTTCCAGATGTTCAAGCTGGTTTTAGAAAAGGCAGAGGAACCAGAGATCAAATTGCCAACATTTGCTAGATCATCAAAAAAGCAAGAGAGTTCCAGAAAAACATCTATTTCTGCTTTATTGACTTTGCCAAAGCCTTTGACTGTGTGGATCACAATAAACTGTGGAAAATTCTGAAAGGGATGGGAATACCAGACCACCTGACCCATCTCTTGAGAAACCTGCAGGTTTCTCAGGTCAGGAAGCAGGTCAGGAAGCAACAGTTAGAACTGGACATGGACCAACAGACTGATTCCAAATAGGAAAAGGAGTAAGTCAAGGCTGTCTATTGTCACCCTGCTTATTTAACTTATATGCAGAATACATTATGAGAAACACTGGGCTGGAAGAAGCACAAGCTGGAATCAAGTTTGCCAGGAGAAATATCAATAACCTCAGATATGCAGATGACACCACTCTTATGGCAGAAAGTGAAGACCTAAAGAGCCTCTTGATGAAAGTGAAAGAGGAGAGTGAAAAAGTTGGCTTAAAGTTCAACATTCAGAAAACTAAGATCATGTTATCTGGTTCCTTCACTTCAAGGCAAATAAATAGGAAAACAGTGGAAACAGTCAGTGCCTGACTTTATTTTTTTGGGCTCCAAAATCTCTGCAGATGAAAAAACAAAAACAAAATCTCTGCAGATGATGATTGCAGCCATGAAATTAAAAGACACTTACTCCTTGGAAAGGAAGTTATGATCAACCTAGAAAGCATATTAAAAAGCAGAGACATTACTTTGCCAACAAAGGTCCATCTAGTCAAGGCCATGGTTTTTCCAGTAGTCATGTATGGATGTGAGAGTTGGACTATGAAGAAAGCTGAGTGCCAAAGAATTGATGTTTTTGAACTGCGGTGTTGGAGAAGACTCTTGAGAGTCCCTTGGACTGCAAGGAGATCCAACCAGTCCATCCTAAAGGAGATCAGTTCTGGGTGTTCACTGAAAGGACTGATGTTGAAGCTGAAACTCCAGTATTTTGACCACCTGATGCAAAGAGCTGACTCATTTGAAAAGACCCTGATGCTGGGAAAGATTGAGGGTGGGAGGAAAAGGGGATGACAGAAGATGAGATGGTTGGATGGCATCACCGACTCAATGAACATGAGTTTGGGTAGACTCCAGGAGTTGGTGATGGACAGGGAGGCCTGGCATGCTGAGGTTCATGGGGTTGCAAAGAGTTGGACATGACTGAGTGACTGAACTGAACTAAAATTATTTTTAGGGTATTAATTTTCCATAGATATACATGTGAAAGGGCTTCCCTGGTGGCTCAGATGGTAAAGAATCTACTTGAAATGTGGAAGACCTGGGTTTGATCCTTGGGTTGGGATGGCATGGCAACCCAATCCAGTATTCCTACCTGGAGAATCCCATCAACAGAGTGGTCTGGCTATACTCTATGGGGTTGCAAACAGTCAGACACAACTGAGCAACTAAGAACACAGCACATGTATGTGAAAAACTATGGATTTTTCAGAAAAAAATACTTAAATTACCAAAAATGAATTTCAACTACTATGAAGAATGCTTTCTCCTTATGCAGCTGCTCATGGTGGCTCCCATGAAACAGTTCAAATAGAATGTCTTTACTTGATGTCTGAAAAAAGTCCTATGAAATCTTGTTAATTTGCATCATGTATCTAACAGGTGGCAGACATTTTACTTAAAATCCCTGCCTGTGTTGACTGTGTATTTCCCATTCTACTAATTCCCCCCACCCCAAGTCTCAGAGGATTCTATATATTAAACCAGAGTCTATTTCTCAAGAAACAAGACCATCTTGTCTACCATCTGTGTTTCTGATCTTCTTTTCCAGAAAAATATTCATTCTAATTTGTCCCCCGAGTTTTGAATATTCCCTAAGAATTCTCCATTCCCTGCTTATGATCACATATCCACCTACTTGTGCTTCCATTCTATTACTGCTAGCTCTCTCAGCTCATTCTTTCTGTTTCTTTCCCATGACTTTCTACTTGTTTGGGTCACTTTGTCATGTGTCCAATTTTCATCTAACTTGGACTTTAGTCACTTAGAATTGAGTCACTAAGTTACGTCCTTTCCTTAAATATCATACTGAAAACAGAACCATCATTACAAAAACTAATTGAGAGAGGAAATGTGTCATTTTCTTAACTGGTAAGGTCAAGTTCTCACTAAGGATTCAGTCTTTCAAATTTTATTACTTTATTTTGTTAGCCTTTTGGAGATAAAGATAGAGGTAAAGTACACCTCAAAAATGAGGATTTTGTTATGTGGTGATTACAGTTTCTCTAATTAGATTAAGATCTACTTCTACTCTTCTTTGGAAATTAATTTTTGAAAATTATTTTAGAAATTTGATTATATTATATTAATATACATATGTAATTTTGATATATTTGCCACACTGAACTTCTTGTAAATCACAGAAATTTGTTCAGATTGGCTTAAACATTTTTTTTTTAAATTGAGGGGAGAGATAAAGATTTATCCAAGAGAACGACCTCATCAGACTCAAGAAAGGCCATCTGTTTCACAAGGGATTAGCATTAGGAACTGGAAGCTGTCAAGAATCAAAGTTACTTTCTCTGTGACATGATTATTTATAACTGCTCTTCTCTACTTTTTTTCCCTCAATTTCTTTTACCCTTCAGTCAGTCTGGGTTTTTTAGTTGTCTGTGTACATTACAGAAAATGTCTGCTCCAGCCTTTCATGATTTCCCATGCCAGGAGTACAGAGCTAATTATGTTATTCTGTGAAAAATTCCAATGATAAAACACTGTAAATTATTTAGAATTTAGGTATAAAAGAGCACGCTTCATGAGAGACACCACTTCACATCTGTTAAATGGCTGTCCTCAAAAGACAAGGGTAACAAATGCTGAGGATGTGAAGAAAAAGGAACATTTGTTCATTGTTGGTGTAAATGTAAATTGGTACAGCTACTATGGAGGATAAAATGGAGGGTCCTAAAAAATTAAAAATAGAACTACCATATGATACAACAATTTCATTCCTGAGAATATATTTGGAGGAAATAAAATCTCTGTCCCAAATATCGCACCTCTAAGTTCACTGCACCATTATTTATAGTACCCAAGACACACAATCCTAAGTGTTCATCAATGGATGAATGATTAAAGAAAATGTGATATACATCTATTCATAAAAAGAAGGAAGTCCTGCTACACAGGTGGACCTGGAGGCAATTATGCCTAGTCAAAAAAGTCCGACAGAGAAAAGCAAGTACTGTACGATCTTATTTATATGTGAAATCTAAAATCTATATTATAAAACCAAGCTCAGATGTGTGGTTGAAGGAGGTAGGGAAATTTGGTGAAGGTGGTCTAAAGGTACAATCTTCCATGTATAAGAAATAAGTTCTGGGGGTATAATGTACAATATGGCAATAGTTAACACTACTGTATTGTATATGTGAACGTTTCTAGTTCTGATTCAAGATGGAGTCATGAAGAAAAATCCTGAACTTATGTCCTCTCACAGACAGACTGAATCTGTAGCTATGTATGGAACAGTATCTTCTGAAGGAACCTAAGAATTGTCATAGAACCCCTTCACACTGGGCACTTGAGAGGGAAACCACATACAGTGGCCCGGCAAGACTAGGACACAGCCATAAACCCAACTCCTGATGCAGTAACCCACATTCTAGAAGAAATTCAAAATCAGAGCTTCTCCCCAAGAAATGAGGGCTACCTCACATTAGCCACCACTACTTTTAAACTGGCACTTAAGGACGAGCCTGGAACTTCTGCCCACGAGAACTGCAGAACCGTGCAACCTGAGAAACACCTCTTGAAAGGACTTGTCTGTAGACTCACCCACCTCAGGGCTCTGCTAGAAACAGCCCTTTGAAAAGCGCCCAGACTTCATGGGAAAGAGACTCATTTGTTAATTTTAAGGTGCTGAGTGGCAGAGGTCTGCTGGGATAATTTCTGCAATGGAAGCTGGTGGGCACCATCATCCTGATCTCCCTCTCCCTTCCTGAACCTGGCAGGTACTTTTGTTTCCCTCTCTGGCAGATACTATTTTTTAATGTTCCAGTCAGCAGGCACCATCTTCTACACTTTTCCTCTGACTTGCTAAGCTGATGCATGCTGCCTTATTCTTTCTTTCTTTCATTTATTTTTCTTCTGTTCTTTCTCAGTGTAGGTAGGGAAAAGAAAACTCCCCTGTACTGTTGGTGGCATAAAATACTAATAAACAGAAATTTAAGTTAAATAGCTATGGGAGATCAGAAGGGGGAGCTTTCATGCCCTGTGATAAGACAGGTTTCTCTTCTCCTGACCAGGACTCAGCCAACGATAAGCCATGGACTCTTTATTTAGCATAACTCTTCCAACATCCTATTCCTCTCTATAAAAATCCTCTGCTTCCTTTGGCATGTGGGGATGTGCATGTAGCTGGCCATGGTTGCAGACCCTGAATTACAATTCTCTGCTGATTCCCAGCAAACCCTTCTTTGGTGGATAAATATCTGGCAATCTATTTGTTTCAGATCAACACTGGGAATGTAAATTGGTGCAGCCACCACTAAAAACAGTATGGAGTATCCTCAAAAAATTAACATAGCTACTACATGATTCAGCAATTCCACTGTTGGGTATCTACCTGAAGGAAATGAAAACACTTCTTTAAAAAGATATATGCACCTCAATGTTCATTTAGCATTATTTACAATAGCCAAGATATGGACAAAACCCAAAGTGTCCATCAACGGATGAATGAATAAAGATGTAATATATATACACACACATGCACACACACACAAAATGGAGTATTACTCAGCCATAAAAATGAAATATTGCCTTTTGCAGCAACATGGGTGGATCTAGAGATGATCCTACTGAGTGAAGTCAATCAGAGAGAGAAAAATATTATGTGTATCACTTATACGTGGAATCTTAAAAAATAATACAAATAAACATATTTTAAATAAGAAACAGAATTAGAAAGCAAAATTATAGTTATCAAAGGGGGAAGGGGGGAGGGATAAATTAGGGATCTGGGAATAACATATATATACTACTATATATAAAATAGATAAGCAACAATGACCTAATGTATAGCACAGGGAACTATACTCAATATTTTGTAACAACTTATATGGGAAAAGAATCTGAAAAAGAATATATATAAAATATGTATAACTGAATCACTTTGCTATACACCAGAACTAACACAGCATTGTAAATTAACCATACTGCAATTAACATTCCCAGAAACAAAAGTCCAGAACCAGATGGCATCACTGGTGAGTTCCACCAAACACTCAGTGAAGAATAAATATCAATCCATCTCTAACTCTTCCAAAAAACAGAAAAGAAGAAACACTTCCAAACTCACCTTACCAGGCCAGCATTACCTTTATATCAAAACCAGACAGGCCTCCACAACAAAAAGAAATTACAGACCAATATCCCTGATGAACATAGATGCAAAAATCCTCTATAAAATACTTCCAAACTGAATTCAACAAAACATTAAGAAGATCATAAAACATGATCAAGTGAGATTTATTCCAGGGATGTAAGAATGGTTTGACATCTCCAAATCAGTCAATGTGATACACTACATTACCAAAATGAAAGCAAAAAAATTAAGATTATTTCAATAGATGAAGAAAAAGCTTTTGACGAAGTTCAACATCTATCTATAATAAAAACTCTCAACAAAGTGAGGATCGATTGAATGTACTTCAACATAGTAAAAGCCAGATATGATAATCCCACAGATAACATCATACTCAACAGTGAAAAACTGTTCCAGAACAAGACAAAAATGTCCACTCTCATCACTTTTATCCAGCAGACTATTGAAAGTCCTAGCCAGAGCAATGGGGCAAGAAAAAGAAAAAAAAGGAATCCAAATTGGAAAGGAATAAGTAAAACTGTCATCATTTTTAGATGACAAGATATTATCATGTCAGATAATATTTGATATTATTATCATGTCATGATAGTATGCCAGATAATATCTGATATTATCATGTCATGATAATATAATGCCTGATTATTCTAATCTATTTGATAGATAAGAATCTATCAAAAATGGTTAGAATTTATAAATAAATTCAGCAAAGTTACAGGATACAATCTCAATACCCAGAAATCTGTCACATTTCTATACACTAATAACAAACTATCAGAGAGAGAAATTAAGGAAAAAAAACCCATTTTTAATTGCAACAAAAGAATAGAATACATAGAAGTGAATTTAATCAATAAGGTAAAAATGATATCCATATTGAAAACTGTAAGACATTAATGATGGAAAAGAATACATAAATGGAAAGATGTTTCATGCTTATGAATTGGGAAGATTCATATTGTTCAAATGTCTATACTAACCAAAGCAATCTACTGATAAAATCAATAAAAATCTCTATCAAAATTCCAATGGCATTTTTCACAGAAATAGAACAATCCAAAAATTTGTATAGAAATACAAAAGATCCTCAATAGCCAAAGCAATCTTGAGAAAGAACAACAAGGCTGGAGGTTTCACATTCCCTGATTTCAGACTGTATTACAAAGCTACAGTAATCAAAACATTATGGCATTTGCATAAAAATAGATAAATGAAACAGAATAGAGAGCTCAGAAAGAAACACAGGAATATATTGCCAATTAACTTATGGCAAAGGAGGCAAGAATATACAATGGAGGAAGGGTGGGTTCTTCCACAAATAGAGAAACTAGAAAACCACATACAGAAGAATGATACTGGTAACTAAATTAACTGAAAGTGGGTTAAAGCTTTGAATTTAAGGCCTGAAACCAAAAAACTTTTAGAAGAAAACATAGGCAATATAGGCAGAAAGCTTGTTGGAATCATAGGCTGTCATTTTTGATGATGATGACGAGATATATATATTTATACACACACACACATACATACACATTTTGGTGAGGGGATCTGGCATCAAAAGCAAAGGTAACAAAAACAAAAATGAACAACTGAGACTAAAGTATTTCTTCACAGCAAAGCAATCATCAACAAAATGAAAAGGCAACCTACTTAATGGGAAAAATATTTGCAAAGCATCTATCTGGTAAGTGGTTAATATCCAAATTATATAAAGAATTCATATGACTTAATACCAAAACAAAACAAAACAATCCTCTGCCTCCACAATTCAATTAAAAATGAACAGAGTATCTGAGGGGACATTTTTGCACACAGATGTTCAACTGTACATGAATAGATGACCAACATCACCAATCATCAGGGAAACGCAAAACAAAACCATAATGAGATGGCACCACACAACTGTGAAAATGGCTAGCATCAAAGAGACAAGAGGTAACGAGAGTTGGGAGGATGTGGAGTAAGGAAACTCTTGAGCTTTATTGGTAGAAATGTGAACTGATACAGCCACTAAGGAAAACTGTATGGAAGCACCTCAAAAAATTAAAAAATAGGTGGATCATATGATCCAGCTGCTCCACTTTTGAGTATTTTTCTGAAAAAATGAAAACACTAACTTGAAAAGATATCTATAACACCTCCCTCCATGTTCATTGTAGCTTTATTTACAATAGCCAAGCCATGGAAGCAACTTGAGTCCATAGAGCAATGAACAGATTAAAAAAAAAAAAATGTGGGGTGTGTGTAAACATACATACACATGTAATATAATATTATTAAATATTCCATTTGATATTTGAAATATCAAAAAACAGACAATCCTATCATGACAACATGGATGGACCTTGAGGGCATTATGCTAAGTGAAAAAAGTCTGACAAAGAAAGACAAATATACAATCTCAATATCTGGAGTAAAAAAACAAAAAACAAAAAACCCAACAGTCAACAAGCTCATAGGCACAGAGAAGAAATTGGTGGTTTCTAGAGGCATGGGTTGCTTCCCAGGTAATGCTAGTGATAAAGAACCCACCTGCCTATGTAAGAGACTATGAGAGATGTGGGTTAGATCCTTGAGTTGGGAAGATGCCCTGGAGGAGGGCATGGCAACCCACTCCAGTATTCTTGCCTGGAGAATTTCCATGACAGAGGAGCCTGACGGGCTACAGTCCATGGGGTTGTGGAGAGTTGGACATGGCTGAAGCGACTTAGCAATTAGGCACAAGAGGCAGGGTGGTGTGGTATGGGTGAAATGAGTAAAGGAAGTGTGAGGAACAAACTTCCAGTTATAAAATAAAAAAGTCCTGGGGATGTAATTTGCAGCACGGTGACTGATAGGGCCTAGATAGGGGCTCCTAGTAGAAATGGCTCATTATGTTGACCTTGCAAACAAAGGATAAAAATCATAGTGATCCTTGAGACTGACCAAATTGCCCAAACAACATTCTGTTTTCTCACTGGTGCCTACCTTCTCAAGGCTACGAGACCACCAGATTCCAGACCTCCAGCTATGTGACTGCAGGACTCAATTACAGGCTAAAAATTAACCATCCCTTCAGAGAACTTGAAAAACCTCTATGCAGGTCAGGAAGCAACAGTTAGAATGGACATGGAACAACAGACTAGTTCCAAATAAGAAAAGGACTACGTCAAGGCTGTATATTGTCACTCTGCTTATTTAACTTATATGCAGAGTACATCATGAGAAACGCTGGGCTGGAAGAAGCACAGGCTGGAATCAAGATTGCTGGGAGAAATATCAATAACCTCAGATATGCAGGTGACACCACCCTCATGGCAGAAAGTGAAGAGGAACTAAAGAGCCTCTGGATGAAAGTAAAAGAAGAGAGTGAAAAAGTTGGCTTAAAGCTCAACATTCAGAAAACTAAGATCATGGTATCCGGTCCCATCATTTCAAGGCAAATAGATGGGGAAACAGTGGAAACAGTAAGAGACTTTATTTTTTTGGGCTCCAAAATCACTGCAGATGGTGATTGCGGCTGTGAAATTAAAAGACACTTACTCCTTGGAAGGAAAGTTATGACCAACCTAGACAGTGTATTGAAAAGCAGAGATGTTACTTTGCCAACAAAGGTCCATCTAGTCAAGGCTATGGTTTTTCCAGTGGTCATGTATGGATGTGAGAGTTGGAGTATAAAGAAAGCTGAGCACCAAAGAAATGATGCTTTTGAACTGTGGTGTTGGAGAAGACTCTTGAGAGTCCCTTGGACTGCAAGGAGATCCAACCAGTCTGTCCTAAAGGAGATCAGTTCTGGGTGTTCATTGGAAGGTCTGATGTTGAAGCTGAAGCTCCAGTACTTTGGCCACCTGATTCGAAGAGGTGACTCATTTGACAAGACCCTGATGCTGGGAGGGATTGAGGGTAGGAGGAGAAGGGGACGACAGAGGGTGAGATGGTTGGATGGCATCACCGACTCAAGGGACATGAGTTTGGGTGGGCTCCGGGAGTTGGTGATGGACAGGGAGGCCTGGCGTGCTGCAGCTCATAGGGTTACAAAGAGTCGGACACAACTGAGTGACTGAACTGAACTCAGAGAACTTTTCATTGTTGGGGTATAAGAGAGACCCCTGTCAGAAAGGGAGGACCCTGGTTCTCCTTAAGTGCCAGTCACCCTCGCATTTCCCTCTAATAAATTTTTTTACCTGACTGCCTGGCTTGCTCTCTTTTACTCTGCACTTCCTTACAGTGACAATACCATGTTGCATGTGAAAGAAGGTAGATCTTACAAGTTCTCGTCACAAGAAAAAAAATTCCCTAACTACATATTGTGACAGATGTTAACTAGACATACTTTGGTGATCATTTCACAATATACAAATATAAAAAAATAAAAGTACAGGGATGTAAAAAGAAATCATCTAACATTACACAGCTAGCTAATATGGAAACTAGAAACTGGAAGTAGAACCTAGGTTACTTTCTGTGTTCCCTAAGGTTTCATCTTTACTCAGCTGAGTTTTAGCACCAACTTGAAGGCGATATCATTAACCTAGGCAGGTGAAAGTGAAAGTCACTCAGTCGTGTCCAACTGTTTGTGACCCAATGGACTACACAGTCCATGGAATTCTCCAGGCCAGAATACTGCAGTGGGTAGCCTTTCCCTTCTCCAGGGGCTCTTTGGAACCCAGGGATCGCAGCCACGTCTCCCACATTGCAACAGATCCTTTACAAGCTGAGCCACAAGGGAAGCCCAATGTAGGCAGGCGGCCTCCATGTTTTGTCTGTAGCTTTCTGTAGACATACTCTTGAGGGGTCTTGGTTCATTGCTAATCAGAGATGGGAACTACAGGACAGACACAGTTATGTTGTCTGGCCCTTTTCATAATCAGAGTAGTAGAACATTGTAGTAGGAAGGAGGATGCAGCCCCACTGGAGAGGACCACTACATTTTCTCCAGAGTGGGACCTCAGAGTCCATTGATTTCATGTTCGAGTAGGCAGAATAAGTGCTCTGCCATGTCCATCCTGACCCTGCATTTTCTGAATCCCTCCACTCATACTTAGCAGTCTGGCAGGGTGATCTTTTCCAATGATGGAACAATGTTTAGCATTATTACTGGGAAATTTCTAACTTGACTTGATGCTATTTCTATTTCTTGTTTCAGATTTAAGGCTAGGTCTGATCAAAATATCAGAATACTTGCTAGACTGGTTGTTGTTCCTTTCATATGCAGACTCAAGACACTCTCAATTCCCTGAGTCTCCATAGTAACAGGCCCAACCCCAATATGGGTGGGGCCCAGGGTAAAATCACAAATGGAGCTCCACTCTCTGAATGTCTAAATAGTAAGAAGCAATAAATCAAATCCAACAAACTGTAAAATGAAACATGTTCTGTCTTCCTACTTTGATACATTTATCTAATGAAATTTTAAAACACGGCTACAGTCCATAGTGTCGTGACGAGTCAGATGTGACTGAAGTGACTTAGCATGTACAAAGCTGATTTTTATATGACTGCAAATCAATAAAATATCAAAGACACAATTATTATTATGGAGGGCCTGTTTGGTTGATGTTATGGCAAAGTGTAGTTTTCTCTAGTGGTTCAGATGGTAAAGAATCTGCCTGCAATGCAGGAGACCTGGGTTCAATCCCTGGATCAGGAAGACGCCCTGGAGAATCAGAAGACGCCCAGTATATTCTTGCCTGGAGAATTCTATGGACAGAGGAGCCTAGCAGGCTACAGTCCATGGGATCGCAAAGAGTTGGACATGACTGCGTGACTTTCACACACGTGGCAATATCCAGATAAGTAACAAAATAAAAATGTACATCATTCACTTATTTTAAAAAGTTGCTAAGAGAGTAGATATTATGAAGTGATGGATGTTAATCAGACTTACTGGGGTAATCTTTTTGTAGTATTTACATATATTAAATTATTGCATTGTATACCTGACACATATAATACTACATGCCAATTATATCTCAAAAAAGCTAGAAACAACATTTTTTTTTTAAAGGCCATTGAATTTCAAAGATGGTAAATCCAAAACAGGAAGAGTAAATGTAGTGCAATAAATACATTAAAACTGTAAAACTTTTTTTTCCAGATAAATGCAAACCAATAAATAATTCAGAGGCCCAAAGAAGGGAATGGCAACCCACTCCAGTATTCTTGTCCCCCCCAAAAAAGGGGCTCAAAGAAATATCTACTAGATTGCTGAAATTTTCCTCAAATAAACTATGCAAAAGAGAATTCTTGGAAATGCCTGAATTGTACACAAAATATTTTTCACAAAGACATTTCAAACATTGTAAATCATCTCTTCTAAAACGCTCCAACTTTAAGTCTTTTAACTACATTAGGATCATTGCCTTGGAATTTAACCCTTTATTGAAAGGCAGCATTATAGAGCTTAATATAGATTGTCTAGGTTCAAAATATGAATATGTTGAATTAATATATAATATAAAAATATAATATTTTCATCATTGGCCAAATCAACATTTCTTCTGGATGAAAGTATTTGTTTCCAAGGTTTTTGTTTGCTTTGTTTTCTCTTCTCAACATTTCAATGGTTGTTATGGTGAAAAATTATTTTCTGTTTTAGCTAATGCCATCAGTCTAAATTCTTGTTATAATAAGATTCAAAGTAAAGGAGCAAAATTAATTTGACTGGAGCTTGGTAAGAGTTTTAACTTTGATCTCAACAAATATAACACAAAAGTGAAAAATCAATTTTGTTGAAGACAGAAGAAATAAAAAGAACAGAAGCAAGAGACTTGGTTAACCTTTATACTAATAACCTATTACTAAAAATACAAGAGTTTTCTACATAAGTTGACTTTCTAAAATTCAGTTAAATTTAATTTGAACTTTTTGACAAAATTACATAACCTCTCTCCAAATGTTTTAGGCATTTTAATTGTTGAAATAGAAATTTTCAGGAAATATAAAATTTATACAAACATTTATATATCATTTATTTAAATATTATTTTATACATAATATTGACTGAAATGAAAAAGTCTCATTTTTTGAGTTCCTTAGTATGTTTATTGTATTTTGTGCTGACTACTTTCATTTTGGTGTTTCACACTGATATTATTTTTTATACCAAAGTTTTATATTTTTAAAAATTATTTGAGTAGGTTTTATTATTTTTCTAGTTAGTCAAACAGTATAACAACACAGTTTCAGTTTTACCTTATTCAGGATTCATTAGACTTCAATTTATCCTATATAATTAAACTTCAAAATTTCAGCTTATATTTAAAGTTCAAAATTGGCAATGTTATATTTTCTTACCATGTCTTACAGTAGTTAAAATTTTGCACGTGCTCTGCTTAATTGCTCAGTCATATCTGACTCTTTGCGACCCCCATGGACTGTAGCCTACCGGGTTCCTCTGTCCATGGGGATTCTCCAGGTAAGAATACTGGAGTAGGTTGTCATGCCCTCCAGGCAAAGTTTGCATACTTATGCTTATTTAAGAAATATATGTTTTTTTTTTTAATCTATCTCCCAGAATAATGGAAATAAAAACAAAAATAAACAAATGGGACCTACCTAAACTCAGCAAAGGAAACAATAAACAAAATTAAAAGACAACCTATGGATTGGGAGGAAATATTTGCAAATGATGTGAACAATAAGGGATTAGTCTCCAAAATTTACAAACACTTTATGATGTTTAACAGCCTCAGAACAAACAACTCACTCAAAAATAGGCAGAAGATCTGAACTGACATTTCTCCAAAGAGGACATACAGATGGCCAATAGGCACATGAAAAATGTTCAACATCTCTAGTTATTAGAGAAATGCAAATGAAAACTACAATAGGATATCACCTCACACAGGTCAGAATGATTATCATCAAAAAAATCCACCAACAACAAATGCTTAAGAGGGTGTGGAGAGAAGGGAACCCTCCTATACTCTTGGTGGGAATGTAAATTGGTACAGTCACCATGAGAAAAGTATGGAGGTTCCTTAAAAAATTAAGAATAGAGTTACCATATGACCCTGCAATACCACTCCTGGGCATATATCTGGAAAAAAAACATGATCTGAAAGGATACATGCACCCCTGTGTTCATTGCAGCACTGCTTACAATAGCTAAGACATGGAAGCAACCTAAATGTCCATTGACAGAGGCCTGGATAAAAAAGATATGGTACGTATATACAGTGGGATATTGCTCAGCCATTAAAAAGAATGAAATAATGCCCTTTGCAGCAACATGAATGGACCCAGAGAGTGTCATTAAGTTAGACAGAGAAGGAGAAATGTCATGTGATTTCCCTTATATGTGGACCTAAAAAGAAATAATACAAATGATCTTATGAAACAGAAAGAGACTCACAGACTTAAAAAACAAACTTATGTTTGCTTTGGGGAAGGGATAGTTAGGGAGTTTGGGAAGGTCACGTACACACTGCTGTATTCAAAATGGATAACCAACAGTGATCTATTGTATAGCACATGGAGCTCTATATAATGTTATGTTCCAGCCTGGATGGGAGGGAGATTAGGGGGAGAATGGACACATGCATACATATGGCTGTTAACCTGAAACTGCCACAGCATTGTTAGTTGGCTATATCCTAATACAAAATGAAGCTAAAAAAATAAAATACACAGTAAATCTAAAAAACCACAAAGATATGTGTTGCATCTATTATGAACAAGACACTTTTCTAGGTATTTTAAGAACTCTGAAGATTAACTAGACAAGGAGCCTGCTCTCAAAGTGTACAGAGCATTTAGGGAAAATAAGATTTGTACCAATAAAATTAATGCAAATGGATAATGAAGTGTTACATAAAATATAAGGTGACATCAGAACAGAGAGGATTTCAATTCACCTGGAAGCATAAAACAATGCCTTGATGATGAGACAAGTAGGATTTCTAGTTGCATAAGTGGAATGGGCAAAGCACACTAAGCAAAAGAATTTCATGGAATCCTCCAGGGGGGGAAAATGGAAAAATTCTTCAAGCAAATATGGGAAGATGAGGTACGACATTGGATTCGATTAATACAATGATGTGCTAGAGTTGGCTGGTATTGGCTTGAGAGAGCTGTTGAATTTTTAAAAATTTTATTAGACAGCTGACATCATTTTCGTGGCTTAAATTCAGCCATGATGGAGGGAGTATTTACACCATGGAAATTGTCAAGTGCTACAAGTCAGGGCTAGAACTGGTTGGTCTAGAAAGCTGGTTGTTAAACATTTGTCAACATACTGCTAGATCCATCTGGCCTTGAATACCAGATGCTCAACATTACTCACTTTATGTTATTAGGTTTTGATACAGCTTTTACTATTTTGAAGGAGACTCTTAGAAAGAAATTACTTAATTAGACATAAGCAAGAGTTAAATTCAGAAAGTTGGTTGAAAATAGTACATTTTATTAGGTGAGATAAAAGTCATAAAGTGTCTTCTGTTGCACTAAACACAAGATTGAAAAGAAGTTAAGACTGGTGGTGTGGCATGCATCGACATGATAGAAAAATCTAACTAAGGAGCGTATGTGAATATGACAAGTTTTAACCATGAGTAAAGAGCAGTAGTTATTGCGGTACATGAACAGCTTGTCATAAAAGCCTATAGGTCTGCCAACACATAGTTCACATTGCTGCTAGTCTTGGGGGAGAGGGAATGAGCTACTGTTAGTTTTTTCTTCTGAAAGAACTGCCTGTATGGCGTGCTTTATGACTAGAGAAGGCAGAGGGCAAGCTTCTGTGTGATGAATTGCTCTCTCTCCTCACTGACTAGAGCTCATACTTAAAACAGCACAGATCGCAAGACTAGAGCTTGAAGGAATCCCTAGAAGCAAAGTGCTGTGTTCTGTAGGTCATTTCTTGTTCCTCCTGGCTGATGAGAAGGAATGCTTTATTAATTCTTTTCATCAGGAATGAGATTGTTTACCAGAGAAGGAGGCATTCTATGAATAGCTTAGTTTGAATGACATTCCAATAACCATAAAAGAAGTGTGAAAAATTCCCTGAAGTCTTAACATTTGCCTTAGGTGTTCAGGCCTTCAGGAAGCAAAAAGATCAAAACAAGATTTGCTATCACAACTGTGGAATCCAGGGTAAAGGTTTTTGATCTGCACCATAGCTGGGCTTCAGGGCATATGTGAACACCCCCAGAAGCATAGGCCAAGGTTTGTTGTGTGTGTCCATGTATTTTTTCTGAAAAAAGATCCAGAGTTTTTCTCAGATTCTCAACTGGATCTCTGCTGTCCAAACTGCTTACTGCCTGTCCAATCTATCAATTTTCTGCCACCTCCCAAGGATTAAGAATCACTGCTTTGGCTATTCTTAGACATACTTGAATGTTTTTAGGAGACAAGAGGAAAATTCATGTCTTTTGTCAAATAGAGGAATGACTTATTCCCAAAGGTTTTCTCTTTTTCAAGAAACTAGTCATGAGAAATGCTTTTAAATGTTTTGAGGCATGACATATATTCTATCTTTTGATGCTTATGAGATAAGTGAACAGGTATTATCACTTCTATTATCCTGAATTGAGAACTAGAGAATTAGGGCTCAGGAATCTTAATCAGAATTGGACATTGCCTTGGAACTTTAAAAAAATATGACACTCTTACTCCAAAATATTCAGATTTAATTGATCTGGAGTAGGGTCTCAATATCTGCATATTGTAAGAGGTTCTCGAAGTGATTCTAGTGTGCAGTCTAGTTTGGGAACCACTGTGGTGGGTCAATTGCTTTAAGAATGGAATTTGTGTTTGATGTGAGCATGAGACTGTTACAGCTTCTACTATACCATTTTGTGAGTTAGACAACTAAGTAATAAGAAGTTACTGTATGAAGTTAGTAAGACAGGCAGTGTTACTGATAGAAACAAAATTTTTAAAAACACTTGCAAAGTAATGGATACCTCTAAAGAGGAATTTTTGGACAAAAGAACTATAGAGCAATGAAAGACATCATAAAAAATAGGAGAGATGAGAATTATTAAAAAAACTATCACTAATTTCAGAAAGTTTAAGACTTTAAACACATTTTAAGATGAGGTCAGCATAACATAAAATTCATATGAATGGTAATTATCAAAAACAGCAACTTCATTAAAAAATTTAAGAATAAACATAATCTCTGATTTTATTCATACTGTTATTTTTATTAATATCTTTCTGGGTGCTAGATATTTTTGTACTCTTACATATATCCTAAGCTTTGCTCTAAACACCTGGGGCTTCCCAAGTGGTGCTAGTGGTAAAAAATGTGCCTGGCAATGCAGGAGATATTTAAGAGACACGGGTTCTATCCTTAGGTCAGGTAGATTCTCAGAGGAGGGCATGGTAACCCACCCCAGTATTCTTGCCTGGAGACTCTCATGGACAGAGGTGCCTGGCAGGTTACAGTCCATGGGGTCACAAAGAGTCAGACATGACTGAAGTGACCTAGCATACGTACATATATTGTTAGGCTACTTAGAAATGATCTGGTCCTCGTGGGTCTTCCTTTTAAAGTTTGCTAACAAGAGCCAGAATAGCATTTAGTCTAGACCTAATTGTTCTCCTTATGGGAGGTAAGATACTTCTGCATACTCTAGGCAATGTCCCATGAATTATAATAAATTTTTGTCTTGTTTGGTTGGTGGGAACAAATGCTATTTCTGATCCCACATGTGCACCTCTATAGCTCCTTATAACAACTTAGCCAGCTTGTTTTCTTCTTATCAGTTATCCCTATTTATTTGTATTTATACAAGCTTCTGTAGAGGTTCAATCTTTTCATCTTAAATTCATAATCTACTACTGTTCAACTGTAATCAATCATTCGAGCCTTATTAACTTTATAATGTCTCAAAGGATTCCAACAGGGATTTTCCCATTCCTGGAAACTGTTCTTCCTGTTCTCATTTTGGAGCCTTTGTTCTTGCTATTCCATACCATAGTGAGTGCCCACAACACAATGTTGGCTATGAATGGTAGGCATCTCCCTTGCTCCTACTGCCTCATCTATTTTGATAAATGTTGAAATCACCCCACATTTCAATATTCTTCAGGAAATTTACTTCAGTGCTTTCAATTGGAATAAATCTCTATCACTCCTTTTTCCCCATAAATCTTCTAATATGATATTGATCAAAATTTATATTGCACTAAAATTGGGTAACACTGATTAATGTTTTTGACAAACATTTAACTTCTGCTATATTTTCCTGGCAAATAGAAGGGGAAAAGGAAGTAGAGACAGATTTCCTCTTCTTGGGCTCTAAAAATCACTGTGGATGATGACTGCAGCCTTGAAATCAGAAGACGATTGCTTCTTGGCAGGAAATCTATGACAAACCTAGACAGTGTATTGAAAAGCAGAGACATTACTTTGCTGACAAAGGTCTGTATGGTTTTCCCAGTGGTCATGTACCGATGTGAGAGCTGGACTGTAAAGAAGGCAGAATGTCAAAGAATTGATGCCTTTGAGTTGTGCTGGAGAAGGCTCCTGAAATTCTCTTGGACAGTCAGGCGATCAAATCAGTCAGTCTTAAGGGAAAGCAACCTGAATAGTCATTGAAAGGACCGATACTGAAGCTGAAGCTCCAGTATTTTGGTCATCTGATGTGAACAGCTGACTCATTGGAAAAGTCCCTGATGCTGGGAAAGTTAGAGGGCAGAAGCAGAAGAGGGCATCAGAGGATGAGATGGCTAGATGGCATCACTGATGCAATGGACATGAACTTGGGCAAACTTCAGGAGATGGTGAGGGACAGGGAGGCCTGGCATGCTACAGTCCATGGGGTCGCAAAGAGTTGGACGTGACTGGGTAACTGAATAACAACAATATGCATAAAACCTTTTTTAATCTACTAAGCTCAACTACAATTTTTGTGTTCCTTGGGACATAGCAAAATGCCCAAGAAAGCATATGTTTAATGTGTGCTTTGGTTGCAACCTGGCATTAGCAGGCTATATGAACTCTGACTTGGTTCTGACTAACTTCTCTTGCATTACTCAGGAGCACTATTAATCGTATTTAAATGAATAAATCTCAGCATATTCTCATCAAGAAGCATACTCCACTAACTACGTAAAAAGCAGATTGATCACAAATGAATACCTGTATTTTGAAACTTTTGCTTTTGTACCTTTTCATCAGTTCACACTTGAAACCAGTTTGTTTGTTTTTTTTGTCACCTTGACTTAATACCCACATTCTGATTCTCCTGATCTTCAGCCACATGAAACACCTGTTGCATCCTAATTTTACTGTTCTGGAGGACAACTCTTCCTTCTGGGTTCCTTAGGACCCTTACTTCTCTGCTCTCTAAAGATACATAGTCTACATTTTAGGTTACCATGACTTATATACTATTTTTAATTGACTAGGTACTATACAATCAGACAGGATTTTAATATTAATTACTGATGATACAAGACAGAGACAGCAAAGTCTGCTGAGGGAGGAAATCTGTAATCTGAAACAAGAACTTCACTTCAAAAATATTGGCAAAATACAGACTCAGAAGAAAGATGGGAGTTAACCTGGAGCTAAGCAAGGGAACGCATAACATCACTGCTTACTGCTTTGATTCCTTAGGGCATTTCACAATGAATCATTGAAACATTTCCCATTTGTTGTGGTCTTGTGACATTTGGGAGAGAAATAGGCTTGTGAGTTTCCTATTTAAGAGTTCCCCTCTAATTTTATAAGTTAGATTTCTCCATGAATTTTTTAAGGAAATCTAAAGTAGGGCTATTTGAGAGGAAAACAATTGGAAATAAGGCAGTTTGAAAATAACATCTTTGTTTTGGGAAAGCCATGCTGAAGAAAATAGCTGCAACATGACTTTGGAAGAAAACATTTTAGTACTTTGTAAATAATTAAGTAGTTTGTATCAAAAGAGAGCTCCAACAAAGAAAAAAAACATTTTTAAGAGTCAAAAACTAAGATTTGGATGAATCACAAGCTGGACTCACTCAAAGAAAAGAGCTCTGAAAATGGTAGCAATGAGAGCAAATTATACAGTTATTTTCTTAATATTTATATCCCTTTAAGGATAATCGATTGTTTGAATAAATTGTATTAGTGTATTGTGCCACTCATAAAGTATATAGTAACTAAGTGTGTGACAACAAGCGCAGAGGTCAAAAGGGGAACAGTGAAAGAATGCTATTATAAGGTTCTTATGTTATATGTGAATTAGTATAATATCCCTTGAAGGTACATTGTGATAAGTTAAAATTTTATACCATAAATTCTAAAGCAACCACTGAAATTACAAAGAATATAGCTACTTGGAACAAGAGAGAGATTCAATAAAATCATTAAAAAGAAAACCCTCAATCAATCCTAAAGGAAGTGGAAAATAGGAAAAATTAACAACAGATGGGACAATAAGAAAACAAATAGCGAAAGGATAGATTTAAACTTGACCAAAGGGAATGACAGAGGATGAGATGGATGGATGCATCACTGACGTGATGGACATGAGTCTGAGTAGGCTCCAGGAGATGGTGATGGACAGGGAAGCCTGGTGTGCTGCCGCCCCTGGGTTGGATATGACTGAGCGACTGAACTGAACTGAACTTCAATAATTTCAGTAAAAGTAAATGGCCTAAAAATCCCAATTAAAGGCAAAAAAATGGATTCAAAAAAGCAAAACTCAATTATATACAGTCTATCATGACTTCTTTAAATGTCATGATCAAAGTAGATTAAAAGGGAAAAATGGAAAAATGTTTATCCTGTTTATACTAATAAAAAGAAAGCTGGAGTGGCTATATTAAGGTCAGACAAAGAAGACTCAGAGCATAAAAATAATACCAGGGATAAGATCACTATATAACAATGATAAAGAGAGTGAATTCTTCAGGAGGGCATAATAATCCTAAATATTTATGTGCCTAATAGCAGAATTTCAAAATATAGAAAGCCATAGTTGACAGAATAGCAAGGAGACATAGGCAAATTCACAATTTTATTCAGGGATTTGATTCTTCTCCTTTATTTTCATGGAATAAAGAAACAAAAGGAAATCTGTAAGAATACAGAAGTCTTAATGATATTATCAAACAGGTCAACCTAATTGACACATATAAAGCACTCCATGCCTAAAAAAAAAAAAAAAGAAAAATCAGTGTACACCTTCTTTTCAAGAGTCATAAGTCAAGATTCAATAGGTTTAAAAGGATTAAAATCATAACATATGTTGTCAGACCACAATTAGATATCAATAATAATACAAATCTCTAAAAATCTTTGAATATTTGGAAATTTAAAACAGTTTTCAAAAAACTGTGTGTCAATGAAAAAGACAAGTGGAAATTAGAAAGTGTTATTAACTAAATGAAAATGAAAATGCAGTGTGTCATACCTTGTGGAATGCAGTTAAAGCAATACTAAATGGGAAATTTATGGTGCTATCTACCTACATTAGAAAGAATAAAGGACACAAATCAATGACCTCAGGTTTAATTTTAAGAAAATAGAAGAATAAAATAAAACTGATTTAAGTACTGTTTATGCTATGAAATATAAGTAATAAAGACCAGAGCAAAAATAAAAGAATAAAAAAATAAAAACATGTGTGTGTATGTTAATTACTCAGTCATGTCCGACTCTTTAGGCACCAGGGACTATAGCCTGCCAAGCTCCTCTGTCCATGGGATTCTCCAGGCAAGAATACTGGAGTGGGTTGCCATTCCCTTCACCAGGAGATCTTCCTGACCCAGAGATCAGAGCCTGATAGTATGAGATGAGGAGAATTAAATTTTTATGCAGGATCATCAGGAAAATTAGAGTGAAGATACAAATTACCATATCAGGATGAGAGAAATGATATTACCCCAGAATTTATCAATGTTAAAAGTGTTATAAAGGAGTATTATCTTAAAAGTACATTAATAAATTTAACAAATTACAGGAAATGAATAAATATCTGGGAAGACAAAACTATAAAAGTTTACTCAAGAAGAAATAGATAATTTGAATAGTCCCAAAATGAGTAAAGTAACTGAATTTAGTCCATGGGGTTGCAAAAGAATCAGATAAAACTTAGTGACTGAAAAACAGCAGCAGATGTGAATTTGAAGTTAAAATACTTCCCACACAGGAAACTCCTGACCCAGATGGCTTCACTATGGACCGTGTCAGACATGTAAGGAAGAAATAATACCAGTAGTGTAAATATCCTCCTAGAAGTTTTTTAAAAAAAGAGAAAGTTTCCCAATATGTTCCACAATTTTAGCATTATTCTGACATTGAGACTAGACAAAGACATTACAAAGAAAAAATTGCATACCAATATTCCTCATGGATAAAACAAATGTTAAGAATATTTTAATCAAATTCAACAACTTGTAACACTGATAATACATCGAGGCCACATATAGTTAGTTTATCCCAAGAATGTATGGTTAATTTAAAATTTGAAAATCAATCTAACTTATCAAATAATCAGACATAAAAGAACAATCTAGTCTCTTACTAGATGCAAAAAGACATTTGACAAATACAAAGTCTTTTCCTGAGTAAAAATTCTCATCCGGTGGAACAAGAAAGAAACATCTTCAAACTGCTCTGCACAACTATAGAAACTTACTGATAACATGATTCCTAACAGTGAAAGATTGAATTCTTTTTTTATAAGATCAGGAAAAACGTAAGACTATTTACTCTCACCATTTATACTCAACATAGTACTGAAAGTTTTAGCTGGCATACTAAAACAAAAAATTAATAGGTGCTAAGATTGAAAAACTAACTGTAAACCTGTCTTTATTTGCAGATAAAATAAACACCCACAGAAATTCTATACAATCTACAAAAGACACTAGTGTTAGTAAGCAAGTTTAGCAAGTTTGCAGGATACAAGATTAATATACAAATTTTAACTGAATTTCTATATGCTCAGAACCAATATTTGTAAATTAAGATCTTACAATTAGCACTATAAAATATTGCTGAGAGAAAAATTTTAGAAAACTATAAAATGGAGAGAGATTGGGTTGACCAAAAGTTCATTTGGGTCTTCCATAAGATCTTACAGAAAAACCAAAACAAACTTTTTGCCTAGCCACCTTTATCGTGTTCATAGTTTGGAAGACAATATTTTTCAGATTTCTTCTTTTTAAATCTATAAATTCAGTGTGATCACTATCAAAATCCCAGAAGGACTTTTCTTTTTTTTTTTTTTTAATAGAAATTTGCATGTTTATTCTATTCATGTGAAAATGCAAACAAGCTGGAATACCCCAAAGCAACTTTGGAAAGGAGAAGCAAAGTTGAAGGACTTACACTACCTATCTTCAGTAATTTCTATAAAACCATAGTGATCAAAACAGTGTGGTACTGGCATCAGGACTAAAAAAAAAAGAGTCCAAACATGGACGCACATATGCATAGTTAATTGATTTTTGACCAAGATGCAAAGACAATTCAATGAATGGATAGTTTCTTCAATAAGTGTTGACTAACAATTGGGCTATCCTTTTGCAAACAATCCAAATACTTCAATGTCTACCTTATACCATGTACAAAAATTAACTTAAAATGGAGAACAGATCAAAGTACAAAACCTAAAATTTTAAAATTTTTAGAAGAAAACATGGAAGACATTATGTTAAGTGAAAGATTTCCTAAACATAACTCCAAAGACAGGCTCTATGAAAAAGAATTGGTACGTTGAACTTCAACAAAATGAAGAATGAAGCTCTTAGAAAGACACTATTTAAGAGACTCGAAAGACAAGACAAGCACACACTGGGAGAAAGTTTTTGCAAATTACACATCTGATAAAAGATTTATATTCAATACATATTAAAAAAACTTTTAAAACTCAAAAATATTTAAAAATGAGCAAAATATTTGAATATACACTTTACTAAAGAGGATCTATTGATGTCAAATAAACATATTAAAATACTAAATGTCAATTATCATTAGGTAAATGCAAAATGAAAACACTATGAGATACCACTACATATCTATTAAAGATGTCCAGTATTAAGATTGATCATGTAAAGTACTGGAAAGGAGGTGGAAGAGTGGAAATTTCATACATTACTGGTAGGAATGTAAAATAAGTAAGTGTGAGTGATCAGTTGTGTTCAACTCTTTATGACCACATGGACTGTAGCCCACCAGACTCCTCTGTTCATGGAATTTTCCAGGCAAGAATGCTGTAGTGGGTTGCCCCCCCAACACAAACATATATACACACAATATATATATATATGTGTATATATGTCTATGCTGTGCTGAGTCCACAGAGTCAGACAAAGCACAGCACAGCACAGACACATATATGTAAGTATATATATATATATATATATGTACATGTATTCATATATGTGTATATCTAGAGCATACATACATAAGCATAATCACACACTTTAAACATGCCAGTGTTTGTCAGTTATATCTCAATAGAAGTGTAAGAAAGAAAAAAAATATCCTTCCAGGTAGTTCTTATGCCTGATAAAATTTGATTCAAAATCAGTTCACCAGTCTTGGGTTTCTCGAATCAGTAAAATTCAAAATTGTATATTCATATTTTCATATATGCTGTTTTGATAGAATCATCAAAAATTAGGAAAATTTAGGAAGTGGTTGATGGAACTTTCAACTAATTTTGACAGCCAATAGAAGACATTTCTTGAGGTGTCTGTTTCAGCATTTCTCTCATCACTGCATTTTACTGCCTTTGGCTCTGCCATTTCTGTCTAAGCTTACTCTGAAAAGAGAGGGCTGTGGTTCTAATGGTGAGCTGACACACCTTAGCTTGGGTTTTGAGAATAACTATAGCTGGGTAGATGAGTGATCTCCTCTAGTTAATTACCTTCTATGTGGACGCAGGCCATGCTCATTACTAGGTGATTTATGTATTGTATACAATCTGGAAAAACCAATATGCAGTTGTAAGCATGAATGATGCTCTGGCTAGCCATAGAAGAAAAGAGAAGCATTTCTTCTAACCTCTTTGCCCTTTAGAAAGTTTGGAAAGGAAATGATTTGTCTAAATGATCTAATTATTATTTCTACCTAAGTATTGAGTCATTTCAAGGTATTAAAAACATATTTCTTTTGACATGGTTTTGTTATTTTTTCCCATGCAATGGAATAAAAGAAGCAGGAAAATAATTTAAGATGTATTTATTAAAAACAAAATGTTCCCCTTCAGTTCCTGTGAGATCTCAAGGTCCAAAGACACAGGTGCAGACTTTGGATCCAGTGGAGAGCCAAGAGAAAGATTCAGAGCCGGGGCAGAAGGTTGGAAAGATCTGGGAGCCAGCTGAGCTGTGTAGGAAGGAAAGTCTCATAAAGGACTAACAGCTGTTGGAATCAGATGGCAAAATCTCAGAAAAGGGAGCCAAAGGAGACCACTGCTGATGAAACAGGCTATGGCTGGTTTCTTGGGTAAAAGTTCAGTTCAGAGGTCTGTGAAAGCTTACACGGAAACTGTTAGTTTGATACTTGAAGGACAGGAGACTGAGATCTTCAAATATAGCAACTGTGTTTCTCCTGGGTCTCAAAATACACTTAAGCAACTTTTTAATAACTGATACTATACGACTTCCCTGATAGCTCAGGTGGCAAAGAATCTGCCTATAATTCAGGAGATTCCAGTTCGATTTCAGGGTTGGGAGGATCCCCTGGAGAAGGGATAGGCTACCCACTCCAGTATTCTTGGGCTTCCCTTGTGGCTCAGCTGGTGAAGAATCCACCTCCACTGTGGGAGACCTGGGTTCGACCCCTGGGTTGGGAAGATCCCCTGGAGAAGGGAAAGGCTACCCACTCCAGTCTTCTGGCCTGGGGAATTCCATGGACTGTATAGTCCACGGGGTTGCAAAGAATCAGACACGACTGAGGGACTTTCACTTATATGAATAGTAAAGGGCTTCCCTCGTGGCTCAGCTGGTAGAGAATCCATTTGCAATGTGGGAGACCTGGGTTCGATCCCTGGGTTGGGAAGATCCCTTGGAGAAGGGAAAGGCTATCCAATCCAGTCTTCTGGCCTGGAGAATTCCATGGACTCTATAGTCCATGGGGTTGCAGAGAGTCAGACACAACTGAGAGACTTTCACTATATGAATGCTACATAGTATTGTAGAAATCCATTAATCTCAGTTTAGTATTCAAGAGCTGTAAGAAATAAAATGATGATAATATTATTTTGTGTTTATTTATTTTAAACACAAAATAATTCCTTAACATTCGTGAAGAAAAAGGACATGTGCTTAGGTTAGCAGCAATGACTATGTTTCTCTCATCTACATGGGACACTAGACTGAGTAGAAGGAGGTGAGGGATAGTTTAAGAGACTTGATGGCAGTGATCTGATTTTCAAGCCATTAACAGAATTTGATCTGGTTTTGACGGTTTTTAAAAAAATCTATTGGTCAGATCTATTCAGTAGTTTCAACCTGTGATTAAGTATGTATTGGTTAGTCACTGAATTTTAGATATTTACATTTTGTTGATGGAGACCGTAGTTTTACATACTTGGTCTTCAATCTTCATCAGTGATTTTTTTTTTTGTTCTGAGACATCCTAAAAATAATTGGGCTTCCCTGGTGGCTAGTGGTAACTTCCCTGTCAATGCAGGAGACATGGGTTGGATCCCTGGGTCATGAAGATCCCCTGGAGAAGAAAATGGTAACCCACTCCAGTATTCCTACCTGGGAAATCTCATGGACAGAGGACCCTGGTGGGCTATAGTCCATGGGGTCATGAAAGTGTCGGACATGTCTAAACAAATAATTTTCTATTTTCTTCAAAGTGAAATAGAGGATTGAAATAGGTGTTCCAAGGATTTAAATTTTGTGCTTTTTCTGAATTGCCTAACATTTTAAATTACTTTTTCTCTTCTTTGGCTTCAAAACTGGCACATATAACTTTAAGAGAACTAACTATGTGTTTTATCATTGAATCTCTTTTCGTATCTAGCAACTTGGCTCTATACCATAAAACATCAATTGTACTGTCAGGTAATCTTTCTTGGCATTTTATGTCTATCATTTTTCTCTAATGACTTAGATCATTTTGTCTTTTTTCTCCACATTCACAAATATCATCTTTCACCTGTTACCCAAGGCAGTAATTTAATTTTTTATGGGATATCTTGTTCTTTGCTGTTCTAATTGATTTACTTGATACATAATGGTACTTTTAAATGCTCAATTTATCATCCTATCATTTTAAAAATAATATATCTGAGTTCAGTTTTTTTCCCCCATTTATTTTTATTAGTTGGAGGCTAATTACTTTTCAATATTGTAGTGGTTTTTGCCATACATTGACATGAATCAGCCATGGAGTTACATGTATTCCCCATCCCGATCTCCCCTCCCACCTCCTCTCTACCCAATCCCTCTGGGTCTTCCCAGTGCACCAGCCCCAAGCACTTGTCTCATGCATCCAACCTGGGATGGTGATCTGTTTCACCCTAGATAATATACATGTTTCAATGCTGTTCTCTCGAAACATCCCACCCTCGCCTTCTCCCACAGAGTCCAAAAGTCTGTTCTGTACATCTGTGTCTCTTTTTCTGTTTTGCATATAGAGTTATCATTACCATCTTTCTAAATCCCAAATATATGTGTTAGTATGCTGTAATGTTCTTTATCTTTCTGGCTTACTTCACTCTGTATAATGGGCTCCAGTTTCATCCATCTCATTAGAACTGATTCAAATGAATTCTTTTTAATGGCTGAGTAATATTCCATGGTGTATATGTACCACATCTTCCTTAACCATTCATCTGCTGATGGGCATCTAGGTTGCTTCCATGTCCTGGCTATCATAAACAGTGCTGTGATGAACATTGCGGTGCATGTGTCTCTTTCAGATCTGGCTTCCTCGGTGTGTATGCCCAGGAGTGGGATTGCTGGGTCATATGGCAGTTTTATTTCCAGTTTTTTAAGAAATCTCCACACTGTTCTCCATAGCGGCTGTACTAGTTTGCATTCCCACCAACAGTGTAAGAGGGTTCCCTTTTCTCCACACCCTCTCCAGCATTTATTGCTTGTAGACTTTTGGATAGCAGCCATCCTGACTGGCATGTAATGGTACCTCATTGTGGTTTTGATTTGCATTTCTCTGATAATGAGTGATGTTGAGCATCTTTTCATGTGTTTGTTAGCCATCTGTATGTCTTCTTTAGAGAAATGTCTGTTTAGTTCTTTGGCCCATTTTTTGATTGGGTTGTTTATTTTTCTGGAATTGAGCTGCAGGAGTTGCTTGTATATTTTTGAGATTAATCCTTTGTCTTTTGCTTCGTTTGCTACTATTTTCTCCCAACCTGAGGGCTGTCTTTTCACCTTGCTTATAGTTTCCTTTGTTGTGCAAAAGCTTTTAAGTTTCATTAGGTCCCATTTGTTTATTTTTGCCTTTATTTCCAATATTCTGGGAGGTGGGTCATAGAGGATCCTGCTGTGATTCATGTCGGAGAGGGTTTTGCCTATGTTCTCCTCTAGGAGTTTTATAGTCTGTGGTCTTACATTTAGATCTTTAATCCATTTTGAGTTTATTTTTATGTATGGTGTTAGAAAGTGTTCTAGTTTCATTCTTTTACAAGTGGGTGACCAGTTTTCCCAGCACCACTTGTTAAAGAGGTTGCCTTTTTTCCATTGTATATCCTTGCCTCCTTTGTCGAAGATAAGGTGTCCACAGGTTCGTGGATTTATCACTGGGCTTTCTATTCTGTTCCATTGATCTATATTTCTGTCTTTGTGCCAGTACCATACTGTCTTGATGACTGTGGCTTTGTAGTAGAGTCTGAAGTCAGGCAGGTTGATTCCTCCAGTTCCATTCTTCTTTCTCAAGATTACTTTGGTTATTCGAGGTTTTATGTATTTCCATACAAATTGTGAAATTATTTGTTCTAGTTCTGTGAAAAACACCGTTGGTAGCTTGATAGGGATTGCATTGAATCTATAGATTGCTTTGGGTAGTATAGCCATTTTGACAATATTGATTCTTCCTATCCATGAACACGGTATGTTTCTCCATCTGTTTGTGTCCTCTTTGATTTCTTTCATCAGTGTTTTATAGTTTTCTATGTATAGGTCATTTGTTTCTTTAGGTAGATATACTCCTAAGTATTTTATTCTTTTTGTTGCAATGGTGAATGGTATTGTTTCCTTAATTTCTCTTTCTGTTTTCTCATTGTTAGTGTATAGGAATGCAAGGGATTTCTGTGTGCTAATTTTATATCCTGCAACTTTACTATATTCATTGATTAGCTCTAGTAATTTTCTGGTAGAGTCTTTAGGGTTTTCTATGTAGAGGATCATGTCATCTGCAAAAAGCGAGAGTTTCACTTCTTCTTTTCCTATCTGGATTCCTTTTACTTCTTTTTCTGCTCTGATTGCTGTGGCCAAAACTTGCAAAACTATGTTGAATAGTAGTAGTGAGAGTGGGCACCCTTGTTTTGTTCCTGATTTTAGGGGAAATGCTTTCAATTTTTCACCATTCAGGGTAATACTTGCTGTGGGTTTGTCATATATAGCTTTTATTATGTTGAGGTATGTTCCTTCTATTCCTGCTTTCTGGAGAGTTTTAATCATAAATGGATGTTGAATTTTGTCAAAGGCTTTTTCTGCATCTATTGAGATAATCATATGGTTTTTATCTTTCAATTTGTTAATGTGGTGTATTACATTGATTTGTGGATATTAAAGAATCCTTGCATTCCTGGGATAAAGCCCACTGGGTCATGATGTATGATCTTTTTAATATGTTGTTTGATTCTGTTTGCTAGAATTTTGTTAAGGATTTTTGCATCTATGTTCATCAGTGATATTGGCCTGTAGTTTTCTTTTTTTGTGGCATCTTTGTCTGGTTTTGGAAGTAGGGTGATGGTGGCCTCATAGAATGAGTTTGGAAGTTTACCTTCTTCTGCAATTTTCTGGAAGAGTTTGAATAAGATAGGTGTTAGCTCTTCTCTAAATTTTTGGTAGAATTCAGTGTGAAGACATCTGGTCCTGGGCTTTTGTTTGCTGGAAGATTTCTGATTACAGTTTCGATTTCCTTGCTTGTGATGGGTCTGTTAAGATCTTCTACTTCTTCCTGGTTCAGTTTTGGAAAGTTATACTTTTCTAGGAATTTGTCCATTTCTTCCAAGTTGTCCATTTTATTGGCATAGAGCTGCTGTCTCTTATGATCCTTTGTATTTCAGTGTTGTCTGCTGTGATCTCTCCATTTTCATTTATAATTTTGTTAATTTGGTTCTTCTCCCTTTGTTTCTTAATGAGTCTTGCTAACATTTGTCAATTTTATTTTTTCAAAAAAACAGCTTTTAGCTTTGATTTTTGCTATGGTCTCTTTAGTTTCTTTTACATTTATTTCTGCCCTAATTTTTAAGATTTCTTTCTTTCTACTAACACTGGGGTTCTTCATTTCTTCCTTCTCTAGTTGCTTTAGGTATAGAGTTAGGTTATTTATTTGACTTTTTTCTTGTTTCTTGAGGTAAGCCTGTAATGCTATGAACCTTCCCCTTAGCACTGCTTTTACAGTGTCCCATAGGTTTTGGGTTGTTGTGTTTACATTTTCATTCATTTCTATGCATATTTTGATTTCTTTTTTGATTTCTTCTATGATTTGTTGGTTATTCAGAAGCATGTTATTTAGCCTGCATATGTTGGAATTTTTAATAATTTTTTTCCTGTAATTGAGATCTAATCTTACTGCACTGTGGTCAGAAAAGACGACTGGAATGATTTCAATTTTTTTGAATTTATCAAGGCTAGATTTATGGCCCAGGATGTGATCTATTCTGGAGAAGGTTCTGTGTGCACTTGAGGAAAAGGTGAAGTTGATTGTTTTGGGGTGAAATGTCCTATAGATATCAATTAGGTCTAGCTGGCCCATTGTGTCATTTAAAGTTTGTGTTTCCTTGTTAATATTCTGTTTAGTTGATCTATCCATAGTTGTGAGTGGGGTATTAAAGTCTCCCACTATTATTGTGTTACTATTAATTTCCTCTTTCATACTCGTCAGCGTTTGCTGTACATATTGCGGTGCTCCTATGTTGGGTGCATATATATTTGTAATTGTTATATCTTCTTCTTGGATTGATCCTTTGATCATTATGTAGTGTCCTTCTTTGTCTCTTTTCACAGCCTTTATTTTAAAGTCTATTTTATCTGATATGAGTATTGCGACTCCTGCTTTCTTTGGTTTCCGTTTGTGTGAAATATTTTTTTCCAACCCTTCACTTTGTATGTGTCCCTTGTTTTGAGGTGGGTCTCTTGTAGACAGCATATATAGGGGTCTTGTTTTTGTATCCGTTCAGCCAGTCTTTGTCTTTTGGTTGGGGCATTCAATCCATTTACATTTAAGGTAATTATTCATAGGTATGGTCCCGTTGCCATTTACTTTGTTGTTTTGGGTTCGCATTTATACAACCTTTCTGTGTTTCCTGTCTAGAGAAGATACTTTAGCATTTGTTGAAGAGCTGGTTTGGTGGTGCTGAATTCTCTCAGCTCTTGCTTGTCTGTAAAGCTTTTGAATTCTCCTTCAAATCTGAATGAGATCCTTGCTGGGTACAGTAATCTAGGTTGTAGGTTATTCTCTTTCATTACTTTAAGTATGTCCTGCGATTCCCTTCTGGCCTGGAGGGTTTCTATTGATAGATCAGCTGTTATCCTTATGGGAATCCCTTTGTGTATTATTTGTTGTTTCTCCCTTGCTGCTTTTAATATTTGTTCTTTGTGTTTGATCTTTGTTAATTTGATTAATATGTGTCTTGGGGTGTTTCACCTTGGCTATTATCCTGTTTGGGACTCTCTGGGTTTCTTGGACCTGTGTAACTATTTCCTTCCCCATTTTAGGGAAGTTTTCAGCTATTATCTCAAGTATTTTCTCATGGCCTTTCTTTTTGTCTTCTTCTGGGACTCCTATGATTTGAATGCTGGGGCGTTTCACATTGTCCCAGAGGTCCCTGAGGTTGTCCTCATTTCTTTTGATTCTGTTTTCTTTTTTCCCTCTCTGCTTCATTTATTTCTAACATTTTATCTTCTACCTCACTTTTCCTATCTTCTGTCTCCGTTATTCTACTGTTGGTTCCCTCCAGAGTGTTTTTGATCTCATTTATTGTGTTATTCATTTTTAATTGACTCTTTTTTATTTCTTCTAGGTCCTTGTTAAACATTTCTTGCATCTTCTCAATCTTTGTCTCCAGGCTATTTATCTGTAACTCCATTTTGTTTTCAAGATTTTGGATCATTTTTGTTATGATTATTCTAAATTCTTTTTCTGGTAGATTCCCTATCTCCTCCTCTTTTTTTGACTTGGTGGGCATTTTTCATGTTCCTTTACCTGTTGGGTATTTCTCTGCCTTTTCATCTTGTTTAGATTGCTTTGTCTGGAGTGGGCTTTCTGTATTCTGGAGGTCTGTGGTTCCTTTTTATTGTGGAGGTTTCACCCAGTGGGTGGGTTTGGACGATTGGCTTGTCAAGGTTTCCTGGTTAGGGAAGCTTGCGTCGGTGTTCTGGTGCGTGGAACTGGATTTCTTCTCTCTGGAGTGCAATGGAGTATCCAGTAATGAGTTTTAAGATGGGTCTATGTGTTACGTGTGACTTTGGGCAGCCTGTATGTTTATACTCAGGGCTAGGTTCCTGCATTGTTGGAGAATTTGCATGGTATGTCTTGCTCTGGAACTTATCAGCTCTTGAGTGGTGGTTGGTTTCAGTGTAGATATGGAGGCTTTTGGATGGTCTCTTATTACTTAATGTTCCGTGTAGTCAGGAGTTTTCTGGTGTTCTCAGGTTTTGAGCTTAAGTCTCCTGCCTCTGGATTTCAGTTTTATTCTTCCAGTAGTCTCAAGACTTCTCCAACTATACAGCACTGATAATAAAACTTCTAGGTTAATGGTGAAAAGATTCTCCACTGTGAGGGACACCCAGAGAGGTTCACAGAGTTCCATGAAGAGGAGGAGAGGGAGGAGGGAGATAGAGATGAGCAGAAGGAGTAAAAGGGGGACTCAAGAGGAGAGAGACAGATCTATGCAGTTCTCTATTCCCAAAGTGTTCTCCGTAGCCCAGACACCCACAGAGATTCACAGAATTGGATTGGGAAGAGAAGGGGCTGAGTTCAGTTTTATTGAATTCACTCTCATTAAGTTTATTTACAGCCTGAACTTCTCAAGGACAAGTTTCTTCTATTCCTTGGGTAATTTTTCTGCACATTGTGTTCTTTCTGCAGTGTTTTCCTTTATTTCTATTTCTTTTCCTTATTCCCATTCCGATTCCTATTCTTTTCTTTTCCGTGCATAAAGTATACATCACTTAAAAAAAATCTACCATATTTTAGGAATGGGAATTCTCCAGACCAACTATTTGTTTCAACATAGTGTAGGTAACTATTTCTTGACTCCAGGGGTGATATTTAACAGGTTAACTGAATACAAGTACAACAAAAAATAGAGACAAAATCTCTGCTCTCAAGGAAGTCAAGGTACAGCAGGGGGATAGAGACTATACATATCACATCTCTAGGGGTGTGGAGTGAGCCCACTGAGAAGGCCCCTGTCTGATCACTCATGGTATCCTTTCAAATGTTTCATATTCTAGACCACTCCCTGAAGGTGGGGTATAACCCACTCTCACTGGCTTTGACAAATTCTCTCAGTTTAATATAGTGCCCTGGAGAATGAAACCCAGGCATTGTACCCTTCCTGCCTTTGCTGAGATTCCAGAATGATTTACAGATATTTCTATTCTCATGACTTTTTTTTCAATATTTCTTCCCAACACTGCTGTTCTCTATTCAAACCGTCAATTTTCTTTCAGATAGAGGGTATGGGTGAAACTTCTCCATCTTGTCAACTCACTTTCTCTCTCCACTGTTTCTTCAAAGTGATAGGTGCTGGGTAAGGAGCTGAAGCTCTTTCAACTCTCTTCAAAGACTATGACTCTGATCTTCTCACTGTTTACAGAGACTGCTTGTGGATTTTGACAGCTTTGTTTTAGTTTTCAGTAGCTCTTGGGAGAAGGAGTCTCTGTGACTCAGATTCACTCTGCCAATTCTACTCAGAAGTCAATCTTCAGTTCTTAAATCTATAGGTATCTGGATTTTTCTTCTGTGTTCAAAAAGATTGACAGTGGTTGCCTTTCTCTAGGGCTTCTCAATTCTATCTTAGCAATATTTATTGAGGCTGTACTTAGTATAAGTACCAAATCTTATTTTCCTTAGTGTAGAACTTGTATCTTGTTCATCTTTGCAACATCAGCCTCTAGCCAGAGGTTAGAACTTAATATATGCTTAATAAATGTTTGCTGAATAAAGAGAGATGTTGGGGTGAACTGTAATCTTACCATGCTCTCTTTTATCCTGATATCTTTACTTTTCATGAATAACTTTGTTTCTCAGGGCTCTCTCTAATCTCATTTGTGTATTTTTCAAAATTTCTCTTTAATCTTAATAATCGTTTGAATTTTAGCCATTTTACTATTATTTTATAGTTTGAAGCTACCATGCTTAGCCTCTCAGTCATGTCTGACTTTTTGTGACCTCATGGACTGTAGCCCACCAGGCTCCCTAGTCCATAGGGATTCTCCAGGCAAGAATACTGAAGGGGTTGCATTTCCTCCTCCAGGGGGATCCCCAACCCAGGATCCAACTCAAGCCTCTTATATCTCTTGTTGGCAGGCAGGTTCCGTAACACTAGTGCCACCTAGGAAGCCCCTTTTTATAGTGAAAGTCACTCTGTAGCCTGCCAGGCTCCTTTGTCCATGGGATTCTCTGGGTCAGAATACTGGAGTGGGTAGTTGTTCTTTTCTCCAGGGGGATCTTCCCAAACCAGGGATTGAACCCAGGTCTCCCCCATTGCAGGCAGATTTTTTACTGACTGAGCCACCTAGGAAGCCCAAGAATACCAAAGTGGTTGGCCTATCCCTTCTCCAGGGAATATTCCTGACCCAGGAATTGAACCGGGGTCTCCTACATTGCAGGCGAATTCTTCACCAGCTGAGCTAGCAGGGAATCCCTGTAAGTTATTAATCTAGTATAATAAAAGTTGTCATAGGGAAAGCTCCTGTATGCTCATCTTGTTCAGTAACCTCATTGCAAGTGACTGTTTCCAGCTATGCGTATGTGCAGGCAATGTTTTGGGATGGAGTCTGTTATATTAATTCCCACAAGCATCTTTCACACACCTCCCACAGAGCAGATACTCAATATTTTCTTCTAAAAAAAAAAAAAATCAATTATGTGACATATTTCCCAGAGAAGCTTTCTATTACTTTTTATTTCTACTGGTTCTTCTTCTCTGAATGTGGAACATTAAAGCTATATATATATATAATTATACATATATATCATATATGAAAAATATAACTTTTTATTAAAATATACTTTAGTGAATAGTTACAATTATCTATCAGCTGGTTATTTCAATTTTCAATACATAAACATAATTACTAACGGAACACAGTGAACTGGAGAACATGCACTCTCAGGAGTCATGTAATGGAGGAAATCCTTAGTTATTCCAGGGGTGTTCTCTACATCTTCCCTCCTTTCTATCCTTGTTATTGTCCTCATTTCTTTTGGTCATTTTACTGCTCACTTTACTTACTAGCTGGGTTTCAATTATTGATGGCAAACCAGACTGCTACAACCTGAAAATTTTTCTAGTCTATATCTGTGTTTATCAAATTTCAATATACACCCTTTTCAGTCACAGAAATATACATAAAACCAAGCTCCACAAATCCTCTGTAATAGAAAATCCTATGGGTATCTCAATGACACACATACAGAAAATATATTTTCATCTTTTTTGGGGAGCAGATTGAATATGGTTTTTGCCATGAGGTTAAATATTCTTATTAAGTTCTTCTTAAGAAGGTTTAAAAATTCCTCTATAGCTCAAATCTTTCAAGGGAGAACCATTTTCAATGTTACTTTTTAGGTGTAGTGTTCATTCCCCATTCCCTTACTTTCTTCAGTTATTGCTGTGGTCTCCCCACCCCTCCTGAGAACAGCTGCTCTCTGACTATGGGCTTTCTCTTTGTCAGTACCGGCCAAGTGAATAGGTCAGAGAGCAGTGGGAAGGAAGCCTAGGGTGTGGTTGGACCTCCATGTGGAGCCAGTGAATAACACATGGAGCTCTAGCCACCATCCAAACTCAGTCTCTGAACTCCAACTATTACTTTCCTGATAATTATACCCAAATTTACACTCTAGCACTAACTTTGCCTGAGAGTAGGTCATCTTACATACACATAGCATCAAAGATAACTGCAGCGAGAAGAAGTAGATTCCACTTTGCCTCACCATATGTTATAGATGATGAAACCTGAGGTCTGGCAGAATGCTTGTCCTAAAGTCAAACAGCAAATTAATGACAGAGCTGGGTATAGTATCCAGGCCTCTCTTCAGGTGGTCCCATGCTCTTTTTAAAATCACATCTTAGGGCATCCATTAAACTCAGTGATTCAAAACATAATTTATGATTTCCCTAATAACCATGTTCTCATTTACACTTTTTCATGTTATTGACTTCTTAATTCTCATATGTCTTCTATTATGTTTTTCTTCATATACATAATTATCTACCATGTCTGCTAAGTTATTTGCTTATACCATATTTTACTTTCCTTTCTTTTTCAGTATCACCTTCCCATATGTTCTGAGTATTTTATGCTTATATAAGTCCAGAATTGTCTTGTTTTCTGTCCCTGTTTCTGGGTTTTGTATTTGATTCATATAAAAATATCAATATAATCTAATGCCTATTATGTGCCAGGCACTGTGAATACATGGCAAGCCTTTGTGTAATTAAGGAAGGAAATACACATTGAAGATCACAGATAAAGACAATTTCTCTGCTTTCTTCCCTCCCAAGGTGTCTCAAACTCATTCCATTCAGGCTTTTGATCTCACTACACCACCCAAACTGGACATGACCTGGTCATGCATGACCTGACATCCACATTGCTAAATCCAATGGCCACATCTCAGTTTTCATCCTATTGACAGTTTATCATTTCACAAATGTTATTGAGCAAAATTCCATGTGTCAGTTCCATTTCAAGACTGGGGCTAGAAAAGTAAACAAGAGAGATAATAAATTCCTGCCCTTATGGAGTTTGCATTACATAAGAATTACTTGAAAAAGTTGATTATACTGTCTTCTTAAATTCTTCCTTTTTTTTTTTAGAAGCCCTGGAATATGACTTTGTTTCTCCTACCTTTCTGCTTGTCAATTTCACTTGCTGCTCAAGACTCATGTTCTCAATTTCTAAGCAGAGTTTCTAAGGCTTAGTTTTTATTTCTTAGGGGCCTCTTCTCTGTTCCTTCATCTGCATCTATTTAACAGGTGATATAACACAGTCCCATAGCTTTAAGTACTATCTAGACACTTCCCTCAGAGTTCTCTCAACTGTTTCTTATCAGTAAGTATTCCTTGACCACTCTACCCAAAAGTGCACCTATCATTTTCCATCCTTTGACCCTATTATTATTTTTTCATAGCTTTTTTTTTAGCACTATCTTGGACTTCCCTGGTGGCTCAGATGGTAAAGCGTCTGTCTACGATGCGGGAGACCTGGGTTTGATCTCTGGGTTGGGAAGATTCCCTGGAGAAGGAAATGGCAACCCACTCCAGTACTCTTGCCTAGAAAATCCCATGGACGGAGGAACATGGTGCAGGCTACTGCCCATTGGGTTGCAAAGAGTCGGACACGACTGAGTGACTTCACTTTCTTTCTTTCTTTCTTCTTACATAGCAATTTGCCAATTTATTAATTTTTTCCTCCTATCAGAATAAAAGCTCTATGAGGACAGGGACTCTGTTTTATTCACTGTTATGTCCCAAGTCCTCAGAACTGCACCTGGTAATATTAGGCACTCTGGAGAGATTTGTTGTGGAGAAGGCAATGGCAACCCACTCCAGTACTCTTGCCTGGAAAATCCTATGGATGGAGGAGCCTGGTGGGCTGCAGTCCATGGGGTCACTAGGAATTGGACACGACTGAGCGACTTCACTTTCATTTTTCACTTTCATGCATTGGAGAAGGAAATGGCAACCCACTCCAGTGTTCTTGCCTGCAGAATCCCAGTGACCACGAAGCCTGGTGGGCTGCCGTCTATGGGGTCGCACAGAGTCAGACACGACTGAAGTGACTTAGCAGCAGAGATTTGTTGAAAGGATGAATAATCAATAAGGGCCAGAAGGGAGAGGCTTCTGGTACTATAAAAGTTATGTTTGACTTGGAAAGGTCAGTGAAATTTCCCTGAGGGAATGACAATTAAATCAAGGATGGATAGGCAACAACCAGGCAAACTCAGGACATTCTACACAGTGAGAAGATGTGCAAAGGCCATATGGCAAGAAAAGGAACGATCAATATGAATAACAGAAGACAGGCCCATGTAGCTGGAACACACAGGGTGTAGGGGAGAGGAGAATGGGATGAAACTGGAGAGACAGGCAAGAAGATATGCTACTCAGGACTTTGTAGATGAAATTAAATTTTTTTTTTTAATTTTAGAATTTATTCTAAAGCTAAATCTATTTAGGTATCTTATGCATCTGAGTGACACAGTTAGAGTTGGATTTCATAATTACTCTGACTGATTTATATAGAACAGACTAGAGATGGATAGAAATGAACATAGGGAAGCTATTTAAGACAATACTGAGATGGTCTAGAAGAAAAATTATGATCATAGAGACTGGGATGTGTGATGAAAAAGAGAAATAGATGAATCTGAGAGCTATCTAAGAGGTATATGTGACAATAAGGAGTTAGATATGTGAAATGGAGGAGGGAGAAACACCAGTAATGACTACTAGGTTTTTGGCTTACCTTTCATTGAGACAAGGAGTTCTACAAAACAACAAGGCTTCCAGGGTGATGGAGGGAAGTACCTGCTTACAAGGTGATGGAACTACCCATGAATGTCAATTTTGGACATTCTCAGCTCTTTTTTGGGATATGTGATAAAATATCTCCCAGTCTCTATTTCTTTCTCTTTCTCCACAAAAATCACTCCAAAACTTTTCACTTACTTGCCACCTCCTCAAACCTTGTCCTATCCCATTTTTCCCCCTTTTCCAAACTTCTGGAAGGAGAAGTCTATATCTGGGATTTTTCACTACTCTCCAGTACATACCTAAGTTTAGCTTCATGCTATCTGGCTTCCTCACTGTTCAGTCCATTACCTCTTGAATTTATAGGTGTTGGTACAGTGAATTCGGCATCTTTTCTGATCACAGTTTCTCTGTATTGTTCCATAGCTCTACTTTTTCCTGATCCAAATAAGTGTTTGTCAAGGTTGTATTCTTAAGGGATTCCTTCCACTTCAAAACAGCAATCATCACCTTAATGCTGCAGAATCATTTTTCTGAGCTACAAGTATAAATATCTAGCTATCTACTAAGCACCTTCATAGAGCACTGACACCTTCAACTTAGAGTCTCTAGAAGAGTCATCACCTTGTTAATATCTCCCAAACCAGATCCTTTGATTTTCCTTATTGTATTAATGGTTTCACCAATTTCCCAGCTTCTTAGGCTGAATACCTATCATGCTTTGTTCTTTATGTCTTCATCTTATCCAATCAGTTGCTACATCCTGTTGATTTTCTTACTTTAAATCTCTTCTGCAACCAATGTGTGTTCTCTAGTGTTTATACTATTCTAATTTAGACTTTCTTTATATCACATTAGGATTTTTAAAGAACACATTCTGACTTACATTCTTGCTTCTAGTTTATCTTTTTATCTATCCTACACATCTCTGCCAAATCAACCTTTTAAATATGATTTAATCATTGTTAATTTTTATGTAAAAACTCTCTCTCAAAGCCTAAAGAATGAATTCCTAGCCTGGTGATTTCAGAACTTGGTTCAAAATAGCTTTATCCTCCTTTTCCATCTTCACTTCTTAATTTTGCCTTTGCAAAGACAAAGTCTTCTGATCCAACAGAACCAAGCAAGACTACTGGTTCTCTTTTCACAATTTGTGTTCGTAAGTTTCAAAGCTTCCTTTAAGAATAACTTTCCTCTATATTTCTGAATATCAGAATTTTCCTCATCTTTTAGGATCTTATACACGTCACATCCTTCATTGAAGTTAGGTACTAACATAAAACTTGCCATATCTCTAGGATTGTGGCCAACATACTCTAAACGTGATAAGTAATCAAAGACTTGAGGGAAGTTAGGGATTGTTGTTAACAGCACAAATACATGAAAAGAAATAAATTGGGTCTGTGACTCATTTATTTTGGGTCTTGGAATAGAATTCTTTATGGTGGTGGTGGTGGTGGTTTAGTCGCTAAATCATGTCCGACTCTTGTGACCCCACTGACTGTGGCCTGCCAGGCTCCTCTGTCCACGGGATTCTCTAGGCAAAAATATTGGAGTGGGCTGCTATTCCCTTCTCCAAGAATTCTTTATAGGAGACATTTATCTCAACTGCTAAACGAACTGCTTGGTGATCTATATGAACATTGATCAAGCCAGGGAAAGAGAAATCTTGCTCAAGGTTGCTTGACTTATCAAATTAGAAAAGCACAATTTCCAATAATAAAATTAGAATAGCACTTCCTTTCAACCACCTCAGAAGCACCAGGGCCAAGCCTTGCCTGCTCTGGTTATACTCATTATGTTTGGCACCCTGGCTGTATTACCTTTCCAAAAACTATTTACAGTACTACCCCAAAGATCCAGCTTGTGACTAATTGGCAATATTTAGTAAAGAAGTAATAGATATTTGAATTTTGGCAAAGAGGAAAATCATGAACATTTTGGTCCAACTGATTTTCCATTTTGTTCTGGGAACAATTAGCCACAAACATTTTATACAGTTTCTAGGGTACCATCCAATGGCCAAATGTTTCTCTTCAAATTGAAAGCGTATCATTCTTTTCAACATCATTGTTGCCACAGCCAAATTCCTGGGCTTATGTCACTTTGACCAAAGTTCCAAGAGAGGTTGATTTCACTTCAGGCACGTTCTTGATCTTTCTTACTGGGCAACCAGTGTGGTGTGATTAAACTGGCTCACTTTAAATGCACTGCAGTACTTTTGTGGAAGCTGTCTGTTATTGAAATGAAGTATTTGCTACTAATGAGTTGTGTCCTATTAAGGGCAAAACTGTCTCTTCA
This sequence comes from Dama dama, assembly GCF_033118175.1. Taxonomy (NCBI): domain Eukaryota; kingdom Metazoa; phylum Chordata; class Mammalia; order Artiodactyla; family Cervidae; genus Dama; species Dama dama. Next base: position 37,564,126 of record NC_083701.1, read on the forward strand.
CTTATATTTTTTAGAATTCAGATCTCCAGCTATTTCCTACCTGAACTTCTGTAAGAGTGATGAATTTTCTTGAGCTTGTATACTTGACAAACTCCAATATTGTATATTGAAAACTATTATTTATTCATTCACAAAAATGTTAGTCAAAGCATCTGAATAATCTGTTGATATTTCTGTTTTTAGACTCACATTTATAAAGCATTTTCCCTTAAAAATTCCTTTGTAGCCATCATGAAACTTTTGTATTTGGGTTGCATTTGTGGTATATATTTCTGACTTCAATATTTTGAGGCTTATTCTATCTGATTGTAGCTGCCAGTGGGATTTCATACACTTTTCTCAATCACTAAAATATAATTTGATCAGAAATACGAAGGAAGATCAAAGTATAATTCTCTTTTTGGAGTTTAAGCTATGGGGTTTAAACTCTTTTTGGTGTTTAAGGGACCCATGGAAGGAAACTGACAAAAGTTGGGTGAGTGTAGATGGAAGTAGCAAAAGACAAATACATGTATTTTCAAACTATATGGGTCCAGGAATAAAAACTGTTTTTTGTTTGTTTGTTTTACCTTACCATCTTCCATTAAGGGATCTAAACAAACTTTTGAAAGTGCTTAAAATGATAAAGCACATTGAGGTAAGCTGAAAGAGATTTGAGGCCTCTATGTAGTGTTTCAGTCAGTTCAGTTCAGTTGCTCAGTTGTGTCCTACTCTTTGTGACCCCATGATTCGCAGCACACCAGCCTCCCTATCCATCACCAATTCCCAGAGTTTACTCAAACTCATGTCCATCGAGTCGGTGATGCCATCCAGCCATCTCATGCTCTGTTGTCCACTTCTCCTCCTGCCCCCAATCCCTCCCAGCATCAGGGTCTTCTCCAATGAGTCAACTCTTCGCAAGAGGTGGCCAAAGTATTGGAGTTTCAGCTTCAGCATCAGTCCTTCCAATGAACACCCAGGACTGATCTCCTTTAGGATGGACTGGCTGGATCTCCTTGCAGTCCAAGGGACTCTCAAGAGTCTTCTCCAACACCACAGTTCAAAAGCATCAATTCTTCTGCGATCAGCTTTCTTTATAGTCCAACTCTCACATCCATACATGACCACTGGAAAAACCATAGCCTTGACTAGACGGACCTTTGTTGGCAATGTAATGTGGTGATTGGAGCCATGAAATTAAAAGACGCTTAAAGCATCTTTTAATTTCATGGCTCCAATCACCATCTGCAGTGATTTTGGAGCCCAGAAAAATAAAGTCTGACACTGTTTCCACTGTTTCCCCATCTATTTCCCATGAAGTGATGGGACCAGATGCCATGATCTTAGTTTTCTGAATGTTGAGCTTTAAGCCAGCTTTTTCACTCTCCTCTTTCACTTTCATCAAGAGACTTTTTAGTTCCTCTTCATTTTCTGCCATAAGAGTGGTGTCATCTGCATACCTGACATTATTAATATTTCTCCTGGCAATTTTGATTCCAGCTTGTGCTTCTTCCAGCCCAGCATATCTCATGATGCATTCTGCATATAAGTTAAATAAGCAGGGTGATGATATACAGCCTTGTCGTACTCCTTTTCCTATTTGGAACCAGTCTGTTGGTCCATGTCCAGTTCTAACTATTACTTCCTGACCTGGATACAGGTTTCTCAAGAGGTGGGTCAGGTCGTCTGGTATTCCCATCTCTTTCAGAATTTTCCACAGTTTATTGTGATTCACACAGTCAAAGGCTTTGGCATAGTCAATAAAGCAGAAATAGATGTTTTTCTGGAACTTTCTTGCTTTTTCAATGATCCAGCGGATATTGGCAATTTGATCTCTGGTTCCTCTGCTTTTTCTAAAACCAGCTTGAACATCTGGAAGTTCATGGTTCACGTATTGCTGAAGCCTGGCTTGGAGAATTTTGAGCATTACTTTACTAGCGTGTGAGATGAGTGCAGTTGTGTGGTAGTTTGAGCATTCTTTGGGATTGCCTTTCTTTGGGATTGGAATGAAAACTGACCTTTTCCAGTTCTGTGGCCACTGCTGAGTTTTCCAAATTTGCTGGCATATTGAGTGCATATATAGTGCTTGGTGACATATAATTAGTGATTCTAAAGGAAATCAATCCTGAATATTTGCTGGAAGGACTGATGCTGAAGCTCAAACTCCAATACTTTGGCCACCTAATATGAAGAACTGACTCATTGGAAAAGACCCTGATGCTGGAAAAGATTGAAGACAGGAGGGAAGGGGACGACAGAGGATGAGATGTTTGGATGGCATCACTGACTCGATGGACATGAGTTTGAGCAAGCTCTGAGAGTTGGTCATGGACAGGGAAGCCTGGCATGCTGCAGTCCATGGGGTTGCAAAGAGTCAGACATGACTGAGTGACTGAACTGACTGATGTATAATTATAAAAATAATTAGAAATTTTTAAGGAACATGTAACTGGAGATTTTGATAAAACAGCACAAATTTTGGAGAAAATTGAGCTTTCTTCTGTTTAAATTTTAGATAGGTTATATAGACCATTTAGATATTTTAAATAGATAATTCCTATTTCAGTGATTATCTCTACAATGATATCATTATTGAGAACAGTTTGCAAAATCAGTTAATATATAAAAGTTTTTCTTGAAATCTAAAAATTAATAAAACCTGATGCTATATTTTACCTGTTATTATAACTTCTCCTTCCACTGATGAGCACCATGTTAAAGATTCTTGTATTAATACAAACTGATTTTGGGCTCAATTCACCTTTTCTACATTAAGTATTTCAAATTTGTGATGAATTCATAATTTTCATGCAGACATTATAGAAGTTACCCCACATCAGTCTTGGATGACTTTAAATACTAAAATTAGAGAAAATACAAAGATACATATTTGGGTCCACCTCCTATAACCATTAGTCTCTCAGTCATGTCTGATTCTTTGAGACCTCATGGACTGTAGCCCACCAGGCTCCTCTATCCATGAGATTCTCCATGCAAGAATACTGGAATAGGTAGTCATTCCCTTCTCAGGGGATCTTCCTGATCCAGGGATCAAACCTGGTTCTCCCGCATTGCAGGCTGATTCTTTACTGTCTGAGCCACCAGAGAAGCCCATAATCATTGTTATGGGGGGCCAAATGAGGCTTCATTCATTCTCCCGAGCCCCAGACTAACGCTTCTTGGGCTGTACGCATAGTCCTTGGGCACCTGAAATGAACTTCTCCAGCAACTCATGACCCCTTGCACACGACGGCAACACTGCGCAGCTGGCTGCGAAATGGGTGCCCAGGTAGGACAGCAGCTTTCGGTTCACTCAGAACCTTGACACAAAGCAGCAGGTGCTGGACTTTGCTTCCACTTTGCTGTTAGCAGGAATCACTAGACACCCCTTTAAAACCACCCCTCTTGGGTGCTCCCATAAGATCTTCAGATGAGGGTGCTAGCATCAACATGACTTCTCACCCTTCCAGATCCTGGTTTGGCCAGGAAGGGCTGAGTGGGTCATTTCCTTGCAACAGACTGTAACTCATTCATGGCACGCTAGTTTGCTAGACAACAGATACCGGCCATTCCCAATTAGGAATACCTCCTCTATGGATGGAGATGAAGAGGAATCCCAGACAAAGTGCCTGCAAAGTTGTATAGTTTTCTTGAGAGTGCAGAGAATGTCTTCAGGTTATAGAATGGAAAACTGGATTCAGATTTATTACAAATGTTCCAGAATATAAGTGAGTCTCAGGGGTCTAAGCACTGAGGTGAGGTACTTTTTTCTATCAGCTACTCATACTAACACTGTCTGCCCATGACAGGAAAGGTCTTGTCACCATCTGGAGACAGTCCCATCCATATTTTTTGAGTCATCAGTATTTTCAAGTCTTGCTAATAAGGCCAAGGTCACCATCATTTCACACATTGACAGACCCAAATCCCAAATCTTACACTGCAACCCAACACATTTTCTACACTGCAGCTAGCCAGATCTTTCACAAATACTGACATGGCTTTAAGGTCTTTACATTTCAGTTTTTGCTAAGCACATTCCACTCTTCTTTCTCTTTGTTCCACAGCCACAGTGGTCTCTGTCAGGCCTTTTAACATGACCTGCTCCCACCTTTTGCCTCTTCCTTCACCCACAGTTCCTTTTTAAAATAGTTATTTGTTCTTACTTATTTGGCTGCCCTGGGGCTTCTTTGTGGCACGTGGGATCTAGTTGTCTGACCAGGGATTGAACCCAGGCCCCCTGTGTTGGGAGCTCCGTGTCTTATCCACTGGATGACCAGGGAAGTCCCAACCCACTGTCCCTTAAATGCTCATACATCTTTTAGAATTCAGAACAAATGCCATGTTAGAAAAATCCCCAATTTAGTCAGGTTCCTCTGTTTTATATCTTAAAGAAGACTTATGCCTTTTCTTCAGGAAACATCACAGTTGATCAGTATACATTAATTTGTGTTATCATATATTTAGTATTTGTCTCCCACTCTCTACTATAAACTGCATGAGAACAAGAGAATTGCTTTTTACTCATCATTCTATCTCTAGACCTGGCACTTATATATAACCTTATCAGTGGCTGATGAATGTTGTTGAATAACTGAGAATACAGGTTCACAAAATGTCCACCAAAATGAATTATTATATAAATAATTTGGATATTCCAGAAGCATCCTGAAAAAATGCCAGTAGAATACAGTGAAAGTCATTCAGTCATGTCTGATTCTTTGTGACTCTGTACAGTCCATGGAATTCTCCAGGCCAGAATACTGGAGTGGGTAGCCTTTCCCTTCTCCAGAGGATCTCCCCAACCCAGGGATCAAACCCAGGTCTCCCGCACTGCAGGCAGATTCTTTACCAGCTGAGCCACAAGGGAAGCCAGTAGAATGAAGTATGTCCAGGCTGTATATTGTCACCCTACTTATTTAACTTATATGCAGAGTACATCATGAGATGTACTCTTCCAGCTGGGCTGGAAGAAGCACAGAATCAAGATTGGAATCAAGATTGCTGGGAGAAATATCAATAACCTCAGATATGCAGATGACACCACCCTTATGGCAGAAAGTAAAGAGGAACTAAAAAACCTCTTGATGAAAGTGAAGGAGGAGAGTGAAAAAGCTGGCTTAAAGCTCAACATTCAGAAAACTAAGATCATGGCATCTGGTCCCATCACTTCATGGGAAATAGATGGGGAAACAGTGGAAACAGTGTCAGACTTTATTTTTCTGGGCTCCAAAATCACTGCAGATGGTGATTGCAGCCATGAAATTAAAAGACGCTTACTCCTTGGAAGGAAAGTTATGACCAACCTAGATAGCATATTTAAAAGCAGAGACATTATTTTGCCAACAAAGGTCCGTCTAGTCAAGGCTATGGTTTTTCCAGTGGTCATGTATGGATGTGAGAGTTAGACTGTGAAGAAAGCTGAGCACCGAAGAATTGATGCTTTTGAACTGTGGTATTGGAGAAGACTCCTGAGAGTCCCTTGGACTGCAAGGAGATCCAACCAGTCCATCCTAAAGGAGATCCATCCTGGATGTTCATTGGAAGGATTGATGTTGAAGCTGAAACACCAATACTTTGGCCACCTGATGCAAAGGGTTGACTCATTGGAAAAGACCCTGATGCTGGGAGGGATTGGGGGCAGGAGGAGAAGGGGACGACAGAGGATGAGATGGCTGGATGGCATCACCGACTCAATAGACATGAGTTTGAGTAAACTCCAGGAGTTGGTGATGGACAGGGAGGCCTGGCATGCTGCGATACATGGGGTCGCAAAGAGTAAGACATGACTGAGCGACTGAACTGAACTGAAAACTTGAGTAAACACCTTTGTTTTTTGGTCTAGATTTCAAAAATGAAAATTGAAGCTATTACTTGGGTAATTCAGATCACAGTTTTCAAAAAAGTCATATTCCAATTTTACATGACATCGTTAATGACAGAGAAAGTTAGTCACTCAGTCATGTCTGACTCTTTGCAAACCAATGGACCACAGCCCACCAGGCTCCTCTGTCCATGGGACTCTCCAGGCAAGAATACTGGAGCTGGTAGCCATTCCCTTCTCCAGGGGATCTTCCCAACTCAGGATCAAACCTGGGTGTCCTGTATTGAAGGAGGATTCTTTACCGTCTGAACCACCAGGGAAGTCCCAATGACAGGGAGAGGTAAAAGTGAATTTGTTTGGTATTACCTGAAAAATGTTTCAGTTATTCATTTACCATTATGAGTGTCTATGTAACTGAATGTTTTTGTGTTTGTTGTTTCAGACATGTCTGAGTACACTAGAAATCCACCATGGCATCTGAATGTAATTAAAGTATGGAATAAGCATTTTAAAAATTAAAACCCTTTGTAAAACTATTAAATCTCCAATTTCCTAGTGATCTGTTTACATGTTAACATGATTACAATCATGGATCTGAAGGATTTGAAAAGCCTTTAAGTTTAGATCTATCAAGTTTAATAGCCATGCAACTTTGCCAAGAGATTGAGTTGACTGCTTGCTTAAATTTCCACATGGTGAGAAGGACTGCTCCCTTCCTGTCCATTAGAGCTGGATTTATGTGACTCTTGGTAAAGGGAAAGTAATGCCTTCAGGTTGCCTTGTTTTACTTATCCTCTTTGTTGCCAGTCAAGAGAAAGAGAGAATAACTCATGTTTGAATTAACGATCAGTTAAAAATTAGAACGAGTATCTGTTACAAAAGATTTGGCCTCGGGGCAGTGGAGAAAGAAGAGATGAGGGATACATAAAACCAAAGGAAATAAGGCATCTGGAGAACCCAATCTTTTTTTGACAATGGCCTTTGTAGGAAAGTAAAGCTAAGCACTTCTTTAAGGACTTGGATGGTCCAAAGTAATAAAACCGAACTACTTTGAGAAATGAGAGGAAGAGAAACATAATATTCTCTGAACAAAGGTTAAAATATAAAGGTATGTTCACGTTAAAATATAAAGGTATGTTCAGATGAAAGTCAGAATTGAAAAATATTTTGTCAAAAACTAGTGGATGTGAAATGTTGAAATGGTAGAGGGAACCTCTTGTCAACCTAGCTCTGTGGACTGCTTGGGTCAGAGAAAGTCTACGTTTAGTTGTTTCCATTTTGTGGATCTTTAAAGTGAAAGGTAGGCTTCCCTGGTTGCTCAGTGGTAAAGAATCTGCCTGCCAATGCAGGCGACAGGGGTTCAGTCCCTGGGTTGGGAAGATTCCCTGGAGAAGGAGATGGCAATCCACTTCAGTGTTCTTGCCTGAGAAATCCCCTGGACAAAGGAGCCTGGTGGGGCTAAAGTCCATGGGATCGTAGAGTTGGACATGACTAAGCAACTAAACAACAATATGAAAGGTGTTCGGTATCAGCACATCTCCTCATTGTCTGAATCTCTACAATTCAGGTTCCAAAAAGCTTAGAAGGTATTTTTGAGTCTTGGGTGATGATTAAGGATTATCAGCTCTATGAGAATGGAAGTTTCTCTCAAGGAGTTCAGTAAGAGATAAGAAAGGTGTTTCAGTACAGTTATAGCTAGAGAAGCATAAGGCACAACTCAGGGAAGGTGGTAATGTATAAATGTGATGGAATCTTTGGTGATGATTTCTCTCTAAAAATTGTCTCAATTAAGCACAGTGTAGACTATGGATACCCAGGAAGCAAGGAACTTGTGGGAAAGAAAAAAAAAGTGTATCTTATTTGATGATATAGGAAGGGGCTACATAATTTTCCAATAGCCCCACAGATATTTTAACTGAAAAAAAAATCTGTGAAAGATTTTTATAGGGAATCACCTCCAGTTCAGCAATTTACTCAACTGACATTGAGTTCTTATGTCAGCTGGTATCTTCATTGTGATCATATGCATTTTCTCATTAAATTCATTTACTGCCTTAGCATGCTCTTTCATTTAAACATCATATAAACATTAAAAAATTAAAGATGTCAAGTACTTTATCTGATGATAGAGACTCTGTGTCTTTTAGGCCAAAGTAAGCTATTAAATATGTACTCAGCACCTTAGCAAAGAACCACTTATTTCTTCATTCCTTGACCCAGCAAATTTTTTGATGTATAACTGACATACAATATTATATTGGTTTCAGGTGTCAAACAGTGAATTGACACTTTTTACATTACAAAATGATTTCCATGATGATAAGTCTAGTTATCATCTGTCACCCCACAAAGTTATTACAATATTATTGATTATATTCCCTATGCTGTTCATCCCATATTAGGCTTCCCAAGTGGCTCAGTGGTAAAGAATCTATCTGCCAATGCACGAGATGCAGATTCCATCCCTGGGTTGGGAAGATCCCTGGAAGAGGAAATGGCAATCCACTCCAGTATTCTTGCCTGGAAAATCCTATGGACAGAGTAGCCTGGCGGGCTACATTCCATGGGGTCACAAAGAGTTGGCCATGACTGAGCAGTTAATACTTTCATTTGAAACATATTCCCATGTCTAATTTTGCATAATTTTTTGAGTTTTTTTGTTTTTTTACATGTATTAGGGAGATTAGTTACATTTCCTGATCTTGGAGAAGTAGCATTATGTAGGAAACATCCTATGGGGAATAGAAGCACATTCCCCTGATCACTAAGGCTATGTGCTCTAGTGGGGCCCTGCTAAGACTATGTAGACTGTGTGGGCCCTTGCAATGGAGGAGGCGACTACTGTGAGTACGCTGGTAGCCAGGTCTGGCCCCCAACCCAGTTTTCTGACAGACAGATTCTGCCTTTTGTGGTGGCTGCTGTCCTGGGGAGGGGCTTAGGGCTGGTGCCACTGGCAAATTTTGATTAAACAAATGGCATGAGCCATGAAGTATTCCTGACTTAGTGATTCCAAGGTGAATCATACTTTCCTGCCATCAAGGCACATCCAGGTTTATACAGAAACAAACCCATGATGAGATAATTGCAACATAGAGAAATGAGAGATGAGAGAGAAGGAAGGAACACAGTAGGGGGAACTTAGTCTCAGTGGTTAAGTTCCTTTTCAGGAATGTGTTCTTTAGCTGTGATACCTGGGGTGGATGGGGAGTGGTAAAGGTAAGTCTAGGAAGATGAGAGAGTTTAAAAAAAGGACTAGAAACATGGAACTGAAAAGAGGCCAAGCTTTTGTGTAGCATCAGTCACAGGATGTGGGCTTCTCCTTGAGGGTGTCAGTTTAAACCCCAGGGAGCAAAGTGACTCCTGTCAACTGGGGGGCAGTTCTTTGGAAAATGGAAACAGCTGTGAGCTTTCAGCAGCCTACACACACAGAATCCAGGGCTAGTGCACCGGTCTGGGGGAGGCGGTCTGGCGGATGCGCAAAAGTCAGTATCAGTTGACCACAGGGGTACAGGGAGATGAGTAACAGAGACATCAAGTGTTGACCTCTCTTTCAAGAAGCCTGAATAAGGATGTTTCCCAGGAAACATCCTGGGTCTCATTCTCACAACTGACATTTCTCTCCAGGCGATGTCTGCTATTCTCAGCTGTAACTCATCACCACCTTCTGTGTCCTGGAGATTCACACACCCACACATCCAGCCAGGCATCTCCCTGAATAAAGGCTTGTTGAATGAGTAAACGTACTAGGATTTATCCAGCTGAAAGAGAAGGAAAGTACATTATAGGCAGAGGAAAGAACTTGTTTAGAGGCATGAAGGAATGGAGGATAAACTGGGGCAATAAATTTATACTGGCAGTTCTAATCTGATCAGGATGATAAAAAGGTGAAATGTTCTGGTTGTATCTGATAGTAATAATTAACACATTAATATTTTAGTATAAATCAAAACAGTTATTTTTTTTCCTGTGCAGCTCAAAATGGACACTCTAGATAAGCCCTCAAGAACCCTCTCCTCCCTACCCATTTTGTTTCCAAGAGATAAATTAACTGACTGAAAATCAAGTCCCCCCCTTGGCTCTGGCTGGTAGGGGCAGGGACAAGTCAGGATATTCTGATATCTGCCAAGGTCCACCTTTCAGTCCATGCACAGGAAAGGGGAGGAGCTGAGAGGAAGTGGTTAAGGAAACCTGGTCAAGCCTTTGCTTCACAAAAAGAGGAAGGAATCTTTAGAGAAAGGACAAATGTGTAAAAAAATTTTTTCTTAGGAGAGAAAAAGAAGGACATTTCAGCTTAAAAACCTTTGATGATAAGCAATCCTCTAGGGATAGAAAGCTAGAGAAAACATACAACTTAGCTTTCAGAAACAAGCATCCTGGAAATGAAAGGAGAAAATGTTGGCTGAAAATTCCTGGCAATGAGTTACAGAGAACGTATCATAGCATCTGCATCTTCTTAGCAATCGGCTCTATTTCATCTTACACCAACAGTTGACAAATAAGAATGGAAAGTGTTGTGGTGTTATCATTTGGTGGTACTTATAAGTTAGCCTCTCTGTGAGGTGCTTTATGTACAACACCTCATTTGATCCTTAGACCAACTATCTTGCTATCTTCATTATAACAAAGATGAGAAAACGGGCTCAGAGATTCAGTGATTTTCTCGAGTTCATATACTTACTCATATTCCTTCATCTATATTTAAAAGTAAACAGACTCACAGATTTCAAAAGCAAACTTATAGTTGTCAAAGGGGAAAAGTTGGGGAGGGATAAATTAGGAGGTTGGGATTAATATACTCATACTACTATGTATGAAATAGATAATCCACAAAGACCTTCCATATTGCACAGGAAATTCTATTCAATATTCTGTAGTAACCTACATGGGAATAGAATCTAAAAAAGAATGGCTACACATATAACTGTACAATTCTGCTGTACATCTGAAACTAACACATTATAAACTATATACCAATAAAAAATGAAAAAAAATCAGCTCTACCTCAATATAAAAGAATAATTAAATTTAATAAAGAAAAAATACAAGTAACCAGGTATACCTAAAGCAAAATATGTGTGTGTACTCAGTTGTGTCTGATTTTTTGTGACCCCACAGACTATAGTCCACCAGGCTCTTCTTTCTATAGAATTTTCCAGGCAAGAATGCTGGAGTGGACTGCCATTTCCTACTCCATTTTCCCACAGATGCAGGATTTCAGGGAGGATCAGATTTTTCTCAATTGTGTCAATGAAAAAGAATCTTTCATACTAGGGTAATTTGAGGACAAAATACAATGATCATAGCCTGTTCCTGCCCCAGTCAGGGTACTCTCAAAATAAATACAGGTCTTTGGCACCTGGTGGGCTAGTTAGTTACAAATTACAGTCTGTCCTCCTCATTTGGTCATCTGTGGAGTAGGAGGGAAATCAAATAGGCATCTGCCTCTTTGTTTCCCAAAACAAATCCTGGGAGAACATTATTGGTTATAGCAATAACGGTTTGGGTAGAAGAATAGATGGAAAATAACATTTGATACATTTGAGTACAGATTTTCCTCCACTTATGATGGAGTTACATCCTGATAAACACATTATATGTTGAAATTATTAAAAATCAAAAATAGATTTAATACACCCAACTAACCAAACATCATAGTTAAGCCTAAACTTAAATGTGCTCAGAACAATTACATTAGCCTACAGATGGCAAAGTCATCTAACACAAAGCTTATTTTGTAATAAAGTGTTAACTATCTCATGGAATTTATTATTTATTGAATATTACACTGAGAGTGAAAATCAGAAGGGTTGTATGGGTACAGAATGGTTGTTAACTGTACTGGGTTATTTTCATGATTGTGTGGTTGACTGGGACCTGTGTCTCTGCCCAGCCTCATGAAAGAGTCATAGGACATACCACAAATCAAAATTGAAAATATGAAGTAGGATTTCTATAGAATGTGTATTCCTTTTGCACCATTGAATAGTAAGAAAATCATGTATCATTGTAAGTAGGGGACCATCTTTGTTTAGTTCCTTTTTCCTGAAAGTTTTATTTTAAAAATTAATAGATATTTTAAATTATTTTGACACAAGTTAGAGATATTTATATTTTCTTCTTTTGGCTTTTAAATATCTAAAATCCTTATACCTTCTCTTACACAGAAGATTTATCATAATCTAATTATCTGGTCACATATTTACCCATTTAAGATACTCCAATAGCTGTTGGTATCAATGACTCCTGTGAATTGGTGGAAAAAAATCTGGGCAGGTAGGAATAAAGTCTCAAAATTCCTCCTGATTCTCTGTAGGAGTATACAGAGCACACTCAACAAGAGAAAGTTTAGAAGATGAGAACCCTATTTACTAAGTGTTGCAGCTCTGCTGTGAGGCTATTTTCCCATGCATGGATCCACAGCAGGCTATACTTCTGATCTAGGACTGTCTCATCTTGAAAAGACTGTGGCTTCTTCTGATTCATGGTGTGGATGCACCATGACTGGAAGCACTCTGGATGCACTCTTCCTGGAAGATCTAGAGGAGCAGGTTTGGTCTCAGGATGTCACCAGTACGGTGGGTTATCACCAGAACCTGGGTATGTATTTGGGGCTTATGCTCCTCTGCAGTTTCTTTCAGGGGAGGGACAGTTATACCTGCATGCCTCTTCCCAAGTATGTTATAGAAGAAGCAGGGGCATACATCTTCCTGGTTCACATATTCCTAAAGCCTTGTCTGGGGGACTGGGGACTGATGTTATCCTGGATGTTCTGAGAGGATAGCATTGAAACAAGTATACTATCAAGGGTGAAACAGATTGGATGCATGAGACAAGTGCTCAGAGCTGGTGAACTGGGAAGACCCAGAGGGATGGGATGGGGAGGGAGGCGGGAAGGGGGATCGGGATGCGGAACACATGTAAATCCATGGCTGATTCATGTCAATGTATGGCAAAAACCACTACAATATTGTAAAGTAATTAGCTTCCAACTAATAAAAATGAATGAAAAATAAAATAAAATAACATCTGCAAAATGAAAAAAAAACTTGCTTGGGGGCAAAGTTATATTAATTCTGGAAATAAAAGCTTTTAGTCATCAGATCTCAATATTCTCTCCAATTTATTGCACATTTTAAAGCAAAAAAAAAAAAATCACATCTAAATGGACATATATTTGATAGGACTGTAGTGTTTTCCTTCTCCAACATTCTGTATGAAATTGAACGTTTAGGTTGTCATGTGCTCTTCTCTCCTTTTTCCCCTGGGTGAAATAATTATGGTGGGAACTGGAAGAAATATTCTTTATGACTATTAAGTCAAACTTCTTATCATGGCATAGAAGAGGTCTTGATAATCAGACCCCTAGTTCCTCTTTTTCCACAATAGTCTCTGCTTTTTAAAATATATTATTGTTGTTGTTTGGTTGCTAAGTCATATCCAACTCTTTTGTGACCCCATGGACTGTAGCTTGCGTGGCTCCTCTGTCCATGGGATTTCCCAGGTAAAAATTCTGAAGTGGGTTGCCATTTCCTTCTCTAGGTGATCTTCCCAACCCAGGGATTGAACCTGCATCTCCTGCACTGTGGGCAGATTCTTTACCACTGAGCCACTGGGGAAGCCCTTTTATAGGTATATGTGTATATGTATATGTGTATATGTATATATTATTCTTTAATTGGAAGAAAACTGCTTTACAATGTTATGTTGGTTTCTGCCATACAAAAAATGTAATTCAGCCACAATTATACATATATCACCTCCTTCCCAAGCCTCCTCCCCTCACCCTCCCATCCTCCTCTAGGTCATTAGAGAGAGCCAGACCGGGCTCCCTCAGTCTAGCTGAGGGAGCAACTCCCACTAGCTATTTTATGAATGATTGTGTATACATCCCGGAGAAGGCAATGGCACCCCACTCCAGTACTCTTGCCTGGAAAATCCCATGGACAGAGGAGCCTGGTAGGCTGCAGTCCATGGGGTCGCTAAGAGTCGGACATGACTGAGCGACTTCACTTTCACTTTTCACTTTCATGCATTGGAGAAGGAAATGGCAACCCACTCCAGTGTTCTTGCCTGGAAAATCCCAGGGATGGGGGAGCCTGGTGGGCTGGCCGTCTATGGGGTCACACAGAGTTGGACACGACTGAAATGACTTAGCAGTGTATACATCCGGAGAAGGCAATGGCAACCCCTTCCAGTATTCTTGCCTGGAAAATCCCATGGACGGAGGAGCCTAGTAGGCTGCAGTCAATGGGGTCGCTAAGAGTTGGACGCTACTGAGCGACTTCACTTTCACTTTTCACTTTCATGCATTGGAGAAGGAAATGGCAACCCACTCCAGTGTTCTTGCCTGGAGAATCCCAGGGACGGGGGAGCCTGGTGGCCTGCCATCTACGGGGTTGTACAGAGTCAGACACGACTGAAGCGACTTAGCAGCAGCAGCAGCAGTGTATACATCTTGATGCTACTCTCTCCATTTGTCCCACTCTCTCTTTCCTCCACTGTGTCCACAAGCCTGTTCTCTACATCTGCATCTCCATTTTTTCCCTGCAAATAGATTTATCAACATAATTTGGTACATATATACAATGGAATATTACTCAGCTATGAAAAAGAATGAATTTGAGTCAGTTCTAGTGAGGCCGATGAACCTAGAGCCTGTTATTTAGAGTGAAGTAAGTCAGAAAGAGAAAAATGAAGATTGTATATTAATGAATATATGTGGAATCTAGAAAAATAGTCTGTTTTTGGAGGCAACCAATTTCTTTCCAGTTCTCTGTGTCTGTTGCCTGGCTCTTACCTTTTCCAACACTAATCTGTGCAATCTGGGCTCAACTTTGATATATCTTCCTGTGGGGCCATCTGCATATTACTGTTCATTGTGATAACCCTAGTGGAATTATTAGGCATTCTGACTTGTCGGACACACTTTAGAAAATCTTGTTTCCCGGGTCCAGAGTATGCTGATTTTATTGTATCTTTCTGGATATCTAATTGCACATGTACTGCCCATTGGGGTTCTACTTACTAATGAGAATAACTTTGTTTTAGGCTTCTCTTATTGATTGTCCTGATAGGCCCATTGGAAATATAAAGAAATACACAAGATCATAGAGAAATGACATGGAGATGTGAGTACAAGCCTTGCAGGATAAAGAACATAATGGAGAAATGATGCTCTGTAAACTTACAGATGATTTGTATATTTATAAGCTGGTTAACATAGCTACTCATTAATTCATTCATCAAGCAATCAAAATGGATGTGCCATGTCCCTTTTAATAAGTTGGTGGGGGCAAAGAATTATTAACAGATACTTCCTTTCTTGATCTAGAAGTCGAGTGGGAGAGATAAGCATATAAATCATTTTAGTAAGGTGTAGTAAGCTTGACTGACATTTTACCATGTAATGCAGTATTTGACCCTGAGTATTCTTTGGAAGGACTGATGCTGAAGCTCCAATACTTTGGCCACCTGATCTGAAGAGCTGACTCATTGGAAAAGACCCTGATGCTGGGAAAGACTGAGGGCAGGAGGAGACATGGGTGATGGAGGATGAGATGGTTGGGTGGCTTTACTGATTTAACGGAAATGAGTTTGAGCAAACTCCTGGAGACAGTGAAGGACAGGAACGCATGGCACACAGCAGTCCATGGGGTTGCAAAGATTTGGACATGACTTAGCAACTGAACAAAAACAACAACTTTCTTTTTACATTTAAGTTTTCTAAAAGGTTGGAAGGGTATGGTATTGTTGACATCAGGGACTAGTACTATCTGGAGTTAGTGTTCAGCTAAGGGACTACAGATTTGAGAAGATGCAGGGATTGACAAGAATGGCCAATTTCCAGAATTAGAAGGCCCAAATTACCAGTATTATCATTATCATGTTCACTTAGGCATAGAAAACAATGTAGAAATTTGTATACCACAATCTGTGCACAAAGTCATAGCTGACCTGTAGGTAAGAGTAATCAGTTGCTAATATGTAGTGTTTGACAGTTTATAACATATCTTGGTGCTGATATTCTGTCAAAAATAATCTGGAGCTCTTAGAAAATATTCTCAATGTATTTTCATCTTCAAGTTTTCTTGAGTCCTATTATTTTCAAGTAGTTTGGCAACTAGTGTAACATTTACTCAGTGCTTAATCTTGGGACTAAATCCCACTGAAAACTTATCTGGTTCAATATAGTAAAACCTACACTTCCACCATTATGAGTGGTTATAGGACATGATGTTTCAGGATGCAACATTATGTTTTCTGCATGCATTTATCTGCTTTACAAGACCACTTAGGAAATTGGCATCAGCAAGATGTCAGATAAGACATCTTCTTCTCATGTTCCCTGTGAACAACAATAATTTGACATTCATTCAAAAAGTGTCTTATGGGAACTTTAGGATCCAGATTGTGATACCCTGGTGCAGTCGAGGCCAAGAGATATGGTGGGAGAAATGCTCATTAATGCCTGCAGGTCCAGATCTGCAGACCTAATCTGGGCTATGGAACCTAAAACATCCCTGGTGATTGGTTCCAGCTCATCTCAGCCACAGTCCATTGCCAGTCTTCCTTACTCAGGGGCCCAGCCAACAACTCAGTGAAAGTACACCCAGGGATCTTGTGGGAGCTATATCCACCTGTGTACTTGGTAATAGAACCCATGAGGACCAAAGTGTATATTCTGAAACCATACCTTTGTCCTAGTGCCATCATACTTAATAAGCTTCTGGAGATGGTCCCGTCTACTGAGGGACCAGACAGGATCCACACCCAACCAAACACTTGATAAGAAGTCTGTCAATTGTGTACTCCACCGCAGGCCAGGAGATAGCCTTGAAATCAGCTCCATCTCAGCACAACCACAACTTTGGAGGTAATCCCATCAGCCTGGAGAACTGAAAGGAAGTCCTTATCTCCCAAAACCATAATGACAATACTGGAAAAGGTGTTTGTTCCTTCATATGCACAGACACCAATGCAAGGCAGCATGGACTATGAAAAATTAAGCAAACATAATGCCCCAAAGGGAACTAATAAAGCTCAAGTAGTTGAACCTAAGGAAATTGAAATCTGACTTGCCTCACAATGAATTCAAAATAATATTAAAGAAACTCAATGAAATGTGAGAACACAGATAACTAAATGAAATAATAAAAACAATGCATGAACAAAATCAGTTTAATAAAGAAGAAATGATGAAAAGAACAAAACAGAAATACTAGAGCTGAATACAATGCAAAACTGAAAATTTTAATAGAGCTTCAACAAAAGACTTTATTATGTAGAAGACAGGTCAGAAAACTTGAAGGTAGATCATTTGAAATTAGACAGAGGAACACCAAGTAAAAGAAGAAACTGTGAAGAAAGTCTATGTGATTAAAGGACAGCATAAAGTGAATGAGTATTTACATTGTGGGAACCCAGAAGGAGACAGAAAGGGGAAGGAATCTTATTTTAAGAAATGCTACCTGAAAACTTCCCAAATCTTGGAACAAATTTGGATATTAAGGTAGAGGAAGCTCAAAGGACCCAAAGAAAGATCAGTTCAAAGAAGAATATGCAGAGATGCATTATAATCAAAATATTAAAAGTTAAAGACAAAGAGAATTATGAAAGAGTAAAACAACTCTTCATATTAGAAGAAAACCTCTATAAATCTATTAGCAAATTTCTATGCAGGAAACTTGTGAGGCCATGAGGGAATGGGATAATAAATTCAAAGTGCTAAAAGGAAAAAAAATTGCCAATCAAGAGTATATCTGGCAAATCTCTCCTTGGGAAATGAAGAGATAAAATCATTCCCAGACAAATAAAAGTAAGGTAACCTATCACCAATAGACAGAACTTAAAAGAAATACTAAAGAGAATACTTCAAGTTTAAAATGAAAGGAGACAAAGTCATAACATAAAAACATATAAAAATATAAAACTCATTGGTGAAATTAAATACATAGCCTAGTTCAAAAAACCCTAATACTGTAATGGTGATGTGTAAATTGCTTTTATCTCTAGTATAATAGTTAAAACACCATTGTATTAAAAATAATAATAACTACAGTAATTTGTTAGTTGGTGCAAAATATAAATGATGTAAAGTAGCATAAATGTGGAGCGAGGAAAAGTAAAGGTGTAGTTTTTATATGCAACTGAAGATAAGCTACTTTCATCTTCAAACAGGCCATTATAAATATAAGACGTTTTATATAGCTTCCTGGAAACCTCAAAGAAAACATATAGTAAATACACAAAAGATAAAAGAGAAAGGTATTAAAGCATACCGCAAAGGAAACTATAAAGGAAAACAGTAAGAGAAGAAGAAAGAAACACAGGAATTTAAAAGCCAGTCAGAAAACAATGACAATAATAGGTTTAAATTACTTATTTTAAAAATGAGAATAAGTCCTTCCTTGGTGATGCTTTAGTCCCTAAGTCATGTCTGACTCTTGCAACCTCATGGATTGTATAGCCTGCCAGGCTCCTCTGTTCATGGGATTCTCCAGCCAAGAATACTGGAGTGGGTTGCCATTTCCCTCTCTAGGGGATCTTAATAGTTGTAAACACATCTGAACTCACCATTGGAATGTCTATACATTTAAAACAAATACCAACTGAACTGAGTGTAAAAATAGGCATCAATACAATAATAGTAGGAGACTTCAATATCCACTTTCAAAACTGGAGAGATGTTGAATTCAGAGAGTAAATCACCAAGGAAACAGTGTCTCCGAATAACACTACAGAACAAATGAACCTAAGAGAAATATGTAAGTCATTCTAACAGCATATGAATACACATTATTTTCAAGTGCACATGTAACATTCTCTAGAATAGATCATATGTTTGGTCAAAAAGCAAGCCTTAACAAATTTGAGAAAAATAAAATCTTAAGATAAATGGATACACACACACACATGCACATACAAGTACACACAAATACATATACATATATGTAATAGAATACTATTCAGCAATAAAAGGAATGACATAATTGCCATTTGTGACAACACAGGTGCACACTGAGGGCACTCTCTATGAAATAAAGTCAGACAGAGAAGAACAAATATCAAATGATCTCCCTTATGTATGGAATCTAAAAACAAAAACAAAACAAAAAAATCCTAAGCTCATTGATACAAAGAACAGATTGGTGATTGCCAGAGGTAGAGGGTGGGGTGTGGGCAAATGGGTGAAGGGAATCAAAGGTGGAAACTTCCAGTTATAAAATAAATAAGTCATGGTTATGCAATGCACAGCACAGTGACTATAGTTAATAGTACTGTAGTACATATTTGAAAGTTGTTAAAGAATTGACCTTAAAAATCCTTCTCACAAGAAAAATGTTTGTAACTATGTATGGTGAAGATGTTATCTAGACTTTATTGTGGTGATCCTTTCACAATATATACATACACTAGGTTTTTGTAATTAAAATTATACCTAAAAATTACACCTGAAATTAATATAAAGTTATATGTCAATTATAACTCAAAGACAAATTTAACTATGCAAATCTTGCAACATGATGAATAACGCCCTTTATTCTACAACTGGACTAAAATTGAAAATTTTTAACACAAGAAAAATTACAAATAAGGATAAACTAAAGAAAAACACTATAGTCAAAGATGTCTTTCACATACTTACTGTCAAAAACAAAAGAAGCAAAAAATAGGTTGAGATCATATCAAGTATCTTTTCTGGCCACAGTGGTATTAAACAAATTAATAACAAGAGGAAAATTTTTAAAACATCACAGACGTGGAAATTAAACAACACACCCCTGAACCACCAATGGGTTAAAGAAGAATAAAAAGGGAAATCATAAAGTATCTTAAAACAAACAAAAACAAAACTACAACATAAGAAAGCTTATATGATGCAGCAAAAGCAGTTTTAGGAGGAATATTTGTAGTGAGGAATACCTATATTATGAAAAGAAAGATATTAAAGAACTAACTTCACACCTTATGGAATTAGAAAAGAACAATCTAAGCACAAAGCAGAAAGAAGGAAATAAAGAATAGAGCAGAAACAGAGTCTAGAAAGATAATAGAAAATAAATCAATGAAGCAAAGTTGGTTTCATGAAACTATAAATACAGTTGACAAACTTTTAGCTATAAAAGAAAAAGAGAGAGGACTCAACCAAATAAAACTACAAATGAAAGAGGAGATATTAAAGCCAACACCTCAGAATCAAAAGGATCACAAGAAGCTGATATGAACAAATGTATACGCCATCAAATTGGATAGCATAGAAGAATTGATAAATTATTAGAAATATACAAGCTACCAAAATTAAATCAGGAAGAAATAGAAAATATTAACAGATGAATAATTAGAAAGGAGGTTGCATAATAATCAAAATTCCAGACAAAGCAAAGCCTTAGAAGAGATAGCTTCACTGGTGAATTCTACCAAACATTTAAAGAATTAATGCCAATTCTTCTTAAACTCTAAAAATAAGAGGAAATACTTTTAAACTAATATCACAAGGCCAAAATTATGCTGATACCAAAACCAAATAAGGACACTACAGGAAAAGATATTTACAAGGCAATGTCCCCAGTGAATATAGATGTAGAAATTTGCAACAAAATATTGTGCTAAGTCAGTTCAGTCATTTCCAACTATTTGTAACCCTATGGACTGTAGCCCACCAGGCTCCACTGTCCATGGGATTCTCCAGGCAATAATACTGGAGTGTGTTGCCATTTCCTTTTCCACAACAAAATATTAGCAAACTGAATTTATTGACATAGTAAAAGGATCATACACCATGGTAAAGTTGAACTTATTTGTGGGATGCAAGGACAGTTCAACACCACATATTAATCAGTGTGTTACACAGCATTAATTGAAAGAAGGATAAAAATCATATGATTAAATCAGTAGATTGAGAAAACTTTCTCACAAACTAGGCATAGAAGGAACATGAAAAAGTGAAAAGAAAGTGTTAATTGCTCAATCATCCAACTCATTGCAACCTCATGGACTGTAGCCCACCAGGCTCCACTGTCCATGGAATTTTCCAGGTGAGAATACTGCAGTGTGTTGCCATTCCCTTCTCCAGGGGATCTTCCTGATCTTCATGAACACAGGCAGTACATCTGAGAAAGCTCAGAATTTTGTGGCTGGCATGAGTCAACAGTCCGCATGGGTTGCCTTACTTCAGCACTACTCCATTCTGAAGCAAATATCTTAGCCCTGGGCAGGGGGAAACACACATTTAAAGGGACACCAGAACAAGGTTGGATCTGACCCTCAGGGCTTTTGTTTAAACAACTTGGGATCAGACCCTACCCCTGACAGGGCAGTAATGACCATTGAGCAGGGCGGAATTCCCTGCTCACACCCGGCTCCAGCTCTAGCCCCTCCATGTCCAGCTCAATCTTCTACCAAGATGAGAGCTCCCAGCATACCCAGCCGAAAGATATGACATATACTCATGTCAAACCCAGCTCACCCATCAAAGGACCTGTGCAGATGCAGTCTGTATGTGGAGGCTCCAACATAAGGACACACCTTCAAGGCCTCAATAGGTAATAGTTTCACCTAAATTCATACAGGCAGAGAAAACTGAACAAAATTAAAAGCTGAAATAATTGGTCTTAATTCAAAGAGCAGGAGAAAGCTCCTGAAAGAAATAATGAAATAAAAATAATTTACCAGGTCAAGAATCTGAAACATTATAAGGATGGTAACTGAGTTTTGAAAACAATAAATGAACATGATGAGAATTTTAATAAGGAACTAGAAAATATAAAAAAAGATCCAATTAGAAATGAAGAATTTAATAACTGAAATAACACAATAAAATAATTGAATGGAAGACTAAATGAAACAATGAAACAGAAGGATGCATAAGTCATCTGGAAGATAATAAAAAGATCTTGCAACACAAATAAACAGGTAAACTATAACTGAAAAAATATAGTCTGCCTTCCTGTACTGAGTGTCTCACTATACACAGGTCCATGTATGAGAATTCAACCAACTGTAGGTCATGTACTACTGTATTAACTATTAATGAAAACTACATATAAGTAGACTTATGCAGTTCAAACTCACGTTATTCAAGGGAAAACTGAATTAGGATCTTAGAAAACTTGAGGGCTAATAATGATTATAATTGTCCTATCATTTTACTGAATACTTAAATCATTCCATCTTGGAAGGAAAGTTATGACCAATCTAGATAGCATATTAAAAAGCAGAGACATTACATTGCCAACAACGGTCCGTCTAGTCAAGGCTATGGTTTTTCCAGTGGTCATGTATGGATGTGAGAGTTAGACTGTGAAGAAAGCTGAGCGCCGAAGAACTGATGCTTTTGAACTGTAGTGTTGAAGACTCTTGAGAGTCCCTTGGACTGCAAGGAGATCCAACCAGTCCATCCTAAAGGAGATCAGTCCTGGGTGTTCATTGGAAGGACTGATGCTGAAGCTGAAACTCCAATACTTTGGCCACCTCATGCGAAGAGTTGACTCATTGGAAAAGACCCTGATGCTGGGAGGGGTTGGGGGCAGGAGGAGAAGGGGATGACAGAGGATGAGATGGCTGGATGGCTTCACCGACTCGATGGACATGAGTTTGAGTAAACTCAAGGAGTTGGTGATGGACAGGGAGGCCTGGCGTGCTGTGATTCATGGGGTCACAAAGAGTCAGACACGACTGAGCAACTGAACTGAACTGAACTAAATCATTCCATATGTACAAATCACTATATCAGGTACAAAAAAGAACACAAAGCTGGATTAATTTCCAACTATCAGGAAACTTTCAGTCTAGTAAGTTACATTCAACATGCATATGAGTAAGTATATTGTTAAATGAAGCTTGTGCATCTCTGAGATATCTGCATGAGTGCATTTTCAGTTTTTAGGGGTTTTGGAGCCTCGGTGCAAGTGTCATTTGCACTCGGTCTTAGCCATAGGATAGATTTTGATCAAGAGATATGGGAAGCAAGGAAATTATAAGTGATTCTGCTGTAAGCAGAATCTCAAAGACAGTAAATTAAAGGGTATATACAAAACACAACTTGTTCTACTTAGCTAGAGTATAGAGACATGGTAGAATTAAGACTGGAAATTGAAATGGGCCACATCATAATGACCCTCAATTCTGGGTTGGGAATTTGGCCTTTAATAGGCAATGAAAAGTCTTCCCCATCAGTTTTGACACATATTTATGGCTGGAATGTCCATGATAGATCTTTTTTGTCTGTGTCCCCATAATCTCTGAAATTAAACCTTTGGTTAGGAGTATATAACTGATATCTAAGAACTTGAAGGCCAACTTCCCAAGGGAAGTCTCTAGGAAAGCTCCAGATTTGATTCTTTTGAGAATTTTCCTTTGAGAGAATATAAAAATCTGATGTATTGTGTGTTGACTACCAATTTTAAAATAAATGGTGGAATGTTTTTTGTTTGCCAACTGCTGAAAAGTGAAATAATGACACATTAAGTAATGGAAATGTGGGAATTAAAACTTTCACAGAAAAAGAAAACAAACTCATCATTTCTTTCCTTATCTCTTTTTCTGTGACAGGCCCCCTTGCTTGTTCATGTCTTGTCCTTTGAGATGTCCTCAGCTGCCTCTGATTCAGTGCTTTTCTGATTTCCATGAGGAGTGATACACCATTTTGGAACTTTAGTAAGACTCTCTTGGCCACATGGACTGAAAATAATTGGGAGTAATTTTATTTTTTCTAGAGGAAGAATCTGGAAGGTTCACAGGTTGACTTCTGTTCCTCCATCTTTCTGTAGTTTTAACCTTGTTCCAAGTCCTGCTGGAGTTACAGCTATTAGTGTGTCTCCTCACTGTATGGTGCCCCAATAAGTCCAACAATCCTGCGGATTCTTGTCCTTGAACTTAGTACACGTTCACATTTTTCTCTGAAGACAGTTTTACCAGCTGACAGTCTGAGTTAACTAACTTCCATGTATGAACTGATGCAGGAAGGAAAGGCAGAAGAAAATATGCAGAAATAAAAACAAATACTGGAATGCAGTGAAGTAGTTCTAAGCCAAAATATGTCAAGGTATAGTGATTTTTAAAAAGATCTTCAACTTGCAGAATACTTTATAACATTCCCTGCCAAAAACTCCAGGTATGCATCAGAGTCTTTTAGCATTTTATGGCTCTTGGTGATATTTCATGGCACATAAACTTAATCTATTATCCAGGTTATCTATGGTGTGCCCTGAGATAAATTCTGAAACCACATCTGTATACTGATAATGCATTAAATGCCTCTCTCTGATTGTCTATGCTTTATCCATCCATCAAGCCAGACTGTACTGAACATCTTTTATGTATTAACCATATTAGATACTTTATGACAGGACTTTTAGAACTCTGCTGTGATAAAAATAAACTGGGAAATATCTTAAGATTTAGAAGTTTAGGTTGTGGTCTGAATGTCTACATTTTTATCAAGATCACAAGTATACTGGTTGTGGGGGGCACATTTTGAATAGCAACACTCTTTGAGATTTCCTTTGCTAAAGTAACTCAAGATAAAAATGGGAGCATTATTGGAAGCATCGTGGAGGCACATGAAAAACAAATATGAAGTAACTTGAAAATAGTGATACACATATTTCATTGAGAACGCAGAGAAGAAGGCATTCATTTTGTGAAGAGCAGAAGTTCAGGAAGGTCTCAGAGTAGAGGAGGCTTTGTTAAACTGGGTCTATGAAGACGTGGAGGGCTAGAGCAGGCATGAAGTATATAATAGACAAAAGGGGTATATGTCAGAATTCATAGGAGTCCATGGAATTCTTGTGGGTGGGACATAAGTTGCACATTGAAAAGACGTTGGAGCTAAGACTAGAAAGAGAGCAAGTTTAGTTTATCTCTAACAGTACACACATACAAGCACATTCAAGTGTTTGTAAGCTAGGAGATGGGAGACAAAATTTAAATAAAACTCACAAGACTCACACACATATACACAACTGAGGAGTCCTGATCAAAATTGCCATTTTGCTTCCTCACAACATCAATTTTATCTTCAGAACAAACATAGTCAATTTTAACTGAATTTTTGTCCTTAAGCCACATTTTAGCTTTATAACTTGGGAGTCTGTAAGGGATGTATAAATAGCACTCTTAGAAGAACTTTCATGAATATCACTTTATCAAGCACACATAAGCTTTTTGAGATTCTTCTAGGAAGAGTGCTTCAAATCTGTCACATTCTCCAGTGAGTCTCCATTATTTTCAGTCAAGACCTACATTTTTTTAATATGGCATTCATGGTTCTTTATGATCTAGCTCCAACTAATCATCCTAGTATATCTCTCTTTTAAAAAATAAATTAATCTATTTTTGGCTGTGCTGGCTCTTTGTTGCTGTGTGGGGTTTTCTCTAGTTGCAGCGAGCAGGGTCTCCTCCTTGGCTGCGGCGTGTGGGCCTCTCACGGTGCTGGCTTCTCTATTGCGGAGCACAAGCTCTCGGGTGCGAGGGCTTCGGGATCTGTGGCGTGTGGGCTCAATAGCTGTGGCTCCTGGGTTCTGGAGCACAGCCTCAGTAGCTGTGGCACACAGGCTTCGTTGCTCCACAGCATGTGGGATCTTTCTGGATTAGGGATCAAACCCATGTCTCCTGCATGGGCAGACAGTTTCTTCACTGCTAAGCTGCCAGGGAAGCCCTCTAGCAGCTCTCTTAATGTATTTTCCCTCAGTGTTCCATTTACTATCCAACTGAAATATTTATCCATTACTATTGAATAAGAAATGCATGGAATGCCTTCTGTGCCAGAGTATGTGCTTGACTCAGAGGGAACAGTTTTGAACAATGTAGACCTTGTAATCTAACTTAAAGGAGCTATAATATAATGGGGCTGACTGATACTTACAAATAAATGCAATAAATTGTCACGAGTGTTACAAAAGTATGTAAAATCACAGGGATCGTACTTCAGTCAGTTCAGTCACTCAGTCGTGTCTGATTCTTTGTGACCCTATGGACTGCAGCACATCAGGCTTCCCTGTCCATCACCGATTGGGAATATGTATAGACATTCCTGAGGAGGTGACATTTGAGCTAAGATCTAAAGAAATAAAGGAAATTAACCAGAGAGTATGTGGTGAGAGTGGAAATGGATGGAGAAAGATGGAGGGAGAACAACACACACAAACTGAAAATGTCATAGATCAGAGACAATGTATCATCTTCAAAAAACTGTTGGAAATACAACATGCTTGACCTTAGAATATGAGAGGGAAAATGGTGAGAAATGAGAGTTATGCAGGGGCCAGTTAGCAGAAGGATTTGTATACTCTATTGATGTACACAAACAAGCTAAATATAGTGGAAAAAGCACTGAAGGGTTTAACACAGGAAAATGCCATGAATAACTACATTTTGCATTATCTTGCTGCAGGATGGAGGATAACTGACAGGGGATGGAAATAGAGTTCAGAGACCAGCTCTTGAAACTACTTGGATAAAATATGGTGGTGCTTTGAATGAGAGTGATGGCAATGGAAAAGATAATTTCACACTAGAGAAGATAACGTCACATTTAAGGATTTCTTGGGAGTGGGTAACGGAAACACCGGAGACAGAGAAGTCAATGATCTTACAAAGATTTCAGTTTTAGGGGTTAGGGGTAGGCAGTGATTCTCTGCCCTCACTTCTAACTTCTGAAAGGAATCCAAGGAAAAAGAGAAATAGATCACCAGCTTTCCTCAAGGAGAAAGAGATAGATTTAGTCAGAAGTTACACCCTACCCCCAACACGCATCCACTTGCTCTTCATGTTCTTATAAGGACTTAGGTACAGATTAGGGAAACTAAACGCCAGCTGAGGACTCTTTCCTTTGCAACACATCCAGAGAAAGAGATCTGACAGTGTCCCTAGGCAAAGCTCTCTATAAACACTCTCCTTTTTCTACCCAGCCATAAAGAGTTACATGCAGAAAAATAACCACTTGAAACTCTTTGCCCCCATGTTCAGCTTGCTGCCAAGGCTTTCCCCTGAGTTTGCCTCAACAAGAATAAACTGTTCAAAACCTCTGGAGTTCTCAGGCAATGTGACTGCCCGCTCTGCTTGTTTAAGGTCATTAAAATCCCGGTCTTTGCCAAGAGACTTAGAGCAGAGCCATCCTGTTCTTGGAGTGAACTGAAGTTTTGCTTAGGTCACAGACTTTCTAGTGGCCAACAGCATTGAAATGGGTTCTTTTTAATGGTGTTGAGTATAAACGAGATGCAAAGGGTGACTGTGATAATTACAAAGTTTTGTTTATAATGAAGATAGGCTGTGTAAGAATCTGCTAATATATTTATACTTGTGAATTGCTGAAAATAAAAGCACCCTTACTATTATCCTGTCAGATAAATGAGGGACTTTATATTCCCAAGGCCATTTCTTTAAAGGTTGTGGGTTTTTTTGTTTTTTTTTTGAGTTTTATAAGGCCTTCACATTTATCTTGGATACATTAGTGTCCGTGTCCATATAGCCAAAAAGACATGAAGAGTTGCATAATTATCTGGTGAATTCAGGGCTGTCAGAACAACCTGCTAAAGCTATAAAAGCAAGATCATTCTCAAATCTTTATAGGTTGACTGATTATTTTGAGCTGAAATGTCCACTACCTCTTCCATTTACTTTGACTAAAGACAAAAGAAACTCTTTTTAATCTTGTTAATTTTTTTCTCTCTGGTGAAGTACAGAAATTGTATTGGTATTTTTTTTTTTCCTTGAATGTTACTTGTATTATGACTGGTAAGGAAGCAAAATAAAGTAGACTGTGGCTCAATTGTCTCATCAATATAAAAACAGAAAAAGTAAGAAGATAGTTCATGTTTTGTTCTATATGCAAAAGCAAGCCAATATAACAACATTTGTTTGTGAATAATTCTGCATCAAGGTACCCAAACCCATTCATCTTCATTTCTTTTTAACAAATTGAAATAGAAAGTAAAATACCAGTAGTTTATAACTAACTACCCAAAGCATATCTTTCTATCAGAAGGACATTAATAATGTTTTGAGAGTGGTAACCTTTAGGCACTTCTTGTGCTGCTCATTAGCCCAATTTATTGGCTCAGTCAACACTGCAGAGGAAGGAGGAGGACAAAGTCTGGTAGAGATGCTTGATGACCCATAGGGTTACAGGGTGGGTGGTGCTGATGAGGCCATCAAGGGGGTAGGAAATATAGTGACGGATGGTGGTGGTGTGAGTGATTGGTGTTGTAATATATGTTGAGAGAATTTCAAATGTTACATTAATCAAGCATTTCTTTTATCATGTGAAACATTTTATCACCTCCATTTAAAATATAAAGACACTGGAGTCCATAAAACTTGCTCAGGATCTCAAATTGGTACATTGCAGTTGGGATCTGTATATTGTTTCTCCTGACTCCAAAGTTCAAATTTCTTCTGCTAGGTTTAGAGCAGAGTTAGTTATTGTGTGACATTTGGCTGCTTCTAAACACTGGGTTACTTCATGAAGATGGGATTGTGTTAAAGGTTTTTTATTTTTTTAAGTCTGGAGGAACTTTAGGAAGATTTTGGGAACTTTGATTTGTACGCTAATTAATCTATTTTAACATATATGTAAGTGGTGACTTTTTCCCCCCTGAGACATAGGTATCCTGTAGAAAAACTGTTCGTCTCTGAGTCTAATGCCTTTATTTTGGATCCTCTGTATATAGAAGTACCACATTGGGATTAATTTGACTGAAGAGTTATTTATAAGAAGCTTTTTCCCAGTAGCATAAAGACCTGCATTTTCTGGACTTCTTTGTATTACTTTGCTAAGTAAGGGGAAATATGCACATGCATGCTTAGTCACTCAGTCATGTCTGACTCTTTGCAACTCCATGGACTCCAGCCCACCAGGCTCCTCTGTCTATGGGATTCTCCAGGTAAGAATATTTGAGAGGGGTGCCATGCCCTCCTCCAGGGGATCTTCCTGACCTAGGGATCGAACCCACGCCTCTTACATCTCTTGCAATGGCAGGCAGGTTCTTGACCACTAGCACCACCTGGGAAGCTAAGGGGAAATGTACTATGGGGTGAAAAGATACGGATGGACTTTCCACCCAAGATATCAGAATATTGTCACTATCTCAGTTCCAAAGTTAGGGAGAAGGGTGAACCCAGTAAATAAGAAAGTGAGTTCTAAGTGAGGAAGCACTACCGAGTTCATAGAAGGATAAATCCTAATGAAACCTAATCTTACCTGGAACACAGTGAAAATTTACTGGTAGACACGTCAATGTTGGCACTTGTGAGCCAGAGCAGAGATAAGAGCTTGGCTCTTAAAAACCAGGGGCCTTACTGCTGGGAGAATTAGCCAGAATAATTGAGGTTATAGTCTCAGTCTATGGTCTATTAAACAGACCAAATGCTACTGTTGGATACCAGGGAAATATGTCTCACCCAATGAATCTGTGGTACTAAAGTGGGCCATTCCCAGCTTTACCCATGAGAAAACATTCCTTTTAATCCTGAATGTGTTTCACACTCCAAGCCCATGGTGTCTTTGAAGTATGTTCTGACTTTTACTGCCTCTTAGCCTGTTTATTCATCAGTGATCACCAATGGAAATTATTCATTTGTTCTTCATTTATTCACCAAATATTTAATGTGAAACTACTATGTATAAAGCTTTGTACTAATCATTAGGAAAACAAAAGGTACTAAAAGTGGCTGAATCTTTGTCCCATGCAACTCACTGTCTAGTGGGGTATGCAAAAAAAAAAAAATCCAATCTGTAAAATATAGTATAATAAATGTAATAATCAGGCAAGTATAGAATGCACAGAAGAGGGCACGTGCCCTTACCCAGATATGAGGATTCTGGGAAGACTTCCTGGAGGAAGGAAGATGCTTACATTTAAGTCTTTACAAAAGTACTTCAGTTACAATGTGAAGAGTGGGTTGGTGGGAGGGAAGCAGAGGCAGAAGTCATTAGGATTCCAAAGTAGTCATCTGGACAAAAAGGGATGCACTGGAGCTTGTTACTCAAAATGAAGTAAGTCAGAAAGAGAAGCACCAGTACAGTATATTAACTCATATGTATGGAAATTAGAAAGGCGGTGACGACAACCCTATATGCAAGACAGCAAAAGAGACACAGATGCAAAGAGCAGACTTTTGGACTCTGTGGGAGAAGGCAAGGGTGGGATGATTTGCAAGAATAACATTGTATATTACCATATGTAAAATAAATGACCAGTGCAAGTTTGATGCATGAAGCACTGACTCAAAGCCAGTGCTCTGGGACAACCCCAGAGCACTGTGTTTAGGTTCAAGGGATGGAGTGGGGAATGAAGTGGGAGGGGGTTTCAGGATGGGGGGACACATGTGCGCCATGGCTGATTCATGTCGATGTATGGCAAAAAACCCCACAATATTGTAATTAGCTCCAATTAAAATAAATAAATAAATTTTTTTTAAAAGGGATGATCTGCATAGAGAAGTAGAGAAGAGGACAGTTTTTGGAGATAAGAAGTACAATCTACTCTAGTCTTTGATTGGATATGAGGGAGAAGGTAGATGGGGAATGATGCTCAGATTTTTGGCTTGGGCAATTGAGTAGACAGTGAAGCCAAACAGAGAGCAAATACAGGGGAGTGAAAGTGAGGAGATGATTCCTTTGGTTTAGGACATGGTAAATTTGAGTTACCTATGTGACAACATAAAAGATGTGTACTGTAGGTTGCTGGGCATCTGTGTATGATGCTAGAGAGTCAAATGTTGCTATCATCAGTGAATAAATCATAATGAAATCATAGAAATCCACAGGGTGCACTCTCAGAGTCCTACCAGCTCTTGGGCTCCTATATTCATTACTTAGCTTGCTTCTGGTAATTTAAAATATAAAGTTGATAATATGATTAATATCCATTTTTAAGAAAGAACAAACAGGAATGAAAAATCTCATGCATATTCCAAGGCACTGATGTAGGTTTCTCCAAGCTCTGAATATGTGGTCTGGAATATTTCATGGAAATAACACCTTCAGCACATTTTCTCTGATCATGTCCATTGATGTGGAAGGGTTTTTTTTTTTTTTTTTGGTAGGTTATTTACTGATATTTAAAAATATTTTTCAAAAGTAGTGTTTAGATTTAGGTAGTGGGTTTTAAGGATTAAGTGGAAAAATGATGGGAAAAAAACTTTAAAGGAGATCCTGGGTGTATAAACTCTCAAGGAAAAAAAATGTTGATCATGGTGTTTCCAAGATGAATATGATACAAACATATACACACAAAGTTTATTATTATGAGTCACTCTGATAGATTATTAAGAAAATGCCCATACAGATGGCCAAAAGACACATAAAAAGATGCTCAATGGTACTAATTACTAGGGAAATGTAACTCAAAATCACAATGAGATATCACCTCAGTATCAGAAAGACAAAAAATAACAAGTGTAGATGGGACATTATATAACTGGAAGTTTGAATCTCTTAATCTCCTGTTCTTATGTCATCTATCTTCCACCCTTTTCCCTGTGGAAACTACTAGTTCTATGTAACCTAGGGTTTGATTGTGTTTGTTCACTTTTATTTTTTAGATTCCACATGTAAATGAAATCACGTATTTCTTTCTCTGACTTATTTCGCTTAGCATAATACCCTCAGGTTCCATCCATATTGTTACAAATGGCAAGATCTTATTCTTTTTTGTGGCTGAGTTATATTCTATTGTCTGTGAGTATCTATGTATTTATACATACCACATCTTCTTTATCCATCTATCAATGGACACCAACATTGCTTCCATATCTTGGCTATTGTAAATAATGCTGCAGTGAACACTGGGGTGCATATACCTTTTCAAATTAGTGTTTTCATTTTCTCCAGTTAAATACCCAGAAGTAGAAATGCTGAGTTGTCTGGTAATTCTATTTTTAATTTTTTAAGCAACTGACATACTGTTTTGTATAATATCTGCACCAATTTACATCCCCACAAACAGTACACAAAGGTTCTTTTTTCCACACATTCCCACCTACACTTGTTATTTTTTGTCTTTCTGATGCTGAGGTGATATCTTAATAAGTCAGGATGGCTGCTATCCAAAAGTCTACAAGCAATAAATGCTGGAGAGGGTGTGGAGAAAAGGGAACCCTCTTACACTGTTGGTGGGAATGCAAACTAGTACAGCCACTATGGAAGTGTGGAGATTCCTTTAAAAACTGGAAATAAAACTGCCATATGACCCAGCAATCCCACTCCTGGGCATACACACTGAGGAAACCAGATCTGAAAGAGACACGTGCACCCCAATGTTCATCACAGCACTGTTTATAATAGCCAGGACATGGAAGCAACCTAGACGCCCATCAGCAGACGAATGGATAAGGAAGCTGTGGTACATATACACCATGGAATATTACTCTGCCATTAAAAAGAATTCATTTGAATCAGTTCTAATGAGATGGATGAAACTAGAGCCCATTATACTGAGTGAACCAAGCCAGAAAGATAAAGACCAATACAGTATACTAATGCATATATATGGAAGTTAAAAAAATGGTAACGCTAACCCTATACGCAAAACAGAAAAAGAGACACAGATATACAGAATAGACTTTTGGACTCTGTGGGAGAAGGTGAGGGTGGGATGTTCTGAGAGAACAGCATGGAAACAAGTATACTATCAAGGGTGAAACAGATCACCAGCCCAGGTTGGATGCATGAGACAAGTGCTTGGGGCTGGTGCACTGGGAAGACCCAGAGGGATGGGATGGAGAGGGAGGCGGGAGGGGGGATTGGGATGGGGAACACATGTAAATCCATGGCTGATTCATGTCAATGTATGGCAAAAACCACTACAATATTGTAAAGTAATTAGCCTCCAACTAATAAAAATAAATGGAAAAAAATTAATAACAACAACAACAAAAAAAATAAAGTGGTTCTACCACTTTGCATTCTGTCAGCAATGCAGGGATTTCATTATCCTCAACAACATTTGGTATTGTCAGTCATTTTAGTTATTCTGGTGGTATTCAGTTCAGTTCAGTCACTTAGTCATGTCCGACTCTTTGCAACCCCATAGATTCCAGCACACCAGGCTTCCCTGTCCATCACTAACTCCCAAAACTTGTTCAAACTCATGTCCATTGAGTCAGTGATGCCATCCAACCATCTCGTTCTCTGTCATCCCCTTCTCCTCCTGCCTTCAATCTTTCCCAGCATCAGGGTCTTTTCCAATGAGTCAGTTCTTCGCATCAGGTGACCAAAGTATTAGAGTTTCAGCTTCAGCATCAGTCCTTCCAATGAATATTCAGGACTGAATTTCCTTTAGGATGGACTGGTTTGATGGTTTGACTGGTGGGTATTAGTTTTAAGTTATGAATTTGCATGTGACTTTAAAAAAGTTCTTTACTGAAGAGACAAAGGTAAACTTTATTTGAGGTCTCAATATGGTCAGCTATCAGCACAGACTTGGAATATATAAGCCCTGGTTTTATTGTACTGAAATATATTCCTTTTCACAAAGTGAAATATTAAAGTGTGTTGGTTTCAGTTCGATAATTCAAATACTGCCATTTTAACATGTCTCATCATAAATCTATTTTATTGCATTCTATGTCATCCCTCATATCTTGGATAAAAATACTTTTGTTTCTTTTCTGAGTTGGAAATTGTGACTGTGGTTCTTTCTCCTTTTCTTATGCTTGGAGTGGGTCAGTAATACACTTTTTTTGCTCAATTTTTCCCTCAGCATACCTTCAATTCTATATTATTCAAGGCCACCAGATTTGTTGGGAACTGCTTTTAATTATGTATAACATTGTCAAAAGTTTTCATTCTTTTCAAGAATATATATTTTACTTTTAAAGATGGAGTTTCACTAAATTATAAAATGAATAATTCTGTTTGACAGATAATAGACGCCTATATTTAATTCTGTGAGTTGAGGTAGCTATCATCACTCAATATGAATATATGATTTTGAAGTCATTATTTTTGTTTTTTCATAAAATAAGTCTAACATTTAACAAGTATATTTCTGGCTTTGATTATGGAATCTTAAAACTATGCAAGATGCTAGTTTTATAAGGAGAGTCTACAATGTCATGGAGGAGAAAATAAAATCAAGACTAGTAATTCAAGTTGAGAGGAATCACTTCTTCCCTATCCTGACTTTTTCTTTCATATGAAAACAGCTCAGTGTTCCTGGAGTCCTTCTTGTTTCTACTCTGCAAAGATGTGGAGTGAGCTACTTTGCTTCTAAGTATTTATCATTAGTCCCTAGTTCTTATTTAGACAGAATGAAAATAACACAGAATTTGAGCATGGGAATTATGGTTTTTCTCCTCTTTCTGGGCTGGTGGGAAGCAGAGGTTTTGGTAAAGATAGTCACAAAGATGGACTCGGAGTTTCTCTTGGGTGGGGGTGTGTCCCAAGGTTTGATTGGAGGGGAGGAAGATAGTAAGCCCACTTGGGTTCTCTTACTGAGCTGTATATTCTACCTTTTCCTGTTGTTGTTTAGTCTCTAAGTCATGACCAACTTTTTGAGACCCCATGGACTGTAGCCCTCCAGGCTCCTCTGTCCATGGGATTACCCTGGCAAGAATACTAGAGTGGGTTGCCATTTCCTCCTCAAAGGGATCTTCCAGACCCAGGGATTGAACCTGCGCTCTGCTGTAGCAGGTTGGTTCTTTACCAGTGAGCCACTGGGGAACCCCATCTTGTATCTAGTTTATCTAGTTTATTTATTTATCTAGTTTCATTATTAATAACAGTGACACTTTGGTTTCAGTTGCTGACTCTTTTGCCTTATTTCTAAGTTGACTCAGAATCCATATGGGAAACTGGGTGCCTTTTATTGGAACCCCTCCAAGACTCCAGCTCATGGTAGGTATCAGGAGGTATACTGGTATAGGCTGTAGCCCAAGTGTCATCTCTAGTTAGTTGCTAAATGCTTCCTTTTGCAGGTGGTCCCCTGTACTCAACTGTCAGAAAGAAAAGCTGTCTTATTGTTCAAACCATTTGGTACCCTTACCTGTGGGAGCTCTCTGCATTCTGCAGAGTTGGGTTTAGTTGCTGCCATGTAACTCACTTTGCTAATAAAATGTGAGTGGAAGTGATGCATATTTCTGAGCAGAGCCAGTACTTCTGCAGTCATGGAAGTATACATTAAGAGGGAGTTCCATCAGCCTAAGACCTGGAGTGACGACCATGTGGAAGAAAGCCAGTTGTTAATCTACATTAAATATTCACGTATGAGAATTAATTTATTGCTTTAAACTGCTGAGATTTTTTGAGTTAATATAGCATATATACTAACTCCAGAGAAGGCAATAGCAACCCACTCCAGTACTCTTGCCTGGAAAATCCCATGGGCGGAGGAGCCTGGTAGGCTGCAGTCCATGGGGTCGCAAAGAGTCGGAAAGGAATGAGTGACATCACTTTCACTTCTCACTTTCCTGCATTGGAGAAGGAAATGGCAACCCACTCCAGTGTTCTTGCCTGGAGAATCCCAGGGATGGGGGAGCCTGGTAGGTAGGCTGCCGTCTATGGGGTCGCACAGAGTCGGACACAACTGAAGCGACTTAGCAGCAGCATATACTAACTCTGACTCATTCACCATTTCTTAGTTCTTGAAAAAGGACTAACCAATCAAATATATTGTGTCTTGGGTGTAATTGTAAGATCTTGGGACTATAGATTCCACAAGCTGCAACTAAAGACCTGGCATGGCAGCTAAAAGATTCCACAAGCTGCAACGAATATCGAAGATCCTGCATGCCACAAAAAAGACCCAGCACAGCCAAATAAACTAATTCATTTAAAAAACAAATGTGAGATCTCATCATTTGAAGAATATATTTCTCTGGAGTGGGTAGGGATGAGAAAGGGCTCCAAATTAAATATGTATTGATCATACACACACCTAATTCAAAGTAAAATTGGCCTTTCATACTCATGCATGTCAGATTACCCAGTAGGGATCAAAGTTTACATAAATTGGTTGCAGGCAAGTGTGTTTTGGCGGTGAAGTGGGAAGGAACTAAAACATAGAGGAGGTAGGTGAGTACAGAATGATTAATAGCCAAACTTAAATGGTAACTTCAAAGCAGAGAAACAGCAAGTAATCTAGTTAGCAAGGCATAACATATTCCATTTGGTTAGTAGCATTCCCAATTCACTACCCATATGGGTCTTTACCTTACTCTGTCTCTATACCTGACTTTTTTCTTTTGCCTGTTTTCTTGCATTTCTTTTTGCAAACACAATTGCCACTTTGGAATTTGCAAAGTGCTTATCCAAAGAGATGAAGTCTGTCTCACTGTGAAACACACTGGAATTTTTCAGTAGAACTAAATACAGTGGTAAGTATACAATGAAGCATTTTTTGATTCCTCACGGGGGATAATTAAATTAAATGTATCCATTTAATACACAATCCCATAATACCTCAATATGAACATTCACTTCAAATCAAAAAGACATACAGAATTATCAAGAAATAATTAAAATCAGTTGAGGATGGTTTTCTTTGAAGATTAGGCATTATATTTAAATTCTGATTATCCTAAACTACTAAACAAAGACATACTTTTAGTAATAATGCAGTCTTACACATGCAATAGCAGTACCTCAAAACCAGCTTTTATAAACTCCACCAGGAGTCTTATGGCTAGAGACAGCAGCATTTCTATTGAGACAATTACTGTTGGGTCTACAGAGGAGCAGTGTACATGGGTTTTTTTTTTTTTTTTTTTCATCTTAAGTCCGGTTCAAGAAAGGTGTAAATAAAAACGTTGAGAGCTCAGTGCATAATCCTCAGTTTGGGGGTCTCAGTGGGCTAGTACCACACTTCTCATGAGAGATCTACAGGAGAGTCTATAACTAGCTGGCTGCTCAGTTTAGGGAGGAAAGAAGATGGGCCTCAATGTTTGCAGTAAGACAAAGGATGCTTGTTTCCACTGGACCGATGAGGACTGTGTGATATTGTTAGACTGAAGGATCACCTTTGATCCTGCTCAAGAGAATATCCTGGAAGGGCAAGGTGACTCCACCAAAGACTGCCTACTTCTGAGCTGAGGGATAGAATAAAAGCAAATGGTGGAGAGAAACATTTTCACAAGCCAAGGAAACTGTGTTTGGGAGATCTTCAGTGGCTGGGGGTGGGGGAATCTTTATGGACATCCAAGAAAAAGAATCAGCTCAATCCATCAGGTTCAGAGATAATCAGCTCTAAACACTGGATTGCGGCTTCCCTGGTGGCTCAGAGGTTAAAGCGTCTGCCTGCAATGCAGGAGACCTGGGTTCGATCCGTGAGTTGGGAAGATCTCCTGGAGAAGGAAATAGCAACCCACTCCAGTATTCTTGCCTGGAGAATCCCATGGACGGAGGAGCCTGGGAAGCTACAGTCCATGGGGTCACAAAGAGTCTGACACGACTGAGCAACTTCACTTTCACATTCAAACTCTGGATAATCCTAAAGGATCCCAGTGCCAGCTGAAAACTGTCAATAAAGTAAAACCTCTCTTTTCTCTCTACCTAGAGGCTTAGCATCAAACAAGCTGGAGAAAGAAGTGCAAACACTTTGGTGCTCCTCAGTGGGGCCGTGCAAGGATGTAAATCTACAAATTCTGGCCCAATCATGAAACCACATAGGGAGGGGGCCAGTTACCCAGGTGCCATTAACCCCTTCAATGCTACTGCTTTAACATCAGTTTTCCTTAGGGAAGTAATAGACAAGGAGGGTCTATTTGAGTAAAGAGAAAAGAAGCCAACCTTATTCCTTTTCCCAGCTGCAAGCTTCCCACTGCAGCAGCACCAGGCTGGTGGGTGAGAAGGTAATCTGTAAACAAAGCTGAGAATTTTATTCGTGTACTACATCATTTCCTATCACTCCTCTACCAATAACCCTTCAGCGGTTTTTCATCCTTCTCTCAGTGAGAGCCAACACGTTTCCATGGACTACAGCCCTGCAACTCAAAAAAATGGTCTATGGGTTGGCAGCATCAGCGTCATCTGGGAAACCTATTAGAACTGTTGACTCTCCAGTCCCATGTCGGACCTACTAAGTCTGAGTCTGTGGGTGGTTCACATGCTCATTAAAGTCTGAAAAGTTCTGACTTAGAAACAGCTCATCTACCAAGACTGTCAATTTTTCTGTATCAGTCACAGTGGTTCTTCAACACACCAGGCTCATTCTTGCCTCAGAGTTTCAGCACTATTTCTCCCTTGAGTCCTCCTCCCCAAGTATCTGTGCACTCCGCTCACCTTTGCCTTTATTCCTCTTTATGAGGTCAACTTAAAATGAGGTCTGATTTAAAATTACATTTAAAGGTACATATTCAGTACCTTTTAATGTACTGTAGAATTTACTTATTATGTTTTATTGTCTGATGTCCTGAGCATATAATTCCCAATGGCTGGGGTTTTTGTCTGTTTTGCCTACTGATATTTCCTTAGTTCATAGAATAATACCTGCCACATAATAGGTGCTTAATACATGTGTTGAATGAGTGTGTAGATGAACTATTTAGAACTTCAAAACCCACCAATTTCTCTAAGGGCTTCACAGAAATGAGGCAGGCAAAATCACTGACATTATTTTACTGGCATTTACGTTTTCACCAAGAAGATTGCTGAACAAAATATGAAAGTTATTCTCACTGAAGAATATGAGCTTTAACTCATCTCACAGTTCCTGCGAAGGAAGCCCTATTTAAAACTATTCTTTCAGACTTACCCAAATGAATTTCTCTCCTGAGAATCTAAGGAAACACAAAAAGATTCAGCTAACAATTTTATTAAGACTAGTGTCTGAAAGTTATGTGTCCTGCCCTTTTCCCCAAAGAAACTAACCTGATCTTTTATTTTTGTTTTCTATCCAAATTTGAATGTTTTGATGTCCGAGCTCACTTGCTCTTGGCAAACAGACCTGTTTCTAAGAAAGGCTAAATATGCTCATAGGGGAGACTCAAAGGGCTTCTTGGACAACAACTAATTTTTATAAAACAGCATTTCGATGAGTTAAGTGTAAGTAAATCAGAAACAGATGGATTACATAGCCATTGAGACCCACACATCTGAAAAACAAGTGAAACACGTGTGCCTTGTGTCCTCAGATATAAAAATAACCTGTATAGTTTAAAACTTTTCTAGTTTTTATCATTTTTGACTCAAAGATCATGTTTCTTATGTGCTTTTTGAGAGCAAATGTTTCCTATTTATAAACTTCCTCTTCATAACATTTGCAGGATAATCAAATAGCTCTAATCTCTCAATTCTGAACCAAGGTAAATATTTTAATAACGTAGTCAAGATAGTCTAAACTTACTCACATTTTCTTCTATTTTAATATAAGGGATAGCAAAGCATTAGCTTTGTTTTAGTGTTTTGTTTAGGATCTTTTTGGTTACAAGGAACTGAGATGCAAATAGACTAGTTCAAGAAATAGGCTTTCTATATCAATATAGAGACTGGAAGATACTCACATACTTGAGCATGGCTGCATATATGAGCATCTTCATAACACAGCATCGTGCCAAATGGAATTTGAAAGTCACCAGAAATGGCTAATGGCTAATATTTCTCATGAAGTTTTGCTAGTGGCTTCTCTCTGTTCATCTGAACCATTTTACCTCATTTTGCTGATTACTGACTTTGTAAATTCAGGTTCAGCTTCAAATGACCCATAGTGGCTCTGGGTCACTTTGTAACCTTTCAGCTCAGGTGCAACAACTGCCTGCTTTAGACACTACAGCATCAGATTCCTGAAAGAAGATTCTGATCGGCCCAGCTCAAATTTTGAACCAGGTTGCTGATCACTCACTGTTATGGCTGGGCTGTCTGGTATAATCTGATGTGGCTGGGAAACCTGGGTTCCCTGTGCAAGAAGGAACAGGCGTCAAGACTGGTGGCTCAGATTTAAGTGTGATAAATACAGACCTCACGATTTACCAGCAGGAAAATAATTTCCAGCAAAATATTTTGGCTAAGTATATTCTTTGGGAAATAAAATATTACTTGATTATCTTTTCAAGAATTGAAATATTTTAGATTTTAAATTTAGGATGCCAAAATTGGAAAGGGTGTGGATGGCTTTCAAAGTACAGAATTCTATCTAATCTGTCTGGATTTTAAGGAAAACAACAGTAACATTAGCTACATGCCCACTTCGGGGGTGTGTCATTGGAGATAGTTTATTGCTCTGATTTAAATACAGTCATACTTTATTTCCCCGTGATTCCTGATATGTTCCTTGAAAAACTCATCTTTGATTTGGTACATACTAGTCTCATAACAAGCTTTACATTAGGAAAAAAAAAAGCCAAGACAGACTTGGAAAACTTGGAGGAGATCCAGTGAAAACTTGATAGTAATTGGAAAAGGTTTTATTTTGCCAGGAGGTTATTAATAGAAGAGAGAAGAAACAATAATTTTAAATAATATATAATTCTTATGTAGGATTTAGACAAAAATCTGCTGTGTCAGTGACTGGAGTTTAGAAAACCCATAAAAAGGAGATAATAGCCAGCATTGGAAAGTATACCAAAGGAAACTGACAGGCAGACCTGAGTTCTGCCCTTGGCTTTGCCAATACTAGCTGAGATGCCTTGGTTCCCTGGTAATGTGAAAATGTTGGACTGCATGCCAACACAGGTCCTTCCCAACACTTACATTCAGATGAGGGACATCCAGGGCCACTGGGCTTGGCTGTGTGAGTAGTTCATTGTACATCTCTGAAAAGTAACACTCTAAGGATTCTTCCACTTCCCTTTTACCCTATAGAATAGATACATTCATGTAGAAGTTTATAAAAAAACTAGGATTTCTCCCATATCTTGGGTCATGTTCAACACAGAATTTAAAGTTCTATCTCTCATGTAATGGTTTTAATTCATACTTAAAAAATGGAAAATCTGATTCAGATGGCCAAGTTTGAGCTTATAATTGAGAAACCTAGTTAAGAACAATTTTATGCCCTTATCTAGAAAAATAGAACCCAGAACCCAATGTATCCACATGTTGAATATGAACTATTATCCAAAAAAGAGATGCAAGCTCATTCTACCTGGATGACTGTTACTTAATGAAAACAAACAAACCAAGGCTTGAGACTAATTGCGAGGGGCAAAAGGGGGCAAATGTTGCCAGTGACAAAAATAAACATTTATCCATTGTAGTCCTAAGTGAAAATAAACCTTAAAAAACATAGATTAAAAACTGTACCCTACCTTTGGGATAATTATTCCCATTCATTCTAAGAAAAGGATGCTTCCTCATAGCAAATCCAGCATTGTGAGATAGTATCAGTTTGAAACAGAAATTCCCTGAAAGCAGTCAGTAACATCAACATTTTTTCATGGCTTTCGGAATCAAGATTGTATTAGTAGAGCCTGTTTTAGTTTCTTAGTAGTTGACTTGAGTAGTCATTTGCTCTCCCACAATAATGTCAACCACAGGCATCAATTCAGTTCTGTAAATATATCCATTGAATATTTGCCTATTTAGATATTCCAAGGACACTGTAAAATCTCAGTCTCTGGAAGAAACAGCAGATCCCCAGCAGAGCCAGCCTTCCCTAAAAGAGGCAACACTTTGGGGGGTATAATTTGAGTGTTTAAGAAATATGAGATGATTTCCATGTTCTAGGATCTTTGTTCCATAGGTTGAGAATTTTTCTCTTTGGCTTTTTATAAAGGATCCACATACTTATAGAATGGAAAACACCTTAACATCTTAGTAAGGAATGAGCTTATTACCATAGCTTCTTTCATGATAGGAGGGGCTTAGAGCAGTGCAAGCCACTTTTGGTCTCTAATCAGGAAGAGATGTGGAAAAGGCCCCTTTCCCCTCTAGAAATGACTCACTTTTTATATGTGTCAGATATAATTATATACACTACATGGTATTTTGGAAGACATTCTTGCTTAGGCTGCATAATTGTACCACATACTTTTGTCATGCTAGTCTCCAATGTGACAAGCAGTATTATAAAGTAACACAAAGATACACCCTATTTTAATCTTGAATTAATAAACCATAAAATATGATCACAAATGCTTTGGTGTTATTTATTATATAATGACTTTTGGTAACATGGAAGTGCCAATATGATAAATACAAATTAGAGGAAATGAAAGTAACCAGAAGATGTAAATGACATCAGCTTATTTTGCCCAGAATAGAAAATCAACATCATATCATAGCTAGAGTAATGATAAAGTTTACTGGGTTTATACTGGCATAAATATAATTATAATAAATAATTCTGATTTTGAGTATTTGATGTACATGCCATGAATATTAAAAGAGGTCTGTAACTTAAGAACACCATATTTTGAACTGTTTGTTGAAGTTTTACCTATCCAAATCTGTAAAACCTACTGATATTAAAACTAAAATAGAATTCACAGTGTCTCTTAGGAAACAGCTGGTAAGCCAGGATGAAAGTTTGGATGTACTTGAGATAGTTTCTCCATTAAGTGAGAGAGTGGCCACTTGTAGGTCTGAGTTTTTTCTGTCTGTAGTAAGTATTTTTTTCAAAAGAATTGGATTCAGGATCTCAAAGAGATATTAGCCTTCCCATGTTCATTGCAGCATCATTTATGATAGCCAAGATGTGGAAACAAACAAAATGTCCATTGATGGC
This sequence comes from Dama dama, assembly GCF_033118175.1. Classification (NCBI taxonomy): domain Eukaryota; kingdom Metazoa; phylum Chordata; class Mammalia; order Artiodactyla; family Cervidae; genus Dama; species Dama dama. The sequence continues at coordinate 37,606,531 of NC_083701.1, forward strand.
TGAATAAAGATAATGTACTATATACATATAAAGGAATATTCAGCTCTAAAAAGAAAAAAGTCTGCAATATCTGACAAAATGGATGAAACCTGAGGATATTCTGCTAAGCCAGCCACAGAAGGAAATATACTATATAATTACACTTAACATGAGATGTCTAAAACAGGCAAATTCAACCAATGAAGGAATGGAGTGGTTGGTACCAGAGGCTGGGGGTAGGGAGAAATGGAGAGTTGCTAATCAATGGGCAAAAATTTCAATTAAGCAAGATGAATAAGTTCTAGAGATACACTGTACAACACTGCACTTACAGTTGACAATGCTGTATTATACACTTTAAGTTTGCTGAGAGTAGATCTCATGGTAAGTAAGATCTGATTGCTCCCCAAAAAGGAAGGACTGCATCTTTAGAGTAAATTCCTAGCATCCTGTGACTGCTCAAAGTTATAGTTATTTAAAAATTCTGAAAGACAGTATCAAACTACCATCCATGAAAATACCACAGATTTTTTCTCTTTCATAGTATAAGAAAGTGACTACTAATCACATTGTTTCTCTTTTTTCCATTTTCTATTGTTTTTTAATTTTTTAAATTTTTTTCCATTTATTTTTATTAGTTGGAGGCTAATTACAATATTGTAGTGATTTTTGCCATACATTGACATGAATCAGCCATGGATTTACATGTATTCCCCATCCCGATCCCCCCTCCCGCCTCCCTCTCCACCCGATCCCTCTGGGTCTTCCCAGTGCACCAGCCCCGAGCACTTGTCTCATGCATCCAACCTGGGATGGTGATCTGTTTCACCATAGATAATATACATGTTTCGATGCTGTTCTCTCGAAACATCCCACCCTCGCCTTCTCCCACAGAGTCCAAAAGTCTGTTCTGTACATCTGTGTCTCTTTTTCTGTTTTGCATATAGGGTTATCATTACCATCTTTCTAAATTCCATATATATGTGTTAGTATACTGTATTGTTCTTTATCTTTCTGGCTTGGCTCACTCTGTATAATGGGCTCCAGTTTCATCCATCTCATTAGGACTGATTCAAATGAATTCTTTTTAATGGCTGAGTAATATTCTACGGTGTATATGCACCACAGCTTCCTTATCCATTCATCTGCTGATGGGCATCTAGGTTGCTTCCATGTCCTGGCTATTATAAACAGTGCTGCGATGAACATTGGGGTGCACATGTCTCTTTCAGATCTGGTTTCCTCAGTGTGTATGCCCAGAAGTGGGATTGCTGGGTCATATGGCAGTTCTATTTCCAGTTTTTTAAGAAATCTCCACACTGTTCTCTATAGTGGCTGTACTAGTTTGCATTCCCACCAACAGTGTAAGAGGGTTCCCTCTTCGCTACATGGATATTAAAACCTTTGTATTGTTCCTGCCGGTTCTGTGTGTTGATGGATGAGACTCAAGCCGGCAGTTCTTCAGCTAGTCTTGCTTGGGGTTTCTTGTGAGGCTCTATTTAGACAGATGCTTGAGTCATCTGGAGGCTCACCTAACATCTGGGCTAGAGTTCATCTCAGGATCTTTGCTCTCCATGCCTTCTATGTGTCTCTCCAGCAGGAAGCTGGACCTCTTCCATGACTGCTAAGGATCCCAAAAATCTCATGAAAGGAGGAATTGCCAGGCGTTCTTAATGCTTGCCCTTGGAGCTTATGTAATGTCACTGCCTCTGCTTTCCCTCGGTCCAAGCAATGAGAGCTCAGCCCATATTCAAGGGATGAGTGGCATGAATGTGGCTGAAGGGATGGTCGTGTTTGTAGGCATCTTTGGAGCCTAGGTATCACAGGCAGGTTCACATTAAACAACAGGACTAGGGGGAAGGGATAACAGCCAAAGAGGACACCTGGGTTTTGAACCAGAATTCCCAATTCCATGGGAGAGCATTACCATAAAATACAAAGTCAGAAAAGAAACATGTATAAGAGACAATGAATAAAATTAATGTAAAAACAGATCTCTTGAAATTTATCTGGCTTCTAATAATCTAGGAGTTCTGTTTATTATTTAAAGGGAATGTATATGAATGTGACACTATTTTTTAAAGTTTATTTTCATAATCAGGTTCAAATCCTGTCATTATTTTAGAATTTTAACTAGGTATTTTAAATTCCATTTTAAAAGTATCTTCCATCTCATGCATGCTGCTGCAGAAATCCACAAGCATGGATGGAATTCTCGTGGTCTGTTTTTGACATTGGGTTTTTTTCTGAAGTCCTCCTTTTAAAACTTGTGGAATAATATTGAAACCCCGGGAGATAAACTGCCCTCTGGTGTTTATTACTGAGTACTCAAGCCATTGCTTTAGCTGCTGCAGCACTCCATTAAGGGTGGACACGGTACAGTTAGGAGAACCATCTCCCTGTGATTGTGGTTTGAAACCCTCTAGGACAGGCTTAAAATTGACTCTCCGACCTCCAAAAGGGGAATGATGGTTTTGCATTAAGGTTCCACATAATGCTGGGTTTGGTTTTATTGTGATTGGTATGACACATTATTGGGGCAACAAGTCTAGATTTTGTCTGGCAAAAAGATTAGTGAATCTGGAAGGCAATACAAATGAGATGTAGCTGTTCAAAGAGAATGACGGAAATGGAAAAAAGGAAACTCAGTAACATCCTTTGTAGGAGTGGCTGTGTAGGCTGAGATGGGGATTATTGTGGCTGTAGACAAATTCTTTCATTCTAGGTATTAAGAAAGGCAGAAAGAGGGACACTGATGTTGTTTTACAGAATTGAGTGCTGCTAGGATGTCAATGCATTGCTTTTGTCAAATTTTTTTCCCTATGATTTTTTTAATAAATGATACCCATTTCTATTTTACATGAAATATAAAAATAGAAAATATTTTGAAATTTTTACTTTTTAGAACTACACGTGCTAAGAAGACTTCCCCCACTTTTAAACTCTCTCTGCTCAGGGATACCAGAAAAGGATACAAGGATTATTTGTTTGCCATGAATTTAGAAAATCAAAGGACCTACTAGGAGGCAGTATTTTGGTCTTTCTGATTATATCCAGGACTGAGGAGTCTGGAGGATCATTCAATTCTCAGGACTCTTCTGATGATCTTAAATTTTAGTTCAACCTCTTCTTCTGCCCAAGACTTTTCCCTTCTTTTCCCTTCTACAGGAGTTGATTGGAAAGCATTCATGATAACCTTGTACACACTAAATCTGTTTAAGAATTTGTTTCTTGGAAAACTCAATAAGCACTACTCTTAAATTCACATCTCTAACTTTATCTTTCTTGGGCTCCAAAGTCACTGCAGATGGTGGTGGCAACCATGAAATTAAAAGATGTTTGCTTCTTGGAAGGAAAGCTCTGACAAATGTAGACAGTGTATTAAGAAGCAGAGACATCACTTTGCCTATAAAGTTCCATATAGTCAAAGCCAAGGTTTTTCCAATAGTCATACGCGGATGTGAGAATTGGACCATAAAGAAAGCTGTGTGCCAAAGAATTGATGCTTTTGAACTGTGGTGCTGGAGAGGACTCTTGAGAGTCCCTTGGACTGCAAGGAGATCAAACTAGTCAATCCTAACGGAAATTAACCCTGAATATTCACTGGAAGGACTGATACAGAAGCTGAAGCTCCAATTCTTTGGCCACCTGATGTAAAGAACTGACTCGTTGGGAAAGAACCTGATGCTGGGAAAGATTGAGGGCAGGAGGAGAAGGGGACAAAAGCGGATAAGACGGTTGGATGGCATCACCTACTCAATGAATATGAATTTGAGTAAACTCCTGGAGATAGTGAAGGACAGGGAAGCCTGGAGTGCTGCAGTCCATTGGGTCACAAAGAGTTGGACATGACTTAGTGACTGAACATCAACAACAAACCTTACCTTTCCTTGAGATTCAGATTCATAAATCAAACTGTTAAATCAGCATTCTTGCTTACATTTCTTAAAGTCCTCTCAAAACTTAACATATTCAGAATCGAATCCCTAAAAATCTCTCTTCTTATCAGAACTGTCCTACTCAATGAATGTCACTGCCAGCTACCTAGATACTTCTGTCTCAGACCTATCCATTGTCCTCGACTCTGGTCTCTTTCTCACAACCCACAGTCTATTGATCAACATCTCCTCAGTCCTCTCTCCTCAATGTATCCCAAATCTAATCACCTCTCACCATTTCCACTACTATAGCCCTATCTATACTGCCATCTGTTGTAACATGGCACATCTCCATAGTACTATAATTATATCTGTATCCCCTCCAGCCCCTCTGAGTATGTCTTCCACTAGAGACAGAGAGCTTTCACCTATCTGATACTTAAATGATATCTTGTCCTTTTCCTAATTTGATTATCTCCTCCTGCAAGATTGACATCCAAATTTCTCAAAGCTCCACATTTTGAAGCCTGACATACATATTTCAGGCCATGTCAGGAAGAAAGAAGGTCTATGCGGTTCTGGCATTTGTGTTCAAAGTCTATTACTCTCTTTTGCTGTCAGTTATCTATGCGGAATCTAGAAAAAACTCCTATGCATTTTGTTTGCTATGGTTTAAGTAGATCACTTAAAGAAAGACTGTCATTTATGGTTGACCAGAACTAATTTTTATTTGAGGTATTTTTATACATGTTCTAAGTATAGCTTCTTTTGCTTTATAGTTCTTGCAAGTGAAATTCTGGTCTTAATAGACAGGTTTTTTTTCCAGTGAAGTGGTAGATTTGAGTTTAGTGAAACAACTACTTTAGGTAATTTTACTCTCACTTAAAAAGCTGAGTAACAAAGAGTAGAATTTATATTCTTTCCCATTTAGAAATATAAAAATGTTCTTAAGATCCAACTGGTCAAAGTTAGAATGTGGGGCTGTTTGAAGAGGAATTTGCTGCTAACAATGAGGACTGAAAATGAACTATTTGAGTAGTACACTGCGTGCTGGTTGAGGTTTACTTAATCATGGTCTTTCATGGTCAAAGATAACAAAGCTTTAGTCGTGCTCTGCACAATATCAACTCTTTGTATTTTCTGATCTGTTCACTAAGGTTGAATTTTATCATTTTCTTGCTCAAAGATTCAACCCCCATTAACAAAAACCCACTAAGAGGAGTGCACTTTATGGCTTCAGTGGCCTACCAAACCAAACATTTGCAGGTCAACTCAGGAGAAGAAAAATGATCTCTCTCAAAATGGTTATTACTTCACAAGGAGAAAAATATCACTAAGTAGAATATCTTTTTATAGATGAATTTTAAGTCAATAGCACTATCAATCTTATTCTATAATCCCTGCTAATTTTAAACATCAAATTGCATTGGTGGTATGTGAGTATGTAGCAAAGATTACCACTTTATCCATATATTAATATATGTATTAAGCAACATCCTTATAATTCTCTTTTTCTTATGTTTTTTGACATTTTGCATATCACATTTTCCTAAAGATGTTAGAAAATACCATATATGTTATCTAACAGAGTGTTCTCTGAGTTTTGCAAGTCTAGCATCCACAGAACTCAGAGAAACTGTTGTACATTCACACTGAAGACTCTGAAGCATAGAAATGCAGTTATGTTGCTGTGAAGGCATTTTGTTGACCTGTTGTATCTCAGTATAATATTAGGAAGACATACAAGTGAATGGGAACAATAGGATATCAGAGTGATGGTGATAGGATGGACTGTTAGGCTATTTTAGAGGTGAAGGGTAAACAGCACTAAAATGGACTACAAGTCATGATAGTTAAACGGGTTTTCAGGGACCTTGGCTGTTGACTGCTTCTCAGATGTGTAATTGCTCTGCAATAAGGGAAAATGAAAAATCAGGGGTTATGTCCAGTGCAGGTTCACGGAGGATAAGAGGAGAACCATCACAGTCAGCAACGTGTAAATATCATTCTAGATTTGTGAATTCATACAAATATCATCTTAATATTATTGATGTATCCTCACTCCTTTAAAACACAATTTTTGATGCCTTATTATATGCTGAATTCTACTTGTATCCTGATAAATATTGCTTTAAAGTATAATTAAATTAACTAGACCTGTATCTTTTATTTTTTATTGAAGGATAATTGCTTTACAGAATTTTGCTGTTTTCTGTCAAACCTCAACATGAATCAGCCTTAGGTATACATATATCCCCTCTCCTCCGAACATCCCTCCCATCTCCCTCCCCATCCCACCCCTCTAGGTTGATACAGAGCCCCTGTTTGAGTTTCCTGAGCCACACAGCAAATTCCCATTGGCTATCTATTTCACATATGGTAATGTAAGTTTCCATGTTACTCTTCCCATACATCTCACCCTCTCCTCCCCTCTCTCCATGTCCATGAGTTTATTCTCTACATCTGTTTCTTCACTGTTGCCCTGTAAATAAATTCTACAGTACCATTTTTTAAGATTCCGTATATATGTGTTGGAATATGGCATTTATCTTTCTCTTTCTGACTCACTTCAATTTGTATAATAGGTTCTAGGTTCATCCACCTCATTAGAACTGACTCAAATGTGTTCCTTTTTATGGCTGAGTAATATTCCATTGTGTCTATGTACCACAACTTCTTTATTCTTTCATGTGTCAATGGATATCTCGGTTGCTTCCATGTTCTAGCTATTGTAAATAATACTGCAATGAACAATGGGATACATGTATCTTTTTCAATTTTGGTTTCCTCAGGCTATATGCCTAGGATTGGGATTGCTGGATCATATGGTGCTTTTATTCCTAGTTTTTTAAGGAATCTCCATACCATCCTCCACAGTGGCTGTATCAATTTACATTCCCACCAACAGTGCAAGAGAATTCCTTTTTCTCCACACCCTCTCCAGCTTTTATTGTTTGTAGACTTTTTGATGAGGGCCATTCTGACTGGTGTGAGGTGATATCTCATTGTGGTTTTGATTTGCATTTCTTTAATAATGAGGGATGTTGAGCATCTTTTTATGTGCTTGTTAGCCATCTGTATGTCTGATTTGGAGAAATGTCTCTTTAGGTCTTTTTCCCACTTTTTAATTGGGTTGTTTGTTTTTCTGGTATTGAGTTGAATGAGCTGTTTGTATATTTTGGAAATTAATCCTTTGTCAAGTTGTTTCATTTGCTATTATTTTCTTCCATTCTGAGGGTTGTCTTTTCATCTTGCTTATAGTCTCCTTTGCTGTGCAAAAGCTTTTAAGTTTAATCAGGTCCCATTTGTTTACTTTTGTTTTTATTTCCATTACTATAGGACGTGGGTCACAGAGGCTCTTGGTTTATGTCATCGAGTGTTCTGCCTATGTTTTCCTCTAAGAGTTTTATAGTTTCTGGTCTTACATTTAGGTTTTTAATCCATTTTGAGTTTATTTTTGTGTATGGTGTTAGGAAATGTTCTAATTTCATTCTTTTACATGTAGCTATCCAGTTTTCCCAGCACCATTTATTGAAGAGGCTGTCTTTGCCCATTGTATAGTCTTGCCTCCTTTGTCAAAAATATGGTACCCATAGGTGCATGGGTTTATCTCTGGGTTCTCTATCTTGTTCCATTGGTCTATATTTCTGTTTTTGTGCCAGTACCATACTGTCTTGATAACTGTAGCTTTGTAGTATAATCTGAAGTCAGGAAGGTTGATTCTTCCAGCTTCATTCTTCTTTCTCATGACTGCTTTGGCTATTCAGGATCTTTTGCATTTCCATATGAATTGTGATTTTTTTCTTCTAGTTCTGTGAATAGTGCCATTGGTAATTTGATAGGGATCACAATCTGTAGATTGCATTTGGTAGTATAGTCATTTTCATAGTATTGATTCTTCCTACCCAGGAACATAGAATATCTCTCCATCTGTTTATGTCATCTTTGATTTCTTTCATTAGTGTCTTATAATTTTCTGTGTACAGTTCTTTATTCTCCTTAGGTAAGTTTATTCCTAGATATTCAATTCTTTTTGTAGCAGTGGTGAATGGGATTGATTCCTTAATTTCTCTTTCTGATTTTTCATTGTTAGTATGTAGAAACACAAGTGATTTCTGTGTATTGATTTTGTATCCTGCAACTTTGCTAAATCCACTGATTAGCTCTAGTAATTTTCTGATACTATCTTTAGGATTTTCTATGTAGAGTATCCTGGACTTCCCTGGTGGCTCAGATGGTAAAGTGTCTGTCTACAGTGCGGAGACCGGGTTTGATCCCTGGGTTGGGAAGATCCCCTGGAGAAGGAAATGGCAAACTACTCCAGTACCCTTGCCTGGAGAATCCCATGGATGGAGAAGCCTAGTAGGGGTATAGTCCACGGAGTCGCAAAGAATTTGACACGACTGAGCGACTTCACATTCACTTTCTTTTCTTTTCATGTAGAATATCATGTCATCTGCAAACAGCAAGAGCTTTACTTTTTTTCTGATCTGATCTTTCCTTTTCTGATCTGGATTCTTTTTCTTCTCTGATTGTGTAGCTAGGACTTCCAGAACTATGTTGAATAGTGATGAAAGTGGACACACTTGTCTTGTTCCTGATCTCAGGGGCAATGCTTTCAGGTTTTCACCATTGAGAAAAATGCTTTCTGTAGGCGTATATAGCCTTTACTAAGCCGAGGTAGGTTCCTTCTATCTTCATTTCTTGAAGAGTTTTAATCATAAATGGGTGCTGAATTTTGTCAAAGGCTTTTTCTGCATCTATTGAGACTATCATATGGTTTTTATCTTTCAATTTGTTAATATGGTGTATCACATTGATTGATTTGCATATATTGAAGAATCCTTACATCCCTGGAGTAAACCCAACTTGATTATGGTGTATGAGCTTTTTGATGTATTGTTGATTTCTGTTTGCTAAAATTTTGTTGAGGAATTTTGCATCTATGTTCATCAGTGATATTGGCCTGTAGTTTTCTTTTTTTGGGTTGTCTTTGGTTTTGGTATCAGGGTGATGGTGGCCTCATAGAATGAATTTGGAAGCGTTCCTTCCTCTGCAATTTTCTGAAAGAGTTTTAGAAGGATAAGCATTAGCTCTTCTCTAAATATTTGATAGAATTCTCCTATGAAGCCATCTGGTCTTGGGCTTTTGCTTTTTGGGAAATTTTTTATCACAGCTTCAGTTTCAGTGCTTGTAATTGGGTTTTCATAGTTTCTATTTCTTCCTGGTTTAGTCTTGGAAGATTGAACTTTTCTAAGAATCTGTCCATTTCTTCCAGATTATCCATTTTATTGCCATATGGTTGTTTATAACAGTCTCCTATAATTCTTTGTATTTCTTCATTGTCTTATGTAACTTTTCCTTTTTCGTTTCTAATTCTTCTTTTTTTTCTTGTTGAATCTGGCTAAAGGTTTGTCAATTTTGTTTATCTTCTCAAAGAAAGAGCCAGATTTTAGTTTTATTTATCTTTACTATTGTTTCTTTCATTTCTTTTTCATTTATTTCTGCTTGGATCTTTATGATTTCTTTCCTTCTACTAATTTTGGTGGGGTTTTTTTGGTTCTTTTTCCGGTTGTTTTATGTGTAAAGTTAGGTTGTCTATTCAATGTTTTTCTTATTTCTTGAGGTAGGAATGTATTGCTATAAACTTCGCTCTTAAGAACTGCTTTCACTGCATCCGATAGGTTTTGAGTTGTCATGTTTTCATTGTCATTTGTTTCTAGAAATTTTTTAATTTCCCTTTTGATTTTTTTTCAGTAACCTTTTGGTTATTTAGAAACTTGTGGTTTAGTCCCCATGTGTTTGTGTTTCTTACACTTTATTTTCTTGTAATTGATATCTAGTCTCATAGCATTGTGGTCAGAGAAGATGCTTGATACAATTTCAATTTTCTTTAATTTAGTGAGGTTTGATTTGTGACCCAAGATGTGGTCTATCCTGGAGAATGTCCCATATGCACGTGAGAAGAAGGTATATTCTTCTGCATTTGGATGGAATGTCCTGAAGATATCAATGAGATCCATCTCATCTAGTGTATCATTTAAGATTTATATTTCCTTATTAATTTTCTGTTTTGATGATTTGTACATTGGTGTGAGTGGGGTGTTAAAGCCCCCAACTATTATTGTGTTACTGTCAATTTCTGCTTTTACGTCTGTTAGTCTTTGTCTTATGTATTGAGGTGCTCCTATGTTGGGTGCATAGATATTTACAATTGTTATGTCTTCCTCTTGGATCAATCCCTTGATCATTATGTAGTGTATTTCCTTATTTCTTGTAATTTTTTTAAGGTCTATTTTGTCTGATATGAGGATTGCTACTCCAGCTTTCTTTTGTTTCTCATTTTCATGGAATATATTTTTCCATTCTCTCACTTTCAGTCTATATGTGTCTTGAGATCTGAAGTGGGTTTCTTGTAGACAGCATATATATGGGTCTTGTTTTTGTATCCATTCAGTCAGTCTGAATGTCTTTTGGTTGGAGCATTTAATCCATTTACACTTAAAGTAATTATTGAAATATATGTTCCTATTGCAATTTTCTTAATTGTTTGGGGTTGATTTTGTAGATCTTTTTTCTTCTGTTGTATTTCTTGCCTATATAAGTCCCTTTAACATTTGTTGTAAAGCTCGTTTGGTGGTACTGAATTATGTTAACTTTTGCTTGTCTGAAAAGCTTTTTATTTCTCCATCAATTTTGAATGAGATCCTTGACGGGCACAGTAATTTTGGTTGCAGATTTTTCCCTTTCAGTACTTTAAATATATCCTGCCATTCCCTTCTGGCTTGCAGAGTTTCTGCTGAAAGATCAGCTGTTAAATGTATGGGGTTTCCTTTGTATGTTATGTGTTGCTTCTCCCTTGCTGCTTTTAATATTCTTTCATTGTGTTTAGTCTTTGTTAGTTTGAGTAATATGTGTCTTGGCATGTTTCGCCTTGGGTTTATCCTCCTGCATGGAACTCTTTGTGCCTCTTGGACTTGATTGACTATTTCCTTCTCCACGTTGGGGAAATTTTCAACTACAATCTCTTCAAAAATTTTCTCATACCATTTCTTTTCCTCTTCTTCTTCTGGGACCCCTATAATTCGAATGTTGGTGCATTTGATATGGTCCCAGAGGTCTCCGAGACTGTCCTCAGAGACAGCTCTTTTAATTCTTTTTACTTTATTCTGCTCTTCAGAAGTTATTTCCACCATTTTATCTTCCAGCTCACTGACTCATTCTGCTTCAGATATTCTGCTGTTGATTCCTTCTAGAGTATTTTTAATTTCAGTAATTGTGTTGTTTGTCTCTGTATATTTATTCTTTAATTCTTCTAGGTCTTTGTTAATTGATTCTTGCATTTTCTCCATTTTTTCCCTTAAGGTTTTTGATCATCTTTACTATCATTATTCTGAATTCTTTTTCAGGTAGTTTGCCTATTTCCTCTTCATTTATTTGGACTTCTGTGCTTCTACTTTGTTACTTGATTTGTGCAGTATTTCTCTGCTTTTTCATTTTTTTTTTAAACTTACTGTGTTTGAGGTCTCCTTTTCCCAGGCTTCAAGGAAAGTTGAATTCTTTCCTTGAATAAGATTGAATTCTTTCTTCCTTTTGGTTGCTGCCCTCCTAAGGTTGGTCCAGTGGTTTGTGTGAGCTTCGTATAGAGTGAGATTTGTGCTAAGTTTTTATTTGTTTTTCCTCTGTTGGCCAAGGCTAAGTGAGGTGGTAATCCTGTCTGCTGATAACTGGGTTTGTGTTCTTGTTTTGTTTGTTGTTTAGATGAGGTGTCCTGCACAGGGCGCTACTGGTGGTTGGGTGATGCTGGGTCTTGTATTCAAGTGGTTTCCTTTGTGTGAGTTCTCACTATTTGATACTCCCTAGTGTTAGTTCTGGAGACGGCAATGGCAACCCACTCCAGTACTCTTGCCTGGAGAATCCCATGGACAGAGGAGCCTGGTAGGCTGCAGTCCATGGGGTCGAGAAGAGTCAGACAGGACTGCGTGACTTCACTTTCGCTTTGCACTTTCATGCATTGGAGAAGGAAATGCCAACCCACTCCAGTGTCCTTGCCTGGAGAATCCCAGGGATGGGGGAGCCTGGTGCGCTGCCATCTATGGGGTCGCACCGAGTCGGACAGGACTGAAACGACTTAGTAGCAGTAGCAGCAGCAGTGTTAGTTCTCTGGCAGCCTAGGTTCTTGGAGTCAGTGCTCTCACTCCAAAGGCTCAGGGCTTGATCTCTTGCCAGGAATGAAGATTCCATAAGAATCTTGTGGTTTGTTATGGCAATGAGATTAAAACAAATCTCAAAGAATGAGAAACCAAAGATGAATCCCAGACAAATGGCAGTTACAAAATCAGGCAAGTAATAATTAAAACAATGAAACACACAAACACACACACACACATATACACCCATGAGCAAAGTGAAAACAGCCCAACAAAAATAAAGTACAGTAGATTGATCTGGCGAAAAAAAGAAATAAAAAATTATACTTATCAGTTAAGAACAAAACTAACTTAAGCACAAACTGGAAAACAAAATGAAAGCAAGGTACCAAGTGGGGAATAAAGAAATGAAAACAAAACTAACAAATATGTTGAGAGGAAAGGAGAGAAAGAAAAGAAAGCATAGATATGCAAAATTAAATAGAGTTAGATAAAGAGGATTTATATATGTTAAAGATTAACTGCAAGGGGAAAAGAACAGTAGGAAAAGCAAACAAAGGATTAAATGTAGAAAAATAGTAATAGGTTTAAAAAATTAAAAATTACAATTAAAAAAAGAGAAAAGAAAAAAAAAAGAGAGAAAGCTCCACAGAACCTCAACAGCCCAACATAGAGGCAGAGGTTTATGACAATAAAAAATGTGAGAAAAAAAGAATCTCAAAAGCTTAAGTGGATTTCTTAGTGCCAATAAAATTGGTAACTACCACAGAGGGGAAATAAGAAAAAAAAATTTTTTAAAGAAATACAGAACACGTCAAAAAATGAGTAATAAATGTTTTTCTTGAGTCATTGCTGTCAGAGTCCTTTCCCTCACTTCGAGTCACAATCCACCTTACCTCCCTAAGATGCCCTTCAACTCTGCTGATCTCTGGACCTGCTATGGGGACAGCTCAGGTTCTAATCTGGTTCTACTCCTGTGTGTTCTTGCCTCCAATGTCCACAGCTATCAGAGCTAGTGCATTTTCTTTTGGGAGAGCTCTCAATGGCCTTTTATATATTCCATAGACACAGAGTCTGCTTAGTTGATCATGTGGATTTAATCTGCAGCTTGTACAGCTGGTGGGAAGGTTTTGAGTCTTCCTTAGCCCCATTGCCCCTGGGTTTCAACTGTGGCTTTATTTCCACCTCCACATGTGGGTTATCCACTGGGGTTTAGCTCCTGAGGCTGCCCTGGAGGGCTTGGGTTTGCCCCTGTGAGGGCCAGTGTGGAGGTGGTGCAGCTGCTTGGGTCACAGGGGTTCTGGCAGCACCAGGTACTCAGGGGAGTTGGCAGCTACGGCAGCACGAAATATAGTGCTCTAGAAAGGTAAGGCCACCAGTATTGGCCAATAGGCTCCAGTATTGTTGCCTGGAGAACCCCCTTTCTGACAGAGGAGCCTGGCAGGCCACAGTCTACAGGGTTGAAAAGAGTTGGACACAACCGAAGCAACCCTGTGCACACAGATGCAAGATATTTTTTTTTTTTTGCCTGTGGCAGATCTGCCCCAGTGAGAGTTGAGCATGAAGGTGGCACAGCTGCTTGGCTTGTGGGGATCCTGGCAGCACCAAGTGTGCAGGGACACGGACTGCCTCCACTGCATGAGTTATAGCCCTATCAGAGTCTTTTTTCGAGCCTCTTGTAGCAGGCGATCAAAAGGCCTCTGGCCAGTCTTTCTCTGCCGCTCCACCTGTTCAGGCACTTAGAGGGCCCCCTTGCCTGGGGTCCTTGTCTGTCGTTTGGCACATCAGGCACAGGGAGGGGCCCCCTGGCTGGGGTTCTGCTCTGTATATCAGCACATCAGGCACTTAAAGGGGCACTCTGGGTAGGGTCCTACCCTGTAGTTCTTTGATGGGCCAGCCTCTCTATTGTTCAGCTGCGGATGCTGGTGGTTGGGGAGAGGGAGGCTATGGTGATGGCTCCACCCCCTATGTGTGACTCAGCAGTATCACCTTGCTTCCGTGGCTGCCTGGCTTTCCTCCATAGGCATTTCCCACCACCATCTCGTTCCTCACATCCCCTCGATCTGTCTCTCCACAGTCAACAGCAGCCCTTGCCCTGGGATTGCTCCACAATTCCTAAACTCCAGCTCTCAGCCGCTGTCCCTTCCAGGAGACCAGCATTCCTGTCCGGGGTATGTATGGCTGCAGCAAGGACTGTCCAATTCTCATTCCATTTAGGCTGTCACAGATTAGCTGTCTCACTCTCAGCCTTAGACGTTTCTCCTTTGACTCAGACAGTTGCCCCACTGTGGGGATGGGATCCCTGCTTCAGTTCCACCACCTGCTGAGGGCAGGTCCAGTATTACTAACACTCTTGTTTTTCCCCCTAGTTCCTTCGTCCTACCAAGTTTTGCTTGGTTCTGTATACTCTTCCAGTGGTCAGGTACTTGTGTCCACTCTCATCTGGTGTTCTGGATGCACTTCTGTGTCTGAAGGTGTATTCCTGACGTATCTGTGGAGAGATGTACTTCACATCCACCTATTCCTCCGCCATCTTTTTCTCTCTCAAATAATGTCTAGATCCTTAACACTCACAAAATTAATTTGAAATAGTAGTGCCTTAGCATGCATGGATGCAAAGATTTAAATGTAAAACCAGAAATCATAAATCCCTAGAAGAAAACACATGACAAAAGGTCCTTCATATGGGTCTTAGTAATGATATATAGTTTTTAATTTGCCACCTAAAGCACAAGCAACAAAATGAAAAACGAACAGGTGCAACTACAAACTAAAAAGCTTCTTTCTATACAGAAAAATAAAAAGCAAAAAAAAAAACATTAAAAAAATGAAAAGACACCCTACATTATGGAAAAACATTTGCAAATCATTTATCTGATGAGGGGTTAATAGCCAAAATATTACAAACTCACAGAACTCAATAGAAAAAATTAAAACTCAAATTAAAAATAAAAATGAGCAAAAGACCTGAGCAGACATTTTTACAAAGAAGATAAATTCAGATGGCCAGAAGGTACATGAAAATGTACTCAACATCACTAATCAAAGAGGAAATGTAAATCAAAAGCTACAATGAGATATCATCTCTGGTCTATTAGAATGCTCAGCATTAAAAAGACAAGGGATAACAAGTGTAAGTGAGGAAACAGAGAAAAGAGAAGACTTGTGTATTCTCAGCAAGAATGTAAATTGGTGCAGCCACTATGAAAAACAGTATGGATATTCTTCAAATAATTTAAAATAGAAACTTTCATATGTTCCAGCAATTCTACTTCTGAGTATATATCTGAAGGAAATGAAAACTTTGTTGAAGTGATATCTACATCCCTATGTTCATAGCAGTGTTATTTGCAATAGCCAAGACATGGAAGCAACCTAAGGGCCTGATGATGTATGAAGAATTTGTGGTGTATGTGCATATATATATATGTGTGTGTGTGATGGAATATTATTAAGCCACGAAAAAAGAAGACCCTGCCATTTGCAGAAACATGGTTTGACCTTGAGGGCATTATACTAAGTGAAATAAGTCAGATAGGGAAAGGCACACTGTGATCTCACAGGTGGAATCTAAAAAAAAATTTTAAATCCCCAAACTGATTGGAAAAAAAAAAGATCTGATTTTTGGATAGTTGAAGTGGGAATTGGGAAGAGGGGAGAATTGAGCAAAGGTGGTCAAAAGCTACAAACTTCCAGTTTAAGTACTAGGAGGGATATAGGTCTTCCCTGGTAGCTCAACTGGTAAAGAATCAGCCTGCAATGTGGGGGACCTGGGTTCGATCCCTGGTTTGGGAAGATCCCCTGGAGAAGGTAAAGGCTACCCACTCCAGTATTCTGGCCTAGAGAATTCCATGGACTGTGTAGTTCATGGGGTCACAAAGAGTCAGACATGACTGAGTGACTTTCACTTCACTAGGGGTATAATGTGATGATTATATTTAATATCCTTCTTACATACCATATAGCAGTGCTAAGAGAAGGTCCTAACAGTTCTTAGCATAAGGAAAGAAAAATCTTTTTGGTATCTAACATATGAGATGATCATGTTAACTAAATTTACTGTGGTAATTGTGTCACAACATATGAAGTCTAATCATTATGCTGAACACCTTACACAGTGCTGAATGTCAATTATATCTCAATAAAACAGAAAAGTTTTAACTGTAGATTTATCACATTAACAAAAGACTGAATAATTAAACTCATGTTGGGAAAAGACAGAGTTCAGTGTATAAGTTTTATGCTCTGTTGGACAGCCCTCTTGGTTGATATGTTTCTTGGTCAACAAACATCACTGAGAACAGAGAATAGACAAACAGCTGTGAGATGGATTATGTCTTTTTTCAACCCACTAATGACACTTCTCATCAAATAATGAGACAATAAGTAAAGGAAGAAGAGACCAAAAACGAATGTGGCTTTTATTGAAAGGAAGGAACTCCAGCTGTTTGAATCATTATGTATTATTAAAAAGAGTAGATGTTCTTAAAACATGAATGTAATAGATGTTTGCCAAGGCCTCCCAGTCTGAAGGGTAAATAGGATCCCAATAACCATAAGGAAATGGCAGAATGTGTGGAATCCGTTTCTCTTTCAAATCCTTCTCTGCTGGTTTAATGAGTCCCTGGGGAGTGGCTCAAGAGCTCAAGAGAACTAGGAGGGAAGAAATTGTTCTTTTCTTCCTGTATTCAGTAATCACCTTCTCAGCTGATTCTGACAGTGATCAGATAGATCTGATTTGCTACCTGATCTCTCCAACTCCCAGTGTTGAGTGCCATGATGGGCTATCAAAACTAGCTTCATATCATACTGGTCACTTTCATTTTAGTTCAGTTCAGTCACTTGGTTGTGTCTTACTCTTTGCAACCCTATGAACTGCAGCACACCAGGCTTCCCTGTCCATCACCAACTGCCAGAATTTACTCAAACTCATATTCATTGAGTCAATGATGCCTCCAACCATCTCATCCTCTGTCATCCCCTTCTGCCTGAGTGCACAATTGATTAGTTATGACTTCATGGCTATCAGTTGTAGTAAGAGCTATTTATTTGCTACTCCCAAACTAGAGTATTGATTTCTAACACTGGTTCACTTTCACTCCTCATTTGCCACACTTCTCACCACTGAGCTGTAACAATTTAGTTTACTAATTATTAAATAAAAATTAAGTATTAAATAAGTGTTTAAAAAACTAGAGCCCTATAATAACAAAGCAAGAAAATAGGAGAAGGAATTTTACATTAAACATAATATTGAAAGATATGAATGTCTAGTTTTTTAACAACTTGTTCTCAGGATGACTTTTCCCTCCCAAAGATTAAAGCATCATGAGAGAATTTGGGCAAGTTTGTTTTTAGTGTTCCCCATTTTGTGATCTTCCAGTAGATCATAGCTCATTCTCAGTTGCTCAGTTGTGTCCGACACTTTGAGACACCGTGGACTGTAGCCCACCACACTCATCTGTCCTTGTGACATTTTCCAGGTAAGAATACTTGGAATGGGTTGTCAATTCTTCCTCCAAGAGATCTTCCCAACCCAGGGATTGAACCTGCATCTCCTGTGGCTCCAGCACTGCAGGCAAATTCTTTACTGCTGAGCAGACAGGGAAGCCAGATCTTCTAGTGGTATTTTTTATATCTTCCTCCCTATATTTCTCATCTTCTGGCTGCTAAGACATATCTTAGACAATAATTAAAGGGTTCATTCATCTTGGTAAATGAACTATTAACAGGTATCAGGGCTTCCCTAGTGGCTCAGATGGTAAAGTATCTGCTTGCAATGCAGGAGACCTAGGTTCAATCACTGGGTTGGGGAAGATCCCCTGGAGAAGGGAACTGCCTGCCATCCACTCCAGGGTTCCTGCCTGAAGAATTCCATGGACAGGGACAGAGGAGCCTGGCAGGCTACAGTGCACAGGGTCACAAAGTGTCAGACATGACTGAGCGACTTTCACTTCACTCCCTAAGTGTAGTAGATAAGATATAATACTTATAATACTTTCCAGAGTATATACATGTTACATGTATTTCATTCAGAAATTTAGCAAATATTGAAAACTTCTTGTGTACCAGATACTTTTCTAAACTGTAGGGCTGCAGTGATCAGTAACAAAGTTTGGTCCTCACAGGTATTATGTTTTACTGCGAAAAGACAGACAGCAAACAGAAAATATCAGCTAGTGGTGAGTACAGTTCACAGAATTAAATTAGGGTATATGGTGATGAATGGCCAACTAAATTAGAATGAGTAATCAGTGAATAATTACTCTAGATGAAGTGGTTAGGAAAGGCCTTTCTGGAGAATGACTTTAAAAGTATCTGAGTGAAAATACAGATTCTGCCACAAAAATTTTTATGAAAAACACAACTTCAACCTAAGTAGAATTTTAGAACAGTAAAAGATAAAAGGGCATTTGGGGAGGAGGGAAACAGTCTGAATAACTGTCATCATATCATTTAATGGTCCTTCTACATGAACAGCATTTCCCAATAGTAAATGCTTCTTAAGTGTCATTAGTGTCTATTTGATGAATCTCTAAAATTTTATAATATTTTAACTTGTAAATAAAAAAGTTATATCCTCAACTAAAGGCACTATTTTTAATAGACAGAGAAAAAAAATCACCTCTGAAGAAACATTTACTCAGATACCAGACCTCTCAAGAGCAATATTAAAATCAGAAGACTGTGGGATAATATCTTCAGAGTGTTAAGAAAAATAAACTTCAACTTAGAATTGTGAACTCAGGGAAATGGTTTCTACAACATTTTTTTTTAAAAGAAAAGTGATTTTAAATAGAAAATATAGATGCACAAAGGAACAAAGGAATAAACATATATTTTATAAAATGACAAAAATGTCCATTTTTTTCTGATTAAAATTTAAAAAAAGGAAATATGCGCAAAATTAGCCAACAGATTGGCATTAGTTTTATTATAGTCAAAATTATATAAGATTATTGTATTATACATGTGGTAGATTGACATATTAAATTTTCACAGGTAGTATTTCAACATTCTAGAAATAGAAACAGTAGAAGGAAAAAAAAAAAAAAAAGGAAAACAAGCAAAAATAACTATTCCAAAAAAGGCAAGAGTAAAGAGAAAGCATAGAAAAAGTTGTGACGGTACACAAAGATGTTGATAAAACATTTCAAATATAGTCACACTAAACATAATTATTCAACTGGCTTAAAAGTTAAAATCCAATGCAATCTACAGGTTCAACACAATCCCTATCAAATTACCAATGGTTTTTTGTTTGTTTGTTTGTTTTTTAACAGAACTAGAACAAAATTTTCACAATTCATATGGAAACACAAAAGACCCTGAATAGCCAAAGCAGTCTTGAGAAAGAAGAATGGAGCTGGAGCAATCAACTTTCCTGACTTCAGATTACACCACAAAGCTACAGTCATCAAGACAGTATGGTACTGGCACAAAAACAGAAATATAGACCAATGGAACAAGATAGAAAACCCAGAAATAAACCCATGCACCTATGGGCATCTTATTTTTGGCAAAGGAGGCAAGACTATACAATGGGGCAAAGACAGTCTCTTCAATAAATGGTTCTGGGAAAACTGGACAGCTGCATGCAAAAGAATGAAGTTAGATCACTACCTAAAGCCATACACAAAGATAAACTCAAAATGGATTAAAGACCTAAATGTAAGACCACAAACTATAAAAATCTTAGAGGAAAACAGGCAGAACATTTGATGACATAAATCAAAGCAAGATCTTCTATGACCCATCTCCTATAGTAATGGAAATAAAAACAAAAATAAACAAGCAGGGCCTAATTAAACTGAAAAGCTTTTGCACAGCATAGGAAACTACAAATAAGGTGAAAAGACAACCCTCAGAATGGGAGATAATAATAGCAAGGGAAACAACTGATAAAGAATTAAGTTCCAAAATATGCAAACAGCTTATACAACTCAATACCAGAAAAGAAAACAATCAATCAAAAAGAGGAAAAGGGACCTGAAGAGACATTTCTCCAAATCAGACATATAGATGGCTAACAAGCACATAAAAAGATGCTCAAAATCACTCATTATCAGAGAAATGCAAATCAAACTACAATGAGATACCGCCTCACACCAGTCAGGAATGGCCCTCATCAGAAAGTCTAAAAACAATAAATGCTGGAGAGGGTGTGCAGAAAAGGGAACACTCTTGCATTGCTGGTGGGAATGTAAATTGATACAGCCACTATGGAAGATGGTATGGAGACTCCTTAAAAAGCTAGGAATAAAACCACCATGAACCAGCAATACCACTCCTGGGCTTGTACCCTGAGGAAATCAAAACTGAAAAAGACACATGTACCCCAATGTTTATGGCAGCACTATTTACAGTAGCTATAACAAGGAAGCAACCTAGATGTCCATCGACAGATGAATGGATAAAGAAGCTGTGGTACATATATACAATGGAATACTACTCAGCCATTAAAAGGAATGCATTTGAATCTGTTCTAATGAGGTGGACAAAGCTAGAGCCCATTATACAGAGTGAAGTAAGTCAGAAAGAAAAATATAAATATCATATACTGACACAGATATATGGAATCTGAAGAGATGGCACTGATGAATTTATTTTTAGGACAGCAGTGGAGAATCAGACATAGAGAACAGACCTATGGACAAGGTGGGAGGAGAGGAGGGATAAGGGGAGATGTATGGAGAGAGTAACATAGAAATTTATAATACCATGTGCAAAACAGATAGCCAATGGGAATTTGCTCTATGACTCAGGGAACTCAAACAGGGGCTCTGTGACAGGCTGAAGGGTGGGGCGGGGAAGGAGATGGGAGTGTGTACCTATGGCTGATTTTTGTTGATGTATGACAGAAAACCACATAATTCTGTAAAGCAATTATCCTTAAATTAAAAAAAAATTTTTAAGTTAAAATCCAAGAATAAGGAGAAAAATGTAACTTGGGAAAGTGAAAAATGAAGGGATGTTTAGAAGAAATGGTTTGGCTATATTAATAACATAAAATAAACCCCCCAAACATAAGTAGAAATAGAAAAGGTAATCACACATTGTTAAAAGTTCAATTTAAAAAGCTCAGCTCACCAAGAAGATACTATCATTCTAAACTAACATGCACCTAATAAAATCACCTCAATATATTTGCAAGAAATTTATAGAGGGATAAATAAGCACATTACCATTATGAAGAACTTATATACTCCTCTTTACTGTCAAAGGTCACACAAATAAAATTGTAAGAATTGAGCCACAAAAATCAATAAATTTAAATCAATAGGTATGTATGGAATCATTTACTTATTATAAGAGAATATACATTCTTCTCCAACATGTAAAAACATTAATTGGCTGTGTATGTATTGGTGTTGGTTTAATCGCTAAGTTGTGTCTGCCTCTGTGCGACCCCATGGACTGTAGCCTGCCAGATTTCTCTGTTCATGGGATTCTCCAGGCAAGAATGCTGAAGTGTGTTACCATTTCCTTAACCCAGGTCTCCTGCATTCCAGGCGAATTCTTTACAGACTGAGCCACCAGGGAAGGTGTGTATGTATTATTAACTCATAAAATATGTCTCAACAAACTTCAAAAACCTGATATGCAAAACACATCATACTGGTGTCACACAGCCCATCTCAGTTCAATTAGGATAGGAGTAAATTGCAATAAGATTATATTCACTTATAATAAGTAAATGATTCCATACGTATGTATTAAGTTTATGGATTTGTTCCAGAAAAATAACTACTTCTGCTTTATTCACTATGCCAAAGTCTTTGCCTGTGTGGATCACAACAAACTGTGGAAAATTCTTCAAGAGATGGGAATACCAGACCACCTACCTGCCTCCTGAGAAATCTGTATGCAGGTCAAGAAGCAACAGTTAGAACCAGACACGGAACAATGGACTGGTTCCAAATTGGGAAAGGAGTACAACAAGGATGCATATTGTCATCCTGCCTTATTTAACTTATATGAAGAGAGAGTACATCATGTGAAATGCCAACCTGGATGAAGCACAAACTGGAATCAAGATTGCCAGGAGAAATATCAATAACATCAGATACGCAGATGACACCACCCTTACGGCAGAAAGCAAAGAGGAACTAAAGAGCCTCTTGATAAAAGTGAAAAAGGAGAGTGAAAAAGCTGGTTTAAAACTCAACGCTCAAAAAATGAAGATCATGGCATCTGGTCCCATCACTTCATGGCAAACTGATGGGGAAACAATGGAAACAGTGAGAGACTATTTTCTTGGGCTCCAAAATCACTGCAGATGGTGATTGCAGCCATGAAATTAAAAGACGCTTACTCCTTGGAAGAAAGGCTATGACTGACCTAGACAGCATATTAAAAAACATACTTTGCCAACAAAGGTCTGTCTAGTCAAAGCTATGTTTTTTCCAGTAGTCGTGTATGGATGTGAGAGTTGGATCATAAAGTTGAGCATTGGAGAACTGATGCTTTTGAACTGTGGTACTGGAAGAAGCTCTTGAGAGTCCCTTGGACTGCAAGGAGATCCAACCAGTCAATCCTAAAGGAAATAAATTCTCAATATTCATTGGAAGGACTGATGATGAAGGATTAATGATGAAGCTGAAACTCCAATACTTTGGCCACCTGATGCAAAGAACTGACTCATTAGAAAAGACCCTGATGCTGGGAAAGATTGGAGGCAGGAGGAGAAGGGGATAACAGAAGATGGGCTGGTTGGATGGCATTGCTGACTCGATGGATGTGAGTTTGAGCAAGGTCTGGGAGTTGGTGATGGACAGGGAAGCCTGGCGTGCTGCAGTCCATGGGGTCATGAAGAGTCAGACACGACTGAACATATCAAACACTTGAAAATTAAAAATTGTACTTCTAAAGAAATTCAGTATCAGAAACATAAAAAATAAAATATAGTAATATGGAGAACTGGATGATGGTTAGATTACTCCATATCAAGATCTGTGGTATACAGGGAAAGCAACATGTAGAGAGCAGTGCCAGGATTTGTAAAGGAGGCTAATATTAAGTAAGTTAGACATCAACATTAATAAGAAAAAGAACAATAAAATAAAACCAAGAAAAGAATGATGGTTGTAGTAAAGAAAAAGGAGATTGGAAAGGACAGAAATGATTTCTTTAAAAGATTAATTGAGCAAATCTCTGATGAGACTGGAGAATGAAGGAGTTAGGAATCATATTATGGATTTTAAAAATGCATAACTGAAGATAGAGTAAAAACTGGAAAGATTAAGAGTTCAACAGGAAAATTAATAGAAAATGTTTATGGCACTAACAAAATAGATGAAAGAATTCTTAGAAAGAACACAATACTGAAACCAAATGAAGGGAAAATAGGAAGTGTGAATTGTCCTAAAATTAGTAATTAAATCTATAATCAATAATCTTCTCACAAAGAAAACAACCACCTAGAATGTTTTATATACCAGTTCTACTAAATTTTCAGTGAAGAAATAATAATTCTCACATATTTTTCCAGAGACCAGAAAGAATGTTAGCAATTCCCAAGTCATTTAATGAAGTCAGTGTAACCTTGATAACAAAGTTAGAAAAGGACATTATGAGAGAGCACATTCCAATCTCTTTTAAGAATATAGATAAAAATCTGACAAGTCATGTAAAAAGAAGACAACTAATGATGATCAAAGTTACTAAGACAAATGAAAAAAATACATGTTTTAAAAATAATAATGAACCAATAAATTTCACTCACCATTTATGAGAATAAAGACTAAAACTATATAATTCTTTCAATCACTGGAGTAAAGTATTCCATAACATTCAACATTCCATGATAATAAAATTCTTATCAAATTTGAAATAGAAGAGAAAATCTTTACGAAAACCCACCAATAACCTATGTCAAATACAGTTCTTAATGGTTAGACGTTTTAAGTTTTCCCTCTGAAATCACGAGCAAGAAAGCAGTATTTAATATAACCTCTTCTTTTTAGTAGTTTAATGTAGGTCCTATCTAGCAGAATAAGATAAGAAATAGATGTAAAAGTATAGATCAATGTCCCTGATGAACATATATACAAAAATCTTTGATACTAGCAAACTGAATTCAATAATACATTAAAAGATCATGCACTGTGATCAAGTGATTTATTCCAGGGGAATAAATCATATGATTATCTCAGTGGATGCGGGAAAACCTTTTGACAAAATTCAAAATTAATTTATGATGAAAACTCCCAACAAAATGAAATAGAGGGAATGTTCTTCAACATAGTAAAGGCCCTATATGACAAGCCCACAGCTAACATCACTCTCAATGGTGAAAGCTAAAACTTTAAGATCCAGAACAAGACCAGGTTGCCCACTTTCACCACTTTTATTCAACATACTATTGAAAAGTCCTAGCCAGAGCAATTAGGCAAGAATAAAAAAATATACAAATTGGAAAGGAAAAAATAAGAATTTCACTATTTGCAGATGACTTATATAGAAAACCCTAAATACTCCATTAAAAATTTAGAACTAATAAATGAATTCAGCAAATTTGCAGAATACAAAGACAATACACAAAATCCTGTCACGATTCTATACATTAATAGAAAACTATCAGAAAGCAAAATTAAGAAAATCCTACTTGCAGTTACAACAAAAAGAATATCTGTAAGTAAATTTAACCAAGGAGGTAAAAGGTCTGTAAATTGAAACCTATCAGACATCAATGATGAAAATTAAAGAAGACACAAATAAATGGAAAGATACTTTATGCTCATAGACTGGAAGAATTAATACTGTTAAAATGTCTATGCTACCCAAAGCAATCTACAAAGTCAATGCAATATTGTCAAAATTCCAATAGCATTTTCACAGAAATAGAACAAACAAACCTTCAAAATTGTATGGAACCACAAAAGACTGCAAATCATCAAAACAATCTTAAGATAGAACAAAGCTAGATGCATCATGCTAGAATTTCAAAATAATATAACAAAGCTATAGTAATTAAAACAGACACATAGATCAATGGAACAGAATGTTTCCAAATCAGGAAAGGAGCACGTCAAGGCTGTATATTGTCACCCTGCTTATTTAACTTATATGCAGGATATATCATGCAAAATGCCAGGCTGGGTGAAGCACAAGCTGGAATCAAGATTGTCGGGAGAAATATCAATAACCTCAGATATGCAGATGATGCCACCCTTATGGAAGAAAGCAAAGAGGAATTAAAGAGCCTCTTGATGAAAGTGAAAGAGGAACATGGAAAATTTGGCTTAAAATTCTACATTCAGAAAACTAAGATCATGGCATTTGGTCCCATCACTTCATGGCAAATAGATGGGGAAACAGTGGAAGCAGTGTCAGACTTTATTTTTTTGGGCTCCAAAATCACTGCAGATGGTGATTGGAGCCATGAAATTAAAAGATACTTACTCCTTGGAAGGAAAGTTATGACCAACCTAGGTAGCATATTAAAAAGCAGAGAAATTACTTTGCCAACAAAGGTCCATCTAGTCAAAGTTATGGTTTTTCCAGTAGTCATGTATGGAGTGAGAGTTGGACTATAAAGAAAGCTGAGTACTGAAGAATTGATGCTTTTGAACTGTGCTGTTGGTGTAGACTCTTGAGAGTCCCTTGGACTGCAAGGAGATCAAACCAGTCTAAAGGGAATCAGCCCTGAATATTCACTGGAAGGACTGATGTTGAAGCTGAAGCTCCAATACTTTGGCCACCTGATACGAAGAACTGACTCATTTGAAAAGACCCTGATGCTGGGAAAGATTGAAGGCAGGAGGAGAAGGGGATGACAGAGGATAAGATGGTTGGATGGCATCACCAACTCAATGGACATGAGTTTGAATCAATTCCAGGAGATGATGATGGACAGGGAGGCCTGGTGTGCTGCAGCCTATGGGGTCACAAAGAGTTGGACATGACTGAACAACTGAACTGAACTGAAACTATATATAAAAATATAACTCAAAGTGAATTAAAGACTTGAGTGTAAGACCTGAAACTGTAAAACTCTTAGAAGAAAAAGTAGTAAGCTCCTTAACCTAAGTCTTGGGAATGATTTTTAATCTGATCCCAAAGCCAAGAGCAACAAGAGCAAAAACATACAAGTGGGACTACATCAAACTATAAAGCTGCTGCATGGCAAGAAAACCATTAGCAAAATGAAAAGGCTACTGACTAAATGGAAGAAAATATTTGCACATGATACAACTGATAAGGGGCTAGTATCCAATATGTATAAAGAACTCAGATAACTCAATAATAGAACCAAAAGTGAGCAATCTGATTAAACATGGGCAGAAGTTTTTAACAGACACTTTTCCAAAGAAGATATAGTGATACCCAACACAAACATGAAAAAATAATCATCATTAATCATCAGGAAAATGCAAATAAAAACAAAAACCAAGATATCACCTCCCACTTAGAACAGCTATGATCAAAAAGCTAAGAAAGAACAAGTGTGGACCAGGATATAGAGAAAAGGGAACCCTTGAGCATTGATGGGAATGTAAATTGGTAAAGCCACTATGGAAAATAGTGGGGAGTTTCTTAAAAAAAATTAAAACTGAACTACCCAGCAATTCCACTTCTGGGAATTTATCTAATGAAAATAAAAGCACTAACTCAAAAAGATACATGTACCCCCACGTTCACTGAAGTATTATTTACAATAGTCAAGATTCGGAAGCAACCTAAGTATCCATTGATGGATGAGTGGATAAAAATGTTGTGATAGATATACATACGCACAATGAAATATTATTCAGCTATAAAAAATGATATCTAAATCTATACAAAGTGAAATGAAAAATGAAATGAATTTGTCACAGCATTAATGAACCTTGAGGGTGTTACTAAGTAAATTAAGTCAAGCAGAGAAAGACAAATACTGTATGATTTCATATGTGGAATCTATAAACAAATAACAAAACCAAGTTCATAGATATGGAACAGATTGGTAACTGCCAAAAGTGGGAGGTGGGAGAAATGGGTGAACTGGTTTTGATTGTTTCTAGTTTAAATTAAAAAAATAATAATCCCTAGGTCCCACTACCAGAGATTCTGATTTAATTTTTCTGAGATAGTGCCCTCGTATTAACATTTTTAAGACCTTCTTAAGTGAGACTTAAGTGAAGGCATGGCTGAGAATTATCACCATAAAGCTTTGCAGCTTTTCTAACTCACATTCTTTTAATTGCAAACATCTGGATAAGATCCAGGTCCCATGGGGAGGTCTCTGGCTAGACAATTACTTAGGCCATTCAGCTTCCAAGCAGATTTGTATGCTGAGAGTAGAATGCAAAATCGATACACCCTTCTGCCTAAACCTGATTCTTTTGATACTAAGTCCCCAGAATGGTTTCTCAAGATGCAGGAAGCCTGTCTACTTGCAAATCTGGACATACCATGAACTTTGCCATTTGGTAAACAAACAGAAAGAAAGAAACATTAAGTATATAGATACTGAAAGATAGGTACAAAACTTTCATTTCCAGATTATGGTATTGTCAACTTGAAAAACCCCAATATATCTGTAGACAAGCTATTAGAATTCATAAAGAAGTTTAAAATGCTGGTATCATGCAGTAAGATCTATGTACAAAAGCAAGCTGCATTTGTAACCAATAGGAAATGTAATTTATAGAAGTGTATCATTCATCATAGAACTAAATATAGATCCAAGAATAAACCCCAAAATGGATACTTCAGGCTTTTGTGCAGACAGTTATAAATTTTTATGACAGACATTAAAGAGATCTAAATCAAAGGAAGGGTGAAACCTTGGCAATGAATAGAAAGACCAATGTCACCAAAGTGTCAATTTTCTGAAAATCTATCTTTAGTTACAATGCAAGTCAATAAAAATATTTGTTTTAAAAAATTTAAAATGCTTCATATATTTATTGGAAAATATATGGAAGAGCAGAATCAAAAGTCAGCCAAGCCATTTCTAATGAAAAGCAAAAAAAAAAAAAAAAAAAAAAGATAATTTGCTCACCAGAAAATGAGACATTTAAAAAGTAATGATAATTAAGAGTTTGGTTTTAATACAGTGATAGGAACATTGAACAATGGAACAGTATATAGAGACAAGAGATAGACCCATAAATTTATGGTAATTTGCTATCTGATAGAAATGTCTTTACAGATCACTGAGGAAAATTATGCATACTCACTACATGGTGCTGAAGCATTTGGTTATCTATGCAGAGGAACTGATTGCACTGTTTACACAAAATCATTTCCAAATGGATTAAAAATTTAAATAAGAAAGGCAAATTTCAAATGTATAGACGATAACATAAAGTTGACTATCAAGAGTTCAGGATGTGGAAGGATTTTTAAATAAGACACAAAATCTCTAAAAATGGAGAAAAGATTAGAAATTTAACTGCTTTAAAATAACTTCTTTTTATCAAACTACATCACGAAAAGAGTGAAAGCAAATCAAAATCTAAAGAACATATTTTTAAGAAATGTAACAGTGAATTTGCCTCAAGACTAGAGAAATGCTACAGATTACTAAAAATTAAAAAAAAAAAAAATCCCAATAGTGAAATGATCAAAAATATCAACAACCTTTCAACAAAGGAAAAACATAGGAAAGCAAAAAGCTTATGAAAATATGCTCAATCTGATTAAAAATCAGGAAAATGCAAATAAAATCCGCATGAGATACAACACCCACACATTGCTAGAAGTTTAGTAAGTCAAATTATGTCACTTGCTTTGAATTCTTACATACTGCTGGAGACTGTATTGGTGCAACCACGTGGAATACACTTTTTTGCATGTTCTGCAACTTTCTATTTATATAAATCTGAGAAACTCTCATTTATGTTCACCAAGAGAAGTATACAGGCATATGACTAGACAGAACATAACTAAACACAACTATTCATAGATGGGAGAATAAAGGAGACCCAGGTTCAATCCCTGGTTCAGGAAGTTTCCCTGGAGAAGGAAATGGCAACCCACTCCAGTAATCTTGCCTTGAGAATTCCATAGACAGAGGAGCCTGGTGGGTTACAGTCCATAGGATCACAAAAAGTTGGATGCCACTGAGCAACTAACACTTTCACTTTCTTTCACACAATACAGTTGTATACAGTGGTTAAAAATCAAAGAACCACAACCACACATAGAACATGAAAATGGTTAAATACGTTTGTTCAGTCATTCAGTTGTGTCCAACTCTTTGTGACCCAATGGATTAGAGTCTTCCAGGCTACTCTTTCCATGGAATTTTCCATGCAAGAATATTGAAGTAGGTTGCCATTTTCTTCAGGGGATCTTCTCTACCCAGGGATCAAACCCACATCTCTTGCATCTCCTGCACTGGCACATTCTTTACCACTGTGCAACCTATAGTCATTTATTAATAGAAATGAAAAGGAGTTTTAGAAGACTGTGTACAGTATGATATCACTTCTGTGACGTTCAAAGGCAAGCACTATTAAGTATTGGTTCACATATGCATGTGCAATAAAAGTGTAAAAGTGTGCATGTGGAGGGCATATTCTCTTCCTATTCTAACACACCACAAAGATCACACCAGTGAGTGAAGAAATGAGAACAATTATCCATTTCACCAAAAATACTCATTATATGATACAAAATCAAATAGAAGAGTAAAATGAAGCTCTAAGAGTAAATATGAAAGATTTTTATCTTTTACTGCTGCATTACAACTTTCAAGCTCATTCTACATTAGTTAGAAACCACCACTAAGATTATAGATATCAGTTGGTTCTCTCAATTTGTATACATGTCAGAAGGAATGTTATGTTCAAATGAGGTTAAATCATATAATGTAGACGTGACAATACACAAAATATATTCTCCTGCCATTTTGATGATAGTAGAGGGTAATCTAAAATGCAGCATGATGAATTTGGGGTCCATCTAATGAGTGAAGGTCAGTGGTAATGTGGGGGGAAAAGCTCTAACTGTGAAACCAGATGTAACTGGTTTGGAACTCTGGCCCCTAATAATTGGCAGGTTTGAGGGGCAAATTGCTTAGATCCTCTAAGACTCATGTTCTAGTCTGTAAAATGGTGACAGTATCATCCTTGAGATGACATTGAAGAGATGTGAAAATGCTTAACATGATATCTGAAAGTTGACACTCAATAAGTCACAGTTATCTTTCTGGAAACATTTCTAATGTGCTCTAAAGATTATTTTATACCTCTCTGGATTTCTTTTAAAACAGAATTTCTTTCCTCTTAAATGGTTAAAGTGTAATTTCACTTTAAATAGGATGATACCCTCATAAGAACTCTTCAAAGTCTATAAATCAATGATTCCAAAAAGGACCTTATTTATTCATTTCAGAAAACCATTTGCCACACTGCTGCATACTTTCAGATGTGCAAATAAAGGGATCCCAGCTGGTTGCTTTATTTTCAAACAACTACAAAGGGAACAGTAGAATTTTGGCTTCTTGGAATTTTCCTTTGAAAATTTTCACAACCATGTGTGGTTGGAATCTGGCATTTATCTTTTGCTTCCACTCTGGAAATTTATACAGTTCTCTAGCATTTGGTTTGGGTCATATAACTGTTCAAATCTTGATCACAGTCTTCCACTTGTATAATTTCCCTCCAGTGTGAAAAGCCCACATACCATAATGTATCTACACAGCAAGACTTCAAACATAGTAATTGCCCATGGATTAGAAGAATTTGCAAAGCCAGATCACTCATGAATATTAAGGAAACAAATTAATATAAATGATTTTTTACATGAATGACCATGTGAGCTTATGAGTATCAAATGAATTTTATAACCATTGACTTTATAAGCATAATAAAATATATATAAATCAATATGCAGAAAAAACATACTAATTTCCAAAATGGCCAGATGAGTTTTGCCAACTTTTAAATTCTTTGAAATTTTTGTTTTAAAGACATTCAAAACTAGTTTTTAAGCTAGTTAGGTGATGTGTGTTGACATCAGAGATCTATTTCCTTGCCCTGTCAGTCCTTTATGAAGAAAAATGAAAAAAAAAAAAAAGTTATCCTAGAAAGAAATTTCTAAACAAACTCAATTCTTAGAAGCTTTTCCTTTTCTAGTATAAAGAACAACAACAAAAAGAAACAAAAAACCCGTTACTTAAACTTTTCCCTGATTCTTTTGTATATATTTGATTATAACATTCTCAAAGCTGAACTTCATATTTTTATCTCCTTGTAGGGCACTTTGTAAACTTTGTATTCTACTGTCTACTAATTCCAACCCTGACTCCTACTATCTTATTCCTTGATATTGACTCCTTCTCTTCCTAGTAAAATAGTACCTGCCTCTGACTGACTTATAATTTTGTGAATCAAAATATTACTTCAGGAAATCCAAAATCATGTTTTTTCTAACTTGATAGCATTATTTACAGGACTTTCTAGCTTCCACACATCATCATCAAAACATCTATCTACCCACCCATTCATCCATCTATCCATTATTTCCTCCTTCCATTCACTGAGCACCAGTTACATTCAGACACTCTGCTAAGCACCAGAAGATAGGAAAAGAGAGATCAGAAAGCCAGCCTGTCAGCACTTGGATCCAGGCTTTGCTACTTATGGTTTGCGTCACCTTGGTCAAGTTCCTTGAACTGTGTCCTTCAATTTTCTCATCTGTAAAATGAGAATAATAATAGTGCCCTATGTCATAGACCTGTTTTTTGAATTAAATAATGTTTACATATAGGTTGCTTAGAGGGTCCATAGATTATTCTGTAAACCATACCAGTTCTGTGCCCTTAGACCTATCTACTCACCACTCCTGTCCTGGTCCTTGGCCTTCACTAGATGGCCTACCCAGTATCAAAAACAAGAGGGAGAGTTCATATTGAAATGTAGTCACAAACATCACAAAACCAATTAAAAGATTCATAATTATCTGGTTCTTATTTACAGGATCTCTTTGATGGACTTCAAAGGCCAGAGACATACTACAGTTCAGACTTACAAGGGGTCACCTATTATAGTATACCCTGTATCAGAGCTAAAAATGTAATAGACTTTAATTTTAAATAGTCTTAAAACTGTCTCACTTGATAATGAGGACTCTTCATAAAGGCTGATTATAGCTTCTGGGGCTTAGACGACGCTTTGGGTTAAGAGCTGCATACTGGGTCTTCACTTGACTGTCACATATTTAAAACTCTTCGCCTTATGTTTAAGCAATCTTACAACATAATGACAATATTTTAACAGTAACAGCCTAGTAGTATTCAGCTGCGTGTGCTTTAGCAGAACTAACATGGTTTAAGTTACTAATCAAGATCTATCCTGATCCAAACAAATCATCATATTTGTATACACTATAGAACAAACCATTATTTAATTTATTAAATTAATAGTTATTCTTATAGACTAGGCACTTAGGATAGTGATATAGAAGATAAAAATGTAGAGGACAGTTCATGTCTTCAAGGAACATAAAGAAGAACTTTATGTTCTTCTTCAGAGATAAACCTTTACTAAATATATGATAATACTAGTAGAGGTAAATTGTGGTTGTTTACCGGCTAAATCATGTCTGATTGTTTGAGACCCTATGGACTGTAGCCTGCTAGGCTTCCCTCTCCACAGGAGTCTCTAGGCAAGAATACTGGAGTGGGTTGCCATTCCTACTCCAGGGGGTCTTCCCAACCCAGGGATGGAACCCACGTCTTCTGCATTCTTGGGCTCGCTCATTCTTTACCTCTCAGCCAGTAGGGAAGCCCCAGCAGAGATATATATAGAGCATTAAAGAACTGAGTAGAGCCCAAGAGACTGTGCACTCTTTGCAACTTTTTTTTTTTTTTTTTTTTATTAGTTGGAGGTTAATTACTTCACAACATTTCAGTGGGTTTTGTCATACATTGATATGAATCAGCCATAGATTTACACGCAACATTTTATGGTCATTAAATTTTCCTCTTTGTTTTAGTAGATGCTGTGTAATATGGACAACATGCCTTGCATAGCTAAAGGATACTAGTTTGGATCTTGCTTTTCAAAATGAGGAAGCTAATAAAGATTGGTTCCTCATATTATCAAAAATTAAAAAAAAATATTGTCAATGGGCTATTATCTCTGCTTTGAATTTGAAAGACTTCTAAATTAACCGATTTTTTCACTGGCTTATTTCATTCTTTTGATGCTGTGTAGACACAACCACAGATATTTGCATCGTCTGAAAAAAGTCTTAGATGATGTATGCTTGGGTTGTCTCACAGGAAGAGGGTTTTCAATAGTAGGGAGAAAAAAAGACCACTAGAATGGGAAGAGTCATCTCTTATTTGCAATTTTCTGAGAAATCAGAGTTAAGTCATAAAAATCCACCAAGTAATTAGAGGAAAAATATGATTTTCATTATACCATGAACTGTGTGATTCTCCTCTCCCTTCTTGCCAATTTAGTTTGGTCTGATTGTGAAACTCTATTAATCAGCATTAATAAACCCTTTTATTTCAGAAAATCATTTTAGTTACCCAATAAATGTTTAATATAAGACTAAGTGATAGTATTTAAGAATTTTTTATATGAACAATTTTAAAGTCTTTATTGAATTTGTTACCTACCTTTATTGAAATTTTACCTTCAATTCAAATAAATTGAATTTATTGTCTCTGCTTTATGTTTTGGTTTTTCAGCCCTGAGGTATGTGAGATCTTAGCTCCCCTACCAGAGGTTGAACTTGTACCCTCCCCCTGCATTGGAAGGTGATGTCTTAACCACTGGGCCCCCAGGGAAGTCCCTAAGTGATATTAAAGTCTTCTTTTTCTCTGCCTCAAATTATTAGCTTGCCAAGTCTGAAAATCTTATCAGAATTTAACTCTTAAGATTTATACTATAATCTTTGGACATTGGTTTGTTTTGTGTAGAAAACCAACACTCTTTAATTGAACACTTCTATATTAAAAGCCTATAATATATTCAGGGTAGGAAGTTTAAAGGAGTCACAATTCTTGCATGTAAGTAGTTTTCCAAGTAGAAAAGAGAATTAAATATGAACAATATCTAAAACACAGAAAATTGACAAAAAGCTATGATTTACTTATCCCTCAAACACGTGTGACTTGTCTGCCATGATCTGAGCATTATGTGAGATTCTTGGGATACGGCCATGAAGAAAGCAGGCATAGTACACGGCCTCACAGTTTGGTGGGGCTGACAGATATTTACCAAGAAATTATGAGCCTTTGCTATGGGCCAAACACTTTAAAACCAAAAAGAGAGGATCCTGCCTCAGGTGCTGACAGTTTAATGAAGAAGATGGGTCATAAATTAAGCAGTGACTAAGCTTCATGATAAGAGCACTAATAGAAATGTAGGCAGGACATTACAGAAGGAGGAAGCAGAGGCCAGGAGAAAGCACAGCCATCATCCTATTTACTAATCAGAAATTTCTGAGTTTTATTATGCACCATAGAAATATAGGCAAAATTCTGTAGCACAGGTAATGCTGTGCTTACTATGTGGTGAATGTGACAGAGGAAATGAGAATATATAAAAAGAAATGATTAATTCTCCTTGGTATCATCAGGATTAGCTTCATGAGGAGAGGTGCCATTTGAGCCAAGTTCTTCATGAAGAGTTTTTAACATTTCAGGGGAGGATTCCTGGTAGAGGAACCAGTGTGAGCCTGTTTACCGAGGCAGGAAAGTATAGGTCTTCAGCACATGGCAAATAGTTCTATGACGCTAGATTTCGAGATTAAGGAGTGTGAGGCCAAGAAAAGTGTTTTTTCAGGTCTTGAAAGGCCTTATAAGCCTTTAATAAAAAAAAACCCAGGACTTATCTTAAAAGCAAACTTCAATATCGGAGAAAATAAAGGAAGATACCCAGTTCTTGGGCTTCCCTGGTGACTCAGCAGTAAACTACCCACCTGCCAATGCTGGAAACATGGGTTCGATTCCTAGGTTGAGAAGAGCCCCTGGAGAAAGAGACGGTAACCCACTCCAGTATTCTTGCCTGGGAAATCCCACGGACAGAGGAGCCGAGCGGGCTACAGTTCACGGGTCACAAACAGTTGGACATGACTTAGCAACTCAACAACCACCACCACCTCATTCTTAGGCCAAGGTGTCAGAGAGATACCAAGGAGTGAGTGATAAAGGCTAAGTACAGGGAAAGTGGCATCAAGTTTACTTCTAGTAGTTTCAGAAATGTGTGTAAAGCTACGTATGATGTTTACTTATTGAGTCCCTAAATTTTTGTTTAGAAATGAAGTACCTTATACCCTACTGTTACTAGGTAAGGAGAAAGAAATAATAGGCCTTGGCCTAAAGGAAGGCAAACATATTAACTCACAGTAATTTAAGCAGTATAAAAAAATGCTGAGCTAGAGGACACACAATGTGTACAGAGAGAAGTAATTCATTCTGAACAGAGTGATTTAGAAAGGATTTGGGCATAGGCAGGCCTACTTCAGAGCTTACAGTTCAGGAAGCGTTTTTCCCTCTGGTCTTGGTTCTTTGCGGTATTTCTTAAATGAAATTCCCTGGAAACATGTTTTGAGATGGAAAGTTGTATGCAGAAGATTCATAGGGTAGCTCTTTAGAAATAAAAAGGAGAAAAAGAAAGAGAACTAACCTGTGATGCATCTGCACCGAGGACTTGGTCGAGTCTACAGAAAGCCTTTGCAGCTGGGCAGCTCTTTTATTAATGGGCTTAACTGAAGTAATTGGGACTGACCTTTGTATCTTGGCATCAGTCAATTATTAGCAGCTGAGAATCTCCTGGAAGTGGTGTATCCTTGGGGGAGCCAGTTGCCTGCAGCTTGAGGGTGATTCCCAGTGATGGATACAGCCTGGAGCTGTAAGCAACTATTCACTCCAGAGGAAACCAAGATGGTAGGTGGAAACCCAACTCCATGCTGAAGTGCTTCCCCTTAGTTTTTCAGCTGTAGGCTGTAGACAGTGATAGAAAGCTTTTAAGATGGTAAGGAGGCATACATTGATTTTGATTTAAGAAAGTTATTTCTGTAGCAATGTAATGGGCAATTTGGCAAGGTGATAGAGTCTGGCAAGTGAAAGTACTAGTTTGGAGGCTATTGTAGCTGTTAAGGCCTAGTTCAAAATAGTTAAGGCCCAATTCAAACCTGTATGAAGTTTTCCCAAATCTCCCCAAGCAGAACAGTCCTTTTCTCTACCGTTCTTCCATAGCCCTTTTTGCTGTGCTCTGAATTTTGAGACATGAGGCAGAATGAAAAGATAATTTAAATTTATTAAAGTGGGAGGCACTGTTAGAATGGGGGAGGGTTGGCTCAAGGGAGAGCTGAAACCTTTTGCAGGCTGGTAGCCAATTGCTATCATCTCAAAACAGAAAATCCCTACTAGAATGGTCTCATTAGATGACTAGTTAGGATGCTATAGGGTGGGTAGCAGGGTCAGTATGTTGCCTAATATTGGGTCCGGGACCTGGCCGGTTTAGATCTGGAGGTTCATGGCAACAGTTGCTAATGGGGCTCGAACAGTTCCAGAGATTTTTGTCCTGTGACCCTAGTGCAGGGCTCCACACTTTGGTTATAATTTTACTTTAGTCCCGATTACAATCTGACTTTATATCATTAGTAGTTGATTCTGTGTATCTCCCTATTGACTCTGAATTCTTTTGAGGCAATAGCCATCTACTCTTATCTGTACCTCCCACGGTGCCATCATTGAGCCCTGAGTAGAATTTGATACAAGTGTTTTGAATTATACAGTCCAGGGAAGGGATGATGGGTTTCTAAAATGGAATCAGTAGTAATGGAAAGAAGAGAATGGTGTCAATGAAGGAGAAATGTGTGGAAGAGCTTTAGAGACTATGGCATACCTTCCATGTCATGGGTTATTAGTACATTACATACACTGAAACACAACCACTAGAGCCCACTTGTATTTATATATTTATTTGGCACATTTCCTGGGCCTTTTGTTAAAACACTTTCCCTTCGAAACTGAGCAGGACCCTGTGGGGCTCCTGGGCATAGAAGCCTTTCTGTGTCCCCATTTCTTGTTTGTAGGAAGTAAGTTTCAGCCTCCATGACCTTCCCAAAGTTCCAAGGGGCAGGTTCAAATAGTTGCTAATCAGAGAAGGAAGGGGATGCAGAGAAAAGGGAAGAGCAGTCAAGAAACACTTGTGTAGAGACCCTTGGGAGAGGGTCTCTTCTGCACAATTAAAACACCCAACAAATGGACGATGTTAACTGCTTGATCAAACCTGTCCATCTTAAAGGAAATCAGTCCTGAATATTCATTGGAAGGACTGATGCTGAAGCTGAAGCTCCAATACTTTGGCTACCTGATGCAAAGAACTGACTCATTGGAAAAGACCCTGATGCTGGGAAAGATTGAAGGCAGGAGGAGAAGGGGATGACAGAAGATGTGCAGGCCCAGCACACACACTGATCCTTATCAGCAACCCTACCCTTGCACCATTGCTATAAAATGGGATTCTCCAGGCAAGGATACTGGGGTGGGTTGCCATTTCCTCCTCCAGGGGATCTTCCCAACCCAGGGATTGAACCTGAGTCTCCTGTGTCTCCTGCATTGCGGGCAGATTCTTTACCTGCTGAGCCATCTGGGAAGCCTATTACTATAAAACTCCTCACCAAATCCTCCCCAGGTTGGGATGCACAGTTTTGAGAGTATGAGCCTGCTGTGTCCCCCTTTGACTGACAAAGCAACAAGGCTATTTTCAGCTTCACCCAGAGCTCTATTTCTGAGATTTGATTCAGCACCAGTGCACAGAGGTTGAGTTTTTGGCATCACCTCTTTACATAAGTTTTCTCAGAGTTTGTTTTTTCCAATTACACATCAAAGAGGAAAGATAAGTTGCGTGTTGTTTCTACCCTTTGAACTCATGCTGTTTTGTAACATGCCTACCTTAGACTTTAAAGTTCAGGTAATATTTCTGCCTTCGTGAAACTCTGAATTTGTAAGATGTCTTTCTGATCATATTCTAAATGAATGCCCTCAACTTTCTTTTTAATTGTAGTTAATTTACAATGTTGTTCTAGCTTTTGGTATATAGCAAAGTGGTTCAGTTATATATATATTTATATATATTCTTTTTTAGATTCTTTTCCCATATAGGTTATTATAAAATATTGATATAGTTCCTAGTACTATACAGTTCATCCTTGTTTATTTATTTTCTATATAGCAGTGTATATATGTTATCCCCAAATTCCTAATTTATTTCTCCCTTCACCTTTCCCCTTTGGTAACCATAAATTTGTTTTCAAAGTCTGTGAGTCTCTTTCTGTTATGTAAATAAATTCATTTCTATAATTTTTTAAAAGATTTCACAAATAATAATATCATATGATATTTGTCTTTTTCTGACCTACTTCAGTTAGTATGATAATCTCTAGGCCCATGCATGCTGCTGCAAATGGCATTATTTCACTCTTTTTTATGGCTGAGTAGTATTCCATTGTAAATGGCAACCCACTCCAGTGTTCTTGCCTGGAGAATCCCAGGGATGGGGTCGCACAAAGTCGGACACGACTGAAGTGACTTAGCAGCAGTAGCAGCAGCAGTATTCCATTGTGTGTGTGCACGTGTGTGTGTATGTGTGTGTGTGTGTGTGTGTGTGTGCGTGCCACATGCACCTTATTTATCCCGTCAGTTGTGGATAGGCAGTTAGGTTGCTTACTTGTCTTCACTATTCTAAATAGCGCTAATCTGAACATTGCCCTGCATGTATCTTTTTGAAGAATGGTTTCCTCTGGATATATGCCCAGGAGTGGGATCTCTAAGTCATGTGGTAACTCTGTTTTTAGTTTTAACAAACCTCCATACTGTTCTCCATGGTGGCTGCACCAATTTACATTTCCACCATTTGGAGGGGGGGGGGCGTCCCCTTTCTCCACAGCTTCTCCAGCATTTATTATTTGCAGAGCTTTTGATGATGGCCATTCTTAATGAAGTGAGGTGATTCTGCATTGCATTTTTGGTTTGCAGCTATCTAATAACTAGTGATGCTGAGTATCCTGTCATGTTCTTATTGACCATTATTATATGTATTCTTTGTATTATTATATGTATTTATTATATATAATTATATATATATATATAAAGAATAATTATATGTATTCTTTGGAGGAATGTCTATTTAGGTTTCTGTCCGTTTTTTGTTTGTTTGTTTTGTTTTGAGTTGTTTATATATTTTTAAAATCAAGCCTTTGTCTGTCAGATTGTTTGCAAATATTTTGTCTCAGTCCATAGGTTGTCTTTTTATTTTCCTTATAATTTCCTTTGCTGTGCAAAAGCTTATGTTTGACTATGTCCAGTGTTTATTTTTGCTTTTATTTCTTTTGCCTTAACCTAAGAAAACATTGCTTGAATACCTCTAACTATTGTGTTAAAACATTGCTTGAATACCTCTAACTATTGTGTTAACTCTGCCAAAGTCTTATGACCCCAGAAAATTGTCAAGACTGCCAGAAAGTCAAGAGTGAAATATTTTCCTGCCTAGGGTATGACTTGGTTAAAAGAAAGTATGGCATATAAAAATGAAAATGTATCTTGGAATATTAGAAAGACTTTGATTCAAGTAGGGAAAGTTTTCCAAACCTGAGAGGGTGCACATTTTATCTGTGGAAAAAAGACATTAAAATATAGTGGCAAAATCATATGATATATCATCAGGAAATGCAGATTGATAAGCTGACCATGAGTAACTCTATGTCCTGTTTTAATTTTATCTCAATAAAATTGAAATAATACAATTTCTTGTAACTGACTCAAAGAAATGACTTAAAGATACAAATAAGTGGGAATCATTTCTACATTATAAAATACTCTTAGTTATTCTTAGTTCATATAATGCTTATCCTCCAAATATTTCTGCTTTGAAACAACACATGATGAGAACAATAGACTTCAATATTAGAATACATTGTGTTTGGTAGTTGCCTAGCTATAATTCATTAAGTGTTTGCTCTCAACCACTGTGTTGAGAATAATTTCATTTAATTCAACAACCCTAAGGTGAAGGTAAAATCATTTTGCCCATTTTACAGATAAGGGAACTTAAATATATTTAGAAAAACAAAATAACTCTCAAAGATCTACTGAGTGACAGATAATACCTATATGTCTTTAGAGCATATGCTACTAACACTTAGCATTATCCTATATTACTACATGTGTATAGACTAACAAGGATGGAGTTAACTCCTGAACATGTGTTGTGCATGCTTAATATACATACAGACATGCATCAGTAAATATGAACAAGAGGAAAACTTGATCATCAGAAAAGTATGTAGCTACAGACATTGAAGGTGTATGTAACTGAAGTTAATAAGCATCTAGACTAACCTTCTTTCTTTCAAAGTATTGTATTTAGAAGTAATCTACTATGTGCAAAACACCATGTTTGATCCTCCAGAGCAGTGACATCCAATAGAAATATAATGAGAACCACACATATGATTTTAAATTTCCTAACAGCTACACTGGAAGAGTAAAAGAAATAGTTGAAATTAATTTTGGTAACAATATGGATATATCAAGTGATTTTAATCTCTATTTCCCTTGCAGGCATGAGGAAAACAGAATTCATAGAAAAATTAAATCACTGGCCTATTTCTAAAAATCAAGGCTAGATTTTTAGTGTTAAAGTTTCACTTCAATAGCAAAACAAACAAAACACACATATACAAACAAACACCCCCCCCCCCAAAATAACAATAAAAAACAAAATAAAATATAAAAACCACCAAACAATCTGATTTAAAAGTGGGCAGAGAACCTGAGTAGACATTTTTCTAAAGAAAACAAACAGATGGTCAAAATGACATTAAAAGGTGCTCAGCATCACTAATTATTAGGGAAATGCAAATCAAATCTATAATGAGTTATCACCTCACGCCTAGCCTATTACAATAGCTATTACCCAAAAGACAGGAAATACCAAGGGTAAGTGAGAATGTGGAGAAAAGGGAACTTTTGTGCACTGTTGGTGCAAAACAGTATGGAGGTTTCTCAAAAATTAGAAACGAAGCTACCATATGATCCAGCAATTCTACTTTGGGTATTTAACCTAAAAAAATAAAAAAAATAGTATCTCAGAGATATATACGTACCTCCATGTTCATAGTAGCATTATTTATAATAGCCAAAATACATAAACAACCTAAATGTCCATTGATCGATGAATGAGTGAAGAAAACATGGTGCAAACTCTCTGTATACAGAGTAATTTTATTCACCTGTAAAAAAGAAAGAAATCTCGTTATTTGGGACAACACAGATGGAACTTGAGGTCATTATGCTAAATGAAGTATGTTGGGCAAAGAAAGAGAAATATCATATGGTCTCACTTATATGTGAAATCTAAAAACCAAAACCAAAACAAAACAATACAAAATTGAGCTTATAGATACAGAGAACAGATTGGTGGTTGCCAGGAGTGGTGAAGGGTGGGCAAAACAAGTCAAGGGCATCAAAAGATACAAACCTTCCATTATAAAATAAATAAGTCATGGGGATGAATTATTTCACATACTTGAAAGCTTAAGGGAATAGAACTTAAAAGTCCTCATTGCAAGAAAAATTCTTTTAGCTGTATATGATGATGGATGTTAGCTAGACTTATTGTGGTGATTCTTTTGCAATATATACAAATATTGAATCATTATGCTATACACCTGAAACTAATATTATATGTCAATTATATCTTTAAAAAGTTTCCACTTTTGATATTGTTGAGTTGCTTTGGGCAATCTGCACTTATGATTCATCGGCCTTGTGTTAGAAGATTGTAATATTTGAGATAGTGGGTTGTATTTAATGTATAATGCTCGAAAAAATAAATAATGAATTTCTCTTCAATTTTTTCCAGAAACAATATATCTTTCCACCCCATAATCATATCTCCATGAGAGACATGTTCTATCCAACTATATTCCAAAGGAGAATAGTTATCAATTATTCAAATTCAGCACATATATATTGATTGCCTCCTATATGCCAACTACTTGCCTGGAAAATTGCATAGA
Organism: Dama dama; assembly: GCF_033118175.1. Lineage (NCBI taxonomy): Eukaryota > Metazoa > Chordata > Mammalia > Artiodactyla > Cervidae > Dama > Dama dama. The sequence goes on from NC_083701.1 coordinate 37,648,520, forward strand.
TGGAGGAGACTGGTGGGCTACAGTTCATGGGGCCGCAAAGAGTCGGACACGACTGAGCAACTTCACTTTCACCTTCTTTCACTATATGCCAACTATAGACACAGTTATGAAATAATTCTTTCACAGATATACCTCATAAAGTAGGCTTGAGGAAAGACAGACAAATACACAAGTATGTATAACAAAATGTGATGAGAGATTTATGTCTATAATGTTACAAATAGATACAAGGTATGGGCACTTTTTTTTTCTTTACTTATTTCAAACCAACTAAACCTGAGGATAAGACACAGTTACTTAAAGGACTAAGAAAATAGTAGACATTGCTTCAAAGTAATGAAGTTTGAGGCTTTGTCAAATGGAAGTTGTAAATATTTAGCATCTTCTATAAATTCTAGTTTTGACATGTTCTCAGTTTTTAGTATGTTTAAAACTTAAAGTGACACAAGCAGTGTGCATGTATTAAGTACTATTTTATTATCAAATTTTAAACTTGGTTAATTACCCAATAGAAATAGTAAAGGAGGTTGTAGGAAAAGAACTATATTAGAATAACTATTTACACATTATGAGTATTAACTTTTTAAAAAATGTAGTAAATATTAGTTATTCAGGGATATCCACTATTCAAAATACCATTTCTATTTGAAGGGACTTCATTGTGTGGGGCTTACCAGTCCAAAAGAAATATTTCTCCTCTGTCCTCCTGACCAGACAAGATTTGGACTTATAAGCTAGGCTTAGTCAAGGTAGAGCCTAGAAGCTTCATGGATGGTGTCCATTGTTTGTGGTACCAGTTGTGGCATCCTAACCAGACTTTCTGAATTTCAACCTTGGTTTTGTCCTTGGCTGCTAAGTCTCTCTTGCTTCCTGCATTTTCTGAGCCTAATTCTCCAGCAATCTTTTAGTTCTCCAAACTACTATTAGTCTAAAAATTAATCTGATTTTGGAACTAATTAGCCAAAGTCAGTTTCAGGTATTGACAACCAAGGATATGCCTATTTATATACTATTTATATTCTTTACCAGTGTCTATAGAAATTGGTACCAGAAAGTGGGTTATTGGCCTCAAAGCCTCAGGGCAATCTGAATCTTATCTCTGATTCAGTTTGGGTTGAAGGTGTTGAAAAATCCAGTTAATGCCCACTTGGTGTCTGGTAACTTATGGAATTCAATGGCAAAGCAATTAATTACCATTAATTGCTTTATCATTTATAAAAATATTTATTTTATCATTTTATCTGTGGTTAGCATTAATAAAATTACTATTAAAAGCAAATCTTTGCGATTTTCATATTGATGCCATAATAAAACAGAATTAAGGTCACGTAAATTCAAGAATTCAGGGGAAGATGTTTGTGTTTAATGGATATAAGTAAAGACAGAGAGGAATAGGTTAAGGTTCAAAGTCATTGGTTCAAGATATGAACAAAAACTTGGGAACTTTGCCACCATGCTAAAATAATTTTTTAACATGCAGTGTTGTAATCAACTGTAAAATTTGAAAATTCAGATTATCAAATTCATTTATTTGAGTTCACAGCAATGCCAGATTTCCCATACGATAGTGAATTTTTATTAAGAAGAAATGAAAGAATATGAATAGAATATATTGGATGATACAGAAAGATGCGAAGGACATGATGGACCCCAAACCCTAACTCCCACTGGTTTTCCATACTGGCTATAGCTGTCTCATTATCCACGTCTGATAAACTTGTTTCACCCCTGGTTTGAAGATGAAGTCACTTTTTAGGGAAAAAAAATCTCCTTGCAAAGGAAGCCATTTCTTTTGAAGTCTTCTCTGGACCTTAATGTTTGCAAACTTACTACCAGAATTGGGGAATGTGATGTAAATGGAGGTCAAATTCAATGTTAAACTAAAAGGAGAAGATTTTAACCTCAAAGGAATTGTTAGATCAGGCAATTCATTTTAACAACATGTTGTGAGGGATGTATGGGAAGATTCTGAGGTACCAAGAAAGGAATAACATTAAATCAGGTTGAATTTAGCAATCAGTTCAATCAGAATGCATTCTTGGCTGAATGGCTAAAACCTAGATCAAGAGGTGGGTTATGTTAAATAAAGTTGAGAGGCCAAAAATTCCTTGGCATAATGTATAGGAAAAGATCCAAAGGTTCTGAATGATAGAATTACTGGAATAAGGTTATCCTTTCTAATACACTCACAATCATGTTTGCTAAGAGGGTTCAATATACCTATGAGTATTGAATCATACTCAATATGATTCATGTTGAGGTTTGACAGAAAACAACAAAATTCTGTAAAGCAATTATCCTTCAATAAAAAATAAATTGCAAAAAAAAAAGATATTCTCTTTACCAAGTCTTGATAAATATACAGGTGAAAGGGTGCCAAGTTCTCTAAAAAGTTCAGCAGTGTTTCAGATGTTGGAGAAAATTCTGCAGTTGAAGTGAGCTTCCTGATATCAGTGAAGTGGAAAGATTCTAGGGTACAGAAGACACCTAAGGTGTCTTAGCAGTCAAAGGAAAAGTGGATGTACCTACCATAACAGGGAATGAAAAGGGCCTTGCCCTCAGATATTACTGGTGGTAACTTGGGCAACTCAACCTTAGGCTGCCTCGAATTCTGCTAATCCTGAGAATTCAATTCCCAGATTAAAGTCAATGCACAGACCAAGAGCTCCAAGAATAAACATACACTTGTGGAAGGATGCTTTAGTATCACCACAAGTACATGGTATGAATTTTCATTCTAGTCTTTATTAAAAAAAAAAAGCCTGTAACTCTTTACCAAGTAATTATGTATTCATGATCAGTTCAGTTCAGTTCAGTCACTCAGTCATGTCCGACTCTTTGCAACCCCATGAACCACAGCACGCCAGGCCTCCCTGTCCATCACCAACTCCTGGACACCAACTCCTGGAGTTCACCCAAACCCATGTTCATCGAGTGGGTGATGCCATCCAACCATCTCATCCTCTGTCGTCCCCTTCTCCTCCTGCCCTCAATCTTTCCCAGCATCAGGGTCTTTTCAAATGAGTCAGCTCTTTGCATCAGCTGACCAAAGTATTAAGAGTTTCATCTTCAACATCAGTCCTTCCAATGAACACCCAGGACTGATATCTAATGAATATTCAGGGTTCATTTCCTTTAAGTTGACTGATTTGATCTCCTTGCTGTCCAAAGAACTCTCAAGAGTCTTCTCCAACACCACAGTTCAAAGCATCAATTCCCTCAGTGCTCAGCCTTCTTTATGGTCCAATTCTCACATCCATGCATGACTACGGGAAAAACCATAGCTTTGACTATGTGGATCTTTTCCAGAAAGTGATGTCTCTGCTATTTAATACACTGTCTAGGTTTGTCATAGCTTTTCCTCCGAGGAGCAAGTGTCTTAATTCCATGGCTGCAGTCACTGTCAGCAATAATTTTGGAGCTCAAGAAAATGAAGTCTGTCATTGTTTCCATTTTTTTCCCTATGTATTTGCCATGAAATGATGGGACTGGATGCCATGATTTTCTCCATTTACTTCTTGGTAATGAGGTCACTGACATGTGTTCAGGGACAATGTATCTTGGGGAAGTGACCCAAGGACATACAGTAGTTTCCTGTCTCTTAGCACACTGAAGTCCTGTGAGAGTCCTAGGATAGATAAAACCTTTCTAAGGTAACACCCTCTTCCAACAACACAAGAGAAGACTCTACACATGGACATCACCAGATGGTCAATACCAAAATCAGAATGATTATACTCTTTGCAGCCAAAGATGGAGAAGCTCTATACAGTCAGCAAAAACAAGACTGGGAGCTGACTGTGGCTCAGATCATGAACTCCTTATTGCCAAACTCAGACTTGAGAGGGTAACAGGCAGGAAGGCCAGGAGTCTCCAAATGGAGGAAATAGGCTGCAAGTGTCAGACATTTTTATCTCTCTTAAGTGGCAGAAGGAAACAAACTAGCGATATTTTTTCCTTCTCTATACAAATTTAAAAAAGAGGTTTCTCTTAAAATACTGTGTTGCCATAATGACACCTGGTTTCACCTGAAGTTAACTATTCTCAAACCTTGAGTTAACCAATGCATTTTTCTTATGGAAATGTTTGTCTTAAGCTATGTTAATGTACTATGCATTTACCCCAGACTCTGTCTTCAAGTCAGTTCTGCCTAATGGCTCAGAACCTACCTGACAAACCATTATGTTATACTCAGATACTGGTCCCCTAATCTATGTAAACGAAACTATTTGTATGGTAAACTGCCCTTCTACAAGATTCAAGTCAATCATTTTATGGCCCACGAGGAATCGACTGGTGCCAAGATTATCCCAAAATACATCTTACGGATGAGGGGCCTGGTGCCATCCTGAGTTTTAAGACATTCCTTTCTTTCATTAACAGAGTGCTAGTGACTATATAGCATTCAGCTGAAGACTAGCAGGGGGTACTCTTTCTGCCCCCTTCTGATGCCTATGTCAGAAGCTTTCTCTATCTCCTTTATACTTTAATAAAACTTTATTACATAAAAGCTCTGAGCAATCAAGCCTCGTCTCTGGCCCTGGATTGAATTCTTCTCCTCTGGAGCCCAAGAATCCTGGCTTCTTTTCATGGGTCAATAACAACCTTTCAGATTTAAATTGAAGAAAGCAGGGAAGACCACTAGACCATTCAGGTATGACCTAAATCAAATCCCTTATGATTATACAGTAGAAGTGAGAAATAGATTCAAGGGATTAGATCTGATAGACAGAGTGCCTGAAGAACTATAGACAAAGGTTTGTGACATTGTGCAGGAGACAGGGATCAAGACCATCCCCAAGAAAAAGAAATGCATAAAGGCAAAATGGTTGTCTGAGGAGGCCTTACAAATAGCTGCAAAAAGAACAGAAGCGAAAGGCAAGGGAGAAAAGGAAAGATATACCCATTTGAATGTAGAGTTCCAAAGAATAGCATGGAGAGATAAGAAAGCCTTCCTCTGTGATCAGTGCAAAGAAATAGAGGAAAACAAGAGAATGGGAAAGACTAGAGCTCTCTTCAAGAATATTAGAGACACTAAGGGAACATTTCATGCAAAGATGGGCACAATAAAAGACAGAAATGTTATGGACCTAACAGAAGCAATCATTATTAAGAAGAGGTGGCAAGAATACACAGAAGAATTATACAAAGAAGATTTTCATGACCCAGATAACCATGATGGTATGATCTCTCAAATAGAGCCAGACATCCTGGAATGTGAAGTCAAGTGGGCCTTAGGAATCATCACTATGAACAAAGCTAGCGGAGGTGATGGAATTCCAGTTGAACTACTTCATATCCTAGAAGATGATGCTGTGAAAGTGCTGCACTCAATATGCCAGCAAACTTGGAAAACTCAGCAGTGGCCACAGGACTGGAAAAATTCAGTTTTTATTCCAATCCCAAAGAAAGGCAAAGCCAAAGAATGTTCACCCTACTACACAATTGCACCCATTTCACATGCTAGCAAAGTAATGCTCAAAATTCTCCAAGCCAGGATTCAACAGTACGTGAACCATGAACTTCCAAATGTTCAAGTTGGATTTAGAAAAGGCAGAGGAACCAGAGGTCAAATTGTCAGCATCTGCTGGATCATCGAAAAACTAAGAGAGTTCCAGAAAAACATCTACTTCTGCTTTGTTGACTACACCAAAGTGTTTGACTGTGTGGATGACAACAAACTGTGGAAAATTCTTCCAGACATGGGAATACCAGACCACCTTATCTGCCTCCTGAGAAATCTGTATGCAGGTCAAGAAGCAACAGTTAGAACTGGACATGAAACAACAGACTGGTTCCAAACAGGGAAAGGAGTACATCAAGGTTGTATATTTCACCCTGCTTATTTAACTTATATGCAGGATATATCATGCAAAATTCTGGGCTGGAAGAAGCACAAGATGGAATCAAGATTGCTGGGAGAAATATCAATAACCTCAGTTACGTAGATGACACTGTCCTTATGGCAGAAAATGAAGAAGAACTAAAGATCCACTTTAATGAGAGTGAAAGAGGAGTGTGAAAAAGTTGGCTTAAAACTCAACATTCAGAAAGCTAAGATCCTGGCATCCGGTCCCATCATTTCATGGCAAATCAAAGGGGAAACAATGGAAACAGTGAGAGACTTTATTTTCTTGGGCTCCAAAATCACTGCAGATGGTGACTGTAGCCATGAAATTAAAAGATGCTTGCTCCTTGGAAGAAAATCTATGACCAACCTAGACAGCATATTAAAAAGCAGAGACATTACTAGACAGACCTCTGTCTAGTAAATCAAAAGCTATGAAAAATCAAAGCTATGATTTTTCCAGTAGTTATGTATGGATGTGAGAGTTGGACTATAAAGAAAGTTGAGCACTGAAGAATTGATGGTTTTGCACTGTGGTGTTGGAGAAGACTCTTGAGAGTCCCTTGGACTGCAAGGAGATCCAACCAGTCAATCCAAAAGGAAAACAGTCCTGAGTATTCATTGGAAGGACTGATGCTGAGGCTGAAACTCCAATACTTTGGCTACCTGATGTGAAGAACTGACTCATTGGAAAAGACCCTGATTCTGGGAAACACTGAAGGCAGAAGAGAGCAACAGAGGATGAGATGGTTGGATGGCATCACTGACTCGATGGACATGAGTTTGAGCAAGCTTCGGCAGTTGGTGATGGCCAGGGAAGCCCGGCATGCTGCAGTCACACAGGGTCAGACACGACTGAGTGACTGAACTGATGAACTGAAGTACTAGAAATTAGAACTTGGTCTCCTGAGAATTGTTGGGAAAGTGGAATTTACCTAGTCATATAGACAATTTTATTTTTTTTCTCATAGACTTTCACTGTCCCTGTTCTCAGCTCTGAGCCTCACTCTACTTGTCCTTATGTCAACTCTGGTACTTGCATACTCTTTTGTTTTGTTTTTTCCACAGAGTAAATCAACTTGATTTTTTGGGGTATCCTAAAGTGCAGATAATTGTGCTTTCAGCTATAGCTCCTGCATTTGGCTACCTCATTAATCACTCTTCTATACTTCTTATCTTCTAAAATGTATTTGAAATGTTTCCTCCTCCATTGAGTTCTCCTATAGGCCTTATCATTTTTGACTTGATACATTTTGTATTTCTTTAATGCTATATGGGAAGATGGGCAAGAGGAATAGAAGATAAACACATCTTGTCAACATTTCAGGTTCATCATTGTGATCCTCACAAGCCATTCTCTTTTTAATACACTATAATAAGCAAGCATGATGATTCAATTGTTCCTGTGTCTTGAATTTGACTGTGAATAATATCACTGTACTCTAAAGCACAGGACCACATCATAAATAAAACATCTGCACTGCTAGTGATGGTATAGTGGCTCCATTCTGCAGTGCCCTAATCCACTTTTATTTTTTTTAAAAAATGGAAATTGTCAAGGTTAATGAGGCTACATTTTTATCAGAGTTTGATTGGCTATTATTAATGTCTGACCCATTTCAATTTCTAATTCTGACAACATTACAAGAAAATCTAGAATGTAGACATGCCAAAAGCTTCATAGGAAAATCTTAACTGGGTTTTTATGTTTGCTGTAACTCAGTTAAAATGCTTTTGCAGACATTTTTTCCCTAGTAAAACTAAAAGAACTTAATGTTCTTCCATATGATTTGAGTTTGAAAGTATATGGGCTAGCCCTATCTTTCCACCCTATCTAAAAAGCAGAGTCTCAAAAATTGGACTGGATCTGCAATTCAGATATTTTCCTTCCAAGATTAGGACTTAAGTTTGTTTCCAGATATCATGACCCTGGTTGAATTTATGGTCTTTTGATGCCCTAAACTGTTTCCTTTTGAGGACTCTGCCTGAGTCAGATCTTTCTATAGTTGGTCTATGAGATTTGAAGGAGAGGAGACTTCAGTAACACACAAAGAGTGTGTCTGTAGTTAAGGGATACGACCTCAGGCAAAAAATCTGGGAAAAAAGACCACGTCAGTTTCTACTTCCAAGAAAAGCTAGTTGCTGTTTTGATAACAGTAATGTCCCTTTAGTTCAAAGTTACCAGCTATCAAAACAAGTTCAGTTCACAGTCGACTAACTCCTTTCCATTACAGAGAAGCAGATTCGAATGTAATCGAGTCCAAATAAAAATATATTTACAGAGAAAACTAGGCCCACGAGGAGCAAGCAGTAACTAGGAACAAGCTAAGCTTTTAAAGTGTTCAGGCAAAAATTTCACCATACGCAATTTGTATCCATAGGACTAAGAAGAAATCATGGGAAAAATTGCATTAGAAGGAAATGATGTCTTAAAAGATGACTCACTGAAAAGACAGGGTCATAGAAAGTGATCATCTATCAAAACAAAATACAGAATCACTCTCTCCATCACATGTGTTAACTTTCAGCAAAGCAGCTCTGCTCTGTACTCAGTAAGAGGTTTGAGCAGGAAGTATTATTGTCTGGTGTCAGAGTCAGGGTAGGATCCAGCTTGAACCTCCAAGTCATTTCACAGGGAAATATGAAATTGCAGAACCATGTGGGTGGCCAATGGACTTGATCTGACTCTCATTTATTAAATAAACACTGACTTTGAGTAGCTGTACTTCTGAGAGCTTTAGCAGTGGCATTGCCAAGGTGTAGCACTTGGGGAGAAGGGTTTGACCCCATCATAAATTTCCATGCACAATCTCCTCCAAGTCACCTCTAATAAATTCACAATCTAAGCAACCTAAGTAAAATTCAGTGTGCTTGCTCTTCAAAGTAGCTTCAAGACAAATCAATCAGCGTCCACTTTCAAAAACATTTTCACCACTCAGTCCTTTCTATAGAGAATTTCTGGAGCTGCACAACATGGAATTTTAGTCCAATTCCAGAGATTACATGCAATGTTGGTTCTTGCTGAAACCAGAGTGCTAGGGGCCTCCTTGTTCTTCAGTTGTCTTGTATCATGGTTACACTTGCTGGCAGCTGGAGCAGGTAAAGAAAACCATATTGTTTGTGTAGTTTAAAAGATGACTTCTTAAAGATGTGCAGACAGCAAAATCCATGCTTAAGCAATTGTAAAAACAAGAAAAACCTGAAAAGAATTAGTAATCTATTTATACACGTAAAAAGTGGAAAATGATTCCATACTGTATGGACTGGAAAATTCTCTTAAATTTTTTTCTTCCCAAAATTGTTGGCAGGGAGGGCATATTCTGGTTCTAGGCAGAAAGGAAGAGTCAGGGAGAGTGTGAGAGCTTCAAGTGGACACATATCATGGACACAAACCTATTTTAAGTCAGGTGCACTTTTCCAAAATGTATTGAATAGAAAATAATATAAAGAATATCATGCAGCCACTTTTTCAACACATCACGTTGTTGTGTTTTCAATATGGTATTGTCAGTATAACCAGTGAAAATGCAATAGTATTTATAAAATAACTATGCTTAAAGCCTATAAATTTTCAGTCAGTGTTTAAGTTAGAGAAATTGTGAATCATAATTTGCTTGGATTTAAATATTTATCTATAACAAATCTAGACAGCACATTAAAAAGTGGAGACATTACTTTGCCAACAAAGGTCCGTGTAGTCAAAGCTATGGTTTTTCCAGTAGTCATGTATAGATGTGAGAGTTGGACCATAAAGAAGACTGAGTGCTGAAGAATTGATGCTTCCTAATTGTGGAGCTCGAGAAGATTCTTGAGAGTCCCTTGGACTGAAAGGAGGTCAAACCAGTCAATCCTAAAGGAAATCAACTCTGACTATTCATTGGAAGGACTGATGCTGAAGCTAAAGCTCCAATAATTTGGCCATTTGATGTGAAGAGTTGACTCCTTGGAGAAGACCCTGATGTTGGGAAAGACTGAGGGCAGAAGAAGGGGATACCAGAGGATGAGATTGTTGGATAGCATCACTGACTCAATGGATATGAGTTTGGGCAAACCGTGGGAGATAATGGACAGGAAAGCCTGGCCTCAGTCCATAGTGTTGCAAAAATTTGTATACAACTTAGTGACTGAACAACAAAACTATCTATCACTACCTTTAGGTGCTTATTACCTAACCTAAATATGTAAAAGATACCCTGATAGATACTATGTAAAGCTTGTTCAGGTAAACTATGATATTTGAGGTTGGAAAGAATCTTAAAACCCATCGAGTCTAAGTGACACTTCTTCCCTAGTGAGACTTGAAATCGTACTCAAAAAATACTTATGCTGACATGGAGGTAGTCACTGTTATAAAACAACAGAAGCAAAAATTAAATATGTATAAACAATTTGAATAGTATTTTTGGTGTGGTAGAGTCTTAAAGGTATCAAGAAAACTACATGCTATTTAGAGTAATAACCAAAACTGTTTTCTTATTTCAGTCAGTTTAGTTCAGTTGCTCACTCGTGTCCGACTCTTTGCAACCCCATGAATTGCAGCACACCAGGCCTCTCTGTCCATCACCAACTTCTGGAGTTTACTCAAACTCATGTCCATCGAGTCGATGATGCCATCCAGCCATCTCATCCTCTGTCGTCCCCTTCTCCTCCTGCCCCCAATCCCTCTCAGCATCAGGGTCTTTTCCAATGAGTCAACTCTTTGCACGAGGTGGCCAAAGTACTGGAGTTTCAGTTTCAGCATCAGTCCTTCGTTCCAGTGAACACCCAGGACTGATCTCCTTTAGGATGGACTGGTTGGATCTCCTTGCAGTCCAAGGGACTCTCAAGAGTCTTCTCCAACACCACAGTTCAAAAGCATCAATTTTTCGGTGCTCAGCTTTCTTCACAGTCCAACTCTCACATCCATGAACGATCACTGGAAAAACCATAGTCTTGACGAGACGGACCTTTGTTGGCAAAGTAATGTCTCTGATTTTTAATATGCTGTCCAGGTTGGTCATAACTTTCCTTTCAAGGAGCCTTTCATGGCTGCAATCACCATCTGCAGTGACTTAGGAGCCCCCCAAAATAAAGTCTGACACTGTTTCCACTGTTTCCCCATCTATCTGCCATGAAGTGATGGGACCAGATGCCATGATCTTAGTTTTCTTAATGTTGAGCTTTAAGCCAACTTTTTCACTCTCCTCATTTACTTTCATCAAGAGGTTCCTCTTTACTTTCTGCCATAAGGGTGATGTCATCTGCATATCTGAGGTTATTGATATTTCTCCCAGCAATCTTGATTCCAATCTTGATTCTGTGCTTCTTCCAGCCCAGCTGGAAGAGTACATCTCATGGTGTACTCTGCATATAAGTTAAATAAGTAGGGTGACAATATACAGCCTGGACATACTCCTTTTCCTATTTGGAACCAGTATACAGAAGAACTGTACAACAAAGATCTTCACGACCCAGATAATCACGACGGTGTGATCACTCACCTAGAGCCAGACATCCTGGAATGTGAAGTCAAGTGGGCTTTAGAAAGCATCACTACAAACAAAGCTAGTGGAGGTGATGGAATTCCAGTTGAGCTATTTCGAATCCTGAAAGATGATGCTGTGAAAGTGCTGCACTCAATATGCCAGCAAATTTGGAAACTCAGCAGTGGCCACAGGACTGGAAAAGGTCAGTTTTCATTCCAATCCCAAAGAAAGTTAATCCCAAAGAATGCTCAAACTACCGCACAATTGCACTCATCTCACACGCTAGTAAAGTAATGCTCAAAATTCTCCAAGTCAGGCTTTAGCAATACATGAACTGTGAACTTCCGGATGTTCAAGCTGGTTTTAGCAAAGGCAGAGGAACCAGAGATCAAATTGCCAACATCCGCTGGATCATTGAAAAAGCAAGAGAGTTCCAGAAAAACATCTGTTTCTGCTTTATTGACTATGCCAAAGCCTTGACTGTGTGGATCACAATAAACTGAATTCTGAAAGAGATGGGAATACCAGACCACCTGACCTGCCTCTTGAGAAACGCATATGCAGGTCAGGAAGCAACAGTTAGAACTGGACGTGGAACAACAGACTGGTTATTTTATTTAGCCACTCAAAAATATTCTTTCTTTAGCCTTGATCTTGTAACTTGGTTCATAGCTTTGTGTGATGTCTTCATAGCATGTAACTCTTTGGATTCTTTAGATTTTTTTTTTAACTGTAACTTCATTTATTGTGCCACATTTCATACGCTGTCACTTAACTGGACAAAACTTCTGGCCAGATATAGCTGGAGTGTTTTTCTGTATGAGGCATTGTCTGCTTATTAAGTCTTGTCTGTAACCTCAATATAAACTGTTGAGTGGTTCTTTTCGCTTACAGAAGATAGAAGTTGGCCTAAAAGAACAAGGGAGAAACAATGGACAATTAGAAGAATCAAGTGATTATTTGATACTTGATTTAATGTTAAAGAAATCAGCTGAAGGCAAGGATAGATTTCTTAAGCTAAATAGTCTTGTAAAGAGTTAGAATAATGTAGAAGGTGATCATGATATTCCTAATGATTAATGTCATCAGGATGCCAGCAGTGAAGAGAACTTCCCTTGGAAGAAGATGAGATGAAAGAACTTTGCTTAGGTTCCAAATAGGAATGGAAATCCCCCAAAAAGCAAAAAAAAAAAAAAAAAAACAACAACAAAAAACAAACAAAAAAATCTAGGGAGACCTAGGAAAATTCTTCAATAGAGAGATCTTGGCTCTCTTGATCCATGGACCACTTTGTCCAGGCGATATATCCAACCGTAAATTTTACGAAGAGACCCTGTGATCTGGCACCAAGAGCTGGCATTCAACTTAACCCACTCACAGGATCTTAACCTTCTCTGCCAGGGGAGTCATCATCTGAATGAGAAAAACCTTTGCAAAATTTTCCCTTCGTCTAATAAGAATGACTAATTTTAGATGCATCACAAGGAAGTGTTTTGTTCCAGACACAGTTCCTAGAAATAGTGGGGCATTCCAGTCCAACAGATGAAAACCTTCCTCATTAGAACCAAACCCGCGTGCTCTGCGCCACTTGTCTATGAATCCAAATCGCCTGCTTTCAAGAAGACAAGAAGGAGATGGGGCTTCTAAAAGAATAGACTAATTTCCCAGTCTCTCTGTGGATTATCTAGATTGTTGAATATTTACAGCAAGATTTCAATCCCAAGAGGTCTCTTCCTCATCACTCTTGGACCCATCCCTTTTGCTGCTCTCATTTGTTAAGTGAAAGCACATTTTATTATCAGGCTAAACAAAGCTTAGGTGAATATTTAAATCTATTATATGACAACTGAATTTTTTCAAAATAAGAATTTGGGGTTAATTATGTAGTGATGTGTATGTAACATATTAGAGAGTTTTAAAATTTTAAATAAAATTAATGCTTAAAAATTTAAGTATTTAATTTTAAGATGCATGGTATATTGGGAAGTTTACTGAACTGAAGATGCAATATTGAGTTTAGTTCTGGCTTTTTCACTAATTAGTTTAGATTAGTAGCTTCATCTCTCTTAACTGTATAATGAGAGAATTGACCCAATTGACTTATAAATTCTTTACAGATCTAAAATTCTTTAATTTAAATATATTGTGTTCCTTCTCCTCATATCAGAAATGACCAGCAATATAAAGTGATGCTTACTAAGTGTTGAATTACTGTGTTAAATAAGGACAGAAGTATCAGTTCTGGCCAGCATGGAAGGATAGATTTGTGGAGGGTATGTGATCTGAGCTGGGGCTTGAAAGTGGTCAGAATTTTGGAAAGTGAATTGCAAAGCACTCAAGCCGTGGAGGCGTAAGTGAATATGTGGAGGAACAAAAGCTCAAGATGTGTGGAGAAGTCAGAAAGCAGACCAAATTATATCATGGAGAGTTCTTTTCAGAGAGGCTAACACAAAGTTTAGGGACCCACTTTTGCAGAGTCTATAAAGCCTGGATATACAAAGTTTACCCTAAAAATGGCAGCATGTAAACTTTAATTTTGTTGCTACTGGTTGTGTGGGTGGTACTACATGGGCAAAAATAGTTTTTGGAAAAGAAGAAAGTGTTACTCCTTTCCTATTGTCATTTTTTATTTGCTTCCAAGAGCATGGACAACCAAGAGTCAACTCTATTTTAAAGTGTTTATTTGCTTCAGTTTTTATTTCATATCACATTGCAGCATTGGAATAAGACGTAGAATCACATCTTTGTACGTTATCTCAAATTTCCTCATCTTATTATTTAATCTGCTGCTGCTGCTGCTAAGTTGCTTCAGTCATGTCTGACTCTGTGCAACCCCATAGACGGCAGCCTACCAGGCTCCTCCATCCCTGGGATTCTCCAGGCAAGAACACTGGAGTGGGTTGCCATTTCCTTCTCCTTATTATTTAATCTAGTGTATCTGATTAATTAGGCTTCCCTTGTGGCTCAGCTGGTAAAGAATCTGCCTGCAATGTAGGAGACCTGGATTCGATCCCTGGGTTGGGAAGATTCCCTGGAGAAGGGAAAGGCTACCCACTCCAGTATTCTGGCCTGGAGAATTCCATGGACTGTACAGTCCATGGTGTTGCAAACAGTCATATGATTAATTGGGCTTCCCTGGTGGCTCAGTGGTAAATAATCCACCTGCAATTCAAGAAACTGCCTGAGATCCAGGTTTGATCCCTAGGTCTGGAAGATCCCCGGAGAAAGCAATGGCAACCCACTCCAGTGTTCTTGCCTGGAGAATCCCATGGACAGAGGAGCTTGGTGGGCTACAGTCCATGGGGTCACAAAGAGTCAGACATGACTGAATAACTAAACAACAACAAAAGCAATAATCGGACTCATTAGGGGTTAATCAGGGAATTTGTTCATGTGTCCCACCTTATTGCTATGGACTAAGTGTTTCTGTCCCTTCAAAATTCATATGTTGAAACCCTAACCTCCAATGTGATGACATTAGGAGATGGGGGTTTGGAGAGGTGATTAGATCATGAGGGTGTAGCCCTCATGAATGTGACTAGTGGTCTTAAAAAAGAGACCCCAGAGAACTCTTTCTCCTTCTGCCAAGGACAAAGTAAGAAGATGGCCATCTATGAACCAGAAAGCTGGCAATTCATAGATGCTGAGTATGTTGCCACCTTAATCTTGGATTTCCCAGCCTCCAGACCTGTGAGAAATAAGTTTCTGATGTTCATAAAGTGCCTATTTTATGATGGTATATTACAGCAGCCTGACTTGACTAGGATAATTATTTAGAAGATGTTTATTTGTTCTTCAAACATTTCATGTGTGCTGTGCTTAAGGACCTGGGCTGAGCTCTCGACATAAGACAGAACCTTTCATTTCTGGACAGATCTGTCCAGACAGATCTGTACTTTTGGGGGCAGAATAATTTTTTGGAACTTATATTTTTATATAAGCAGTGCATGTTTTCTTGGCAATGGTAAATTAAAGATGCTGCAATACACATTCCATGTGTTTTTACGGTTATTAGAAATCTTTATTTTCCTCAGGGAAAGGTTTGGAGCCAGCAGTATTTCATGTCACTCGTGTTGTCAAATTCCCCATGTTTGTAATGAGAAATTCCAGGTGTGCCAATTGCAGTCATGTTTCATTAACTTAAACTATTTTCTAATACAATGCCTGGCACATGTATAATGATGTTAATCTTTGCGCTAAGGAATAAATAGGATTGCAGCTGGTATATAGGGTATATAGTAGTAAGGGCTTGAAAAATGTTGAATTGAATAATGCCTCACGTCAGGATAAGACCTTTCCTCAAAGTGGATTTTGAGGAATAATGGTGGGAAGTTCAGTCCCAGTGACGGTTCCGTGGGGAAATAACTCCTTTGCAGCATTTGTATAAAGCTGTTCCTAGTTCCAGTAACAACAAAGGCCCTCCTCCCAAATGTGGTATTAGGTCAATGAGCTCTCATAGGATTTGCTTTATTCCAGACCACGTTAATTTCCCTTCACATTTGTACATGCTAACCAAATGGAGTAACAGCTAGATGTTAGAGGAAATTAAAAGGATGAAATTAATCTCCTTTGCTTCTGAAAATTCAGACTGCCTTTGGTTATATTAAAGTGGAAATTATAACCATAACTATAAACGCATTTGGGTGTGTAGACATGTGATGGAAATTGGCTGAACTCCTGTGAATGCCTTTTGAAATGGTACTGAATGCACTGCATAATGCTTACAGCTGGAATTTTGCAGATCAGAGGGTTTCACAAAAGCTCACTGTGTCTCATGTTGGTGGTCCCTCAGGTGGCGCTGTGGTAAAGAACCCGCCTGCCACTGCAGGAGACATAAGATATGTGGGTTTGATCCCCGGATTAGGAAGATCCCCTGCAGGAGGGCATGCAATCCACTCCAGTATTCTTGCCTGGAGAATCCCATGGACAGAGAAACCTGGTGGGCTAGAGTCCATGGGGTCGCACAGAGTTGGACATGACTGAGTGACTTAGCATACACAGACTACTATGGGAAGATAATTTAAGGGGCAGACATCCTGAAACCAGACTACATGAATTCAAAGCCCACACCTGTCACTTGTTATTTATTTATTTATTTATTTTTTCTGAGCAAGTTGTTTAAACTTTCTGGGCCTCGATCTCTTTACCTCTAAAGGAGAGATGGTGGTGGTACCCTTTGCAAAGGGTTATTGTGAAGTTAAATTAGTTATTGCAGGCAAAGTGTGTAGAAGAGTTTGCTAGAGTAAATGTTCAGGAAATACTGTTTTCTTATGACTATCACAGAGCATGGAACTTGGACAGTGACAGGTCAACACTAAGCAAATAAGATGAACGTGATTTCCAAATGCTTGTTATTCTGGCTAAAGAAATTGAAAAATAGAAGGAACTCAGGGTAATCTATATTTCTTAACTATTTGCAGGAAATAATAACGGTTGGAACCTATAGTGCTAAAGTGGTTTCACCAATATTATTCCCATATTTAGTTATAATATCTGTCTTATAAGCAGGAAAGAGAAGTACTGATACATATTTCTCTTCGTCAAAAGAAGGAATTAAAGATAAGAACTTAAGTGATGTGACCAAGATCAAATGGTCTATAAGCCGCAGATGAGGGATGAGAACCTACTTGTCCTGAAATCTAGTCCAGGGCTTTCATACTCACTATTTGGCTACTGCTCTGACATTGGCTTCAGATTCAAAACTTAAAATTTTCTGCCTTTATTCTTTTATAAATCTTTTTATAATGTACTTCAATATCTACTGGATGAATAGTGTTGTTAGTTGATATGTTTTCTAGCCCATGTTTTTTGATCCATGTTTAATAAATAGGATGTGTTAAGCACTAGAAATAAACTCTGAATTTACAAGTTACCCAGTATTAATACTAAAGACCTCACATGAATGGATACTTATTATATGCCAAGCACTGTTTTAAGAATTTTGTGTATGCTAACAAATAACAAAGAAATGTAGCACTACTAAAATGGTATCAATTTGAATACAAATGTTTAAAAATGTATCTTAAAATGGCTCACTCTCCCATCTTCAAGGCCACTACCGTCTCTCTTTTCAACAATTTGTCATATCCCCATTTGCCCCTATGCCCCCTGACTCTTACCACAGTACAAGACTTACCCACACAGTTGCCAGAATTCATTTCTTAAATGATGGAATGAATGTAACTTCCTGCTTAAAACTCACAATGGTTTATCAGTTTATTTAGAAGCCTCTAGTTTTCTTAATAGCTATAACACCCTGCATGTTATGGCTTCTTCCCACATCCCTTATCTTCATGTCTTCTATTTTCTCTCTTTTCCTTCTCTCCCTTCTTCCTTCATCTTTCTCTCACTTTTTCTTTATTCCATAATCTCTCTTTCTTTCTCTCTTCTCTTCTTTCGTCTCCAACTGCTACCTTTTCTAAAGTCATTGTACACAGTGTGTAGAACACTTATGCTATGGAATGCTAACATGTGATTCCTATTACACAGGAAAATGGGGGACCTCCCTGGTGGTCCAGTGGTTAAGACTTCATCTTCCAATGCAGAGTGTGCTGCTTTGATCCCTGGTCAGAGAGCTAAGATCCTATAAGCCTTGTAGCCAAAAAAAAAAAACAAAACAAAACATAAAACAGAACAATGTTGTAACAAATTCAATAAAGACTTTAAAAAAGAAAAATGGTTTTACCCTGATAGTTTTGGAAAAGATAAAGTCAAAGATGAATTTTGTTTGTTTGGTTGTTTTTTACTTTGTAGAGCCTTATAAATACTAAGTTGTAAATTTTGCACATTTTCTAATCCAACTTTGTTAAATAAAATGTTTTTCAAGGTAATTCTTATATGAACTCACTCTTAGGACATATTTTGAGAAATGCCTCATCCTAAATAAAAGCTATGTTAAATTTATCAAACTTAAACTGAGTTTAAAATGTCAAAAAGTTTAAGATCTCCTAAATTTTATACTCAGGGAGAAAAGATAGAAAGAACATAGTTAATAATAAGAAATCATATTTTCTAAATGTTAATTAAAATTTATAAATTTCTAGGAGATATAGTGAAATCTCCTTTACCTTTTCATTCAATAACTGAGGATTCTATTGTGCTCTTAAGTTGAATTCTAAGGATTAAAATTGAGTCACTATTTTGGGTTAATTAGTTTCAATAAGAATTTATTGAGGATCAACTAGGATGAGTCTGTAATTGGAAAGTTTCCTTGGCAGAGACACCATCAGGGTGGAGGGATTGTAAAATTTTCTCTCTTTTTTTTTTCCAATGAGAAAGGGTGGTTACTGTATCAATATGAACTTGGGTGGTCCTTAACACAATCTCATGAATCAGAAATTATATTTTCCAAATGCTAGCTTGTTGTAAAATTAACAATAATGTGTGTGTGTGTTAATGTATGTGTGCATCTATGTATGATAGTATCCTTGCATGGGTTTTATTTCCTTACAAAAGAGAGGAAAATAATTTTTTAAAACATAGCACAGATTGTTAATACAAGTTATATGGGTCTTCTCAATAAATCTGGCTTTATATTAAATGATTAAAAAAGACAGGTAATGGCTAAAGGGCTACTATGGTTTAAAGCTAATGTGGTTTTCCATTGTCTTTGTTTTACTCCTTTAAAGTTTCAGCAATTGCATGCGCTTGGATTTTAGGATGTGCAGAGTGGGACGGTTATTCTAGAATAATTTGTTACCAATAAAAGTCTCCTCTTTGGAGGCCTCCTTTTTGTTTTCTATTATTTTTGTTATTATAAAACTCATCTTCCAGAGAGACGAAAAAATTGCAAAACCCCACAAAAACAACTTGCAAAAAACATAGTACATTGTTCTGAATAGATAATCTTTCCATCTGCCAGCAAAACTAGTGTGAAGAGTCGTAATTAAATCACTTAAATTCTCTGGTCCCAGTCTTTGAAATGATGTCCTCCAGTTCTTCCACTAATGGGTTTATATTAGAAATGTATACAAAACTGGTTTGTCAACTTTAACAGGTTTTTGAATGCTGGGGTATTAGGTAGGTTCCCTCCATAAACAGACACTGAGAAAAGAAATCTAACACACATAGTTTTTGTAAATGATTCCAGGATTCTCTGGTAGGAGAATGTGGAAATGAGACCAATACAGGATGTGTTAGTAAGCAAATTACTGTTATGCACAGCTGGGGCTCACGTTCACCAGGTATCTCTGGAAGACAGTGAACAGCATACCTCATTGACACTGAAGAAGTTGGTAGTCTCCTCTCCCACCTGCTATGGGCTCTGGCTACACCTGAGGGTTCCAATGTTCCAACACTGTTGGCCTACCCTGCAATGATAGTCATATACACCAAACAAGTCCCTCACACAGAGGGAAATGGGTGCTTGCAATTAAAAGTTCCGAGGGTGTACTGGAAGTGTGGAAACTGGCTGGATATGATAAAGGTTATCCCCAGTGGCTGCTACAATTGTTTATCATCATGAGACAGAAGTTAGCTTGAAAGCAAGCTTTAAATCCAGCATGGAAGTATAGACAGGTGGGCCCTATATAGACCAGTATACCAGTACAAAGAATTAATCCATTCCCTGATAGCTCAGTTGGTAAAGAATCCTCCTGCAATGCAGGAAACCGCAGTTCGATTCTCGGGTTGGGAAAATCTTCTGGAGAAGGGATAGTCTATCCTTTCCCGTATTCGCGGGCTTCCCTGGTGGCTCAGCTGGTAAAGAATCTGCCTGCAACGTGGGAGACCTGGGTTCAGTACCTGGGTTGGGAAGATACCCTGGAGAAGGGAAAGGCTACCCATTCCAGTATTCTGGCCTGGAGAATTCCATTGACTGTATAGTCCATGGGGTCACAAAGAGTCAGGCACGACTGAGTGACTTTCACTTTCACTTAGGTTAATTTGACTCATTATTTTATGATGGGTGAATAATCGTCTCTCCTGGTCCCTGACATTATTCCCCAGGAAGTTCTCTCTTGCTTATTCTTATTCCCTGGCCATGTCTAAACTGGGTATGGAGAGGATGCTGTTTTCAAGACTGCCCATCTCTCGTATCCTACATTCTGCTTGGATAGATTGGAGCTCTGGGTGGCTTTCAGCACTGCAATTTCCATCAAAACCAAATCAACTTCAGACTTTGCTTCTGATCCCTATCAAGTACCAGCAAGCACAGCCAATTACAGTTTCTAGATACTAGTTTTAACCCTGAAATCACTGATCTTTTATTTATTTGCCTCTGTGCTTAAACTAGCCCTCCTCTTCTTCCACTTAATAGTGGCTACTTCGAGGTCATCAAAAAGAAAGAAAAAAGTTTGGGTTTGAAGTCAATATTTTTAGTCTCATTTTGATCTCTGAGCTGGTTCTTATCATGTGATGGTGAACCCTTAGCAGGAGGTTCTTGAGAAAAACTTCACATCCCAGCCATAAGTCCTTATAAGGCTGCTTCTTTCATGTCCCTTCTTATATCTTCTTACATTTGTGTGTAGAAGTAGTTAGACTTTGTTAATTCTGTGAGATTTCAAATTACTGAACTCTCAGTCAACTGTGATTGCTTATTTAAGGCCACAGTTAGAATGAGTCACTCTGCAGTTCTGTGTTGTCTGCCATATCTGCCTACAGACTGGCCAGACTTTTCCAACTTTGTCTCTCTCTTAAGACTTTGCTGAAAGTGGCAAATTGGAGCCAATACACAACATAATTTGAAATTTTCCCAATTATTTTCCTTAAAATTATAAAGTTAGTTAATATATGGTAAGTTCTTCACTTTTTACCCTCATGCATTGGAGAAGGAAATGGCAACCCACTCCAGTATTCTTGCCTGGAGAATCCCATGGAGGGAGGAGCCTGGTAGGCTACAGTTCATGGAGTTGCAGAGTTGGACACAACTTAACGACTAAACAATAGTAACAAGCTGCAAAGAATGCTACAAAGAGTAATCTTTATTCTGTGTTTCACTTACCTATTGCCTTGTAACAAACAACTTCAAAACAATGTGCTAAAATGAGAGTATCTATTTGCTTGTGTTTTTATGAATCAACTGGGCATTTTGGGGCTCCATATGGTACTGTGTGTTCATTGGAAGGACTGATGCTGAAGCTGAAACTCCAATACTTTGGCCACCTCATGCGAAGAGTTGACTCATTGGAAAAGACCCTGATGCTTAGAGGGACTGGGGGCAGGAGGAGAAGGGGATGACAGAGGATGAGATGGCTGGATGGCATCACTGACTCGATGGGCATGAGTTTGAATAAACTCCGGGAGTTGGTGATGGACAGGGAGGCCTGGCGTGCTGCAATTCATGGGGCGCAAAGAGTTGGACACAACTGAGCGACTGAACTGAACTGATATGGTACTGACTTGGTTAATGGTGCAGCTGCTTTCAGCAGGCAGTTGGGCTGGGCTAGAAGGTCCAAAAGTCCCCTCAGATTATCTAGGTATTTGTGCTGTTAATCATTGCCTTAGTTCTCATCCACGAACCCTCTCTTTCCACACGGCATTCATCTTTTAAGGCCTTCTCATGAGATCTCTCTCTCCTAAAGAAGAGCTTTAGTATAGCGTAATAACTGGATTCTAAGAGAATGAAAGGGGTAGCTGCCAGAACCCTTAAGGACTAGGCCTAAGACTGCATAGCATCTTTTCTGTCATACATTTTGATCAGAGCATTTCACAAGTTCAACCCAGATTCAAGGGGAGGGGAGATAGGCTTCAGCTTTAATGGGAGGGGTAACATGCATATACATGGAGGGAAGGAATTGCTGGGGACTATCTGTGGAGATTTTGGAGGAGGGTATGACAACCCACTTCAGTATTCTTGCCTGGGTAATACCATGGATAGAGGACTCAATCTGCCTAAATAATATGAGACCTGAATTTGGCTCACTAGGAATCTTATTTCTAAACAATAATTAAAAGAATGGGGTGATTTTCTTATTTTTGTTGGAAGGCTGATTTATTGATACTAGCATTTTCTCATTTAGCATCCAGTTGATTTTTAGACTCTGTGCCACTTGAACTTTTATGGGTATTTTACTGTTCGGCAATTAAATTTTGATGAGTTTGTGTTCTTTACAGTCTGTCCTCATTCATTGTTTTAATTATGCCTTACTGTGTTCTAATATGTTCACTTTAAATAAAAAATATGGGTTTGCTTTTGTTTCACTTTAAAAGTTATTTCTCAACTCCAAGTATTGTCTAATAAACTGTTAAGTAAGACAAGACTTGCCATTTTCCATATTTGTGAAACAGATGTGATTTAGCAAGAGAATTAAGTTAAAGACAGAAACATATATTTTAATGGGTGCAGAATGGGACAGTTGCTTAATATCTTCCTTTCACTTGCAACATTTTTCCTGAGATAATAGGGAACACTAGCCCAAAGGAACTGTAATTTAAAATGCTATCTGTGACACTCTCAGTGGCTCATTTATGGTGTTTACCTATCTTCCTTTGCCAGGGAGATTCCATGTACAGAAATCTGAATTAAATGTGAGAACTGAAGCACTTATTGCATTTAATTTTCAGAGAAAATAATAGCACCATAAAAAGGTAATGTCATGACACCTTCTGTATTGATGTGGTGGTGATACAGATGAACTCCCTGAACATCTCATTTTGTTATTTTGGTAAATCCTTAAAATATATCACAGAATTTAATTTGTAAGGCTATACAAATTAAAAATTCCCCCCAAATTTATATTTCTTGTTATAGTGAGCCAATTTCTCAATGTCTAGTTTTTTTAGTTCTTGCTTTTAAAGTTACTTCCTCTTATATTGATTGTTTATTTGGATTAAGTGAACTGTCAAGACTTTGACTTTAAAAATGAAAATACATTCAAGATTCTAATATCATGTCTGTCCCCTCATGTTACAATGATATTGTGGATTTTTTTCCTCTTCCAACTTTAGTTGGCATTAGTATTGCCCTGACCACTCCTCTCAGCTTTCTTATTTCTGTTGGAAAGCATGAAAACCATAACTCCAGATTAGAAACTGTATTTTTCATGGAGGTAGGTGTAATTCTTTGTGGTAAGAATACCCAGATCATTTTCAAAGTTCTCTTCTGTGTAGATGACGTTTATGACAAGTCATTTTAAATCCCCTAGTGCAAGAATGGAAAAAAGAACAGTAGAATGTGAAAGAGAAATGTTTCTACTAGCCCCACAGATAGGAAAAGGTACACACACACACACACATACACACACACCACTAGCTTCCCTGGTGGCTCAGATGGTAAAGAATCTGCCTGCAATGCGGGAGACCTGAGTTCAATCCCTGGGTTGGGAAAATCCCTTGGAGAAAGGCAGGGTTATCCACTCCAGTATTGTTGCCTGGAGAATTCCATGGACAGAAGAGCCTGGTGGGCTATGGTCCATAGGTTTGCAAGAATTGGACACAACTGAGTGACTAACATTTCACTTATCATACATATATGTAAAAGTAAAACAAATACACCAAAAAAACAAGCACAGCCATGTAGGAATCAACCAGCAGGGTTTTCCTATCTGTGATGACGAGGCTGTGAAACCTCACCATCCTGAAATATTCATTACTGGCCCATGTGGCTTTGACCCTCTATTCACAGTTGGCTCCTGGTAACAGAGAGGAAGAATGGAGTATAAAATCATCAACTTAGGCTCTAGGAGTCCTGAGAGCTACTTACTACTCTCCTTCTTGGTAACCTGCAACCTTGGATGACTGTCACATAACTGTTCTGTCTTGAGTTCACCATTAATAAAGTGAGAGATTGATGCCATACACTTTCCTCATCGTGCTAATCTCGAATGAATGATGGTGACAGAGAATATACTTGACAGAGCTGATCATCTTTTTGTAACCCTATCAATTTAGGTGCTTTGCCTAAATAGCAAACATTGGAATTCAGATGTAGTCATGTTTTCCTGGTCTGCTGGGCGCTAGACTCTCTCCTGCCCCTCTTAACTTCCTGAAGCCTCTTATTTACTAGATCCACCAAGGGTTCCCACATTTGAACTTACTAATACGTTAAGCACATTAGAAATTGTTTTAAAGGTTAGAAGGGTATAAAAGGTCCTTTTTATGTTGTTTCTGATAGCCCACACTGGCCAAAGTGCATTTTAGATGATGTGCCTGTCTTTGTATTATTCTCATTTACTTGGATATGCTCATTCAAGTCAGGGGGTGGGGTAAGTAGTACTTCCTCTTAGCACAGGAGTCAATTGGGCTGTTGCAAGAGGAGAAAAATAAGTAGACAGCTACATACTGATTCTATCTGTAGGTTTCATCTTGATAATCACAATCAATACAATCCAAAAGTGTGAAAATGAAAGTCGCTCAGTCATGTCCAAATCTTTGCCAGCCCATGGACTGTAGCCCACCAGGCTCTTCTATCCATGGAATTCTCCAAGCAGGAATACTGGAGTGGGTAGCCCCTTTCTTCAGTGGTTCTTCCTGACCCAGGGATCGAATGCAGATCTCCTGTACTGCAGGCAGATTCTTTACCATCTGAGCCACCAAAACCATGACTCTAATTTGCTTTAAAAATTAAGCTCTAAAACCACATTTGCAAAGTTAGTTCAACACATCTTTGGATAGAGTCCACACTTTCCTTCTGAACATCTAGAGCTTGTTCAATATTGTTAAAACTAAAATAGATTCAACTGTGTGATTGCCCATTATTTTAACTTCATAACTTTGAGATCAAAAGCATTGTTTCTAAATCACTGGTTATGCAAGTACCAGGCAATTGGTTGGAGTCCTCAACCCTCACCCTGGCCCCTCAAAGTCCATTTTCCCAGATTCTTAAAATCTCATCTCTCAATGCTAAGGCAGGTCTCCTCAGACAGGTGTCATTTCAAGATTTCCATCTAGCAATTTTTATTTAATAGTTGGAGATGGGGAGTCACAAAAATAAATGCGATGAAAATAGCCCAGGGCATAACCAGTAACTTGGTAGAGGAAACACACAGGACTGGACTGATTTACAATAGCATTCCTATACCATGATGACTTAGATTTTGAACTTCAGAGTGTTGCTGTCTTCATTTGTGGGCCAGGAAAAGTGGACATTAGATGGTTGGGCTTGTGTGAGCTATACTGTGTATGGTGGGACCTTCTGGATTTCATATAAATATAGAGTCTTGTTGAGGAGCAGGGGCAAAATCTGCCCTATGTTTGTAGCACTAAGTGATGGTGTTTTTGGGCTGCCCAGTATATTTTAGGGGTATTTGGCACAGCTCATGTTTTTATTAGTTTTTGGAAGAATCTGGCTTTCACTTTGTTATCTTTCCAATGCCAAGTTCGAATTGAAAATGAACATTACATCAGCCTGTTACTTCGTCCTTGGGAAAAAGTCCAGCCTGTATGGACAAATTCAACCAAGATGCCAAGGGAAGAGACAGATGATGTCTATTAAAAAGTGTTGTTTCAAGTTTTACACGTTTTGTTGGGAATAAAACATTGTGCCCACCCCCGATCTTAGACACACACACACACACTCCTTTAAGTTTTAAGGTAAAACTATTGAGTATACAACAAGAATAGTGATTTACATAAGCATATTCTTGTGCTGAATGTTTGGCAAGAATTTAATTATTCTGTGACAATCAGCCGATTAGTCATCATTCTACTGCTTGAGAAAGTCTCTTGGGGAAAACCATGTCTAACTAGTGGATTTGTATGGATCCTTTATTACAGTTATTTTCAGGATTGTTCATTAACTAATTTTATGATTCAACAGGTCTAAAGATCAAAAATACCATACAAAGTCACATAATTTGTAACCTAAAGTTACTAAAGACACTAGGTTAAGATACTGTTATGTGATTGATTGCCATTATTTTGTTTTACCACATGTCGGCAACTTTGGAATTTTGGTTTGGCAACAATTATCACAACAAAGGCAAGTTAATGTGTTGTTTTTAGTATTAAAAATATTTTACTTAATAACAATATATGTCTACTGACTTGTTTAACTGCTGAAATCAAGAATCCTTTTAACTATTTCATTCACAATAGCAAAGATATGGAAACATCTTAAGTGTCTATGTAAGGATGAATGGATCAGTTCATTTCAGTCTCTCAGTCGTGTCCGACTCTTTGCGACCCCATGAACTTCAGCACGCCAGGCCTTCCTGTCCATCACCAACTCCTGGAGTTCACCCAAACCCATGTCCATTGAGTGGGTGATGCCATCCAACCATCTCATCCTCTGTCATCCCCTTTTCCTCCTGCCCTCAATCTTTCCCAGCATCAGGGTCTTTTCAAATGAGTCAGTTCTTCGCATCAGGTGGCCAAAGTATTGGAGTTTCAGCTTCAGCATCAGTCCTTCCAATGAACACCCAGGACTGATCTCCTTTAGGATGGACTGGTTGGATCCCCTTGCAGTCCGAGGGACTCTCAAGAGTCTTCTCCAACACCACAGTTCAAAAACATCAATTCTTCGGCACTCAGCTTTCTTTATAGTCCAACTCTCACATCCATACATGACCACTGGAAAAACCATAGCCTTGACTAGACGGACCTTTGTTGGCAAAGTAATGTCTCTGCTTTTTAATATGCTATCTAGGTTGGTCATAACGTGCCTTCCAAGGAGTAAGTGTCTTTTAATTTCATGGCTGAAATAACCATCTGCAGTGATTTTGGAGTCCAGAAAAATAAAGTCAGCCACTGTTTCCATCATCTATCTGCCATGAAGTGATGGGACCAGATGCCATGATCTTAGTTTTCTGAATGTTGAACTTTAAGCCAACTTTTTGACTCTCCTCTTTAACTTTCATCAAGAGTCTCTTTAGTTCTTCTTCACTTTCTGCCATAAGGGTGGTGTCATCTGCACATCTGAGGTTATTGATATTTCTCCCGGCAATCTTAATTCCAGCTTGTGCTTCCTCCAGCCCAGTGTTTCTCATGATGTACTCTGCATATAAGTTAAATAAGCAGGGTGACAATATACAGCCTTGACATATTCCTTTTCCTATTTGGAACCAGTCTTTTGTTCCATGTCCAGTTTTAATTGTTGCTTCCTGACTTGCATACAGGTTTCTCAAGAGGCAGGTCAGGTGGTCTGGTATTCCCATTGTTATATATAATATTACTAATATAATATATAATATTACACAGCCATGAAGAGGAAAATTCTGCCATTTGTAATAATATGGATGGATCTTAAGGGCATTATGCTAAGCGAAATAAGCCAGAGAGAGAAAGAAAAATACTGAATTGTATTACTTATATGTGAAATCTAAAAACAAAAGTCAGACTTACAGAAACAGTGAAGGAAAGTGGTTGCCAGGAACTGGGGGTTGGGGGAAATAGGAAGAGATTGGAAAAAGGATACAAACCTTCACTGATACAATGAATAAAATCTGAACATCTAATGCAAAACGTGATGATTATTAGTAATACTGTATTATACAATTGAGATTTGCTAAAAAAGTAGAATGTTAATGTTCTCACCGAAAGTAAAAATATGTGAGATCATAGTTATGTTCATTAACTAGATGGTAAGAATTTTTTCACAATATATACATGTATGAAATCACCACCTTTAAATGCCTTAAAATTTTATTTGTCAATAATACTTTAGTAAAGCTGAAAAAAATAAA
This sequence comes from Dama dama, assembly GCF_033118175.1. Taxonomy (NCBI): domain Eukaryota; kingdom Metazoa; phylum Chordata; class Mammalia; order Artiodactyla; family Cervidae; genus Dama; species Dama dama. Next base: position 37,676,392 of record NC_083701.1, read on the forward strand.
ACACCAAAAAAAAAAAAAAAAAGAAAGAAAAGACTCCTTTAAACTGAGAGCAAATACTAAAAACAAAACAATAAATTAAAGAGCACTGGGGTGTGTTTGGATTATTTTAATGTTATGATTCTCGGGTGTGGTGATGCTTACTGGCTTCTCTCCATGGTTTTATCAAGGACTTTGTTCTATATTTCTATGATGTTCAACTTATGGCATTTCACCTCTGCTGTTACAGTTCATTGTATTGTAGAAGGAACTTTCTCACAAGCTACTCTCCTATAAAGTGCCAACTAATAGATTTGAATCCTTCTTTTATATTTGTTATACTTGCATACTCTCAGTTTTTCTATTAGACAGGGGCTTAAGCAATACAAACTTGTTTTTGAGGGGGCTTTCCTTGGAATGAGTTTTGTAATAGCATCAGTAGGAGGAAAACAGTGCATTTGATTACATGCCAGTCAGGATGGCTGCTATCCAAAAGTCTACAAGCAATAAATGCTGGAGAGGGTGTGGAGAAAAGGGAACCCTCTTACACTGTTGGTGGGAATGCAAACTAGTACAGCCGCTATGGAAAACAGTGTGGAGATTTCTTAAAAAACTGGAAATAGAATTGCCACATGACCCAGCAATCCCACTTCTGGGCATACACACTGAGGAAACCAGATCTGAAAGAGACATGTGCACCCCAATGTTCATTGCAGCACTGTTTATAATAGCCAGGACATGGAAGCAACCTAGATGCCCATCAGCAGATGAATGGATAAGGAAGCTGTGGTACATATACACCATGGAATATTACTCAGCCATTAAAAAGAATTCATTTGAATCAGCCCTAATGAGATGGATGAAACTGGAGCCCATTATACAGAGTGAAGTAAGCCAGAAAGATAAAGAACATTACAGCGTACTAACACATATATAAGGAATTTAGAAAGATGGTAATGATAACCCTATATGCAAAACAGAAAAAGAGACACAGAAATACAGAACAGACTTTTGAACTCTGGGAGAAGGGGAGGGTGGGATGTTTCAAAAGAACAGCATGTATACTATCTATGGTGAAACAGATCACCAGCCCAGGTGGGATGCATGAGACAAGTGCTCAGGCCTGGTGCACTGGGAAGACCCAGAGGAATCGGGTGGAGAGGGAGGTGGAAGGGGGGATCGGGATGGGGTATACGTGTAAATCTATGGCTGATTCATATCAGTGTATGACAAAACCCACAAAATAAAAAACAAAAACAAAAAACAGTGCATTTGACCTTTGCCAAGGTGGTTATTTATGTACAGTGTCATAACAAGCCAAATATTTGCTCAAGGTTTGAAAGAGGTTGATGGTGTTGTCAGCTACCTACTGCCCCTAGGTAGTGCCTACCTTTACAAGACTCTCTAAGGTTGTTGAAGCTAGGTTGAGACAAACCGACTTGGTCTGCTTTCCTTGACTTGACCTGTGTGGATATAGCTTCAAGCATCTAAGATTGCCCAAAAGGGTTAGTTGTGGATTTTTTTTTCTTTGTTTTTTTGGAAAGGAACTCCAGACCAGATGGCTAGTCATGCACTTTATTCCCTCATTCAATAAATATTTATTAAGTATCTATGTGGGCCAGGTTTGTGCTAGACAAGAGATTCACAATGGTATCATGCAGATCTCCCTTGTCTTTAGAAAGTTCGTGGTCTAGTGGGGAATACAAAGCAACACACACAATTACAACACAGTTTGCTGAAGAGTGAGTGCAGGAGGCCAGAGAATATTTAACTGGGGCAGTTGACAGATTTGGAGAAACTGGGGAGGTTACCCAGAAGAAATGAGAGTTAACTTGAGACAAACAGCAGTACCAACAAGTGAAAGAGCTTCCCAGGTGGCCCAATGGGTAAAGAATCCACCTGCAATGCAGGAGATGCAGAAGATGTGGGTTCAATCTCCAGGTTGGGAAGATCCCATGGAGGAGGGCATGGCAACCCACTTTAGTATTCTTGCTTAGAGAATCCCATGGACAGAGGAGCCTGGCAGGCTCCAGTCCGTAGGGTTGCAGACAGACAGACATGACTGAAGCAACTGAGCATGCATGTATGCAAGAAGTGAAAGAGGTGAGACAAAAGGAGAAAGAAACAGAATACCCAAGTCAGAGAGTTTAGTTTTGCAAAAACCTATATATAATAGTCAAGAATAAAACTCTGCTATGCTGTCCTGGTTAAGTTCCAATAACAAATATATATTTTCTTCCCAGTTTTTCTTATTGCTTTAGTCAGAATTAACCCTTATTACATAGTTATTCTTACTATATAGTGTTGCCTATGGTAGTTATAAATAGTCACTGAAGGTAAATGGATTTTATTAGGAGCAGATATAGTTCTAATCTGTAGAGTCTGTAAAACATTCAAGGGATTATTTGGCTTAAAACCTTCTAAGTATTAAAGAGAAAAATATTATCATTACTTTAATAATACTTTCCCAAGTTGCAAACGAATAACTGGCTCCAACAATCACATCTCTATAATTGTTCACACATTTCAGACAGGCATTTAACAACCCCACAAAGAAACTTCAACAGCTAAGCTCCTTTGACTTGATTGCTAGACAGACTTAAGTTTTTGTTTTCATGCCACAAATCAAATCACGAGAGCAAAAGTTAGAAAGGCTGAACTTGAACAAAAGTTCAAGGACTTTATAAAAAAAATGCTATTACTGAATGTTATCATATTTAAGATTTACAACTATCAGTTGTAAAGTGTACTGTTATTTTATGTAACATTAAAAACAAAATAAATAAAAAACTATCACTTAAATGATGATGTGCTATCAGTTAGACACCCTCAAATTTCAGCAGTATTAAAATGTGAAATAAAGTGTATCTTAGAATTGAAGAATTATGGTCAACAATGGTAAATATTTCTATGGAGAATTTGATCTATATAATTTTTTAAAAATCAAGAAGAAAAACAGAAAATTAGGTCAAACCCTTTGTGTTTCAGATTTTATGTGTTGGAAGGAACAGGATAGAAAACAGAAAATTAGATCTTAAAATGTACATCCCAGTTTTTTGAGCATTTGGAACATTAAAGGGCCATTACCTAAAGGAAGTTTGCTAAACACTAAGTCTGTGAATAACAATATGGGTAAGGAAATGTGATACATGCATCTTCAGTTTCCTCTTAGCTCTGCCAAGTAGTGTCATACAATCTCATTAAATTAAATTCTCCTTGAGCTTCAGCACTCCAACAGATTTCTGTGCTCCACAGTCATAAATGTATAAGGTTAACAGTTATGGAAAAGTGGTTGTAAGAAAGTAAAGAATTGGTGAGAAATTTTGGGAAAATGGTGTAAGAGTAACCAAAAGTGAGAAGTGCAAATAAGATTTATTTTCTATTACTAGCCTCTTATTTTATGTTCTATTTTACTTTATTTTCTCCTTTATTTTATTTTCTATTATTTGCCTCTTGGGGCTTCCTGGATGGTTCAGCAGGTAAAGAATATGCCTGCAATACAGGAGACTCTGGAGACATGTGCTCAATCCCTGAGTAAGAAAGATCCCTTGGAGGAGGAAATGGCAACCCACTCCAGTATTCTTGCCTGGAAAATCCCATGGACAAAGAAGCATGGTGGGCTACCGTCCAAAGGGTTGCAAAGAGTTGGACATGACTGAGCAAGCACGAATGAAAAAAAAAAAAAAATGAACTAGCCTCTTAACAAAAGACAAGTTAAGTAGTAATAGTGCAAGGCCTAACGGCCATCCTGCCTTCTAAAGTTACTACTAAAAACTGCTTTAATATCACTGCAGAAATCAAGATGGTAGAGGACTCCTGGAAGAAGAAAATGTTGTAGTTCCAAGTATACACAAGGCTATGATTTATTCCTCTGCCACTGTTATCTTTTACTTTTCCTTATTAATCTGATACTATTAAATACTTTTAGAAGATTCAGATGCATGCCCTCCTGACATTGCAGCAAGAGATAGTATTCCTCCTTGTTAGAATATAAAGAAATGTAATATTATGAATCAGGGTGCTTTTAGGAGACAAATGAGATGAAAGGTAAATAGTTCTACTAGGGGGGCTTCCCTGATGGCTCAGTGATAAAGACTCCTCCTACCAATGCAGGAGACATGGGCTCAATCCCTGGTCTGGGAAAATTCCACATGTCAAGGAGCAACTAAGCCCATGTGCCACAATTATTGAACCTGTGCTCTAGAGCCCAGGAGCTGCAACTGCTGAAGCCCACATGCCCTGGACCCTGTGCTACGCACCAAGAGAAGCCGCTGCAGTGAGAATCCTGTGCACCTCAACGGAGAGTAGCCACCACTCACCAAAACCAGAGAAAAGCCTGAGCAGCAGTGAAGACCCAGCACAGCAAGAAAATGAAATAAATAAACAAAATTATTTAGAAGAATAGTTCTAATAGGGAAAGAACTCCTAACTGTTCACAACAGAAAAAGCAACCCTATACAAAAATTCACACAGAATGAGCAGGCAGTTCACAGATGAAGAAATATGAATTTCCAATGGGCACATGAAAATATGCTTCTTTTTATTAGTGATCGTTCAAGTATACTGTATACTTTGACCAGACCCCATTTTGCCTCTAAGATCAGCAAAAAGTTAAAATGGTTGATAATATTCAATATTAGTCAAGGTGTGGTTATAAGTAGATAGATGTTGGTATAGAATTTTGGAGGGTACCTTAATACTTAATATTGGAATTTAAAACTTCACTTTGATCAGCAAATCTACTTTTAGAAATATATCTGCAGATATATTCATACAAGTTCACATGGATATATGTCTAAGGATAATCACTGACGCAAAGTTATTAAAGCTAAAAATGAGAGGTTGTGATATATTTAAGTAATTATCTTATTTAAATAAAATTTCTGTTGAAGTATAACATAAAACAGAGCTCATATCATAGATATTCAGCTTGGCAAATATCACAAAATGATGAACATATCTGTTCAATTATTTTGTAGATTAAGAAATAGTAAAGTATCAGGAATTCAAAAGACTCCCATGTACTCAATCCCTGTCAATACTCTACTCTTCCCTTCAGAAGTAGCCACTAATACTGGCTTCTAACATTAAGGATCTGTTTTGTTTGTGTTCACATTTGTTTGTGAACACATTCATGTGTTCACATGAATGAAATCATATAGTATGTGATTTTTTTCTGCTTGCTGCTGCTGCTGCTGCTAGGTCTCTTTAGTTGTATCTGCCTCTTTGCAACCCCATGGACTGTAGCTCACCAGTCTCCTCCTCTGTCCATGGGATTCTCCAGGCAAGAATACTGGAGTGGATTGCCATGCCTTCCTCCAGGGGATCTTCCCAACTCAGGGATTGAACCAGCATCTCTTACGTCTCCATTGACAGGCAGGTTCTTTACCCCTAGCACTACCATTTCATTCAGCATTCTGTTTGTGAGATCCACCCATGGTGTTTTGTGTTGCAGTAACTTGCTGAGTAGTTATTCATACACGTTATTGCTGATAAACACTTAGGTTATATGGTGGTCGTGGGAAGCCACCTCACATATTTCTGACAATAGGGAACAAAATTGACCCAGAGTCCCAGTTGCTATGCTCCAAAGTTCATCAGCGTGTCTGTACCAAGGCTATGCTTCCTTGGGTTCATCCCAGCCAGTGATTAAGGGTGGTAAAGATATGGAGGCAGATTTATTCCTGGGAGACAGGAATTGTTCTGTTGTTTAGCTTTGGCTTGAAAATTTTCCAATGGCCTTGATGTCATTTACTAGATGACACAGCAGTCTAGGGCACTTCCACTCAAACTTGCCCCCTTCTCTGCTTCACTCAGGGTCACAATTACATAATGATCTGATTCTTCCAGAGAGAGGCACCAGTATCACTAAGAATATTGGTGATGGCCTCCTCTACAGGCAAGGATGACAGAAAGTTAGCCAATCCACACAGCCGGGCTTGTTAGCATCCTTAAAGATGATATGTACTCCAAATATTAGAGGCAATCCAAGTGGCAGTTGTGAACCACCAGAATTCAGGACGCTGCAATCACTTTTGTGACCAGCAAGGTTGAAGGGGACAATCAATGGGCCTTAACCTATGGGAAACTATGGAGATTATAAATAGAGCAAAGAGACTTTAGGGGAAAAGGGTGCTATTTAGCATTTATGATTAAAAAGAAGAAAAAAAAAAGACAATAAGAAATAATAGCCAAGCAAGAGGCTTAGAGTTATCACCCCAATCAAAAGTCAGCATGCCTTGTTATGTTTTGAGACCTGAGCTAATGTTCAGATCTAGAACATTTTCACTGAAGGAAGAAAGAACTTGCACAGGGTTGCAAGTATATACTATAAGAGTTCCCTCAGTCCTTCCAAAAGGACCCAGAACCCATTAACTCAAGTGATTGTACACTGGGAAAGGAGGAAAAAACAGCTATTTCCAGCCTATCAGATTCAACATCTCAGTTGACATTGATCATGGCCCTTCTATTAGAGTGCCGGTGCAAGCTGGAAATGGACAGCAGCTGAGCTGCTACCACATTCAGGAATGGATCTGAAAGACAATGGGGTTGTCTCATGAATGGAGCTGTGAGCAGCGCATCTGAATTTACACCTTGTGCAAAAGGAGAAGTGGCCCAAGGTGAAAATAAATACAGATTCCTGGGTCATGGTCAATGGTCTGACTGTCTCCTCAAGGGCCTGGGGAGGAAAAGGCATAGGGGATTAGCAATAAGGAGATTTGGGCTATAAGCATAGGAGTGGACAAATGGGAGTAGGCACAGAGTGTGAAAATTTTTATATCACCTATCAACCCCAACTGGAAAGTATGCACCATGAAGAGACCATGAAGAACTGAGTAGATTAGATGACTTGGCCAGTTGACATCACCCAGCCTTTGCCATTAGCAATCCTTAAATTAGAATGATAGATACATGAATGAAGTGACCATGGTGATAGAAACAAAGACTGCCTGTGAGTCAAACGACAGGGACTCCCCCTTACCAAGTTCAATACAGTTGCCTCTGCAAGCCAGTAGCACTGACCAACACCAAGCCCCAGACAGGGCACCATTAGTCCAGGAGACCAACCAGATACTCAATGAAAGGTGAATACACTGGGCCCCTTTCATCATGGAAGGGCTGTCAACTCATCATCACAGGCACGGGTACTTGCTGGGTATGAATTCACCTTTCCCACCTGTAGAGCCTCAGCTAGGATTACTATATGGGAACTTATGGAATATTTGATAGAGAGGCATGAGATTCTATGGCTTCCTAGGTGGCACCGTGGTAAACAATCTGGCTACCAATGTGGGAGACATAAGAGTTGTGAGTTTGGTCCCTGGGTCAGGAAGATCCCCTGGAGGAGGAAATGGCAACCCACTCCAGTATTCTTGCCTGAAAAATCCCATGGACAGAGAAGCCAGTCCATAAGGTTGCAAACAGCTGGATACAACTGAAGTGACTGAACACACACACACGTATTACTTGCTATGTTATGTCACCAGTGTAGCCAATTTTGAGTTCATTTTAGCTGAAAAGTAATCACAATTTTTAAAAAGAGAGAATGATGTCAAGAAGATTAATGTTTCTATAGTGTTGGTAATGGTACATATTATGCTGAACATATGTAAAAAAAGTACATTTTACATTCTTATTTAATGACTAAAGTGAAAAAAAATAAACCTCTTCAAGGGTCTCAGGATAGACTGATTTATGAGACAGACACATTCCTGTCCTCACAGAACTTACTTTTTATTGTAGGGATACAGATTATCAACTTATGTTCAAAAAAGTCCTGGTAAATGGAAGTTTTATGAATAAAACTAAAGACAAAGAAAGAGAATACATGGTTGAAGACTGGAGGAGTGATGTCATTTTGGACAGGCTATTAAGAAACTCTCTGTGAGATGACATGATCCTCTACATAGAAAATCCTAAAGACTCTACCAGAATATTACAAGAGCTAATCAACGAATATAGTAAAGTTGTAGGATATAAAATAAACACACAGAAATCCCTTGCATTCCTATACACTAACAATGAGAAAACAGAAAGAGAAATTAAGGAAACAATACCATTCACCATTGCAACAAAAAGAATAAAATATTTAGGAGTATATATACCTAAAGAAACAAAAGACCTATACATAGAAAACTATAAAACACTGATGAAAGAAATCAAAGAGGACACAAACAGATGGAGAAACCTACCGTGTTCATGGATTGGAAGAATCAATATTGTCAAAATGGCTATTCTACCCAAAGCAATCTATAGATTCAATGCAATCCCTATCAAGCTACCAATGGTATTTTTCACAGAACTAGAACTAATAATTTCTCAATTTGTATGGAAATACAAAAAACCTCGAATAGCCAAAGTAATCTTGAGAAAGAAGAAGGGAACTGGAAGAATCAACCTGCCTGACTTCAGACTATACTACAAAGCCACAGTCATCAAGACAGCATGGTACTGGCACAAAGACAGAAATATAGATCAATGGAACAGAACAGAAAGCCCAGAGATAAATCCACAAACCTATGGACACCTTATCTTCGACAAAGGAGGCAAGGATATACAATGGAAAAAAGACAACCTCTTTAACAAGTGGTGCTGGGAAAACTGGTCAACCACTTGTAAAAGAATGAAACTAGAACACTTTCTAACACCATACACAAAAATAAACTCAAAATGGATTAAAGATCTAAATGTAAGACCAGGAACTATAAAACTCCTAGAGGAGAACATAGGCAAAACACTCTCTGACATGAATCACAGCAGGATCCTCTATGACCCACCTCCCAGAATATTGGAAATAAAAGCAAAAATAAACAAATGGGACCTAATGAAACTTAAAAGCTTTTGCACAACAAAGGAAACTATAAACAAGGTGAAAAGACAGCCCTCAGAATGGGAGAAAATAATAGCAAACGAAGCAACAGACAAAGGATTCATCTCAAAAATATACAAGCAACTCCTGAAGCTCAATTCCAGAAAAATAAATGACCCAATCAAAAAATGGGCCAAAGAACTAAACAGACATTTCTCCAAAGAAGACATACAGATGGCGAACAAACACATGAAAAGATGCTCAACATCACTCATTATCAGAGAAATGCAAATCAAAACCACAATGAGGTACCATTACACGCCAGTCAGGATGGCTGCTATCCAAAAGTCTACAAGCAATAAATGCTGGAGAGGGTGTGGAGAAAAGGGAACCCTCTTACACTGTTGGTGGGAATGCAAACTAGTACAGCCACTATGGAGAACAGTGTGGAGATTTCTTAAAAAAACTGGAAATAGAACTGCCATATGACCCAGCAATCCCACTTCTGGGCATACACACCAAGGAAACCAGGTCTGAAAGAGACACGTGCACCACAATGTTCATAACAGCACTGTTTATGATAGCCAGGACATGGAAGCAACCTAGATGCCCATCAGCAGATGAATGGATAAGGAAGCTGTGGTACATATACACCATGGAATATTACTCAGCCATTAAAAAGAATTCATTTGAATCAGTTCTAATGAGATGGATGAAACTGGAGCCCATTATACAGAGTGAAGTAAGCCAGAAAGATAAAGAACATTACAGCATACTAACACACATATATATGGAATTTAGAAAGATGGTAATGATAACCCTATATGCAAAACAGAAAAAGAGACACAGATGTACAGAACAGACTTTTGGACTCTGTGGGAGAAGGCGAGGGTGGGATGTTTCGAGAGAATAGCATCAAAACATGTATATTATCTCTAGTGAAACAGATCACCAGCCCAGGTTGGATGCCTGAGACAAGTGCTCGGGCCTGGTGTATTGGGAAGACCCAGAGGGATTGGGTAGAGAGGGAGGTGGGAGGGAGGATCGGGATGGGGAATACATGTAACTCCATGGCTGATTCATGTCAATGTATGACAAAACCCACTACACAATTAGCCTCCAACTAATAAAAATAAATGAAAAAAAAAAAAGAAACTCTCTGTGAGTAGATGCAATTTGTAGTGACCTGAATAAAGTAGGGGAAAGTGTTATGTTACTACCAAGGCAAGAGGGAAGATGCAGAGGGAATATAATTACAATGCTCTACTGAAGGAAATGAACTTATTCCACTCAAGGCATAGCAAGAAACTACTGGGGAGAGAGATGCATGGGCAAAAGTGGCAGAAGATGGAGTTGAGGGGTGGTAAGAGGCTCTGTAGGTTCTGGTCTAGGGCTTGGGTTTATCTCAAGAAATGGGGAGAATATCTAAACAGACAATTCTTTATATATTCATTATATATATATATATATATATATATAACTGTTTCACTCTGCTGTGTGACAGAAACTAGCACAACATTGTAAATCAATTATAATCCAATAAAAGTTATAACAATTTTGAAAAAATTATTCAAAAAATAAATTTGAAAAAAATTTTTATTTGTCCTATTAAGGGCAAATTTTGAAAAGTATATGTGTGTGTGTGTGTGTGTGTGTGTGTGTGTGTGTGTGTGTGTATAAGATTATTTTAGAGTATTTCCATAATTCTCAAATGGGTCTGTAACTTTACTAAAAAGTATACTATGAGAAGGCTGTGATACCCACTAGAGAGTAGCGGTTTCTGGGAAATCCAGTGTGGATTGGCTCTTTCTGATATCCAAGATCAGATTTGGCTTAGGATACACTGCAAAGAGGATATCAAAACAAAGTCATTATTTCCACTTTCTCCTCCTTCCTCTCAACTGTGGGTCATGAAAGCTTATGAAGCAGAGTATGATTTTAGAACATCTCGAGTGTGAAGGAGATAAAGTAGACTTGTCCTGGCGCGGTGACATCCACAGCTACAGCAGCAGGTCTGAGGCCACCGCAGAGCAGCTGCTGTTGTCTTATGCCAGAAACACACAGCTACACAGGAGCCCCTGCTGACCTGTGAGAGACCTGCAAGGATGCCAGATGATTGATTTACTGTGGTTTTAGAGGAGATCCAAGAGAGAGCAAAAGTTTAGGTCCTGGTTGAAAACCACATCCACTCTCTTAACTCATTTTAGTTTCTCTTTTCCAATGTAGGTGTGTATGTGTTCAGTTCTCAAATAAATTATTTTGGAACAAAATAATATTGTATAAAGTATACTTGTTAGTGGTCTGGACAGCAAAGAGTACCATGGGATCTGTATTTTTGTTCAGATCATATCTTTGTTCCTTACTGTGTAAACTCAGATCCTTGAATTGACATCTCCCTGCCCTAATTTACCCATATATGAAGTAGATATAAGACTGCAATCAAAACACTACAGATAAAGATGGTTGTGAGGATGAAACACAACGTTAAGTTTAAAATAAATGCACAGTCCAGTTGTTGGCCACAGACGTGGAACACACATAGTAAATGTTTGTGTTCTTCCTTGTGTCCCGGGGTCCTTTCATCTGACTGTCAGGGACCATTCTCACTGCTGGGTATAGACAAGGATAAGAGAGAACCCTGCTCCTTAAGAAGTTGTTGGTTTCTTACTTGAGGGATTTATTATCTCACAGGTTTTAAAACAGAAAGGGATATCAGAAACTATTCAGTCCCCAACCATTATTTCCTAATAAGGGAAAAGCAGTCCACTGAGTGTAGATGAATTAGCCAACATCCCACAGACACTAGAAGGAAACATGCCTCCCTGGTTCCCATGCATCCGCTGGTACCACGCTGTCTCACAGCCTACTGCTCAGCTGTTGTTCAAAAGAAGTGTGACAGTGTCTGAAACCTAACAGTGAAGTTTCACAAAAAGAGTATATTTTCTTTGCTTCATGAAATTCATGATAAACTATGGCCCATTTGTTGCGCTGACCTTAAACATAACTTCCTTGACTTATTAAAACTAAAAGTTCCGGGTGACCCTTTCAAATTCTGGGAACTTAGAAATATTTGGCCAAGACTCAAATGACTGATATTCTTTCCAAATTTTGCTTGTGAAATAAAAGAGAATATTGCTAGTTTAGTATATCCCCTGAGTTTAGAATGAAGTTTATAGCATCTCTCATAGTACAAGGCAGACATTTGACACAATGGGCAATAAACTTGCCCCTTAGACACCAAAGTTCACTTCACTTCCTGTTTTAAACAAGTAGTGAATAACAAGCACATTCTAGCATAAAAATTTAATGGTATCTTTGTTGTTATTTTAAATAATTGAGAATATCTTTTAATTTTATAGCCTCAGACAGTATGAATAATTAATAAGTAGCAAGGGGGTGGGGAACTCCAAGTCGGTCATCTATATTCACAAACCCACTAGCTGATTAAGGTCTTTTGATTTGTGAAACATTACCAGTTTTAGAAACACAGTCCCTGAGTTCCTTGATTCCCAAAATAATCTTTTGGTCTTTTTCTTTTTCCATTGCACTCTTACATTTATTTAAAACAGACCTAATAGTACAGATTCCTCTATTCATGGAAGAAATATTTGTTCTTTCCATCTATGGAGCTCTAAATGCTGTGTACATATGTCTAAAAAGCACTATTATAATATGATAACCTAATAATTTGAAAGCATCATATGAAATTCCATTTATAACATTATTAAGATTTTGTGTGTGTTGGGGGGGAAGTGTAGGGTAGGAAAAAAGAAAAACTTGCCAAGACTTGCAGCAATTTGCTAAGAAAACAAGAAATATATGCAGGTCTATTACTTGGGTAAGCTTCAGTTCCCAGAAAAGTGTGTGCTTTACTCAGGGAAGGCCCTGAGAGTCATGGGATTTGCACTTTGTAATCAAGAGCAGAACTGGGAATCATTATTGTTAAGACGACAATTGCCCAAGTGTCCCATAGCTGGCCTTTGTTCTGAGTCTGAATGTGTCCACAAGACATCAGAATGTCTGGATACATGGCAAAAATTCCAGAAGATTTCTGGATGCTTGGATTTGGAACTACCTTGATCTCGGCTTGCTGACTCCTCTCCATCCAGGGTCCTTCATTTTCTGTACCTGGAGGTTCAAACCTGACCATTGTAGAGGGTGTGTAGAGCCCTCGGGCGCTCCTTCTGAGCCAGAGTAGAAGCTTTATGTGTATAAAGTCATCGGTGCCTCTTAGCCATTACTCATACCTTCTCATATCTCTTGGATCCTACACTTTTTGGTTTAATGACCTTATCACTTACAGCCCAAACCCTGACCCTTCATTTTCCTGGCCTGCTCTTCAGGATCCTACACTCCAGCTGCTCAGATTTTGACCTTTTTGACCTCTCCTTCTTAAACTTGTTCAATATTCTTTTGTTAACTATCTTGAACAACAAAATCTTAAGGTTTGGTTGTTGTGGTTGTTTTCAAATTCATGGTTTTTCTACTTGTTTTCCTGGCCCTTCCTGTTTAGTTCTGTCCTATTTTTCCCAATCCAAGTGAATCAGGCTTACTTATGGAATGCCAGTCTGGTGAGTATTCAAAAGTACTCTGCTGGGTATGGTGAATAAGGGGCTTCCCAGGTGGCACTAGTGGTAAAGAACCCACCTGCCAATGCAGGAGATGAAAAAACACAGGTTCAACCCCTCAGTCGGGGAGACTACCAGGAGGAGGAGATGGCAACTGATTCCAGTATTCTTGCCTGGAGAATCCCAGGGACAGAGAAGCCTGGTGGGCTACAGTCCACGGGGTCACAAAGAATTGGATAGGACTGAAGTGACTAAGCACAGCACGCACATAATGAAGAAAGGAGTGAATATTGTCATCTATCTATCAAGAAGTTTGCAGGCACTTGACATCCAGGGTCCACAATCTTCCTCCTCCTTCCTGTGTCTACCATAATTTCCACTTCTCTTCTTTCTACCAACTCTCCTCTTCAACAAGGATAGTTCTATTCATCATAGCAATAGTCATGGACTCCTCACTGCCCCTGACTCAGAAGACCTCCCATGCCTTTTTCCCATCTGCGTTTCATGAATCTTATTCCTAACATCCTTTCAAGGGCAGAGTCTAATACCTCCTTTTCCATACAAGCATCCACAAATATCTAAATTCCTCATGACCTGTCTCCCAGTCTCTGGTGGTACTTATTCTCTGTAATTACTTAATCCTGAGTAATTACTTAAATCCTTGAGTTACCTGGTGGCTCAGACGGTAAGGCGTCTGCCTACAATGTGGGAGACCCGGGTTTGATCCCTAGGTCAGGAAGATCCTCTGAAGAAGGAAATGGCAACCCACTTCAGTATTCTTGCCTGGAAAATCCTATGGACGGAGGAGCGTCATAGGCTACAGTCCATGGGGTCACAAAGAGTCGGACACGACTGAGCGACTTCACTTTCACAGCACAGTTTGTCATCTATATTTAGAAACCATTTTAGAAGAAGCTGTTCTCACCTTTTTTTTTTTTTTTTTGAAATTCACATTTATCTATTGCATACTCATAACAGAGTTGGTACTTAATAAGATTTGTTGAAGAAATGATTACATTAAAAATCTTGTTCTCCATGAAAGTCAAAGTGTTAGTTGCTCAGTTGTGTCCGATTCTTATGACTTGGTGGACTGTGGCCCACCAGGCTCCTCTGTCCATGGGGTTTTCCAGACAAGAATATTGGAGTGGGTTGTCATTCCCTTCTCCAGAGGATCTTCTTGACCCATGGATCAAACTCAGGTCTCCTGAGTTACAGGCAGATTCTTTGCCATCTGAGACACCTGGGAAGCCATATGCAGAAATTATTTCCACAAAAATGGTGAACTATCCCCAAACTCATCAGCTCCAAAGATAAGTTCACTTTAAGCTTAGGGAAAAGAGGAGTTATTGATTGAAAGTAGAGTAGCTTCCTACAGTGGACAGACACAGGTAAGTATCTGGAAGAAGGCTAAAACCACACAGAAAATTGTGCTGAGGTTTGCTTGCTGCTGCTGCTACTGCTGCTAAATCGCTTCAGTCATGTCCGACTCTGTGCGATCCCATAGATGGCAGCCCACCAGGCTCCCCCATCTCTGGGATTCTCCAGGCAAGAATACTGGAGTGGGTTGCCATTTCCTTCTCCAATGCATGCCTTCTCCAGAGGTTTGCTTGCATTCAGCCTAACTCTGATCTGAGAGGATGTTGACCATTAAGGGATGAAAATTATATTGAATTTGGAGGAAACAATATGAAAGAAGGCCAAGTGACCTAGTTTATGTTTTTTCCCTCCTGCATAATAATGAATATGGTAGAAAAGTATTGAGGTTATAAAATTTCAAAACTATAAAGGAAGGAGGAAGTCAATAAGAAAAAGTGGCAAACATTTGAAGCCAAACTTTAAAAAGAAATTTGAGCAGTGTGTGTTTCTTTTGCTGTTAGTAACAGCAAGTGATGATGTGCTAGACTTTTTAAGCAGCTGTAAAGGCACCATGGGATGTTTCCTTATTTTTGTGTGTGGCTAACATGATGGTGACATCTTTTGTTGGCATTAGCTCTACATTTCAGATGTGCTTTTTACTGGTTTGTTTCCAAGCTAAGATATGAACTATAAGCTGCTCTTTTCAGCCTTCTGGTGGATGGAATTTTTGCCATAGGAATGTTCCCCAGGGTTTCTCTAAGCCTCTTTAAACTTTGGATGCACTTTATTGACAACTTCTGAGTTGTGATAAGTATCTACCTTTTATTCCTAATTTGAAGATTTCTTGGGTGATAAAATTACATTTTCTTTGGAGCAAATATTTTAGAGTGTACTGAGATGACAGATTCATGAACTCCCCCAGAAACTTCACAGGAAATGGGGAATGCAAAGGTCAAGTAAATACAGTCATAATAATGTCTTCACTGATTAGAAAAGTTTAATATCATACACATTTTAGGTTGAGTAGATTGCAGAGACAGTGTAAAGCATAGAAGTAATATATTTATATGTTATCTTGGGAGATATGTCTCAAAGTAAAATTTTATCTTTTGGATATTGCATACTTTCTCAATTAATATATAAAAATGGGGAGGGGGAGTAAGATGGGGAGACTGACAAATGATTCTACGCTTTCATTATGACATAAATTTAATATTTAGTTTTTTAATACAATTATGCAACCATGTATTATGTATGTAATTAAAGTAATTTTAAAGTACATATTACAGTATTATCCAGAATTACAAGTCTGTAATTCTGAGAAATTTGAATTGAACTCTGAACATGGTTTTTAAAAATCTATTATTATCACTTATTGAGATTTTTAATTACATTTTTGTTTTTATTGAGTCCTCATTGTCCTTGTGCTTAGTCACTCAGTCGTGTCTGACTCTTTGCAACTGCATGGACTGTAGCTGCCAGGCTCCTGTGTCCTTGGGAATATTCCAGCAAGAATCCTGGAGTGGGTTGCCATTTCCTCCTCCAGGGGATCTTCCCAACCCAGGGATCGAAATTGTGTCACCTGCAACTTCTGCACTGGCAGGCTGATTCTTAACCACTGAGCCCCTCAAGTTGATTACTTACATTCAGCAAACATTTATTCAGTGCTTTCTTTTTTTACTATATATTTAATTGGAGGATAATTGCTTTACAATACTGTGTTGGTTTATAGGAATCAATCATAGGTATACATATGTCCCCTCCCTCTTGAAACTCCTTCCTACCTTCCACCCCATCCCATCCCTCCAGGTTGTCAAAGAGCACCAGGTTTGAGCTCCCTGCCTCATGCACCAAATTCCCATTGGCTATCTATTCTACATATGGTAATGTACATGCTTCAGTTATTCTTTCAATTCATCCCTTGTTCTCTCTTACTCACTGTGTCTGCAAGTCTGTTCTATAGAGACTTAGTCTGTTCTCTGAGTCTCTATTGCTGCCCTGCAAATAGGTTCATCAGTACCATCTTTTTAGATTCCATATATATGTGTTAATATATGAAATTTGTTTTTCTCTTTCTGACTTGCTTCACTCTGTATAGTAGGCTCTAGGTTCATACACCTCATTAAAACTGACTCAAATGTTTTTCTTTTATGGCTGAATAATATTCCATTGTATATATGTACCATAACTTTATCCATTCATCTGTTAATAACATCTAGGTTGCTTCTGTGTCCTGGCTATTGTAAATATTGCTGCAATGAACACTAGGGTACATGTGTCTTTTTCAGTTATGGTTTCCTCAGGGTATGGGTCCAGTAGTGGGATTGCTGGGTCATAGGGCAGTTTTATTCCTGGTTTTTAAAGGAAACTCCATACTGTTCTTCCTGAGAAGGAAATGGCAGCCCACTCCAGTCTTCTTGCCTGGAAAATCCCATGGGTGGAGAAGCCTGGCGGGCCCCAGTTCATGGGGTCACAAAGAGTCAGACAGGACTGAGTGACTAACCCACCAGCCTGTTCTCCACAGTGGCTGTATCAATTTGCATTCCCACCAAAAGTGCAAATGGGTTTCCTTTTCACCACACCCTTTCCAGCTTTTATTGTTTGTAGATTTTTTTGATGGTGGCCGTTATGATGGTGAGAGGTAATACTTCATTGTAGTTTTGATTTGCATTTCTCTAATAATGAGCAATGTTGAGCATCTTTTCATGTGAATATCAGCCACCTGTATGTCTTCTTTGGAGAAATGTCTGTTTAGGTTTTCTGCCTGCTTTTTGATAGTTGTTTGTTTTTCTGGTATCAAGCTTTGTGAGCTGCTTGTATATTTTAAACATTAATCCTTTTTCGGTAGTTTCATTTGCTATTATTTTCTCCCATTCTGAGGGTTGTCTTTTCACCTTGTTTATAGTTTCCTTGGCTGTGCAAAATATTTTAAGTTTAATTAAGTCCCACTTGTTTATTTTTGTTTTTATTTCCATTTTCTAGGAGGTGTGTCACAGAGGATCTTGCTGGATTTATGTCAACGAGTGTGTGTTCAGCACTTCTTATGTACCATACACTGTGTTAGGCATCAAAGAAATTACAGAGATAAGACATGAATCCTGCCTTTGTGAAGTTTAATATGAAAAAAACAGACATAAAGGATACAAGTAAGACAAAGTTCTGTATCTGCTATAATAGAACGTTAAGCAAAATGAAGTTATTAAATATTGATAGTTCATGAAATAAATGATAATATGGAGAAGAGATCCATTGGATGTCAGATATCAGATGAAAAGCTGAAAATACGATCAATTCCTTTTAGAAAATAGTCTGACTGCTTTTAGCAAGTAGATGACATGGTCTCCAGATACCTGGTAGTCAGGTATATTGGCATTCTTCTCAAATCTGTGGTTTGGTTTTAACATTCGGGTATATTATTTTCACTAAATATATTATTATACTAAATATATATTTCAGGTATATAACAAAATATTTACTTGCTGTTCCTGAACTGTTATAACAATTCAGATTAAATATCTGCATTATATTCAATTTTCATTATCCACAGTAATGTTCTATAAAGTTGCTGTAAGTACTTAGGACATTCAGAACCACTGCTCTTGGGGAAATATGGAGTTAGATTCCTGTCAGATGGTCAATATATAACCTTGTTTTAGGTGTGCCTCTGTTGATGGACTCCTTATTTACTATATATATCATAAATAATTTCATGGTCTTTGAATGATGTAAATCCAGGGGCTTTAAAGGCCATTTGTTTTATATAGATCCCTTTCCTAGTGTTTTCATGAAACAACTTGGTCTCATCATATTGTAAATCTGCTCTTTCAGAGAATCTTTTTCCTTTGTAACACTTAACAGATAATTTGAAGAATTTTACTGAACCTTACTTCTCTGTAGAATCTGCCTTGCCTGCAAATTTAGCATTTTCCATTCCATAGTGCCTCTTGAAATGCACAAAGTAATCATCCCTAGTTTAGAAGGATGTTACATATTCTTTTTTTAAAATTATTTATTTATTCATTTTATTTGGCTATGCTGGGCCTTTGTGGCTGTATGCATGGCTTTCTCTAGTTGCAGTTAGCAGGGCTACTCTCTAATCGTGGTGTGAGGCCTTCTCATTGTGGGGGCTTCTCTTGTTGCAGAGCACGGGCTCTAGGGCACTGGGGTTTCAGTAGTTTCAGCCTGCATGCTCTAGAGCACAGGCTCAGTAGTTATGGAACAGGGGCTTAGTTGCCTGGTGGCAGGTGGGATCTTCCCAGACCAGGGATTGAAGCCATGTCTCCTGAACTGGCAAGCGGATTCTTTACCACTGAGCCACCAGGGACACCCCTGTTACGTATTCTTGACTCTGGGAAACATGACTATAAATTTTTTTGGATTTCAGCTTCACAACAGTGCTGTCCACTCTGCTGTTTTTAAATTGGTAGCCATGTCATAAATACAAATTCGACTTCTTTTCCACACCTTTGAAAGTTTGTACTTTAGAAATGCACTACAGATGTTACTTTAGCACTTTCCAGAGTAGACGCACATATGCAGATCAGCGAATTTCCGCTTCTTGTCTATGGATCTATTGTACTGTGGGTTCATTAACCTTAAACCATGGCCAACAGCCATGGCTTGAAGTCATGCTTGAGCAATGCTTACCTAGCATACATATTTTCTCCGTGAGGCATACAGCACCTTCTTGCACTTAGGAATACTAGACAGAACTTTGGCACTACATTTGGAGGCCACTTTAAACAGCAAAATCACCAACAAAAAGCACAAAAATGTAAAAACTGTGGCACTGAATAGACCACAAAAGGACATTTATTTATATTTTGAGAGTTGAAACAAGAATACAGAGTGTTGCCTTATTTGACCTCATCTGGGAACATGCGTGACAGGCAGCCTAAATTTTAGGGTTGCCAAACCCAAATTGACCCAACTCTTGTCAATAGTCATAAAGGTGCTGCAAATATTGATTTGGGACTTAGAAACAGAATTTAGAAAGTAGGAGAATTTGTTGACATGGAAGCCACAGATGATGAGGATCACTGTATATAATTTAGAAACCCTGCCTTTTCTAGTCCGATTTCCAGGGTTCCAAATGATAACTGGGGCTTCCCAGGTGGCTCACTGGTGAAGAATTCATCTGCCAATGCAGGAGACACAGGAGAGGTGGGTTCAATCCCTGAGTCGGGAAGACTCCCTGGAGAAAGAAATGGCAATCCACTCCAGTATTCTTGCTTGGAAAATCTGGACAGAGGAGTCTTGTGGGCTATAGTCCATGGGGTTGCAAATAGTCAGACACGACTGAGCACGCATGCACTCTCCTCCTCTCCACACAACTAATAACCAACTACAGGATTACAAAAGACTAGTTTAAGGGGGATTTCCTCTTTTGTATGGTACTATTCCTTTGTCAGGGGCTTCCATCGTAGCTCAGTTGGTGAAAGAATCTGCCTGCAATGCAGGAGACCCGGGTTCGATTCCTGGGTCAGGAAGATCCCCTGGAGAAGGAAATGGCAAACCACTCCAGTATTCTTGCCTGGAAAATCCCATGGACAGAGGAGCCTGGCAGGCTGCAGTCCATGGGGTCGCAAGAGTTGGACACGACTTAGCGACTAAACCACCACTACCACCATTCCTCTGTCAAGAATGCACTCTTACCTTTTCTACTGAGGCTTTAATATTTCAGATGGATCAATGATAATATAGATGTCCATATCTAGTGATATTCTCTATAATATCTCACCTCTAAGTAGTTAATCAATTACATTTTCACAATAATATGTTACAGGCTAATACTGAATATGTTATCTACTTTTCTTTTCATATTTAATATCAGAACCTATGAAGAGCCATAACTCTTCTTAGTTTTTCCTTGTTTTTTTGTTTGATCTTTGGAGGAATGTTGAAAATAATCAGATCACAAAGCTATCACTGGGTGATGTGCCAAGCATGTGAGATATAAGTAAGTTTTATAGTTTTGTCTCTCAGTCATCCATGGTCATTTCTGCAAATTTCTCTCCTGATGAGGAAGTTGCTCCATCTCCTCTCCATCTCCAATGGAAGCACTGACATCATGATGCTCCCCTCTAGGTGTGCTGCCTCTTTCTTCTCCAAATTGCTATCATGTTAGTTCTCAATGTCTTTGCTGTGGTACTTTTGAGGCTATGGTCATCTTATCTTGAGAAATTGGTAATATAATTTTTTTCTGGATATTATAGACAAACAATTGTCAAATCCACAAGATCTGACCAAAGTGGAAGAGGTTTGGATAGATATTTTATTCAGTGGTTGAGCTGTAATAAAGCCCATGCATTGATCTGGAATCCCTCTGGTGCCAGGGTATAAAATTTTATCATGGCAGCAAATGAGACATGATTCAAGCAGCTGAACAAGGTACAGCCAGAGACGATGGATGGCACCCTCAACTCTAAGAGAGATGACCAACAGATAGCTAGGAAGTCTACAGAATTTCAACACATAGCAATGAGACTTCTGGCCTCATGATGGAATAAGCTTATGAGAGTCAACTAAAAATAATCTAAAATATTGGATGATATATTACAATTGACTTTAAAGACAGAAACCACCAGGTGTTATAAGAACATGAAAGAAAGGAATCAAAGTGAGAGAGTTCACAGAAAGCTGATACCAAGTTATCTCATTTTGTCTGTCAGAAAGGACATAGGCCCTGTTGACTGGAGACAGGTCTTAATAAAAAGGAGACTAGAGAAATGGTCATTTCAATGGCATTGCAAATGCCAATAAAAAGGGAAGCTTCATCCAAGAGTCTTATATAAAACACAAAATCTCTAATGACTTGTAGTTTAATAGCCTAGAAAAATTCAAACAATTAACTAGGGAAAATGTAAACAAACTTGCCATTTATCTGGGACTTGTGTTTGAAGCACTATGAGAAATTAAAATATTAAGTCTGAATCATTGCTGATGCAGGATCTAAATTGTACTACCTAGGGGATGCAGGTAACAAGATTTAAGAAATTAATCTTAAAACCTAGTCTAAAATCACTGACTCTCTTATGTCTCAAGCAAAAGCAAAAAACCATGAACCATCATTTCATAACAAAGGGCATTTTGTAACTCCAACATGATTTTAAAAACCAAGCTAAGAATAAGTTCACTCTAAGAGACTGCAAACCTCACAAGAAAATCACCATGAGGAAGAGTCAGCAGGTTTGACAAGCAGATGAATTAATGCCATAAAACCTAAAATACTAGTACAGTCTGAAAGAGATTAGAAGTAAATGTGTTTTAAATAAAGACATTTAAAAAAGAAAAACCATATTAGCACAAATAGCTCACATACCCTACTCTTAAAATCTACAGTCTCAGTTTATATTGAGTGCTTGCAAATAAGAAAGAAATCCACAGCTGTCTTCTATGCAGAAGCTAAGAGTAAAAGTTGAGAAAGTCAGATTTATTTGGATACGTGATGAATCTTTTTGGGTTTGGTTCTATGTCACAAGTAGCCATCCAAAAACTATAATGAAAATCTTATTGCACCAGAAAAGAAATGCAATCCAGTCAGGAAATGAAAGAAAATTTGAAAAAGTTCAAACAAGCAACAGTGAGGTGAGAAAGAGAACTATAGGTTAGCTTCTGCGTCTATTAGAAATGTGTTAGAAATTCAAGATGTGGAAAGTGAAAAGTTCACTAGTTTAAGACTTTAGTACAAGGAAACAATAACACTGATGGAAGTGAAATATTGCTACTATATTTTCATGACAAATCTTTAGTATTGTGCATTAAATATGACACCATTAAACTCCTACCATTTTAAATTATTTTGCATATTTATTTAGCTCACTATTGATTTAGAGAAACAGGAGTTTCATGTATGAAGTCAGATCATGTTTTTACTTTTTTAGATTATAGTGTTTTTTGCACTGGAAAAGTATTACAATAAACAAAACCAGAGGAAACAAAGAAAATAAAATGTGTTCTAGGACATTGAGGGAATTCAAGAATATCTGCTTGAGGTTTTCTTTCAAATTTAAGGAATAAAAGCACTGTATGTGCATGATTCTGACTACTCTGGCATTTCCTTGTATGGTAGGTAAAGCAACTATTTTCTTGAGAGTGTCTTGCAGTAGGCACAAAGGTGTACAGAGTATAAAAAAGTATAAAAATGGAATTAAAAAGGGGTATAAAAAAGTATAAAAGAGTGTATAAAAATGTATAAAAAAGGTATAAAAAAGTGGAAATATGAAAAAGTGGAAATCACAGCAAACAATAATCTTAGCTAAGCCTTTTGCCAATATCATTATATTCCAGGAACATTTTAAAGAATTTTGCATGTATAAACTCATTTAATTCTCCCAATAATTCTTTTAAGTTGGCACTCATGTAATTTTCATCCTACAGATGAAGAAAATAAGGCACTTGGTTAACTCCCTCAAGGTCACACAGGTCGTAAGTGAGTAAGAAGTCAAACCACAGCAGACTGGCCTCAAAGTCCATGTGAACTCCATGTCATGGCCTCTCGAAAAAACTGGGTTTATTCTTGACTTTGTTATAGATATTGGCTAGATCTGACAGATATGCTTCATCGCTCAAAATAAATCAGACTACATTTATGGGGCACTGAAAAGCACTGTGCAAGATGCAAAGGAATGAAATGACTGAAATCCATTTCTAGTAGAAACAGTTCAAGCATCAGAGCTGTGCATGGTCTCTAACTCTCATGCACTTGGAATAAAATTGTTTCAGTTCGACTGGATTCAGGTCAGTTTAGTTTAATGCAACTACACTGATTAAGCATTTTCTATTAATATAGACCAAGCCCTAGCTGGTAGACAGAGACAGATAAATAATCCAGCCCTAGACTTCAGGATGGTCATCTCAGTGAAAGGGGTTAAGTTTCATAAATAAATAGCTTCAAAAGGAGATGATATATTGTAACAAAGGGAGACTTACAGTGCCATGGAATGCAGATGGAAAGTTGTAAAATAATTAATTTGTTTAGGTATTAATGAGCGAGTGAGAGAGAGTGAGACAGAGAAAGAGAGAGACAGAGAGGAAAACAAGATACAGAGAGACAGGGATAGAGATTGAGAGTATATTTATGCAAATCAGAAAGAAGTGTGAGGTTAGAGTGGGGAAAACAGGGGTTAGATGGTTAATGGGGTTTTTGGCAGAGAGGAGAGCATGAACAAAGAACAAGAAAGCCATGGGGGCGTTTGATTTAGGACCAAGGCTTATGAAGGCATCATTGCCCAAGATGAATTTTTAAATTTCATCATGTTTGAAGCAAAGAGAAATGGGAAGTCTTAAAAAGGGAATGGCATGATCAAGACATGTCTTAAACAGCCAACTTTGGTATTAATTAAAAGCTAAATTGAAGGGGGAAAAAAGAAACTAGAGAAGGAGAATGTTAAAAAAAATAATTACTGTGATCTTGAAAATTTCTACTTTACCACCCAAGTTGTGTTGTATGAGTTTTTTTTTTTTTTTAATCACATGGAAAAAATTGCCAAAGAATAAAGCGATCTTTAGTAATGCCGTTAAGAGTTGTTAATCTGCTTTTGAATTTGGTCCACATATAATCCAGATGTTGAAATCTAGATACTTATGCGGATGGGCCCATATTCATGGAAACAAAATATTTCAGTTCAGCCTCAGTTCAAATCCTGGCTCAACCACTGAATGAGCTTTATGACACTTGGGAAGTTACTTAATTTCTCTATATCTTCCATCCCTCATCTGTAAAACTTGGAAAACAGATTGAGAGACTCCCAATAGAAGTTTTTTACCAGTTAAAGGACAATAGAAGTTTTTTTTACCAGTTAAAGGACATTAGCTTCAGAAATGCAACAAGTCCTTATATAACAAGAAATCCTAAAGAGCTGCAAGTATACTAATGAATCATGCCATTTTTTTTGAAAATTTATTTCAGAGTATCTTTTCTCTTTACTTACTTGACCAATGTGTACATGGAGGAATCAGATGAAAAGTGCAGATAGACATCTTTGGCTAAAAGCTGGGGCATGTCTAAAATGAGTAGACCTCATCCAGAAGCTAAATTTTAGCAAATTTTAAAGAGATTTTTATTTCCAATTTGGAAGACAATATATTAAGAGGAAGAAAGCATTTAAAATGAGCCAAATGGATTCCATTCAGTTCTATGTTCTCTTTAGTCTATAATTTATCTTCCTATTATGTTGGGAGGCAGTCAAGTCCTACAGATTCATCCTCTCCTGGAAACTTTTCTCATAATATGTGTTCTTCATAGTTATCATGTGATATAATATAAAATCTATGCATATATTTCAAATTCTTGTACACATGACCAGTTTTGCTGTTTTATCTCATTGTCGAAGTCATTTCTATGATTCTTAAACTTAGAATTTGACAGAAGGCAATGGTGTCTACTAAAATTTTTATGTTTTTTTTTTCCAGTGTTCAGAGGTACACTCTCCCAGTTGTCCCATGATGAAAGATTGGAATAGAAGCCAAAATCCAAGAGCAGAAACTCAGTCAGAAGTTGGCGTTTTGCCTGTGACTTGGTGGACCTGTTAAATAACCTTTGAGGAAAAACAGATTCCAACTATATCAAACATAGTAAAAGAGTAAGTTCAGAAAACAGTGTTCCTGGTTTGGTAAAAGTCCATGAGCACTGGCTCTATCCATAAATGGGTTGAAAGCAATGAAGAGCTGGAAGGAGTAGGTGTTTTCAATCTTTCTTGTTGAAAACCACTAGTGGAGACAAAGAACAAGGACAAACACAATGTACCTATGTTACAATTGGTGGATTTGTACCAATTTTTTTCCTTAAAGAATTTTTTAAAGTTACTTTTAACTGGAGGACGGATTGCCCCACCCCACCTCATCCCGCCCCCCTAGGCTGTCACCGAGCATGAGCTGAGCGCCCTGTGTTACACAGGGAGCAGCTTCCCAACAGCTTCCTCTTATACAGATGGTGATGTCTACGTTTCAATGCTGCTCTCTCCGTTTGTCCCAGCCTCTCCTTCCCTGTTCTGCTCACAAGTCTGTTCTCTGTGTCTGTGTCTCTATTCTCGTCCTGCAAACAGGTTCATCAGTACCATTTTTCTAGATTCCATATGTATGTGTTAATACACAAAATTTGTTTTTCTCTTTATGACTTACTGCACTCTGCATCACAGGCTCTAAGTTCAGCCACTTCACTAGAATGTATCAAATATTTTTCTACTCTCATGTTTCTGTTCTGATGGCTTTGTAGACTGTAGGAACTGTATAACCAAGTGCTGCAGTTCAAGGCCAGCTTGAGTCTTCTCTCTTAGGACTTAATAACACATTACAAAATACCTTCTTGAATAGAAAATCAGCAATCTAGGGACTAGCCAGAGATGGTTTCCCTGATTTTTCCCTCTTTTCATTCTTTGGCTAGTCCCACTTCCATGGCTAAATGTAAATTTTTTTTTTTTTTTTTTTACCATGGAAGACTCTTATGTAGATTCTGCAATGAGAAATATTTGGATAGTTCCTTTCTACCACTTTCATGAGTTTCTAAGAGCCATATATATGAAGTTCTTCTGTGGCGAGTATAATTATGTTTTAATTATAGAGAGATGGAGAGAATCAGGTTTGTTGAGTTTTAAAACATTATAAAACTGATGAGTTAGTGTTCCCTTTCTGCATTAACTGTGAAACATTGGAAAATAATTTTTCTAAACTGTGTATGCCAATTGGATATTATTTTCAATGGCTTTGCTTTTTTGAGAGCTATGATTGTATAAAATTTCTATCATAATAAATGTATCTTTAGAAAAGAAAAGATTTATCAGATTTACATAAGATATTGAAAGGTGTTGGAATAAATATATATACAAGATAATTTAAAGTTGCAGCATACTATGATCAGTCAGCAAACATGTCTAATTATAAAAATCCCAAATGATGAAACAATATTTGTAGTGTCTAGGATTCACTTAGACTCTCTTTTATGACTGAAAGCTCCATAAGCTGCATTATGGGCATAAAAATATATCACTATTCTGGAGGATCTCAGATGGGAATCACCATGGGATCACTTTTGATCACCATGTAAAAAAAATATGTAGTGCCTTTTAGGTTGAAGTAGAATTCTAACGAAAACCAGCTGTTAAGTCATTTTCAAAATAAATGACTGCCCAGCTGGAGAAAATGTCTCAAGATAATTATCAGGTTAGATGTCATAAAGTGAACAGGACATTAAATAAGCATTGTAGGCTATATTTGGAGTAGCTGTGACAAGCATTTTCAAATGTTTCTGAATAGTCCATATCAAACTCAGTCCAGAGAATTCCCTTCTTATTCTGCCTAGACTTTGTAAGTTACAATGGAAGCCAGTTCTATTTCTCCTTTTCTCTTAGAGTCACAGATCCCAGTGGAAGGTCAGCTTGACATTTTACTTTGTTGAAACAAGCTTGTCAAATTATTCTTATGTTACAGCAGAAGATGATTGTTTCATTTTGGGTGTAATATCAGTTTCAAAACATTCTCAGAAAGAAGTATCTGAAAATCTTGAGGTGGTATAATATTTTATACCAAGCAAGTGGCTTGGTCTTACATGCCTTCTTTGTAATCCATTAAATAGATAAATAAAGATCAAGGCTATAATTAGAACTTTCACTAGCAAGTTCTATTCCCTAAGGAAGATAATAGTTCCGTTGTATAAGGACAAATGAAAAGCTTTCACTTTCTCAAAGTCTAATTTTTCTCTCTTTCTCTGAAAGATTCAGCATTTGAGACACATCGTAATAGTAGATTTTACAGCCATAAACAAATCCTAAACCTTTATATTATACTTGCTTGGATAAAGTAAGAAAAAGACTTGTAAGTGTAAGGTTAGAGATAGATATGTCAGCTTATAATGTTAAGTACTATTAAGTGTAATCAAAATAAGTAAGCAGTCATTATCAGGAGGAGTTATGTTGTGTATTGACAGCCTTGGGCAAACTGAGTTTTTGTCTTAGAAAGAGCACCTAATGTCAAATTGAGTGTGAGAAAAGTTTCTTCCCACAGTTTCAAAGACACGGGACAATTGCAACATGTTCTTATGACTTTATACTTCTTTAAGGATACAGATAAAGCATGCTTTTAGTAGATAAAGTGAGCTGAGTCTGTAAGGCCTTTGCTGTCAATTATACTTCAACATGCTATTATGCAAATAGAGATGGTAGTTTCACAGGGTCAGAGAAGGAATGAGCCCTTATAACTATTTTGATAAATATTACAGGTTAGTGTTAAATGCAACAAAAAAATTAAAAAGCTTTGATTTGAACTATGACATTCAAATTGAGGGAAGTAGATTCAGACATTTTGTGGCTGTGTTCCAGTCATCAAAGGTTTTAGAGAAACTTCCAGCTGTCTTTAAAAGTAAGTGTGTGGAGCATGGTCTCCAGTGAGGCCATTCTGAGTTGGGAATGGTAAAGCGTAAATACTAGACAACAGGACACAAAGCATTCAGCGGCCAATCCATGAGATCTCTTCCGAAGTGAGTCCCATACTTGAACTTGGGAATATTTGCTAGAAGTATTCTCTCTGATAAAATTTCTCTCCAGAAGCAGCCACAGTCAGTGAGCCTGAAGAGAATCTGGCATTTCCTCAGAGGACATCCTCATCAGCTAGAAACACAGATCAGACTGACCCATTCAACTAGTCATTTTCCTGAAATCATGGACTCAGTTTCCAAATGCTATGGCACCAGCCACTTTGCTCTGTGTAATCTGTCATATTTTAAAGTTTCTAACCCCATTTGTATCTCTAAGAATGGGGAAAGTGGAACATACAGATTGAAGTAGAATACAGGGCTTCCCTGCTGGTACAGATTGAAGTAGAATACAACATTGGGGTAAAGAACTAGTCTTTTGTTCTTGTTGTTGTTTAAAGTAGAACATTCAATTTTATACCTTATGTTCTAATTTTTATTTTATGATAATATCAAAAACTGGAAAGTATATAAATGTTAAAAACCTAATCTCTAAAGAGCGCTGAGAAAATGAGAGCTAGTAATTAGAATAATAAACACAAAACTATTTTCTTGAAAGCAGATATGTGATTGGGTGTTTCAAAAAACTGGAATCATTTATAATCTCCAAAACATTACATGAGTCAGCTTGCTCATACAGTAGTTAGTAGGTCCAGTATTTCAATTCACTACTTAGAATTCTAGGTCCTTTATCGCAAAAAGCCCACATAGTTTATATGGCACACTATTCACAGGTGCAGAGTACGTAGTAACTTCGCCTGAAGTTGCACAGCTAAATGCATCCCATCTGAGCGCAGGCTGCCCAAGGCGTGCACCTGTCCACTCAGTCCAGTTTCTTAGTGAGAACATGCCACGTCGGAACAGGGTTGCGCTCTTCTTCAGTCAGTCAGTCAGTTCAGTCGCTCAGTCGTGTCCAGTGCTTTGTGACCCCATGGACTGCAGCACACCAGGCTTCCCAATCCATCACCATCTCCCAGAGCTTGCTCAAACTCATTTCCATTGAGTCGATGATGCCATCCAACCATCTCATCCTCTGTCGTCCCCTTCTCCTCCTGCCTTCGATCTTTCCCAGCATCAGGGTCTTTTAAATGAGTCAGTTCTTCGCATCAGGTGGCCAAAGTATCAGAGCTTCAGCTTCAACATCAGTCCTTCCAGTGAATATCCAGGATTGATTTCCTTTACGATTGACTGGTTGGATCTCCTTGCAGTCCAAGGGACTCTCAAGACTCTTCTCCAACAACACAGTTCAAAAGCATCAATTCTTTGGCACTCAGCCTTCTTTATGGTCCAACTCTCACATCTATACATGACTATTGGAAAAACTATAGCTTTGACTATGTGGACCCTTGTCAAGCAAAGTAATGTCTCTGCTTTTTAATATGCTGTCTAGTTTAGTCATAGCTTTTCTTCCAAGGAGCAAGCATCTTTTAATTTCATGGCTGCAGTCATTTTGGAGCCCAAGAAAATAAAGTCTCACTGTTTCCATTGTCTCCCCATCTATTTGTCATGAAGTGATGGAACTGGATACCATGATCTTGGTTTTTTGAATGTTGAGTTTAAATCAGCTTTTTCACTCTCCTCTTTCACCTTCATCAAGAGGCTCTTTAGTTCCTTTTCGCTTTCCCCCATAAGGCTCGTGTCATCTGCATATCTGAGGTTATTGATATTTCTCCCAGCAGTCTTGATTCCAGCTTGTGCTTCATCCAGCTGGGCATTTCTCATGATGTACTCTGCATATAAGTTAAATAAGCAGGGTAACTATATACAGCCTTGACGTTCTCCTTTCCCAACTTGGAGCCAGCCCGCTGTTCTATGTCCAGTTCTAATGTTGCTTATGGATCTGCATACAGATTTCACAGGAGGCAGCTAACGTGGTCTGAAATTCCCATCTCCTGAAGAATTTTCCACAGTTTGTTGTGATCCACATGGTCAAAGACTTTAGCACAGTCAATGAAGCAGAAGTAGATGTTTTGGTAGAATTGTCTCGCTTTTTCTATGATACAACAGATGTTGGCAATTTGATCTCTGGTTCCTCTGCCTTTTCTACATGCAGCTTGAACATCTGGAAGTTCTTGGTTCATGTACTGTTAAAGCCTGGCTTAGAGAATTTTGAGCATAACTTCGCTAGTATGTGAGATGAGTGCAATTGTGTGGTAGTTTCAACATTTTTTAGCATTGCCTTTCTTTGGGATGAGAATGAAAACCGGCCTTTTCCAGTCCTGTGACTTCTACTGAGTTTTCCATATTTGCTGGTATATTGAGTGCAGCAGTTTCACAGCATCATCTTTTAGAATTTGAAATAGCTCAACTGGAATCCCATCACCTCCACTAGCTTTGTTTATAATGATGTATCCTGTGGCCCACTTGACTTCACACTCCAGGATGTCTGGCTCTAGGTGAGTGATCACACCATCCTGGTTATCTGGGTATTTAACACTTCTCAAATATTGATAACATTTATTTTATGATCAAAGATCCTTGTGGTAAACCAAATGAAGATCACTGTTATATACAATTTACAAGAATAAAAATTAAAAGCAAATATAGAATCAGCAATAAATACAGAAAAATATATCTATGAACTCACCTACACAGCAGTTCATTTCTATATTAAATGGCAGAGTCATTAAGTTTAGTTAACACAGCCACTTTAACTTTCACTTGTGTGCTCAGGCGTGTCTGACTCTTTGCTACCCCATCTTCTGTTACCCACCAGGCTCCTCTGTCCATGGAATTTTCCAGGCAAGAATACTGGAATAGGTTGCCATTTCCTACTTCAGGGGATTGTCCCAACCCAGGGATCAAAGCCATGTCTCTTGTATCTCCTGCATTGGCAAGTGGATTCTTTACCACTGTGCCACCTGGGAAGCCTGATTTTTACTTAGAAACCTATTTTTCTAGATCCTATACAGGACCACATACTATTAATAATTGGAATTATTTTACTTCATTGTTGTTGCTGTCCTTCAGTCACTAATTCATGTCTGATTCTTTGCAACCCCATGGACTTCAGCATGCCAGACTCCTCTTTGCTCCGCACTCTCCCAGAGTTTGCTCAAATTTATGTCCACTGAGTTGGTGATGCTATCTAACCATTTCATTCTCTGCCTTCCTCTTCTTCTTTTCCCCTTCAATCTTTCCCAACATCAGGGTCTTTTCCAATGAGTTGGGTCATTGCATCAGGTGGCCAACATATTGGGTTTCAGCTCCTGTATCAGTTTTTCCAATGAATATTCAGGGTTGATTTCCTTTAGGATTGATTGGTTTGATCTCCCTGCAGTCCAAGAGACTCTCAAGTGTCTTCTACAGCACAATTTGAAAGCATCAATTCTCTGGCACTCAAGCCTTCTTTTTTTTGACTTTAGGTTACTGTAATTTTAGGTTATCGAGTAAAGCAAACCCAATAAACTCAGATTTCTAAATGTCTTTTAACACTTTTATATATTTAAACAATGTATTTCTTCTAATGAGATTCATAGATGGAAACTCATTTCTCCTATTCAACAAGCTTTTTAATACAACATAGCAATTCTTTCAGTCTTTGAAGCTACATATTTTCTTGCATAAAGCTGCCATTTTAGGGAATCATGCAGGTGAATATGAGATCCTCAAGGACAGTCTTCAAAACCAAATAAAATTGATCCAATTTTAACTGAAAAATTTTTCGGCTCCCACATGTTATGAAAATTATGTCTGTTAAACTTTAGTCCTGGCCCATAGCCAAGAAAAAATTAATCCTTGACTTATTCCAATATCATTCATAAATGACAAGAGGAGGCTGTTGTCGTCATTCTTATTTACCAACAATCTAGCATTTCCTAGCATATGCAATCAAAATATATGTTTTTAAAAATGCAACACAAATGTAATCAGATGCTTGTGGAAGTGGCTCAGGCACTTAAACCACAGTACATAAATACAGAAAAGAGCTAAAAGTCAGAAAGAAAACATCTTTCCCACTTACTTTCAGATGAACTCTTGAGAAACTCTGTGTAGCCTTTCAAAATTTAATGAGTTTAAAGAATGTGTTGATCTGGTAGCTGGGTTGAATCCTGGCCCAGTGCATGAAATTCACCTGACAGAAGATGAAAAACACTCCCAAGCCGAGCCAATGGTGAGGATTACCAAATTCCCTCCGTTGAAAACTATAGTTTTGAATTTCACAATTGGAAATTGATCTTTTAAAATCTTAGATTATTTTTAATAGTAGTTTTTGAAAAGTCTGCTCAATGTATTTGAATTGGGTGTGACTTTGAAGGATAAGACAGATATAGTAACAAAGATATTAATAATATCATATTTAGTTGAATTAAATCTCTCAATGTATCAGCCTTTTTCATGATATCTCTACAGTGTTCTGTTTATACAGTATGTCTAAGTAAACTAACAATGATTGCATGTTTCACAATTACAATTGAGAAATTTGTCACTGTAATTATGAATATTTATATCCAAGCAATGGTTTTAGTTCATTTTGTCAAGATATAAGACATATTTTTGCTTGCATTTGTGAATTACTTGTGGGAAAAAATGGCATGCAAGAAACCTATAGTTTGTGTTTGTGATGTAGTTGATTCTTATTTTTCACAGCATTTCTCTTCTATGAAGTTACCACAAACACTGAATTAGTGAATTCTGAACCTTTGCAACTAGGAAAATAAAAAGTTAGGTGACTGAAACCTCCAGTTAGAACAATTCCATCCACTGATCAATACATAAACTCATTTTATGTACATCTCTGTTTAAAGACCCCTTATTTAATACATGTTGATTCATTAATTTTGAACTCATGGCCGACAACACTATAACTTGTGTCTCAACAAAGCTACCTAACAAACGTATTTTCTCTGTAAGGCACATTACAACTTTCTTGCTGTTAGTAACACTAGACAGCACCTCAGTACTATGTTTTCAGGCCTTTTTAAGGAGCAGAGTCACCAACGAAAAGCACAAAAGTAAGGAAATCATAGAATGAAATAGATAGCCAAAAGGACATTTGTTTACAGTTTAAGAGCTGAAACTTTGCCTCATTTAACCACAAGTAAGAACATACCTATCAGGCAACTCACATTTTTTGCCACTTTGCACATGTGCATGTCCACAGAGACCATGAAAGCCTCACAAATATTGGTTTGAGGACTGCAAACAAACTTTAGGAGAAGGCAATGGCAACCCACTCCAGTACTCTTGCCTGGAAAATCCCATGGACTGAGGAGCCTGGTAGGCTGCAGTCCATGGGGTCACGAAGAGTCGGACACGACTGAGCAACTTCACTTTCACTTTTCACTTCTATGCATTGGAGAAGGAAATGGCAACCCACTCCAGTGTTCTTGCCTGGAGAATCCCAGGGACGGGGAAGCCTGGTGGGCTGCCGTCTAAGTCGACTGAAGTGACTTAGCAGCAGCAGCAGCAGCAGCAACAAACTTTGAGTAGACAAATTTGCAAACACAGAATTCATGAATAATGAGGACAGACTGTATTTCTTAAATTGTATCTTGGATATTAGAATTCTTGATAGAAATTCAATAATGTCACAAACAGTGTATAATTTGGGAGGGAAAAAGTCTGTCTTTTTTCTTATCTCTGGAGACAGTATGTATAGTACTAGATTAATTTTGCTACTTAAAAAAAATTATTTTAGTACATTAAATTTGTTTCTAGAACCATTCTAAAAATGTGCAATTTTTCTTTTTTTTAAACAAAGTATAATAAAACAAAAAATTCCCCAAACAGAATACTTGACATTTACAATTCAAAATCAAATTAGCAGAACATTAAATATTTACAAAACCCCATCTTTTAGAAATATTTATAAAGTTACATGCAATTTTGTAGAGCTGACATAAAAGAATGGCTCAAAAATGGGAGAATTTTCCTTCATTCCTAAAAAAAAAAATGTCCAATAGAAGTTGTGAAGATTCTTGAGTACCTGAAGTCTTCAGTTTTAGTACCAAAGCCTGTCTTTGTGCATGTAAGAACTTTACACACGTGAGGAGCTCCTTACAACACTGGAATACACTGACCTGTGCTCCCCTCCTTCCATTAACAGTGTAGTAACATTGACCTTTGACCTCACCCAGTGCAGTACATAGTTTGTCAGTGTTGGTTAGGTTACTCACTTTGGTGGGTAATTGCTTTACAATATTGTATTGGTTTCTGCCATACATCAACATGAATCAGCCATAGGTATACATTTGTCCCCTCCCTCTTATAAATCAAAACCAAAAAAAGATACTTACTTTGATTCGAATCCTCGGGACTTCAGTAATTGAGCCTCTTCAGAACCATGGTTGTAACTGTCACCCGCCTCATTCTTTACAAGTCATCTATGCTTCAGAAAACATGGCCAACCTACTCAGGTGCCACAGGCCTATCCACTGGACCGGTGGTCAAGCTGAGGAGAGTCACAGTTTCTATCACCACCTTTAAGATTCTTCAGTGCATAACATCACCAGCCATCACTGCATAAAACTAGCAAGGCATCAAGTAAGCCACCATAGAAGCAAGAATAGTGACAATGACAAGGAGCAAGGGGAGTATAAAGGAAAGACATATCCATCGGAATGCAGAGCTCCAAAAAAAAGCAAGGAGAGATAAGAAAGCCTTCCTAAGTGATCAGTGCAAAGAAATAGAGGAAAACAAAAGAATGGGAAAGACTAGAGATCTCTTCAAGAAAATTAGAGTTACCAAGGGAACATTTCATGCAAAGATGGGCTCAATAAAGGACAGAAACAATAAGGACCTAAACAAAGCAGAAATATTAAGAAGAGGTGGCAAGAATACACAGAAGAACTATACAAAAAAGATCTTCATGACCCAGATAACCAGGATGGTGTGATCACTCACCTAGAGCCAGACATCCTGGAGTGTGAAGTCAAGTGGGTCTTAGGAAGCATCAATATGAACAAAGCTAGTGGAGGTGATGGGATTCCAGTTGAGCTATTTCAAATTCTAAAAGATGATGCTGTGAAACTGCTGCACTCAATATACCAGCAAATATGGAAAACTCAGTAGAAGTCACAGGACTGGAAAAGGCCGGTTTTCATTCTCATCCCAAAGAAAGGCAATGCTAAAAAATGTTGAAACTACCACACAATTGCACTCATCTCACATGCTAGCGAAGTTATGCTCAAAATTCTCTAAGCCAGGCTTTAACAGTACATGAACCAAGAACTTCCAGATGTTCAAGCTGCATGTAGAAAAGGCAGAGGAACCAGAGATCAAATTGCCAACATCTGTTGTATCATAGAAAAAGCGAGACAATTCTACCAAAACATCTACTTCTGCTTCATTGACTGTGCTAAAGTCTTTGACCATGTGGATCACAACAAACTGTGGAAAATTCTTCAGGAGATGGGAATTTCAGACCACGTTAGCTGCCTCCTGTGAAATCTGTATGCAGATCCATAAGCAACATTAGAACTGGACATAGAACAGCGGGCTGGCTCCAAGTTGGGAAAGGAGAACGTCAAGGCTGTATATAGTTACCCTGCTTATTTAACTTATATGCAGAGTACATCATGAGAAATGCCCAGCTGGATGAAGCACAAGCTGGAATCAAGACTGCTGGGAGAAATATCAATAACCTCAGATATGCAGATGACATGAGCCTTATGGGGGAAAGCGAAAAGGAACTAAAGAGCCTCTTGATGAAGGTGAAAGAGGAGAGTGAAAAAGCTGATTTAAACTCAACATTCAAAAAACCAAGATCATGGTATCCAGTTCCATCACTTCATGACAAATAGATGGGGAGACAATGGAAACAGTGAGACTTTATTTTCTTGGGCTCCAAAATGACTGCAGCCATGAAATTAAAAGATGCTTGCTCCTTGGAAGAAAAGCTATGACTAAACTAGACAGCATATTAAAAAGCAGAGACATTACTTTGCTTGACAAAGGTCCACATAGTCAAAGCTATAGTTTTTCCAATAGTCATGTATGGATGTGAGAGTTGGACCATAAAGAAGGCTGAGTGCCGAAGAATTGATGCTTTTGAACTGTGTTGTTGGAGAAGAGTCTTGAGAGTCCCTTGGACTGCAAGGAGATCCAACCAGTCAATCGTAAAGGAAATCAATCCTGGATATTCACTGGAAGGACTGATGTTGAAGCTGAAGCTCTGATACTTTGGCCACCTGATGCGAAGAACTGACTCATTTAAAAGACCCTGATGCTGGGAAAGATGGAAGGCAGGAGAAGGGGACGACAGAGGATGAGATGGTTGGATGGCATCATCGACTCAATGGAAACGAGTTTGAGCAAGCTCTGGGAGATGGTGATGGATTGGGAAGCCTGGTGTGTTGCAATCTATGGGGTCACAATGAGTCGGACACAACTGAGTGACTGAACAACAAAAATTCATAGAGCTTTTCCGATTTCATAGTAAGAGTGAGGAATGTTTCTGGAAGGAGCTGTGAGACTGCAGTGAACTGACTGAAGTTCCTTCTAATCACATAGAACCTGTCTTGGCTTCATGATACTTTAATCACCTGTCATTGAATGGACTCCTCCTTACATTTTCCACTATAACCAACCTTTTTCTCATCCTTCTTACTCAGAATTAAACAAAAGCCCTTTTTGCAAGTGCTGAATAAGCAACATCTCACACCCTTTCTCCTCTGTCTGGGTTCAGTCATCTCATGTATTCTTCATTTATTCTAAAACTTCACTCCAATAGCTGCTCTTCATTGTCTCCTTGTAATTTCCATCTCTATCTACTGACTTAACTTCTGCCTAAAAAAGCTCTTCTTTTAATGTATTTCCTTTCACACAACAAGAAATTTATTGACATAAAAGTCTTTAATGTTGAACCTATCAGAATTTCCCTTTTACAGTAAGGTTCTATCTGTTTACTTCCATTCTGTTGAAATTTCTCTCTGGAAAAAAAATGTTAATATAACTCTCTAATCAAAGAAGCAGCAGCACAGATTTAATAATAGAGGCTCTGAATCAGCCTGTGTTTTAAAACTGTTATTTTCTGCAGGACCTCGGGTCAGTTTCTTATGCCTGCTGCAGTTTCCTGATCTGTAAAATTAAGAACATAATACTATCAATTTCATAGGATCATTGTGTGTGTTAATCCCTCAGTCATGTCCAACTCTTTGCGACCCCATGGACTGTAGCCCGCCAGGCCCCTCTGTCCATGGGATTTCCCAGGCAAGAATAATGGGGTGGGTTGCCATTTACTTCTCCAGAGGATCTTCCCAACTCAGGGACTGAATCCAGGTCTCCTGCATTGCAAGCAGATTCTTTACCTGAGCCACCTTCATTTTTTTCCTCTGTCAGCCTCTCAGCAGCATTTATTATTTTTGATAACCCCCACAGAAAATCTTCCGCATGGTGAAATTGTACAACCTGGCAAGTGTACTGGAAGAAACAACTGAAGTTACAGGGTATTGAGAATGTTTGTTCAGCATTTACTGTTTAACTGAAATTTCTGATGGCAGGCTCCACTTAGGCAGAGACATACATAAAGCGTTGGAGGGATAAATTTAGGACACAGAATTTTGAGAGTTTAGAGATCATTACAAAAATAGAATCTGTGGAAATGGGGATTGAGGTGGAGAGGGGATGCCTTGGAGTTGAAGAGGTTTACAGCCTATAAAGCTATTGTTTTAAAATGGTTTTATACCCTGAGGTGATGATGAATGATAAAACCCTGAAAGACAATTGTGGGCTAGGTGTCCTTGGGGGATCTTTTGAAGTTAGTAGACAATGAAAAGAGAAAGGAGAGGTACTGGATTAAATATATTTTCAATTGTTAAAGCGTCAATACGATCTGGACTATTTATATTTCTTTATTTTATTCACTGTATCTGTCTCTTGGCCACTGAAGAGTTTTTATTGTCAGCAACTCTACCACAGACTAAGCTAAAGACACAAATATTAAATCACCCTACATTTATACTTGTTAGAAGGTCAGGTGGGAGAATGAAGAATATATGTGTACAACCAGAAGTATCTTTAAAATAACATATATGGATTATCTGTTAGTTTTATCAGCCATTGCTATCTTCAAGTTGGCTGTTCTTCATTCTCATAATGTCCCAGCATGACATGTCATGATTAGTTATTCCACTTTTTGAGACAACAAGAGGAATAAAGGAGCTTGAGTAAGGTCATCCAAGGATTCACAACCGAATCAGCATGAGAACTAACAGTCCCTAATTCCCACTCTAACCCCTACATCTTCTAAGTCATAATAGATCCCAAGAGAAAATAATTATGTAGAGATAATCTCTAAATTATGTAGAGATAAATTTTGTAGAGATAAATAATTTCTACAAAAAGATTGTAGAGATTGAAGGTGTCTTCCAAAATAAAATTGATTTTTAAAAATTAAAACCCAATTTTATTTTAGTCTTTACACTGACGTTTATATATTTACAGTTCATCTGCTGCTGAAACAGCAGTAGAATAATCTTTGAAGTGATGGGTTATGCGTATATTGGCAGAGTTGAAGATAAACAATGCCAAAAGACTCCTAAAAAGATTAAACTGTTAACCACAAATACATGGTTTCAGTACAGAAGATCTATTTGTCTCTGAGCATATTAACCATTATAGTTAACACTGGCTCTGGGAAAGTCATACTTTGGTTATGGGCCAATATGAAGTATTTGTAGGACTATAGTTGAATTTATAGGATGGATACAGTTGACGTTGCAGATTTTCTCTACATTAAACAGTTAATTAAAAAGTCACAAAATGCACTGCTCATTCTAGCCTCTAAGTTTCTTTTTGGCACTTTTAAGAATTAAACATTCATATAGTCAGTGGAAATTTGCTGTATAGTGCAGGGAACTCAAATCCCTGATGCTCTGTGACAACCTAGATAGGGGGAGATGGGGTGGGGTGGTAGGGAGGTTCAACACAGAGGGGGCATATGTCTACCTGTGGCTGATTCATGTTGATATATGGCAGAAACCAACACAATACTGTAAAGCAAATATCCTCCAATTAAAATAAATAAATTAAAAAACAAAGAGTTAAACACTCAGATGCACTGTCTCCCAGCATTCTGTTCATCTGTTTCCCTTTCTTGGCTCATGCACTAAGATAGAGTGCTCATAAAGCACATTTCCTATCAGAATCATTCTGTTTGAGAACTCTGCAAGCAGCTATTTGAGATAAAAGATAATGGAAATAGGGATGGAGGGGGGCACTGATGAACTGGAATGATGTCATAAGGTAACTGACATTTAGTAAGGACCAACTGTGTGGCTTGGTCTAAGTCTCTATTCCTTTTCAACCCCAACTGGATGCATAACAGTTCAGTTCTGGCACAAACCACCTGAAGCTAGCTCAGACCCCCAAGCTAAAGGGCATGGCCCTCAACAAGACTGCTCTACTTCAGACACTAGCCACATCTGGGGGTTTCCAGGCCACATACACTTTGGAATCAGTGGCTATAACTTTGAAGGTTTCCACAACCAGTTCATGTCCAATAATTTGCTAGAATGACTCACAGAATTCAAAAAATTACTATAATTGCAATGATAACTCATTACAGAGATTACAAATCAGGAGTAACAGTCAAATAAAGAGATACATAGGATGAGGTCTGAGAGGGAATACAAAGCTTCTGTATCACCTCTGTGTGAAATCAGGACCCGTTACCCTCCTGGCATATAATGCGTTCATCAACCAGGAAACCCTACTGAGCTCTGTGTTTAGAGTTTTTATTGAGCATTTATTATGTTGCCATGATACTGAACTATCAGCCAGGTGATTGAACTCATTCTCCAGTCTCCTTCTCCTCCCTGGAAAGTCCCAAACTTCTAACTTTGTGGTTAGCCTTTCTAGAGACCAGCTTTGTCCTGAAGCTTTCTAGAGGCTCACCACAGTGACATTCCTATCACTCTGGAAATCCCAAGGGTTTTGTCCCTTGGGTGGAGGGTGGGGGTGGAACAGGCAAAATCTTCATTATACCACAGCTCCTCACCTGCACTGTCTTACTTAGGTTTACACAAATCTCATGTAATAGGTCTTTTTCTTCATCCACACTTAAAAATCAGGAAACTGAGGATGAGAAATGTAATATCACATGCTAAGTTCAAATGCAAGAGCATTTGATTCCATCGATGTCCACTTCAAGAGCTATGCTTTTCCTGCTATTCTAAAGAAAAACAGATGAACAATGCTCACACACTGACAGATAAGCACACTTACAATGACTTGTTTAATGTCTATTTTCCCCTGGTAGTCCATCAGTTTTATGCTCACACACTGACAGATAAGCACACTTACAATGACTTGTTTAATGTCTATTTTCCCCTGGTAGTCCATCAGTTTTATGCTCACACACTGACAGATAAGCACACTTACAATGACTTGTTTAATGTCTATTTTCCCCTGGTAGTCCATCAGTTTTGAAAGAAAGAATATGTTGTAACTGTACTGATGGTTGCTTTCCCCCAGCACCTAGTACACCCCAACTCCCTCTAGATAGTCAGTTCTGTTCAGTCGCTCAGTCATGTCTGACCCTTTGTAACCCCATGGACTGCAGCACGCCAGGTTTTCCTGTCCATCACCAACTCCTGGAGCTTACTCAAACTCATGGTCGATGATGCCATCCAACCATCTCATCCTCTGTCATCCCCTTCTCCTCCTGCCCTCAATCTTTCCCAGCATCAGGGTCTTTTCAAATGAGTCAGTTCTTTGCATCAGGTGGCCAAAGTATTGGAGTCTCAGTTTCAATATCAGTCCTTCCAATGAACACCCAGGGCTGATTTCCTTTAGGATGGACTGGTTGGATCTCCTTCCAGTCCAAGGGACTCTCAAGAGTCTCCTCCAATACCACAGTTCAAAAGCATCAATTCTTTGGCGCTCAGCTTTCTTTATAGTCCAACTCTCACATCCATACATGACTACTGGAAAAACCATAGCTTTGACTAGATGGACATTTGCTGACAAAGTAATGTCTCTGCCTTTTAATATGCTGTCTAGGTTGGTCATAGCTTTTCTTCCAAGGAGCAAGCATCTTTTAGTTTCATTGCTGCAGTCACCATCTGCAGTGATTTTGGAGCCCCCCAAAATAGTCTCTCACTGTTTCCATTATTTCCCCACTGATTTGCCATGAACTGATGGGACCAGATGCCATGATCTTAGTTTTCTGAATGTTGAATTTTAGTATTTATCAAATGAGCAAATGAATCCAGCTAAAGCAATATTTGTTAGTCCTAGAATGAACTAAGGAAATTGGAGGTTGGCAAGCTAGGATGAACAGAGACTCCAAAGCATGAAGCATTTGAAATTGGTAGTGCTGGTATATATGAGATGAATAACTTTGGGGTTCAGGTTGAGCGAAGCTGGAATCATAGGCATAAATATGAGGACTGTGTGGCAGGGAAAGAGCATGTAGTTTAAGTCTCTGGAGGTCACTCAGAGATTCTGATGCTTCTACAAGCATCTCGTACCTGTATGAGTATCATTGACTTAATAATATCCTCTTCTTCACCTTGCCTCCTTCAAAATCATGAGGCTTGAAAAAGAAAAAGATGGAGAGGATTACCTAGAAGCTTGTTCACTGCTGACAAAGATAATTGGCTTTACTACGAATTCGTGTCCTGTTTCACATAGATTCTTTGGCCATCATGAGAGTTCTGCTACTCCCCAGGAGTTACTGATACTCCCCCTGGCATCTTCATTTTCAGACTATTTCTTCTCTCCAACAGCCTTTTTGTTAGTAATAGTTACTTGCCCTATAAGGCAGCTTTTTTTCTGGATGTGACAATAATGGGAAAAGTAATAACTATTAAGGTCTATGAGACCTTTCATTGAGTTAGACACGACTGTGGTCCGTGTGATCAGATTGGCTAGTTTTTTGTGATTACAGTTTCAGTGTGTCTGCCCTTTGATGCTCTCTTGCAACACCTACCATCATTCTTGGATTTCTCTTATCTTGGACCTGGGGTATCTCTTTACGGCTGCTCCAGCAAAGCGCAGCCCCTGCTCCTTACCTTGGACGTGGGGTAGCTCCTCTCGGCCACCGCCCCTGACCTTGGACGTGGGGTAGCTCGCGTGGGGTAGCTCCACTCGGCAGCTCCCACGCCGTCGCAGCCTGGTGCTCCCGGTCGCTGCCCCTGACTTTGGGTGAGGGGTAGCTCCTCAGGGCCACGCTTCTGCGCGGTCCGTCGCAGCCGGCGCGTTTCTGCGTGTGGGGCCACCCAAGACAGACGGTCATGGTGGAGAGGTCTGACAGAATGTGGTCCACTGGAGAAGGGAATGGCAAACCACTTCAGTATTCTTGCCTTGAGAACCCCATGAACAGTATGAAAAGGCAAAAAGATAGGACACTGAAAGATGAACTCCCCCAGTTCATAGGTGCCCAATATGCTACTGGAGATCAGTGGAGAAATAACTCCAGAAAGAATGAAGGGATGGAGCCAAAGCAAAAACCACACCCAGTTGTGGATATGAATGGTAATAGAAGCAAGGTCCGATGCTGTAAAGAGAAATACTGCCTAGGAACTTGGAGTGTTAGGTCCATGAATCAAGGCAAATTGGAAGTGGTCAAACAGGAGATGATAAGAGTGAATGTCGACATTCTAGGATGATTCCTGATGTGAACTAAAATGGACAGGAATGGGAGAATTTAACTCAGGTGACCATTATATCTACTACTGTGGGCAGGAATCCCTTAGAAGAAATGGAGTAGCCATCATGGGCAACAAAAGAGTCCAAAAATGCAGAATGATCTCTGTTTGTTCCAAGGCAAACCATTCAATATCATGGTAATCCAAGCCTATGCCCCAACCAGAATTGCTGAAGAAGCTGAAGTTGAACGGTTCTATGAAGAGCTACAAGACCTTTTAGAACTAACACCCAAAAAAGATGTCCTTTCCATTATAGGAGACTGGAATGCAAAAGAAGGAAGTCAAGAAACACCTGGAGTAACAGGCAAATTTGGCCTTGGAGTATGGAATGAAGCAGGGCAAAGGCTAATAGAGTTTTGTCAAGAAAACGCACTGGTCACAGCAAACACCCTCTTCCAACAACACAAGAGAAGACTCTACACATGGACACCACCAGATGGCCAACACCGAAATCAGATTGATTATATTCTTTGCAGCCAAAGATGGAGAAGCTCTATACAGTCATCAAAAACAAGACCGGGAGCTGACTGTGGCTCAGATCATGAACTCCTTATTGCCAAATTCAGAGTTAAATTGAAGAAAGTAGGGAAAACCACTAGACCATTCAGGTATGACCTAAATCAAATCCGTTATGACTATACAGTGGAAGTGAGAAATAGATTTAAGGGACTAGATCTGATAGAGGGCCTGATGAACTATGGACAGAGGTTCATGACATTGTACAGGAGACAGGGATCAAGACCATCTCCATGGAAAAGAAATGCAAAAAGGCAAAATGGTTGTCTGAGGAGGCCTTACAAATAGCTGTGAAAAGAAGAGAAGCAAAAAAACAAAGGAGAAAAGGAAAGATATTTCCATTTGAATGCAGAGTTCCAAAGAATAGCCAGGAGAGATAAGAAAGCCTTCCTCAGCGATCAATGCAAAGAAATAGAGGAAAAAAAAAAAAAACAGAATGGGAAAGACTAGAGATATCTTCAAGAAAATTAGAGATACCAAGGGAACATTTCATGCAAAGACGGGTTCTATAAAGGACAGAAATGGTATGGACCTAACAGAAGCAGAAGATATTAAGAAGAGGTGCAAGAATACACAGAAGAACTGTACAAAAAAGATCTTCATGACCCAGATAATCACGATGGTGTGATCACTCACCTAGAGCCAGACATCCTGGAATGTGAAGTCAAGTGGGCCTTAGAAAGAATCACTACAAACAAAGGTAGTGGAGGTGATGGAATTCCAGTTGAGCTATTTCAAATCCTGAAAGATGATGCTGTGAAAGTGCTGCACTCAATATGTCAGCAAATTTGGAAACTCACCAGTGGCCACAGGACTGGAAAAGGTCCATTTTCATTCCAATCCCAAAGAAAGGCAATCCCAAAGAATGCTCAAACTACTGCACAATTGCACTCATCTCACATGCTAGTAAAGTAATGCTCAAAATTCTCCAAGCCGGGTTTTAGCAATACATGAACCAAGAACTTCCAGATGTTCAAGCTGGTTTTAGAAAAGACAGAGGAACCAGAGATCGAATTGCCAATATCCGCTTGATCATTGAAAAAGCAAGAGAGTTCCAGAAAAACATCTATTTCTGCTTTATTGACTATGCCAAAGCCTTTGACTGTGTGGATCACAAAGTTTATTGTGATTTTCCACAGTTTAATGGAAAATTCTGAAAGAGATGGGAATACCAGACCACCTGACCTGCCTCTTGAGAAACCTCTATGCAGGTC
This sequence comes from Dama dama, assembly GCF_033118175.1. NCBI lineage: Eukaryota > Metazoa > Chordata > Mammalia > Artiodactyla > Cervidae > Dama > Dama dama. The sequence goes on from NC_083701.1 coordinate 37,720,890, forward strand.
AGGAGGCAACAGGTAGAACTGGACATGGAACAACAGACTGGTTCCAAATGGGAAAAGGAGTACATCAAGGCTGTATATTGTCACCCTGCTAATTTAACTTCTATGCAGAGTATATCACGAGAAACGCTGGGCTGGAAGAAGCACAAGCTGGAATCAAGATTTCCAGGAGAAATATCAATAACCTCAGATATGCAGATGACACCACCCTTATGGCAGAAAGTGAAGAGGAACTGAAAAGCCTCTTGATGAAAGTGAAAGAGGAGAGTGAAAAAGTTGGTTTAAAGCTCAACATTCAGAAAACTAAGGTCAGGCATCTGGTCCCAACACTTCATGGGAAATAGATGGGGAAACAGTGGAAACAGTGGCTGACTTTATTTTTTGGGCTCCAAAATCATTGCAGATGGTGATTGCAGCCATGAAATTAAAAGATGCTTACTCCTTGGAAGGAAAGTTATGACCAACCTACATAGCATATTAAAAAACAGAGACATTACTTTGCCAACAAAGGTCCATCTAGTCAAGGCTATGGTTTTTTCAGTAGTCATGTATGGATGTGAGAGTTGGACTGTAAAGAAAGCTGAGTGCTGAAGAATTGATGCTTTTGAAATGGTGTTGGAGAAGAGTCTTGAGAGTCCCTTGGACTGCAAGGAGATCCAACCAGTCCATCCTATAGATCAGTCCTGGGTGTTCATTGGAAGGACTGATGCTGAAGCTGAAACTCCAATACTTTGGCCACATGATGCGAAGTGCTGACTCATTTGAAAAGACCCTAATGCTGGGAAAGATTGAGGGCAGGAGGAGAAAGGGATGACAGAGGATGAGATGGTTGGATGGCATCACTGACTCAATGGACATGAGTTTGGGTGAACTCTGGGAGTTGGTGATGGACAGGGAGGCCTGGCGTGCTGTAGTTCATAGGGTCACAAATAGTCGGACACGACTGAGCAACTGAACTGAACTGAACTGTAGCCTACCAGGCTCCTCTGTCAATGGGATTTTCCAGACAAGAGTACTGGAGAGGCTTGCCATTTCCTCCTCCAGGGAATCTTCCAGACCCAGGGATCAAACCCAGATCTCTCATGTTGTAGGCAGATGCTTTACTGTCTGAGCCACGTGGGAAGTCCTAACCTAATCATGGGAAATAATTTTGTCCCTTTATTACAGATAGGGCAAGTGAGACTTGGGGACAATAAATCAGTTGCCCAAAGTCAAATAACTACTGATGAGCAGTCTTAAAACTTTAAACTAGATCTGATCAACAGTCCCATTCTTCAATAAGAATATTAGAACATTCAGAGAAAGAACTGAAACAAATATTTAAGAACTCTTAGTTTTTATTACCATTAACCAGTACTTGCTTAGGCAGCATTCGGGTTATTTTTACTTTGTAATTCTGTCTCTTTTAAAATAGGTTCTGACTTTTAGCTCTCTAGTTCCTTTGGGAAAGAAAGGAAAGGTTATTCATCTTTCTCCAAAATACTGAGAAATGTCAGCCCACCCTTCTGAGAAATTTGTCAAATGTTTAGACAATCTGATATAAGATCCCCATAGCGACACCACTAAGAATAAATAACAAGATAGGGACTGTGTCATAAACACTGATATGTCTATAACTAGGGCCTACTGATTTTTATATAAAACTTTTCAGCTAATTAAATCTATTACAAATAAATTATCAAAGCTTCATATTAAATTCATCTTTCCCAATGAAACAGTCATGGGTCAGAGAGTCAACCTTGGGGGGCTTAAAATTCATTAAAATGCAATTCTGACTCTACCCCTTTTAAGTATGCGATACTTTGAAACAAGAAATTATATTTCACTTCACTGTGGGAAACATGGTCCAATATCTTAAAGTTCCATTTCTCCTGCAGCTTAAAAATGACATGTCTTGTAGATTTTCCTCCTTATTTTATTGAATGAATCCTGAATAGTGTAGTGAAAAAATAAAAATTACCCAGCAGTAACAATTAATTTGTCATTGTATACCCTACCAATTCTTTTTCCATGCCTGTGTTTATTTGTATATATTTTGCCTTCTTCACTTTGTATATTTTTGAACATCCTTTAAAACATGTTACTTCTATGGCAACTTTGCAAAGCACCCTTTTAGTCCATAGCTGCAGTTTCCTAGTGGAAGACTGTTATTCACCTAACCCCTGGACTATTTAGGAGAGTCATTCTGGGTAACTTAGATGGGAAGAATGTTCTGGGTAGTAATACTTCTCTAGCTCAACACTGTACATGCTGATCTCAGTGGAAGATCCTGTTGCTTGGGTGTTATGCCAGACTTGCCCCATCTCCTCCTTCACTCATCCTCTAGGTCACTGGTTCTCATTCACAAGGGGTGACTTTCCCCCCAGGGAATATTTGACAGTATCTGGATACATTTTGATTCTCATAACTGGAGGTCAGCTACTGGTATCTAGTGGGTAGAGGCTAGGATGCTAAATAGCCTATAAAATACATGTTGAGAAATGGCACTATCAGGAGAATGCTACTGCCATTCTCGCAGAATGGAAACCCAATAATTAGTCAGTGGATCTTGATAATGCCTATGATAACATTTTTATGTGCATCCTTTTAATTTATGAGTGCTTTGTGACTCTTAATTGTCTTAAGTATTTTATATTTATCCCTTTTGTTAATCCTAATACCTCTGTGAAGTATCTACTATTTTGTCATCTTGTGGATGAGAAAAGCCAAAGGTCAGAGAGGATAAGTAACTTACCAAAAATGACAGAGCTAGGAAATGCAAAACCTGGGGTTGGAAACCACAGCCTGTGCTCGCAACTACTACATTTTATGGTATTTGCTATTTTATCCATAAGACTACTAAACTAACTCAGAGCCTCATATTCATCCTTTACACTATTTTACTAATTACTGACTTTCCTGACTTCCATCCTGAATGGTTCAACTTCTGCTAGTGTGATATTTCTAAAATGTCTTCTCTCACCCCTCAGCTTATATCATCCTAAATTAGCTTCCCATGAGACAACACCACCCTAGGATTTTTCTGTTTCTGATCTTAACTTTCACTGCCCCACTATTCAAGGACTTCTGCACTACTTATATTTCTAGATGCTCCTGGTCCCTGATATAAGTTTTTACTTGAGTTCTTTTCCCTTTGTCTACTTGGTAACATTCTACCTAGACCATTGATGCAAATTCTCTTTGTTTGTTTAGCTTTTTATTTAAACCTTAAATCAGACTTAAAGAAAAATTGTAAGAAGAATACAAAGAGTCTATGTTCCCTTCACCTAAATTTCCCATGTTAACATTTTACCTTGTTAACCTGTTTTTTACCTTGTTCTCTGAGTACACATTTATTATTTTTTTTTTCTGACCTCTTTTGGAGTCAGTTGCAGGGGTGATGACTGTTGCCCTTAAATACTTTAGAATGTATTTCCTAACCAGAGTAAAGTTATCAAAATTAGGAAAGAGAATTTGATACTCTACTATTATCTAAACTTCACTCATTTTAATGATCTTGCAATTTTGAAAATTTTAAAAACCGAATGAAAACACTGAATGAATTTCAGCCCTTTTACAAACATCCCAGTATACCCTCATGATTCCTGAATTTTGAGTTAAATATTAAAATTGGTAAGACATTGATAGCATTCTCAGCTACCCAAACAGTACAGAATTTTTAAAACTGCCATTGGCTGCATTTATATTTACATTGTAGAAGACATATATCTGAATACTATTAGTTGCTTTAAAAATCCATTAAACATACAATGGTTAATCATGTTTCTGATTCAGACAGGAGGGTAAAATAAACTGCAGAGAGAAACTTGAACACAATGAATTATTTAAGTTTAGTGGTCATAATACCTGATTCTTCCTTGGAATATGGGGAGTTCTTTGTTTGCATAACTTGAGTTATCTTAACTACCCACATGGAGTTAAATCTCTGGATGGTTTATTCTGTTTACCAAGACTCTCCAGAACTATGACACTTCAACTACTCTCACTGCTGCCATTATTGGTGATAGCAATAAAGATAATACTATACATTTTTCCATTTATTGAGAGCTTACTGTGGGGCATTAGGTTAAATGCTTTAGGTATTAGTTTCAAAGTATTAGGTATTTAGGTATAAAGGTATTTAGGTATTAGGTTAAAAACCTAACATTAGGTTAAATACTTTACATAGAGAATATCATTCTTTGCTTTCAGCTTTTGTTATATTCTTGTCACTCATTTACAGAGAAAGAAGTAGAGTTACCAAGAAGTGAGTGGATAGGTTTCCCCAACCTCACCCTTACCATCTCAAGTCCTAGATTTAGTCAATATACTATATTTTCCATCTCCAATAAAATAGGATGTGACCAATTCAAACCCTTGTGAAAATAAAGCTACACTTTTTTACTAAAACATTTTTGTTCCTGCTATAGAATTGATTTGTTAAAATGAGTTAAGGTTTATTTCTAGAAGGATTGCTATTCACATATAGCAAGTGAAGTGAGTGAAAATCACTCAGTCGTGTCCAACTCTTTGCAACCCCATGGACTATACAGTCCATGGAATTCTCCAGGCCAGAATGCTGAAGTGGATAGCCATTCCCTTCTCCAGGGGATCTTCTCCATCCAGGGATTGAACCCAGGTCTTCCACATTGCAGGCAGATTCTTTACCAGCTGAGCCACCAGGGAATGGCAAATTGCATCAGACTTTGGAAACTCTTGTAACCTTCTGAGTGTGAGCTCTTTAGAGCATATCATTGAATAATGCACAGTGGAGTGATTGCCTCTCTCTTTTGCCCAAGGTCATTTTGTACTACATTGGATGACCTGTTAACTTGCCAAAGAGAACTGGGTTGGCAAAAAAGGAGATGTGGATCCTCGTTTGTAACCTGTCCCTAACTAGTTACTGTGAGGCGAACAGGACTAACGCCTTGACAGGCAGCCTGGGTTAGGAGTAGGCCCGGCCTCCCGGGGTAACATGATTATCAGGCCACTTGGGCATAGCCAATAAACTCACACCTAGTACTGAAATGAGGACCAATCAGGAACAGGGTGGAAAGTCCTGCGCGCACAAAAGTTTTGAAAGATGTTTTTGTGTGTCTGACCAATGAAATTGCTTTGCAAACATGTAACCAATCTGCTTAAACCAGCTACCAACGGCATATGCTCACCCTATAAATTTGTGTAACAGCTTGGGCTCGGGGCTGTCTCTGACCCCGCACCACTGCGTTGGATGCGGCAGGAGCCCTGACTCGAGTCAGCAATAAATTTCCCTTTTTTTGCGAGTTGCATTGTCTTGGAGGCCTTCTCTCTTCCCGCTCAGGGATTCGGACATCGGGCCTAACAGTTACATTGCTGAAAGTAAGTATTTTTAGCTCTCTAGAAAGTGTAAAGTCAGGACACACAAAGTTCTCTCTAGGTTACCACCCATTTTTTAAAAGTTATCATATTCATGACTTATTTTCTTTTCATCTCCATTCACTATGCATTTCTCCAGAATACTGAGCCTCAGACGAGATTGGGTGTGTTCAGGGTGGTATGGCTGTAGATTACAGAGACTCAATACCTATTAAATTTTAAAAGTATATTTGATGAATTAAGTGATTTGAATTGAGTTGACCTACCTAATGCTTCTTCAATTCTCAAGGCCCCATTAACAAGTATGATTTTGGATACTATGTTTCCATAACCTTGAGTAGGAGTAGGATTTATGTAATTATCATTTGCAAAATTCTCCTGGTATAGAGTTTGTAGTTTAGAAAATAAATCTCTGCAATACTGTAATATGTTATTTATGGAATGTTCTGGTTATATGATCTGAGTACCCAGAGGAATATCCTCATTTCTATAGCTGAACAGAAGTGTTCAGCTGAGCAACCATAATCATGGTCTTTTTCTTCTTTTCTCTCTCCTCCCATCACTTTTTCTGACAAAGTATAACCTGGGGCCTACAAGTACATTGGTCTTTGTTGTTCTGTGGCTTAAGTTTAAAATAGTAACTCTGAGTTCTGTATGCCAGGTTCCTTGATGGGTCTTAAGTACAGGTCATTTCATGCTGATCAGTGAGGCTGGACTGCCATTCTCATTTTGTAGATAGTCAGGATGTCTACAAAACTTGCATGGCTGATGCGAACAGAAAATGTGCAAACCTTTGTTCAAAATTATTAAAAAATTTCAAGATGGTGATAGGAGAGCATTAAATCAAGGGAGGGGTCCTTTGAAACACAGGTCCTCTGTGATTACACAGAGAGTATGCACACAAAGCCAGACCCACATGTAGGTAAACTGATGTTTAAAGAAGTTAAGTGATTTGCCCAAGGTCACACACTCAGTGGAGGACAAAGTAAATACTGGAATGCATGTTTGCCTGATTCCACAGCCAATATTCTTTTCAGCAGACCCCTTTGTCTCTCCTAGGGGGAAAACTGGGCAAAATTTTTCCTTTGATTATTCTCCAGCCAGGATTTTTTTCCAAATAAGTGCATCCCTCGTATCAGTTTGAACCTCCTTTCTCTTTTAGATCCAACTAATCCCAAATGTGAACATATCAGGGATCTCCCCTGGTTTTCTGTGGTCACCAGACTTCTTTCCCCATATTTATTTCTGTGTCCAGGTACCTGTATCTACACAAAAAATCCAAAATACTAACCCCTCAGAACAAGGGTTTGTGAATCCAGTAGTCTATTGCAGCTAGGAGAATTAAATGATTTAACATACATAGTGGGCTTAGTATGAAGCCTGGCACATGGTAGACGGTCTTCCTGGTGGCTCAGCAGTAAAGAATCCACCTGCAAGGCAGGAGATGCAGGGGACGCTGGGTCAGGAAGATCTCCTGGAGGAGGGGATGGCAATCCACTCCAGAATTCTTGCCTGGAGAATCCCAGGTAGCCCTGGCGGGATACAGTACTTGAGGTTGCAGAGTTGGACATGACTGAAGTGACTGAGCATGCACATGTTATTACTATTATTACAATTGGTAATTGATGTTTCAGTGTCAAATGGCAGGCCAGAAGACTTCTACCATATCTATTTCTGTGCCCCTTTTTACTTGTTCCCTTTGTTCTTCAGTTTAATGGAGACTTTGGTACATAACAGGCTCTTCAAAGTATATCCTTGCACCTATCAAGTTATCTCTCCCAAGAAAATGTAGTTTCCTTGCTAGAAAAATTTCTGTTGAATAAAATGTTCCTCCTGTATCTCCCCTGCATATAGAAAACCAATGGAGAGAGCAACGTGCAATACACAGATACTTTCTCTTCCTTAAAAACTTTTCTTTTTACCCCCAGAACACTTCTTTTCCATTTATTTAGAGCTAGCCTGCACTTATTTCAGCTCAATTACCAAGAAATTTAGTTTACCTTTATACACATTTTAGAGATGGCATTATTGTATTGGCCGTCCTCAAAAATGCCTAAATTTTGAATTTTTTTCTTCCCCTCTGGGCATGACAATTTTGTCATTTCTTTCACAATTTCTCATTTAGTTTTTCTCTTGAGCAAAAGTTAAAGTGACAGAGAGCAACAGTCAAAGTAGCATAGTATTTGCATTCCATACATGTCTGTTGTTGACAGTTTGAAAAAACAAAAATTAAAAATTAAAACCCCACTGAAACTTTTGACTCAAAAATATCATTGTTCCCATCATTAAATATAGTTTTCTCATATTTTAATTTTTAAATGTGTAATATTCTATATTGCATGTTTATGCCATAGAAATAAATGTTCCATAAACATGGTAAAGATCTACCTAATCAGACATGTCCATGCTTAACAACAACATGAAATTGCAGATGAAACATTAAAATGTTTCCATATTTTTAATAGCATCTAATTTCCCCTTGCTTTTTCTAAGTCAGCAGTCATGTCTTCCTTCATGGTCCTGGAAAAATGCTTAGAATGTGTGACTTAACAGTGACTCAGGCATTTCAGTTCAGCTCAGATGGTATTCATTCTTTGACGGATAAAAGCAAAAGAAAAAGCTATTCTTTGTCTGAACAACACAGTCCTCTCTATTATTCCAGTGTCTACGGATTGCTTGAAAAGTGCAGCATATTTGGGATTTCTTATCTAAGAATTAAGCCTGAACAAACAAGCCCACACCATTCTAAAAAAGAATTCATATCGTATGCAGTAGGCCAGGAAGCCAAGGTGGAGGAGGCCATGGGGAAAGTTTAGTTAGCAAGAGAGGAGAGGAATTCAGAGGTCTCCTACGGGCATGTCCTGACTTTGGAAGCCTTTTCAGGACACAGATGTTAACTCTCTATGCCAAAAAATGATCTTATATAGGAATTCTTATTTGCTCTTTCCTGGTGCAGTCTTCCTCTCATTTCCCTAGACCTGTGAGCTTCCCGTGCCATCATCAACAGAATCACTGTCATTAGATCCATATGTATATTATTTTTGTTGTTCAGTCACTCAGTTGTGTTTGACTCTGCAACCCCATGGATTGCAGAAGGCCAGGCTTCCCTGTCCTTCACTATCTCGCGGAGTTTGCTCAAACTCATGTCCATTGAGTCAGTGATGCCATCCAACAATCTCACTCATCCTCTATTGCTCTCTTCTCCTCCGGCTTTCAATCTTCCCCAGCATCACAGTCTTTTCCAATGAGTTGGCTCTTTGCATCAGGTGGCCAGAGTATTGGAGCGTCAGCTTCGGCATCAGTCCTTCCAACATATATTATAAACAACCAATGTAGAGCTACCTATCTATAGTTCCTAAATGTGATATCTTTATATCGCTTAATACCTAATACTAAAATAATTTAAGAAACACTTATTGAGAAGTTATGTGCCAGACACAGTGCTAAGTAATTCATATTGATTATCTTATACAGTCCTCACAGTGATTCTGTAAAGTGACTAATCTTATTCTCCTCATTTTACAGGTGAAGGGACTGAGACTCAGAGAGGCTAATTATTTTCTCTAATGTTATATACCAAGTGACAGAGATGAGAAGGAAAGTGGGATTGTCTATTTTATTTTCTTTTGTCAAATGTTTGTTAAATTGAATATCATGTATATTGTGTGATAATGGATTGCACAAAAAAAGCATCAGCAAATCATTTGAGGCAACAGTTTATTCAACTCAATAACCATAAATAGTATAATTGATACTATGTATAAAATAGATAACTAATGAGAGCATACTGTATGGCACAGGGAACTCTACTTAATGCTCTGCGGTGACCTGGATGGGAAAGAAATCCAAAAGGGAGGGGTTATATGGTATACATACAGCTGATTCATTTTGCTGGACATTTACCCACTGCTACCATCTGTTATATGGTGCTAAGCGAAGGAAAGGAACATGGAGGTCACTCAAGTGTATACCATGGAGCCATCCATCAATAAGAGGAAGGACTCTCTCCCCAAAATCTTTAAACATCTTTCATAAAGTAGACTTTCATTGAACACCTACAGCATACCAGACATGGTACTAGACACTATGAATAATAGAAAAATAAACAGAAATTCCTCTTTCACTCTAGAAATTTGAAGAAACATGAGCGTATACAAGACTGCCTAGTATTAGTACAAGTGAAAGGTTTTATGGGACAGAAAAAAAATTTTTTTCCTGAGACATTTAGCCACTGGTGGGTCTAAAATGAATCACTGAAAATGTATGGGAAATAAAACTGACTGTAAGTTTGTCCTTTTATCAAAGTCATATATCATGGGTGATTTGAATATAGTTTATAATTCCATATCATTCTTTTTTTCCTTTTTACTTTTTTTGAACTTTTTATTTTGTATTGGGATATAGCCGATTAACAGTGTGTCATGGACTGTAGCAGTTCATGGGGTTGCAAAGAGTCAGACTCGACTGAGTGACTTTCACTTCACTTCACTTCACTTTATAGTTTGAGGTGAACAGTGAAGGGAGCCACCCATACATATACATGGATCCATTCTCCCCCAAACTCTGCTCCCATCCAAGCTACCACATAACACTGAGCAGGGTTCCATGTACTATACAACAGGTTCTTATTGGTTATCCATATTAAACACAGCAGGGTGTACATGACCATCCTAAAGTCCCTAGCTATCCCTTCTCTGCTGTTGACCATAAATTCATTTTCTAAGTCTCTGAGTCTCTCTCTGTCCTATAAGTTCATTTGTATCACTTCTTTTTAGATTCCACACATAAGGGAAGTCATATGACACTTCTCCTTCTCTGTGTGACCGACTTCATTTTCTTATAGGACAAACTAGAACCACAAGACTCATCCAGGCTCTGATAAACACAAAGGATGAAAGGGATAAATACAATGGTAATTAGTACTAGTAGAACACAAGTCCTGAAAGAAGACTAAGAAAACCATTAACTTATTTTTTGAAGGGTCCAATGGATATGAATAAGGTAAAGCTTATTGTTCAGCTTATTGTATTGACCCTATTTAGGACTCTTTTAAGTAGGAGACACTGATTTAAACTTGAATGAGGTAAATTTAGAGTACGCAGCAGAATGAATGACTTACACAATATATGGTAAGTATGTGGATATCTTGTGTTGCAAAAAACTATAATGTCAAGATACTATGAAGTATATGATTAAGAACCTGACAGACAGGGCCTGGAGTCTGGGTTGGTGTTACTTGTGATGTGATTTGTTGCAAATAACTTAGTATCCCTGAGACTCAGTTTGCTTTTCTTTTAATCTGAAAAATTCAGAAAATAAAAGTTAGTCTAGCAGTTAATGGTAAGGCAACATAGGAAACTGATTAAGAACCAAGATTCCCTTTCTTTCTCTTCTGTTTTTAAATCCAAGCTCTGTGGCTTTCTGTTACTTTGGGTTAGTCATTATACTTTTATGTACTTTGGTATCATCCACTATTACATAGCAATTATAATAATGCTGATCTCATAGAATCTTGGGGATGGTTGAATGAGCTAATATGTATAAAGTGCTTAGAAGAGAGCAAGTGCTGGGTATTTTCTAGCTATTATCATCACAGGGTTTTTGTGAAGATTAAACAAAATAACTTTCAAAGTGGTTAACACAGTGCCCACTATAAACTACTAAATAAGTGATAGCCACTATTATTTTTATTATTATAAAATTTCATAGATTCCAGTTGTTCCGTTATTGAAGTCCAAATACTTTCCTGACCAGCCAAGACTGGTTACCACAATTTTTTGCAGGTGTTCTTCACTACAGATGTCATTTCCTAAACAAAGCACGTGGCTGGTTGATCAAACCAAATGGAGATTTCCAATATTTCGAAATTTCTGTGCCTCACACATCTAAATCTGGGATTATTCCTAGGCCATTCACCTTCCACATGGGCATGACTTCCCTTTAAATTCACCTTATTAATCTATCAGTGAACACAGAAGTATGTTAAGTGTTATAGTGTTTACTAAACTCCGTACTAGCTGCCTTGATGGAGTTTACAGCCTCATGAGAAAGGGTATTAAACAATTCCTTTAAAAATATGCTGTGAGATTAAGCAAGACCAATTTAAAAAAAAAAGAAAAAAATAAATAAAAATAAAAATATGCTGTGAAAGATAGGTAGAAGGTGCCGAGGAGCAATACTGGGAGATGTAACCTCATGTGAAGGTCTGCAAAAGCTGCTCTGGGAATGTGAAGGTGACGTTGAGCTGTGAGGCAGGACATGGGAGTGCTGTGGACAGAAGGCCAGCCCTGATGCAGCCCTCCTATGAGAGAGGGCAGGAATTAACCTCTTTTGCATCGAAGTACAGACCCTCTGCAAAACAGCCCCATACTCCTGAGACATCTCTGGGATCCATCCTATGTTGCAGATGCCTCTTTTCTGCTCTGAATTGTCTTCCAGTGACGACTCCTAAAAATCTTCTTGTTCTCTTCATTCCTCATTGGTAGTGCAACAATTTGTAAATAGAATTTATTTTCTAGGTTTAAATTTATATTAGGTTTAGAATGAGAGAAAAATCTGGAAGACAGTACAGCATCAGTCATACATCCCTTTCAGAGTTTCCTCTATATTTAACACCTGTGTTGATACAGTACACATGTACTATATGTTGATGTATATACATGTATATATGTACTATATGTTGATATAGTACATATTCATATAAATGCATCAATATTGATACATGACTGTTACCTAAAATCTATACCTTATTCAGACTTCCTTAGTTTTTACCTAACGTCCCTCTTCTGTTCCAAGATGGTGTATAGGACATCATATTTGTTCATCATGTCTTCTTGGATTCCTGGGTTCTCCTTGGCTGTGACAATGTCTGAGATTTTCCTTCCTTTTGGTGACCTTGATGGTTTTGAGGAGTACTGTTCAGGTTTTGTTTGTTTGTTTAGAATGCCCTTCTACTGGAATTTGTCTGATTTTTTTTTCACAATTAGACTAGAATCATATATATATATATATGGAAGAAGAGAACAAAGGTAAAGTCCTATTCCATCACATCATGTCGAGTGTATGCTAATAACAATACACCACCACTGTTGATACTGATGTTGATCCTGGCTGAGGAAGTGGGGGTCAGTTTTCTCCATTGTAAAGTTCCTCTGTCTCCCCTCTTTCCATACTGCAGTCTTTGGTAGGAAGTCACAGCTAATACCTAAATAGCAGAGAGTTATTCTCCTCCTCCTTGAGGGCAGAGTATGGACATAAATTATTTGGGATTCTCATGTATAGAAGACTTGTCTTTCCTCATTTATTTATTAATTAATCATTTTTTATGGATTCATCTGATGCGAAGAGCTGACTCACTGGAAAAGACCCTGATGCTGGGAAAGATTGAGGGCAAGAGGAGAAGGGGGTGACAGAGGATGAGATGGTTGGATAGCATCACCGACTCAATGAACATGAGTTTGAGCAAACTCTGGGCGATGGCAAAGGACAGAGAAGCAGAGGCATGCTGCAGTTCATGGGATCATAAAGAGTTGGACAAAACTTAGTGACTGAACAGCAACAATGAACTCATGGATACTTATTTTACATTTTGGATTATAATCCAATACTACTTATTTTATTTTTTGCTCAGCTATTTCTTGTTGGCCACTGGGAACTCTTTTAGCTGGGTTCTGTGTCCCTTTGACATAGCACCATTAATTTAGGTTTTCTTTTTTATTTTCTGGCACTACAAATGGTCCAGGCTCACTTTTTTATGTTTCTTACTGTAGCCCTAAAAGCAACCCACACCTCAAGAATTTCTGGTTCTTTTTATTGGAGAGGATATTAGAAACCAAGATATGGGTGATAGGTTTTTGCATTTAATTTTAATAAGCTACAGCTAGTATACTTATGAAAATAGTTGCTGGTCCAAATATGCAAAGCATAAAAGAAAGCAGAGCTGTGCTAATGGAAACCAGCCTAAACACTAACAAAAATGTAGTAAGTTTTTCTGTGCTTTTGGATCAGTGTTTGGTTGGTCAGTGTTGGTGTTGAACTCTCTGAACAGAGGCTTGTGTTCTTGTTATTCCGAATTGGATTTTATCTACATGGCAAAAGCTAGAGATAGTAGAATTTCCAAGGTATTCACTGGGATCTTAAGGTCTTAGGTAACTAAAACAGTTAGATGCAAAATCCAGAGATCAATTTAGAGAAGATGTCACAGAAAAAATCTATGAGAATGATATGGAAAAATGGTAAATTTAAGGTACAAAAAAGAAATGCCAGAAACTGAAAGTAAATGAAATTTATTAAGCAAATATAGAAAACAAATATAAAAAGAAAAGAAGAGGATGAATGATGGGAAAACAAGGGGATCAAATATCAGAATAGCAAAAAAGAAAAGTGTCAATTTTGAAAAATATAAAGAGGGAAACAGTCTGAAATTAGAACTATTAATGCCTATAGTGATGCAGGATCTCTTGTCTATTTAGGTTAACATATTGATATGGGGAATGAGTAAAGAAAATCCAGATGGTAGATGCAAGGAGGTAGGAGAGCAGAGGCATATAATACTCATTATAGCTGTGGGCAAGGCTACTACATAGTTGGTGGCTAAATAATACTTTTTCAGACCTAACAATATTTGGAAACTATCTTCAAAGCTAAAGTTAACATTTTAATAGAAGTCTGTCTCCACTGGATTTAGATAATGACATTGCAATTTTCTTCCCTAACATATATCTTGCTTATTGCTTTATTGTACCTATTTAACATAGGCATGGGAAATATTTATTGAGGGTTGCTGATGCTTTTCAATAATGGATGAGCTCAAGTAGAGAATTATGTTTCAGACCTAACTGTGGAAATCTAGTCTTCAAGATCTTGCTTTAATCCCTTTGTACTTAAGTGCTGAAGTTTTATTTGAAATACATTTTGATGGGCAGACACAATGTCACATGCTTCTTCTGAATTATGATTTCTCTTATCTTTAGGGATTGAGTCTTCTGTACAGTAGAACTTTGTAAATGACTATTCTTGTAGTTGATGCACTGGCAAATACCATTTTCAACCCCCAGAGATAATTGAGCAAATCTGTAGTATCTCTCAAGTTGGGGGAAATCAGGATAGCATGCCAAGCTGATGCTGGGCTCAGGTTTTCACCTTCTTTTACAACAGCCATGACAGGTGAAGGCAGTGGCTCACTCAAGTTGGGCAAAGGACCTAAAGCTGTCAGCGCTGTATCACTGCACCCAGAAAGTTTAAGATTCTGGGCTGTATCAGTGCTGGAGTCTTGCCCAGGATTGATTGTTTGCTTTCTTCTGGGCTTCCGTGGTGGCTCTGATGGTAAAGAATCTGCCTGCAATGCAGGAGACCCATACCTGGATGAGTGAAGATCCCCTGGAGAAGCGAATGGCTACCCACTCTGTATTCTTGCCCGGTTTATCCCATGGACAGAGGAGCCTGGCGGGCTACCAGCCATGGGGTCGCAAAGAGTCCGACATGACTGACTTTCATTTTCACTCCTTAGATTCTGTGGCATGGAGCCTTGCTTTGGAGATGACAAGACTTGTAGAGATGCCTCTAGCCACTCCCCCTCCCCCATCCATTGTATTACTTAGAATCTGACACCAGCATGTAATTTGGATATGAAGGATATTGACTGGCAGCTTCCCTCACAGTTCCATAGTAAGTTTACACTTGTACATTTTTAAAAAAAAACATGGTGAAAGCAGCAAACTTAACACCCCTAGAAGTAAGACTGAAGACTGGAATGTGATGTTTCACATGCAGAGTGAGAAGATGAATATTTTAAAAGTCATTTGTTACTAGAGATTTGAAATTTAATGATTGTGGCAAAATAAGTATTACTGCTAAGCTTACTTTGTTATAATAGTAATAATAAAAGTTCTTAATGTTATTATATTGCTGTAGGAGTCATCAAAATATAATTCAGTTCTGATTATAATTATTCAGTTTCTGATCATGGATAAGATACATGACTTCTTTTTATATTAGTGTATTCTTTCTCCTATAATTAAAGAGAAACCTAATGACCATAAAAATAGCTAACATCTATTTAAAAAGTTCTATGCGTTTTGTGTGATGCACAGTGCTCAACACTGAGCATGGACCTCACTTAATCTCCCAGTAACATTGGGGTGGCCAAAAAGTTCATTCATATTTTTCCACAATCTATTATGGAAAAGTCCAAATGAACTTTTTGGCCAACCCAATATTTTGGTGTTTGGAATGTTACTATATAAATGCAGAGTTTTGACACTTTGCCAAAAGTCTTTTAGCTACATGCATCTAGCAGATCTTATGTTTATGAATATATTTTAAAGTCTGGATTAGATCTCTTCTATTTCACCATAAATGTAATTTTTAAATGTTAAAAATAGTTAGTAGAAATAGTGGCCAAGTCACTCTATATATTATACTAACTCTTTACAATACTTTTGGAGTAAAAATGGGTAGAAGCTGCCGTCTCTATAGCTTTTATACTCAGTATTCTGCCATCTTTGCAAAGCAGATGAGAATGTATGGGGCAAACAAGACCCTGTGAGGAAGTTCCATATCTAGCATCCAGGGCAGAACAATAACTCACTTATTTGTAGGACATGAAGTGTATGCAGTTAAATCACTCCTCCCCACTACCCCCCCACCCCAACCCCCCACAATTTATGTTGAAACAGTTGACTTGTCTACCTTCAAGGCACCATATAGTTTACTTTAAGGTTTGACTCTTTGCTTTTGTTATTGTTTATTTCCAACAAAAGCAGAAGATTAAGTCACTGTTATGAGAACAAACCTGATTAATCATTTTTCCTCTCCAGCCAAAGCATTCTTAATTACTAACACATGGGCTAATAATGTGGAAACAAATGACAGATGTAGCAATGTAGTCTGAATGCAAATCTCAGCACTCATTTTTTTTTTTAATGAAACCATAGACACAGTAAATCTTGTGCTATTCTGCCAACTATTTTATAAGTATTTAGACTAATCTCTGATGACACTCCAATTTACCACAGTCTACTAAAGTAGGATCACTGAATAGGCTGATTTTCACAATATAAATGGGCCCACCCACCAACCTGTCATCAAAACGAATTTTAATGACCTAGAGAGTATAAGTAAGCTCAGTGGTGATAGGACTTGCTTTTATTCACTGCTCTACCTTCAACACCCAAAGCAGAGCATGAATGTTATATACATGAGTGAATGAACGAGAGGAATAACATAGGCCACAATGATCACACTTTATTCTCTTCTCTGTGTTGGTGTATACTTAATTTCTCACTCACTTATTCATTCATTCAGTAAGACATTGGAGCATTTCTGCTTTTGGTTAGGCTCTGTACCAGGAACTGAGGCTGTAGCTATACAACTGAGGGTGTAGGCACCATTTCTTATTTTCTACAACTGGTAGTCTGGTCTTACTTCCCACCAAACAAAGGTAAATTTTTCATCTAGTCTACATATTATACTGAATGTTAAAAAGCTTTTAAAGGAAGGTCATATTGAATATCTCCAGAGGGAAATCACTGATATGTAATTGGAATGTGTGGCTTTTTGCATCTCATTGCTGTGTATGGACAGAGATTTTTTTGTTTTGTCCATTGCTGTAGGCTCAGAGCCTAGAATATTACCTCTCCTTTCCTGGAATGTGACAGGTACTCATATTAATGAAGGAAAACATGGGAAGAAGGAAAAATGCATGGAGGATCAGCTGTACTAAACTCTTTGGATGTCATTTCAAGTGAGACATAGCCCGAGTCTGGATTATTATTAGATTAGTTAGATTATTATTAGATTATCGTTAGATTATTATTTCTATTTTACAAGTGGGATAATTGAGAGATGTGAAGTGAACTTGCTGAAAACTACACTGACCAGTAGCAAAGCTTGAACTCAAGCGTGGGCTGATTTGTACCATATGATTCACAACTCATTTTATCAGGTAAGCCAAGAATCCCTTACATTTGATCCCTGTGATAGATTATCTATTGGTTTTTCACTTTAACAACTTTTAAAGGTCTCATTCCAAACTCAAACCTTTTATATTTTGGGCTATGACATCTGCCTGCTACGTTAATCAGATAAGTCTAGGTGATGCAGTTACAGACAACACCCTGATTTTGTGGCTTACCTACCAAAGGTTTATTTCTTGGTCACATAGCGTCTGCTGCGGACCGATAGTCTTCTACACACCAATCTTGTGACCCAGGCTGAGTGACACTCTGCCGTCTTATGCTACACCATGTCCAAAACTCGGCCTCTTTGTCAGGAACTGGGGAAGAGAACAAGCAGAGTTGCACATCAGCTCTTAATGCTTCTACCCAGAGGTGCCACTCATGACCTCTGTTTTTATTTTATTCACCAGAACAAATCATATGGCCATGCTCAGTTTCAAAAGGGTGGGGAAGTGTGATTCTTCCACACATCTGGAAAAAGAGGAGGGCATGGATACTGGTAAATAGTTGTTATTTCTGCCATACCAGAAAACTCTCTGCCAATCTACACCTAACTTGTATTAATGCTCTATATTGAAAAGATGGTCTACATAGCACTGCCTTTTCCTTGTGTTTTACACACTCCCTTCTGTTTTACAGATGGGAGTGCTTCCAACAATTATCCCTATTTAAATGCCTCTGTGTTTGCTTTTTAAATAAGTAATGTAGTTAGTATTGAGAAATTATAAATTACAGATAATCAAAGTAATTTAAAAAAATTAACCACAAACCTACAATCCTACCATTCTTTAGAAACACATTCCCTAGCAAAAATTAAGCAAGATGCTGTCTGTATTTTATACTTCACCCCTTTCCTTCATGCTTCCATGCTTCTAATAGCTGATTTCAGTTATCGTGACTGGTCTTTGTGATGAGGTTCCCTCAAGATTTCAAAACTGAAAGTGCCCCAAAACTTCAGCCCAGAAAGAGTAAATATTTTCATGACAAATGGCCTATTTCTAATTTAGACAACTATATTTTCTTCCTTACTATGTAATTCTTCTTGAAGTTGCATGCTATTATTCTAGGTGCATCACATTCTAATTTATCATTTCACTCATTTTTTTGAGCCATTTACTTTTTTTTTTTTTGTATTTCTCTTATTCTTATCTAATAAAGAACAAACATACAATTAGTTTGTTGAAAAGTTAGAACCCAGGCTTTCTGGCTTCAAGTCTCCCTATTTTTCTATGTTAAGATATTTACACTCTTTAGAATTTCAGATATCAATATGAAATATTACTGTCAATTTAATAAGCATGTATTGAGAATTATCTATAAGGTAGATAATATTTCAGAAAATAGAAATATAAAGGTGAATTATACAAAACACCTCTTTTTTGAGATTTTATTTCAGACAGGACTTATATAAAGAGGATGACAAGGTGAATTATATAAAGAAATACTGCTTTTTAATTAGAGCACTGAGAAATATTCTTCAATATGCATAATAAAGACTTTTCATTCCTCTGATATGCAGTGAAGTGAAGCTGCTCAGTCGTGTGCAACTCTTTGTGATTTCATGGACTGTATGGTACCAGGCTCCTCTGTCCATGGAATTTTCCAGGCAAGAGTACTGGAATGGGTTGCCATTTCCTTCTCCAGGAGATCTTCGTGACCCAGGGATCAAACCCAGGTGTCCCACTTTGCAGGCAGACGCTTTACTCTCTCAGCCACCAGGGAAGCCCCTGCTATACTGTACCCTTCTGCAAGTCAGTATTAAAATTTGTCATGACCTTTTTTCCTTGGCCATATATCAAATACTCATTCATTTTCACTATGGAAGAATTTTAGATATTTCTTGCTGTTTTGATCTGGTTATAAATTTGTTCCAACATTCCTTTCTTTTTCTTTAATAGCATCTTCAAGAATCTTAACCCAGTTTCTGACTGTGTGTGATGTAGTCATTGTCAAGTGTATTTGATCTGCCAATGCAAAGAGGAATGAGGTGAGCCTGTGGAGTATATAAGACATTTTTTTCCAATGCCTTTGAACAATTAAACAGTAAAACACAGTGGTGTTATTTTGTTCCCTTAGTGACCTGGGACTACATTGCAAGTTAAAAAAAAAAAATGTTTCTAAAGTATCTTGAGATTTGTTTCTATGATTACTGGGAGTATTTGGAATTTTTCTTTTTTCACTCACCTCAAATTTTGACTTAAAAAAAGTAATCCTGAATGCATTTATTTTTCCAGGAGCTGATTAGATTTTGCAGACTACAGGAGGTTCCCTGAGTTCATATGACAGTTCAAGTCTCAGATACAAATTTCATTAGAGCTAAGACTCATATTCTTAAGAACTATGATTTAATCTGATTTTCCATTTTTTTAAGAGATAAAAGATAATTTGGGGAGAATTAAAACTTTTGTAACTAAAATGCATTTACAAAATTAAATTGCTCTCAGATCAGCCAAAAGGTCAAAGCTGGTTCCCTTTTAACTAAGGTTATTTTCCTATTGTACCTAAATGTTGGGTAAATCAAGTGTTTTGATGTTTGAATTCCTTTAAATAGCTTCTCTCTCCAGAGAATTGCCACACGTCAGAGAAATCAAGATGAATGCTTTCCCATTTCATTTCTCTTCCTTCTTGGATCTAGGTTGTTACAGTGCAATTTGGATACTTTCTCATTTACAATTTTGATTTCTTCTCAATCATTTAACTGCATTTTAAATTTCTCTTTTGTTTATGCTTTTTGTTTTGGATCCTAGTTGTAGACTCCATTAAAATGAAAATTAAACATTTAAGTTAAATATTCAATTCAGTGTAACACATTATATTGATAAACTCAGACTTGAGAAAATGAAATCCATGTGAATGTGTGGCCAGCTAATGATTGCTAATGGACACTTACTTTTAAAACTATGATATTTAATATAACATTTTATAATACATATAATATTATTGCTATTATTATATGGAAGATATAAAATAAGTACAATACATTATTTAAATGCTAAGAAATAATTCTTTCATTATCCTTCACAGTGGTCAAAACTTCTAAAGTATTAAATCCAAGTTTGGCAAAGCATTATAAATTAAAAGTGAAAAGACTGGAATAATGAAAGGATAAATTGACAGGAAAATCAGTAAAGTAAAATGCCTACTTCCATGCATGTGAAGTAGGTGTCTTAGCCTGAATAAGAACTGTGGCAACTTAGTAGCAGCACATACATAAGAGTCTAGATAATGACATGTGGGAAGAAGTAAGTTCCTATGTTTCGATTGCTATCCAATTTTATATCTCTATAAGTATTAAATAGTAACACATTAAAATTTTATTGAGAGAAAATTTGGTAGACATAAGAAATATCTTCTTGTTCTATCCAAGGGCAGAATTAGGGAACATCGCTATAGAACTACCAATAATAGTAAACTATAAAATGTGAACATCTTTGATGGTTGGAGAATTAACTTGGCCATGGGGAGGGAGGTGATTAGAAATAGTTCCTACATGCCTTTGTCATCTGTATTTTCTGATAACCAGTTGAACTGGAAAAAGGACTTAAATGAATTAACCACTGGACATAAAACATATGAAAATCATATTAATTATATTGATAATTTTAGGTTAACTTTAAGTTATTTATTATACGCCACATGCATAAAAATGCATTTGAATAAATGCATATAAATACAAATGAAGAGGTTGGTATGCATTATTTCTATTTTATTGGATCCTCACACTACCTATGGAGTGCTCTCTTGCAACAGTTCAGGAGGGTCATGGTTTACTGGGAAGAGACCATACAAATCCATGGTTAGAGTAGACTGAATTCTCCTTTTACATTAAAAAATATATATATATTTATTTATTTGGAAGCACCATGTCTTAGTTACAGCATGTGGGATCTTTTAGGTGTGGCTTGTGAACTCTTAGTTAGGGCTTCTGGAATCTAGTTCTCTGACCAAGAATCAAACCGACATGCTGTGCATTGGGAGTGTGGAATCTGAGCCCCTGGCCCACCAGGGAAGTGCCCCCTTTTACTTTGCGAAAACATAGAAGCCTATTGATAGCAAGGCACCACACAGGAAGGAACGCTCTATCTTGATTTGGCTCTGACCTCCCTAAGGAGCATGTTGTTTCTGGTGATACTGTTCATGTGGACCATATCCTGTAAGATCTGAGAGGACAGCCAGATTCCAGGCATGCCACTGTTCTTTTGTCTGGGTTTGGTCTGAAGACAATGCTTAACAAATCTCTATTTCTAAAATACTAATGTCATTTCCACTTCATTTGTGACCGAATTCAAATTTAGTGAGGTGCTTAATCACACCAAACTTTAGCCACAGTGATCATGGGGTGAAATAGAATTCAAACCCAGCACTAGAGCCAGCATTCAGGTATCTCGCAGTGCAGCAGCGAAGCCTTGTGTGAGCAGATAACTCATTGCACAAGCATGAACTCGTAACATTTAAAGTGTGTTAGTCACTCAGTCAAGTATGACTTTTCACGACCCCATAGACTGTAGCCCACCAGGCTCCTCTCTCCATGAGATTCTCCAAGCAGGAATAATGGAGTGGTTGCCATTCTCTTCTCCAGGGGATCTTCCCGACCCAGGGATCAAACCTGGGTCTCCTGTATTGCAGGCAAATTCTTTACTGTTTTAGCCACCAGGAAAGCCCAACTTAAACCACAATTCAATCCTTGTTTCCTAACCATTCTCATTCAACCGGGGTGTTCCTGTATAAAAGTTCTGGCAGGTCTGTGAGCGCTCTAATGAAACATTGAGTCACAAACGTGATCTTGATTCAGACATTTAAATGCCTACTTCCATGCATGTGAAAAACTGAACTGCAGACTTGGTCTTAAACCACACCACCCCAGCTCGAGCCTCCTCTGGGCTGGAGATCTTGAAGGGGACAGGAAGTTATATTGGCTTCTCTGCTTCCCTGTTTGAGCTTCTTGGCTGTCTCTTGCTATCTGTTTTTCCAAACTCTCACCATGTTTGAAGCCAGTGGAGAAGAGGGAGAAAATAAAAAGTGACAGAATAAGCCTTTCTGCTACAGTAGAGCTCCATGCTATCTGGACTTGGTAAACTGACTCTTTCTGTCCAAGGACACCTTGTGGATCTTACAGAAGTTTTGTGCTGTCTCTCTCCTGTAGTTTTTAAATTCTATGTGGGCAGTTTAATTCAGTCTGTAGCTCCTGGGCTAGCTGGCAGTGCATATGTACCATTTTCCTGCAAAGGCTCTTTAATTCCCGAGATAATCTTACTGGACAGGACCTAAGGTAGATGTGTTCTGGCAAGCTCTCTCCAGTGTGTGCCCACCACCCACCCACAAGGAGTGAGTGAGTGAAGTCGCTCAGTCATGTCCGACTCTTTGCGACCCCATGCACTGTAACATACCAGGCTCCTCTGTCCATGGGATTTTCCAGGCAAGGGTCCCGGACTGTGTTGCCATTTCCTTCTCCAAGGAAACACCCACTTATTCTATGCTCTGTCACGCAGGCCGTAACCAGCAACACTTGCATGTCACTACTGCAGTCACCAGCCCTCCTTCTCTATTGTCTTGATGTCCTGGGGTCAACACCGGTTCATCATGCCCGGAGATTTGGGTAACACACAACTAACTCTCAGACAGCCTTATGAAAGCCCCCTCCCTAGGCTTGAGAGGAAAGAAGAAGTCCACTTTTCCCTCTTACCCTGTGGTGTGATGAGAACTCACACCACAGAAAATATTGTCTCTACATACAGCCAATTCTCATTATTTGTGGTGATATGTTCATTCCACAAAGACACCACAAACACTTGGGAAAATATGGAATTAGGTTCTTGAATCTCTGGTCACAACATTTTCATGAACCCACCAATATATAGCCTTGTTTTATTTGTTTCTCTGTTTAAAGACCCCTTATTTAATGCTGTTGATTCCTTAATGTTGAACTCACCACCAACAGAACTATAACAGGTACCTGAAGAAAGCTTATCTAACACATGTATTTTTCTCCATAAAGCACATCATAGCCTGTGCTTAGAAAACTGAACAGCACTTTGGTGCCATGCCTCCCATCATTTTATGGAGTCTCATATGCAACCTGGAAAGATGGTAGTGATGACCCCGTCTGCAGGGCAGCGGTGGAGACAGACATAGAATGGACTTATGGACGTGGGTGTAGAGGGGGAGGTAGATGGTGGGATGAATCGAGAGAGAAAAGCACTAAAACATACAATCACCATATGTAAAATTAGATAGCCAATGGAAATTTGCTGTCTGATGCAGGGAGCTCAAAAATCTGGTGCTCTGCAACAACCTAGAGGGGTCGGATGGGGTGGGAGGTGATACAGGGGTTCAAGAGAGAGGGGGCATATTTGTACCTGTAGCTGATTCATGTTGATTGATGGCAGAAACCAACACAATACTGTCAAGCAATTATCCTCCAATTAAAAATAAATTTACATTAAAAAATAACAATGAAATTAACTACAAAAGGCACACAAAAAAGAAAACCATAGCACTAGACATGAAAAGGACACTTGTTTACAGTATGAGAGTTAAAATAAGTAGGCAGAGCATTGCCTTGTTTGAGTTCAGCTGGGGACGGGCTCACAGAATGACTCAAATTCTTTGCTGTTCTACATTTCTTGAGGAATGATTTCAAAAGTGAAGCAACTCTTGGTTTAGAGGTTACAAATAAATTTTAGTGAGTAGACAAGTTTGCAAATACAAGATCCATGAATAACAAGAATCAACTGTAAATACATTCAACAATATTCTCACCTATCTGTCTCCTCTCTTCATTTTATACCTGTGTTGTTGATCTGGCTTATGGTTCCCAGAGTCAGGGAAAAGGCCTGGGGTCCACTCCCTTTGTAAAACTGAATGTAATGACTGGGGGGCCTCACTATAGAATATGACATGTCTTTCTGTACCTCATAAAAATGGATTTTAATATTAAGCAAAATACACATTGGAGGTTATACCAATCAAAGTTTGCCATTGTGAGGAACAGAAACCAAATCTGGATGATTTAAACTAAAAAGATATTTGTTAAGGTGATGTTGGGAAAATCACAGAATCTTAGACAAAGCGCAGCAATGGGCTTGGAAAACAATCAAGAGCTAGGGAGGCTGGGCTGCAGCCAGGACCATAAAGGAGGCTGCAAATGAGACCAGCACCTCTGTCATTGCCCATGGCTCAGGTGCTGTGATTGCTTCCGGATCTGATGGAGCCCCCCAAAGAGATTCTTCTTTTGCTTTGTCAGCTCACTCTGCAAAGTCCAGTGCAGACAGCTCTGATTGACTAAAGTGAAATTATGAACTCTATGTCCTCCATGCTAGGGAAGCTGTGAAAGTAAGGATTTGCCACTTTCAGTTTCTCTAGTGAGAGGAAGGCTCTGTCCCCCACCAAGGTTTATTAAGTGAGACATTTACCACATGTATAGAGAGGGTTCAGGCTTCCCCCGTGGCTCAGTGGTGAAGAATCCACCTGCAATGCAGGAGCCACAGGAGATCCTTGGGTTGGGAAAATTCTCTAGAGGAAGACATGGTGACCCACTCCAGTATTCTTGCTTGGAGAATTCCATGGACAGAGAAACTTGGTGGGCTACAGTCCATAGATCGCAGAGTCAGACACCACTTAACTGAATGAGCATACATGCTTGCACATAGAGAGTTGAGATGTTTGGCAGCCAGAGATACTAATGAACCTGAGGATTCACTCTCATGGACTTCGGTGATTATTCAAATTGGGAAAAAATGCCAAACTCATCTATTTAGTTTAACCTCCCTTCCAACTAAGAAGTTTCCTTTAGAGGGCTCTGAAAAACAATCAAAACAAGCTTATAGCCTCTGCTTAAATTCTCAAACGATGGGGAACTTTTCACACCACCAGGTAATATGTTCTAATCCTCCACAATTCTCGCTCAAAAAATGTTGTTATGGTTTTCAGCTCAAATCTTTTTTTTTTTCAGTTCTCTTCACTGTACAGTTTGTCTTTATCTGGATGTATTGTAGTATCTGAATGTCCTACTTTTGATGTGGTACTCAGACATGACTACAATATTCTCCACATGGACTGGCAAATGCAGAGGCTATTGATTTTCCTATTTTAACTTAAGTTTGTGTTGGCTCTTTCCTGTAATCATGGCATAATTATGACTTGTAGTATGTTAAAACATTTAGATATTTTCACATGAACTGCTACCAAATCCAGTCCTATAACTGAATCTCTAAACTCAATTATTTAAAAGACCAAATTGACATTTTTATCTGTATCTCTCCAGCTTTCATCTGTCTAGTTTTAGCTCAGTGATCTGGTTTGTTGAAATAATTTGTGGTTTTAAACATTTTATTGTCTATGATAGTAGGGTTTTTTCCCCAGGATTGGTCCACCTATTAATTTGCTTGGCACATCTATATTTTCATCCAACTTACTGGTAAATTATTGAATAGGAAAAGCAATGTGACATTTCATCAGTCTTTCTTCAAGGTTGATATTGGGTTACTGAAAACCATTTCTGAATACCACTGATCTTAAAATAAGCCTGATCTTGCCAAAATCCTGCATAAAAACTGTTCTGTTTGTCCTTGTTCTTCATATAAAGATCACATCCTTAATGTGGCTCACAGTAAGGCACTGCCTACCCTAGACTTTTTGTACTTCCTCCGGACTCTCTCCCCCTCTTCTCTGTGTTCTAGCCACCAAGATGAAATATTTCTCCCCTACGTTTCCCCAGTTCGGTCTTCAGGTCTCAGCTTCATCACCATTTTGATTAGGGAGCTTTCACTGGCACTACAGATTTGCATTTCCTTGGATAAGTACTCTCAAAGAATCAAATTTCATTCCTTTAAAGATTCCTGTTTGCAATGGCTTATTCATTAGTGTCATAATTTGATCTGACTCTTCCACCAGACTTAAACTCCATAAGAGTATGGACACAGTCTGTGTTTGTTCATCATTAAATGGCATGAAACACTAGAGTTTCCCTAAAATATCTTGTTAAAGGAATAGTATAAAACCAATGAATAGTGTGAACATTGATTATATTGAGATTGTGAAATTGCAACTGAGTGCAATAATTTTAGGATGGAATACTACTACCTAACCATATTTTATGTTAACTCTAAGCTTCTCAATATCAGTACTATTGCCATTTGGGCTGGATACATGTGTGTGTGTGTGTGTGTGTGTGTGTGTGTCTGTGTGTGTGTGTATCTTATGCATTGTAGGATGTTTAGCAACATTTCTGGCTTCTACTCACTAAACAACTGAAACATCACTCCTCCTAGTTGCAACAACCAGAGTATCTTCAGTCAGTTCAGTCAGTTCCGTCGCTCAGTCGTGTCTGACTCTTTGCGACCCCGTGAACTGCAGCACGCCAGGCCTCCCTGTCCATCATCAACTCCTGGAGTTCACCCAAACTCATGTCCGTTGAGTTGGTGATGCCATCCAGTCATCTCATCCTCTATCCTCCCCTTCTCCTCCTGCCCTCAATCCTTACCAGCATCAGGGGCTTTTCAGATGAGTCAGCTCTTCAATCAGGTGGTGAAAGTAGAGTTTCAGCTTCAACATCAGTCCTTTCAATGAACACCCAGGACTGATCTCCTTTAGGATGGACTGGTTGGATCTCCTTGCAGTCCAAGGGACTCTCAAGAGTCTTCTCTAACACCATAGTTCAAAAGCATCAATTCTTTGGTGCTCAGTTTTCTTTATAGTCCAACTGTCACATCCATACATGACCACTGGAAAAATCATAGCCTTGACTAGATGGACCTTTGTTGACAAAGTAATGTTTCTGCATTTTAAGATGCTGCCTAGGTTGGTCATAACTTTCCTTCCAAGGAGTAAGCGTCTTTTAATTATATGGCTGCAGTTACCATCTGCAGTGATTTTGGGACCCCCAAAATAAAGTCATCCACTGTTTCCACTTTTCCTCATCGATTTGCCATGAAGTGATGGGACTGGATGCCATGATCTTAGATTTCTGAATGTTGAGCTTTAAGCCAACTTTTTTACTCTCCTCTTTCACTTTCGTCAAGAGGCTCTTTAGTACTTCTTTGCTTTCTGCCATAAGGGCGTGTCATCTGTATATCTGAGGTTATTGATATTTCTCCTGGCAATCTTGATTCCAGCTTGTGCTTCTTCCAGCCCAGCATATCTCATGATGTACTCTGAATATAAGTTAAATAAGCAGGGTGACAATATACAGCCTTGATGTACTCCTTTTCCTATTTGGAACCAGTCTGTTGTTCCATGTCCAGTTCTAACTGTTGCTTCCTGACTTGCATACAGGTTTCTCAAGAGGCAGGTCAGGTGGTCTGGTACTCCCATCTCTTTCAGAATTTTCCACAGTTTGCTGTGATCCATACAGTCAAATGCTTTGGCATAGTCAATGAAGCAGAAACATATGTTTTTCTGGAACTCTCTTGCTTTTTTAATGATCCAGCTGATGTTGGCAATTTGATCTCTGATTCCTCTCCCTTTTCTAAAACCAGCTTGAATATCTGAAAGTTCATGGTTCACGTATTACTGAAGCCTGGCTTGGAGAATTTTGAGCATTACTTTACTAGCGTGTGAGATGAGTGCAACTGTGCAGTAGTTGAACATTCTCTGGCATTGCCTTCCTTGGGGATTGGAATGAAAACTGACCTTTTCCAGTCCTGTGGCCACTGCTGAGCTTTCCAAATTTGCTGACATATTTGAGTGCAGCACTGTCACAGCATCATGTTTAGGATTTGAAATAGCTCAACTGGAATTCCATCACCTCCACTAGCTTTGCTAGTGGATCCACTAGTATCCACTATTAATTCTTCCTAAGGCCCTCTTGACTTCACATTGCAGGATATCTGACTCTAGGTGAGTGACCACACTGTTGTGATTATCTAGGTTGTGAAGATCTTCTTTGTATAGTTCTTCTGTCTATTCTTGCCACCTCTTCTTAGTATCTTTTGCTTCTGTTAGGTCCATACCACTTCTGTCCTTTATTGAGCCCATCTTTGCATAAAATGCTCCCCTGGCATCTCTAATTTTCTTGAAAAGATCTCTAGTCTTTCCATTCTATTGTTTTCCTTTTTTGCATTGATCACTGAGGAAGGCTTTCTTATCTCTCCTTGCTATTCTTTGGAACTCTGCATTCAGATGCTTATATCTTTCCTTTTCTTTGCTTTTTTTTGCTTCTCTTCATTTCACAGCTATTTGGGGGACTGGAATGCAAAAGTAGAAAGTCAAGAAACACCTGGAGTAACAGGCAAATTTGGCTTTGGAGTACAGAATGAAGCAGGGCAAAGGCTAATAAGAGTTTTGCCAAGAGAATGAGCTGGTCATAGCTTACACCCTCTTCCAACAACACCAGGGAAGACTCTACAGATGGCCATCACCAGATGGCCATCACCAGACAGCCAACACCGAAATCACATTGATTATATTCTTTGCAGCCAAAGATGGAGAAGCTCTATACAGTCAGCAAAGACAAGACCAGGAGCTGACTGTGGCTCAGATTATCTTCAGACCTTGCCAAATGTCTTGGATTGGAGTGGAACAGGGAGTAGGGGAGAACAATATCAACCCAGTTAAGAACCGCTAGTCTACTTATGGTTGCCTGGGAGGGCTGCGGGGAGAAGGAATATGGGAAGGGATAGATAGGGAATTTGGGATTTACATGTACACCCTGGTATGTTTTAAATGGATAACCAACAAGGACCTACTGTATAGCACAGGGAACTCTGCTCAATGTTATGTGGCAGCCTGGAAGGTGAGAGAGTCAATTCCTAGGCAGACTGATAAGAAGTTCAGGGTCCCCAAGGAGGAGAAATGGGTCTGGGTCTTTCGAAGTGATGATTGGGGGTCTGGAATTCTCAAGGAGAAGAAAAGGACAAACTTTTCTTTTTCCTCTACAATCCTTCAGTGCAGTTCAGTTCAGTTCAGTTCAGTCGCTCAGTTGTGTCCGACTCTTTGCGACCCCATGAATGCAGCACGCCAGGCCTCCCTGTCCATCACCAACTCCTGGAGTTTACTCAAACTCATGCCCATCGAGTCGGTGATGCCATCCAGCCGTCTCATCCTCTGTTGTCCCCTTCTCCTCCTGCCCCCAATCCCTCCCAGCATCAAGGTCTTTTCCAATGAGTCAACTCTTCGCATGAGGTGGCCAAAGTACTGGAGTTTCAGCTTCATCATCAGTCCTTCCAATGAACACCCAGGACTGATCCTCCCAGTTCAATTCAGTTCAGCCGCTCAGTCGTGTCTGACTCTTTGCAACCCCATGAATCGCAGCACGCCAGGCCTCCCTGTCCATCACCAACTCCCAGAGTTTACTCAAACCCATGTCCATCGAGCTGGTGATGCCACCCAACCATCTCATCCTCTGTTGTCCCCTTCTCCTCCTGCCCCCAATCCCTCCCAGCATCAGGGCTTTTTCCAATAGTTTTAGTCAATTACCCAACTCAGTTTAAACTCTGTACTAGGGATTACACAACAACAATGTATCTGGCTGGAGGGCAGTTTTTCCTTCCTGAAAACCTTTTGACTAATCCTGATATTTTAGAATGTATATTATGGAAGTGGGTCTAGAGGATCTTTCTATTGTTAAATTCTAATCTTGTTATCCTAAAATTTAAATTGTGGGAGTAGGTCTGGTAAAATTTTCACAAACTTGAGACATTCTTTTGATTCATTGTAACAGCTAATTAAAAGGTGTTTAACTCCATTGCTAACTCTAGCAAGGGGCACTCTTTCTGCCCCCTTCTGATGTCTATGTCAGAAGCTTTCTCTATCCCTTTTATACTTTAATAAAACTTTATTGCACAAAAGCTCTGAGCGATCAAGCCTTATCTCTGGCCCCGGATTAAATTCTTCTCTTCCGGAGGCCAAGAATACCAATGTCTTTTCGTGGGTCAGCAACAACCTTTCATCTTGGGGGCTCATCCGGAAAGGGATGGCAGTTGGGAAGAGAACGGATACATGTATATGTATAGCTGAGTCCCTTTGCTATTCACCTGAAACTAGCACAACATTGTTTGTTAATTGGCTATTCCCCAATACAAAAAAAAAAAAAAAAAAAAAAGAACTGTTGCTCTAATTATAACGTTAGTCAAGTATCAGGCTTCCCTGGTGGCTGAGGGGTAAAGAATCTGCATGCAATGTAGGAGACATGGGTTCAATTCATGGGTCAGGGAGATCCACTGGAGGAAGGCATGGCAACCTGCTTGCCTGGAAAATCCCAAGGACAGAGGAGCCTGGCCGAGTACATTCATAGTGTTGCAAAAAGTTGGACATGATTGAAGTGACTGAGTACACACGCTATCGATTGTCACATCACTAAGGACATACCATTTGCTAAAGTGTAATTATAAAAAAAAAAAAGTGAATGTAAAGGACTCTTGCAAGCTGTAGAAATTAAGCTTAATAGACAGTAATGTGGCCAGAAGTGTTCACTTATACCTTATTACAATCATGAAAATTTCCTTAACTACTCAAATTCAAAAGGATCTCCCATTTCAGCCTCTTCGAAAATCACTTATAGAAGTATTTTACTTAAATCTCCTATCTGAATTTTATTAAATTAAAGAAGCAGAATTCCCTGGGATGCTATATGAATTCTTAGGCACCTTTACAGGTGCCTTGGATGACTGACACCTTGGACACTGAATAGCAGACTGTGGTAGGCAGTCTTCAGATGGCTTCCAAGATCCCACATTGACTTGTACCATCAAAAGACCAAAGAGAACTCCTAAAAAAGGAGTGACTGTTGATGTTCTTTGGATATCTTATTGTTTTTAGTGATTGTGGGGAATAGCCTAGTAAGAGATACACAGTGTGGAAATATCAACTATGAAGGCTGATAAAATTTTTACAATATTCCCTCACTAATCCTCACTTCTAGCCCAACTAATGTCATTATGAAATGACCTTCATCACTGTATTTTAGGTATGACTGGGAGACATCAGTTTTTAATCAAGAGATTCCCAGACCTCATTGTTGTGAAGGATGACATTTATTACATGCAAGTATCAAGAAAGCATCTGGAAGAGGAAATGGCAGCCTACTCTAGTATTCTTGCCTGGAAAATCCCATGGACAGAGCAGCCTGGTAGGCTGCAGTCCATAGGGTCACAAAGAGTTGAACATGGCTGAGTGACTAAGCACATCAGGAAAGTATGGCCAAGTATCAAGAAAATACCAAGAAATTTTAGCCTGTATTGTGCCACCCATCATGACATATAATGTAGAAAGGAAATTATTTGTATATTACAGAGGAACAAAAAGAATTACTGGTATAACCCAATTAAGTCAGCTAAAAACCAGGAGCATTTTAATTATTTTTTCCTAACATAGTCCTCCTCAAGGGTAGCATTTTCTCACTGAAATAACAAGAGCAACAATGCTGGCACAATGACTAAATTTTGTCTAATGCATGTAGTAAGTTTATTCTTCCAAGAAAAAGCTGGGAAGGTAAGGAAATTTAGTGCCACCCTCAGAGCATATCCAATTATGCTAATGAGGAAAAAAAGTTACATTTCAAGCCTTAATCTTTGTGTTGATTGGCCATAGGCCATTGGAATAAACCACAGAAATGCATATGATTTCTAGGTACAAACTTTAAACTTACACACTGAATTTAAAGTAGAGAGATTATATAGAGAGCAAAAGCAATGACCTCAAAAGTAATGAGAATTTTAGGTCTCCAAAGCATAGATTAAATATTGAGTGTTGGAAAAATTCTTAAAGAGGCCTATAATACAAGGTAAACATGGAGATACACACTGTCTTGGCAAATATTTTACTTTGTTAATGGGCCAGTCCTTATCAAAGCATTCCACAAGTCTAGGAAACACCCATGCCAACGTCTTCCTCTCAAATGTGAAAAGCTGAGTGAAACCTTTAACCCCTTGTCACTAAAATAAACTGGCAAGAGCTTTCACACTACCTAAATCTATAGCTGAAACAGAAAGACCAAGTTCCTACAGGAAAAGATAATCCCTAAACGTTCTTTGCACTCCTACTGAAAGATAATGGTGAGTCCACACAAAACTCTTGCTTGGTGACATTACCATAGTAATAATTGCTTAAAATCAAGTAACTCTTTTGAACACTTTAATCATGATTTTTGTGTTACTAGGAAACCAAACTGGTGAAGAAAATAGTTCTTAATAGTTGTCATATAAAGAATACTGTTTTTGTTTTCACAGAAAATGGTAGAGAAATTTAGTGTAATTGAGCCACATGAAGTGTATTATTAGAACCTAGCTGATTGGTCCAAACGGAAAGAAAAAAACACACACACAATTTTGTAAAGCAATAGAATTGATGGTTTTAAAGATGGGATTGACTTGCTCACTTACTGATTTAACTAAATGTTGAGACGGTTTGTAAAACCAAAGACCATGATATAGGGAGACATGAGGAATAACACTGGGACAAAGCCAATTTACCCAATTAAATGGGACAAAGCCATTACTTAACCAATGAAGTAATGCTTATTCTCCTGGTGTCCAGCCGACCAACTATCTTTTGATTTGGAATCATGCTGGTGGTGAGCACAATGAAGTCAAAGCCAGGGAAGGGAAAGAATTTTTTTTTTTAATTTATTGGAAAGTTACCAGGAAAACTTTCATATCCTTTTGGGCTGTTGAACTAGGAATACCTTAATAGTTACCGTCTTAGGTAAGTCTGGGACCTTTAGCAAGAGCAACATTAACAATAATATTGATCAATAATATTGATATCATTTTCTGATAGGTAAGTATACCTGTTATTAAATTTTATCCTAATAATAACAGGTGAATATCAATATGCAAATTTCACAGATGAGGAAGGTGAGGCTCAGAAGGTTAATTTGCTTGCTCAAGTGATAAGTAATGGAGCTAAGACTCAATACCAGATGTATCTTATACAGTTATGCCACCTTGCCACAGCTCTGTTTGACTACAAATATACATGTTTCTGCTGTGTTGTGCTCAGTCGTGCCTGACTCTTTGTGACCCCCATGGACTGTAACCCGCCAGGCTCCACCATCCACGGGATTTTTCAGGCAAGAATGCTAGAATAGGTTGCCATTTCCTCCTCCAGGGGATCTTCCCAACCCAGGGATCAAACCCGTTATCTTCTGTGTCTCCTGCATTGCAGGCGGATTCTCTACCAACTAAGCCATTGGAGAAGCCCAATAGATACATGTATAGGAATGTACATACATATTCATACATGTGTATATGATATTTATATACAGTGTTATGGCATAATATACTAGAGACAGATGAGCACTTTAGTTCTGACGGTAACTTACCATATGATCTCTTTACATCTTTGACTTTAGGTTTTTTCAAGTTTCCAAAAATGGAACAAGTTGTCACCAAATAATATTTAAAACTATTTCAAATTGTTGGCTGAGAGTTGCTGTCAAATTAAAGGACAAACCAAGGCCAAGGGGAAAACATACCCTGAGAGAGAACAGGTTCCGAAAGCTGAGAAAAGGGTTGAGAATTGTGCGCATATTTCTCCAGCCACGTAAGAATCTTTTGAATAGTGAAAGAAAGGATGTCTACATTCCATGTGCTCTGCTCTGCATTGTTTAGTATAAAAAGGCCTTGGATAACAAAGGTCTTTCTGGCTGTACCTTCTTCTTTTTTCTCTGCCAAATTTTTAGAAGAACCAGTATCTTGGAAACTGATCAGTGAGGCTCAAAGGCTCTCCTTAAAAATAAACGGACATAGTTACTAAATGTATTCAAGGAGGGCCTTTGAAAGTATTTATTTACAATGATGCTTTCTAAAGGCATTAGAAGCAAACTCTTTACACTGAGACCACCAAGGAGTTCTGTTTTCTAAAGGCAAGCAGTGTTGACATTTGTCTTTATTTCCCTACTCTCAGCTGAGGTGAAATCCAGGCACTTGGGGGCTTGGGAAAATACCATGTGTGGTTTGTTTGAAAGCATTCTCCTCTAGAATTCTGTTGCCAATCTGTAGAATTACCCCTTTTCTACCCCCCCACCCCCTTCTCCATGCATACACCCTATGGCCAGAGAGCCAAATAATATGAGCCAAAACTATTTTCAATAGAAATACCAGGAAAATGCTGTTTCTAGTGGCATGGAAAATGCAAACAGAATGAAGGCCAACTTTATGGTAATCTCAAATCTAGACCTCTGAAGAAGGAAAGTATAAGCACAGCCGAGTACAGTAGGAAGAGAATTCCTGCTTTCCCACAAGAAAAGTTTAAGGTAATGTCTCTTTTCATGTTTTTAAAATTAAACATGTCACATTTTGAATTTTTAAAGTGCACATAGTGGCTTAGTCGCTAAGTTGTGTTCAACTCTTCGGGATGCCATGGACTGCAGCCCACCAGGCTCCTGTGTTCATGGGATTTCCCAAGCAAGAGTACTGGAATGAGTAGCCACTTCCTTCTCCAGGGGATCATCCCTACTCAGGGGTTGAACCTGGTTCTTCTGCATTGAAGGTGGATTCTTTACTATCTGAGCCACCCGGTGGCAACCTTGAAAATGCATACCTCTCAAGAAACTTATCAGAAATTACCTCATGAATAAAAAGTCAGATGTTTCAATCTCTGTGTTCAAAAAGTAGTTACTGATTGCCTGTTTATATGTGAGGTATTCTTGAAGGTGCAGAAGGGCTACTCTTTTCCAGCTCTAATGAGTTATCACCTTATACTGTCACTGTCTGTGTTCACATGTGACTCTTCCATCAGATAAGGCCTCATCTGGGGCAATGTTTCCATAACCCAAGGCATCTTCACTGGTGTATAAGTCCTGAAATTCCCAGGACTTACCATTAAGTAGGAAAGTTAAATATTTGTGCTAATGCACATGAAACTATTTATAAACATCCAGCCAAGTTACTGGTGTGGCCAGTCTCTGTGATTAAGGTTCAGAGATGACTGCTGGCTTAGGGATGATGGGGAGATAAGGAAATGTTCAAAAGGCAGTGATAATTACACTGGACACTCGCAGAGACAGGTGGGATGTCCAGAGGTAGAGGGATAATAAGAACCTGAAATAAGAAGGGGGTATAGGAATAGAAAATTAATCTTGTTCTTTGAGATGAGCTATCATACATTCAATTCTAAGCACAAGTTGAGGTGGCATGTTATAGTGGAAAGTGGCAGAAAAACAATAAACCAGTTTTAGAGTCAGATGGATACAGCTTCTAAGCCTGGCATTGATTTTTATTAGCAGGGTATTTTCTTAGGGACACGCCTAACCTGTGTGAGACTGACATCTTTGGCAACAAAATGAGAGTATTGGTGCTATTAATTTATTATGATCCCTACTGACTTGCTTTTCATAGAGATCAAAATAAATATTTGAATGCTGACAAAAGGAAGTAAATTTTAAAAATGGCACAGAAGTGCCAAGTATACAGCATGTAACACAGAATTCTTCAGGTAAAAATGGCATGGGAAGCCATTCCCTTCACCAGGGATTGAACCCGGGTCTCCTGCATTGCAGGCAGATTCTTTACCATCTGAACCATCAGGGAAGCCCTAATAGATTAGCACGGTACCATAATTATTTCTTCTCTCCCGAATTCATATTGAGACATCCAATACTGTATAGAATTAGGATAAAAATCTACATCAGCCTCAGCACTTGAAAGTAGGGCAGCACTCTGCAGTCTGCACTTGTCATTGTTCTTCAGAGAAACAGAGAGAGTAGGATATTTATGTACACATATTTCTACTACATGTATTATACTATAAATATGATATTTATATAATTTATATTATATTTATATAACAGTTTCTACTATATCATTTTAAATACGGCATTTATATTATGAATATGTTACACAAACATTTACACATATATGTGCATATTCATATGCATGTGTTTATGTGAAGAGAGAGAAAGGGAGCAAGAGAGATGTATTTTAACAAGTTGGCTTTATTTTAATTTAATTTTGGAGACTGGAAAATCTAAAACCTGTAAGTCAGCCTAGTAGGCTAGAGATTTAGGATCGATGTTGCAGAGTTGAGCCTGAAATGCTAAAAACAGATAAACAAGCTGGAAGGTCAGGTAGAATTTCTATGTTGCAATATGAGGGAGAATTCCTTCTTCTTTGGGAAATCTCAGTCTTTACTCTTTAGGCCTGCACCTGATTGAATGAGACCCACACTATGAAGTGTAATTAGCTCTACTTAAAGTTGATTAATCGTGTTAGTTACATTTAAAAAGTACATTTCACAATTAAAGCTAAACTAGTGTTTGACCAAACCACTAGACACCATAGCCAAGCAATGTTGACACATAAATTTAACTATCACAGATGGTATTAGATGAATGGAAAGAATCACCCTACAAGACTGATAAATGACTCTGGCACTCCTGAAAAAGGATGGGAGTTGAGCAATCCCCGCTAGATCCCCTCTAAGTCAGGATGACCAACGTTAAGGGTAAGGATGTATCAAATCAAGCAGGGGACTCATAACATGGACACCATCTAGACCTCATGCCACCCAGCAATATATTAATGTCTTAATGTGTCCTATTGGCAATTTTGCCAACACTGAGCAGAGAACTGTGTACTGCAAGAGGCCATTTTGAATGAATTCTATTCTCATGAGAGGCATGTATTGCTGATTATGTTTTATTTTTTAATGCTTAAAGAAGGAAATCTATCCATGAATCTTCAATCTGTACTTAAAGTTTCACAGGAAATGTGCTGAGTTCTGTTAGGGACTGCAGACTAACAGAACTCTACACCTCTAGAGAAGACCCTAGTCAAAAAAGTTCAAGGAGGTACCGCTAGATTCAGACCAAAAGAATGAATAATGTGAAAGTAGATCTCTCTTTGGAGATAACAGCATTTCCTAAGAAACCCAGGCTAGAGCCTGGCACAGCATTGCTCATTTAGTGTCTAAAGGCTTTGACTTTGGATTTCAGAAGATGGAAAGTGAATCTCCTGTTAAAAAGTTTTTAAAAAGGTGAAAAACAGTAACAAAGCAATGGAAATCTCAACAAGTATATATAATAAAATTAGATACAATGAAAGGTGAGAAAGATGAACAAGAAACATGAAAAACAGAGTGGCTAATTGATTAAAAAAAAACAGTGGATCAGATTAGACATAGTGGAGAATACTACTAGCAAACAAGAAGACAAATTCAGCTGTTTTTCTAGAACAAAAACTAAAATAATATAATAGGATTAAAATTTTAATGAGTGTGGAAGGCTCAACCTAAGACCCAATATACAAATGAAAGAAACAGTGGAAGAAAAACAACATACAGGAGAAGAGAATATTTTTCTAATCCAAAAGAAATGTACCAATCTGTATTCTAACTGTATGCCTGCATTATACTTCAAGCTCTAAGCAGAAATAAAAAAAATAAAATAAAAATGGCACCTTAACACAGCCCTAGGGGTTCTGTCACACCCTTGGAAGGAATAAAGGACAGCTGAGATGTCTTCTAAAGCAAATATGCATTCTTAGCATTAGCCTGGGGCAGCAGACCACAGGAGAGATGTGGATTTTAAATGGGATAAGAGGTAAACCTCATTTTATTTCCTAAGTTTCAGCCTGAAGATCTGGAGAGGTGGTGAGTTTCTGGTGATGGCAGATGATGAGCAAATGAAACTAAGGAACAGAGGTATGAGATAGTCATGCTTGAGATGGATTGACTGAGCACTGAAACAATTGACCACTTATAGATAAGTAACACAAAAAGGTAGCTTTTCTTTTTCTTTAAGAAAAGTAACACTATTTTTTAAAGAAAATTGGTGGCATTTACAACTCAAATTGAATTAACAAAATCCAGTAAAGGGGAGAGAGGAAAATAAAATATTGAAACTTCCCCTTTAAAGGGGATTTAAAAATTTATGTTTTATAGACTTTGACATTTAGTTTAAACACATATTTATAAAATGTCTTTGAACAAGCTATGCCATTAGAGTTTGGATATCTGAGAACACACACACACACAGAAATTTTAAAATTACAGAAGAGAAAGAAAATATTAATAAAGAGAATATGATACAAAGTGATAGAAACATGAATGAAAATTATGATAGTACATATGAAAGGATCAAATTATTAAGTAAAAGACTGTCAGATTGTGTTAAGTTAAATCCAGTGTTATATTTCTTGCATGAACCAGTTAAATGAACTTGAAGCTGTTAAATGAAGTTGAAACCTTAAGGAAAAATTTAAATAGTCAAAGATATGTGAAATAATTAAGAAACATTAATATCTGTTAAAATAGACAAAGTATTTTTATTGTTAAAGGGTAAAATTCCTAATGAAGACTCAAGACTCATGATCATGTCCATGTTCCTAGAGGAGATCCTAAACAAGGACAAATCAAAGGTCATCTGAAACATGAGAAAAAATTGACATTTGTTCTGGTAGAAGATTTTAGAGTGTATTTTTAATTTACTAGTGGTCAAAGAGCCAAAATGGATCCTATTTTCAGTTTACTGCAGAACGAGGTGAATGACATCATTGAAGTTTTAAAACATATATGTAATAAAGTTGATTGGTCGATGGAAATAAACTTTTTCCTATAAATTGGACATTTTTAAAAATATATTTTCTATTGTTCATGGGAAACTTACAAAACTAGATTACATACTAAAGCATAAGAAAACCACAGTAAAATCCATAAAGCGATTATGATAAAGGCCACTTTTTCTGACCAAGTGGCAAAACTAGAAAACTGAAATAAATTTAACAGTATGAGAAGTTTTACAAAATAACACTCCCTTAAATGATTATTAGCTCAAAGACTAAATTAAGTTTTAATGGCACATTAATAACAAAGAAATACCACACTCCAAAGCTTCACATAGAAAGCAAATTATAATCTTAAATAATTTTATTCCTAAAATAGAAAAATAAGGGGAGGGTTTCAATTTTTTCTTCCATATCTTCAACTGTTTTCACTGAGCATGCACTACAGTGCATATTTTAATTAAAAGGTAAGATTTTTATGTTTGAAACCATTTAATTTTTTTTAAATGATTCAATGATCTAGAAAACATAGTATAAAGCAAAAGAAAGTTTATTAAAATGTTTATCTAAAACCCACACAAATTAATTACAAAAGAAATATAACTTTAATAAAAAAATAGTAAATGGATAACCATTGTGAATACATGATTTACAAGAGAAAAGGCAAATAACTATTATATGTGAGATCTTTTTTAACTTACTACAAATTAAGAAAATGCAAATTATGCCAGTAATGATATGCCATGCATTTTCTTAAAAAGCATAATACTTGCATACGCAATGACGGCAAGACTGTGATGACTTGGGTTTTCTAATACAATAGAGATATGACTGTGAATCATACCACTTTAAATTTTCTGAAAAGCAGTTTGGTAATATATAGCAAGAGGTTTCAACATGATTTTATCCACTTACAGACTAATTCTACTTCTGGGAATCCATCATAAAGCAATGTTCTGAACTATGGATACATATATTTGCCAAAGTTTTTATCAACATGCTCAACAATTGAGAAATTAAGATATGTTATCTTCATGTGATGGCATAGTATGCAGAAATTAAAATAATATTTGCCAAGATATTTTAATGACATGGGAAAATGAAAATGATGTAATGTGAAAAAGGGTCATAAACTATATTTATAATGATTGTATTTTAAAAGTTCTTTCAACATGTATGTCGTATTTAAGGAAATAACATGATAATTCTTTTTTTAAACACATAAATTTTCACTTGAAAATTAAATACTGTTAAGATCCTGCCACTGGGGCTTCCCTGGTGGCTCAGAGGTAAAGAACCCACCTGCAATGCAGGAGATACAGGAGACATGAGTTTGATCCTTAGGTTGGGAAGATACATTTAAGGGGGGCATGGCAACCCACTCCAGTATTCCTGCCTGGAGAATCCCGTGGACAGAGGAGCTTGGCAGGCTACAGTCCACAGGGTCACAAAGAGTTGGACACAACTGAAGTGACTTAGCGCACACGCATGCAAGATACTGCCATTATACCACCTTTAGGTGGTTCAGGTTTAACTCAATTGCCCCATGAAGTGTGAAGGGAAAAAAATCACATACCACTGGTGGTCCTAGAATATTAACCAGGTAGTAGCCCAACTTGGAGCAGGCATGTTGGTGGCAGTGGCAATTACCAAGAAACTTTCCCACGGTAAAGCTTAATTTCGGAGAGAGAGGTTGGTGGGTGTGTGTGCACTTAGTCGCTCAGTCGTGTGTGACTCTGGTGGACTGACACTCTTCTCACAGATGCATTCTTGAAATGCACACCAAATCATGCACAAGTCTGAAACACTTCAATTGCTTCCTTATTCTTGGACTAGAGACAAAATTCCCTTATTTATAAGTTGACCATATACTCCAACCAGTCTTAGGTAGTCTCATTTTACATAACTTTCCTGGTAAAATTATTGCTAATGTTTCTTCCTATTCTCAAATGGATCCTATTTGGGCAACAAATTATTTGCCACTCTATTTCTGTGGTTTAAGATGTTTAAACTGTTTGGCCTCACTGTGAGCCCCTAAACTCAGTTCCAGTTCTGTTTTTTCTTCGCTACAGCTGCTCTGGCCTCCCTTAAGACTCTTGTTATTTATTTATTTGACTATCTGCATAGTGCTTCCCTGGCGGCTCAGATGGTAAAGAATCCACCTGCAATATAGGAGACCTGGATTCAATCCCTGGGTTGGGAAAATCCCATGGAAGAGGGCATGGCAACCCACTCCAGTATTCTTGCCTGGAGAATCCCCATGGACAGAGGAGCCTGGCGGGCTACAGTCTGTGGGGTCACAAAGAGTCAGACATGACTGAGCGACTAAGCCCAGCACATAGAGCTTGTACTTCCTGGTGGCAGGGAGGGGACGCTGCGTGTTGCTGTTGTGGGTGATAAAGAAATTGAGCACAAAGAAATGAGCAAAAAAGAATTCTTTTTCTTTATGATCATTGATCGACTTTGGAAAGAAAGATATTCTGCTTGAGTTTGGAGCAGGAGAGGCAGGGCTGCAATATAAAGCATGTGTTATCCAAATACAGCTGTGAATATTTGTACAGTATCATCAATGGTTCAGGTTGTTCAAGGGAACATGAAGGAATAAGTTACGGCAAGTGGGTGTGTGTGTGCTCAGTCACCTCTGACTCTTTGCAACCCCATGGACTGTAACCCGCCAGGCTTCCCTGTCCATGGAATTTTCCAGACAAGAATACTGGAGTGGGTTGCCATTTCCTGGCAAGTGAGGCATCAATAATTCAGTTTGTAGAGAGGAGCGAGAAGGAAGGAAAGAAGCTAGACCTGTGGGTCCAGAAAAACTGCCCTATCTAAGGGCCTGGCCCTAGTAAGAGCAGTAGGATGATCTTACACAGAGCACACTGAGGGGGTGTCTCAGACCTAGTTCACGTTTTCATGAACGCAGGTGAGATCGGTGACCATGGGACAGCACTGATTTACAAGCGGACTTGCAGAGGCAGTATTCTATACTCAGAGTGACACTCGTGGTGATGGTGGAACTCCATCTACTCACAAGAGAAACAGGACACAGAATCCAGCCTGCCAGGGAAGGAGGCTAACAAAACTAGAAACAGTCTGGATTCAAGATGTGTTCATTCCTTGAGGGGAATGAGCTTGTCAATCAGAACACAAGATAGAAACTGTGCCCTGGTTTACAGGGGTGTGGAGAGACATCATCCAGAATCCTGAGACCCAAGGAGAGAGTCAGTAACTAGAATTCACCATTAAAGACAACAAGGTCTGATTTC
The DNA here is from genome assembly GCF_033118175.1 of Dama dama. Classification (NCBI taxonomy): domain Eukaryota; kingdom Metazoa; phylum Chordata; class Mammalia; order Artiodactyla; family Cervidae; genus Dama; species Dama dama. Next base: position 37,762,878 of record NC_083701.1, read on the forward strand.
AAGACTGGTTAGATATGAAATGTGAGGCTTCTGACATCCGTACTTAAAGCCCCAGTCTGGAATACAGCTGGGCACATAGATAGAACAAGTTTAAAGACAGATCCTACTGAGGGGACCTGGCTGTGAAAAGGAAAGGAGACAGTGCAAGGTGGGGGGGGGTGGGGGGGCAGCTTGGGGGGGGGGGGTTGGGGGGAGGGGGATGGGTGGGTGGCAATGAAGAGGGAGTAGGAAACAGACCCAGGAAGTTCATAGATAAGGGGCAGCTTACCTGCACCTGAAACTAAAAGTACAGAACTCCTAGAGATTAAGTAATAGAACTACTTTTGATCCTATGTTTCTTTGCTTTATTATTTAAAGAATTCCCTGACATGAATGCAAAACAGAGAAGCCTGATCTTTTCCCCAGTATTGTTGTAATCATTTTTAAGTACAAAATTAGGAGATAGGATAAAATAAACAATGTGTTTTAAACAGATGTTTTTTGCTACTCTGCCTGGGAACAGCTGATATATATGAAGGTCTAGTCTAAGGCCCAGTTCAAAAATAATATTTTAGTTGGACCAAATGCATTTGTGATTTACACCTAACATTATCCTTAACTCTGACTAAAAGCCAAGTTTTAGCAATGAAAAGAAAACTAGTGTAATTTCCTGGTTATGAGTAACCTTGAAAAGCTGAGAAGGAGACCAATCTAAGATCCAAGGGAGTTTTCCCATCTTGTCATCAGGAGTCTGTAGATGGATAGACTCTGGTTCTGACTCTTAAAGTCTACAAAGTTTCCCATGTACATTGCTAATCCATTTATGATAAGTAACAGAACTAAAGAATGAATCATTTCTCCCCTCATAAATCCTCTGTGTATTTTCAATAATGCTCAGGAGAAATTGAGCATGCTAGATTTTGAAAATAGTTACAAATTCATGGTTTTTCTTATGAGTCTTTAATTTTGATTATTCCTTGAAGTTTTCTATAGTCTCATAAAGTTCTTGACTCTGTTTTCCTTGCTTTATAGGTTACAGGTCTTCTTCGGCTTTGTCTTTGAATGCTTCTCCTGAAGTTACGATTTGCTCTTGAGAGCTTCTGCAACCACCGTTACATTAAAGTTTCACACGCAACTCCAGTATGTGAAGTTATTCACTGGATAAATTCTTCTGTAGGAAAATCTTAATTTTTATTGAACTAATCCTAATTCATGAATTTTAATTACTTGCATAAGAAATAAGAAATGAGAAAACAAACTTTGACAATAAAACCCCCAAACTAAGAACAAATGTCAATTATTAGCTCAATGTAGATTATTTTTGTACTAGTCACTCTTTGGGTTAACTATTTACTCTGCTTGATCAGTCGCTAGTTGTGTCTGAATCTCTGTGGCCCCGTGGACTGTAGCCCACCAGGATCCTCTGTCCATGAAAGTTTCCAGGCATGAATACTAGAGTGGGTAGCCACATTCTACTTCAGGGGATCTTCCTGATCCAGGGATTGAACCCACCTCTCTTGCATCTCCTTCACTGGCAGGCGAATTCTTTACCACTAGTGCCACCTGAGAAGCCTGAATTAGCTATCCTACAGCTCAATTCTTTTATATGAATATTTCAGAATTAAATATATTGAATTATATCTCTACTTTACCTTTAAATTAATGAAATATATGATTCTCCCCTTAGGAAAAAGTGATGTACACCTGAAACCCTTTATTTCAGTTCACTTCAGTCACTCATTCATGTCCAACTCTTTGCAACCCCATGAACCACAGCACGCCAGGCCTCCCTGTCCGTCACCAACTCCCGGAGTCTACCCAAACTCATGTCCATTGAGTCGATGATGCCATCCAGCCATCTCATCCTCTGTTGTGCCCTTCTCCTCCTGCCCTCAAACTTTCCCAGCATCAGGGTCTTTTCAAATGAGTCAACTCTTCGAATCAGGTGGCCAAAGTACTGGAGTTTCAGGTTCAACATCAGTCCTTCCAATGAATACCCAGGACTGATCCCCTTTAGGATGGACTGGTTGGATCTCCTTGCAGTCCAAGGGACTCTCAAGAGTCTTCTCCAACACCACAGTTCAAAAGCATCAATTCTTCGGCGCTCAGCTGTTTTTATGGTCCAACTCTCACATCCATACATGACTACTGGAAAAACTATAGCCTTGACTAGACGGACCTTTGTTGACAAAGTAATGTCTCTGCTTTTTAAGATGCTGTCTAGGTCAGTCTAACTTTCGTTCCAAGGAGTAAATGTCTTTTAATTTCATAGCCGCAATCACCATCTGCAGTGATTTTGGAGCCCCAAAAAATAAAGTCAGCCACTGTTTCCCCATGTATCTGCCATGAAGTGATGGGACCGGATGCCATGATCTTAGTTTTCTGAATGTTGAGCTTTTTTTTTTCCCATCTATTAGTTGGAGGCTAATTACTTTACAATATTGTAGTGGTTATTATCTACGGTGAAACAGATCACCACCCCAGGCTGGATGCATGAGACAAGTGCTCGGGCCTGGTGCACTGGGAAGACCCAGAGGAATCGGGTAGAGAGGGAGGTGGGAGAGGGGATTGGGATGGGGAATACATGTAAATCCATGGCTGATTCATGTCAATGAATGTTGAGCTTTAAGCCAACTTTTTTACTCTCCTCTTTCACTTTCATCAAGAGGCTCTTTAGTTCTTCACTTTCTGCCATAAAGGTGGTGTCACCCTTGATTTAATCACATGCATTTGAAGAAAATATTTCTTAGAGGGAGAATTCCTAATGTTGCCTGAATGGCTTTTGTATAGAAGAAATGTGGCTTTCTTCAAGTGCTGCCAGAAAGCACTGTCAGCACACAGTATCAAGAAAAAAGTCAATCGAAGGGAAAGAGAGAGAGAGGGAAGAGAATACAAGAAAAAGGTTAAAGGAGACTGATACAGTGACATTTCAATACTCAGATAATACAAAGATAATATCATTAATGGATTTGCATTAGTAGAACATGAACTAATTTTTGTCTGTCATACAGAGTGAAGTAAATCAGAAAGAGAAAAAACAAATACCATTTAACTCATATATGTAGAATCTACAAAAATGATACAGATGAACCTATTCTCAGGGCAGGAATAGAGGAGCAGATGTAGACAAAAGACATGTGGACACAGAGGGGGAAGGTGAGGATGGAACAAACTGGGAGATTAGGATAGACTTATATACACTGCTGGGCTTCCCAGGTGGCACAGTGGTAAAGAATCAGACTGCCAATGCAGGAGATGCAAGTGATGTGGGTTTATTTATTATTTTTTTTTTAATTTTTTTTTTTTATTATTATTATTATTTTTTTCCAGTGGGTTTTGTCATACATTGATATGAATCAGCCATGGATTTACATGTATTCCCAATCCCGATCCCCCCTCCCACCTCCCTCTCCACCCGATTCCTCCGGGTCTTCCCAGTGCACCAGGCCGGAGCACTTGTCTCGTGCATCCCTCCTGGGCTGGTGATCTGTTTCACCATAGATAGTATACATGCTGTTCTTTTGAAATATCCCACCCTCACATTCTCCCACAAAGTTCAAAAGTCTGTTCTGTATTTCTGTGTCTCTTTTTCTGTTCTGCATATAGGGTTATCGTTATCACCTTTCTAAATTCCATATACATGTGTCAGTATGCTGTAATGTTCTTTATCTTTCTGGCTTACTTCACTCTGTATAATGGGCTCCAGCTTCATCCATCTCATTAGGACTGGTTCAAATGAATTCTTTTTAATGGCTGAGTAATATTCCATGGTGTATATGTACCACAGCTTCCTTATCCATTCATCTGCTGATGGGCATCTAGGTTGCTTCCATGTCCTGGCTATTATAAACAGTGCTGCGATGAACATTGGGGTGCACGTGTCTCTTTCAGCTCTGGTTTCCTCAGTGTGTATGCCCAGAAGTGGGATTGCTGGGTCATATGGCAGTTCTATTTCCAGTTTTTTAAGGAATCTCCACACTGTTTTCCATAGCGGCTGTACTAGTTTGCATTCCCACCAACAGTGTAAGAGGGTTCCCTTTTCTCCACACCCTCTCCAGCATTTATTGCTTGTAGACTTTTGGATAGCAGCCATCCTGACTGGCGTGTAATGGTACCTCATTGTGGTTTTGATTTGCATTTCTCTAATAATGAGTGATGTTGAGCATCTTTTCATGTGTTTGTTAGCCATCTGTATGTCTTCTTTGGAGAAATGTCTGTTTAGTTCTTTGGCCCATTTTTTGATTGGGTCATTTATTTTTCTGGAATTGAGCTTCAGGAGTTGCTTGTATATTTTTGAGATTAATCCTTTGTCTGTTTCTTCGTTTGCTATTATTTTCTCCCAATCTGAGGGCTGTCTTTTCACCTTACTTATAGTTTCCTTTGTAGTGCAAAAGCTTTTAAGTTTCATTAGGTCCCATTTGTTTAGTTTTGCTTTTATTTCCAATATTCTGGGAGGTGGGTCATAGAGGATCTTGCTTTGATTTATGTCGGAGAGTGTTTTGCCTATGTTCTCCTCTAGGAGTTTTATAGTTTCTGGTCTTACATTTAGATCTTTAATCCATTTTGAGTTTATTTTTGTGTATGGTGTTAGAAAGTGTTCTAGTTTCATTCTTTTACAAGTGGTTGACCAGTTTTCCCAGCACCACTTGTTAAAGAGGTTGTCTTTTTTCCATTGTATATCCTTGCCTCCTTTGTCAAAGATAAGGTGTCCATAGGTTCGTGGATTTATCTCTGGGCTTTCTATTCTGTTCCATTGATCTATATACTGTAAAAGCAGTGCTAAGGGGAAGGTTCATAGCATTACAGGCTTACATCAAGAAACAGGAAAAAAACCAATTAAATAACCTAACTCTACACCTAAAGTAATTAGAGAAGGAAGAAATGAAGAACCCCAGAGTTAGCAGAAGGAAAGAAATCGTAAAAATCAGGGCAGAAATAAATGCAAAAGAAACTAAAGAGACCATAGCAAAAATCAACAAAGCTAAAAGCTGGTTTTTTGAAAAAATAAACAAAATTGACAAACCATTAGCAAGACTCATTAAGAAACAAAGAGAGAAGAACCAAATTAACAAAATTAGAAATGAAAATGGAGAGATCACAACAGACAACACTGAAATACAAAGGATCATAAGAGACTACTACCAGCAGCTCTATGCCAATAAAATGGACAACTTGGATGAAATGGACAAATTCTTAGAAAAGTATAACTTTCCAAAACTGAACCAGGAAGAAATAGAAGATCTTAACAGACCCATCACAAGCAAGGAAATCGAAACTGTCATCAAAAATCTTCCAGCAAACAAAAGCCCAGGACCAGATAGCTTCACAGCTGAATTCTACCAAAAATTTAGAGAAGAGCTAACACCTATCTTACTCAAACTCTTCCAGAAAATTGCAGAAGAAGGTAAGCTTCCAACCTCATTCTATGAGGCCACCATCACCCTAATTCCAAAACCAGACAAAGATGCCACAAAAAAAGAAAACTACAGGCCAATATCACTGATGAACATAGATGCAAAAATCCTTAACAAAATTCTAGCAAACAGAATCCAACAACATATTAAAAAAATCATACACCATGACCAAGTGGGCTTTATCCCAGGAATGCAAGGATTCTTTAATATCCGCAAATCAATCAATGTAATACACCACATTAACAAATTGAAAGATAAAAACCATATGATTATCTCAATAGATGCAGAGAAAGCCTTTGACAAAATTCAACACTCATTTATGATTAAAACTCTCCAAAAAGCAGGAATAGAAGGAACATACCTCAACATAATAAAAGCTATATATGACAAACCCACAGCAAGCATCACCCTCAATGGTGAAAAATTGAAGGCATTTCCCCTGAAATCAGGAACAAGACAAGGGTGCCCACTCTCACCACTACTATTCAACATAGTGTTGGAAGTGCTGGCCACAGCAATCAGAGCAGAAAAAGAAGTAAAAGGAATCCAGATAGGAAAAGAAGAAGTGAAACTCTCACTGTTCGCAGATGACATGATCCTCTACATAGAAAACCCTAAAGACTCTACCAGAAAATTACTAGAGCTAATCAATGAATATAGTAAAGTTGCAGGATATAAAATTAACACACAGAAATCCCTTGCATTCCTATATACTAACAATGAAAAAACAGACAGAGAAATTAAGGAAACAATACCATTCACCATTGCAACAAAAAGAATAAAATACTTAGGAGTATATCTACCTAAAGAAACAAAAGACCTATACATAGAAAACTATAAAACACTGATGAAAGAAATCAAAGAGGACACAAACAGATGGAGAAACATACCGTGTTCATGGATTGGAAGAATTAATATTGTCAAAATGGCTATTCTACCCAAAGCAGTCTATAGATTCAATGCAATCCCTATCAAGCTACCAACGGTATTTTTCACAGAACTAGACCAAAGAATTTCACAATTTGTATGGAAATACAAAAAACCTCGAATAGCCAAAGTAATCTTGAGAAAGAAGAATGGAACTGGAGGAATCAACCTGCCTGACTTCAGACTCTACTACAAAGCCACAGTCATCAAGACAGTATGGTACTGGCACAAAGACAGAAATATAGATCAATGATGTGGGTTTAATACCCAGGTTAAGAAGATCCCCTGGAGTAGGAAATGGCAACGCGCTCCAGTATTCTTGGCTGGAAAGGTCCATAGACAGAGAGGCCTGGTGGGCTATACAGTCCACAGGGTCACAAGAAGCTGGACATGGCTGAGCACACACACACACACTCGTGTAAAGGAGATGACTAGTGGGGACCTGCTACACAGCACATGGGGCTCAGCTCCTGTGATGACCTAGATGGGTGGGAGGAGGCGGGGTGAGGAGGAGGTCCAGGAGAGGGGACATGTGTACACTTATAGCTAATTCACTTCATCATACAGCAGAAACGAACACAACATTGTAAAACAATGACACTCCAATTTTAAAAATATAGAACAGGGTGTTTTTTGTTTGTTTGTTTTATTTTTTTAACAAAATGTACTGTCGGTCTTATCTATTTCATTAGGGGTCTTGTTTGTTTTTAAGAATTTAATCATTTGGTCATTCATGTGTGAAGATGGTTTTAAAAGTAAAGAAACATTTATCTGTCAACCATTTATTTTCCCAGAGTCATTTATTCCTATAGCCCCTGAGTTGCATTTTTTAAAAAGCCAATTTAGTTTTCTCAATAGAATCTACAGAAAAACAACATGAATTGATTAATTTGACATATCTAAACAGCTATGGGGACTTCCCAGATGGTGCTAGTGGTAAAGAACCCACCTGCCAACACAGGAGACATGAGATGCAGGTTCGATCCCTGGGTCGGGAAGATCCCCTGGAGGAGGGCATGGCAACCCACTCTAGTGTTCTTTCCTGGAGATTCCCATGGACAGAGAAGCCTGTCAGGCTACAGGATCCATGGAATTGCACAGAGTCGGACACAACTGAATCTACAGCATGCATGCACACAAATAACTATGATAAGCTTGATTGTTCTGATTGTCTATTAGGGAATTTTGCGGTAATATTGGTGTCTTATTCATCATGTCTGCTTTTTGGACACTGATCTCATTACTCTTACAGATTTTGTTGAATATAATGACAATCAATTCTATAAAAGACCCAAGAAGAAAAGTCTTCCTTTACACTATTTTGTAAAGTTGGTACAGTTAGTCCCTGCAAATTGTAAATGTTTGTCCTTAATATTTTATTTCTAAACCCCTGTACAATTAAGCTTATGCAGACATTTTAGTTCTAAATTAATTGCAAATATTGTCAATACTTCATAACTTACTTACATTTTTGAAAGCTGGCAAGAATTATTTGTCAAATGGGTAACTATCCTTTGACCAACAGTTTGTCTAGGGGCAACCGGTATGCTGTAACCCTGCTGTTGTTTGTATTTGTGTTCACAGGCAAAAATCCCAGTTGGGAGATGTTGCTTCCCAATCGTAGAGATTTAGGATTATTAATGTGCAGAGTTCTAAAGATGTTTTTTTGTAACACATTAGCAGGCAAGGTTCTCATACTTTATCTAAAACATATCAAAACGATCTCATTTTTCTGGCATCACAAAAGACCCAGCTATCTACAAAAGTTTTCCAGTTATACTCAATCCAGCAAAGTACAATCAGAAAAAGCACTGAACTTGGAGTCAAAAGAACTTGGCTGAAGTCCCAGCTTCAAACTTATTAGCATATTTAATCTATGACAAGTTAATTTACCTTTTTAAATTTTAGAATACTAGAGTGTAAATGTAGGATAACAATACTTTCCTTAAAGGGGAATTTTCAACACGTTCCTGGTATAGGTTTATCATGCATTAGATAGTGAATATGTGGTAGTTAAAATCTTAGTCTGATGCCAAATTGATATGGAAATAACCAATAAGATTGACATTAGGCAATCTCATTTTTTGTGTAGTATGATTCTTTACTTTGAGTCATCTGGAATATTCAGTTTAATAAATATAAACATACTCCAAGTTGTTTTGATTCCAAAATTAACATTTATTCATGTTTGGTTTGGAAAATTAAGGATAGTGAACATTTGTTTGATCTTTATCTAAACCCATGGGTTTTGGATAGATGACTAAGTATCTCTATTGTTTTAAACCTTTCCATTACCTTTTCCAGAATTCCAGAAGCTTTTAAATGATTTCTCTTTCTTACATCTGTGGTGTCAATAGAAAAAAAAAAAGACTATTATTATTAAGAAGATAGTTATATGACATTATAAAGTGGGAATCATGACAGCCTCAGGTCAATTTTATTTACTGAGACTAAAAAGAAGGAATACGCATTTTAAAAGAAGTTCTTAGATCCAGGCCTGCCTAAAATGCAAATGGGAAAATGTTAATGACTTTAATGTGTATCCAAATATTTAAGTTTTCCACTTCACACATTTCCCCCATTCCCTTCCTTTGTTTCAAAAACCGCAGTATTATTCCTCTGTACTAAAAGAAATGAACAATTGTAAGGAAGCCAATAATCAACCAGCCTTATTATTCTCTGCCCTTCTCCTTCTTGTTAATTTCACATTTCTTCTAATTTTTCAAAAATAAATACACAGAACTTTCTATATTGTACTGACTTTTATGGTATATGTTTATATTATCTCTATTTACATTATATCCATTCCTTAGGACTCACTCAACTCTGGGTCTTCATTGGTTGACTTATTTTCCAAAACTGGCTTGATCATTTGTTATTACTACTATGCTAAGCAATGTCAGAGGCAACAAGATTAAGAGATTTTGTCAATGTTTTATAGTCCAGTAGGGGAAATATAGCATCTTACCCAAATAACTGAACATATATATACACATATATTCTCTCAATATATATGTATACATATATATATATAATTTCTCTATATGTATTTTATATAAAATAACATATAATTTGTATATTATTATTTCTCTATATACATAGATAAATAATAAGTAGAGAGAGAGGTTAATTTATTATAAAGAATTGGTTCATATGATTAGGAAGCCTGACAAGTCACAAGCAGTCAGCAAGCTGGACACCTAGGAGCACTGATGGTATAAGTCCAGTCTGAATGCCCTCAGGCTCAAAGCCCAGGAATAGCCAATGTTTCAACGAGTCCAAAGGCAGGAAAAACTGATGTCCTAGTTCAAAGCAATCAGGCAGGAGGAGTTTTCACTGGCAGGAGGAGGGACAATCTCTTTCATTCAATTCAGGCCTTCAACTGATCTGGATGAGTCTCCCCTCTGTTAGCAAGAGCAATCTATTTTACTCAATCTACTAATTCAAGTATTAACCTCATTAAGAGAATCCCTCACAGACGTACCCACAAATGTCTGGGTACCACATGGGCCAGTCAAATTGACAATAAAATTAAGCATCACACCACATTATACGGAGAAATGAGGCATGAGCTGAGGCGTATCATCCAATATTAAAGTAAAAAGTGTTTGTCACTCAGTCATGTCTGACTCTTTTGCAACTCCATGGACTGTAGTCTGCCAGGCTCCTCTGTCCATGGAATTCTCCAAGCAAGAATACTGGAGGGGTTAGCCATTCCCCTTCTCCAGAGGATCTTCCTGACCCAGGGGTCAAACCTGAGGCTCCTGCATTTCAGGCAGAGTCTTTACCATCTAAGCCACCAGAGAAGAGAACTGTTTACCAGTATTAGTTGTGGGTAGTGTGTGTGAAAGTTGTTCAGTCATGTCCAACTCTTTGCAATCCCGTGGACGATACTGTCCCTGGAATTCTCCAGACCAGAATACTGGAGTCGGTAGCGTTTCCCTTCTCCAGGGGATCTTCCCAACCCAGGGATTGAACCCAGGTCTCTGGCATTGCAGGCAGATTCTTTACCAACTGAGCTATCAGGGAATGATGCTCAAATCAACATCAGCAGCCCTGACTTCTTACTCCATTTTCAACCTTATATTCTTCACCTCCTATAACACACCTCTTTGTGCATATTCTTTGTTCACCATAAGTTCCTTGTTTAAATAAAAAGAATAAAAATGTTGGAATCACTTTCCATTCAATGTCTTTATTTGTGCCACTACTGGGGCTTCCCTGGTGGCTCTGTCTGTAAAGAATCTGCCTGTCATGTGGGAAACCCAGGTTTGATCCCTGGGTGGGGAAGATCCCCTGGAGAAAGGCATGGCAACCCACTCCAGTATTCAGGCCTGGAGAATTCCATGGACAGAAGAGCCTAGAGGGGTACAGTCCATGGGGTCACAAGGAATCGGACACAACAGAGGTACTAACACAACACAACCTTTTATCTTGCTGGCTTAACAAACTCCTCTGACATTACATACTAGTAATCTTATTATCTCAGCAACCAACCAATTAAGGTTTGCTTTTCAATGTCTATTGTATTTACTCATTTATTCACACTTCCATCATACTGGGTCACAGTTTTGTAATTCTATATCTGGATTATTGCAACAACACCCAAATTCAACCTTGTGTCATTATTTTCTTTCATTTCCAATCTATTTACATTTCAGTCCAGACTTCCTGAAACACAAATTCTTTCTTGTAGTCTTTTGGCGCCAGGAAAAAAAGAAAAAGGTTCATGCTGACCCATCATAGCATGTCTAATCTTTTCATTACATTTTTTTGAGTTTCTGTAAAACCAGATCTTGGTTATTCTTTCTTCTTTCCATACTTAAACTTTTAATAGAGTCTTCACAATTTTTCTCTCAGCTTCTCTTTTCTACCCCCACTATGTGATTTTCTGCCCATGTCATTGTTGAAGCCACTTTCTGGCCATGTCCTTCCTCTTTAATTCCAATTCAAAAATTGTATCCACTTTAACTTTCACCTTTACTTAAAGCCAGTCTCTCTCTTCCTCAAAGAAAACTTTGAGTACTTAGATTCTCAGCCATGTCTGAATTTTCATTGCATTTATAACCTGGCTCACTTGGCCCTCGGTCACGTATTTCCTAGTGGACGTGAAAAGAAAAGTGAAATTTAATTGCACAGTCGTGTCCGACTCTTTGTGATTCCAGGGACTGCAGCTTGTTCTGCTCCTCTGTTCATGGAATTCTCCAGGCAAGAGTACTAGAGTGGGTTGCCATTTCCTTCTCCAAGGGATCTTCCCCACCCAGGGATCAAACCCAGGTCTACCCACATGGCAGGCAGATTCTTTACCGACTGACCCACTAGAAACCCTGTGGACATGAATCTGAGCAAACTCAAGGAGAGAGTGAAGGACAGCGAGGCCTGGCATTTTCAGTCCATAGGGTTGCAAAGAGTTAGACACAACTTATAGTGACTGAACAATAACACTGCATTATAATTTCGCGTTTGTTGGCTTTTCTCCTCTTACATACAATGTCTGTGTGTTACACTTAATAGTAGATGTAAACATTTAACATGAGTCTTGAGTAAATGGTAAATGTGCTCACTCTACTTTTGCAATATAAAATATCACAGACTTTTCCAAGGATAATTTCAGACTTTTGGACTATTGTACCTGTGTTATTTTAAACCTTTTAGTATTCTGCTCTCAAAATATAATACTTTAGGGGAAAATGACCTATAGTATCTGTGTACTAGCTCATGAGTCAGAAAAGGCATGAGGTAATTTCCCAGTGGAGGGAAGGCAAAACTAAATATAAACATTAGGGATTAAGTTAGCAAGTGAAGCAGAGAAGGAAGGTGGGACAGAAAACTGTACACCTGTGTACATCCTATTTTCCCTCCTAGTTGTTGAGATGAACTGGAGTGGTACATAATAAACATATTCTTAACCAGTGCGACACATCTGAGGTGTTTATCCTATATTTCATATTCTAAAAATTTTCTAAATGATCAGTTTATGAAGTGATTCAAAAGTATAAGCAATGCAAACAAAGATGATCATGAACTCCCACTAGTGGATTAGACTCGTGGGAGTAGCCTGAAGGTTTTTCATTTAAATTGAAAGAGATAATTAGCAAGTGAGCTGTGAGTTTCTCTGGCAATTATCGCATTATGAAAACCACCTGCCCTGATAGGCTTGCTAAAATCCAGTAGGAGCCTTCGCACCCAGCAATGACCTTTCTGTTAAATCATCTACACAAAATTCAAACATAACCCTTCCTTTCACTGTTAAAAGTGAGTGTGCTGTGGTTTCTTTCTTTTTATCTTTTCTAGGATATTAGTTTTTTAAAATAATAATTAATTTTTTTGTTATCTCTATTATTATTAACTCTCTGATCAGATAATTAAAGTTATTGCCATTAGACATTCTAAAATTTCTCAAAATGAAGTTCTGTGATTCAATAAATAGATTATTCGGTAAGCTGATGTTCTCTTTCCCACCCATGAATGAAGCAACAATATAATTTAGTTTACTTATATTAGTAAATAGCACATTTCTGCAGATTGTATTCTACAATCCCCTTTCATAGTGACATGGCATGTATGTGTGAATTGGTTAGAATACACTGTAACAGCCAATGTATATGATAAACTAGGTTTAGGATTCAGTAGATTAACAGTCTACCAAATACCACCTGCTCTAAGTATCAAGAACTCGTCAAGTTGACTTCCTTAAAGGTCATTGTAACATTTTCTAGCATCTTTTGCACTCATTTCAAAGCACACATAGTTGCTATTGTTTCTGTACTAGAAACTGGGCTTTTCCTACAGACTCGTGATGGTCACTTAGGTTAATCTTGTTGTCCAAACACCACAAAACAAAATATTTTATGGTCCTTGACGTTGGCATAATGTATAAACCATTTCTGGTGGTTGCTTGAATTCTGAAAGCTTTGAATATTATCTAAACAAAAATTAAGAAGGTAACAGTCAAATCCTCTTTAACCTGACCTTCTTGAGCTTCTGAATCATTTTGATTGGCTTTGTCCCAATCTGTGTAGAAATTCCCATAGACTTTCAATATCTATTTTTAAATTTCATAGTTATTTTTGTGGAACATCTACATATAAAATTTATTAGTTAAGTAATCTATCCATAAGAGAAATCTTCCCAACTCTACTAACTCCAAGGATAATTACTTTATAATGTTATGATTTTTCTACCATTGCTGATCACAAGACCTTAGACTTTAGGAACCCTATTGAATATTTCCATTGCTTTTATTCATTTTTTATTGAAGTATAGTTGAATTACAATGTTGTGTTTCCAATGCTTTTTATCCCTTCCTATAAATCTGAGCTTCCATCAGGTATTATTTCCTCTTCTGTTGAATAATTTATTTTAGTATTGCTTATAGTGTAGGTCTACTAGTGTTTTATTTTCTTGTATCTTTGATTTGAAAATGTTTTCCTATTTATATTTGAAGGATGATTTTATTAAATATAGAATCCTGGGTTGATAAATTTCACCCCAGCACTTTAAAGACATCATTTGCTTCTCTTTTGGTCTATTAGTGTTGTCATTTTCCCTTTAAGTAACACTGTCTTTTTTCCTCTCTCTCTCTCTGATTTTAAGACTTTTCTCCCTATCTTCATTTTCATCAGTTTATGTTATGACTATGTGTGGTTCTTTTTATATTTATCCTTGAGGATCTTTGAGGTTGTGTCTCTTTCAGAGTACATTCTAACCATTTTGGTCCCCTCCTCCAGATAATCAGTAGGATGTTGTTAGTACCAAAATGTTTCCCAGAATTAGCCATAAAAATCTAGGTTCTTGGTCGACATTACTAATCATCAGGGAGACGCAATCAAAACCACAATGCCTCACACATGGCAGAATGGCTATCTTCAAAAAGATAGAAAAAAAATAAAAAAAAACAAGTGCTAGTGAGGATGTGGCAAAAGGGAATCCTCATGCACTGTTGGTAGGAATCTAAATTGGTGTAGCCACTACAGAACATAGTATTGAGGTTCCTTGAAAAGTTAAAAATAGAACTACCATACAATCCAGCAATGCCAGGCTTAGGTATTTATCAAAAGGAAGTAAAGTATGAAAAGAGAAGATACATGCACCCCAATATTCCCAGCAGCATTATCTGTAAGATGTGATGTATATTTATAATGAATATTCCTCAGGCCTAAAATAGAACAAAATCCTGCCATTTGGACAACATGGAGAACCTGGAAGGTATAGTGCTTAGTGAAATAAATCAGATTTAGAAATACAAATACTGTGTTTTATATGTGAAGTCTAAAAAATAAACAATTATAAAAAAAAAGAAACAGATTCACATGTATAGAGAACAAAATAGTGGTTAGCAGAAGAGACAGATGGGAGTGTTGGGGGGAAGGGGCAAAATAAGCGAAGGGATTAAGAGGTACAAGCTACTAGGTATGAAGTAAGTTACAAAGACGTACAGCACGGGGAATATAGTCAATATTTTATAATGACTTTTTATGCTTTTTATAAAAATAGAAGTATAATTGATAAAAATATAAAATTACTATGCTTCACATGTGAAACTAATACAATATTATAAGAAAACTTCAATCCTTAAATATCTGGTTTCATAAGTACCATAATAAAAATAAATGACTTGTTGTTGTTCAGTCGCTAAGTCATGTCTGACTCTTCGTGAACCCATGGAGAGTTTGCTACCAGGCTTCTCTGTCCTCCACTATCTCCCGGAGTTTGCTTAAATTCATGTCCATTGAGTTGGTGATGCCAAATAACTATCTCATCCTCTGCTACCCCTTCCCTTTTGCCTTCGATCTTTCCCATCATCAGTAGCAAACAAAATGATAATAATTTTATTACTGAATAGGTGAGGCTATTATGTTTCTTAGTCTGTACATCATTTTATTCATGGTGCAATCCAGGATTGTTTCAACTTTGTTTTCCCAGAAACCCCTCTGTTTCACACATTTGCAGGTTTTTACTATGTGAACAGTTGTCACAAGATGATATTTGGAGATTACGATTTTTGACATGCAGCAGTTACTCTTGATGACAAGACCCAAATGTGACTCTGGAAATGGGAGGTGACGGAATGTGAAATAAGGGTGAAAGACACTAACATCAAGGAGTAAAGACACTAGATTTAGTGAAGATGCTTTACAAAGCAAAAATACTGGGACAAATTTTCTATGAAGATGATAGACTCTCCTAGGACATATATCAGAAATCTGAATGGAAAAAAAGATGATAAATCAGGTACCAATTTCGCAGTATATGATGGTGAATTGACAGAAGGTCAGAATGTGACAGTGCTGGGGGAAGTCAAAGATTTCTTGGCCTTTATTGCAAATGCATTTTTATCACTAGCTTTCAACAATTTCTTTATTAACTGATTTTTTATAATTACTTTTGGGGATTCCTCTAACAGTGAGATATTTTTCTAGTTTTGCCTCTTTCTATAGAACATTTCCTTTGTCTTATACTGATTTCCTTTGCAGCCTTTCACACTCAGCAAATTTCCACCTTCACCATGATTTTATATTAAAAAGCATGATTCTGCTAAAAATTTATGAGCAACTTTCATATCCAATTTTAACCCAATAATATGCTTAGCAACTTTCTATATGCTGACACTATAGCAATCATTTCTTTTCATCTTATAACATTCCATTCCACACTCTAATCTAGAACCAAGACTGCTCACTTTTCACCTTTTCCATCCACCTGGGTCATGAGCATTCCATCTTCTCTGTATGGAATGTCTCCTTAACCTATTACTAAATCACCTCTAATTCACTAATCTAAACTCTATGTAAATTAACATCCTTATTAAAATATTTCTACACTAAACTTCAGCACCATAAGATATCAAACAAATTCTGGTCATCCAAATTACTGTAGTTTCCTTTCAGTATCTTGATTTCTCACTTTCTCAAGTCATACCATTTTGTCTGAAGCTGCTGCTTTTTTGGAGTGTATAACCGGAGGTGTGTCTAGTTTTCTTCTCTCCCCATAAGATACAGCACAAGTCTGATTGTCTTCTTGTCACTTTATCCAATCTACAGATAAAAGTGGAACAAATCTTCAGCAACCTCTGTGTCATTGATTTTTCCTACTTATTAACATTTATTGAGCATGTATTACATGCAGTTCTTTTATATTATGGAGAGAAATTTACATTGCATTGGGTAGAGATGTTTGTTCACCTCAGGTTTCCCAAGTAAGATGAGATGGAGTAATTTCTCTGACTTTATTTTTCTGGGCTCCAAAATCACTGCAGATGATGATTGCAGCCATGAAATTAAAAGACGCTTACTCCTTGGAAGGAAAGTTATGACCAACCTACATAGCATATTAAAAAGCAGAGACATTACTTTGTCAACAAAAGTCCGTCTAGTCAAGGCTATAGTTTTTCCAGTGGTTATGTATGGATGTGAGAGTTGGACCATAAAAACAGCTGAGCGCCGAAGAATTGATGCTTTTGAACTGTGGTGTTGGAGAAGACTCTTGAGAGTCCCTTGGACTGCAAGGGGATCCAACCAGTCCATCCTAAAGGAGATCAGTCCTGGGTATTCATTGGAAGGACTGATGTTGAAGCTGAAACTCCAATACTTTGGCCACCTCATGCGAAGAGTTGACTCATTGGAAAAGACCCTGATGCTTGGAGAGATTGGGGGCAGGAGGAGAAGGGGACAACAGAGAATGAGATGGTTGGATGGCATCACCCACTCGATGGACACAAGTTTGAGTAAACTCCGGGAGTTGGTGACGGACAGGGAGGCCTGGCGTGCTGCGATTCATGGGGTCGCAAAGAGTCAGACACGACTGAGCGACTGAACTGAACTGAATTTCCAGTTCTCACATGTAAATGTTTAAGGAGAATGCAAAGTAGGTTTCCTTTCCTTTTCTCTGAGAGTACAATGCTTTTCCATTCTTAATTTCATGTAAGCAAGTTCAGGAGCATTAGCTAAGCAGTTATGGCTTTGATATCACCATTTTCCTAAGCTATACATATATATCCTCGACTAATTTTGTCTGTTACCTTCTTTTAATTTAACCTCATTGTTTTTTCTAATATTTTATTGGACTTAATCCCTATAAAACCAATTCAAATGATTTTAAGATAAAAGAATATCAAAAATATATTTTTATTATTCTTTTTTTTATCAAACTTTAAACTATTTTGTATTGGAGTATAGCTGATCAGGAGGAGAAGGGGATGGCAGAGGATGAGATGGCTGGATGGCATCACCAACTCAATGGACATGAGTTTGAGCAAACTCCAGGAGAAAGTGAAAGATAGGGAAACCTGGCGTGCTGCAGTCTGTGGGGTCACAAAGAGTCAGACACAACTGAGAGACTAAACAGCAACAACAAATAGCTGATCAACAATGTTGTGGTAGTTTCAGGTGAACACTGAAAGGACTCAGCCATATATATGTGTGTGTGCGTGTGTGTGTGCGCCACGTGTGTGTGTGTGTGTGTGTGTGTGTGTGTATCCATTCTCCCCCAAACTCCTCTCCCATCCAGGGTGGCACATAACACTGAATAGAGTTCCATGTGCTATAGAATAGGTTCCTGTCAGTTACCCATTTTAACATAGCAGTGCATACATGACCTTCCCGAAGTCCCTAGCTATCCCTTCCCCCCAACAACCATAAGTTCATTCTCTAAATCTGTATCTCTTTCTGTCCTGCAGGTAAGTTCACTTGTATCATTTCTTTTTAGATTCCACCTATAAGGGATGTCATACGATACTTCTCCTTATTCATACTGAGTGACTCACTTCACTCAGTATGACACTCTCTACGTCCATCCATGCTGCTGCAAATGGCATTTTTCATTCTTTCTAATGACTGAGTAATACTCCATTGTATATATGTACCATATCTTTTTTTATTTCTCTGCTGATGAACATTTAGGTTGCTTCCATGTCTTGGTTATTGTAAACAGTGCAAAATATATTTGACAAGCAGGTCTGAGAATGCAGTACCAGACCAGTTACTTGTACATCTCTCAAAAGACCTATATCTGTTGTCTTGACATCTATTCTTCATTTTTTGTACTCACTGCAGTCTGGTTTTTGTCCACTAATTCACTGATGCTATTTTTAAGTACAACTGTCTTTTAAAAATCTTACCCAACTGGATCAAAGCCAAATGATGCCCCTGCTCCAACTGGCTTCTCCTGCACTTCATCTAAGAAGTACTGTCTTCTCACTCAGCTATTCCTTGAACTCTTCCTTAATTTTCACTTTGTTCATTCAGATAACTTTTTGTTATATCAAATCTACTGTTAACCAAATTTTTTGGACTTTGTCCCTCTGAACAGCACATTCTCACTTTCTTGGCTCAATCATTTATGATCTGTCACCCAGACTATTACAATTTTTTAAAATGTCTCCTTGCTTGTCTTTCTCTCAATCTATTGTTCATGTTGTCACATGAGTTATCTTCTTTTAACATTATTGTCATCATGCCATTTCCTCAAAACCATCAGTGGCTCCTCATTTAGTAGAGAATAAAGTTCAAATGTCTTAGTGAAACAGAAAGTTCCTCTGTGATTTGGACCTGTTACAACTTTCCAGCTTCAGCTTCCCACCTTCTCCTTTTCTATACACCTTACATTCTAATCACACAATTCTATTTTCTATGCCCAGGACACTGCAACTTCTTTAAAGCCTCTCCTTTGTTAATGCCATTGGTCTATACCCTTACTTGTAATCCTACTTTTCTCTCAAGATTCAGATCAAATTCTTCTTTCTTATGAAATATCCCTACTGTGCTAGTCAGAAATTATCATTCATATTTTTGGTAACATTATGTTAGTACTTTTACCGTTTCATAAATTGGCCTCTGCTTGACTCTTGACTACAGTGTTACGACCTTTTGCTTTATTAGAGTATAAGTGTCTTAAAAGAATAGCCTGGGTCTATCCACAAGGGTACCTCAAGTGGTCAGTACTTATTTATGATTCATAGAAGACTATCAATGCATGTTTGCTGAAGGCTTCCAATTACTGTTCAAAATCATACTTTTCAAAGGTATCCAAATCTCAATATTCATTAAGCTTTTGATCAGAAATATAGTAAAGAACAGCTTTTCTATTGAAAAGCAGATGCATTAATAAGTTTGGCTTGACCTAAAAGGCTCTGTGAAGGACAAATTATTCCTAGTCTATTGCACTATTGATATTGCTTGCTTTACTATAGGTAAGGCAATGGGGGCCCAAGGCATAGTTTTAAATTAATTCTGTAGGTTTATATTAGCTCTTGTTTACATATGAATTTTTAGCAAAAATATAGAATACAGAATAAAGAAGTTTACACTGTGAAAACTGGCACTTAACAACTGTTGGTAAAACTTTTGAGTTAGTGGTATTCAGGAATGGTTAAAGAGCACTGTCTTCCCACATTGAAAGGAGGGCATGATTACCACACACCATCTTAATATATCAAAAGAAAAAGAAAACGCCACTTCAAGTCTTCTTTGCTCCTGTTCAGCTTTTCCATTTCCTTACCTCAAAGATGGACCCTGATAATTTTCTGCCCCCAATATCACAGACGAGCAAAAAGAAGTCAGCTGCCCTTTTCGAGCTATCATGCTGACAGATTTCCTCTGCTTGCATTTCCAGATGTGCTTAACCATCAACTGAACTTCATTTGGCTAAAATCTTATTCGAGATCACTTCTAACATGAGACCCAACCTCAGCCAGAAGAACTAATTTGGGATGCTTCCAGGGATTATCTTGTCCTTTGAATATTGAGGAAGGAGAGGTTGGGTGACCCAAGACTCTGGAACTCCTTACTATCCTAGAGCTCACAATGTCAGAGCTTTTGCCTCAGAATCTCTGCCAGAGTGAGGCTGTGGTTCTCCGAGAGATGGGGTCATTGTTATTATTCTTCCAGTCTCCAAGGCAAAATACATCGTGTGACCAACCATGTAGGTAATGCCAAAAACCACCTGGAAAAGACCCACAGTTGTCACTGGGCCATGTTGAAATGTGAATCGCTGGAAGTGCTGACCACTACAAAGCCATGACAATTTTGTTTTCTACCCTTTGCCAGATGATGGTTAAATAAAAGGACCAAAGGGAAGGCAGTTAGAGATAGAATTCAACTTGCTAAAAGTGACATTTATTTTCTTCTGACTTACTATGGCCCACATGATGTTATTCTAACTGACCTATTTAGAAACGTTTAAGAGTAATATAACAGGCAGTTGGTGGAGGATTGGCAATTTTCTTAAGCTGGTTCATGCGTCACTCTGCTTTTGTTTGTCCAGCTGCCAGTATAAATTATGATCTGTTCAAGTGGATCTTGCTTGGCACCCTCTAAAGTTGGCCCAAACATTTGGACAGTCACATGTATCTCTTTCTGAACAAGTGCATCATTCAATGGACTCATGTAGCTCAGATGATGCACAGATATTCTGTTAGCACACAGGCCATCACTATGATGGGAAAATGGAACAAGGGGAAAATCCAAAGGACATCTGAGTCTGTCCTGTCCTAGCTGTTACTCAATGTGCTGAGATAGTGTGACATCAAGCTTTCTCTCATGTGTTTATCCAGGCTTTTCCCAGACATCCTGATGAATTGTATCACTGCCCATTACTACACATTCCTGCTCACTTTCTCCCTATTATTTCTATCTTTACCTTTCCCATCTCAGTCTTTCTTGAGATTTGGCACATGCTTCATTGGCAGCTGGTCTGAGTACCTCATTCTGAGGCTGAGAATTGCTCTTATGAACAGCTGTGGGAGACTGTGTTCCTTAGTTATCACTGTATCCTTTTGACCTTCTTTCTTTTCTTGCACTAAATTCACACTTTATAGTCACACACATTCAACTCAAGCTTTAATTCTATTACATCCTTTATTATTGTCTTCTCAACTCCATACTAGTTTAAGAAATTTAAAAAAAACAACTGTTGAGATGATTCTTTTTTCCTTTAATCAACAGTTTGGGTTTTCTCCCTTCTTTCCTCCCTTATCATCTCCACCTGCCCACCCCCACCACGTCTGTCCTCTTCTCAAGGTTCTTGGGCATAAGCAGAAATGCCCTAAATGTGCTACGGGATATGTGTGTGTGCATGTGTGTAAAATTTTGTGTTAAATGCTTTCATTAGGTTTCTTTTTTTAATTCTCATAACAACACTGTAAAGTAGATTATTATCCCTCCTTAAGGAGAAAGGAAAGATTAGGTATTTGGCTGACAATCCTAGAGCTGGGAAGTCATACAGCAGGATGTCTCCTGGAGTGTGGCTCTGTATTTCTAGACTGTATGCTCTCAACTGCCCACTGTATTGTCTAGTTTTTCCCCCTCACAATATATGGAAAACTTGTGGTAAATGTGAACATTGTACAATGTTGAGATTTTTTAGAGTTTGAAGAGGAAGAGATAAAAAGGCAGAAGCCTTGCTGCCTGTCTTACTAATTAATTCCCACCACTTTCTGGAACAGTAAAATATAATCTTCTGTGTCACAGGGCTTTCCAACTCTCAGTACCACTTGTTACTTTTCAGATCTTTGAAAATTTGGCTTGAAGATGTGGCCCTAGGCCAAGAACATGAACTTTTAGGAGTTAAGAGATTACATGGCTGACGTTATACTGTAGTCGGAGTATGTACACATCAAAAAAACCTGTTTAATAAACAACAGAAAATTGCAGAAAAAGTGGGTATTATGGATAATTTTCCCACCACAAAGTTGGGAAATTGTTCTTTTTGTTTTAGTCACTGTTAGTCAGAGATAGAGATTGCACATAGTAGTTTGTGCAAGACAATTTCATTTCAAATATTAAAGGGCAGTCACTTAAAAAAGAAAGATAACTTTTACTTAGTTTTTAAAGGTGTATATTCATCACAACTTAACATATTTTACACAGTTTTTTTCCCATTCATATTAAGATCTGTAATTTTCATTAAGGTAAGACATATTCTTCTTGACTTTCATGTACTAAGTGCTCAGTCACTTCAGTAGTGTCTGACCTTTAGCACTGTATAGGCTATAGCCCACCAGGCTCCTCTGTCCATGGGACTCTCCAGGCAGGAATACTGGAGTGGGTTGCCATGCCCTCCTCCAGGGGATCTTCTCAACCCAAGGATGGAAACTGTGTCTCCTATATTGCAGATGGATTCTTTACCACGGAGGCACTGGCTAAGCTCCTTGACTTTCATGTGTCTAAACAATTCAACAATTCAACAGCCAAAAAGTATTTGTTGAAACCACAGAGGTACTGGGTAAGCTCCTTGACTTTCATATGTCTAAACAATTCAACAGCCATAAAGTATTTGTTAAGTACAAATTATTTTTCTAGGTATTCTGGGGCTACAGATGATATAGTCCTTGTCCATAAGGAATTTATGATTGTGTGGTAGTTAGAAGACTAATGTATGTTAGACACAGAAGGAATAATGAAAGAGATGATCTAATACAGAATAAAAATGGCATCAGTTACAGGTGAGGTGAATGTTAGCTTGTACTTCTTTATCTTGTCTCTGGAAGTATCTGAGACAATTTGTTGAAGTACTCTAGAAAATCCATAGAGAGGATTTGCAGAGGTGAGGAGGGAATGAGTTTATGCCACTGGGGACAAATTCTGAGCAAACCTGCAATGAACACAGGCATCATTTCATAAGAAAGCAACTTGCTTTACTAACAAAATGCTAATGGTGAATAGGAATAGATAGTACGAAGGAGAAAGACAGATTTATATTCCTAGAGTAAAGGACTTTTGTAATTTTAAATAGGTGAATAATAAGATAGGAGTATTTGTGAAATTAACAATAATAATAAATAAGAATGTTTATAAAGTTCTGGTAAACAATGGGCTAGTTATATAGGCATTAGGAAAACCTTAAGTGAGGTAGTTAAGCGTGTATTTGAGCATCCATATCATGAGTGTCTAAGATGGAGTAATCAAAATTTATAAATAGAGAGGCTGAATTGGTCCATTCAATCCATGTTTGTTATTGTACTGGGTAGGGTGCCAGCCCAGTGGGAGTGCAGAGATGAACCAGAGACAGTCCTCCCCTTACCTCATTACCCTGTGAGAACGCTCAACATGAAATTAACTAGCAACTCTAATTATACAAATACCTACAATCTTCTAAGTCAGTAGTTCCCCCAAAAGGCAGAATCACTATGACTTGAGAATATATTAGAAAAGCAAATTTTTGAGCCTATTCCAGTTGTTCTAAGAAACTCTGTCCCAATATTCTGTGTTTTAACCTGCCTTCTGGGTGATTGTATAATATCCTGAAACTCTGTCCCAATATTCTGTGGTTTAACCTGCCTTCTGGGTGATTCTATAATATCGCTAAAGTTTGAGAGCCTCTGTTCTGAGAAAATTAGGAATATGC
The DNA here is from genome assembly GCF_033118175.1 of Dama dama. Lineage (NCBI taxonomy): Eukaryota > Metazoa > Chordata > Mammalia > Artiodactyla > Cervidae > Dama > Dama dama. The sequence continues at coordinate 37,786,541 of NC_083701.1, forward strand.
AAATTACAAGCCAGGGGTAGGATGCAGTGGGGGTTGAGGGGTCCTTGTGGCAGAAAATATACATCTTTCAATGATTATATAGCAAAATCAACCTACTGTATGAGTGTGCTGATTGGGAAAGAAGGTTAAATGTTGTTTTTAGGTATCATAAATGCATGTTACCATGGGCCTATGGAGACATTCGCCTCACATTTGTTACCTAGTTTGTTAGCAACCCTAGTTTGGGTATTAACAGCCAAGAGGTTACCCTGAAGTAGAGAGTGGGGAGATTAAGTGATAAGTAAAGCCTTAAAATTTCTTCAAAATATACTATAATCAGTCTCTATATGTTCATGGAAATCTAGCCCTACCCAATGATATCTTCAAATTAGTCAAGGCCTTTGTTTTCTATTGCATTAGATTGTATAGCTTATGGGCTTCCCTAGTGACTCAGCAGTAAATAACCCACCTGTTAATGCAGGAGATGCAGATTCAATCCCTGGGTTGGGAAGACCCCCTGGAGAAGGAAACGGCAACCCACTCCAGTATTCTTGCCTGGAGAACCCCATGGACAGGGGGGCCTTGTGCTCTACCATCCATGGGGTTGCAAAGAGTCGGACATGACTTGGTGACTAAACAACAGCAACATTATGGCTTATACTTACTCATGTTCATGTAATCTTTAAATGCAGATAATTCAGGGTGAAACATAATGTCTACAACCAGAGTTAAAAGCATCCCAGGATAGTTCCTTCTTCTTGTTGTCTTAACCATTCCTCATCTCTACTCTTTGACTTTCTTCCTTTTGCTTCCTAACACCTGTCATTTTCCAAGGACTGTTTTCTGAGCTGTATATTTGTTCCCTTTACCATCACTACCTTAAAGAGCTAGTATATTTTCATGGATTTCACTCACATCTAGCTTTTGAAGATTATATTTATTTCTAGTCTCCTAAGAATATTTTTGAAGGTTAGTAATACTTTTAATATAATGATAGCCTACTAAGTCTCATGGGACTCAGTCTCCATTTAGTTCCAAATGAACACACTGTTATTTGACCACCCATCTATAGCTAGCAACATATAATAGGGCCTCACACCTGAGATTGTATATTCTGATTTTGCATTTTTCCCCCTAGATTTATTTCAACTTCTTCCTCTCATTTATATTGACTTATTAAACTTTATTCCTGCTTCCTTGCCTGAACTAAGAAGTTATACTAAGGTACTTAATCACATATTAACTAATTCTCTAGTGTTGATTGGTTTCTGGACAGAACCTGACCTGCAATATATTCTAAATCCTACTCCCATTTGTCCCAGTGCCATAAATCCTGACCATTACCAAATTCCCAGTACTATGTCTCCAACTCCACAGCACGATATTTCCAACTGAATAGCATTTCAAACTCAACACATGCAAATTAAGCTTTTCATTTTACTCCCCAGATGGGATTTTCTTAACAAATTCTTGGGCAGAGTTTTTTTGTTTTTTTTTTCCCAATCTTCTAGGATTAGAACTTCTGGGACATTTAAGTTTTATTACTGATCTACTTGTTAAACCCTATTCCTTGCCTACATGTAATTGCTCTGTCCTATAAGAGTGCTATCTTTTATCTTTATATCTGTGTCTAATTTCTATTCTTTTAATGTGGAAGTCTCTGTCTTCACCGACATCAATTTATTCTTAGTCATCTTTTATACTTAGCCTAATTTTCATCTTTTGATAAGAAATCCACAGTTAAAATTTGCAGATTTCTCTCCATTTAAAATTTTCCAGATAATTTTTTTCTATAATTTTAAATAATTCAGTACATATGTCTTATTTCTGCAACTGACATTGAAGACATTTAAGAGCACAGGGTCACTGAGTTTTTATTAATATTTCCATTGTTCTTTAGTGCCCCAACAGAGGATTGAAAATTGAGTAAATTTATAATAATTGTTTCATAAATGATATGTATTTATATAAATCTCACTTTACTCCGAAATGATTGTGCACTAGCAACTAAGAAATCATGCTTTGTCTTCAGAAAAATATAGGTTTGTATCTCAACTTTAGCATTTTCTAGCTTAATACTTGAGTAAATTACCTAATCTAATAAGCCTATTTTCTTTGCAGTGAAATAGAGATGTGTGGAAACTTTCTCAAAGGTTATCATTTGTTGTGAGAATTAAATTTTTTGAGTTGACAAGTACCTTATATTTAGGTAGAAATCAAGATTTGCATTTCTTATTTTTCTTTCAAGATATAGTTTACAACTTGCAGAACTATATTTTAAAATTTCCAAAGCTGTTTGCATCTTTAGTTTTATCCATTTGCTCATTTATTCACCCAGTCACTTATTTATTCATTTACTTTTAGTACTTTTCAAGGAGCACATAATATGGAGTATACTGCTAGAAAAAAACATATATCCATAGAAACCAGAAGTTCCAGCTTTGAGTGTGGATCCATCCTTCCATTCTAACTGAGAAATCATAATTAAGTTACTTCTGGGAGAATTAAATTTTATCTTAGAAAAGTTCCTATCATAGAAAGTCTTAATATATCATGACAACTATTATTTTTATCATTTGTTGTCATTAAAGAATATTCAATGACATTTTAAAATAGGATTGACATATACACACTGCTATATTTCAAAAGGATAACCAACAAGAATCTGCCATATAACACACGAAACTGCCCAACATTATGTAAAAACCCTAATGGGAAAAGAATTTGAAAAAGAATAGATACATGTATATGTATAATTGCTGTCCAACTGATATTATCACAACATTGTTAGTCAACTATATTCCAATATAAAATAAAAAGTAAAAAAAAAAAAAAGATAAACAGAACAATATTAAAGGAGAAATAATAATTTAAAATCATGGCCACCAAAAACACAAATAGGTAAGGAACATAAAATCAGATGAATTTGTAGTTATGCAAATCTGCAGTCAACACTGGACACTGAAATTGACTATCTGGGTTCTGTTAAGCACAGCAGAAAAGAAAACACAATCAGTTCTAGGGTTGGAAATGGCCATAAAGGAAAAAGATACAAATTCTGGTAGAGAAATGAAGCTTTTCCTATTACCTATAGGAAATAAAGTTTTCATACTCAGACTTCTAAGTGGAAACACTAAGTGATGTGGAAAACCCTTAACAATATCCCTGGAATTACTGAACCAGCACCACTCCCCTACATCTGAGGCACAGTATCATTGCACAAGTCAGTGATGGCACTCTTGTAGCACTAAAAGAAATGTGGTCCAAAAGTGTGGCTCTCTGTTCCCCTTTGGCTTAATCCAGAGATAACACCTAGGCAATCTAGATAGGTCCTCCAAACAACTCTAGGTAAACATCTACAGTGTATCAGAAAGTTGATACATCACAATTCAGGAGCCCACACACTCCTAGTTGGATTTTGAGGTGCATGTAAGCTCTGGCTCTAAGTAGTAACTGACTCTTTGTGACCCCAGAAGGGCTCCTCTGTCCATGGCATTTTCCAGAACACTGGAGTGGGTTGCCATTTCCTCCTCCAGGGGCTCTTGCCAACCCAGGGATCAAACCCGCATCTCTTGTGTCTCCTGCAGGCAGTTTCTTTACCACTACCGCCATGTGGGAAGCCGGGATTTGGAGGTGAAGATATTCTTTCTTATCTGAGTCACTGTTGTATACTGAAACTAACACAATATTGTAAATAAACTTAGTTCAATTTAAAGAAAAAATTTTTTTTAATTAATAAAAGAACAAAATACTTTCCATCCAGCTATTGCTGAGGGGAGCTTATCAACATCATGTGTGACATACTGGGAAACAGAAGAAATGCTTTGAAGAAAAAAAAAAGAACCCCCGAGAATGCTGGGCTGTCCCCTTGGCTGCATACACGGTGCTAATGAGGTGCCTTTGGGAAGGGGAAGAACGTGTTGTGAATCACATGGCGGCAAAGATCATTGAAAATGTCTGCACTACGTTTTCCGCTCAGGCCCAGGGCTTCATCACTGGGGAGACTGGACCTGTTTTAGGGTACCTATTCAAACATTCCACGGTTGATTCTCTTAGGATAACAGCAATATCGGCCTTGTGCAGAATCACTCGCCATTCTCCTACTGCCTTCCAGAATGTTATTGAGAAGGTGGGACTGACCTCGGTAATACACTCCTTGGCCTCTGCCATCTACAAAGTCCAGCAGTACATGTTGACCTTATTTAATGCAATGCTGTCCTGTGGGATTCATCTTCAGAGGCTAATCCAAGAAAAGGACTTTGTCTCTACAATTATCCGTTTACTGACAGTCCCTCCACTTCCATTAGAGCCAAAGCCTTTCTGGTTCTATTATATATTTTGATTCATAACCAGGAGATGCTGCTACTCAGCTGCCAAGCAAGACTGGTGATGTACATCGAGAGAGACAGCAGAAAGACCACTCCAGGCAAGGAGCAGCAGAGCGGCAATGAATACCTGCCCCGATGCCTTGACCTGCTCATCCGTCACTTGGTGCAGGAGCTGCCACGTATCCTGGGTGACATTCTTAACGCCCTGGCTAACGTTTCTGGTCGTAAACACCCATCCACAGTTCAAGCGAAACAGCTGAAGATGTGTCTCCCCCTCATGCCTGTAGTGCTTCACCTGGTAACATCTCAGGTATTTCGACCTCAAGTTGTAACAGAAGAGTTCCTTTTCAGTTACGGAACTATTCTTACTCATATTAAATCAATAGACTCAGGAGAAACTAACAAAGATGGAGCTGTAGGAATGATGGCATCAGAAGAATTTATCAAGATCACGCTGTCGGCTTTTGAAGCAGTGATACAGTATCCTATTTTATTGAAAGACTATTGCTCTACGGTGGTTGATTATATCCTGCCCCCCTTGGTGTCACTGGTTCAAAGCCAGAATGTGGAGTGGAGACTCTTCAGCTTGCGGCTACTCTCAGAAAGCACATCTCTGCTTGTGAACCAGGAGCCTGACGACAGGAAGGAGGTGGCGCATGTCGACTCTGACAACAATCTTCTGGCTCTAATTAGAGACGTCTTACTTCCCCAGTATGAACACATCCTCACGGAGCCGGACCCTGTACCAGCATATGCTCTGAAGCTGCTGGTTGCCATGACTGAACACAACCCAACTTTTACCAGACTTGTGGAAGACAGCAAACTGATCTCACGCATTTTTGAAGTAATTCTGGAACATCAGGAGAACATTCTGGGTAACACCATGCAAAGTGTGGTTGCATTGCTCAACAATCTGGTTGCCTGCAAAGATTCGAATATGAAGCTACTTTATGAGCAAGGACTGGTCTGTCACGTCTGTAACCTGTTCACTGAGACTGCCACACTGTGTTTGGATGTGGACAACAAAAACAACAACGAGACTGCAGCCGCCCTGCTGTTCTCCCTGTTAGACATTCTGCATGGCATGCTGACCTACACTTCCGGAGTCGTGCGGCTGGCTCTGCAGGCACAGAAATCCGGCTCAGGAGGGAGCACTCAGGCCGCGGAAGACCTGCTGCTGCTCGGCAAGCCTCTCATAGACCTCGTCAGCCTGCTCATCCCGCTGCTTCCTAACGAGGATCCTGAAATTTTTGAAGTTTCATCCAAGTGTCTGTCTATACTCGTTCAGTTGTATGGAGGGGAAAACCCAGAGAGCCTGTCTCCTGAAAATGCAGAGACCTTCGCTGATTTACTGACATCCAAAGAGGACCCAAAGGACCAGAAGCTTCTGTTGAGGATTCTCAGAAGAATGATCACCTCTAACGAGAAGCACCTGGAGAGTCTCAAGAGCGCAGGGAGCCTCCTGCGGGCTCTGGAGGGGCTGGCCCCGGCCGGGGGGTCATCAGCCAACAGCGCAGTGGCGTCCTTGGCCCTGGAGATCCTCCAAGCTGCTGGACGCTAGGCAAGAAGGCACTCAGCACAGCCTCTCTGCCGTCCCTACCCCCGGCTACACACACTCCACAGGTCACCACACCCACAGTGTGGGTCCAATAAAGTCAGCTGAATCCAGAAAAAAAAAAAAAAAAAAAAGAACAAAATATTCCAAGAACAGAAAAAAAAAAAAAATTCCAAAAGAGGGAATCTCAACTCAAGCTGTCTACAGCAAATATCCAATAGTTCAGATTTCTCCTTCACCCTCCTTCTCAAGATGACACTAGAGAGTAGAGAAAATCTGGGATAATTTCATGAGGATAGAGCTTTTTAATTGTGCCTATCACCCCTGGATGTTAAGTTGCTCAAGTGTCAACACTCTCTGTAGTGTCTTGTAGGTAGGCATTATGTTAACATCTGCTCTTGAAATTGCAGTGCTGAAACTCAGAGTCTCTCACTTAGGATAGTGATAATCCAGTGGCCCTCCCTTGCTGGCATGCCCTGCTTCCGCTCTCACTGGCACTGCAGGGCTTCTGACTTTCAATTAGGTTGTTCTTCCCCAATCTTTCTTTGGGCCCTCCCTCCATCTGCAGCCTCTATTACAAAGATTACCTCACTCTTTGTTATTGCCTTTCTGTCCCCAATCCTCTCCCCGACTGAAGCATGCTGAAGATTGCTTTCTGAGATACCTGTGATCAGGGAGAGATTCGGCCTATACTGTATCTGCTCTTTTCTCTGCTCAAATATGCCATGTTGCCAATGCCACCACTCCATTCAGCTGTGGGAATGGCATAATGGTATGGGGTACCTTGCAGTGGTTCTCCTCCTAGAAACCTTGTTTAGAAGTAAGTTAAAGACCTTCTACTTTCGATTCTCTCTGCTTTGTATACATGAACTATCCAGCCTTTAGCCCCTCATGCTTCATTTTCTAAGACTGTCACCTGGAATGATGAGTTACTGCTATTGTATCTATCTTCCTGTTTCTCTTCTTATTATATTCTCTGGAACAAGGAATCCTTTCTTTTTCTTCCTTTTCTGTCTAGAAGGGACTTGTGCTATGTGATAAGATCTTCATCCCTGAGGCATCATTAACCCATTCCCTTCCTTGGGGCCATGTGGCAATCGGACTTTGTGAGGATACGGTTTATTTATTTTTATTGGAATATAATTGCTTTACAATGCTGTGTTAGTTTCTGCTGCACAACAGAGTGAATCAGCTACGTGTATACATACATCCCCTCCCTCTTGCACCTTCCTCCACTCCCCCATCCCACCCCTCCAGGTAACCACAGAGGAACGAGCTGAGCTCCTGTGTTACAGAGCAGGTTCCCACTTGCTCCCTGTTTAACACGTGGCAATGTATCTATGTCAATCCCAATCTCCCAGTTCACCCCACCCCCTCCATCCCTTCACTGTTGTGTCCACATATCTGTTCTCTATGTCTGCATCTCTATTTCTGCCCTGGAAATAGGTTCATCTGTACCATTTTTCTAGATTCCACATATATCTGTTAATATACAATATTTGTTTTTCTTGTGAGAGCATGATTTATGGGAAGCATAATAATGATTTCAGTTTATTATTTTCAGAATATTAACCCATTATGCATAATTTTACTCAACAGAATTTTTCATGACTGTTGATTACCAAATAGTCTGAGAAGGTTACTATCAAATGTCTGGAATGGTACATACTCAAGACATTTTAATACTCTTACCATTGCCCTTCACAAGGGCCTCTAATCATGCACACCTCTAATCATGGTCACTGTGAATGACAGATGATGGGCTTTGTGATATATAATCTGCCTAATGACTCAAGGCATCCTGATACCACCATCTCATAAGCTCATTTCTAAATTTTTACTGGGCAACTAATGAGACTTTCCCACAAAGTTTATCCAGACCTTCTTCACAGTGAAAAGACCAAACAGAATTGATGACTCTGGCCAGAGTGCAGATGGCTTTTGGAGAGTGCAAGTTTTTTCTGGCTGTGTGCTGAGGTCCTGGATTAGAAAAAGACCATGCTGATATAGCATTTGTTTATCAAATTTAACAAACATTTTTCGAATGCCAACTATAGGCAAAGTTTGAAATGATGGCATGAATAAGTACATTAAAATCTCTCAGTGTACTTGACCCACAGCACAGACAGACCTTCTGGCCTTTATTTTGATATATTCTTGGCACATGGAAATAAATGTCCTACCACTGAGTCACTGTGCTATTCTTTTTTCCTAGAATCAACTTTATCTTAAACATTAGGGATATATATATATATATATATATATATATATATATATATATATATATATGTAGAGAGAGAGAGAGAGAGAGAATAGAATAGAAGTTTAAGAGTTTTTCATCTCTATATGATAAGCACACAATTTCTGGGTGATCCAAACATTCAAGTCATTTTTTTCTTTCATTAAATAACCAATACTCACACCCTAGGGCTTCCCAGGTGGCTTCCCAAGTCTCTAAATTGATGTAGTATAGCTAAGCTATGAGATTCTTCTTGATTCACCAGACACTTTGGGCTTAAGAATCTTGAGATTATTACTCAAGATTTCTGAACGATATCTAGAGGAAGTAGAGAAAAATATGCACCCATATTAAGAATTGATTAGAAGGTGAAGGGGTGCCTTCCTTTTGTACTGACCCTAAAGAAACCAAGGGGTAGTGTTCACACACTTTGTTTTCAAATGACACCACAATCCCTGAGATGAGAGTTACTATTGCCTCCTCTTTATCCAGGGCCATGAAACATGCATAGTAGCAACTACTACATATATGTTTTTTCAGGGCCTCATTTTCTGCATTGAAACAAAGACAAAAACACAGCCTCAAACTCAGACAAGAAGGTAGACAAGGATCTACAGGCAAAGTATTTGAGGAGTGGCACTACTGAATTATTAAGATAAAGGGGTCCAGTAAGTTAGAAGCTCCTGTAACATAACCAAATCCAGTGAGAGAGCCCAGCAAACACAAATGTGGCTTCACTTTGATCTCCATCTTCACTTCTGTCATCTATTTGCTCAGTAGATATACTTTAATCTACACTCTTTACCAAATTAATTTGTATTAATCAATTAATATTCACTTTAGGTTATAAATGTATATACTTAAACAAATTTAATAGTTCTATAAAGTTAAAATAAAAATACATTAGTCTCAGCACTTCACTTTCGCTATATTTCTGCTCCCCAGAAGCAAACACTTTCACCTCTTTTATTATTTTTTAATTTAATTTTTCTTTTATATTGTGGTATAGTTGATTTATAATGTCATGTTAGTTCCAGGCATATAGCAAAGTAGTTCTGTTACACATATATCCAATCCTTTTTATGTTCTTTTCCCATATCAGTTACTACAGAATACTGAGTGGAGTTCCCTCTGCTGTACGGTAGGTCCTTGTTGATGATCTATTTAATACATAGTGGACTTCCCTAGTGGTTTAGCCAGTAAAGAATTTGCCTGCAAAGTAAGAGACCTGGGTTCAATCCCTGGGTTGGGAAGATTCCCTGGAGAAGGGAATGGCTACCCACTCCAGTATTCTTGCCTGGCGAATTCCATGGACAGAGGAGCCCAGTGGGCTACTATCCATGGGATCCCAAAGAGTTGGACATGACTGAGCGACTAACACTCTCACTTTTCATGTGTTAATCTCAAACTCGTAATTTATCCCTCCCCACACCCCTACCCTTCACCTTCAGTAACCATAAGTTTGAAAACTGTAAGTGTTCTATGTCTGTGAGTCTATTTCTGTTTTGTAAATAAATTCATCTGTACCATTTTTTTAGATTCCACATATAAGTGATAAAATGTAATATTTGTCTTTCTCTGTCTGACTTACTTCACTTAGTATGATGATCTCCATGTTTATGCTGCTGCAGATGGCATTATTTCATTCTTTTTTTATGGTTGAGCAATATTCCATTGTATATATGAACCACTTCTTTTTCCATTCATCTGTTGATGGACATTTAGGTTGCTTCCCACATTTACCACTTTTAATAGTTTCTTCTTGATAGTTTACTCCATATTTTCAATTAATATACATACTTCTTGATTTAAAAAAAAATAGATATTCTCCAAAATTTTCCTGTGGTAGCTAGCTAGCCTTCAAGAGAACCCTCAGTGATTCTCATCTACTGGGTCAGGGTCTTGTATAGTCTCCTTCATCCTTGAAGAGGTCTGAGTGGCTCATGTAACCAGCAGGGCATCGTGGAAATGTTGGTGTGGGAGTGCCACAGATAGGTTGTAAAACACACTGGATCTTCTACCTTGCTCACTCAGGGATCACTCACTATTCGGAAACCAGCTTCAATGCTGTGAGGACATTCAGGCAGCTCTGTGCAGTGGTCCCTGTGGTGAGGTCCATATATGCTGGCCTCCCGCCGACAGCATCAACCTGCCAGCCAAGTGAATGAGCCCCTTTGGATGTTAATCCTCCAGCCCCATTTAAGTCTTCCAGCCACATATGACTACATTTGGTCCCAACATTTTGACTAAAACTTTATGAGAAACCCTGAGCTAGAACAATAACTAAGCTACTCTCAAATTCCTGACCCACAGAAATTGTATGAGACCATAAATATTTACTGTTGTTTTAATATCTAAGCTTTGGAATAACTTGTTTTGCAGTAGCTGATGTTATATATTTACTGTAATAGAAAGTGAGTGTTTAGCTCTCCTTCAAGCCCCAACCTCCTTCCCTGTAAACATACAAATTCACACTTCTTTCTTCCTCCGTTTGATAACACTATTCGTTGTCCATATTATGTATAAGTAATTATTCATAGCATAGTCACACAGCATTAACTTACTGAAGCCAACAGGAAAAAAAAAAAAAAAAAAAAACAGTGGTTAAGTGTAGTTGGGACATAAAGTGTGGGCAGGGTACAGAAATTGAAACCATTGGCTGAAGAAAATAAAGCTTAAAACGTAAACTGATTTATATTCTCAAGATACTGGTGAGGCAGACCAAGTCACTTGAACTTGATTCTATGGGCAATAAGAACAAAGAGAGAGTTGCACGCAAATGGGTGAAATGATTCAGTTCACTTTTTAAGAAGGCAAAGTTGATAATGAACAACAGGAGTGACACTAGAGTAATACTAGGGACAGACTGTGGAATTAACTTCAAGCAGACATAATAATGATAAAAGGGGAGTATATCGGCAAGACCTTTCAGGGATAAAAAATCCACATGCTTTGTAAAGCTAGTGGATGTACAATGCAAGGTGAGAATGAATAAGGAAAGGATGATCTGGGGTTCTGTCCTGGGGATGACAGAATAAAGCTATAATTTCTATTTACATGGCATGTCACAATTAAAAAAACTCATGTCCACTGCAGTCAGTTATTTCAACTACCTTGTGATAAATTATATGTATTAAATAACAAATAGGGTTAGTATAGGAATGTTAAAAAGACCCTGACCACTACTAAATCATTTCTTTGTGAAGACACTCTACTTAGTTTTTCCCAGTCAACTTTTTCTCCTGATAAACTAGAAGTTGACTTGTGTTCACCTTTTTAAACATATTTGTCTATATCTATCTTTGATTCTCCCACGTTACTATTATACATAAATGGATTTTTAAAACAGTTTATTCAGTGGGCATGTGTATAGTGGGTTGAGCCTCTGTGTGTCTGAAAAAAAAGCAATTTAGATAGTACTTCTGAGACTTCGAGTTTATGAGTCATCTGAGGATCCTGATAAAGTGCAGATTCCAACTCAACAGGTCCTGAACTGAGTCCAAAATCCTGCATTTCTAACAAGCTCCCTGTGATGTCAATGCTACTAGTCCATGGAATACATTTTGATTAGAAATGTTTTAGACTAAAGCCATATGTGTATCTGTACCCCCACATACTCACTCAAAGTGCTTAAGCAGTTGTGCCATTTGGGGACACATTATATATCTGATTTCAATTTTAAAACAGCAACCATTTTTGCACAGGTTTCAAGGTAGACAATAGTTGCTGCCAATTGTCTATGTGTTTATTCTCAGTAATATAACTGCATTCCATTTCTGTCTGTGTTGGCAAGCATTCCCCTAAAGGTTTCTAAACACATCAATGATCTTTTTTCAAGAAGAGCTCCATAAAGACCCACCTCATTGTTAGTTGTTCATTAGCAGTTCTTTTACTGACAACTTGGACGTATGCCTCTTAATTTTGCAAGTATTTTAAAATTAAAATTACTTCCAAAGCATTTCAAATACTTCTTCTGGCAATAACATCTGCTTGGAAGCAGAATTCTAACTCTCCTCCCACAGGTCTCTTCTTTTATGATTCCATAGCCTTGTGGGTTCTCTTAATAGTCTGAATTCCACAATATAATTCATGAGTGTTGAAAGACATCTGAAATCATTGACATGCCTCAGGGTCTCAGCATTAAGCAACTATCAGCTCTGTCCTCATGTAATTGGGCATGCTTAGGTCCATCTTAGAAATTCCTTCTTTCTCTTTCTCCTTTCGCTTTCTCTTATAGGAAACCCATTCATGGTTCAGACAAGTTTTTCAAAGTACACATTTTTATCCCTGCAGAAGTACCTCAAGTCAAACTTCAATGGATGAACAATAGCTCTTTGTATACATGACAGAGAAGTAACCTTGAAAGCAATGATTGATTTTTATGAGATTCTAAGCAAGAACTCAGTCACCCTGGAGAAAGAAAGTCTCCTGTCTGCTACTTAGGCATTGTGTGGGTGCACACATGCTCAGTCATGTCTGACTCTTTGTGACCCTGTGGTCTGTAGCCCATCAGGCTCCTCTGTCCGTGGGATTTTCCAGGCAAGAATACTGGAGTGGGCTGCCATTTCCTCCTCCAGGGTCTTCTCCACTGAGGAACTGAACCCATGACTCCTGTATCCCCTGCACTGCAGGCGGATTGGTTATCACTGAGCCATCGGGGGACTTAGGCATTCTAAGTCCTTTATCCTCCTCTTTGCCAGATAGCTATAAGAGATATGTTGAAAAGGATAGGCTAATCAGTGGTGGTACTAATTTCTCAAAAGTTCTTGGAAATCTTTGAGTTGGATGGCCCACAGAGAATATGTTGCTCAACCTCCTATTTGATTTAGGAATCCTTAACACGGCATCTTTGAGATTCAGTCAAGGTGCCACGAGTATTTTCTGTAGGGGTGAGAACCTAGCTGGACAGCTCCACTTGTTAAACTTGCAGCTGGGAGCAGTCATGAGCATTTCCTGAAGCTGCTCTGATGCATCATACTATTCCCGCTCTCACCTTCTGTGCTCGTTTTAGATGTTCTTGTCCTTTCAATTTTGCCATATTAATTCTTATTTACTGCTTTTAGTACTGCACCTTAAAGTCTTCTCAAATTACTCAAATTTAGTTAGGAACTTAATACCAAAATAGAGCAAAACCTGAACTTTGACTCATGCTATTAACATCAAAGACTGTATCTCACCACTGAATTTTGAACTTCAGAAGCACTTCCAGCTTCTAACACTGTACTGCTCTCATAAGGAATGTGATGAAGTTCATCTCACCACTGGATGCACACCTTTTCTCTCCCATTTTTAGATGCACCCATGAAGAGTTAAACTATGTGCATCAGGCCACATATACTGTTAGAGACCCAACTGGGAGTACAGCCCAGGAAACTTGGCTCACAGTCTTATGTGCTTCTTACCACATGACCATCATTTCTGACAAATATAAATTCATGTAGTACTCCTCCTGCTGAAACATGCTGGAGACAACACACGTTGGCAAAGTAGACTGGTCAGTGTATGTTAAGCAAATTTCTTGACTGAATAATGTGTGGTTTACAAGATTCCTGTTGCCATGGACAGAATGGTCCACATTTTGTTAATGTTATCATGACACAGGGTATTTGTGAGGGTCTTTTTAAAACAAATTGCCTTAATAGTCACATTTTTGGCTCTTGTCTTGCCAGACAGATTTTGCTCCAATGGCATCTTTCTAAGAAGGCACTACTGACTGTTGGCAGCAGCTACTGCTGCTTTTAAATTCTTCATGGCCTCTAAGCTGTGCCCTCCAATATGTTTCCTGAGAAGCTAAGCTACTCTTAGCTTAAAATTTCAACTATATGCTTCTAAACCTGAAACAGATGTTATCTTGGCTGCTGTCATTTGTCATGAGCGTCTCTTTTTGTATTATATACAAGATAGATAAAAGGCAGGTAATTTGTTGCCTCACTCTGTAGAGAAAGGAAAAAAAGGGAGAGAGAGTGAAACAAGAGAAAGAGATAGAGAGAGACTAAATATATAAATTAGAGGAATAAAGCCACATGGAGACAGAAAAGTACAACCACTTGAACATCTATTATCCTAATATCATATGCTATAGTTTGGCTACTACCGATTTGCCTGGCATCTCTTTTGAATCATATTTGTGGCCACCCAGATTAACTCTGTGAGCTGTTCTTTTGATTTAATATCAGCTTGCTCTTTTCAGCTCCCATGTCATTTACTGTTTCTAAAAGAAATGTACTGCTTGTTACTCAACCTTCTGTGTTTTCAAGAACTCACAGTCCCCTTTTTTTTCTCCTTTTTGTATGGGAACCAGGAACTAGAAAGCATTAAATGAGGAAAATTAACCACTCAGAAAAGGTGGAAGCCCAGAGAAAAAAAGGCTTGTCTTTTATGGTTTGTACTTGGTAAGCTGTGGGTGTGACTCAATTTCCTCACCACCCACATAAAAAGGTTGCCACCCAATCACTGTTTTTTCTATCCAAAACCCCTCCCCTTTGATTTTGGCTAGGAGAGACCCTAAGAAAGACTGCCCTTTCTGGACCGCTGCAGACTGTGACATATAAAAGCTGTTAGCTGCTCCTGTAGCCAGCAGCACTCAAACCTTGTAGAGTTTTGCTCTGAGATTTGTAATAAGACACACTCCTCTCACAAGAGTTCATGCTACAACCTAGCAAAGAACTTTACATTTTTGGAAGAATACTATATTCATTTTGGCTTTGTGCAGAGGTAAGCTATTTAGCTCAACAAGTTTATTTTGCATGCATTGCTTTTAAAGTAGCTCACATTTTTACTTTTTTAGAAGTGAGATTGGGTTATTATAACTTTTTTTTGTATCTATTCTATTACTTGGTGTCCATATATGTTTGGGGGACATTATCAGCACATTCTCTGTTATTACCTGTGATGCAGTTTTCCTTTCACTCTCAAGATGAGTTTCAATTCCTTAAGTTTTCCCTCTGAAAATAAATATGCAGTAATGCATTCTGTGACTCAGGCATTTGGGGTAAATGGCTCACATTCAGTTTAGGGTGAGTAGTCATGCTGTTTATTTTTCTCTAGCTATAGGAAGTTCCTCTTAGGGGTTTGCCTCATAACACCAAGTAAAATGTATAGAGACCACTACAGTTTGTCTCCTAGGCTTGATTTCAACATTTGTTTGGATTTTTTGAAGACAGTCAAATCAAGCACTGATTTTGTAAATTCATACCCTCTGGCCCTATTGTTGTTTTGTTTTGTTTTTCCCTTTCATAGACCCTAACTCTACTTTTCTGCTTTAAGGCAAAGTAAACTGGTGGCCTCTTCCTCTCCACCTCTCAAAATGATAGCAATCTCTGCAGTCAGCAGTGCACTCCTGTTCTCCCTTCTCTGTGAAGCCAGTGCCGTCGTCTTACTCAATTCCACTGACTCATCCCCGCCAACCAATAATTTCACTGATATTGAAGCAGCCCTGGAAGCACAACTAGACTCTGCGGATATCCCCAAAACCAGGCGGAAGCGCTACATTTCGCAGAATGACATGATCGCCATTCTTGATTATCATAACCAAGTTCGGGGCAAAGTGTTCCCACCAGCAGCAAACATGGAATATATGGTAAGAGAAATGTGTTTTCTTTGTATTCTGAGGGAGGACACTTTATTTTAAAGTGTACATTGAGAGGCTTTAAAGAGTTTGTGTGTTAAAGGATATGAAGCTTTTTGCACCTTCTATCTTAGGGAAGGTTCTGAAGTGCCTGGTAAATTAAAGACTGTTCTATCATAGAATTAAAAGGGAGGGAAAGTATCTAATATTTTTGTGTGAGTTCCATAACCCTTGATGAAACAGGTCTTATATGAGAAAGAGATAAAGAGTGGGGTATGATGACTGATCACATTTGAAAGTTCCTCCTAAAAAAAAAAAAAAAGTCACAGGGAACTTTTTCTGTGCTTTGTTTGTCTAATAGTCATATTTATCAACTAAAATATTTCTTGAAAATAATTTTTTTTTTAAATTATAGGTTTTGTGTACATGATTTATTCTCTGGGTAGGTGTCTCTTCCCTTTCTTGGACAAAGCTGCTTCTGACACTAATCTATTTGTATTCTCAGAGAACATGCTGACTTTTTCCTCCCTGTGATTTAATGCTTTGTCGTTCAGATAACAGTGAAGCCAGCACATTTGTGCACTGTTCCAACTTGCCTTGAACACATTCTTTGCTCTCTCTTAAAAAAACAAAACAAAACAAAAAACAGGCTGTGTTTAAATTGTTTTACTTAGAAAGTTTTTTTTTAAGTTGATATTAAAAGAGTAGATGTCTTTTTAAAGTTTCTTAATATTTGGTTTTGAATTTATACAAGGTTATGGTTAAACTTCCAGCACCTCCCAAGAGCACAGCTTGGAGCCTGTTTAAGGCAATGAAGACCACCAATATGGTATTTCTAAGCTGGGGTGGGGGAGGTGGTATCACTACCAACTTTTTATAAGTGCTGACCTAAATTTAGGGATTTCTGTCAGTTTTTAAATTTCTTTCTTTTATTTAATTAAGCTTTTTAATTGTAGATATCACTGTCACAAGAAAAATAAAGACTTGCCAAATGTAAGAGAGTCATGGTTCACAGAAGTACGATTTCAGACTCAAAGGCATTTTTCTAGGATTTCTTAATGAAAGTGGAAAAGAAGATATCATTCCTTGTGTGTGAGGGGCAATATAGTCTCACAATTAAGACTGTGGAGCCTGGAATCTAAATGCTTGGGTTCAAACCTCAGTCCTGGAATTATAAGTTGAATGAGTTCATTACCTAATTCTGTTTTATTTTCATCATCTCTAACGTGAGGATAAAAGTATTATCTGCTGCAAGGGGTTATTATGGGGAATGAATAGCTGAGGGGTAGAACAATTAGACTAGATCCTACAGAAAAACAATGTTCAAGAAACATTAGTTTTTATGGGTACCTGAGAACTTACTGAGAAAAGTGCCCAGTGAAAACCTGTTCAAGATCTAAAAATAGGAGCAGTTACTCACATTGAACAGGTGTTTCTAGAAGTGATGTCCAGATATAGAAAGGAGAGGAATAAACGTGTTTTCAAGAATCATACATTTTATGATACATAAGATTCTGTGCAAGCTCAAAAAGGTACGCTCTTCAGACTACAGGTTTAGGGAGTACTACTTGATGGTGATTACATCACTATGCAGACTAAGGTGAGGATCAAGACAAGTGAACTGGCTTTGGAGAGAAACTCATCTTGGTTGAAATCCTAACTGTGCTGCCTGTTTTGTGGCCTTGTGCAAGTTGCTTAATATACATAAGACTGAACTTCCTTCTCTGTAAAATGGGAACAACAATTTATACAATAGCCAATCAGTATGTAGTGTAATTTATTATTTCAATAATATGGAGGGAAGAGGGATGATCATGAATAATATCACAACACAGTGGAAATGCATTTTAAAAAGCCATATTTTTCCAGTTATGTTTTTCCCCACTGATGACAAATTGATTCCACATGCAATTATTAAATTGCTTCTATAAGCCAAAGATTTGGTTAATTGTTTCCATAGATGATCTCATTTGATAGCTCACAGTCTCCCTATGAGGTTAAGATTATGATCCTTATTTTACAAATGAGATCACTTAGGCCCAGAGAAGTTAATGACTAGGCAAAGGTGGTTTGGATAATGAATAGTATCACCGGAATTATAATTTAGGTCTGTGCAATTTCAAAGCCTATGCTTGTATTGGGGGGCATCTCTCCATTTGTTAGATTGAGCAAATACTACATTGGGGGAACTGCTGGAGATGCTAGAATATCTGTTTCCTCCTTAATGATGCCAGCTGAAATCATATAGTTTTCATATTCTGTTTGACATCCCTTTCTTATTATTTGCTTTTGAACTATGGGAGCCACTATATATGATTTATTTTGTAAGAACCAGATACAATGCTAGTTGTATGGTAAATGCTTTATAAATCTTCCTCCACTTAGTAAGGGCGCCCCTGGTGCCTCAGATGGTAAAGAATCTGCCTGCAATGCAGGGGACCCAGGTTCGATCCCTGGACTGGGAAGATCCTCTGGAGAAGGGAATGGCAACCCACTCCAGTATTCTTGCCTGAAGAATTCCATGGACAGAGGAACCTGGTGGGCTATAGTCTACCGAAGGGGTACAAAGAGTCAGACACAACTGAAAGACTAACACTTCCACTTCCTCTTCACTTAGTAAAGAATGAAAAACAGTAGTATAGTACTATACTATAAAGTAAAGTAACTGTCTCAAATTGTCATGTAAATACTCCATATAGTTCATCACACATATATTTATTCACTTACTGTTTATTGAGCATTTACTATATGTGAGACACTATTCTAAACATCCAGGATAAATTTGTGAATAAAATAGATAATCCTTGGTCCCCTGGGTGAGGATTCAGACAATAAACAAGATCAACAAATTAAATAGTATGTCAGAAAGTGATAAGTTTATGAAGAAAAATAAAGCAGGTTGAAGTTTGCATATTTCATAGTGTAATCAGTGAAGGGCTCCCTTAGAATGTCCTGGAGTAAGGGGAGGGAGGGAGACACATGGATAGATGAGGGAAGACTCTTCCAGACAGAGAGAAGAACCTGAGGAAAGCCCCTAAGGTTGGGGGGAGGGGAGCAGATTAGTTCAGTTAGAAAACATGGTCAGTTTAGTGAACTCCTAAATCTCTGTGGGGCTTCCCAGGTGGCTCAGTGTTAAAGAATCCACTGCCAACACAGGAGACATGGGCTTGATCCTTGGGTTGGGAAGATCCCCTGGAGAAGGAAATGGCAGCCCACTTAGTATTCTTGCCTGGAAAATCCCATGAGCAGAGGAGCCTGGTGGGCTACAGTCCATGGAGTTGCAAAAGAATCAGACATGACTTAGCAACTAAATAACAACAAAAGTCTCTAGGAGTAAATTGACCCAGCTGAAATAATTCATGGGATCCCTCATGCAGACTCAGAGAAACTTTGAGGGAAGTACAACTTTGAGGTCAGAGCAGGAATGTAAGCGACTTTAACCCCCAGGTCAGGTGAAAAATACAAATCTCAGTTGAACACAGCTACTTTTAATTCATTTAACATTGCTTTGGATTGTGAACAATTTGAAAGTAAGTTCCATTCCTAACCTCAAATATAGGCCTCAGAAACTGAGGATACTTATCTCACTGTTGCTCCCAGCTCTGTGTTCAAACTGTCCCCCTCAGTGGGTGATAGCAGTGTGGGACCCTCACAGAGGATGTTCTGCAGCTCAAGGCTCTTTTCTAATTGCAACAGCCTGACCTGAAATCACCTTCTTTCACAACTTTTCTAAGACTTTTCCCATGCTATTTCCTCACCTTCTACTGTCTTCTCCTTAACTTGTGTGTGCGTGCTCAGCCGTGTCCTTCTCTTTGTGACCCCATACACTGTAGCTTACCAGGCTCCTCTGTCAATGGGATTTTCCAGGCAAGAATAATGGAGTGGGTTGCCATTTCCTTCTTCAGGGGATCTTCCTGACCCAGGAATCAAACCCAAATCTCCTGTGTTCTTTAAGAATGTTTTGTTCTTTATTGACACTTCCTATATTCACAGTCATATTTGATCTCTCCTTCGAGTCACTGTAACCTATTATGTCTATCATACTGCTCTCATCAAAATTAGATCCAATTTATAGTTATTTGTATATTTCCTGCAAACTTCCTAATTTTAAGCTTTCAGAGTGGCTAAGTTTGTTTATTCACCTTTGTATATCTCTTTTCTTGGGAAATTTCTTGTGTACAGACAAAAATCAAGCATTATTTGGTGAATTTATTTGAAATCCCTATGAATTGTTATATGTTTATAACTTGGATCAATTTTGATATTATTATTTATAATTAAAGTTCACTCATCATTTATAATAATATTTTATCTTGTGCATCTAAAATACAAAAGTTTTTCAAAATTTGAAAAAAGAAATCCCCTTAAAATTAACTGATTTTATCTTCTTCAAGTACTTGATTATGTTCATATATGCTTGATTCAATTAAGTGGACACAATTTGAACATGAGACTGGTGACATTCATACTATAATGTATAATATTTTCTTTGGGTATATTGGTCATGATTTTAGTGAAAAACACATACTTAGAAATATTTAGTTTTCCAAACACTGTATCCTGTCAAAAAATAATAGATAGAGTTTAAGATATGCAAGTCAAACTCTTGGCTTCTATTCTACAATTGGTTTCTTGACAAATTTCCAGAGCTTCTTGGACACCAGCTGTTTTTCATTCTTCATAAGGGCAACTTAAACTGTGACTCTAAACCACAAACCACACTAGTTTCTCAGAATACGAATCATCCTTAAAGGAATAACATTACAAGACTCACACATGGAGTAAAATTTGTAAGATATTTCTTGAATTTAAGTCAGTTGAATGTGAAGTACTTTTGTGAGAGGATAAGAGCCAAAGATAACAGAAATCTTTGTATTTAAAGTGTAAACAAAACAGGAAAAACAAGCAGGGAGAAAAAAAAAGAAAACCCTAAGCACACTGTAAGATGCAATATAACACAGCGTAAGACACTGCTGTGTAAGATTGATGTAATAAAACAGTACAGACCAATACCAAAATACCATGGAGAAGTCACAGAAAGAAGTAATCTATAGTTGGAAAAATCATGAAAGACTCTTTGGAGGAAGGGTATTTGAAATAGATGCTCAGGAAGGGGCAGGATTGACTGTTATAGTAAGTAAATCAATGCATGAACAAAATCACCAGGAGAGAAAAAGCATAGCACATTATCCATGTTGTCAAGGATTTTGAGAACAGATTGAGGATCACTTAATATAAGAGCAATAAGAGAGGCCATGGAGGCCTTATAGCTGGATCAAAGGTGCAGAGAAGGGTGGCACCTGGCAATTGAGGGAGTCTAGATTGGCTGTGAAGATTAGCCAAGAATTAGCAACCATTGAATCAGTGGGGCCATTCTTCTAGCAAAGGTAAGGAGCAGCTGGGCTTCCCTGGTGGCTCAGTGGTAAAGAATTCACCTGCTAAGGCAGAATACACAGGTTCGATCCCTGGGTCAGGAAAACCCCCTGGAGAAGAAGATGGTAGCCCACTCCAGTATTCTTCTTGCTTGGGAAATCCCATGGACAGAAGAGCCTGGCAGACTACAGTCCATGGGGTTGCAAAAGAATCCTACATCACTTAGTGACTAAAACAACAGCAAAGGAGAAGCCAGACACCTACACCTACACGCTTTGACAGGTATGAACAGCTAATGGGAGTAGTTCATAGACTCATGTGATAGCAGTCTAAATAGATGGTAGAGAATGGTGGAAAGACAGGTAGGGGACAGCGTGAAGATAATGATGGATATGAGCTAAAAACCTTAAAACTAAAAAAGCATAAAGTAATTTCAAGAACCCAAGGTCGCTCCATTGATAATATGGCCAATTTTGTTTGTTAGGTGCCTGCAGATATTACTTGCAGAGCTAAGGGAATAAGTCTTCCTATATTTTTCTGGAGAAGAGAAAAATACTAGTTTCCAAGTCACAGCAGGTGGTAAAGTTACAGAAAGCATGACTCAAACAAGTGAATGGAGAAGAGATTAATCTGTCCTCAGAAACAGCACAATAAAGTATTGGCCTACAGTAATTTATGTCTTGAGAATAAGGAAAAACTCAAGTTTTGTTTATTTGGGCTTTGTGTGGAAGAGAATGTAGATAATATAAATGACTTTTTTCCCTTTATTCAACAGTTGACTAAACATCTGCGATGTCTATCCTTATCTTTTTTTTTTTTAAATGAAATCATATACTGTACTAGATGGCACATTTCCTCTTATTTGGGAAGGATAACTCAATTTCCCTTTTATAAACATGAGTAACTTGATGTGTCTAACCAATTTTTTTTTTTTCAATGAATGCTTTTCTGACCACTAGAAAGCCTCCTGAGAATGTTGCCGGCCAACAGGAAAGTGAGAAAGACTGCTGACAGGAAGGCATTTCTCCAGCACATTTGAAACTCCACATTCCTGTTCTCCTACATGTAGAACCTTTTAAGTGTCTTGGCTTCAAATGGAGACCAGGCACATTTTATAGGAATTTTCTCCCCAGGTGCATGTTGCATAGCATTTCTAAGTTAGTACTGCTTATATATGAATGTTCAGCTCTCCACTTGTGTAGCCAGCTGAAGGCAAGGACATTTTTGTTTGTGATTGTTTTGAATACAGGCTCCAAGAAGTGCCAAGAAGTGCCAAATGTGAAAACGTTATCATGATGTGATTCAGAGCCTCACTGTGCTTGGTAGAAGAGCTTTGAATCACAGATAGGCTACATATGTGTGGACCATATTTCCTAGTACTCAACATTGCTTTTTCTGGTGGCAAATAATATTTGACTACATGCCATGGTATAGGAAATAATTTTATTATATTTCTGCTATTTGTTATTGTTGTTCAGTTGCTAAGTTGTGTCTGACTCTTTGCAACCCCATGCCAGTCTCCTCTGCCCTTCACTACCTCCTGGGGTTTGCTCAGGTTCATGTCCATTGAGTCGGTGATTCTATCTAACCACCTCATCCTCTGCCGCTCCCTTCTCCTTTTGCCTTTTGACTGTTTGTAGAACCTAGAATCATTTCTGTCCCACAGAGGACACTCAGTCAGAACCTGTGGAACAACTAAATGACATCTAAGTCTTGCTGGGCAACCCATGTAAACAGCGTGTAAGTACGGCACTCCACTCTGCAGGGCAGGAGGCGCTCAGTACTCAGTCCCTCATCCCACAGTATTTATTTATGTGCCTGACATGCTGAGGGATTCAATGGGGAGCAAAAAGACACATTTTTATAGGAAGTACTGTGAAAACAGACAAGCAAGTGGGCAAAGCAGCGAACTGAGTGCTAAAGTAGAGTAAATAAAGGATACTTTGGGATCACAAGGCACATACCTAACCCAAACTTGGACTGGGCTAGAGAGGCAGGGAAGACTTCCAAGAGGAAATGATTTCAAATATTAAATATGAAAATAAATAAAAGTTGTGCAGGCAGGAGTTGGAAAAAAGGAGTGGGTGGTAGGTGAGGAAGGGTGTTCTGAGAAGGTACACATATATTGAAGGATAAAATTCAGTGTGGCTTGGATGTAGAGGATAAAAGAAAAAGTGATATTTGATGGGGCTGGGAAGGTAATCAGAAATTTGAATTTTATTCTAAGATCAAGGCAAATGGTTGAGGGTTTTAAGTTATGAAATTAATTTGCCTTTCAGAAGGGTCATTCTTGTTTTAGGTTGAGAGAGGGACCAGAGAGAGGCAGAAGTAACAGCATAGTCAAGAGACCATTATAATCACCTGGGTGAGAGAGAATTGGCCTTAGTGACGCTTAAGGTCATAGGGACAAAATGAATTTGGGCCTTGAATCAGTAGAGGTGAGGGATTTATATGAAGAAGTGGCATGAGGATTTATATTGGGGGGCAGCCACGGAGGATGCCTCTGTTTTTGACTAAGACAATTAAATTTCCCTGAATTGGAGAAAACAAAATAAAGTGCAGGTTTCTGGTAGTCATTAGGTAGCTGAAGGTTTGTCATCCAGGGTGCACATCTAGAGAGGTTGAAAATAGTAGCTAGTGTGTGGGAGGGAACATTCTTTCAATACAAAGAATTTGGGATGGGAATTATGCTTTGGTAATCAGAATGGACCACTTTACATAATGGGGGTAGGGTAGTGTCATGGAGACAGCATGGATGGATGATTTTATGTCTGGGAATCTACTCAAGAATTTTTGCAAGAAAGTTTCATGTATCTTTATTTATTTATTTATTTTATTTTTTAGAATCAGTGCTGAGACTTAAATTAACATGAATCCAAATCTGTTTCAGAGGGCTAGATAGCGCCAGGTGCCTCTAGTCTTTCTGACCTACTCAGCATAAGGTTTGGGGGGAAAATTAATCAAAGGACTTCAGAAAAATAGAAGTTGACTAGTCTGGCTGGTCTGGTGTGCTGAATTTCATGTATCTAAAAACGATTTAATAGTTCGTCAACGACCATTAAATAGTTATGGACTCGAGATGTTTAATTGTCTATGAGAATTTCTAAAGAATGGTTAGGAGGAAGTCAGGGAAGATAAAGACTAACAGTTTAAAGTGGTCAAGAGAAATGTTTGGCATAAAATACATCATGGACTGAGGTTTGGAGGGATATGATTTGAATGTTTCCAGTCCATGTTATCCACAGTGTCTAAAATCAGATAGATTTTAGCATCCAAAAGCATATTTTTTGACACAAATATGGAAGAATGCCCCCAAAGTTGTGTGTTTAGACTAGACTTTTCATGACTCTTAAAATTTCACATCACATACTCCCAACTGAAACAGTCCAGAAATGTTGCTTAAGGGCACAATCTTTTTTTTACCCTACAAAATGCATCAAATTCACATTTCATAATTTCATTAAATATGAGCGTTCTACTCAATCTGCCTCTGCATTCCAGGGAGAGCATGTTTTCAGCAAGCAGTAGGTAGGCGGAAAGGCATTTGAATTCTTCTGACTAAGTGGACAACAACAAGATACAGGGTTTACGTGAGTATCATAAGATAGTTGAACAATGAAGAAGTCAGGTTTTAGATGATTATAACACTGAGTTGGTAGAAAAAAAAATTAACCACACATGAAAATGTCTTCCTGGCATATAAGTATAGTATTAAATGATATCTGGTAGGTATTAACTTCCTGCAAAAGGAGGACCATTGCTAGAATCCATCAGTAAGTGGTCTTAAAATTTAAAGATAAATCATATGTTGAAGAGGGATTTAAGGAAGGGAGTTATTACATTTTAAAACTCTGAAACATTCTCTAATTTTTATCTTCCACTGTTTGATGTTATTTTCCTGGAAGCAAGGTCCTTATTATCTATACACAATTCTGTTTCTGATTAGTTAGTTGCTTCAGGGTTTATCTGTTTTCACCTTATCTGATTGCTTGCTAAACTTAAAGTTTGATGTCTCTTAAACTTTAGGCTGCCAGATATTGTGATTGAAAATGCACCTCACATTATCTCCCATTTTAGGCAGCTTTCTAGCTCACAGACCACAGCTCTTCCAGTGTCTGGTCTTCCGATAATAATATTTACTGTTCTGTACAACCTGCCCTGCTAAAACTGTGCTAAATTCTTTTTAGTCACTATCTCGCCTAACCTTCACAGCAGTCATGTGAAATGGGAACAATTTTCTTTATTTAGAGACAGGAAATTTGAAGTTTGGAGAGCATAAGTAGCTTCCCCAAGGTCACAGAGCAAGTAAATCAAAATGAGAGCGCAGTTCTGTCTGACAGCAAAGCCCATGCTTTAAGAGACTCTACAGTACACACTCCCCTCCATGTGTTCATCTCCTGCTCTTGAGCCCACTGGCTCGGGAATGTCTCCACATGCATTTTATCTGAGGACATCACTGAATATTAGAAAGTATTTCTTCATGTGGATTCAAATCTTGCTTCCTGTACTCTTCCTAACCTTGGCAGCCACATAGGAAAACTCTGTATTATGATAGTGTTTCAAGTTTTTGAAGGCTATGAGCATTCATGCATTAGACCTTGACCCCCAATCACCCAGCTCTTTCTAACGCTCCAGCCTTTTTGTGCTAATACCTATACATACTACCTCTTTTACGCAGAGTATGGCCAGCATAGGGAAGATGGCATAAAGATATTTGCCTTCTGAAAATCCTGGAAAAGGTAAGAAGTTGTACCATTAAGGAAATGGAAAATCAAGTCTCCCCCGCTCCCCTCCACCCCTTATGTTACACATACACACAGGAATGCTGCCAGTTAGATCATCTTGGGGTCTGCAAGCAGCTTGGCTCTGAGCAAGGAATGCCTTTTACTAGGCTGTTGTCCTTGGTTGGGTTCCAACATGTGTGTTCTCTATTTTTTCTGTAAGAGATGTATCTATTTGCATAATAAACATGTCTAAATAAATAGATGGCCTTTTTCATGACGGCCGACTTTCTTTTTGTTTACTTATCTTTAAATTAGTTTTTATTGGAGTATAGTTGCTTTACAATGTTGTGTGCCCTTCTGGCAGTGAGATGCATATAAGTGACATGACCCGACCTGCACAGAGGAGCGATGACAAGTTAGTCTTCATTCATTCTACTTCTGTGGCTGCATCCTTTTACGTTAGGCTGGCAGATGAGGTAGAACATGCTCCTGCTGAGTCATCTCATATTCTCATGAACCAAGCTGCTTGTAGATCAAATGTGCATTTTAAATACAGAGTCAACATTATTATCACGGAAAAGGATTGCCTTACTTTAAAAAATTTTTATCTGTTCTTTCTCTAAGATTTCTCTAATTCTCAGAATGTTATGTGTGTGTCACTTCTGATATATCATTTAATAAAGGCAGTTAGAGTTCCCTTTGATTTCTGAATAAGCCCCATGAGCCTCATCTGTTCTCTTTGTTCATATCTGTGTCACCATGGACTATGTGTTCCCTCCTCCTGGAACGGTCACGCTCAGAATGAATGATGTTGTCTTATTCAGCAAACAGGATGGTTTCATTACCTCTCTCATTCGTAATTCTGCCTTTCATGAAGGTACAGAGCAAACCACCTCACAGAGCTTAGCAGTCAGTATCAGTGACAACCAGTCATTTTCCTGATGAAAGGCTATGTTTATTTTTTATCAAATCTTGGATCAATAATGTATAAGAGCTGAGAGGAAGGAGGGCCTCCCTCATAGTCCAGTTGGTAAAGAATCCACCTGCAATGCAAGAGACCCCAGTTCGATTCCAGGGCGAGGAAGATCCGCTAGAGAAGGGATAGGCTACTCACTCCAGCATTCTTGGGCTTCCCTTGTGGCTCAGTTGGTAAAGAATCCACCTGCAACGTGGGAGACCTGGGTTCGATCCCTGGGTTGGGAAGATCCCCCAGAGAAGGGAAAGGCTATCCATTCTAGTACTGTGGCCTGGAGAATTCCATGGACTGTATAGTTTCATGGGGTTTCAAAGAGAGAAAGGACACTGTTCTAAGTCCTTTTAAGTGAAAACCAACTTCTAGAAATGCCCCCTTTTTCTCAAACCTCTTCTGTGGTGTGAGTATGGGGGTGCAGGAGCAGGGTGTGGTGAGTAGGAGTGGGATAGAAAAGAGGAGGCCCAAAGTCCTCTGCAATCAGAATGACACTCCACTGAATAAGCTTTAAACTATTATTTCTAATTGGAAGAACACAGACAACTTTGTAAGCACACATTCAAGGTCTCCAACTCAGAAATGTTGATTCACTGGGTCCAGGATTGGGCTGGGCATCTGCTTTCTCAAAAAGTTTCCATTGGAGACCCTGGAGTGATTTCCCAGGTGAGAGAAAGTATCTGAGATCATGATTTAGGACATAAAACTGAGCTGAGAAAAAGATTTTGTGGCTCAAATATCCATTTATTTATTAAGAGACTATATACTGGAAGAATGAACATGTTAAACTGAAAGAATTATTCCAGTGATAATTTCTATATTATCACAAAATGTCACTTGAATAGTCACTCAGTACTCATTTTCACAAGGCATCCTATGGTCATTGTGGGTGAGCTACAAGTCTGCAGTGTGGAATGACACTTAATTGGGAATATACATGATTGACTAAGGATGCTTCTAAAGAAGCAGACTTCTAAGTAGCACATTTTTTGGAAGTGGCTTTATAACATACATTGTATATGCATAATGGGTAATGTATTATATTACATACTAATTAATTTATATAATGTATTGTAATTTATGATTTTTCACTTATTTGTTTGGTAGGGCTTCCCAGGTGGCTTAGTGGTAAAGAATCTGTCTGCCAATGCACGAGACGCAGGAGATGCAGATTCAATCTCTGGGTCGGGAAGATCCCCTGGAATACGAAATGGCAACCCACTCTAGTATTCTTGCCTGGAGAATTCCATGGACAGAGGAGCCTGGCAGGCTACAGTCCATGGGGTTGCAAAGAGTTGGACACAACTTAGAAACTAAACAACAAGTAATTCTTTAACTTGCCTATCTCTTTCCTAAACTATAAGGCAGAGTCTGTATCAGTCTTGCTGACTGTTGAATTCACAATACCCAGTGCCTCCCAATAAATACTCAATTACCGGCTGCCTAGATTAATGAATTTTGCCTCAGACGGTACAGCATCTGTCTGCAATGTGGAAGATCTGGTTTCATTTCCTGGGTCGGGAAGATTCCCTGGAGAAGGAAATGGCAACCCACTCCAGTATTCTTGCCTGGGAAATCCCATGGACAGAGGAGCCTAGTGGACTACAGTCCATGAAGTTGCAAAAAGTTGGACATGACTGAGCAACCAATACTATTGGTTGATCTGGAAATTTGCATTTCTTACATTTTCCACTGTTGATAAAAAACAGCATCCCCATCTGGGAAGTTTGGTATAAGGAGGTTTGGGGCCAAGGTGTCTCCAAGGTCATTGTTTCTTGCCACCATTCATGTGTACTAAGATCACTTATCTACAGAAGTGTGTTGGTAACAATGATAACTCCCACTGGAGTTCACAAACTATAGGCCCATCAACCATTCCAATTAGTAGTCATGTTTAACTTGCTCTGCAAGTGTTGAACTGCAGAGAATTTTGCATTTAAAAAAGCTATTTGGCAACAAGAATCCACCTGCAACGTGGGAGGCCTGGGTTCAATCCCTGGGTGGGAAGATCACCTGGAGGAGGGCATGGCAACCCACTCCATTATTCTTGCCTGGAAAATCCCCATGGACAGAGGAGTCTGTTGGGCAACAGTCCATGGGATCCCAGAGTTGGACACAACTTAGTGACTAAGTGCAGCACAGAGGTGGGTACATTTCACATACACATCAGGATTTCTACATTATCCTGGAAAGCTGCAACATTTACAGACGTGCCCTCTCTCTACGTGTCAGCAATCGGTTAAAAAGAATAGCATCTTTGGGTATAGGAAAATTCACTCATTTCCAAGTCTTTCTCTCTTTCAAATAATTGTCCAGATGTCAAGCAACAGTTGTACTTTTTCATCTTATACCCAATATTTCTTTACTCATTTTCATTACTAGAACAACCCTGAAACCAATCATTGAGGTTGATTACATTTAAATAATACTTAGGCATTTTCAAAAGCACTTGACTGAAGTATAGATTGAGCCATGCATAAATTAAAGCACTGAAAAATTCTTTCCTTTATTTCCTAATCACCAATCCTGTTTAAGTAGTCTTACTTCAAATTCTGAATATTTTTATTTTATCCATGCCTTCATTAATTTATATATTAAGGCTTTATGTGTATGAAACATTTTCTGAGCTAGGAGTCTTTTTCAATAGTTCAGATAACAAAATGATGGTGGCTTCACTCAAGGTGGTGCCAATAATGGTGATGATCCGTGGGTATAATCTGGATAGACAGGATCTTGATGGTAAGATCAATAAGATGTGCTGACAGAGCATATAAAGATTATTAAGCAAACAAAGAGTAAAGACAACTATGGATTTTTTGGCCTGAGCAACTACAAGAGCAGTTGGTAAACTTTTTCTGTAAAGGACTGGATGATAAATATGTTTAGCTTTGTAGGCCTTGCGGTCTATGCTGCCACTGTAACACAAAAACAGCATAGATAATATATAAGCAAGCAATGGTTCAGATTTGGTGACCCCTGAACTGGAAGAAATAGGGTTACACCATTCACTGATGGGAGGAGGACTGCCTGGGCTGGTTAGGGAGTAGGGAGTAGGGGTAGGACTGAGAATATTGAAACTCAATTTTGGACTTGTTAAGTAAAGATTTAAAGTGGGTAGATGGATAGATTAGTTTGGAATTCAGTGGAGACGTATAACGATATAATTTGGAATAATACTACTAGCTTATAAATAGTATTTAAATGCATGAGACTGGATGTGATTCGCTAAGCAGTGAATATAGATGAAACAGGGAAGAGTTGTGGAGAGAGACAGAGACAGACAGAGAGACAGACAGAGACATGGCTTGAGCCCTGGGAATCCTTCAGCATGTACAGGTTAGGGAGATGAGGGAGAAGCAGCAAAGATATGGAGACACAGCAGTCAAAGAAAAACGAGGCAAGTGTGGGGTCATGAAACCAAGGAATGGAAGTGAGTCCAGAAGGAGCAGGTGGTTAGAGAGTCTAAAAGCTGCTGATTAACCAAGTAAGATGGTGACTGGGAAATGACCATTGATGATATTGATGAGATCAGTTTGAGTAGAGTGGACATAGAGGGAAACCTGCCTGCAGGTGTGGGCTTGAGTGTGGAAGAGCAAAAATCGAGGATTCTCTGTTAAGACAACACTCAAGAAATTTCATTGTAAGAGGAAGAAGAGGAATGATACATTGGAATATGAAGATGAAGAGGGGTCAAGAAAAGGCCTTTTTTGTTAGTTTTTAAGAAATTTATGCTGCTGCCAATGATCGCCTCTGAGTTCTTCTAAAAAAGTATACTTTTACATCATCTCTTTATAAAAATTTACCTTCCCAACCTATGTGAAAGGTAGCACTCATTTTACCTGAGGAAAGTCCTTGTTATCCTTGTTTAAACACTTAAAAAACACTCAGGACCCCACTTTGATATTTTGTGTTATGATACCATCCCCTATCTGTGTTCATTTTTGAGGCTTGAGGGAATTTTTTTTAATCAAGCTCCTTTAACTACTTCTCTTTTAAAGTTCAATCAGTTTAATAGCATTTAATTAATCTGACTAGTGCCAAAAATTCCCCATGTGAAAGCCTTTTCTCTTCTTCTGCCCCTCCACCCGCTCCGGGTTTACCAGGGCTCATTCTTAACAATGGGTCTCAGTTTCCTTTTGGCCACCTCACAAGCATTTCCACCTAAGGGGAATAAACCCATCAATTCAAAACAGAACCACAATCATGCCGAGGAAGTGTTTTTTAAAAACTTTTGGCCACCCTCAGGGGAAATAATTTTTTCATCACTTAATATCTTTTCAATGGCTCTTCCTCACTTCTGTAAGTCACCTCTCCTTTCCCAATCTAACCCAGGAAAAGAACAAAGAACCTCAGCTGAATTATTTTTAAACACCAAAAGCTTGTCTATCTAAACTGCCTTTATGTTTTATCTAAATATATGAGAAATGACTGCTTAAAAGTCCAAGAAAACAAGTATCTGTAGGACATGCCATATTATTTCCAGTGTTGTTGCTATCACAGTATCCTTGACAATAACCGATTTAGAAATATGTCTTCAAAAATTCAGTGTGATATTTTTATTTTTAGTATTTTATGTCTTTGAAGATGGTTTCCATGTGCAGAACAGATTTTTTTAAGAGGTCATTTTAAAATGTAATATTTGTGGTTTTCTACTTTAGCTTCACTTATACATATTTTTGTTCTATGCATAAATCTAGCAAGTTTTGGCAATCACACTTGTTTAGTGTCTGTTACTATTTACAAATCTAATTAATTTAAATTTTAAGCTACATTTATAGATTTAACATATTTGACCTTTAGTATTTCACTTGGTTTACTGAAAATCATTTCCATATATTTAAAAGTCTTAAGAGGCTAGGACATTCAGTGACTTTTAAGTTCTAAATTTTTTTTTTTTTTTTATTAGTTGGAGGCTAATTACTTCACAACATTTCAGTGGGTTTTGTCATACATTGATATGAATCAGCCATAGATTTACACGTATTCCCAATCCCGATCGCCCCTCCCACCTCCCTCTCCACCGGATTCCTCTGGGTCTTTTGAAATACTGTTTAAAAATTATATCAAGATATTCTTACAATTTTTAACTTAAAACCACAAATATAAATAATTATTCATAAACACATTTTATATTGCAATTACAAGGCTAACTAGTTGCTTTAATAACCTGTTGCCACATTCTTTTAACCACTATAAATAATATCAAATATGTATAGGTTCCTTACCCAGAAATATTTATTCTTTTTAGCAACTTATATTTAATTCTTTCAAATGCTTCTACATTTAGTTCTTATGCTTGGAATTAAAATATGTTACCCACTTGAAAAAAAAAAACCAGTATGTCATCTCCAACAGTGTTGGGTGTACATTCTGAAGTAGTTTTTAGGGTTGTCTTTCAGTTGGTCTACATTTCTTATCGTCCAGCAATAGTGACTGGGGTTTGAGGAGGGAGCTTTGGATGTCCTGGTGGCCACTGCGTCATGAGTACCAAAACTTTAGGAAATGGCTTATAAAACAACCCCATCTTTGGGCTGGATCACATCATTCTCTAATTCTTCTATTTATGAAAGTCAGTGTCTCATGCTGAGACATTCTTTGACTCAATTTTGTATTTCTTTGACCCAAGCTCTGAAGACCCCTGGACTAATGAGGATCTGCATTTTTTTCATGTCCCTCCTATCTCTTGGAGCCACACTCTTCTAGCAATTAAATAACATCAATTTGAATTCTGGATGTCTCTCATGGCTTAATCAGACTATGTGGTTTCCACAGACAAGGTGCTAAATTTACTTATAAGCACAGTAG
Organism: Dama dama; assembly: GCF_033118175.1. Taxonomy (NCBI): domain Eukaryota; kingdom Metazoa; phylum Chordata; class Mammalia; order Artiodactyla; family Cervidae; genus Dama; species Dama dama. The sequence goes on from NC_083701.1 coordinate 37,819,078, forward strand.
CTTATGGTAAACATTTTAGTTCAAAGTTATATCAATCAATTTACAAGCTGACCAACTAAATGGCTTGTAACACAAAGAGTGGAAGAAAACCACGCAGGGCAGTAGTGCCTGTATATATAGGCTTATGCATGCTCTGACACCGTTTTAAACCATCTTTACTTTGTGAACTATTTAATCATAATATCTAACTTCTACTAGCTCCTGTAAATGTTTTTGTGTCTCCATGTATAATTTTCTCAATTTTTGCCTCATTTTTAGAAGGCAAGATAAGATTTTAATTGTTGGCAACTCAGTTATCTATGACATTATTTTATCCATTAAGAGGGACAAAGGGCTCCCCTGGTGGCACAGATGGGAAAGAAAATGCCTGCAATGTGGGAGACCCAAGTTTAATCCCTGGGTCAGGAAGATCCCCCAGAGGAGGGCATGGCAACCCACTTCAGTATTCTTGCCTGGAGAATTCCATGGACAGAGGAGCCTGGTGGTCTACAGTCCATGGGTCACAAAGAGTCAGACAATGCCAAGAGACTGACACATTCACTTTCAGAGGGACAAGACCTAGAAATACAGAATTTGAGGCTGGCTCCATAAAAGCTAAATAAATATCAGGTGTTTAGTTTAACACCTGAATATCACATGTTGCATATTTGCTAGTTATTTCACAGAATGTTAAAAAAGTGCACACTTGTGACTTTTTTTTCTTTTGCAACATTTGTAGGGTATGATACTAAAATTATTTCAAATAAATATCACAGATGCTTAATGAAATTCAGCAGATTGATTACCCATTTAGCATCCAGAAATGTACATATTACTCAAATGCTTAGGTGATTACAACTTCATTCCTGAAACTTGTATAAGTTGTTAGAATTCTTTCACATGATTAAACCGACAACATTAATCGCAGTTTAGAGCTTCTGGATAGGAAAGAGGCTATCTTTTTTTTTTTTTTTCCAGTGGGTTTTGTCATACATTGATATGAATCAGCCATGGATTTACATGTATTCCCAATTCCGATCCCCGCTCCCACCTCCCTCTCCACCCGATTCCTCTGGGTCTTCCCAGTGCACCTGGCCGGAGCACTTGTCTCGTGCATCCCACCTGGGCTGGTGATCTGTTTCACCATAGATAGCATACATGCTGTTCTTTTGAAATATCCCACCCTCACATTCTCCCACAAAGTTCAAAAGTCTGTTCTGTATTTCTGTGTCTCTTTTTCTGTTCTGCATATAGGGTTATCGTTATCACCTTTCTAAATTCCATATACATGTGTCAGTATGCTGTAATGTTCTTTATCTTTCTGGCTTACTTCACTCTGTATAAGGGGCTCCAGCTTCATCCATCTCATTAGGACTGGTTCAAATGAATTCTTTTTAATGGCTGAGTAATATGTTTTCAAAACTCAAAGACCTCTCATCATATTAATAAATTTAAGTGCCAATGTAGATTGAAGGGATACATTGCTTACCCATATTCTCCTGGGAGTTGTAACCAATGGACAAAGAGACAACAAAATACAGTAGATATGTAGTTCCTAAGTTGAAGACCTGGATCTTCATTTCTCTACAGGATGAGTCTGAGAGGTGGGCATCTCTCCAGTGGGCCTCAGAAAGATGATTGATCTGCCATGGGAAGGCAAAGTGACCTCATTTTATGCGTGGGACCTGGCCAGTCTGCGAGGCTTCCCAGCAACTTCCTTTAGGGTCAGATAGAAATCCCTCCCGTCAGTTCCCTAAAAGCAAACATGAAAAAACATGGTTATCCCTCTTCCCTCACAACTATAATCTCAAAAATTTTAATTATGGTATCTGTACATAGAAACATGTAAAAATGTAGGCATCAATAATGCCAAATACACAGTCTTCCTATTAAAATCCTTTATAATAATTTTAAAATGGTGCTCATATATGATATTTTTGAAGCATGAACTCTTTGGTTTATCTCTTTGATATACACAATACATTTTAAGTATGTGAGTTAGCACATAGAATTATTATATGCTAAATTAAATTTGTTTGTTAACTACCTTAAATATTTTAATATTTTGTGAAGAATCTAGCTTTATTCTCTCTGTGGTGTGGAAAAGGCTAGAACTGAACAATTCATAGCCCAATATAATAGATCTTCTTGGTCCTGATGCTGGGGCTACTCAGGTATTTAAATCATAAGATGCTGAAGAGGAAAGAGACTGTAGAGATGGCTTCATTTAATCTCCTTATTTATAGATGAGTTAACTGGGAGACAGAATAACTGATATGTCCTCCGTTGCAGATGGTCCTAACAGTAGACTTAAAAGTTAGAATGCAGGCTATTTTCTTTTTCAGTATTATTTGTGCTATGCAGAACAAGACTATAAGAAAGGGACTTCCCTGGCAGTCCAGTGGTTAAGACTTCACCTTCCACACTATAGTGGGCATGGGTTCAATCTCTGCTCAGGGAATTAAGCTTCCACATAACTCAAGGCCCAAAAAAATTCCAACATAAAGCAGAAGCAATATTACAATAAATTCAATAAAGACTAAAAAATTTGTCCACATGAAAAAAAAGTCTTTAAAAAGAAAGACTGTAAGAAAGATTATTTCTCAAATGACTGTATAAAAACAGAAAAATTGTGTTTTTGGCAGTTATTATTCTGAGTGCACTATACTTCAACATGTAAATAATACTTAGATGTGTTTCTTTTTCCCCCAAAGTGATTATAATTAGTTCAAGGGACATAATTTGTTGATGCTATTCCATTTAAAATTCATTTATGAGGTAATTGTGCTGTTTTGCATGTGTGCTGTTTTGATGAACTGTAATCCATACTTTATAAATTCATATTTCATTAAAAATATCAGAGGAATACTCAAATCCTTTATTAGAGAAACAAAATACTGTTAAAAGTTAATTTCAGTCCTAGAATACTATGATATCCAATATAAATTTATTTTATATTATTGATATTTTTGTGCAGATTTTTGCAGATAAAACAAAGAAGTTTGAAGTAATAATTTATCAGTTCAGTTCAATTCAGTTCAGTTGCTCAGTCACGTCCGACTCTTTGCGACCCCATGGACTGCAGCACACCAGGCTTCCCTGTCCATCACCAATTCCTGAAGCCTACTCAAACTCATGTCCATTGCATCGGTGATGCCATCCAACCATCTCATCCTCTGTCGTCCCCTTCTCCTGCCTTCAATCTTTCCCAGCATCAGGGTCCTTATAATATTTTACAGAGCTAAATAACTGTGAAAAACATAATACAAAATGTTTTTTTGTAATTGTAAAAGACTGTTATATCAATTCAAAGAAAAACCAAGTACATAAAGAAACAGACACTAACTTTTTATTAAAATATTATAGAATGAATGTGTTCCATTTAATATACCATATTTAACACTGATTGTATGTATGTGTTTAGTCACTAAATTGTGTTCAATTCTTTTGCAACCCCATGGACTATAGCCTGTCAGACTCCTCTGTCCTTAGGATTTCCCAGGCAAGAATGCGGGATTGGGTTGGCATTTACTTTTCCAGGGCATCTTCCGGACCCAGGGATTGAACCTGCATCTCCAGCATTGGCAGACATATTCTTTAGCACCAAACCACCTAGGGAGCCTTTAACATTGATTCAGTTCAGTTCAGTCACTCAGTTATGTCTGGCTCTTTGTGACCCGATGGACTACAGCATGCGAGGGCTCCCCGTTCATCACCAGCTCCCGGAGTCTACCCAAACTCATGTCCATTGAGTCAGTGATGCCATCCAACCATCTCATCCTCTGTCATCCCCATCTCTTCCTGCCTTCAATCTTTCCCAGCAAAAGGGTCTTTTCAAATTAGTCAGTTCTTTGTATCAGGTGGCCAAAGTACTGGAGTTTCAGCTTCAACATCAGTCCTTCCAATGAACACTCAGGACTGATCTCCTTTAGGATGGAATGGTTGGAACTCCTTGCAGTCCAAGGGACTCTCAAGAGTCTTGTCCAGCACTACAGTTTGAAAGCAACAATTCTTCTGCCCTCAGCTTTCTTTATAGTCCAACTCTCACATCCATACATGACTCCTGGAAAAACCATAGCCTTGACTAGACAGACCTTTGTTGACAAAGTAATGGCTTTGCTTTTTAATACACTGTCTAGGCTCGTCATAACTTTCCTTCCAAGGAGTAAACATCTTTTAATTTCATGGCTGCAGTCACCATATGCAGTGATTTTGGAGCCCAAAAAAATAAAGGCTGACACTGCTTCCACTGTTTCCCCATCTATTTGCCATGAAGTGATGGGACCGGATGCCATTATTCTAGTTTTCTGAATGTTGAGCTGTAAGCCAACTTTTTCACTCTCCTCTTTCACTTTCATCAAGAGGCTCTTTAGTTCTTCTTCACTTTCCTCCATAAGGGTGGTGTCATCTGTATATCTGATGTTATTGATATTTCTCTTAGCAATCTTGATTCCAGATTGTGCTTCTTCGAGCCCAGCGTTTCTCATGATGTACTCTGCATATAAGTTAAATAAGTAGGGTGACAATATACAGCCTTGACGTACTCCTTTCCCAACTGGAACCAGTCTGTTGTTCCATGTCCATTTCTAACTGTTGCTTCCTGATCTGCATATAGGTTTCTCAAGAGGCAGGTCAGGTGGTCCGGTATTCCCATCTCTTTCAGAATTTTCCACAGTTTGCTGTGATCCACATAGTCAAAGGCTCTGGCATAGTCAATAAAGCAGAAATAGATGTTTTTCTGGAACTCTTGCTTTTTTGATGATCCAGCTGATGTTGGCAATTTGATCTTTGGTTTCTCTGCTTTTTCTAAATCCAGCTTGAGCATCAGGAAGTTCACGGTTCCTGAAGCCTGGCTTGGAGAATTTTGAGCATTACTTTACTAGTGTGTGAGATGAGTGCAATTGTGCGGTAGTTTGAGCATTCTTTGGCACTACCTTTCTTTGGGATTGGAATGAAAACTGACCTTTTCCAGTTCTGTGGCCACTGGTGAGTTTTCCAAATTTGCTGACATATTGAGTGCAGCACTTTCACAGCATCATCTTTTAGGATTTGAAATAGCTCAATTGGAATTCCATCACCTCCACTAGCTTTGTCCTTAGTGATGCTTCCTAAGGCCCACTTGACTTCACATTCCAGGATATCTGACTCCGGGTGAGTGATCACACCATTGTGATTATCTGGGTCATGAAGATCATTTTTGTACAGTTCTTCTGTGTATTCTTGCCACTTCTTAGTATCTTTTGCTTCTGTTAGGTCCATACCATTTCTGTCCTTTATTGAGCCCATCTTTGCATAAAATGTTCCCTTAGTATCTCTAATTTTCTTGAAGTGATTTCTGGTCTTTCCCATTCTGTTGTTTTCCTCTATTTCTTTGCACTCATTACTGAGGAAGGCTTTCTTATCTCTCCTTGCTGTTCATTGGAACTCTGCATTCAAATAGGTATATCTTTCTTTTTCTCCTTTGTTTTTTGCTTCTCTTCTTTTCACACTTATTTGTAAGGCCTTCTCAGGCATCTATTTTGGCTTTTTCCACTTCTTTTTCTTGGGGATGGTCTTGATCACTGCCTTCAGTACAATGTCATGAACCTCCATCCATAGTTTATCAGGTACTCTGTGACATTGCTTACTCATCTATTAAAAGGTTGTTTTTCAGTCACTAAGTCATGTCTGACTCTTTGCCACCCAATGAATGGCAGCACACCAAGATTCCCTGTCCTTCTTTATCTCTCAGAGTTTGCTCAAACTCATGTCCATTGAGTCGATGATGCCATCCAATCATGTCATCCTTTGTTGCCCCCCTCTCCTCCTGCCCGCCATCTTTCCCAGCATCAGCATCTTTTCCAATAAGTTGGCTCTTCCCATCAGGTGGCCAAAGTATTAAAAGGGTATTATGTGATATCCTGCCATATTTAACTTAATCCTCAAATGGGCAGATTATATTCTAGATAATTAAAAGAAAGTTCTTCCTGAATGATCTTTCTTTCTACATAGACAGTGCAGATTTGGCCACTGTCACCATAGAATTACTCCAGATCCTTTCTCGATAGTTCTGATTTATGTAACTTTGTGAGTGAATATATTTTAGTATAATTTTAGATAGATTTATGTAACATAACTTCATTTTTCTAATTTAAGACAATTTTTGAACAACTAACAAATCTTTTTTGAAGGTGGGTGCCATGGTTTCCTAGGATGAAAGTGTCTCTTGAAGGGTTCATCAGTTATTTTTTTTTCCTGTTTTATTTCAAAGTCACTAAATTAATTTCCTTTCAGTTAAATACATTGTTATATTAAATACTTCTATGTTTCCAGTTCATGGCAATTCTAATATTATTATTACTATAAAATATTCAAATGACACAACATATCAAATTATATCATATTATACTTAGATGTAGTTTGACCTTTAAAAGTTGGCATAAATGCAAATCCAAACTACAATGAGATGTCATCTTATATCTGTTAGGATGGCTATTGTCAAAGACTCAAGAAATAAAAAATGTTGGAGAGGATATGGAGAAAGGGAATCTTGTGCACTGTAGATGGAAATGGAAATTGGTGCCAACACTGTAGAAAACAGTATAGAATGCCTCCCCAAAAATAAAAATAGAACTACTGTATGATATAGTAATTCTTCTTCTAGGTACTCATCTGAAGGAAACTAAAATACTAACTCAAAAAGATACATTCACCTCAATGTTCACAGTGGCACTGTTTACAATAGCCAAGATATGGAAGTAGCCTAAATTATCATCAACAGACAAGTAGATAAATGGAATATTATTCAGCTATAAGAAACAAGGAAATCTTGCCATTGTGACAGCATCGATGGAACTTAAAGGCATTATCCTAAGTGAAATAAATCAGAAAAAGACAACACATGATATCACATATATATGAAATCTTAAAACAGCAACAACAAAAACAACACTGAATTCATAGATCTAGAGAACAGATAGATGGTTGCCAGAGATGAGGTTGGGTGTGGGTGGAAGGTACAAACTTTCAGTTATAAAATAATTCCTGGGGATGTAATATACAGTATGGTGACTATAGTTATAGTATTGTATTATATATTTGAGTGTTGCTAAAAAATAGAATTTAAAAGCTCTCTTCACAAGAATAAAAATTTGAACTGTGTGTGGTGATGAATGTTAATTAGACTTCTTGTGATGATAATTTCACAATATATACATATATAAAAATCATTAAGTTGTACACTTGAAACTAATAATTGTTACATATCAATTATATCTCAATAAAAGTTATATTATACATTGTCAGTTTTGGTTCATTATTTGAATAAATTTGATCATATTTATTTTGAGATATATTAATAGCTCTGAATAAACTCCAGGGAAATCGTTTGACTCTGGGAGACTCAAACTTTAGTTGTCAGTAGGAGGTGTCTCCAAGTTACATCTAGATACACTATTTTGGTTAACCTATCCTTTACTAAAATTGATGTCTGGACTTTGGGTCTAGATGACACTGTTAAAACAATAAAGATTTTGAGGAATAACCATACTGTATTGTAGAACTTTAAATAACAATGACCTAATCTTGCTTTCTTTTAGTCAGGAAGTAGAAGAGAAAGAATTTTAGGAAATGGTAGCATCCTTTCTTGCCTCTTTTTGTTTGTTACTAGCAAACCCAGTGAGCTGAAGGGTTTTTTCCGCTTATACAGGTTTGGGATGAAAATCTTGCAAAGTCTGCAGAGGCTTGGGCAGCTACCTGCATTTGGGACCATGGACCTTCTTACTTATTGAGATTTTTGGGTCAAAATCTATCTGTACGAACTGGAAGGTAAGAGATAGTTTCGCTGATACCATTTATCCAGATAACTTTATTGCCTGTGGACTCCAAGTGTTAGTAGCACCAATTTCAAGTAATATCTACAAGTATTTACTGAGAACTCACTATATGTCAGCCACTGATAACTGGCCTATGACTGTTTTAGATGTCTTCAAAAATTATTTAAATTTTTAAAAGAGCCAAAAAACTCCGTTTTCTCTTTCACCCTTGGAACACCATCCCTTAATCTATTCTACACTAATCTCACAGAATCTTTGAAAGAATCAGGTTGTATCCTTATCCTATCTCTTCGAGCTCAGAAAAATCCCTTGATAGTGGCAGAAGCCATTATTGTGTATGCAGCTTTCCCATGTTTGCATATTCCTATATATGTGTTATACAAATTCAATGTATTTACACATTATGTATATATACATATGCACATATATTTATATGCATATGTATATATGCATATAAGTATATACAACTGTGAATGAAGCTGCTTCCAATAACAGGATAATTTTTCTACACTGTGAGAGGTCATCATCCAACATTCAAAGACTCATTCCCTTCCATATAGGGGAGAAAAATCAGGTGTATTCTTATTAAATTAAAATGATACAACTTTAAGGGGAAAAAACACTCTGAGTCTAGTATCACAGGGTTTTTTTTAATATCTAATTTTTAATTACATATAAGATTCCAATGGAAGACATTTCTGACATTGGTAAAACAAGGTGAAGATGATACTTCCTGAAAGATTTGCATTTCTCTTTTTGAAACAACCAGACTCATACTAACAAATACAGGATCAGTTGCTCCAGGCCTGAACGTTTTCATGCTTGGCTCTACTGGGAGGAATAGAGGATTCTGCTGGGTGGTGATGGTAATTACGAGGGAGTGGATATGCTCTTGATTTGCCATCAACAGACTGCAAAAGAACAATTAACTTGTAATTTAATGTGAGTCCCCCATACATTGCCACTGCTGTGCTGTGAGTTCTCACTGTGTTTCTTGATATTTAGATACCGCTCTATTCTCCAGTTGGTCAAGCCATGGTATGATGAAGTGAAAGACTATGCCTTTCCATATCCCCAGGATTGCAATCCCCGGTGTCCTATGAGATGTTTCGGCCCCATGTGCACACATTATACACAGGTTATTTTGTCTTGTTCAGTTCTGATTCATTCTTTTTAAAAAAATGCTCTTTCTATTTTGGTGAACCTGCGTTTTCTTAACTCCTGATTCTAATAATGGTATATCGGTTTACTTTCTCAGATGGTTTGGGCCACCTCCAATCGAATAGGATGTGCAATTCATACCTGTCAAAACATGAATGTCTGGGGAGCTGTATGGCGCCGTGCAGTTTATTTGGTATGCAACTATGCCCCAAAGTGAGTATATGGTTGGCTTCTACTTCCTGGAATCTTTAATGATGTTAAATATCTTCAGTCTGATAGATACTTTTGACAGGTAAATAATATGAGTAAGACTTAACTAACAAGCTCAGATCCTCAAATCTTCCGTCTTCTCGTGTTATCTGAAAAGTTAAAAGCTGAAAGATTTCTTTTCACAAGGATTCTAGATTAAAATTTTGGGCAAGACAATTTGTGATTTGGAGATTCACTAAATTCTCCTCCTCATCTTTCTTTAGACCTGGTAATTATAAAATAAACATGTACTTCCAGGCTTTTGATAGCTTATATAAAAGTCTCAGGCAAGGATCTTCTAGGGAATTTATCAACACTACAGTATTCTCATCAATCATTCCTAGAATGTTGGCTTAACTTTTTCACTAGGAAAAGAAAACAAGCCCTTCTTCTTTCTTTTAAGGATAGAATTAAAATCACAATTTTTTTTTTTCCATAGGTGGTTAAGGAGGCATAGAGAATCAGAAGGGAAAATTTAAATGCAATGACATCTTTTTAATGAAAGCTGTGCCATGATCTAAACTTCAGTACAAAAAAATTCAGTAATTTCATCCTGTGGCACACATAAAATTATATATTTCATATTGTGAAAATTGATCAAATATTATACAGTATAGTTGTATTTTATATTTGTGAGCATTCTTTAAATTATGAGGATAAACAAACATTTGTTAACATTTGATAAAATGCCTTTTTGATAACAATGACTCTTTGGATAAAGTGTTCCATTATTTATACATGAGTCTTTTCCCTTTTGGAGTAAATACTAAAATGTGCAAAGGATTTATGACACGCCTGGTGTCTTCCAAAGTAAGTCCCAAACAAAGATTTTTCTCCAGCTTTGCCAGTATGGGGAGGGAATGAGAAAACGTTTCACAAATAACTGCATTACTCATTCATATGGTCGTATGCCAGGGGCAGTGTTTTTGCAAAGTTAGAAAAATAGCGATTTTCCCAATGGTCCCCTCTCCACAGTTATTAGAATAGTAATATTTGGAAAGTAAAATGTGACTGCATCATGAAAAGCATTAAAACTGTGCATTTGTTTGATATTTTCAGTTATGCACCTTATATTTTCCTATTAAGACTCTAACTCTCCTTTTTGACATAAATAGGCCAGGCAGTACTCAAATAGTGAAAGAGGCTTTTATTACATTCATTTGGCTGTTCTGTTTTTGGCCAATGATGGGATTTTTGCAATATTATTGATGAGATGTCTGATTGTTTTATGTCTAAGAGATTAAGATATTGTGTTAGTATGGTGTATTTGCTGTAACAGAGAACCATTTTTTGAAACAGGCAGTGGAGAAAGTTTAAAAATTCTGACTGTTAGTTGAATACCAGCATGAAGTTATCTCAAGCCTCCCTGTTTTTCAGGGAAAAATGAAACACAGGGTTGGGTGGTGGAGGGGTGGGGGGAGGTGATGGAGGGAAAGAGAGAGAAATGAGAGAATGAAAATGAATTAGCCTGAAAGGATAAAAATTAAAAGGACGAATAATATGTTTATCCATTGACTGATTTACTATTGAATATGGGGCTTCCCCAATGGCTCAGTATTTTAGCTTTTCCACTGTTGTTTTATCTTCAACCCTGACTTTTTACTATCAACACACCGCATTTTCTCCATTCAGTTTCCTTCACACTTATGGCTCTGTGGTTATCTGTTAGCACTGTAGTTACTAGTCACCATGCTATGGAAAATAAATTCATTGCTTCCTCTGTCATAGCTAAAAGAGTTTAGTAACAGTAAGACATTGTGACTGTTTTAATCCTAAATGCTAAATTTGGTGTATCATTATGGCCATCAAGATGAAGGAAAATACTGACAACATTCAGTTAACTGTGTTTAGCATTATTTTTAAAAATTAACAGTATTGCTAAAAGTTATAACTGTGAGTTTACATATGGGAAAATGTTTTGGAATCATCTTTAATGGTTGCTTCTGTAAGCCATTATTCTCTTACCGAGTTTTCTGTGTCTCATTTTATGAATATTGAGAATCTATTCAACTTTAGAAAGAAATCCTTTGAACACTTAGAACCTGTTTTTTGTGCTGACAACTTCTTGCTCATGTCACCATTTCTAAGCCTCCCCAAATTGTATATATACCGTACATGGGCTTCCCAGGTGGCACTAGTGGTAAAGAACCCACCTGCCAATGCAAGAGACATAAGAGAGGAGGGTTTGATCCCTGGACCGGGACGGTCCCCTGGAGAAGGAAATGACAACCTATTCCAGTTTTCTTACCTGGAAAATCTCATGGACTAAGGAGCCTAGTGGGCTACAGTCCACAGGGTCCTAAAGAACTGGACACAACTGAGCGACTGAGCACATACACACTTATATATGTGTGTATATATGTATGTATTTGTATATATTTTACCATCTTTATAATAGTACTAGCATGACTTTTTAAAAAGTACATTTAGGAGGACACAGCGTATGTGTTCTGGAAGGCTGCAGTAGGAAAGAGGCAGCAGTGGTGATGGATAGAGCATCAAGTCAGATGTGTGTTGACAAATAATGTCACCATGCTTTGTAAATTATTGTAAATTAACATGATAGTAACTTACTCAGAAAGAAAGAATTTAAAAGTAAGATATATAGAATAAATTGCTTTAGAAATAAGAAATGGATGTAACTTTCAGTGCTTTTCTAAAAATGACACACTTCTGAAAATGTCATCACACGTCAATGTGTGATCATGTGCTTAAGGACAATCAAACTTTAAAAAATGAGCAAGTAACACTTATGCTGTCTTCTTTTTTTCCTAGGGGCAACTGGATCGGAGAAGCACCATATAAAGTAGGAGTACCATGTTCAGCTTGCCCTCCAAGTTACGGAGGGTCTTGTACTGACAATCTCTGCTTTCCAGGTGTAACGTCAAACTACCTGTATTGGTTTAAATAAGCTTATCTTTTCCTCCAGGAAGTACAATGGTTTCTGGGAATCATAGGCATATATATATATTGAGTTTTGCACATATTATACATATTTTATCATAATCTTGTTTTCCTTTTATTATTCATTGTAAAGATTAGTGTTTATCTTGTATGTTTGTTTAATCCTTTGAGGTAATCAAACATCCATGTCTATTTTCTGACCTCTAAGTCTAAATTAAAATACTGTGTATGTAGTATTGCCATAGTTGATGCATCCAATTCCAAAGCTTGTTTTCCAAAGAAATTATGTTACATTTCTAACAAATAGAACATATATTTGGCCTATAAATACACATACATAGATGATGTAATACATAGATAATATGATTTTGTAATTATCTTGGAGGAATTTTTTTAAAATCCTAAACAATACGTTAGGTGGTAGGACATCTCCTGCACCCATTTCTTTAATAACCCAAACTGATCATTTGCAAACTACTAATAAAACTCCACGATACCTAGATATAACAATGTAATTAAGAACCACAGATTTCATTCTGGAAATATTTTGTTTTATTTGGGTCCACCAAAAGATATTCTCAATTTTTGTAAGGTTGAATGCATTTATTTTGCTTAACCTCTTTTCTTGAACCAGTAATCATGTGTGGAGTGGTTATGATGGGCAAGGAACTCTGCTGGTTATGTTCTGATCATGCAAGGATAATAAGACAAAATTTCTGTCTTCAAGAAGCTCACAAAAATATTCAGGAAATAATGCAGCCTAATTATTGGGTTGTCCAAAAAGTTTGTTTGGGTTTTTCTGTGATGTTACGGGGAAACAAGTGAACTCTTTGGCCAACTCAATATCTTGCTGTAAAAATGTTATTTGTTAACAAATTGATTTTTCATGTAAATTTGAGGAAGGGAACCCAACGATGTTCACATGTAGGCGGAATAGGTGATAGGCCATGCCATGTAATATGTAGGTTCTCCTGGTTAGCATGAAATGTAGCTATAGTGCTTGGAACTAAATGAGGCAGGGAAGAATGAACACCTGTGAGTGTAAATAGTTGTTTTGGGAGGTGGAAAGCAAGACCTAAGTGAACTGACAAGGTCCAAGAGAAGTAAGATTCAGGAGACAGGCATGCAAAACCACGGAAATAGTGTTACCACACACGCGTGCGCGCGCGCGCGCACACACACACACAAACACACACGGAGAGCCTCAGAAAGGCATATCCTAAAGGATTAATATACCTTGAAGCCTGTGAGCAGGAGGTGAGGGATACCAGAAAGAAACAGTGCAGGTTCCAAGGATATCTCCTGGTCTCCATCGTTCTGCTTGTCCTCATTTGATGAGAAACAGTCTATTCAGCATGGTGGTCCTGGAGCATCATGTGGAAAATCTCATGTACACACCACAAACAGCTATGATTTTGTGAAAGGGGCCTCTTCAGATGATTTTCTAAGCACTAATTACCAAATTTTATTACCATATCTAAGTAGAAGAATATTTTTCAGTTCTCCATTAAGTTTGCATGTGTGGATGCTCAGTCGCTTCAGCAGTGTCTGACTCTTTGCAACCCTATGGACTGTAGCCCACTGGCCTCCTCTGTCCATAGGATAATCCAGGCAAGAATACTGGAGTGGGCTGCCATTTCCTTCTTCAGGGGATCTTCCTGACTTAGGGATTGAACCTGCATCTCCTGTGTCTCCTGCATTGGCAGGTGGATTCTTTACCATTGAACCACCTGGGAAGCCCCAAAAGTGAAGCATGGTGGAAAGCAAGTCAAAGTCACTGTGAAAATTTCACTCATGTGATTTTGGGAATGCTTATTTCCAAATCACTTTCAGAGAGGAGAAATTCAACACATGGATCAAGACACTTAACACATTACATTTTACATGTGCATGCATGTACATGTGCGTGTGTGTGTGTGTGTTTCAAGTTATATAATGCTGCAGTAGAATTACAGAATCAGTAAACACAGTTAGTTCCAGAGTACAAATAACAGAAGGAAGCTACTTGTTTAAAATTCCATACACATTTGCAGTTGCTTAGTGTAGATTCATTGAAAGATGACAGATAATTAATTAAATCCAATGGTGGATTATCCAGCATCTGGAGTTCAGGTTTTCATGATGACAAATAATTGGCCAGATTTCTTTCACACACTGAATCTGACCAAATGTTTTCCTATCAAACGACTTTGCTTTTGTGGTAACATATATAGATTTTATTAAAAATAAGTATTTTTGGAGACTAATGTGAAGAACAGAAACAACAGGAAGAGTCAGGTCTCAAATCAACTTTTAGCTAATATATACAGGCAACTGGAGAGAAAGCTCATTAGTGGGATATTTGTTTGCTTTATCTAGATAGTATTTCTTGAGTTTCCTAAACTAGTTCTACAGAAGTAGTAAAATAACTATTAAACCAAAAAAGGTTATGATCAGTTCCATCCGATTGCTGGTTTACCTGTGTGGCTTGATTTCTCAGGTCTGAAAAAGAATGATGATATTTGCCACTTGATTCACAGAAGTTCATTTGAAGGTAAAATTACCATATTAATAGAAAATCATGAATATTAAAATTATCATTAATATTGTGAAGCTTTTATTTGCGATAAAATTAAGTCTTTCATGAGCTCCTCTTTGGCAGAAATTCTGTCTTATCTTTGTGTGCTTATACCAGCTTCTTATATAATGGCTATAGTGTAATAAGTTTTTATATGAATGGGTTTTTAGAATTAACACAACAGTCTAGTATTGCAAGAATTAGAAGAACCTCACCTTTCCATGTTTCATTAAGACAAAAATGTCTTAGATACAAAGCTTTGAGTGCATCAACAATCCAGATAAAGCACCAAATATAACAGATTAAGACTAGGAACCACATACTCATAAACTTGTACACAACAGTCCTTTCCAAATATAAGTTTATTTATAACTTAACAACTCAGCTGAAAATGTAACGGGTATATTTGTTATTCTATCTGTGCTTCTTAAAGTTAGTAATATAAAGTGGCCATGTGAAATGTTTTATTTGCTAGGCTAAAGCAAATGAACATTTGCTTGAATCAACCCAGAGTGTCATACTTTTCACAGCATGCAACAATGGTGCTAGGATAGCTATTTCTCACTGTAACTCCCAGAGGGAAAAAGGGTCTGGGCATAAGCTATTTCATAAGAGCAGCTTTAAATAGTATGGAGGTTTTCATTTCAATAGGTTTCATTCGAAATGGCGATTGGCATACATATTCTACAGCATTGATTTTTATTTTTGGTATGGATTTTTCATTACATCCTTTATTCAGTAGAAAAATTTAAAAAAAATCTGTCATAACATCAGTTTTTTTTGGCTTCCATGTCATCAAAAGACTGGAAAAATTACGAGTTGAGCTGTTAAACTGATGGATTCCTTTACAGAATTGTATTTGAGTTGTGTAGGCACACTCTTAATGTTCCTGGTTATGGTAGGTAAGTTTGCTTTTAAAATGTGGCAGAAACAATTTTCATTGTTATCATGTTTTGTTGTTTTTTTTTCCTGTCCAGTAGTCTAAGAAGCATCACTTCCGCAGTCCGTTAGGACTTCCCTACCAAGTTCACTTGGCAGTTCATCTGAAACTTTTGTGGAAATACTCATTTGAAAGTTCCATGAAGTTTTAGCACAGAGCTGACCAAACAGTAGGGAAAATTCAATCATTATAATTTACTCAGAATATTTGAATTGAAGCAATATATATTTTTCTCATTAGTATATGCTTGTGTTAGATCAACTTATAACATCTACATAAGCAATCGAAAACATATTTAGGCCAGTTCAAGTGTTCTGTGTTCACATCCTGCTTATTAAGTGAACACATAAGTTAAACAGATGATCTGAGTGTGTTCAGGAAGGAACAGTCATGCTTACACCGGGGTCTGTTTTCTCCCCTTGTATAACAACATTCCCAATGTTCTACAGGAGCATAGGACGCCAATCTTGCATGGGAGGAAGCTGTTTCCCACGGAAGTGTTTAGGAAGAGTAAAATTAGATTTCTATCAACGTCTAATATCTTTGTTTTATACTTGCATATTTTTGTATTGTTATATGTGTGAGGGAAGACATTTAAACACATGCAAAATGATTTTTAAAAATTATTTCATCTTCCAACTTTGACTTATGAGAGGTCAGTCAACAACTTAGAAAGTTACACAGTTCACTGGTTAATGGTGCTGAAAAGTCATTACAACCACCATATACTTGCTTTAATTTTGAAGTTTCTTTGCAATTCAAGTTTTTAATAAGTGTGAACTATCAGTATCTACTCTGGTGCTATATATGTGGTGCTAAATGAATTGTTAGTGGTAGTAGGTTAAGAAGTTTCTTTTTATTCATAGTTACAAATGTTGTCCTTTCAATTCCTGATTTAGAAATATTAATAACGTCCTGTTAAATGAATCTTAAACAAAATAAGCCAGTGCGCTCTGTTTTTATATAATAATCCAACATTATTTGGGTATTAAAGAATGTAAATATATTTCTTAGAAGTTATCCATCTTTTTAAAAAGCATTTTTAACCTTGGAATGTAAAATTCAAGTTATCAACTAAAGGTTAGATTACACCCACACCAAGCGTGCTTCAGGCACTGGCGCCCTCTGGTGGTCATAAGAACAAATTCTTGATGGCAACTTGGCCTGCCAATAAAACCATTTCTTCAGTTCAATTAAAATTTAAGTTGCCTAATATTAAATTCTTGGATACTCTGTAACTCTGATGGCATTAAAGATGCTTGATTCTATTTACATAATTTTCTAGGAGAGTAATACATATATATTGACATCCATTTTCCTAAATAATAATAATTTTTTATGGCATTCTAGTCCTGAGGTGCTTATTACAGTGTTCTTTTTTTAAACTAGGTATTAATAAAATATATTTTTAATTGTGTTTACATCATAAATACGATAATAGGTAAAACTAGTGAACAGAACTCTGTGTTTCACTTTCAGAAGTGATCATTTATTTTTATATATTAAAACAATTTCATATATCAAAAGATTCTCTCTCCACTTTTACTTGTTGATCTATAATTTGATAATGCTCTTTGGTCATACTGTTGAGCTAATGATTACATTTTATTGTTCCATTCAAATTCCTTCTGGACTTAAAAATATACCTAAAAACTTAGGATTATATCCCCTGTTAACTAATGAAGGTAACATTTTTAGATAACTTTTCACTTGAGTTGTGCAGTTGACTAAGTGTGATAATTTGTTTCGACAAAGATATTTCTTAAACTGTGTTAGCATAACCAAATGAAATATACTTTAAAGCAGTTTCCCATATTAGTATTTTCAAATTTATATTAAAGCAATAAACCCTTTGTATGATCTCAATCCTATACAAAGCTCCGATATATAACATGCATAACATGGACTAAACCTTCTCCAGTGCCTTGGAAGTTTCTTCTAAGAGCCCTAGGATTCCATAAAACCACTAGGAAAACATTGATGAAAGTCATCCAGTTCTCCCCATTTTCTCAAAAGAAATCAACTAATTAAAGACAAAAAAATGGAGACCCTAAAAGTTTTGCAATGGTTATCTAAATTATTAATCACTCACTTCACTTTGCATGTGTTAGAAGTCAAACTAATTGATGGAGCATTAACACTGATTTTAACTGGTGCTTGGTTATAGATTACAGTATCTTGTGCTTTGTTATTTGACAAACAGAATTTTGGTACCATAATATTTTGAGAATTAGAGATAATTGTGATGCACATAGAACGTGTTTAAAAATATCTGAATGTTTCAAATATGTACATAATCCTAAAATAGACTGTATCATTTTAGATTTTTTAAAAGATTAATTTCATATTTTTTATTCATTACCTAATACTGTGGCAGTAGAAGGTGCCTTTGATGTTGTGATATAATGTCATGAATATGTACATACATAAAGCCTGTGTAAACCTCTGACTTTATAAAGCATAACAAGTGTAGCTTTTTGAGCCCCACTATATTATTTTTCCTTCAATAAAATATTATAATTAATTGTTTTGTGTTTAAGATTTCAACTAATAATGACGAATTTAATTATTTCCTGATTTTCAATAGTTTTACAATAGTAAACTTCCTTGCCTTCCCTGCCTCCTTCCTTCCTTCTTCCATTCTTTTTGTATTTAATTCCACAAAATATTTTGAGATCCCAATGTAAAAGACATTTTCATGGAGAAAGAGGAGAACAACACTATGTTAAGAAGTTCTGGCTGAGAAAAACTGCAGTAGTTGAACATAAATATTTCCATGTTTCATACTGAGGGCAAGAAGAGAAACCATAGGCATTCCTGCGGGGGGATGCACCATGTTTGGTCACTAGTCGACCAAGAAGGCTAGTGTTTTACAGATGGTTCTGCCTTGCAGCAGGCAAATTTTCCCTCTGGTGAGACGGGAGAGCTCCCAGGCCAGTTCACCACTGATGTTCAGTTGCTAAGTCTGCAGCCTCAACTGTAGCATGCCAGGCTTCCCTGCCCTTCACTATCTCCCGGAGTTTGCTCTAACTCAGGTTCATCAAGTCAGTGATGCTATCTACTCATCTCATCCTCTGCCGCCCCCTTCTCCTCTTGCCCTCAATCTTTCCCAGCATCAGACTCTTTCCAATGAGTTGGCTCTTCTCATCAGGTGGTCAAAATATTTGAGCTTAGGTTTCAGCATCAGTCCTTTCAATGATTATTCAGGTTGATTTCCTTTAGGATTGACTGGTTTGATCTCCTTGCAGTCCAAGGGACTCTCAGGAGTCTTCTCCAGCACCACAGTTTGAAGGCATCAATTTTTCAGCGCTCAACCTTCTTTATGGTCCAACACTCACATCCATATATGACTACTGGGAAAACCATAGCTTTGACTATTTGGACCTCTGTCAGCAAAGTGATATTTCTGCTTTTTAGTATGCTCTCTAGGTTTGTCCTAGCTTTCCTTCCAAGGAGCAAGTGTGTTAATTTTATGGTCACAGTCAACATCCACAGAGATTTCAGAGTCTAAGAAAATAAAATCTGTCACTGCTTCCACTTTTTCCCCTTCTATCTGCTTTGAAGTGGTGGGACCAGATGCCATGATCTTAGTTTTTTGAATGATGAATTTTAAGCCAGGTTTTTCACTTCCCTCTTTCACCCTCATGAAGAGGCTCTTTAGGTCCTCTTCACTTTCTGCCATTAGAGTGGTACAATCTGCATATCTGAGGTGGTTATTCCTCCCAGCAATCTTAATTGCAGCTTGTGGTTCATGATTCATCCAGCCCAGCATTTTACATGATGTACTCTGCATATAAGTTATTAATAAATAAGCAGGGTGACAGTATACAACCTTGTTGTACTCTTTCCCAATTTTGAACCAGTTGTTCCATGTTCAGTTCTGTTGCTTCTTGATCCACATATAAGTTTCTCAGGAGACAGGTAAGGTGATCAGGCATTCCCATTCTCTTTAAGAATTTTCCACAGTTTGTTGTGATCCGCACAGTCAAAGGCTTTAGTGTAGTCAACAAAGCAGAAGTAGATGTTTTTCTGGAATTCCTTTGCTTTCTCCATGATACAGTGAATGTTGGCAATTTGATTTCTGGTCCCTACATTTGTTAAATATTTTACTTATCTCTATTTCATAGTGCACACATACTAGTGCATAGAAAACTGTCTAGTATCTATTAGCATGTGGTATATTTATATTGTATATAGTGCGAGTGCAAGATCCAGAACTTTCTACAAATAAGGGTGCACAACCAAACAGTTTGGAGGAACCAGGTCTAAAGGCTGGCAGCTTCCCAGTATGTTTCTCTGCTTCTACCTTTCTCTCTGACAGCCCACCACAATGTGGCATCTGCATTGCTCTTTTTGAAAATAAAGAACATCTAATGACTTTCCTACACAACACCTTCCAAAGACATCCCAGGCATTTAATAAAACACAGTGCTTTATCACCACTTCTGACTTGGCTGGCTTCTACCTCATTCTCCAACATCCTTCTCTCCTATTCTCCCTGCAGCTCACTCTGCACCGACTTCTCTTCTTCCCTTTTGCCAAGTTCATCCCCACCTCAGACTCTTCTCTTGTTCTACCAACAGACTGGGACATTATTCTCCCAGACAGTCACAAGGGTTTCTTTCTCTCTCACGTCAATATGGGGCCCCTCCCAGTTGACACTTTTTTGCCCTCCATATCTCTCCCAACAGAATGTAAGCCTCTTGAAGGAAGGAAACTTGCTTGTTTATTGCTATATTTATTGATGTATGTCCAGACCCTAGGGAAGTGTCCAATAAATATTTGTTAGGCAGACCAATGAATGAACGCAGTTGTAAAGGTTAAATGAAGTAATTATGTAAAGAACTGCATGCACACTCTTCCTGATAAGGAATAAACAAAAAAAATCATTATTTTAACCATCACTATAATTTTTTCATGGTGTTCTTAAACATGACAAAATATCTATGGGTTCTCTATCCCTAGTAAGTATGTGCTAACATTATTAGTTTACCACAAAAGCAATTAACCAACCCCATTGTCTCAGAAAAGCAATATATTTTATCTCTTAAATGACTTAAAAAAATCTGAAGCTAAAATCAGAATTAAATTAATGTCTTTTGGGGAACAGATCCATGCAGTCTAAACGGTTAACTTAAGATATGGATCTTTTTTGTACAGTTCTTCTGTGTATTCTTGCCACCTCTTCTTAATATCTTCTGCTTCTGTTAGGTCCATACCATTTCTGTCCTTATTTGTGCCCATCTTTGCATGAAATGTTCCCTTGGTATCTCTAGTTTTCTTGAAGAGATCTCTAGTCTTTCCCATTCTGTTGTTTTCCTCTATTTCTTTGCATTGATCGCTGAGGAAGGCTTTCTTATCTCTCCTTGCTATTCTTTGGAACTCTGAATTCAAATGGAAATATCTTTCCTCTTCTCCTTTGCTTTTTGCTTCTCTTCTTTTCACAGCTATTTGTAAGGCCTCCTCAGACAACCATCTTGCCTTTTTGCATTTCTTTTCCATGGGAATGGTCTTGAACCCTGTCTCCTGTACAATGTCATGAACCCCATCCATAGTTCATCAGGCACTCTGTCTATCAGATCTAGCCCCTTAAATCTATTTCTCACGTCCACCGTATAGTCATAAGGGATTTGATTTAGGTCATACCTGAATGGTCTAATGGTTTTCCCTACTTTCTTCAATTTAAGTCTGAATTTGGCAATCCTGGAATGTGAAGTCAAGTGGGCCTTAGAAAGCATCACTATGAACAAAGCTAGTGGAGGTGATGGAATTCCAGTTGAGCTATTTCAAATTCTGAAAGATGATGCTGTGAAAGTGCTGCACTCAATATGCCAGCAAATTTGGAAAACTCGTCAGTTGCCACAGGACTAGAAAAGGTCAGTTTTCATTCCAATCCCAAAGAAAGGCAATCCCAAAGAATGCTCAAACTACCGCACAATTGCACTCATCTCACATGCTAGTAAAGTAATGCTCAAAATTCTCCAAGCCAGGCTTCAACACTATGTGAACCATGAACTTCCAGATGTTCAAGCTGGTTTTAGAAAAGGCAGAGGAACCAGAGATCAAATTGCCAACATCTTCTGGATCATCGAAAAACTAAGAGAGTTCCAGAAAAACATGTTTCTGCTTCATTGACTATGCCAAAGCCTTTGACTGTATGGATCACAATAAACTGTGGAAAATTCTGAAAGAGATGGGAATACCAGACCACCTGACCTGCCTCTTGAGAAACCTGTATGCATGTCAGGAAGCAACAGTTAGAACTGGACATGGAACAACAGACTGGTTCCAAATAGGAAAAGGAGTACGTCAAGGCTGTATATTGTCACCCTGCTTATTTAACTTCTATGCAGAGTACAGCATGAGAAACACTGGGCTGGAAGAAGCTGGAATCAAGATTGCTGGGAGAAATATCAATAACCTCAGGTATGCAGATGACACCACCCTTATGACAGAAAGTGAAGAGGGACTAAAGAGCCTCTTGATGAAAGTGAAAGAGGAGAGTGAAAAAGTTGGCTTAAAGCTCAACATTCAGAAAAGTAAGATCATGGCATCTGGTCCCATCACTTCATGGGAAATAGATGGGGAAACAGTGGAAACAGTGTCAGGTTTTATTTTGGGGGGCTCCAACATCCCTGCAGATGGTGATTGCAGCCAAGAAATTAAAAGACGCTTACTCCTTGGAAGGAAAGTTACGACCAAGCTAGACAGCACATTAAATAGCAGAGACATTTTACTTTGTCAACAAAGGTACGTCTGGTCAAGGCTATGGTTTTTCCAGTGGTCATGTATGGATGTGAGAGTTGGACTGTGAAGAAAGTTGAGTACTGAAAAATTGATGCTTTGGAACTGTGGTGTTGGAGAAGACTCTTGAGAGTCCCTTGGACTGTAAGGAGATCCAACCAGTCCATCCATCCTAAAGGAGATCAGTCCTGGGTGTCACTGGAAGGACTGATGCTGAAGCTGAAATTCCAATACTTTGGCCACCTCATGAGAAGAGTTCACTCATTGGAAAAGACCCTGATGCTGGGAGGGATTGGAGGCAAGATGAGAAGGGGACGACAGCGGATGAGATGGCTGGATGGCATCACCCACTCAATGGACATGAGTTTGAGTAATCTCCGGGAGTTGGTGAGGCATAGGGAGGCCTGGTGTGCTGCGATTCATGGGGTCGCAAAGAGTCAGACATGACTGAGCAACTGAACTGAACTGAACTGAAGATATGGACTGCTTGAAGAGACATTTTTATGTTGGCCCCTGATTTCACCCTCATATGTCAAATGAATGTGGCAACCACTACACTGCAGAAATAGATAAGACTTCATTTTTATTTGAAGAAGAATGAGGCAAATTATGCAGGTTTTGAGAGAAGAGCAAGGAGTTCTTCAGCCTTTCCTCCACCATTTGTGCTGAAGAATGAGAATAGGCCAGAGGGGGAAAAAAGAACAACTGAGAAGTATGTGAAGGGCTGCATTTGCTCACTGATTCCATTTGAATCAAATCAGGAAATAATAGAATTGATTGCTATGGTTGAAATCTGGGTCTTTTCCCTGTAGCTTTAGTGAGGTGCTGAACACATAACACAGAGGAAGTAAGAATTCTATTTCAACTGGATTCATGAACTTAAGACAGTAAACCAATTTAAACACATAGAAAAAAAAGTCTAAGAACATGAGATACCTTTTTGGAGATAGAAAACAAAATGACAAATCATATTATATAGTATAATTATGATATAAATAATATTTATATTAATGCTGTCAGGTAAATTATAAATAATTCCTAAAATAAAATATAATGTCTATGTATTTTTAATATTTTTCTAGTTATTAATAAGCAGCCTCATAATAGTAACAGGTAGACCTTTGTTATCTTTATGGATAAGGAAACATGATTTTTCAGTAGTGCTTCTCAATAGGAATGATGTTGACATTTGGGTGGGAAAATATTTTGTTGTGCTGGACTCCCATTCCCAATAGGTATTTATCATGCCTGAATCCTCAAAACACAAAATGCCTTATAGAATCTTCTCCAGTTTCCACAAAATGTGACAAGCAAATTACCTGTATACATTCTTAAGCACCTTCCTGGAGGCGTAAGGGTGGAGTAATACCACTAAGTAAGAATCATTGATAGAGACATTCATGAGTGGAAAATCAAAACCAAACAAGTCTGACTGATGCATCAAACTCCCATACAAGTCTGACTGATGCATCAAACTCCCATATAGGCTGCTCATTCTTGTATATTGTTGTAATTATGCACAGTCACACATTTTCTTCATGGTATATTTTATTTTCAACTATGTATCATACTCTTTGGGAGCTATGCACCGAACAAAAGATAAAAATTCATGCCTCACGGAGTTTACATTTTGGAGAGGAAGATCAATAATGAGCAAATACATAAGACATGGAATGTTATCAGAGGTTAATAGATGCTATGGAGAAAAGAGCAGGCAGGATGAGGCATGGAAACTGTGGGAAGGGAGGGGACTCAGTTTCACATATGGGGTCTGGAAAGGCCCAACTATGGTAACATTTAAGCAAAGATGTGAAAGATTTGAGGGAGATAGCCATGTGGAATCTATTCCTGGGCACATACCATGTGGACCTCTGGGTAAAAAGTTTCCAGGCAGAAGAAGAAGGGAGCCCTGAGGCCTGCTGTGTCCACAGACTCAGTGGAGTGAGGAAAGAAAGCAGTATTGGAAGGAGGGCAAAGAGGTCATGGAATCCCTGGTTAGGTGGGCCAGACCATTGCAAGGGCTTTAGTTTTTATTCTGAATGAAATGGAAAGTCATTGACAGTGTTATAATCTGATACATTCAGAAGGACTTCTCTGGCTACTATGTTTGAATAGGCCATACAGAGTCAGAGAGACCATTTTCATTAAGACCCAGTTCTGTCATTCATCCTTTCTTTCTCTTGTATTTTTGTCCTTCTTCCAAGCCCAGGATAACACAACAGATAGTCACTGTCTTATCACTTTTTAGACCCTCACTACTCAGAATCATAAATTTGCCATTTATATTCACTGACTTCAGATCCTGGTTATCCACTTAATCCTTGAAAGGACACACACGGCAGTCGTGTTCAACTCTTTGCAACCCCATGTATTGTAGCCCACCAGGCTCCTCTGTCCATGGAATTCTTCAGGCAAGAATACTGGAGTAAGTAGTCAGTCCCTTCTCCATGGGACCTTCCCAACCCAGGGATCGAACCCAAGTCTCCTGCATTGCAGGCAGATTCTTTTACCATCTGAGTCACCAGGAAAAGCCTAGACTTAATCCTTGAGGTCTTTTAATACATTTAGTCCACAAATATTTATCAGGCACATTTTACATGTCAGGTACTATTAAAATAAATTTCAGACTAAGTACCACCCACCAGAACCTTACACTGCAGTGACAAGGGGAAAAACAAACAAACCACTAAATACATAATTAAAATCCCAGTGGAGATAATTATTATGAAGAAAAATAAACAGAGGAAGGAGGGAGAGGATGGAGGTGTCTTTAGATATGATGGTCAGGAAAGATCTCACTGAGGAGGTGAAATGTGAGGAAATACAATAATGATGTTTGTTGTTCTTCATCAGACAAAACTGCCTGGGGAAGATTTCTGTGATACAGTTATTGAAAAATAGCTAGCATTTATTTTCTTCAACCTTTCTGCTGCATCCAAAACAATAATTCATTCCATTTTTTAAAACTCTTATCCTTGGGTTCTGAGGCCAGAAGAGAAGTACAGAATGGCCAAGGAGAGTACAGAATGGGATGTTCAATGGTTCAGTTGAGAAATAATGAAGTTCTTAACTGAGTTTATAAAATTACATTTATTACTAAATGAGTCTTTCTGAGGCCAGCCTTGACATGTAACTCCCTTGTTAGAATACTTTCCTTTGCATCTTGCCTATTATCAAATAAATGCAAACAACATTTCCTTCATTTAACTTCTCTTATGCAGAGGAGAAGGCTTATATTTACAGTTTTCTCCTGCTATGTTTTACACGACTTTTCTGACGGACATCACTCATACCCTAACCAACACTTGCCAACATTTCTTTCTGGTCTTAGGTGGTTTACATTGTCTGGATGTGTATGCATATGTGTTATATGTGTGTCCTTCATAACACAAACTCTTCTCACATGGCTTTAATTTTACCTCGTTTGGAGATCTTTGGTTTCCCACAGTTGAAACCTGTACTGTCTC
This sequence comes from Dama dama, assembly GCF_033118175.1. NCBI lineage: Eukaryota > Metazoa > Chordata > Mammalia > Artiodactyla > Cervidae > Dama > Dama dama. Next base: position 37,844,893 of record NC_083701.1, read on the forward strand.
TATTGAGCACCAATAGCACTTGATCTGTATTTCTATTGTTGCATTTACCTCCTACCCTCCCTTGCTGTATATTTATAAACCTTCTAAAAACCTTTTCATTTTACTCCAAGGTCTATGCTAGGGTCACCTCTGCATTCACTCATGCAGTAGTCAATGCTTTTAGGCAAGGCTGTGGTCAAGTCAACTGCCACAGGATTTCTGCTGTAGTCACAGATCCGCAGGTACATGAGTGACCAACAGAGGCCACTCTCGTAACTATCTGTAGCAGCACACTTCTGTTGAGAACTTAGAGGAACTTAGAAGACTTATATCAGAGGAACAATTAGTGTTTCCTTTGCATTACTTATATTAAATACAGAAGTGATAGTCAGCGCATGTTACAGAGACTATGTGAATGATTTTCGATTTCCCAATCTTTGAGAAAGTAATGCAATTAATTCATTCTTCAGGTGTACTGGCAAGTGGGTGGCAATTTTCTGAAAGATATTTCAGAATAAGGCTGAAGAGAAACACTAAGAGTTTGAATAACTGACATAGAATTGAGAATATTAAAAATGGTTCAATGCTGTGTTGTTGTTCAGTCACCCAGTCATGTCTGACTCTTTGCGACCCCATGGACGGCAGCACACCGGGCCTCCCTGTCCCTCACCATCTCCCGAAGTTTGCCAAAGGTCATGTCCATTGCATCAGTGATGCCATCCAGCCATCTCATCCTCTGACGCCCTCTTCTCCTTCTGCCCTCAATCTTCCCCAGCATCAGGAACTTTTCCAATGAGCCATCTGTTCACATCAGATGACCAAAATACTGGAGCTTCAGCTACAGCATCAGTCGTTCCATTGAGTATTCAAGGTTGATTTCCCTTAGGATTGACTGGTTTGATCTCCTTGCTGTCCAAGGGGCTCTCAGGGATCTTCTCCAGTATCACAGTTCAAAGGCATCAATTCCCTGGCATTCTGCCTTCTTAATGTTCAGCTCTTACAACCATATGTGATCCCTGCTATACTTTATGTTTACTAAGAGGTATTTTTAAAGCTGAATCAGCTACAGGTTTATTTTTATTTAGTAAAAATTTAGAAATTGATTGTAATGTAAGAGTTGGTCCCCTTAAGTAAATTTAATGATTTTTGGCAAAATATAACTTCATAATGTAAACAACTAGATCCTATTCAACTGTAGTATTTAAATACCATTGAGGACAACAACAACAACATACCATTAAATACCATTATAGTATAATGTAACATATTATAATATATATTAATGCCAGTGAGAATTTCTTATTAGCAACAAAAACTAAATGCAATTTTAAAAAGTTACTTATAATTGTACCAAAATACTAGTATGTAGCTATATATTTAATGAAACATGTGTAAGGCCTTTACTGTAAAAAAAAAAAAAATACAAAAAACAAATGCTGAACAAAGTTTGATTCAATCATTGATTGAAATGTACATATCTTTTTCATGTATTGGAAAACTTAATGTTTTAAAGATGCCGATACCCTCCAAATTTATCTACAAATTCAATGCAATCCCTATTAAAGTTCCAGTGTGTTTTTCTGTGAAAGTCTATCAGCTGAATTGAAAATTTATATGAAAAAGAAAAAAATCAAGAATACTCAAGAAAATCTTGAATGCATGCAAGAGCAATGACATGGAGGAAATACGTTACCAAATCTCAGGACTAATTTTACAACTACTCTAAAGTCAGAGTGATTTTGGCATAAGGATACACAAATCAAAATGAATGGAGTGTCCAGAAATAAATTCCTACATGTATGGTTCCTGATTTATGACATAGGCACCACTGTAGTTCACTAGGGAAAGGTTGATATTTTCTATAAGTGGCTCCTTGTCAAACTGAAATCCATTTGAAAACATACTAAACCCTACCTTACACATTATACAAAAATTAATTTGAGATAGATTCACAGATACATAAGCGGAAAGTATAACAATAAACTTTCTAGAAGGAAATCTAAGACAGTATCCCTCACGACTTTGGGGTAGACAAACATTTCTTAAACATGGCACAATAAATGTTAAACCTAAAATGATAGATTAATAAACTGAATTTCATTAAAAGTAAGACCTACTTATCAAAAGATGACATCAAGAGAATGAAAAGGCAAAACACGAAGACAGTCTCTTCTATAAATTGTGCTGGAAAAGGTGGACAGCTACACATGAAAGAATGGCATTAGAACATTTCCTCATACCACATAGAAAATAAATTCAAAATGGATTAAAGACCTAAATGTAAGGACTGAAACTATCAAGCTCCTAGAGGAGAACATATGCAGAACACTCTGACATAAACCACAGTCAGATTTTTTTGGGATCTGTCTTGTAAAGCAAAAGAAATAAAAGTTAAACAAGTGGGACATAATTAAACTTAAAATATTTTGCATCACAATGGAATCACCGACAAGATGAAAAGTCAACCTATGAAATGGGAGAAAATATTTACAAATGATATCAAAAGTTTAAAACCAAAAATATATAAATAGCTCATACAATTCAATATCAAAAACCAAGCAATCCAACTAAAAAATGGACAAAAGGCTTGGATAGACATCTTTTCCAAGGAAGACATACAGATGGCTAAAAGCACATGAAAAGATGCTCGACATGACTAACGATTAGAGGCCTGAAAATCAAAGCCATGCGATACCATTTCACAGCTGTCAGGATGGCTATCAGCAAGAAGTCTACAAATAACAAATGTTGGGAAGGATGTAGAGAATGGGAACCTTTGTACACTATTGATGGCAATGTACAACAAATTGGTGAATCCACCATGGAAGTTCCTCAAAAAGCTAAAAATAGAACTACTGTATGATCCAGTGATTCCACCCCGGGTATACATCTCAAAAAAGCAAAAACACTACTTTGAAAAGATACATGCACCCTAATGCATTATTTATAATAGCCAAGATATGGAAACAAGCCAAGGGTCCATCAATAAATGAATGAATAAAGAATTGAATATATATTAAAAATATATAACATATTATTCAGTTATTATTCAATTATTATATCTTATTATTCAATATATATGTATGTATTTAATATGGAATAACACTCAACCGTAAAAAAGAATGAAACTTTCCCACTTGCAACAAACAGCACAGAAGGACCTGGAAGATACTATGCTTAGTGAAATGTCAGACAAAGGAAGACAAATATGGTACGTTATCATTTATATGTGGGAACTAAAAAATAAAACAAACATATATAGATAGATAGATAGAGACAAAACAAGATGGCTCAGATGGTAAAGAATCTGTCGGCAATGCAGGAGACAGGGCTTCCATCCCTAGATTGGAAAGATCCCCTGGAGAAGGAAATGGCAACCCACTCAGGTATTCTTGCCTGGAGAATTCCATGGACAGAGGAGCCCGATGGGCTACAGTCCATGGGGTCACAAAGAGTCAGACATGACTGAGTGACTAACACACACATATATAACAAAACAGAAAGAGACTTATGGAGAACAACTAGTGATTACCAGTGGAGACAGGAAATGAGGGAGGGGCAAAATAGCTATTGGGGATTTAGGGGTACAAACTACTAGGTATCAAATATATAACTTATGGGGATATATTGTATAGCATAGGGAAATACAGCTATTATATTGTAAAAACTTTAAATGGAGTATAATCTAAAATATTGAACCACTATGTTTTATACCTGAAACTAATATAATATTGTAAATCAACTTCAATTATTAAAAAAAGAAAAGGCAAAGCATGAACTGGAAGAAACAATCTATAATGCACTTCTGAAAGTTTTTATATCCAGAAATCAATTAGAAAAAGACAGACATAATACTAAAAAATGATGATATATTTTGTATTTTTGTTTTTCAAGACGTAATTGGTTTTTATTCAAAATTGCTTAGTCACTGTTTATAACATTTTATTACATTTATATATTTATAGGCTTTTATTTCTTAAAGAAATTAAATATAGTTATCTTAGACTCTATACCTGCTCATTCGAATATCTGAATTTCTTACTGGTTTGTTTTTGCAGTGATGTTGCCAAAGCTCTCTTTCCCTTCCCCCCACCTCACACAACCAGGAAGGTTATCTGTAGATTATTGACGCCTGGGCTGAAGCCCAGTCCCACTAAGATGAGTTTCTTTACTCCAGTTAGTCCCACAGGGATACTACCAATCTGAAACTACTTTAAATGAAGTTCCTTGATTCAGATTTTTCAGACCACAAAGACAGAGTGGATTTGGACTAGAAACATTTGTCATGTAAGGGCTAGGTTGTGGTTACAAATTCTCAAGGAGGATTTTATTTTCTTACCACCTAGTGCCAAGATCAAGTCAGGCAAGTTTTTCAGCTGTCCCCTCCTGTGTGGTGGGTTCATTTCTCACTTCTTTCTTACACCGACCTATGGGGTCCAGCTTTATGTGGAGTCCCCTATGAAACAACCTGCTTCCTCTTTTATTATAACATTCCTCATATTTTTTCCTTTTGTGTCAGCTCAGTAATGAATTAAGACAAATAAATATTCTATGCAGGATTTTAATAATTTCAAGTATGAGGGGTTTTCAAAGCATGTCTTTTACCACACTATTAGAAACAGAGTTGTAACTTTGCATAATCTGAATAGGGTTTGAACCAATAGTTACACAACATGAGCAAGGGGATCTTCAGCCAGTAAGTGGCAAAGCCAGGATTTGAACCCCCAGACAAGTTAACTCCAGACTTGTTCTCAACCACTACTCAATTTTGTATATAGATTTCTTGACATGGTTACTAATGAATTAGTAGAAAGTTGATAAATATTGAACAATGGCATTATTCCTAATAAAGATCAAATAACTGGCTATAAATAATAGCAATAATTATCATAAGTAAAAACATGCAAGTGATTATAGATGTGAAAGCACGTGAAGAAAACCAAGGAACTATGTCTTAGATGGATTTTGCATGTGTTCACCCAAAACTGCATCAAGAGAAATGATCTTGCTTTTGGATCCACCATCTGACAGTAAATCATCAAATACTTACGCATTGATATGTTTTTGATCCTTCCCTGAAACTAGGCACTGGGTATAATTTAACTTCTTACATACTCATTTTATTTGTAGAATAAAATGTCTTTTACATTTTGACTTTCCTCCTCCTAAGTCAAACTAAATTTTCCATTTTTACAATTTGAATTTTGTAAAACATTTATGAAATTACCAAAACTTGCCTACATTCTCCATTTCAATATTGGTAGGTAATTCTACTGTTCACACTTTTCCCTTTTAGAGAGCTCATCAAATTTTTAATAGTCTTGTCAAGGAGAGATTTTCTCCACTGGTTAAAAGAGTACTATATGTTCCAGTAATTTGAGCTTTCATGGACTGATGGTAGAGAAAAAAATCCCAATACACAATACTTTAATATGATAATTAAAGTGCATCTGTGTCAGTTTAAAAACCTTTAGCACATAACTAAAATTTGGTTTCAGTTCTTTTGAACATATTTTTTGATTCTAAAATTCTGAGAGTAGAAACAGTTGCCCAATCTACAACTGTAAATGCTGAAACTAACCAAATTTCAATAAGAACATAGAAATGGAAATAATACCTAATTTAAGTACAACAGCATAAAATTTAGGTGGCTTTAGGTTTTTTTGGCTAAATGCTATATTGATATTCCAAAAGACTAACTGGACGTCTGCTGTTGGGCAAAGGGTAGACAAAGTTGGGGAATATTAAAGTCAAAAAATGTGTAAGGTAAGATTTTTATAATAAAAAGCTATTATAATTACTCCCATTCTACCAAATGGGTTAACATTCTTTCTAGAATACCTTATTGTTGTTGTTTCATGATGAAATATAATTTTTCTACCGGTTATCTCAGACTCACCCTTTCTTAAAGAAAGAGTTGAATTTGAGGCTTGCCTTAGAGACACTCCACCCGCCAATCAGGAGATGCAGGAGATTCTGGTGCGTTCCCTGGGTGGGAAAGATTCCATGGAGAAGTAACTGGCAACCCTGTCCAGTGTTCTTGCCTGGAAAATCCCATGAGCAGAGGAGCCTGGTGTGCTACAGTCCATAGGATTGCAAAGTGTAAGACACACGGCGCACAGGCGCACAGGCACTAGAGATATTACATTTTATATTGATGAATATCAAATAAATACTTTGATAAAGCAAATAGTTCGTGAAACAATGAAAGGAAATCACACAAGATACCTTTATTACTATTAGCAAGAATACTGGAGTGGGTAGCCATTCTCTTTTCCAGCGGATCTTCCAGACCCTTGGATTGAACCTGGGTCTCCTACACTGCAGGCAGATTCTTTACCAGGGAAGCCCTTATTGCCATTACTTCAAGTTATAAAACATTAATTCACTTTAAAATGTGGATATAATTTTAATTATGCTTTCAACTATGGTTTTCACTTTGACAAAAAAAAAATGTCTGTGAGGTTTCTATAGAGGATTGAGAGAGCTTTAGATAAAAATTAAAATTCATGCTTAACATATATAACCACATCGTGGTGTTTTAAAACATCCAACCAAGGAATCACCATCAGGTATGAGCAACAGGCTACAAAGTCTATCTTTTTAGTTTTAATTCATAGTATATATCTTTTTCCCACCTGGATTTTCCAAAACGAGAACAACATGGCACTTTTGGACATGGATTATGAGTGGACACATATTTACACTGATATTTCCCCTAAAACGTAGCCAGTGTGTTCATTAGTAAGACCCCATCAGTAGCTGAGACAGACGCTCGTGAGCAGGGCTCAGCTGCTGATATTAGAAAGTAGCCCTACCTGTGCTTGGACTTCCCTGGTGGCAGAGACAGTTAATCTGTCTGCAATGAGGGAGACCTGAGTTCAAGCCCTCAGCCAGGAAGATCTTCTGAAGAAGGGAATGACACCCACTCTGATATTATTGCCTGAAGAATTCCATGGACAGAGGAGCCTGGCAGGCTACAGTCCACGGGGCTGCAAAGAGTCGGACACAACTGAGCAACTGACACTTCATGCCTATGCTTAGCTTTCTTCCTTACTTTATAACAGGATCTTCTGCCACTGGAAGCCAAAAGGAGACCATTATGAATTGACAGCCTCTCATTCGAAACAATGATCTTTGAAGTAAATTCCCTCAACTAATTCTTTTGCTGCGATCAGTTAAACTGAGGTTAAGAGAAGAAAAAACCCCAAGAAACAACTGTCTATGGAACACAATTATACACTACAATGGCAGCAATCTTAGACCATAAAAGAATTTCCAATGTTTGAAATTAAAATATGATAGTATGAAGATTATTTTCCATTCAGTCATTATTATCTTTTTTGGACTTAAACTTTCAGTTTTACCAGATTCCTCAGATCTGTTTCTTTTTAGTATTTTGTTTAAAAGTTGCCTTTTTTCCTCCCACTAGTTTTGCTTCCCAGAACAAATACGCATTTCTACTAACCACGGCCGGCAGTTTGGCTGGTTCCTGAGCAGAGGTCTTAGTGCCTGTTCATACTCAGTAATTTTTCAAAAGGTAGAAAACCAGCTTCTAGCTTAGAGAGGGAAAGTTTGCACTTTCTTTTCCCCGCATATAATGCTTGTCTGCATTCAAATTGGTAGTCCCTTAATTATTTGAGAACATAAAGAGCAAGGGACTTTCCCTCAGCCTCCCATGGCAACTATGTCTGTGGGCTCACTTGATTTTAATATATTAGCCCCCTTTTCCTCACTTTCTGTATCAGTCAATGGAAAACTGGACAAAATTTACTCTCTAAAATTCCATGAGCTCTTCGTATTCTTTAAGGAGACATTTACTTTATTGAAACAGTGACTGGAAAAGGGTTTCAGTGCATAAATGATTTGCTCTGTTTCCAAGCTTAAATGTGATGCTGAAGTGAAGCTCAGGCCCTTAGTGGAGTATTGTTTTGATTATCCCAATCTCCATTTTTCATTTGGTGTTATTGTCAGTCTTGGCAAATTGTTCCTAAGGAGTACATACATGAGATTTTCCACACACTACAAATAATATCCTGTCCTCATAGTCTGTCTTTTTGCACATTCAACTATCTCAGGGACATCTTTGTGGCACTTTCGGCAATTTTAGCTTATAACAGCACAAAACATAGCCTCTTTGGATGTTGTGGATAGAGAAGAATCAGGGCAGTGTTTCCAGAGGGGTCAGCCACACTTATTTTCTCTATGAGAATAAGTGGGAAAAGCTGTCTTCTTGAATGTATTGTCCTTTTTTCCACATAGATTCAACCCCTACGGCAGGACAAGGTGATAGCAGAACAGACTGGAGATTTCTGGAATATGAGTTGAGATGAGTTAAGAGAAAGATGTATGAGACATCGTGATGAGCTCTTGTTCTGGCAATATCAAATGCTCTTATGTATCTTGGTTCTTTCACTGTTCTATACTCTGAAAATTTTGGCTTAGATCCATTCAGGAGTATCTAACTAACAGAAAGCACAGGTTGTGTACAATGTTGTAGTTTATTTGCAAGTAAAGTATTTTCTGTGCCTACTTATCTTCCTATTTATAAGAGCCCAGTTTGGGGTGGGGGGTGGGGGGAATAGTCAAGAAGAGTCTAAAGGATACCTTTGTCCCTCCACTGGCTTATCTGAGGAGATACCCACAAAGGAAGTAATCCATTACCTGGCACATGGTGGGTCTCAAAATATGTTTACACATTGACTAACCTCTTCATTGGTACCCTATACTGACTGTTAACTGCTCTTTAGTCTTTAAAAACTTCATGATTCTCAGATTTGGTCAGTTAACACACAGACTAATACTCAAAGTCTGAGGTCTTCTACCTAGGCAAGAAGACAATAAAGAAACTTAAGCCTGTTAACTTCCATAATACTACTGATTAGTCTAGGACCTTGGCAGTCCAGTTCTCTAGTATCTGAGCTCATCTATTCTCATGGGTTGTCCCTTTGCTCTTAGGTCCCCTTTGACTGGGTTCCTGATTGGTTCTTCTAATTCTCCCTCTGAAAAATGTCCCATCTCTGAACTCTAGCCATTTTATGACTATAGCTATCATCAATTGGAAAAAAATATGTGAAACCACATACATACAGTCAAAATTGAACTCTCAGGTTGATTCTGTACTCTTTTTGGCTCAAGCAACCACTAATAAATAGACGGACTTCTAAGCACCAGAATGTGAAATGCCTTATTCACAGTTTCTGTATATACCTGTGTATTTCTCTTTTAATTGGTATGCTGGCTTTATATCTCCCTTTGTATTTGTATCAAGTGAACTAATGGACTAACCCTGATGCTCCAATTATTTTTACTCTCAGTCCTGAAGGGAGTTAAGTAAGGGAGGGAGGTATATGAGAGAGAGGCATCTATGGAATTTAGTTCTTCCCATCACATCCTCTTCTGACCTATCCCATTACTGTCCAAACAAACTTGATTATGATATTTTCATATTAGCTTTCTGAAAGCCCCAGACCATAGAGGATGCAAAATAGCCTAAAGCGCTCCCAAGTGGTGCTAGTGGTTAAAGAACCTCACAGCCAATAAAGAAGACATAAGAGATGCAGGTTTGATCCCTGGGTTCGGAAGATCCCCTGGAGGAGTGCATGGCAGCCCACTCCAGTGTTCTTGCCTGGTGAATCCCATGGACAGAGGAGCCTGGTGGGCTACAGTCCATTCGGTCACCAAGAGTCAGACATGACTAAAGCAAGTTAGCACACAGTATGCAGCATGGACTCTAAAGACAAAAGCCTTCCTTGAACCTAACTTTGAGACTTTGGGAAGCTATTTGTCCTCATTGTGTCTCAGTTTCCTTATCTATAAAATGAGGGTAATAACAACCTCATAGAATTGCTGGGATGATTAAGAATGTTATGCACAAAGGACTTCAAGAAGTGTCTGACCCATAGAAATCTCTCAAGAGGTTTTGGCTGTTTCTTGGGTAGATCTGCCCATCTCATATCACACCCTAAACTAACAATAGTCCAAAAAGTTTTTTCAGGACTTTCCATCCTCAACTCTTTACCTATTCTCCTCAGCTTGGAACTCTTTTCCCAGACTTTTGCATGAATTACCATTTATCGTTCAGAACCCCACTTAAACAGCACCTCGTCAACTAGACCTTTCTTGGCCATGCTTTCTAAAGCTGTTTTTGCCTACTTTCTATATTTGCTCTTATTTTTCCCTCACAGCACAATTTACTACTATTTTAGTAATTTGTTAGTTAACTTTTTTTTTGTCTATTTCCTCCCCAGGATAGCAAATTTAATGAGAATGGACACTAAGTTTCAGACAGATAGATACTGATATATATTGAGTGAAGATTGAAATACTGCAAGACCATCAGAAATTTCAAACAGAAACATCCATGTTATACTTGCTTCTTTGAGGGAAATTGGAGAAATGTAGACATTCAGAAAAACCTCAGAACACTGTTTAATCTGCCTTTTCTCAAATAGCTCTATATTGATTCAATATTTGATGATCTTGTTGATTTTTTGAAATTCAAATTCTTTGTTACACTTCAGCTTGAACTTAAATTCAATGTCACATTGCAGTGGACCTAAGTCACTACGTAGAATATGATCCACTGTCAAATGAACTTCTACTCCTGACCCAGGAAAAATTGGGATCAATGGTGTCAGACTATAATTAATGCAAATTCTTCCCTAAGTGTGGAAATGCACCTCGTTTCTACACTCATCTCATTGGGGAGCTTCCATGGAGAAGGAAAAGGCTACCCACTTCAGTATTCTTGCTTGGAAAATCCCATGGACAGAGGAGCCTTGCAGGCTGCGGTCCATGGGTCGCAAAGAGTCGAACAAGACTGAAGCAATTCTGCACACACGCACAGCAAGCATAAGGGACTTGCTTGATGGTTCAGTGGTTAAGAATTCTGCAATGCAAGAGCTGCAGAAAATGCAGGTTCAATCCCTGGGCTGGGAAGATCCAAAGGAGAAGGAAACAGCAATCCACTCCAGTATTCTTGCCTGGAGAATCCCATGAACAGTGGAGCCTGGTAGACTACAGTACATCAGGTCGCACAGAATGGGACACAATGAAGTGACTGAGCGCCCACGCCCTGCACTTTACAAGGATAGAATCTAATAGAAGTTTAGCAGTGTCAGTAGTCGCACACTCTTGTCCAGCTCTTTGCAACTCCATGGACTGTAACCTGTGAGGCGTCTCTGTCCACGGAATTCTCCAGGCAAGAATACTGGAGTGGGTTGCCACTCCCCTCTCCAAGGGATCTTCCCAACCCAGGGATCAAACCTGGGTCTCCTGCACTGCAGGCGGATTTTTTACTGTTTGAGCCAGTTTACATACACCAAAAAGATAACTAAAATATATACTAAATATGCTATGATAATTCCATTATCACAGCTGAGAAGGAACAGTGAAAAATAGTACTTAACTACCATTATGACATAGTTACTTTACATAGAGCCACCGGACACATTTTTTTTTTTAACTTAGATTATTTCATTCAACATTTAAATCTTGTTCTTGAAAAATGTTTTCCAAAGTATTGCTACAATTAGCAATGGCTTCCATATTGGTTCAGATGGTAGGTATGGCTCAAAAATGAGCCATAAATTGGACTGAGGTTTTGTCATCTGGATGCATGTTTGCTCATATATAATAGTGAAAATTTTGACGATTGCATTTTATTGTTTTTATAGGTTCTAGGAGGCAAAATTTTTAAAAACAAGATCACCATTAATGAATTTAGTGAACTTGAACTGTAAGAAGTATTGGTGCGATTTATCTTAAAAAAGTGTGACAACTTTTTTCATGTTTTAAACAGTATTCTAATAGCTTTTTTGTGCTGTAATTAGCACACAATAAACCATATATTTAAATTACATGGCAGATAAGAGTTAGCATATGAATACACTTAAAGGAAATCAACCCTGAATATTTATTGGAAGGACTGATGCTGGAACTGAAGCTCTAATACTTTGCCCACTTGATGCTATGAGCCAATCCTTGGAAAAGACCCTGATGCTGGGAAAGACTGAAGGCAAAAGGAGAAGGGACAACAGAGGATGAGATGGATGGACGGCATCACCAAATCGATGGACATGAATTTGAGCAAACTTCACAAGATACTGAAGGACAGGCAAGCCTGGTGTGCTGCAGTCCATGGGGTTGCAATGAGTCAGATATGACTTAGTGACTGAACAACAACATCTATAAAATACTCAGCATGATCAAGATAAGGAACAACTGCATCCATCGCTCCAAAAGTTCCCTCTGCTCCTCTATCCTGGGTTCCTCTAAACTTCTTGTTCCCAGGCAACGTATAATTGGCTTTCTGTGTGTATTTTGGTAGAGTTTTATGTAAATAAATTATATGCTATACATGATATTCATAACAAGGATGAATTTCAAAATAATTATGCTGAGAAAAAAAAGCCAAACAAGAAAAGAATATATTTTCAGTAGTTTTTCAATCAAGAGAGTTTATGGTACTATTTACGTTCATGTTTTATCAAAAGAAGACCTTATAATTAGTTTAGTAAACTGTCAATTAATTTTGAAAAAAATTAAAATTTCTAATAATCTTGCAAAGTCAGTGTCACTAGCAAAACCTTATGTATATCAATTATACATAAACTAGCTAATGGCCAAGTGGAAGTGGAAGTGAAAGTGTTAGTTGCTCAGTCTTGTCTGACTCTGCAACCCTATGGACTGTAGCCCGCCAGGCTCCTCTATCCATGGAATTCTCCAGGCAAGAATACTGGAGAGGGTTGCCATGCCCTCCTTCAGGGGACCTTCCAAACCAGGGATCAAACCCAGTTCTCTTACGCTGCAGGCAGATTCTTTACCGTTTGAGCTACCTGGGAAGCCTGCTTTATCAAGAGTAGACCTTATAATTAGTCTAGTAAACTCAATTAATTTTGAAAAAATAAAAGATTCTAGTAATTTTTCAAAGTTAGTGTCAGCAGCAAAGCCTGTTAACAATTCCCTGGGAGTAAAAACAGAATTTGGGTAATAAAATAAGGTCTAACCTTTTTTTTTTTTTCTTTCTTTGTGCTCAGTTGAATGTCACTTGCTCACTGGGAGTCATATGCAGAGGCCTTGAATCCGGCACTTCAGACCGGCACTGCTGGTTGGAAATGGCCGCGTCAACACCTCAGCTTTGCGGGCTGTGTGCAGAAGCGCTGTACACGGCACTCAATTCAAGATAGCAGTGGCGGGTCACGTGCAGAGGCAATGTGACCAGCACTGAGATCTGGAGCCTTGAGCAGCACAGCCGCGCCAGTCTCGCGAGAACTCCGTCCCCTCTCGGGATGACACGACACGGTATAAAGCAGCCTCGCCAGGAAGAGCGAGAAGTGTGTGCTCTAGAGCAGGGGTCCCCAACCTGTGAGATCTAATACTTGATCCGAGGTGGAGCTGTGAAAGAGAAAGTTAATCGCACAGTCATGTCCAACTCTGCGATCTCACGGACTGCTGCCTGTCCTGCTCCTCTGTCCATGGCGTTCTCCAGGCAAAAGTACTGGAGTGGGTTGCCATTGCCTTCAGGGAATCTTCCCAACCGGGGGGGTGAACCCAGGTCTCCCACCACATTGCAGGTGAATTCTTTACCAACTGAGCCACAAGTGAAGCCTGATGTAATAATAATAATAGAAATAAAGTGCACAATTGATGTAGCGCACTTGAATCATTACGAAACGAACCGCATCACAACCCTGGTCTGCGGAACAATCATCTTTCACGAAACTGGTCCTTGGTGCCAAAAAGGTTGTGGGCTACTGCTCAAGAACATAAGGTCACACTTCTTCAATCTTTAATCCAAGAAGAAAGCATTGTGAATTCCACATAGATGATCTTATTTGCAAAACAGAGATACAGATATACAGAACAAACATAGAGACACCAAGTGGGGAAAGAGGGAGGGTTTGATGAATTGGAAGATTGAAATTAACAGATATACATGACTGGTAGCACGGATGAAATAGATGGGGCTTCCTTGGTGACTCAGCGTTAAGAATCCGCCTGCAGTGCAGGAACCACAGAAGATGCAGATTTGATCCCTGGGCTGGGAAAATCCCCTGAGGAGGACATGGCAACCCACCCCAGCTTTCTTGCCTGGAGAATCCCACGGACAGAGGAGCCTAGTGGGCTATAGTCTGTAGGGTCACAAAGAGTCAGACAGGACTGAAATGACTTAGCACACATGCATAAAACAGATAACTATTGAGAATCTTCTGTATAACTCAGGCAACTCCATTCAGTGCTCTATGGTGACCCTAAATGGGAAGAAAATCCAAAATAAAGGGGATACATGTATACATATAGCTGATTCACTTTACTGTGCAGTAGAAACTAACAATACTGTAAAGCAACTGTATCTAATAAAAATTAGTGTGTTTTTTCTTTTTTTTTTTTAAGGGTAAAGCTTTCTTTTGCTTCTTCACTCAACTAGGTCTCATTCTGTTTGCACTACCAACACCAGATAGAAAGCCACTAGTCAGGGACCAATTTGACATGGTCAGTATCATTAGGGAGGAAAAGGAATTATAATATTAAGTAGTTGAATCAATGGGGTGAACGCCTCAATGTCTTAGATCTAACTATTTAAGTCTCAGTAAGACTTCATAGTCTAATAACCTTACTTAAAAAGTAATAGTAAGAACAACTAAATACTCTATGATTCAACTTTAGCCAAAAATCTCAGAAGGGAATAAATGAAAACTAAAAAATGTCAGTTTCTTTCTTTTTATGGGAAAGTATTGAACCTGACTTATAAGATTCTTAGTAAAAATCCTGCCAGTGAGAAAAACTACTGGAAGCCTGAAAGAGCAATGTTCTTTTTCATCTTGAGCAAATTATTAAAATATTATTTTTATGTTTTCATTGTAGATGCCTCATCTCTGTTCAGTGATCTCAGATTTTCCGTGAGAATTCTGACCAAAATTCTCAAATTCTTTAATGGCAGGCAATTCTACTCTCCTAAATTATATGTTTAGATAATTTTTAAGTGATTATAATAACTTTTAATTCTAATTATTGACACATCTCAATGTATAGGTAACTAAGTGAAGGCTGAAGGATTGATTGCATGCATGTATGAATTAATCAATTTATTCCCCTCGGATTCATTGCTCTTATAATCAGTGTGTGATCTCTACTTAAAGACCATATTGCATCTCAACCTATATCTCAGTCTAAAGATGGTGGTCATAATTTCCAATCCTAAAACTTCCATATCTGCCTGGAAACATTGGTGACGCCCTAATAAGACTCCCTTATCACATAGCTAAGAAACATACAGAATTCAAGACAAACTGTCCGTGAGTGATGAAGAACAGAGGTGCAGAGAAAGTCAGAGTTCAGTTGTTATGTTTCTGATTTAAAACATCATTAACAGAGGAAATCTCAGTGTTTTATAAGAACATAGAATTGTACTGAATTCTAGACAGGCATGCTATCAGAGAAGAAAACGTAGATAATAAAATGAATTGCAAATGATAAGAACTTTACCAGTTAAAGGGAAGGACATTCCAGAACTAAGGAATAGCATGTACAAATGCATTTGCAAAGTTAACAGAACACATTCTTTTGATTAGTGATACAATTCTTCTTGGACTTTTGCAAACCTTTGAAAAATCTTTGTTAAAATTTCTTCTAGAGCACAAACCTATGGTTGCCAGGGTGGAAGAATGGGAAGAAAAGATAATTAGGAAGTTTGGGATCAACATGTACTGTCTGCTATATTTAAAATGACTAATCAACAAAGTCATACTACATAGCACAGGGTTCTGGGCTCAATGTTATGTGGCAGCCAGGATGGAAGGGGAGTTCAGGAGAGAATAGATACATGTGTATGTATCATTGAGTCCCTTTGCTGTTCATCTGGAACTAGCACAACATTGTTAATAGGCTATACTCCAATACAAAATAAAAAAGTTTAAATTAAGAAAACAATTATTTCTTCAACTTTGATTTATCTCACTAAAATTTTAAAGAGCATTTTTATTAATCAACTGATGTCACTGATTTTTATTAATCAATTGATATATGTCACTTCTTCTTTAATAAAAGTAGATTCTTTCTCCTAGAAATGTTGGCAATATCCAACTGACCTGAGCCACCTTTTTCATTTGCTCCCTCTTTTCATTTAATTGCATATAATGCAAAATTTCTGGCTTGATTGTGTCCTAATGAGAAGAGATCCGTAAAAATTTAACTCAAATCAGCAAACTTTCAGAAACTACAAGAAATAGTTAACGAGAGATTCATCTTCATAGGCTTTAAGAATTGACCAGAGTTGTGAAAGGGCCAAGGATCATTTTTGCAAATTCTCTGTATTTGAAGTTTAGAAGAAAGAAGCAGGAGGGAGTCAGTATTTGGAGTATATGCTGAATTTGGGAACTACTGTGTGTCGGGTAGGTCATTTGGACTTTGTTTGTACACAATACCCCTGTACCCTGGGTGACAAATGTCTGAACAGTTGATGTCAATGATCAGACTCTCAGAGCATCAAAATTAAGAGTCTTGAACATTCAATTTCACTAGGAAGTTTTGTATGTGTGTGTATGTGTGTGTGCTCAGTCATGTCTGGTTCTTTGGGACCCCATGTATTGTAGCCCGCCAAGCTCATCTGTCCATGAGATTCTGCAGGCAAGAATACTGGAGAGGGTTGCCATTGCCTCCTCCAGAGGATCTTCCCAACTCAGAGATCAAACCCACATTTCCTGTGTCTCCTCTTTTCCTGGCAGATTCTTTACTGCTTGAGCAGTTGAGAAAACCCTATACACACACACACACACACACACACACATATATATATATATACATATATACATATAGATATTCCCCATATGCAGACCATCCTCAGAAAACATTAAGGTACACTTTCTTACTGTACTCTTTCCAGCTATGTCTTATTACTGTCACATGTAAACTCCCTGACTTTATTCTCAGCTTGCTCCTTCTGGACTCTCAGAATGCCCTTGCCTTCTTCCTGAATCCATTTAATACCTGTCTGATTTGACATGATTTAGCTTTCAAGTCTCATGTCTTCCAGGGCTTTTCTGGACCCCTTCAGTTTTCAAAAAGCTCTCACCTCCACTGTCCTCTTCTCCAGCACTATGGTCTGTTCTCCTCAGTCCACCTTTAAAGGTAGTCTGCACTGTGACATCAAGATTTATGGGTCCATCATCTTCCCAGGTGGCTCAGTGGTAAAGAGCCCACCTGCCAGTGCAGGAGACACAGGAGACATGGGTTCAATCCCTTGATCAGGAAGAGCCCCTGGAGGAGGGCATGACAACCCATCCAGTATTCTTGCCTGGAGAACCCCGTGGACAGAGAAGCCTGGACGGCTACCATCCATAGGATCACAAAGAATCAGACATGACTGAGGGAACACTTGCCACTTGCCATCTCCTCACTAGATCACACATTTTGAATGGCAATGATACAATAACTTACCTGTGTTTCATAAAGTGTGATTTCTGAAATAGATCAAACCATTTGTTACATCCTCAATACATATTTGATGATTCAATGCATGAATGATAAAAGGTCAGTCTTGAGAACCATCTCAGGGAAAAGCTACCACCTCAAGATGAGATTTTGACTTTCTTTCTGGTATTGATGTTTCTATTGGTGATGTCAAGAATTGGAGAGGAGGGGGTTTTGTGATGGTACCCCTCCTCCCAGAAAGAATACTAGAAGAAACCAGGAATGGAGCTGTTGCAATAGTGTAAACCATGAGATGGCCCAGCAGAGGAACAGTGCCTGATTCCAACTGCTTACATCTCCTCCTCTGCAGACAGAAGGTAGAGCAACCTCACAGGAAAGTGTCAATATATAGTGGAGATAAGGAACTGGAGAATTTAGAAATAAAACTGGGTTAGGGCTTCAAGCCATACACATAACTAAAGTCTGGATGTTTAATTTCTACAATTTCAGTAGAAATTAAGAAAAAGTGTTAGTCTCTCAATTGTATCTGACTCTTTGTGACCCCATGGACTGTATATAGCCTGCCAGGCTCCTCTGCCCATGGAATTCACCAGGTAAGAATATTGGAGTGGGTTGCCATTCCCTTCTTCAAGGGATCTTCCTGACCCAGGGATTGAAACCAGGTCTCCTGC
This sequence comes from Dama dama, assembly GCF_033118175.1. Lineage (NCBI taxonomy): Eukaryota > Metazoa > Chordata > Mammalia > Artiodactyla > Cervidae > Dama > Dama dama. Next base: position 37,862,976 of record NC_083701.1, read on the forward strand.
ATTGGAGACAGGCTCTTTACCATCTGAGCTACCAGGGAAAACCCTGGAATTAAGAAAGAAAGGTTATTTTAATTGGTTAGTCTTCAATAACCAAAGCAGTTGTGATGTCTAATCATTGTTAATATTTATTGAATACTTCTTATGTTTCAAGGCTCTTAAATATGTTATATATGTAGGTAAAATTGTACAGGCTTCCTGGTTGCTCACTGGTAAAGAATCTGCCTGCCAGTGCAGGAGACGTGGGTTCAAAACCTGGGTTGGAAAGATCCCCTGGAATAGGAAATGGCAACTCACTCCAGTATTCCTGCCTGGGAAGTCCCATGGACAGAGGAGCCTAACATATTACAGCCCATGGGGTTGCAAGAGTTGGACACTACTGAGCAACTAAACAACAATATTGTATAATTATGCTCATTTTAAAGGTAAGAAATTTGAGTCACGGAGATGTTAAGTCACTCTGTGGTAAGGTCAAACAGCTGCTAACTGGAAGAAGCAGCATGCAAACCCAGGTCAGGATGAAAATCTGTTGCTCCGAATGTAGATTTAGATTTTGTTAAATAGCTGATTACAAAAAACACAGTTTTACAGACTAAATGGCAATTAGTTTGTAACCCACTTCCCCCCAAATCTTCACTACTGTTCTACCAGATTCCATGACTAAATGTCAGACTGTGTAAAACTTAAGGACCAGCACTATTGGTGGCAGTTAGGATTCTGAGAATATCAAATGTTTGGGGTTTGGCACATCCTCCTAACACATTTTGCCAAGATTTTTTCCCTTAATTTTTAAATCCCTGTGTATTTCAAGGGAAATATAATACATTCCTGATTTGTTTACATTTAACTCATCAAGACTTTGGTAAGAGTTATCTTATGGCCAAAAGCCATTTTCCCTCTGAGGAAGTCATGCTTTACTGACATGTAACTGCATCCAAGGAACAAAGATCAAGATCTCTTCTAACATTGAACAAAGCTAAAGTGGCTTCTACATAAAAAGGAACACATTTGAGTCAGTTGTAGTGAGGTGGATGAACCTAGAGCCTATTATACCGAGTGACGTTAAGTCAGAAAGAGAAAAACAAATATCACATACTTATGCATATATATGGAATCTAGAAACACAGTACTGAAGATACTATTTACAGAGAAGAAACAGAAATGCAGACATACAGAAAGGACTTATGGACACAGAGGGGGATGGAGAGGGTGGGGTGATTTGAGAGAGTAGAACTGACACATATACACTATCATGTGTAAAATAGATAGCTAGTGAGAAGTTGCTATACAACACAGGGGGCCCAGCTGGCCCTCTGTGATGACCTAGAGAGGTGGGATGGGGGTGGGAGGCTCAAGTGGGAGACGATGTGTATATATACATACATATACATATATATGCACATGTATACAATTATGACTGATTCACATTGATGTATGGCAGAGACTGCCACAGCATTGTAAAGTGATTATCCTCCAGTTAAAAAAAAAAAAAAAGAAGGTGGCTTCTAAAATTAGAAAGCCAGTAGACTATTGGGCTAATTTATAGTGGCATTGTTGGAGGGCTCTATCAATGGACCATACAGCCTTGTTTGAATCTGCAACCCATAGTGTATTTTGGTTATGAAGTAATGAAAACATTGATTTTTCAAGTATATAAAAGCAGAATTTTCATACAAGATATTTGCATACACATCCACGAGAAATGTGGTGACTCAGACAGTAAAGAATCTGCCAGCAATGCAGGAGACCAGGTTAGATCCCTGAGTCAGGAAGATCCCCTGGAGAAGGGAATGTTAACCCACTGCAGTATTCTTGCCTGGAGAATTCCATGGACAGAGAGCCTGGAGGCTACAGTCCACGGGGTCACAAAGAGCTGGACACGACTGAGCGACTAACACTCACTTTTTCAGTTTCATTACCTGAAACATAGTCAGTTGTAAGGTATCTTAACTGTCAAAACCAAGGTCTTTAAAAAAACTAATGGATAAAGAAATTAAAAAATATTTCTTTAAAATGCCTAAAAATGTGTAGAAATCAAATATGTTTTTTCACACTTAGAGACTCAACAGTAATGTCAGGTTCTAAGTATTCAACATATTCTGGTTTGATGCCTACCTTTTTTAATAATCAGAGATACCTCTCAGGCCCTTGTTAACATCATCTTAGTTACCTAGTGGAGACTTCCTTGGCTGTCCAGTGGTTAAGACTCTGTGCTTCCAATGCAGAGGGCATGAATTCAATCCCTGGTTGGAGAATTAAGATCCCACATACTACGCAGCATGGCCAGAAGAAGTATAAAGTTACCTAGTGAAAAATTTCTTACTTGCTTCCAACTTTTGGCACCTATGAATAAAGCTGCTATAAATAAACATTCGTGTGTAGCTTCTTACATGGATAAGTTTCAAATATCTAGGAGTGTGATTACTGGGTTGTATGCTCAGAGCGTGTTTACTTTTGTAAGAAACAGCCAAAATGTCTTTCAAAATGCCTTCTCTACTTTGTAATAGATACTTATTATTTAAATGTCATCTTGAGGGCCTACATGCTAAGTGGCTTTAGTCATGTCTGACTCTTTGGGACCCCATGGACTGTAGCCCACCACGTCCTCTGTCCATGGGATTCTCCAGGCAAGAATACTGAAGTCGTTGCCATGCCCTCCTCCAGGGGATCTTCCCAACCCTGGGGTTGAACCTTAGTTTCTTATATCTCCTGTATGGGAGATGGGTTCTTTTTTTTTTTTTTTCATTTATTTTTATTAGTTGGAGGCTAATTACTTTACACTATTGTAGTGGTTTTTGCCATACATTGACATGCATCAGCCATAGATTTACATGTGTTACCCATCCCAATCCCCCCTCCCACCTCCCTCCTCATCCCATCCCTCTGGGTCTTCCCAGTGCACCAGCCCTGAGCACTTGTCTCATGCATCCAACCTGGGCTGGTGATCTGTTTCACCCTTGATAGTATACTTGTTTCAATGCTGTTCTCTCTGAACATTACACCCTCGCCTTCTCCCACAGAGTCTAAAAGTCTTTCTGTACATCTGTGTCTCTTTTTCTGTTTTGCATATAGGGTTATCATTACCATCTTTTTAAATTCCATATATATGCATTAGTATACTGTATTGAAAAAAAAATATACAAGCAGCTCCTGCAGCTCAATTCCAGAAAAATAAATGACCCAATCAAAAAATGGGCCAAAGAACTAAACAGACATTTCTCCAAAGAAGACATACAGATGGCTAACAAACACATGAAAAGATGCTCAACATCACTCATTATCAGAGAAATGCAAATCAAAACCACAACGAGGTACTGTTACACGCCAGTCAGGATGGCTGCTATCCAAAAGTCTACAAGCAATAAATGCTGGAGAGGGTGTGGAGAAAAGGGAACCCTCTTACACTGTTGGTGGGAATGCAAACTAGTACAGCCGCTATGGAGAACAGTGTGGAGATTTCTTAAAAAACTGGAAATAGAATTGCCATATGACCCAGCAATCCCACTCCTGGGCATACACACTGAGGAAACCAGATCTGAAAGAGACACGTGCACCCTAATGTTCATCGCAGCACTGTTTATAATAGCCAGGACATGGAAGCAACCTAGATGCCCATCAGCAGACGAATGGATAAGGAAGCTATGGTACATATACACCATGGAATATTACTCAGCTGTTAAAAAGAATTCATTTGAATCAGTTCTAATGAGATGGATGAAACTGGAGTCCATTATACAGAGTGAAGTAAGCCAGAAAGATAAAGACCAATACAGTATACTAATGCATATATATGGGAGATGGGTTCTTTACCATTAGCACCACCTGGGAAGCCCAAATGTCATCTTAAGTCACCTTTAATATAGTAACTAGAAAAGTGCTCATTTTTATGCCTTATTTGTTCTTTGTGAATTATACAATTATATTTGTGTATGTGTGTGTGTGTGTGACAGTGTGTGTAACAATGGTAGTGATGTTTAAATAGCCCCTCACTCCTCTCATCCTCCTTTTCTTCTTCTCTGCACCACAGCTGGGAAATTAACATGAATCTTAAGTCCATTGCTTATAATTAGGGAGAATAAAGGCTATAAACAGAGCTTTCTCACTCATAACTGATTACTTCTCAATTTCATAGCTGCTTGGTTAATTTATGGTTGTAGAATCTATTATATTTTTTAAACTATTAACATTTTGTATGTTGTACTTGTTCAACATTTATTCAACAGCTGCTTACTGATTTTGTATAATATGCAAACATCAGATATGTATTCTCCTTTTGATCCATGAGATTAAACTCTAGGTTTTTGTAGGACCATGTTAGTCCCCTTCACAGAAAAATATTAATAATAATTTTCATAAGCAGGGATACAGTCTACTTTACCAATTCAAAATGTAGTATTTTACATCTGTAGAATATAAGCATAGGTATACTGTAGACTTTTTTCTTTTTTAAATATATATATATATATTTTTAAATTGTCTTATTTAACACAAAATTTCTGTTCTAGAGTCATTGTCCATCCAAGATATCATGAGCTTTTTCAGTGGTGTTAAAACCTGTGGGAGAATCTGTGTTTTTTCTTGAAACTTTTTCCTTGCTTGCTCTGTTGTTTCCCTTCCTCTGGCCACTCATCTGACATTTGTTGGGCTCTCTTCCTCTGCCTGCTTTTTAAATATTGTTTCTCTTGTTTCCTGTCTTAGTAATTCTCCTCTCTCTCTCAACATGATCTTACTCCTCCACATTCTGTTATACATTGAAGAATCACAGCAATTTAAACTCCAGTTCCTCCCTTTCTCGTCCTCTAGACTGAAATTCTATCTGCTTACTGAAATTTGTCCCTGGAGGCCCTGCAGAATACATATATTTAATGTTTTGTTGTTGTTCAGTCACCAAGTCATGTCTGACTCTTCATGACCACATGGACTGCAGCACGCCAGGCTTCCCTAATATTTAACTGGTCTAAAACTAAATTCATCACCTTCCACCAATTGCTCCCTTTTTCCTTCCTTTTTGCAACCCTTCCTTCTTTTCTCTTTTTTCCTTCTTTCTTTGTTGAAACGTATAATTTATGCAGCTGTTAAAAACAAATTACAATCAATACAAAGTAATTCCTCAGCAGCAACTGTTCCCCACAGTTATTTGTGTATCCTCCTGCAAACATTCAATGTAGACGATACGTATATATGTCCATTGTCCATTTCTGGCACAAGTGATGATGTGTGCATGCTATTCTGTGTCTTGCTTTTCTCATTCAACATACTTTGGAAGTCACTCCAAATCAGTAAACATACACCTGATTCATTGCTTTGAATGAATATAGCATGTACACATTTATATGAATACACATAGAATAACCTGTTGGTAGACAGTTTCATTTGTTTTTTTATTTCTGTTACTGCAAAAATGCTAAAATTAATGATGAATGCATGCTGTGCATATATCTATAGGTTGAATACATAGACAATAAAATTATTCAGTCAAGGGGAAGTACAATTAAACTTTAATAAATATACTTAATTTGTCTCCAGTTCACATCCATAGCCACATCCTGGTCAAAATATTTTTATCAACAGTCTTCAGCATTTGCATATTTGACAGGAGAAAAATGATACCCTAACATACATTAGTTTTAATTTCTCATGAGTGGTTTTAAAAAACTAATTTTACATGATTTCAAAGATTTTTTATCTGACTCATATTTTTTCTTATATGTGAATAACCTCTTCATTTAGTAAATAAATCAGCTCCTTGTCTGGAGTATTTATTTTAAAACACCTTTTCACAGTTTGTCATTTATCTTTTCCAATTGGTTTGGCATATGTTTTTCTTGCAGGGCAGGACTTGCTAAATAAATAAAGTTAACTTTGTTATATTTTAATAGCTTGGAAGGAAAGTTATGACCAACCTAGATAGCATATTAAAAAGCAGAGACATTACTTTGCCAACAAATGTCCGTCTGGTCAAGGCTATGGTTTTTCCAGTGGTCATGCATGGATGTGAGAGTTGGACTATAAAGAAAGCTGAACACCAACGAATTGATGCTTTTGAACTGTGGTGTTGGAGAAGACTCTTGAGAGTCCCTTGGACTGCAAGGAGATCCAACCAGTCCATCCTAAAGGAGATCAGTCCTGGGTGTTCATTGGAATGAGTGATGCTGAAGGTGAAACTCCAATACTTTGGCCACCTCATGCGAAGAGATGACTCATTGGAGAAGACCCTGATGCTGGGAGGGATTGGGGGTAGGAGGAGAAGGGGATGACAGAGGATGAGTCGGCATCACCGACTCGATGGACCTGAGTTTGAGTAAACTCTGGGAGTTGGTGATGGACAGGGAGGCCTGGCGTGCTGCGATTCATGGGGTCGCAAAGAGTCAGACACGACTGAGCGACTGAACTGAAATGAACTGAACTGAACTGAATAGCATAAGTGCTAATGCTGTGTTAGATTTATGGAAAAGTGTGAAAGTTTTTCTTTTTTAATACTTGATATGGTATAAATAATAGTAAAGTTACATATTTTTAAAACTTTGATATGAATTATCTATTTGCCAGTTGGGCCTGTAAATGTGTTGGGGGAGTGGTCTTTAACATCTTTCTGAAATTGGTGGTACCTTTCAATTCTCTAGTTATTCTTGGGTAGTTCAGTTAAAGAAATTTTCATGTTAATTAGGCTTTCAAATATAATTGAATAACTTTGAGCAAGACAGTATCTCATACTTCTTTTAATTCCCAAATGTCTTTGATTACTCATTCAGCATTTGCATTTTGTGTATTTGTGATAACTATCTAATTTGATTATCTACATTTTTAACATTATTTGACTTAATCAAAAGCTGTGATTGGAATTATTTTTATTGCTTTTAAAATATATTAATTATACTTTTATCTTCACTTATTTCTTCTGGCTTTCTGTTGATTATTTTTATTTTTATCAATACCTTAGTTGAATTTGTGTTTATGTTTATGCCTCTTTTATTAATGTGAATGATTAAAGCTATTAATTGTTTCTGATTTTCCTATATCTGTTAGTTTTTCATATGTACAGTTTTCATTATTGTCAAATTCTATACATTTTTAGGTAGTTTATTTCCACTTTGACATATTATTTAAGAGAACATTTAGATCTCTAGATGGAATACTGTGTATTGTCTACTTTATCTCATTTTGCTATTAAACTTTATTTATATTTTCTTATGGTTAGATGAGTACACATACTATTTCTACATTTTGAAAAAATCAAAATTTGCTTTTTGAGCAAGTTCAACAGTCTATTTTATGCAACTATGACATCAACTCTGAATTCTCCCTCATAACTTCTTGCCTTCCCCTTTACCATAGGGTGCTTGTTCAGTTGTGTCTGACTCTTTGCAACTCCATGGGCTGTAGCCACCAGGCTCCTCTGCCCATGGAGTTTTCAGGCAAGAATACTGGACTGGAGAGGGATAGGGCGGGGAGGGAGGTGGATGGGGGGTTGGGATGGAGGGAAACATGTACACCCATGGCTAATTCATGTCATGTCACCACAGTATTGTAATTAGCCTCCAATCAAAATAAATTAATTAATTTTTTAAAAAGTGAATCAGAGAAAAGGGAAGAAAAAATAGAATACTGGAGTGGCTTGCCATTTCCTGCTCCAGGGAATCTCCCGATCTAGAGATCGAACCCACAACTCTTGTGTTTCCTGCATTGGCAGGCAGTCATTACCACTGTGCCATCTGGGAAGTCCTTTGCCATAGGGTACATAGGGGAACTATAATGTGTTCTAAAATAATCATAAGTGGAGGATTTAATGTGTGTGCCATTATTTGATTTTGCTCAACTTCAATACATTGAAATCTGTCCTCTAAATCTTAAATATTAGTCTTAGACTTCAGTGTCCTTAGTGCGCTTTATTTATAGCCCTGAAATTAAAAGATGCTTTCTCCCTGGAAGAAAAGCTATGACCAACCTCAGTTCAGTTCAGTCGCTCACTCATGTCCAACTCTTTGTGACCCCACAAATCGTAGCACGCCAGGCCTCCCTGTCCATCACCAACTCCCAGAGCTTACTCAAACTCAAGTTCATCAAGTCGGTGATGCCATCCAGCCATCTCATCCTCTGTCGTCCCCTCTCCTCCGGCCCCCAATCCCTCCCAGCATCAGGGTCTTCTCCAATGAGTCAACTCTTCGCATGAGGTGGCCAAAGTATTGGAGTTTCAGTTTCAGCATCACTCATTCCAATGAACACCCAAGACTGATCTCCTTTAGGATGGACTGGTTGGATCTCCTTGCAGTCCAAGGGACTCTCAAGAGTCTTCTCCAACACCACAGTTCAAAAGCATCAGTTCTTCGGTGCTCAGCTTTCTTCACAGTCCAACACTCACATTCATACATGACTACTGGAAAAACCATAGCCTTGATTAGACAGACCTTTGTTGGCAAAGTAATGGCTCTGCTTTTTAATATGATATCTAGGTTGGTCATAACTTTCCTTTCAAGGAGGAAGCTTCTTTTAGTTTCATGGCTGCAATCACCATCTGCAGGGATTTTGGAGCCCCCAAAAATAAAGTCTGACACTGTTTCCACTGTCTCCCCATCTATTTCCCGTGAAGTGATGGGACCAGATGCCATGATCTTACTTTTCTGAATGTTGAGCTTTAAGCCAACTTTTTCACTTTCATCTTTCATTTTCATCAAGAGGCTTTTTATTTCTTCTTCACTTTCTGCCATAAGGGTGGTGTCATCTGCATATCTGAGGTTATTGATATTTCTCCCGGCAATCTTGATTCCAGCTTGTGCTTCTTCCTGCCCAGTGGTTCTCATGATGTACTCTGCATATAAGTTAAATAAGCAGGGTGACAATATACAGCCTTGACATACTCCTTTTCCTATTCGGAACCAGTCTGTTGTTCCATGTCCAGTTCTAACTGTTTCTTCCTGACCTGCATATAGGTTTCTTAAGAGGCAGGTCAGGTGGTCTGGTATTCCCATATCTTTCAGAATTTTCCAGTTTATTGTGAACCACACAGTCAAAGGCTTTGGCATAGTCAATAAAGCAGAAGTAGATGTTTTTCTGGAACTCTCTTGCTTTTTTGATGATCCAGCAGATGTTCGCAATTTGATCTCTGGTTCCTCTGCCTTTTCTAAATCCAGCTTGAACATCTGGAAGTTCACGGTTCACGTATTGCTGAAGCCTGGCTTGGAGACTTTGAACATTACTTTATTAGTGTGTGAGATGAGTGCAATTGTGCGGTAGTTTGAGCATTCTTTGAGATTGCCTTTCTTTGGGATTGAAATGAAAACTGACTTTTTCCAGTCCTGTGGCCATGGCTGAGTTTTCCAAATTTGCTGGCATATTGAGTGCAGCACTTTCACAGCATCATCTTTCAGGATTTGAAATAGCTCAACTGGAATTCCATCACCTCCACTAGCTTTGTTCATCGTGATTCTTTCTAAGGCCCACTTGACTTCACATTCCAGGATGTCTAGCTCTAGGTGAGTGATCACACCATCATGATTATCTGACCAAACTAGATAGCATATTAAAAAGCAGAGACATTACTTTGCTGACAAAGGTCCATCTAGTCAAAGCTATGGTTTTTCCAGTAGTCATGTATGGATGTGAGAGTTGGACTATAAAGAAAGCTGAACACCAACGAATTGATGCTTTTGAACTGTGGTGTTGGAGAAGACTCTTGAGAGTCCCTTGGACTGCAAGGAGATCCAACCAGTCCATCCTAAAGGAGATCAGTCCTGGGTGTTCATTGGAATGAGTGATGCTGAAACTGAAACTCCAATACTTTGGCCACCTCATGCGAAGAGTTGACTCATTGGAGAAGACCCTGATGCTGGGAGGGATTGGGGGCCGGAGGAGGAGGGGACGACAGAGGATGAGATGGCTGGATGGCATCACCGACTCCATGGACATGAGTTTGAGTAAGCTCTGGGAATTGGTGATGGACATGGAAGCCTGGTGTGCTGCAGTCCAAGGGGTCACAAAGCATTAGACATGATTGATGACTGAATTGAACTAAACTGATTCATATTCTTGCCATGGCCTCCACTTGCCATATTCATATATATTTTGACCTTCATCATCCTCACTAAAGTATATAATTAAAAGTGATTGATTTATTTGAAATAGGTATATATATGTATATTTACCACCAACACCACCATACATATACATGTATACAGGATGGTGGTGGTGATGTAGTTGCTAAGTCATTTCTGACTCTTGTAACCCCATGGACTGTGGCCTGTCAGTTTCCCCTGTCCATGGGAATTCCCAGGCAAGAATATTGGAGTGGGTTGCCATTTCCTTCTCCAGGAGATCTTTCTGACCCAGGGGTTGAATCTGCATCTCCTGCATTGCAAATTGATCCTTTACCACTGAGCTTCCAGGGAAGCCCATATGTGTATATATAGTCACACATATGTGTATGGACTTTATGGAATGTATGGGTGACCCCGTGGACTGTAGCCCACCAGGCTCCTCCGTCCATGGGATTCTCCAGGCAAGAATACTGGAGTGGGTCACCATTTCCTTCTCAAAGGGAATCTTCCCAACCCCTGGATCTAACCCAAGTCTCCCACATTTCAGGCAGATGCTTTATCCTCTGAGCCACCTGAGTGAGTGGTCCATATGTATACATACTGGTACACAAATATCTCTGTGTATATAGATAGATGCTCACAGGTAGAAGTGCATAGGCTCAAATAATTTGTAAAGGAAAATGAGGATTCATTAGACCTAAATTGACTAATTAACAGTTAACAACTTTGCACTAAAAAAACACATTTTTCTTAGTAACCATGTAAGATATTCATAGACTGTTCCATACTGAGAATAAATGTAAACTTGCAAATCCTTTAGAAATAAATTGTATTCAGAGAAAAATAAAGTACAACTTCAGTAGTTTACAAGGGAAAACTGGGTTTTTTCCATGTGTATGTTAGTTTTTATGGAGAAACCTAGAGTTCAGCATGACCCCTGTGTGCCTGAGCTACTGGGTCTGTGGAAAGTGTCTGGAGTACCAGTTTAGAGGTTACAACCTATGTCAGCAAATTGCAGGGAAACACTGGAGAACCTTACCATTTGAGCAAGAGGTGGCTTCCCTGGTGGCTCAGATGGTAAAGAATCCGCCTGCAATGAAGGAGACTCAGGTTCGATCCCTGGGTCAGGAAGATCCCCTGAAGGGAATGGTTACCCACTCCAGTATTCTTGCCTGGAGAATTCCATGGACGGAGGAGCCAAGCAGGCTGCTTTCCGTGGGGTCGCAAAGACTCAGACATGACCGAGGGACTAACACTTTCATTTTCAGCAAGAGGTGAAAATAAGTTTGAGGGCAGGCTGTGAAAAAGTAAATCTTCACTGGGGAGTATACGATGCATAACACAGAGCTCTGGGAAGTAGGGGCTGTGGCAAAATTATAGACACTATTAGCAGGCATGCTAGGGATTTAGGCTCTGTGCAAGAAAGAGGGGTACAAGCTGAGGTCAGCAAGGATATGTGAGGACCATAGAAGGGACACATTTCCCTTAATGCCAGGACAATTCAGAAACCACCCCCATCTACCTCTCTCCTTCCTCACTAAGGATTCTGAGCCAGGGACCGAGATCACCCCCTTCTGGTCATAAGGGAAGGGGAAGATGAAGCTAGAGAAATCGTCATAGAGTATAAGTAGTTACCCAAAGGGGACTGAGCTCAAACAGGGTCTTACTGAGTCACGTTAAATAGCAAGCTTATGTTTGCTATAACAACTGAAATAGAAGTTTTATGAACAAAATAACTTCGTTTGTGGAGAAATAAAAACAATTACTTTCAGTGTGTCTGTGTAAGTATGTGTCCTCGCCACCTCTTTAGGTGTGCCTTCAGCTTTGGAGAAACACATGTTCTATTCATTTTCTCAGATGTCTCCAAGAGCAGAATGGTCTCTTCCCTAGTCTCAATTATATGAGTCACTAGTCAGTCAATTTCCCTTGTCAGAAAGCTTAGTTTTATCCTAGACTATGTCCCTCATTCTCCACATCCAATTTTTCATGCAGTGTTACTGATTTTATCTTAGAAATATTTCCTGCATTGGATCTTTTTCTATTTCCACTGCCTCTGTGACCCTCATCATGCCTCAAAACTATTGCAACAGCTATTTATTATTCTACATTCCAAATTTCTTTCTCTTCTCCAATGTGGTGCCAGGTATCTTTCTCCAAAAGTGAATTTAATTTTCTTTCTCCTCTGTTTACAACTTATGCTAACTTCTTACTGACCACCGTATAAAATTCCAACAACTCACCATGATATTCAGAGCCCGTCAATACCTGCTCTATCGCTGGTCTCCCTCTCAACACTCTTTGCTTGACTCAACCACAAGGAACTTCTCATTGTTCACTGTCTACAAAATCTATTCTCATGATTTGATGGCTGTTTACCCTTGGAGTCCTACATGGCTAACTGTCTATACTGTCTGTCCCACTTACCCATCAATTATAGCTATTTAGCTAGTGACTGTATGTTGAAGTTTTATAAGTGTAAGTAAGTGTTAGTCGCTCAGTCATGTCCAACTATCTGCGACCCCATGGACTGTAGCCCGCCAGGCTCCTCTGTCCATGGGGAGTCTCCAGGCAAGAATATTGGAGTGTGTAGCCATTCCTTTTCTCCAGGGAATCTTCCCAATCCAGGGATCAAACCTGGGACTCCCTCATTGTATGCAGATTCTTTACCATTTCAGTCACAGGTGAAGTTTTATACACTTTTAAAAATGTATTTTTATAAAATTTATTTTTATTAAAATTGTTTTGCATATAGGCATTTGATTCAAAGGGCAACCATTATTAAAAGACATATTAAACAAAAATCCAAAGAGCATCTCCACAATCCTGATCCCCAGAGGGATCTGTTATTAATTTTCTTTTCTGTTGTTACTTCTCTTTACCACCACTAAACAGTGACTTCCTTTAATGGAACCACTTTAATTTAGCGTGAGTGAAGTGGTTCTATTAGCCATGGCCAGAGAACATGGCTTTTTTTGGTTAAAATAAGCTGGTCATGAGGATTTGGTCATAGAAAAAAGTTCATGCCATTTATTCAGTTGCTATGTAGCAAGCATCATATTTCACATTAATACACACTATTTAATTTAATTTTTAGAATCCTAGAGGACAATCTTTTAAAGAGAGCAACTTTACTCATGAGGTCTCTATGTTATTATTATTACTGCATATTTACATTATTTAATTGTCCAGCTACAAAGACTGAAATTGTACAACACTGTTCTAGACAGGAGCAAATGAAATGTGTAGGAAGTAAAATCAGAAAAAGCTTCAGCATTTAATAGCAATCAAAATCCATAGATCTTCTCTTTTCATAAGATCTATTCATAGACCTTCTAGTCACAAGAGTGTACCATTTCAAGCAGTTGAGGGTCTGAGGAATCTAGCAAAAATTCTAAAAGGGAAAAATGGTCTTAGGAAAATAATGATTATTCTAATAGCCCTATAAAATGAAAAGATAATAAAGCCAGTTTAGCACCCTTGAAAAATTGTGCCAAATCCCCAACTCTGAAAACTCACCTCCCCATCCTCTCACTCCAACGGCGTGGCCAAAAGCAAGAACTGGCAAGTGAAGCCAAGATGCTACCTGTGAACGTGGATTTTCAAGGCTTTATTGCATGAGTAGTGCAAGAGATGCTGTTTGGTCCCTGGGTCAGGAAGGTTCCCCTGCAGATGGAAATGACAACCCACTCCAGTATTCTTGCCTGGAAAAGTCCAGAGACCAAGGAGCCTGGTGGGCTACAGTTTGTGGGGTCACACAAGAGTTGGACACAACTGAGTGACTGAGCATGCACACAGAGTTAATAGCATGTAACATTCAACCAGAGCATCATTTCTTAAAGTACTCTCCAATGAGAAGAAAAGAAAAGTGTTCCGCTATTAAATGATTTTGGCAAATACTCCACATTTTATCTTTATTTTAGATATACATATTGTACATGTAAAACCTAAGAAACTCTGCAGTTAAACTTTGATTAACTCAGTTTCTCCAAATAGATTCCGCCATGAAATCCATTTTTTATGTAAACCTTTTTTATACTATAATATTTTATTGAAATGCAGTTGATTTACAATATTATATTAGTTCCAAGTGTATAGCATAGTAACTGTATATTTTTATATATTATATTCCATTTAAAATTATAAAACATTGGTTGTGTTTCTTATGCTATATAACATAACCTTGTAGCTTATTTTTTTTTGGAGCAGATGGTACCTCTTAACCCCATACCCTTATCTTGCCTCTTCTCCCTTCCCTTTCCCTACTGGTGACCACTGCTGTGCTCTTTTTATCTGTGTGTCTATTTCTGTTTTGTTATATTTATTTGTTTTAAATTTTTATATTTAAGTAATAATAACATGCAGAATTTGTATTTGACTTATTTCGCTAATCTTAATACTCTCTAGGTCTACCCATATTGGTGCAACTGGTAAAATCTCATTCTTTTCTAAGGCAAAGAAATATTCTATTGTGTATATGTACCACATCCACTGTATCCATTCATCTATTGATGGACAATTAAATTGTTTACATATCTTGGCTATTGTGAATAATAGCTAAGCTGCTATTGGGGTAACGTGTATCTTTTAGAATTAGTGTTTTTGTTTTTTTCAAATATTTACCTAGGAATAGAATTGCTAGATCATATGCAAGCTATATTTTCAGCTTTTGAGGGACCTCCTTACTGTTTTCCATAGTGGTTATATAAAACATATCTTTTAGAATTAATGTTTTTGTTTTTTCAAATATATACCTAGGAATGGAATTGCTAAATCATATGCTAGCTCTATTTGTAGCTTTTTGAGGGACCTCCTTCCTGTTTTCCATAGTGGCTACACCAATTTACATTCCCACCAACAGTACACAAGGCCTTCCTCTTCTCAACATCCTTGTTATTGTAAACACTGGCTAAAAAATATTTCAAATAAGCTGAACATCACAGCAGAACATGTAGCAGAAGTGAAGGCCCAGGGAATAAGAGAGACTAAGTGAAAGCAGAGTGGCCTGAAGTTCAGCAAAGAGTGATTAGAAACTTGATGGAGGAGAGAAACAAAAAAGATCCTCATGACCCAGACAGTCACGATGGTGTGATCACCAACCTAGAGCCAGACATCCTGGAATGTGAAGTCAAGTGGGCCTTAGAAAGCATCACTATGAACAAAGCTAGTGGAGGTGATGGAATTCCAGTTGAGTTATTTCAAATTCTGAAAGATGATGCTGTGAAAGTGCTGCACTCAATATGCCAGCAAATTTGGAAAACTCAGCCATGGCCACAGGACTGGAAAAGGTCAGTTTTCATTCCAATCTGAAAGAAAGGCAATCTCAGAGAATGCTCAAACTACCGCACAATTGCACTCATCTCCCATGCTAGTAAAGTAATGCTCATAATTCTCCAAGCCAGGCTTCAGTAATACGTGAACCATGAACTTCCAGGTGTTCAAGCTGGATTTAAAAAAGGCAGAGGAACCAGAGATCAAATTGCCAACATCCATTGGATCATCGAAAAGGCAAGAGAGTTCCAGAAAAACATCTACTCCTGCTTTACTGACTATGCCAAAACCTTTGACTGTGAGGACCACAACAAACTCTGGAAACTTCTGAAAGAGATGGGAATACCAGACCACCTGACCTGCCTCTTGAGAAACCTGTATGCAGGTCAGGAAGCAACAGTTAGAACTGGACATGGAACAACAGACTGGTTCCAAATCAGGAAAGGAGTATGTCAAGGCTGTATATTGTCACCCTGATTATTTAGCTTATATGCAGAGTACATCATGAGAAATGCTGGGCTGGATGAAGCACAAGCTGGATTCAAGATTGCCGGGAGAAATATGAGTAACCTCAGATATGCAGATGACACCACCCTTATGGCAGAAAGCAAAGAACTAAAGAACCTCTTGATGAAAGTGAAGAAGAGAGTGAAAAAGTTGGCTTAAAGCTCAACATTCAGAAAAGTAAGATCATGGCATCTGGTCCCACCACTTCATGGCATACAGATGGGGAAACATTGGAAACAGTGACAGACTTTATTTTGTAGGGGCTGCAAAGTCACTGCAGATGGTGACTGCAGCCATGAAATTAAAAGACGCTTGCTCCTTAGAAGAGAAGTTATGACCAACCTAGACAGTATATTCAAAAGCAGAGACATTACTTTGCTGACAAAGGTCCATCTAGTCAAAGCTATGGTTTTTCCAGTAGTCATGTATGGATGTGAGAGTTGGACTATAAAGAAGACTGAGAGCTGAAGAATTGATGCTTTTGAACTGTGGTGATAGAGATATGGTGTTGGAGGTGTGGTTTTGAGAGTCCCTTGGACTGCAAGGAGATTCAACCAGTCCATCCTAAATGAAATCGGTCCTGAATATTCATTGGAAGGACGGATGCTGAAGCTGAAACTCCAATACTTTGGCCACCTGATGCAAAGAACTAACTCATTTGAAAAGACCCTGATGCTGGGAAAGATTGAAGGCAGGAGGAGAAGGGGACAAGAGAGGATGAGCTGGTTGAATGGCATCACTGACTCAATGGACATGAGTTTGAGTAACCTCCGGGAGTTGGCAATGGACAGCGAGGCCTGGCGTGCTGCAGTCCATGGGGTCGCAAAGAGTCAGACACGACTGAGTGACTGAACTGAAGTGAACTGGAGGAAAGTAGGAGAAAAGTAGGGTTCAGAAATGGAAATATCTTTCATCTCCAAGGTTTCTGAGTATACTGAATGGAGAATATACTTAGTATACTTAACCCTGTAATCAGAGTGTCAAAGCACTGTGTTTATACCCATAACGTCACCAGAGGAGCTTCTGAGAAGTTCTGTGATTCACACCAGCTCCTGAAGCCATTCAGTTTATAACCTCATTCTCCTTGAGTGTCAACCAAGTCAAGTCATTCAGTGAAAGAATCAGAACTTGAGTGCTTGTTTGGTGTCACTCAGGAAGCCTGAGGCAACTTTTCAATTATTTTAGCATAGCCAAGTGCCCTGTAAGCCAGTAGTTTTTTGTTGTTGTTGTTTTAATATTTTTTTCTGTACTTCAGTGTTTTGGCCCTTCCTAATTTTATAAGTAAGATCCTATGAAAACTGCCAGTCCACCTGATAATGAAAAGGATTTTTAAAAAATAAACTGACCTTAGAAATACTGAAGTGTTGTTGGGGTGTTGGCCATGGACTTAGCTCTTTGGTTTCCCTCAAAACTAATAAAGCCTTGGAATATTCTTGAGGTAAACCTTTTAGATCTGAATTATTAGGAAGAGTCTTCCTCGTACAGGTGTTAGCTCCCTTTCTGAAGGGCAAAGTACACACTGATGTACCCAGTTTAAAATAATTTAGAGACTTCCCTGGTGGCCCAGTGGCTAAGAACCTGAGCTCCCAATGCAGGAGGCCTGGGTTCCATCTCTTGCTGGGGAGCTAGATCCCACATGCTGCATCTAAGATCCTGCATGTCTCAACTAAGACCTGGCATAGCCAAATAAATAAAATTTTCTTTTAAAGTATATAGCCATAGAATATTATTTCACATACACAGTGACTGAAAGTTTCTTTTACTACATTACTACATGTTATATCCTTCAGATACAATTTCTTAACACTAAATATGTATTTTTAGTGCTAATCACACCTTTATGTACCACATGTATTTAAGTAAGACTAAAATAGAGGAACATATTTACATTTATTTCTCTGTCAATAGACGTCACAGTGTTTCTTTAAAAAAATTCTCATATGTTTGGAGGAAAGAATTAAAAAATGGAACTCCTTTTTAAGTATAATAAGACTCTTGGAAAACATCCAATATAAGAAAAGAAGAAAAAAAAAAAAAAAACCCACCCAACTGCCAATTTAAAACATACTAGTTTTATTTCCAATATAGAATTTGTGTTCCTATCTTTATTTAGCAGCATTACAGTGTTTTTTTCCATTTGCTGTTCTCATAATTTGGTAGTTAACCTTCTTGTTTTTTAAAAAGAAGCTCTGCCAAAATATGCTGAGCAAGTTGTTTGTTTTTAAACCCCAAGAAATCAAAAGTAGCAAGTAAACTTTATTATTATGACATTTTAATTATGAGTGCATTTGTATATTTTTTCTTTTGATCTTTGAATCACTTTATGATTCTGGAGTTTAAATTGGTAAACTTGGGGGATCATAAGCACTTAACTAAAGAGTAATACTAATCCATGTTTATATATAAAGTTATATAAATAAAGTTATCCCCCAACTTTTCAAAATAATATTAAGCATTTACATTTATGCTGTGTCAAAGCTTTCATACATATAATTTCATCTGATTATGAAATTGCTTGTGATCCTATAAGGTCAAATACTGCTCTCCCCCAGGCCTCTCACTCCCTTTGGTTTACTTGTTTGCCTGTTTGTTTATCTTTTATAAATATGGAAACTGAACCTTACAGATGGAAAATGGTCTCTCCAGAGTCATGTAAATATTAGGTGGTTGCTCCAGACCTAAAGCTAAAAAGAGCATCCCTCTTCATGATACAAGGCTCCCTCTCGGTATATAAGCAGTTCAACTCAGGCTTGAAAAAAGTGAAATGAAAAATGTTAACTGCTCCTTCCTATGCTGGCTACTAACCCAAAGGAAACTTCTAAATGAATGGCAGAGAGGAAATGAGTCACCCTCTATTACAGGATGAGAAAGCAGTGAGCTGGAATTATGGAATCAATTCTGTGCCATTTCTTCCTCAAAAAATCTTTTCCATAGAAACCTGAGGGGCCACTGTGCACTCAGCTGTGTGTCACATGGTCAGGATAGAAAGATACTATGACATGAACCTGACTTAAGAAGGTCATATTCTATAATTAAATGCAATCTACATACAGATAGAGATCTATGATGGCACCTGCTAAGTTCTTTAGCCTACAAAGCAATAGGAAGACAGATCTAGCTTATTAGGTGTTATGGTCTGAAACTTTGTGTCTATCCCCACTGGCCCCCAAAAGGTTAACTCCAAAGATGATGGTGTGAGGAGGTGGGAGACGATTCATTCAGGAGATAATTTGGTTCTAGGATGGGGCCCTCATGAATGGGATTAGTGCTCTTACAGAAGAGATCCCACAGAGCACTCTCTCTCTCGTTATCTTTTAAAAGACATCACTAGGAAGAGGACCCCGACCAGGAACTGGGTTAGCCAGCCCCTTGATCTTGGACTTCTGGGTCTCAAGAAATAAACTGTCAGAAATAAATGTTGCTATTCACTTAAACATGTAGTTGGGGAAAGCTTCCCAAATAAGATAAGATTTGAGCAGAACAGCCAATCCAGGAGAAGGAATAGCCAGTGCCTGAGGGCTGGAAAGTTACAGATTTCATGGTAAGAACATACTAATAGCAGAATTCCAATGCATTTACTTAGTAGCATAATAGTTATATGTGTGTATAGATATATAGTTAGTTGGGGATTGTCTCGTGGCTCAGATGGTAAAGAATCTGCCTGCAATGCGCCAGACGTGGGTTCAATCTCTGGGTCAGGAAAATCACCTGGAGAAGGAAATGGCTACCCACTCCAGTATTCTTGTTATAAATTCCATGGTAAGAACATACTTATAACAGAATTCCAACGCATTTACTTGGTAGCTTAATAGTTATATAAGTGTGTAGATATAGATATATCATAATATCCTAGGGTGCATCTGGTCCCATCACTTCATAACAAATAGATGGGGAAACAGTGGAAACAGTGACAGCATTTATATTTTGGGGCTCCAAAATCAATGCAGATGGTGACTGCAGCCATGAAATTAAAAGACGCTTGCTCCTTGGAAGAAAAGTTATGACAAACCTAGACAGCATATTAAAAAGCAGAGACATCACTTTGCCAACAAAGATCCATCTAGTCAAAGCTATGGTTTTCCCAGTAGTCATGTATGAATGTGAGAGTTGGACTGTGAAGAAAGCTGAGTGCCGAAGAATTGATGCTTTTGAACTGTGGTGTTGGAGAAGACTCTTGAGAGTCCCTTGGACTGCAAGGAGAACCAACCAGTTCATCCTAAAGGAAATCAATCCTGAATATTCATTGGAAGGACTGATGCTGAAGGTGAAATTCCAGTACTTTGGCCACCTGATGGGAAGAACTGACTCATTTGAAAAGACCCTGATGCTGGGAAAGACTGAAGGTGGGAGGAGAGGGGGACGACAGAGGATGAGATGGTTGGAGGCATCACTGACTCAGTGGACATGAGTTTAGGTAAACTCCGGGAGTTGGTGATGGACAGGGAGGTCTGGTGTGCTGCAGTCCATAGGGTCACAAAGAGTCGGACACAACTGAATGACTGTGACTGAACTGAACTGATAATGTGCATACTCAGTGGCACATTATACACTCTCAGTCGCGTCCAACTCCTTTCGACTCCATGGACTCTAGCTCTCCAGGCTCCTCTGTCCATGGAACTCTCCAGTCAAGAATACTGGAGTAGTTTGCCATTTCCTACTCCAGGAGATCTTTTCTACCAAGGATCAAACCTGCAACTATTGCACCTCCTGCATTGGCAGGTGGATTCTTTACCACTGCGCTGTCTAGGAAGCCCAGAAATGTTACAATACTTTATATAATTGCCTAAGTTGTCATAATTAAATTATTATATATTTTGTTATTATTTTATTGAGATTTAATTGAAAAAATTGTAAGATACTTAAAGTGTAAATGTGATCATGTGATATACATATACATTGTGGAAGGATTGTCTGTGCAGAGTTAATTAACTCATCCGTCTAATGATTAGAAATGAGTCAAGACCAGACAGGTGAATTTCTTTAGTAAGTCATATTCTTTACTTTCATCTGACTTATTTTCAGCAAGCTGGGAAAGTAAGTTGTTAAGCTCCTTGAGTCTGTCTCAAATTGTGTTTTTTGAATGCTGAAGAAGGGTCTATTCTAGGTAATTTAAATCTTTAAGTAATACAAATGTCAGGTGGGATCACTCTGTTCTTTGAGATTTATAAACAATTCGTTTAAACTCTCTCCCTCTTATTCCTTTGGGTGGTTGATCTCCAACTCTAAGGAGCTTGTAATCTTTCTCAAAGTTTTTTCTCCAGCTTCCTGTCTCCCCCACGTTTTATTATCAACTGTGTCTCATTACATCCCATCAGCTCTCCTTTTATCTTCCCCTTGATGGCTAGATGTGGTTCCCAAGTGTTCCTTATGTTTGAGATTTTCCCACACAGCATTCACAGTAAGAATTTTCATGAGCAATAAAATCTATTATGTTTTGGGACAATACAATTACCTTGCATCACTTTGCAGTCTCTTAGAAATACTCTTCAACTGAAATTGCTCCTTGCAGGCATTTTCCACAGGTCTCCACCGTCACCTACCCCTTCATCTAAATGTGTGTTCTTGGTCCTCCTTGTCTTGCTCTACATCTTGTCTTGCTCCTTTCTTCCTTGCTCTCTTTCACTACAAGTTATCCTTTAATGTCTTATGTTCTTAGTCTACAACACTGTTAACTTATTTTTTTTCATTCCTTTCATATCCCACAAAAATGTTAAAAAAGAGTATGAGATAATACATGTGAAACTACATTAAACTGAAAAAATCGTGAGACAATACATAAACTCAAGGATGTCCTCAGTTCAGTTCAGTCACTCAGTCATGTCCAACTCTTTGCAACCTCATGGACTGCAGCATGCCAAGCTTCCCTGTCCATCACCAATTCCCAGAGCTTGCTCAAACTCATGTCCATCAAGTCAGTGATGCCATCCAACCATCTCATCCTCTGTCATCCCCTTCTCCTCCTGCCTTCAATCTTTCCCAGTATCAGGGTCTTTTCCAATGAGTCAGCTCTTCACATCAAGTGGCCAAAGTATTGGAGTTTCAGCTTCAGCATCAGTTCTTCCAATGAATATTCAGGACTGATTTCCTTTAGGATTGACTGGTTTGATTTCCTTGCAGTCCAAAGGACTCTCAAGAGTATTCTCCAACTTCACAGTTCAAAATATCCTATAATATCATTAAAAGTACAATAAAAGTAATATATACTTGAAATCATTTTAAAAGTGTGATGTTAGGGTGTGGGATTAAGAGATACAAACTACTAGGTATAAAATAGATAAATAAGAAGGATATATTATACAGCACATGGAATTATAGTCATTATCTGGTGATAACTTTCAGTGGAATATAATCTGTAAAAATACTGGATCACTATGTTGTATATCTGAAACTCATATAATATTGTAAATCAACTATACTTCAATTAAAAAAAGAAAAATTGTGATAATAGCAACCTCAAAGGCACACTTAGCACTCTATTCTGCTGTTGCTTACCTATGCGTAGTTTAATAAACAGAAGAGTGACCTTTAAAAGTGATATTTGACAGAAGAAATACAAATTAACCAGTGTGCGGTCATAAGAAGACACTGTGCAGCCAGGAGCTGACACCCACATGCTTGCCACAGGGTACAAGCGAGGCTGAAGCTCTTTGTGCTCTGCCTTTGGTCACTCTGGGGACAAATTCTATTAACAGCTTTGCCTTCACATGATGTTGGGTTGCAAGCACTGAACTGCCAACTTGTCCCTAGTAAGGAGTTTTACTATGTCAACATTCTAATTAACATCCACATGGAAGGCGCTTGTTATTGTTGGTTTAGCTGCCTCTGTAATCCTGACAAACCATTGGATTGAAGAGTGCTCTTGATGGAGTGTATAGCAGGCTGTGGCTTTCTTTGAAAGGACATATTAGAGTTGGGTCCAGATTACAAATGTTTAACCTGGCAGATAGCACTATGACCTCTAAAACAAATATTGTGTCATTAATATAGCAGTGTCCACGGATGGGATTGGCAGCCTAAAATGTGCTGTGTGTAAACATTTTCAAATTATATTTGAGGTCCTTAATTAACCCCATCAGGATTACAGACTGAAACAACCATCAATAAATATAAAAGAACAATTTAATAAAGATAGTGATGTAGTGATTTTATATATATATGTGTGTGTGTGTGTGTGTGTATACATGTGTGTGTGTGTATGTGTGTGTGTGTGTGTGTGTGTACTTATATAAATCCTCTGGAGTCAGTGACTTCAGGTCAGTCTGACTTCAGGTCAGACTCAATGTTGCTTGAAAATTATCTTTTTTTTTTCTTCCTGAGGTGTTAAGTTTTTAAAATGTCAGAGCAAAATGGAATTAAGAAGGATTAAATCCACTGGTGAATAATAGAGAAAATTTAGATTTGGGTGTTACCTTAGAGTTCATCTCAAGCCCCTCAACTCACAGATGAGAAAATTGAGATCCAAAGTGGCTAAGTGGCCCAGATACAAGTTTAAATAAAGAACCACAGTTGTATTATTATGTACAATAAATGATTTACATACATATTAAAAATTTTCATAATGGACTTTGAAATCAATAGGTTGGAAATTTCTTTCCAGTAAGGAATGTAAGCTATGGTTAATATTTTAACCTTGTGTTATCTAAAATTTTACTGAAGAAGTAAGTTATTATCATTGCAAAAATTAGGCATGGTGCTAAAAGTTTGAATTGCCGATAGACAAATATACGTCTTTGTTTTACATTGCTCTTTGATTCTGAGATTGACACACTGGGCCTGATCATGATCCCTCTGCTGTTCAGAGTTGTGTTCTTCACTATGGTAAGATGTTGAAGAAAGGCCTCTGGTTTCTGGCAGTAGTTACTGATTTGAATAATCTGGGATTATTTCCTGGTCTGACATGTTATCTCCTGGACTATCCAAACCTGCCCTGTCTGTGTGGGATCACTGGTCTGCAGCTGCAGTTTTCTGGCAGATGTCAACTGTGTTTCTTTAAATTCTGTTTCTTCTCTCTGACTTCCCATTTTCCTTCTGTTTGATGACCCACTGTATTTTCCCAACACAGCAGCCTCCTGAATGCCTCCTGGCATCCATTATTCATAAATGGTTATGTCAACAGAATATAATTGCAGTGGGTTTGCTTCAACAAGGCATAATGTATCCCAGTTTAAATTTCCCTTATTCATTCATCAGCCAGCCATTAAAAAAAAGAGACCTTAAGGAGGACCTGTATATTCTTGATCAAAGCATAACCAGGTTTAAATATCAGAGAAACTGAGCCTTGGTTGGGGGTAGGGGAGAAGACCATTAGATTGTCTTATAGGAAACACATAGAAATCAAGTCTCAACACCGAACTCCTTTACATATCTCAACTTCTGGATTTCATATTGCATCATCTATTTTTTCTTTCAATCAGTTTGAACAACAGTCATGACAACATTTTACTCCAATGTCATTGGAAAGGTGGCACTTGGAAGAATGTATTCCAGAAAAATATGTTCCCCTATTTTCTCCCATGCTAGCTCTCTCTGAGAATCTGCTTCTCAGTGTCTGGGTAGAGAAATCCAACAGCCAAAGAACCAAACCAAACAAAACTAAATGAAACCAAAACCAAGCCAAAACAATTTAAAGTCCCTGACAACAAAGAATTCTTTCCCCATGAAGAAGGAGAGAGAGAAAGCTGGATGCACAATTACACTACAAATGCACACACGAATGCAAAGGCTGCTGCAGGAATGTGGAAGAGGAAATTCTTAGAGAAAAGAAACCATAAGCCAAGAGATGAGCAGTAGGATTTAACCACATAGGAGAAGAGTGAAGGATATTCCATGTAAAGGTGTGCAAAGACATAGAAGCTTGAATTGTGGTGTGAATTTTGAGCAGGTGGGTATTTCTAAAGATGAGTGCATCTTGAATTGGTAGGATAAGTTTATGCAGCAGAGGTGGGCAACCACACCAGCCTGGTTAGCAGTGTTAAGCTGTTTGGATTACATTCTGAAAACAAAAGAAAATTAACAAAGATTTTTAAATTGTCTGACTTTATAAATTTTCAAATTTGTGAACTATTTATTATAGAAATGTGGAAAAAACATAGAAAACTGTAAAGAGAGAAAAATTGCATTCAGAGAAAATTGATTTTTAAATATATTTCCTTCTAATGTACTTTTTTATTGTACTGTGTGTGGTATATATTACATTTATCATATGATTTAAATTGTTTTAAGGTTTGCTCTATTCTCTTATGTGTTAGTATATATTTTTGTTGTTGTTGTTCGGTGCTGAGTCACGTCAAACTCTTTGCAAACCCAGGGACCGCAGCACACTAGGTTCCTCTGTCTTCCACTACCTCCCAGAGTCTGCTCAGATTCACGTCCACTGAGTCAGCGATGCAATCTCATCCTCTGCCACCCCCTTCTCTTTTTGCCTTCAGTCTTTGCCACCATCAGAGTCTTTTCTGAGTCGGCTCTTTTACAGTCCCTCAAGTATTTGTTGAAACCTTAGCTTTCAGCATTTTGGTTTGACTTCACTATAAAATGACTTCATTATCCAATTATTGGGAGTTGTGTTGCTACCAATGTGGTATCATTACACATAAATATGACTCATACATCTTGTCAGGGCTTCCCTGCCTATTAAGATCTTGGTATATGTACTTAGAAGACTGTTAACCCATGGCCTGTGGAAGATTTAAACCCTCCAGGATTCCTGCAAATTCCTGGGATTCTTTTGCTCTGAGAGCAGTGATTCTGCAAGTGTGGTCATTCAGGGTTCTGTGAGGTCAAAACTATTTTCAAGGCAATTACTAAGAAATTATTTTTGCCTTTTACTTCTCAATGTCCCATGAGGATACAGTCTATCTGACATGGAATGGCAGCATCTTCTGATGGCTATTAGAATATTTGCTTATACAGTCTTGATTTAACTTTTTTTCTGGTTTAATTTTGAATGTGGCAAAGATGAATAGATACAACACATAGAAACAATTGCCCTTGGGCATCCTCACTATTTATTAAGTGTATGAAGGGTTAAGAGATGAGAAAGTATGAGGGCCACTATCTTAATGCAATGAAGATTTTTTCCAAAGCAAGAAAATTCTGTGCATTCTTAGTTTTATTCATGTATTAATAAATAGTGCCAATTCATATTTGCATATATTCATACAGTGCAACTTTTAAAAAGTTTTCTCCCTATCACGACGTAACTAAAATTTATATGAAAATTCATAGTATTCTAACTTTGGAAGTGAATGAAGAATAGAAGATGTGTTATACTCATATTTCTGCATTATATAGATAGTGGAGAATGTTCTAAAAGTAGATGTAGAGGGTCCAGATAGGAGGCTATTTTCTGAACCAGATGAGAAAAATGTGTGAACAAGATTTCATACATTTCTATAATTCCATGCATCTTTATTATCTTCATTTCACAGGTGAGAAAACAAGGGAGAAAGTGGCATGTAATGGCCAAAGTAGGCTTTCCTAGTGGCTCAGTTGCGAGAATGTGCCTGCCAATGCAGGAGACGAGGGTTCCATCCTTGGGTTGGAAGCTCCCCGGAGAAGGAAGTGGCAACCCGCTCCAGTATTCTTGCCTGAGAAATCCCATGGACAGAGGAGCCTGACAGACTAAGCCCAGGGGTTGCAAAATAGTCAGACACGACTTAGCAACTAAACAGCAACAGTGGCCAAGGTAGAGTTTAAAATGGATCTTCTGACTAAAAGTCTCTTGTCCTGTCTGTGCATGTGTGATAAGTCACTTCAGTTATGTCTGACTCTTTGTGACTCTGTGGACAGTAGTCTGCCAGGCTCCTCTGTCCATGGGATTCTCCAGGCAAGAATACTGGAGTGGGTTGCCACATCCTTCCCCAGAAGAACTTCCCCACCCAGGATTGAACCCATGTCTGTTACATCTCCTGCATTGGCAGATTGGATCTTTACCGCTGGTGCCACCTGGTAAGACCCTTGTCTTCTCTGCTTTACCAGAACTCCAAGATTACATACTTGAGAAAATATGTTTATTGTTGCCATGGCCACAAAGGTGGAGCAAATCTAAAATTGCACTCTTCTCAGAGCCTTGTGAAGTTTTGTCCACTCTTCTACGACCTCCTGTAAAATACGTACTTGCTCATGAAGGTCACCCACATGGATCAGTGAATTTGATGTGTTTCTCATCCCCTCTCCCTATGTGTCTCTCTGTCTCTCTCTTTCTCTTTTTCTCTCCTCCTTCCCCCTTCTCTTTTTTGTTTTTACTCATTTGTGCCCATGTAGCAGAATGAGCTGATGGTCATAAGGGAAGTAGACTGGCCTTACATATATAATCTTCTGAAAACTTTGAAATTTGCATAACTGCTTTGTTCCCCAACAGCTGTGCCTGCTCTTGGAGAACAATCCCTTGCAGAATAAAAATGAGCACATGTGGCTTTGTTTAGCACTTCTCTGTAGGAGTGCAAATTATGAGGTCTGGCAACTTTAGAACTAGAAAGTCACCTCCAAATACTGGCTTGTGATTTCCAAGTTAGTATAGTTCCCTGCAGTGATGTGGAAGCTACTGACTTGAGTCGGCCTTTAAAAAGATAGAAAAAGATACTAGGTCATGTCCATTGACTAAGTGCTTGCCATCTCCACTGCCCTTTTAAAAGGCATACTTTTCTCTGAAATCTTCATTCCCCAGTCATTGTTTCCACTTAATTATTTCAACTTTTATTACAAATTCTTTTCCATGAGACTATTAATATTCAGGGGAAAAACTGAACTGCTGTGAGCATGTTCTCTCTAGTGAACTACAGTCAATAGATTTCTAGGAGGTACAATGATTTTACGACCAGCTTCGTCAAATTTTAGAATTCATAGCATTCTTAAATACAGTTTAAACCCTTTTAGGGGAAAGAACAAAAGAAAAAAAAAACACTTAAAGGATCACAAAAGTCAAAGGAAGATTTCAGAGAAAGATAAATATGCTTTCTTCTTGCTTAAGATATTCTATTCTTTCCAGATTCTCTCATAATGAACATGTGCATATGCAGAGAACTTGCATATTGTCATATTTCTCAGCATGAATAATCCTGGAAAGTATATATTCACCAACACTGGAAGCAACTGAAAATTAAAACTAAGTAGAAATAGCAGGAATATGAGAAAATTGGAAAGTTTTATATTCTTACGACTCTGTTAAACTATTGTTCCTAAAAACTCTGTACATTTTTGGAAAAATCAAGACTGAGAATACAGGAGTAATTTTTTTTCCCATAGGGATGAATGTATTTACTCTTTTCTAAAGCTCATTCTCTATTCTGAGAGTTCTGGATGAATTTCCAGAATTTTTTCAGATAGATTTTTCAGTTTAATAAAATCACATTTTAGCAGAGATTGGATTGTTCATAATCCAAATTCTTGTGTCCTAGTTTCAAGTTAAAATCTCTTTTCCCCTGAATCCTACCTTCAGAGTCAAAATTTAAGACATAATGAACAGAAGGAAGGCTATGATTTAGAACAAAAGTCCATCTGGTTCAAGAGTATAAAGTAGAACCAAAGAAATAATGTAAAAGAGTAAACACTTTTCCTCACCTCAACCTGAAACATCTACTAATATTATATGTGCTCAGTCACTTCAGTCATGTCCAACTCTTTGCGGCCCCATGGACTGTAGCCCACCAGGCTCCCCTGTCCATGGAATTTTCCAGGCAAGGGAATGAGGAGCCATTCCTTCCTCCAGGGGATCTTCCCAACCCATGAATCAAACCCAAGTCTCTTGCATTGCTGAGTGTAACCCGCCAGGCTTCTCAGTCAATGGGATTTCCCAGGCAAGAATACTCGGGTGGGTTGCCATTTCCTTCTCCAAAGGATCTTCCTGACCCAGGGATCAAACCCACAACTCTTATGTCTCATGCATTGGCAGGCAGATTCTTTACCACTAGCACTACTTGGGAAGTCTCTTATCGCTGCAGGACATACCATGTATTTATTTGTTTGTATGTTTATTTCCTTTTTCCATACTCTAAAATGTAAGCATTACTGGCAAAAACTTTATCTACTTTGTCAGTTGCTATAGATTCCCTCCTGGTATGTAGTAGGTGCTTACAGTTATTTCTTAAAGTAATAAAAACATAGATTTTCCACTTAGTACCTCAAACTCTTGGGTTCCCTACTTTCCTTCCACTGACAACGTGTATTTGTATTTTCATTAGTATGCCCTTCCCATCCTACATTGTCAGTGTAATCAGGGAGCAGTAAATAGCCCCCTCACTTATGGGATGGAACTATCTAGATGCCTCAGCAGCATATTTTGTTTTCTGGATCATGAGAAACTCACTCTTCTTCTAGAGAAACTTCTAACAGGAGCCAGGACCATACCATTTGCTTCCACGTCTGTGTAAGAGAATGTGTTTCATGCTTGTGAGGGACATTCTCAGCACAGTCAAGGGGATTTTGCCCAATCTGTGCCACTCACAATGACTTCCTGGGAGCTTGTTCTCCTCCATATGAAGCTTCTTCTGGGCTTTGCCAAGCCCTGGAATTTTCCCCCTGGTCTCTCACCCAGAACACAATTTGTCCCATCTAACCCCCTATATTCACATTCTACTACCCTTTTAAATATTATCATAACATTACTTATTTCAGGAAGTGTTTTCTGAAAGTTCTGGTGTAGATTGTTTTTCAGTCATTTCATATGCCCCAGAGCACTCTATTTGCCCCTCTCAAATGGTATTTTCTCCTATCAGTGATCTCCTTTAGGTGTACATATCCTATTCTACTGGAATCTGCAAGGGAAGAATGATGCCCACTTATCTTTTGGTAAGTGAGCAGCATTTATGTTTTCATGGAGCTTAGAGTCTGGTAGAAGATTTGCAATGAAGTAGACCAATAAAATTGTAAGTAAGAAATATGACAAATATTGAGAAGTGCTCCACAGAGAATGAAAATTGGGTGGCATGATAAAGAGTGACTTGTTTTAAGTGGTCAAGAAGGTGGCATTTGATCCCGAGTTACACTAATAAACCTTAGAGAAGGATGAAGGTGAAACAGTTTGAAAGATGAGGGTACCAGGAGCCAGATTATCAAGGGTTGTAAAAATCAAGACAGGGCGTATGCATTTCTTCTAAGAGTGAAGTGAAGTATTCCTAAGCTTTTACAGGGGAATAATGTAGTAAGATTTGTGTTAATTTCCCTTTCTTTCTCCAGCATCTCTTCTTCCATCCCCTCCTCTCTTTCTGCCTCCTTCCATCATTTCCTTCCTTCTCCCCCTCCCTCTCCTTCCCTTTCTTCTTCTTCATCCCCTTCCTCCTCTTATTTCTTGTTGTATCTCTCTTTATTTCTAAGCTTTCTAACTGCTCTAGGGACAACGGATGCTGAGAGGAGCCAGAAGCCACCTGGACAAAAGGTGCCCCTGCCAGTTTCTGGCATAGAACAACCCTTAATGCAATAAAAATATTTAGATAGCAATAAGATGATCTTGTCAGGACTTCCCTGGTGGTCCAGTGGTTAAGAATCTATTTTCCAATGCAGGAGATGCAGGCTTGATTCCTGGTCAAGGAACTAAGATCCCACATGCTAAGCCTGTGTGCTGCAACTAAGATCTGACTCAGCTAAATAAATATTAAAAAAATAAGATGAACTTGTCATACTGTATAAACAACAGTACGGCAATGTTTGTCTTCTTTACTCACTATGGGCTCGTTTAGCTACACAGAATGTTAAAAATGGTGTGCAACGTGTGCTATTGTGTGTGTTTTCCCACCGCAAAATGTTCCCCAAGGCCATGGATTTTGGTCTGTTTGGTTCAATGATCTATCCCAATTGCCTGGCAAAGTCTGTGGCACAGAAAAGAGACTCAATAAATATTAATTGAATTAATGGAAGCAATTATTCATCCTTTTCCTTTCTGAAACTTCATCACTTGCTTCTGACAACTTGCCTAATTTACCAAATGGGGCTGAAGTTAGGTACAAGGGTGAGAAAACGCTTGGAACTGTGTCCTGGCCATAGGGACAGTTCCTGACAGGCTAGCTCAAAGTTCCCAGGAATATTGCATTGTATACATGTTACCACATCTTCTATGTATAAAATAGATAATTAATTAGAACCCACTGCATGGCACAGGGAATTCTACTGAAAGCTCTGTGGGTACCTGCGTGGGAAGAAAGTTCAAAAGGGAGGGGTAAGATCCCCTGGAGAAGGGAATGGCAACCCTCTCCAGTATTCTTGATTGGAGAATTCCATGGAGAGAGGAGCCTGGTGGGCTACAGTCCATGGGGTCCCAGAGTTGGACACAACTAAGCGACTAACACAAACACAAGCACACGTGCACATACACACATATGTATGACTGATTCATTTTACTACACAGTAGAAACTAACACAACATTGTAAAGCAACTATACTCCAATAAAAATTAATTTAAAAAGAAAAAAATTCTCAGTGTTCTTTGCATTTGTGCACTAAGATTTTTGTCAGTTTAAGTACCAAATAAGTGTGTTTATTGTCCAGAGTATTTATTTGTTTTTATTTCAACTAGCATCATTTTCTCTTTCTTCCTTAACTTTTATTTTGACATTCTTTCTACAAATTATCTCTCTTGTAGATGTTTTCTGAGATTCTTCTCTTAAATCTCCACCCCCCTCCACCCTCACCCCCGCCCTGCATTTCAGTTGAGGCCAGCAGCTTCAAAAGGACTTGATTAGTTCCATGTTTTCATCAGGAAGGCCTTTCCAGAGGTAGCCATTACAGGGGAGAAAAAAAAGGTTGTATATTGCTAATATGCTTTATTCTGCCTGGAGCTTTGCTGAAAAAGTTCCTGGTTCAATACTATAACTCTAATTTTAACCTTGGGCAACTAACAGTTAAGATGTTAGCAGCTAAAGGGATGTAGCTATAGTGATGATTAGGGAATCAGATTACTTGAGGAAGCTCTATATTCAAAGAAATTATTCTAAAAAGAGTCTTATCTTAAAATAACAACAATTTTAGTGCACCTATTTTGTGCAGGGCACTATTAAAGATGAATGTATATGCATATGAGTTCAACTTTAGTGAATCTATTTTTTACCTATCTCTTCAAATTTAATTTTGTTTGCTTATTACCACTCATGAATAGAAGGTATTATATCTACCATCATGAAATTATAATTCCTATAGTTTAATGGAACAGACACACATACACACAATCTGCCTTTTAAAAAAGGAAAAATATTGAAAATGAATGTATCAAAGAGAAGAGAGAATAAAAATATGTGAAATGCAAGAACATATCTACAGAGAAATATTTCTTGAATCAAATTTGTATATTTTCTGGAAATTGAAGATGGAATTATTCAGCCTTTTATGGTAAAATTAAAAGTTTATTTGATGATAATCAGAAAGAGTGGGTCATGAAGGAACTGCCCAGGAGAGCTGGTAAATGATGAATTTCATGAACCACGTGGCTACCACCATAACATTTGCTGGGAGCTCCAAAGAGAGCAAATAAACAAAGTCAGAGGGGCCTGAATACACAGATCATGGGCAAGGATCTGGGAAGAAGGCCTGGCCCGTTTCAGAAGGAAGGCAGCTGTTTAAATCAGTAAAGCCACCAGATAGTTTTCTTCCAAACTAAGAGACAGGGTGGGAGTTTCAGGGTGTATATATACCTTGAAAGTGAAAGTGTTAGTTACTCAGTCCTGTCTGACTCTGCAACCCCATGGACTGTAACCTGCCAGGCTCTGCTGTCCATGGAATTTTCCAGACAAGAATACTAGAGTGGGTAGCCATTCCCTTCACCAGGGAATCTTCTTGACCTAGGGATCGAACCCTTGTCTCTTGAGTCTTCTACATTGACAGGTGGATTCTTTACTACTAGCAACACCTGGGAAGCCCCACATTCTTATTAACTAACACTTAATAATGACAGATTCTCAATTACTTTTTCCAATCTAGAAGTGTGCATAGCCATTTCATTAATATTAAAATTGCATTCCCCTGCATGTTTTATATTCTTTATTGCTATTAGGCTGAGCATCTTTCAGTGTTACTTTTTTTAAATGTGTGTATCATGTTATTTTTCTGTATTTTACATAAAACTTTCTAAGATTTACCTCTCATATTCAAACCCTTGATCCCTTGACCCGCATGTAATATATTTTTATTCACCTTTCAAATTCCAGATTCAGATATCCCAAAGAATGAAACTTTCCAATTCAAAGACAAAGTCAATAGCCCCTTATCAGATCTTCAAAATAATGTGCCAGTCATTTCCACATATATGTGTGCAAAATGGAATCACTCCTTAGCAGAAACAGGGAGCTCATTATTTCAACTATGATAAGGTTTTTCCTAAAGATTATCTGATATCTGTTTCTCTGTAGTTCTCAACAAATGACTAGAGGTTTTATTTCTGAAGAAACTTCAAAGAGATAGATTGCAAGAAATGCCCCCTGACACTTTACACTTTCCTGGGTCTACATCCCTTGCATCTCTTCCTATTAAGGGATGAGAACTATTTTTCTATTCCTTACATATGGGCTGATCTTGTGACTTAGTTTGACAAACAGAAAGCTTCAGAAGAGATAGTGTACCAATTCTAAGCCTTGGCATCAAGAGGCTTTGTGTACATTGACCAGTTTTCTTGTTGTTGTTTAGTTGCTAAGTTATGTCCGACTCTTTTGTGACCCCGTGGACTGTCATCTGCCAGGCTCTTCTGTCCATGGGATTTCCCAGGCAAGCATACTGCAGTGGGTTGCCATTTTCTTTTCCATGGGATCTTCCTGACCCAGGGGTGGAACCTGCGTCTCCTATTGTAGCAGGTGGATTTTTTTTTATTTTTACTTTTTTCCACTGAGCCACCTGGGAAGCCCATCAGTTCTCTTGGGACCCCAGTACTGCCATTTAAATAATCCCAAACTAACATGCCAGAAGATTACAGACCACCTGAAGCTGAGTAATCCCAGCAGACCCCGTTCCAGACTACCAGCCCATAGAAGACCTGGTAGCTGACTATCAACACACCAGGAATTGCAGTGAGGATCACCTAAAGCCAGGAGAATTGCCTGTCTGAGACGAGCCTAAATCGACTGACAGAACTTAGAGCTAAGTAGAGCATTGTTGTTTTAAGCCACTAAATTTTGAAGTGTCTTATTTTGCAGCTATAGCTAACTGATGTAAAGACAAATTTCTTTCTACACAGCAGTCCTTACAATTGTGCTATAAAAAATAATTCTATGGTGACCTGATTCAGAGAAATACAATTTAATTTACCAGCATTATCTTTCAAATTTGGTGAGACTAGCCTATATTCTTGTCATCATGAAAGTCTTTGAATGAATGACACGATTACCTACTATGAAATTTATGAATAATGTCAAGATAAAATATCACAGTAACAATAAAGTAAAATGGAGTTCCATAATTGAAGAATCAAAGATTGCATTCCAAAGCATTCACACTGAATTTACAAAACTAAAGTAATAGATTAGAAATGCACTGATTTACATGTAATCCTAAAACTAATCTTATGAAGTGGGTAAAACTATCATCACCCATTTTAAATAAGAGTCAACCAAGGATTAAAAGGATTAAATAATGTGTAGTAATGAGTTCACTAAGTTTAGGAGTGAGGAGCCTGCATGCTCAGCAGCCTCAGTCGTGTCTGACTCTTTGCAACCCCATGGACTGCAGCCCGCCAGGCTCCTCTGTCCATGGGATTCTCCAGACAAGAATACTGGAGTGGGTCACGTGCCCTCCTCCAGGGGATCTTCCCAAACCAAGGATCAAACATATGTCTCCTGCATCTCCTTCTTTGGAAGTGGATTCTTTACCCACTGAGCCACCTGGGAAGCCTGGGCAGGGCACAGGGCAAATCCCATCTCTCTTGATTCCCAAGTCCGTGATTCTGGGATCTACTATAGCATATGTTCTCAATCTTGACTACATATTGGAATCATTTGGGAAATCTTTTCTACTTGCCAGTTCCCAGATCCGTACCCAGAAAAACGGAATCAGTATCTCGGGGCAGTGGAGCAGCTATGGAGAAAGAGGCTGTTGTGTTTTGGTGTTTTTTTTTTTTTTTTTAACTCCGAAAATTATTTTTAAAATGTAAAGCTAAATTCCATTGCATTATGCTTTGCACTTAAATAAGATTGCTAATCCTTACTAGTGACTAGATGGTCCTTCATGGCTTAACCCCTGCCCATTTCCAGACTCACCCTGTACCTCTTTTCCATCAATGGATTATTAATGTTAATTAAATACGCATCAATTTTTCAAGAAATGTCCAGTTGTGAAGTGGATTTAGAATTCACACAAGGACCATTGGATCTTGATGATTCTACGCTTGAATTTACCACAGACTTGCTTATGTAACTTCAAACAAGTCCTTTAATCCCACAAAGCCACAGCATCCTCATGGATCCAGTAAATTTAGAGCTATTTCTCATCCAAGACCTCACAGTATTTTGCCAATGTAATATGACTCTAAAGAGATTCTACATTTTATGAGAGTTTTTAATTGGCAATAGACTAGCAGCTTACAAAGCAATCAACTAAGAATTTAAAAGTCAGTGAACTGTTTTGTATTTCACTGCCATCTATTGGATTTCGGCTGTATCCAAAATGTGTTGGGTTTTTCACGTACCGATCAATTCACATTAAACAGTCCTGTGTATTTTGGAGATACAGATAAGTGCCTTTCTGAGTAAAATGAGATTTCCTTGTATGATTATCTGAGAAAAGACCTATTGTAATGACTTAATATTCTATTCAGGAAATGCATAAAGGGAATTCCATTCTTACTATCTATAATGGTTATAAGTTCATTCACCATGAAGGACTAAGAACAAAATGATAGTATTATGAAAATTTAAAAATACCAGCCAAAGATCTTACTGCTAAGTCAAGATTGAACTGATATGTCTGAATAAGGTACTCATATATTTCAGTTATTGGCAGATTTGCCAATATTGCTTATAGATTTTTCTTTGAGGGGAAGATGTGCATAGGAGTCAAGAAATATGAACATGAGCAGGGACCAAAATCTTGAAAAATCATTTTTATAAACATTACATACAGTTTTCCATGAGTATTAGTGTATTTCAATAACCATGTTAAACCAGCTGAGGGGCATCATGCAGTGGTAACCTGGAGTCTCTGTCAGAAGACAAATCACCGCAAATTCTTTTTCATTTTCTTGCTGCACAATTTCTTCAAATGATTATACATACTGAAAACAGAGAATGTATTCTTAATTGAAAATGTATTGTGGCTAGTTTTCAGGAGCAACTTTTTCCAGTACTTTGTGAAACAATCCAAACATTAATTGAAAGACTTCTTAGAGTGAACATTTATTCATAACTTAAGGCTTCCCTGATAGCTCAGTTGGTAAAGAATCCGCATGCAATGCAGGAGACCCCGGCTCAATTCCTGGGTCAGAAAGATCCCCTGGAGACGGGAGAGGCTACCCACACCAATATTCTTGAGTTTGCCTTGTGGCTCAACTGGTAAAGAATTTGCCTGCAATGCGGGAGACCTGGGTTCCATCCCTGGGTTGGGAGGATCCCCTGGAGAAGGGAAAGATTACCCACTCCAGTATTCTGGCCTGGAGAATTCCATGTGGTCACAAAGAGTTGGATACGACTGAATGACTTTCACTTTCAGATATAATTATTAACATTTTATTATACTTGCTTAATCACATGTTCATCTCTTTACCCATCACTGATATATCTCATTTCTCTTATTTTATTGATGCAGATAAGATCCCTCTGTCCATGGGATTCTCTAGGCTAGCAAACTGGAATGAGTACACTTTCCCCTAAATATTTTAGTATTCCTGTCATTAGCTAGAGTTCAGTATCTGTCTAGAATGATATAAAATCTATATACAAAATTCACAAATATTAAGGGAAATTTGCTAAGTTTTGACAAATGAATACGAGTAATCCTATTCCCATCAACATGTAGAATATTATAATAATGACAGATATCCTCCCTCTCTTTCCCAGTCAATCCTCAATTTATCCCAGAGAAAATTACTCTTCTGACTTATCCATCATAAATTGGTTATGCCTTGTCAGAATTTCATACAGAGACAAATGGCATATGTTCTTTTATGTGCTATTTATTTCATTCAGTGTGGTTTGGAGACTTATTTATGTTTGCTTTGTCTATTAATTGCTGAGTGCCATTGCACTGGATGACTATGGACACTGGTTGTTTTCAGTTTGGGGCTATTTTGACTAGAGCTGCTAAAAGCATGCTTGTACAAAACCTTCTGTGAAAAATAAGTTTTCATTTTTCTTGAGTAAATATCTAGCAGTAAAATTGCAGTAGTTTAGGAAGAAGTAATGTCAGTTTTATGAGAAACTGCTAGATTTCCCTAACGTGGTTGTATCATCATATATTCCTACCAATAATGTGTGAGAGTTCCAGAGCTCTAAAACATTGTCGAATTTGGTATTGTCAGTCTTAAATTTTAGCCATTCTGGTTATTGTGCAATGGTATCTTGTGGTTTTAGCTTTAGTTTACTTAATGACTAATTATGTTAAGCACCTATATGTTTGTTGGTTATTCATACATATTTTCTTATGAAGTGCGGTCTAAATTTTTTACTCATTTTCAGTTTATTTGTTTAAGTGCTAGATATTTTAAATACATATGTATTTGATATGTGGTGCTAGTGGTAAATAATCTGCCTGCCAACACAGGAGACACAAGAGACACAGGTTTGATTCCTGGGTTGGGAAGATCCCCTAGAGGAGGAAATGGCAACCCACTCCAGTATCCTTGCCTGGCAAATTCCATGGACAGAGGAGCCTGGTAGGGTACAGTTCATGGGGTCACAAATAATCAGATATGACTGAATGATGGCACACATATTGATATAGTTCTTTGGTGTATAATTTCTTCCCTAAATGACCTATTTATTTTCTTAACAAGATTTCTGATGGGCAGACATTTTAAAATGTTGATGAAATCTAATTTATCATGTCTTATTTTATTTTTATTGTTGTGAACATTCTAAGTCCATGTGCCCATAGACCTATGGACTATGATTATAATGAATAAAAGTGGTGAATATCTACACAAACTACTTGGGATTCTGCACAAGAGATTTGTCATTTCTCCTCTTCTGATTAATTTATCAAATTATTTATTTATATGTGTCCATGGATAGTCATCTTATATTTTGGATTATAACCCATACAATCCACATGGATATAACCCATATCTCTTTGTTATCACTGTCTTATTTTATGGCATCAGGAGCTGCTCCAGCTCAGCTTATATATTTCCTGTTTCAATTGTAGAATCATTCACTTCTCCTAGGTGCCCTGATTCCTTTCATTGTGAGAATAGTAAAAACCAAGAGCTGGGTACTAGGTATGATCTTTGTGACTGGGGAATTGTTGAATTTAGACTCTTGCAACTAACAGAGCAAAGAAATATATATGTTTGTATACTAGCTTGTTTACATATACACATATACAAATATTCATATATGTAACTATCTATATCTGTGTTAAACTAATCATGAGTTTACCCTGAGATCTGTAATTCTTATTGAGCATCCCATGGCTCATTCTAGCCTCCTCTCTTTGCTTATCTGTAATGTCCTGCTTCACCAGTGAGAAATCTTGCTATCACAATCTACCAAACAGTGGACTTTTAAATTCTGGTTGGGCTTTGCTGATGGATCAGCAGGTAAAGAATTCCCCTGCAATGCAGGAAACACAGAAGATGTAGGCTTGATCCTTGGGTCAGGAAGATCCCCTGGAGAAGGAAATGGCAACCCTCTCCAGTGTTCTTGCCTGAAAAATCCCATGGACAGAGGAGCCTGGCAGGCTACAGTCCAAAGGGTCGCAAAGAGTCAGACACAACTGAGCAGTTAATCACATACTACAACAGTATTGAAATTCTTCACCTACACCCCCATGGGAGACAACTTCATGAACTAGAGTCCTTATATATTCTGAGTGCTTACGTGCAGTTCTTTTTGCCTTTAGAATCCACTCATTTCCAAGTTATTTAGATTACCAATATCCCCCTCATCCTCCCAATAGGCTTGTTCCATACACATGTTGATTAGGTTCACAGTCTGAATGTCTTCCACTTTCCAAATACATCAGAAATTCTTTTCTTAAATTTGTGTACAATGAAGTTCATTATTTGTGCCTGTTATGTTGTATGGTTTTGATACAGGGTTGATTCTTATTTTGACCATTATACTAACAGTGTCACACAGAATTGTACCATCCTAAATGTGTATTTTTTATTTCTCCAATTCAACCTTCCCTCCTTCCTCCAAACCTTAGCAACCATTGATACTTTTACTATTTCTATAGTTTTCTTTCCTAAAGTATAAGTGGATTCACACAGTATGTAACCTTTTAGACTGCTTTCTTTCATTTTGAAATATGCATTTAATGTTCCTTAATGTCTTTTCACCATTGAAAGCTCATTTTTATATCACTGAAAACTGTCCCATTATAGGACTGCCATAATTTGTCCACTGACCTGTTAAAAGACATCTTGGTTGCTTCAGATTTTTGGTGATTATAAATTAATCAGCTATAAATATTTACATGCCATTTTTTGGGTGAGCATATTTGCAAATCAGTTGAGTAAATACTTGAGTGCAATTTCTAGTTCATATGATAAGAACATATTTAGTTTTGTAAAAAACTGATAATCTGTTTTCCAAAACGGCTATACCAATTTGCATTTCTGCTAGCAATGAATGAGAAGACCTGTTACTCTACACCTTTGCCAACATTTGGTGTTGTCAGTATTTTGGATTTAAGCCAACCATTCTAGTAGGACATATACCTATACACACACACAAACTTCTACACAAGTGTTCATCGCAGCATTATTCACAATATCCAAAAAAGTGAAAACACAAACATCCTGAAACTGGTGAATGCATAGATAAAATGTAGTGTTATCCATACCATAAACTGTTATTTATGCATAAGAATGAATGAAGTACTTATACTTACTATGGTATGGATGAACTTTGAAAATACTAAACTAAGTGAAAGAGCCAGACAGAAAAGACCACATATTGTATGATTTCATTCCAAGATAATGTCCAAAATAGGTAAATCTAAAGGGTCAGAAAGCATACTATTGGTTGTCAGTGGATGGGAGGAAGGGGACATTAGGAATGATTGTAAATAGTTAATGAGTTTCTTTCCGGGGTGATGGAAATGTTCTGGAATTAAATAACAATGATGATTGCACAAAAGTGTGAATACTAAAAATCACTGAACTGCACACATTAAAATGGTTAGTATTATCCATCATTTAAAAGTGGACCTTTAATTTCCAAATATATGGGTTTTTAAAGTATCTTTGATACTAATCTTTCATTTTCATATTAATTTCTCATTTAAATGCTTTCTTCTCTGCAATCACCCTTTGTGTTTTTTCAGTCTTTTACTTTATTGAGGCTTTCAATGGCTAAGTCAAAGATCTTTCTTGGTAAATGTCACACATTGCACTTGAAAATATGTGGGTTATTTTAAACTATCCTTGGATATTGACTTCTAATATAATTCCACAGTGATAAGAGAACAGACTCAATATGATTTCAATAGCTTTAGACCATGAAATTTTTGCATCTTGTTTTACGTTCCTGGATATGTTCTAGCATCTCCTGGTTTATAGTCCGTAAACTATATACTATAAATTTGAATTTGAGTAGAATTTGTATCTTTCTCTTGTATAAAAATTGTATAAACCTTTAATTATGTTGAATTGGTTCATAGTGCTTTTCAGGTCTACCATATCCTCCTACTTTTCTGTCTACAAATTCTATTAATGGTTGAGAGTTTGATATTGAAACTATTTTATTATATTGGGCTCCAAAATCACTATGGACAATGAGTACAACCATGAAATTAAAAGATGCTTGCTCCTTGGAAGAAAAGCTATGACAAAACCTAGACAGTGTATTAAAGAGCAGGCACACCACTTTGCTGACAAAGCTATGGTCAAAGCTATGGTTTTTCCAGTAGTCATGTATGGATGTGAGAGTTAGACCTTTAAGAAGTCTGAGCGTTGAAGCATTGATGCTTTCAAACTGTGGTGCTGGAGAAGACTCCTGAGAGTCCCTTGGATAGTAAGGCAATCAAACCAGTCAGTCCTAAAGGAAATCAATCCTGGATACTCATTGGAAGGACTTTTACTGAAGCTTCAATTCTTTGGCCACCTGATGTGAAGAGCTCACTCACTGGAAAAGACCCTGATGCTGGGAAAGATTGAAAGCAGGAGAAAGGGGCAACAGAGGATGAAACATTTGGATGGCATCACCGACTCAATGGACATGAGTTTGAGTAAACTCCAGGAGATGGTAAAGGACAGGAAGGCCTGGCATGCTGCCATTCATGGGATTGCAGAGAGTCAGACATGACTTAGCGAGTGAACAACAACAACAACCAACTAAAAATCTTAATTTATCTACTTAAAAAAATAATTGTAATATATAGTGGAAGTATATGCAACCCTCTTCTGTACTTTCCAAGTTTCCTGTCAATGTGTTATCACACTTTCATGACTTAAAAAAAAATAAATTAAACACGGTGAGTACTTTGTCATCTGAATTCTGTTTCAGTTTTTAAAATTATACATATATATAATGCAATTTCAAAGACAGATAAGCAGATCAGGTAAGTTTACAAACTGTAAACATTGCATACCACTATCCTTCCACCAGAATGAATTTCTGGGAACTCTCATCTATTGTTGTGGGAGGATAAATTTGTTCATATACTAGGAGAGATCTGTCCATGTTTACTGACTGTCTTTATCAGTATTTACATCTATCTATACTTATATGAATATATTATGATGTTAGTATATATAGAAATGAGCCTAAAAAATTGTGCGAAATATGCAATTGAAGAATGTATAAAACTTCACTTAAGAACAGGAAAGTAAAAGTTGTAAGAGAAGACTCAGTATTGCAAAGGTGTCAACTCTTTGAAGTTCATTAAGTCCACATAAAAATATAGGTATATTTTTTCATATACATTTAAAAACTGATTTAAATTTTCATAGTAAAACAGATGACTAAAATTCACCAGAAAAATACTGAAGAATAAAGAGAAAGATATAGTAAGATATTAAAAGCAGTGGTAATTAAAATTGTGATATTTATGAAGGAGGGAAACATGCCAATAAAATACAGAATAAGTTATTAAAAAGATTCACATATATGTATGTCAAAGTTGATACTGTAAAATGGTAGGGATAAGGTAAAGGTATCCATTTCTAGATATAGAACTAAGTATGAAAAATAAATTTTAAAATGCTTAGCAAAATGTAGAAGAATTTGTTTAAAACTTTGAATTTTACCCCAAAAGCACAAACTGTATAGGAGAAAATTGATAAATGTATTTTTTCTATACATCAATACAATAAAAACACCATAAATTAAATTTAAAATATGACAGAGATAAAATATTTTCTGTTTTTAAAGCTGTTTAAATATCTTCTGTATTTCATCATTTATGAAAACACAAACTTTAATAGAACAATGCTAAAAGTCACATATGAATATATGCTCAATTTGTTAGTAATTAACTTTTTAAAAATAGAGAAACAAGAAAGTCTGGCAATTCCAAATTTTGGTATTTTTGTGTGGAAAAAACGTGCTTATGTATATAGATATGAACACAAACACAGATATATATGTGTATATGTATATATACCTTCTATATATACCTCAGATGCTTTAGGTGTGAGATGTTTCAGAAAACCAAATGAACTATCACTGTTGGGAAGGGAAATCATTAAAAATTCTTTGTAAGTTAATTTTTTTCAGCTATCAGTTCAGTTCAGTTCATATCCGACTCATTGTGACCCCATGGACTGCAGCACACCAGGCCTCCCTGTCCATCACCAACTCTTGGAGTTTACTCAAACTCAAGTCTATTGAGTCGGTGATGCCATCCAACCATCTCATCCTCCGCCATCCCCTCCTCCTCCTGCCCTCAATCTTTCCCAGCATCAGGGTCTTTTCAAATGAGTCAGTTCTTCCCATCACGTGGCCAAAATATTGGAGTTTCAGCTTCAGCATCAGCCTTCCAATGACTGATTTCCTTTAGGATGGACTGGTTGGATCTCCTTGCAGTCCAAGGGTCTCTCAAGAGTCTTCTCCAACACCACAGTTCAAAAGCATCAGTTCTTCGGCACTCAGCTTTCTTTATAGTCCTGACTCTCACATCCATACATGACTACTGGAAAAACCATAGCTTTGATTAGATGGACCTTTGTTGGCAAAGTGATGTCTCTGCTTTTTAATATGCTGTTTAGGTTGGTCATAACTTTTCTTCCAAGGAGCAAGGGTCTTTTAATTTCATGGCTGCAGTCACCATCTGCAGTGATTTTGGAGCCCAAAAAAGTAGTCTCTCACTGTTTCCATTATTTCCCCATCTATTTGCCATGAATAGATGCAGAAGTGGTGGGACCAGATGCCATGATCTTAGTTTTCTGAATGCTGAGTTTTAAACCAACTTTTTCACTCTCATCTTTCACTTTCATCAAGAGGTTCTTTAGTTCTTTGCTTTCTGCCATAAGGGTGGTGTCTTCTGCATATCTGAGGTTGCTCATATTTCTCCTAGTAATGTTGATTCCAGTTTGTGCTTCATCTAGCCCAGTGTGTTTCTCATGATATACTCTGTATATAAGTTGAATAAGCACGGTGACAATATCAGCCTTGACATACTCCTTTCCTGATTTGAAACCAGTCTGTTGTGCCATATCCAATTCTAACTGTTTCTTCCTGACCTGCATACAGATTTCTCAAGAGCCAGGTCAGGTGGTCTGGTATTACCATCTCTTTCAGAATTTCCCGGAATTTCTTGTGATCCACACAGTCAAAGGCTTTGGCATAGTCAATAAAGCAGAAGGAGATATTTTTCTGGATCTCTCTTGCTTTTTTGATGATCCAATGGATGTTGGCAATTTGATCTCTGGTTCCTCTGGCTTTTCTAAATCCAGCTTGAACATCTGGAAGCTCACGCTTCACATACTGTTGAAGCCTGGTTTGGAGAATTTTGAGCATTACTTTACTAGCATGTGAGATGATTGCAATTGTTTAGTTGTTTGAGCATTCTTTGGCATTACCTTTCTTTGGGATTGGAATGAGAATGAAAATTTACCTTTTCCAGTCCTGTGGCCACTGGTGAGTTTTCCAGATTTGCTGGGATATTGAGTGTAGCACTTTCACAGCATCATCTTGTAGGATTTGAAATATTCAACTGGAATTCCATCACATCCACTAGCTTTGTTCATAGTGATGCTTCCCAAGGCCCACTTGACTTTGCATTCCAGGATATCTGGCTCTAGGTGAGTGATCATACCACTGTGATTATCTGGGTTGTGAAGATCTGTTTTGTATAGTTCTTCTGTGTAGCCTTGCCACCTCTTCTTAATATCATTTACTTTTGTTAAGTCCATACCATTTCTGTCCTTTATTGTGCCCATCTTAGCATGAAATATTTCCTTGATATTTCTAATTTTCTTGAAGAGATCTCTAGTCTTTCCCATTCTATT
The DNA here is from genome assembly GCF_033118175.1 of Dama dama. Lineage (NCBI taxonomy): Eukaryota > Metazoa > Chordata > Mammalia > Artiodactyla > Cervidae > Dama > Dama dama. The sequence continues at coordinate 37,907,298 of NC_083701.1, forward strand.
GTTTTCCTCTATTTCTTTGCATTGATCACTGAGGAAGGCTTTCTTATGTCCCCTTGCTGTTCTTTGGAGCTCTGCATTCAAATGGGTATATCTTTCCTTTTCTCCTTTGCTTTTTGCTTCCCTTCTTTTCACAGCTATAGAAACATTAAAAATTGCAACTCACTGCTGAAACAACCATCAACAGGAGAATGTTGGATTCCACCAAAAAAGATACCCCATGTCCATGGGCAAAGGGGAAGCCCCAACAAGATGGTAGGAGGGGTTAAATCAGTTCTGAATATCCATTGCAAGGATGATGCAGAAGCTGAAGCTCCAATACTTTGGCCACCTGATGTGAAGAGCTGACTCACTGGAAAAGATCCTGATGCTGGGAAAGACTGAAGGCAGGAGAAGAAGGGGACAACAGAGGATGAGGTGGTTGGATGGCATCCCAATTCGATGGACAGGAGTTTGAGCAAGTTCTGGGAGATGGTGATGGACAGGGAAGCCTGGCATGCTGCAATCAGGACATGAATGAGCAACTGAACCGAACTGATAGAAACACTAAAATAAAGTGCCCTAAAATAAAGCTGTTTCACTTCTAAAAACATATCCTGGAAAAAAGCCACATCTGTGCCAGAAGACATGTAAAGGAATGGCCTTTGTTCTATTCCTTGTAAGAATAAGAATAAGAATCTGGAAACAATCTAAATAACCATCACTGGAGGAAGGAAAATTGTATGATTATTCCTGAAATAATACTAATTTCCTATTCCTGAAATGGCAAGTAATATATCAGTTAAAATGAATAAACTAGAGCTACAGGTATCAGCATGGAGAGATGTTAAGAGTATACATGTGGAAAAAAAAAAAGTGGATTGCTCAATGTAGTTCAATACTAACTATGGAAATTTTATTTGATGAAATGACACCATGTATTATGTTCAGTTTATAAGTGTATAAATGACAAGCATGATAGATTTCAGGGCCATGTGTTAGAATTGTGGTTGCCCTGAGGAACAAAGGTGAGGCAGAGTTTGTGAGGCTGGAAAGAGAACTTCCTAACAGTTTTGTGCACTGGAATGTATTTGGAAATACGAATTTACTGCTGTACATGTGAAACATATAATGTTATGAACCCACGTTAACTCAGTAAAAAAAAAAAAAGATAAGATTTAATTAAAAAGAAAGAAAATAGGAGTTACTATTTGAATAAAAAGCAGTTTTAATTGCATAGTGAAAGCCGTGTTCTTTTTTTCACTGGAAAAGAATAAACCATGAAATCAATGGCAAAAGCACATTTTCACTGCTAATGAGAAATCTCACAAGGCAAGCTAAGGTCACGTCTTTCAATAACTTGAGCAACACAAGCAGATGAATAGACCAGCTATGGCTGAGGTGGAGAAAAGCAGCTGGCAGACGTGAGAAAAATGGAGGGACTCTGAAAACACCATCATGAGTGATAGATGCTTGAATGGACAAGATAAACCTTAAGCAGGGATCTCTGAAAATAGGTAGAGATAGTTAGAAAATGCCTTGCTTGTTTGGAAAAAGGAGGGTCAATTTATTTAGAAAATAAGTCTATTTGTCAATCCCATAAATCCATGCCTATGTGTCAGAATACGGCCTATAAAGAACCATCTGGTTCTAATTTTTCCTGTGGGCTGAAATTTCTTGTTTCTTTTACTGAAGGCATCAACAGGGGATGACCCATAAGCCTAACAGCATATTGCTCTTTTTTTTTTAGCTAGCTATGTCATGGAAACCTCCTTACAGAACCCATTCATCATGTGATTATAATAAACACATTTCTATGAAGGCAGGTGGGGAAACTACCAAAAGCCAAAGGAGGCCTTTTCAGTAGTAGGAAAATGAAATAGCAGTATTCTAATCTCAGTATCTCTCTGTCTCATCCTCTCTCTCTTGCTCAGTCAATGTCATCATTAGAACAGTTCCTTCTTATGAAATTCGGCAAAACAAAAAACTGATTTCCTAGGATTTCAGCATGACTACGAAAACTTGAGAGTTCCCATTTAAAACAATGACTACTAAATGAAGGTTGAAAAAGTAAATGTCTTAAGTCATGTATACCTCCTGCCATGTAAAGTTGAAGAAATGGAAACTCGTAAAATTTATGCCAAAGAAAATAATGCTGGCATAAGTGATGTTTTTATACCTATGCTACTGAATGAATGTCCTGTAATTTTCAGATTATAAAATCTTTGTAAGAGACCCACTAAATGCACAAATGTTTGCAAGAATGCGAAACAACTTGGTTTGTCATGTCTGTAGCAAAACAAACAAACAAACAAAAAACTGGGAATCACTTGGGAATTATCTTTATTTGATGAGAGGTGGCACAGTGGTAAAAGAGTCTGCCTGCCAATGTAGGAGGCACAAGAGAGTCAAGTTTGATCCCTGGGTCAAGAAGATTCCCCTGGAGTAGAAAATGGCAATCTGCTCCATTTCCAGTATTCTTGTCTGGAAAACTCCGTGCACAGAAGAGCTTGGCGGGCTACAGTCCATGGGGTTGAAAAGAGTTCGACACAACTGAGTGACTGAGCATGCACACCATATCCCCTTCACTCAGCTTCCCATAATGGTGACAGTTTTACATAATCGTGACACATTTGTCAAAACTAAGAAAAAATCACTGGTTTAATACTAGTAAGTAAACTACAGCCCTTATTTGCATTTCACCAGTTTTTCTCTATTATCTTTTTTCTGTTCCAGGATCTTATCCAGGATACTACAGTGCATTTGTTTACCATGTCTCCTTACTCTCCTCTGATCTCTGACCATTGCAATCTTTTCTTCTCTTTATATAAATTTGAGTTTTTTGAAGTGTGCTGTGTAGGTTATCTCCAGATCTGTGTCTGTCTGGTTTCTCATGAGTAGGTGGTATTATGGGTTTGGGGAACAAATACTGGAGAATAAAGTGTCCTTGTGTCTTATCAGGGCCTACATGGTATCAACATAATGAATCATTGGTGATTTCACTATGATCACTAAAGTGACATCTGCCAGGTTTCTCCCCTAAGCTGTTAATACTATTTTCCCCTTTATATGCTTGATTCTGTAGAATCAGGTCACTCATTTCAACTCATACTCAGATGAGAGGAGTTAAGTTCCACTTTCTTGTGAGAAATCTCTCCTGGAGATGAGACTACCTAAATATTTTACTTGGAATTCTGTAAAGCAAATTTTCTCTTCCTCCTCCATTTATTTATTTATTCAGTGACTTGTTTATAACATTGTGGGATTGCGGATATTTATTTTATTCTTTGGGATATAACTCAATAGTATCATTATTTATGTTTTTGTTCAAATTATCACACTTGTGGCAATTGGGAGCATTTTCATTTAAGCTCGTGTGTCCTCCTGACATGTTCTCATCTATATTTTGTTGCTAATTTTTTAGAGTTCCTTGAGGGGAATGCTTTCCTAATTTAGAGAAAAACAAATGCTCCAAGTTCATCTTCCACTTACTGTGTGCCAGTCTTTGATTCACCATTTCTCCAAAAAGTCCCAGTTCTTTTCATTGGATTATGTTATTTAGGAAAAGTATTTATGACTTAATGACATTTCTTAAATATATGATTTAAGAACAGGTTTAGTTTTTTTAAATGTACACCTATAATTTATATAATATTCTACATCAACTGTATCTCAATAAAAACTGTGATGATAGTACAAAAAGTCACTGTATACCTCATATTTAATTTCTCACATTAACATCTGATACTGGTGCATTTGTTACAATCGACAAACAAATACTGATGCATTATTAATAACTACAACCTATACTTAAGTCTGATTTTCTGAGGTTTTATCTAATCTCCTTTCTCTATTCCCAAATTATATATATATATATATGTATGTATATTTATATTTAGCATTCTGTCTTCTTAGTTTCCAACTTAGGCTGTGAAAATTTCTCTGGGACCTTCCTTAAATTTCTATGACCTTGATAGATTTGAGGAGTATTGGTCTTTTGTAGAATGTTCTCATTTAAGATTTGTCTAATGTTTTTCTCACGATTAGACAGGGGTTATCTGACTTTGCCAACAAAGGTCCGTCTAGTCAAAGCTATGGTTTCTTCAATAGTCATGTATGGATGTGAGAATCGGACCATGAAGAAAGCTGAATGCCGAAGAATTGATGCTTTTGAACTGTGGTGCTGGAGAAGACTCTTGAGAGTCCCTTGCACTGCGAAGAGATTAAACCAGTCCATCCTAAAGGAAATCAATCCTGAATACTCACTGGAAGGACTGATGCTGAAGCTGAAACTCCAATACTTTGGCCACCTGATGAGAAGAGCTGACTCATTAGAAAAGATCCTGATGCTGGGAAAGATTGAAGGCAGGAGAAAAAGGGGACAACAGAGGATGAGAAGGTTGGGTGGCATCCCCAACTCGATGGACATGAGTTTGAGCAGGCTCCGGGAGCTGGTGATGGACAGGGAGGCCTTTCTTTACCCTCGGTAAGATGCGGTGAGAATGGCACTTTACCTCTCTTGTCTTCCCTTGCTGAGTCACATCAGTTTAGTCCAGTCTCTCAGTCGTGTCTGACTCTTTGAGACCCCTAAACTTGACTTGTTATTGTTGAGGTTGACCTTGATCACATGGCTGAAGTAATATTTGTCAGGTTTCTCTACTGTAAAGTTAATCTCTTTATACTTCATTCTGTACTGTATGCTTTGGAAGACAGTTATTATGCACAAATTCAGACTTAGGAGTAGGGAGGATAGATTATCACTGAAACGATCTATAATTATTCTGCAAGGGAGATTGTCTATTCTCCCCCACTGATTTATTTATCCAAGCTTTAATATCAGTGTGGACCCATGGATACTTATTTTATATGCTATTTATATCCAGATCTACTTTATTTTTATGCTCAAACTATTCTAGTTTTGAACAAGAAAAAAATACTTCACTATATCCCAGCGAATAATGACACATACATTCAGAATTTAAAAATTAGTCCCCTCAAATGAACTATCCTATAATAACTAGCTACTATTGATTGAGTCTTTCTGTAAGTCAGGCACTGTGGTATATACTTTAAGTATAATTTTAATCTTATAAATACCACTGGCATCTTTATAATGAGTAAGTAAAACCCAGTGTACTCATCTCTAATTATGTACAAGTTCAGATTCCCTGGTTATGTAAGATATGTTTCAAAGCTCAGTGTGAAAAGAAAACTCATTTAATTAGGTTTTATAGATTTCTTTCTATAAAACCAAATCAATATATGGAGAATTTAATGTTAAATATTTTTGCTAATATTATCACTTTTTTAGTTTTTCTTTGAACTTTTTTAAAAACTGGGGTATATTTGTTTTACAATGTTGCAAGGTTGTTTTTTTTTTTTTTTTAGTTTTGAAGTTAATAACTAAAACTTTATGTAAGTTGCTGTGTCATAATCATATCAAATACAGGTATTTACAATTTACATAAAATGGGGATAAAATTACTTTAAAAAGTGGAAAAGAAATTTTATATAGTCTAGCAATTCACTAGCCCAATTTGCAGGACAATCTTCCACTTAAAAGAATTATTTGCAGGCTATGTGTATCTTTCAAATGTCTTGCTAGATTTTCACATAGATGAAAAATCTATTTAAAATTATGTGAACTAAAACTTTCCTTTTAGATAAAACACAGACTATTCTTATGTCATTTTAGTATACACTGAATTTTCTAGGAATGCAACTACTGCATAAAATGAGGGAAGATTTTAAGTTGAACTTAAGTGAGGACTGGAGGTGGTGGTGGTTTAGTCGCTAAGTCGTGTCCAACTCTTGTGACCCCGCGGACCGTAGCCTGCCAGGCTCCTCTGTCCATGGGCTTCTCCAGGCAAGAACACTGGAGTGGGTTGCCATTTCCTTCTCCAGGGGATCTTCCTGACCCAGGAATCGAATCCAGGTCTCCTTCATTGCAAGAGGATTCTTTACCAAATGATCTGTGAGAGAAGCCTCTAGTGAAGACTAGTTTGTCTTTTTTTACCATGTTTTTGTGTGAATTGATAGCTTGTTTCTTTTCATTACTGGTGAGTACCCCATACCATTTGAGAGCAACTTGAAAATTTAATGATTAATAAATAAATGTGATATTCTCCTTACAAAAACAATGATAAATAAAGAAAAATAAATTATAATTCAACTATGCATTTCTATCTGTAAACACTCTGAATTGGATACCCTGGGAGACTAAATGAAGCAATATGATAATTGTTGAACATATGATAAAACTGTTGGAATGAAAAGAATAAAAACAATAAGAAGCAATAAGAAAGTGTTGAGGCAAATAATAACAAATCAGTGAATAATTTGTATGTAATAACAGAAAGATGGAAATAACCTTAATTCAAGTAAGGATATTGTGCCAAGAAAAATTACTGACTCTTGAGTCAGAGAAATAAGGAAGCATGATTAATATTCTTGTAAATAAGCTGAACTTTATTTTTAAATGTAGCATCAAACTAATTCTTGATGTTAAGTTAGAAATGTCTGTCATTTCAAAAGAAGTGTTTGTCATATAAACAAGATTTGATAAGTATAATAGAAAATATTTTTTCCTCTCTAAAATCACACCATATGTCAATGCAACCATTAAGTCTCTAGTTCTTAAAATTAACCTGAAGACTCTACCTTCAATATTTGATAGAAAACAGATTGGAACAAAGCAAAAATAATAAAATATTCTATATCAAAGTGATATCTCAATCCTCTTCAGTCTATATAGGTGATTAAAAATCAATAGCTAAGATAAAAATAAATTCATGTTTCAAATATGAAATTTTAACAAAATAGATTATATACCACTGTGCTATGATCGGAGAAGGCAATGGCACCCCACTCCAGTACCCTTGCCTGGAAAATCCCATGGACTGAGGAGCCTGGTAGGCTGCAGTCCATGGGGTCACGAAGACTTGGACACAACTGAGCGACTTCACTTTCACTTTTCACTTTCATGCATTGGAGAAGGAAATGGCAACCCACTCCAGTGTTCTTGCCTGGAGAATCCCAGGGACTAGGGAGCCTGGTGGGCTGCCGTCTATGGGGTCGCAGTCAGACATGACTGAAGTGACTTAGCAGCAGCAGCAGCAGTGCTATGATCAATATAACATATTTAGTATGACAATACTATGGCATTTAAAAAAATTTATTAACTTCATTAATGGAAATTTCATGAAGTCTGCATTTCCCACACCTCTGATAATTGAAGATTTCATTCACATAAAGAAAGGAGTCTGAAATCACCTTTATGATAAATATTTAGTCAGTTTCATTACTTTTGCTATAACTACACTATTCAGTGAAAGACGCTTCAGCCTCTGTTCAATTGAAAAAAACATAATAATTATTTAACTTTTTTCCAAAATATATGTGTGTATGAATGCCTTCACTTGATTCAAATGTTTGATAATTCAACTTTGCTCTCAAGATCATAGTTTATTTTCAATGAATTCTTTCTTCAAAAGTTTATTTCAAATTAATGATTATGCCAATCCCCAGTTTTAAGTTCATATGGATTTCTAAGTCCAAACAGCATATCTGTTTAATAGCTTGCAAATAAGTACAAGTTATATAAATGTGTAACTTGTCATATATATACATACTACATATTTTATTCATATACGTATGTGTAATCTAACTATCTCAAAAACCAAAACTATGAAAGCTGTAGGTCAGCAAGGAAATTTTTAAGGTAACTTTAATTTGTTGATAAACCAGTGATAATTCTATTCACTTTAATAAAATCTAGTGCACATCATTACGGATGTAGAAGAAACAACTTTTCAAATGTATAAAAACCTTTTTAATGCCATTTAATGTTTAATTTTGATGTTTAATTTTTATGGAATTCAAAATTGGCAATAATATCAAATATTTAATGAAACACTATAAAAGAAACTATATCACTGGTGTTTCTCTCCGACCTAATACTAATAACCTCTCGTACAATTGTAATAGTGAATTTTCTCCAGTAGTTGTCATACCTGGGAGCTTCAGTTGTGGCACATGGGATCTAGTTCCCTGACCAGGGATTGAACCCAGGCCCCCTGCATTGGCAGTGGACCACCAAACAAATAAAGAAAATAAATATTTCAAAAAATCGTTATGGTTAAATTTCTTTACTAGTGCATGACTCTTGACAGTGTTATCATCGCTGCTATTCTGTAATTGTCAACTAGAACTTCATGTTTTTTATGAATTTCCTTTTAATATTCTAGTTACTGCATTTACAATTATCAAAGTTTTACTTAAAATCTTAAAAGTGTTATACATTTTTGCCAACTTTAAAACTGTTTCTTTGTAGGCTACTTATTTAATTTTGACAGTTTTCTTCATCAGAAGAAAAATGTATTGACAGAGTAGGCACACTGTGAATGGTTCATTTGTGAACTAATTTTATGCTTGAAAGTGAAAAGTGAAAGCCACTCAGTCGTGTCCAAATCTTTGCTACCCCATGGACTGTATAGTCCATGGAATTCTGCAGGCCACAATATTGGAGTGGGTAGCATTTCCCTTCTTCAAGGAGTCTTCCTAACCCAGGGATTGAACCCAGGTCTCCTGCTTGCTGGCAGATTCTTAACCAGCTGAACCACAAGGGAAGCCCAATTTTATGCTTGCATAGTCAATTGAGTGTTTTCTTTGTCACAGTTTTATATTTGATATTTGCAAATAATGGTTAAAAACATATGTGTCTATACACATACATACGGGCTTCCCAGGTGGTGCAGTGCAGGAGATGCAGGAGACACAGGTTTGATTTCCTGGGTTGGGAAGATCCTCTGGATCGGGAAATGGCAACCCACTCCAGTGTTCTTGCCTAGAAAATCCCATGGACAGAGGAACCTGGCAGGCTTCAATCCATGGGATCGCAAAGAGTCAGACATGACTGAGCCCTGAGAGCACACACGCACACACACACACACATACAAGCACACACGCACGCACGCGCACACACATGCACATATGCACACACACACACACACACATACACACACATGCACACACGCACACATACACACACACACCCACACATACACACAAGCGCGCACACACACACACACATGCATAGACATACACACACACACATACACACACGCACACACACAAGCACACATACATACACACACTCACACATACGCACATACATACATACACACATACATACAAGCACACATACACACGCACACACACATACACACAAGCACACATACATACACACACGCACACATATGCACACATACACACATACATACAAGCAGACACACATACAAGCATGCATACATACATACACACACTCACACATACACACAAGCACACATACATACACATACGCACACATACACATGCACACACACATACACACACGCACACATATGCACACATACTCACACGCACACACATACACACAAGCACACATACATACACACACTCACACATACACACAAGCACACATACATACACATACGCACACATACACACAAGCACACATGCATACACACACTCACACATACACACACACGCACACACAAGCACACATACATTCACACACTCACACATACACACAAACACGCATACACACAAGCACACACACATACATACACACATACACACACATGCACACACACATACGCACACACATACGCACAAGCACACATACATACACACACGCATATACACAAGCACACATACATACACGCACACGCACACACACAAGCACACATACACACAAGCACACATACATACACACACATACACACAAGCACACATACATACACACATACACACATGCGCACACACATACACATATACATACAAGCACACATACACACATACAAGCACACATACATGCACACACGCATACACACAAGCACACATACACACGCGCGCATACACACAAGCACACACACATACATACACACATACACACATGCACACACATACGCACATACATACACACATACAAGCACACATACATGCACACACGCACACACACACACACACAAGCACACATATATATGAAATTCATATTCCTGTACTCTCTTCCCCCTCCCCCTCCTCTTCCTCCGCCTCCTCTTGCTTCTCCTTCTCTCTCACTTTTTTCTGAAGAAACAAGGCCAGAAATAATGGTAAGTTTGTCAGTCCAGGTTCAAAATACTAATTAACATGTAAATACAGTAAATATGGCTGATTGAAGAAGTCCGTAACGTAGCACTTTGAAGCACAGACATTTTGTTTAGAAAAGCGCTTTACGATCCCACTTTGAATGGAGACATTCATGGTTGTCTAGTATCTCTGGCCACTGGCCACAGCGGAGCAGCAGCAGCACCTCCCCAAACCGCGAAACTAAATAATCCCCCAAACTCAAACAAATTTTAAGACTGGTCCTCTAGAGGGCGCCAGCCTTCGCACTACTTGAGCAAAGCTGCGGAGGACGAAGAGTTTACAAGACGTCACTTTCTCGGCAATTTTCATTCCGCTGACTCTGGGACGGTCGCTTCGATCACATTTCCCCGAGGTTCTGATCTTCTGCCACACTGCCTGGGCTTCCTATACTCTGTTCCCTTATTTCTCAGCACACGGCACACTTTCAATCTGGTGCTTCTTCGCAAACTAAATCCTCAGGACTATAGCTTTTTCTCCTTCAAAGAAGCCTCCCAAGGTATTCCTGAATGACTCTTCTCTCTTTATACTAGGTGGTAAAATAACAGTTTATCCTTTCTCCTACATTACATCTTTTTAGACTTTAATAAGTAGTAAAGAGACTAAATTCCATTGACAGCCTTGATTTTCTGGAGAAAAAAAAACTTACAAATTCCAAATTAGTGATTTATAAATTGACTTTAGACACAGGCCATTCATAAATCAATGACTCTTCATAATGACCAAGTAGAATAGGCAGAGTAAGAAAAAGCATAAAATTTTATTTTCAGCATTTGTACTGAAGTGCTTGGTTCGCTTTCCTTAGATTATAACATGTTCTGTCATGTGATCCCCACTCCCTCACCTGCCCAGCTGAGCTAGAGGCAAAATCAAACAAAATCTCAGAGGAAAGTGAATCTTCGTAGTGTCTTTTGGACCTCTTTATAAAGAAGCTGAAAAGCATATTTCTGTTTCAGTGGGTTCCTTTCTCCACCTCAATATGATGCTTAATAAACATCTCACATTTCAATCTGAATCATAATTAAATATAAGACATGGAGGGAATACTTGAAGTAGTTTTAGAGTAAAAAAAATATCCACTGCTTAACAAAGGCAAAACAAACAAACAACTTTAGCCCTCAGAGAGCCTATTTTAAAATTATCATCCAAGATCTCAGCTTGGGAACACTTTTAATTAATTTTAATCTATTTTAGATACTTTATAGTAAATTTTATTTCTATAAAAGATTAAAACTAAATAAAATATCACATACTCAACACTTTATGTTTGAAATATATTGATTTACCAGAAGAGGGCGCAATCTATCTAGTCTCTAAATAATCTATTTTTTTTTCTATAATCTGTATACACATGAGAGCTTTGAAAACTCCCCACAATTTTACATGAATGCGTTTTTGCATTTTAAATTTTAATCAGTATTTAAATAAAAGATAATAAAAATTAGAGTTTTTTAATTGTTTTAGGAAACTGAAGTACAGTTTGAGAACAAATCATTTTTTCAATTACCTCCCTTCTGTGAAGAAGCTAAGTTATTGTTATAATTAAAATAAAACAATAGAAGAGGATGTTAGTAGATGGCTTAATGACATTAAAGCATTTGTAGTCCCTCATTTCTTTTTTCCACTGACCTGATGCAATTTTTATCATTTAACAGATTAACGTTGGATAATGTTTTTGATACTTACTGCTTGTTTTTACAATATCTAAAAAAATATAGCAGAAATATAATAGATTAATGACTGACAAAATTATTTTTGTCGATTAGAATAAAGGATTGATATCAGATATGTTTTCCCTTATTTTCTCACTTTTCATTGCCACTTAAAATATTCAACACTTTGTCTTAGATGAACTTGTCCAAAAATGTGTATTTGTCAACAATTATTTTTCATCTTAAAAGATGATGGAAATATTTATTTCAGATGGCTTGTTTCATACCTAGACTATTGTCCCTGGTATATAAGATGCTTTTGAGATTAAATTTCTCTGTTTACATCCTTTACATGAATTGCCTGACTATATAATGTATTAGTGTTATGGAAAACATGAAGTATAGAATCATGACTATACAGGTGTAACATAAATGCACCTGTTATTTTTAAATACAGAACTAACTTTTTCAGAGGCTCTGTTGAGGAAAGGCAAATTTTGGTAACTAGGTATCATGGGTAAACTATCAAGCTAAAACCTGTGAATCAGGAAGAATTAATCTGCCCTTTATAGCTGTTCACGGGGCTCCTCTGACCACAAGAACCAAGAGCTTTGCCATATTGCTGAATCTGTTCTTCAGTGTCTCTTTTGAGCAAAAAGGCACTCCTCAGCTCATTCAGTCTTGGGAGAGAGCCTTGGGAAGAATGGACGCGATCCAAGGGTGTTACTGGAATTAGGGCTCCACAGGGCCAGGTTAGTGTGAGCATGGTTGTGGTTTGGTTTTAAGGGTTTTTTATTTTATTTTTTTAGTTGCCTTGTGAAGCTGTCCCCATTTGAACCTCCAGTTCCCTCTTCCTCATGGCCTAGATGGAAAGGCAATAAGCTGAATTTCACATTAAGTCCTATTTTCTCCTATGCCAAATCCGACCTCTGGTTATAACAACATATACGTTATGTCTCCCTGGGAGGGTAACCTAGGCAAGCAAGGATTCTTTAAAACACCAGGGTTCCATGGAGCTTGTGGAAAGAAATATTAATGGTGACCCAACAGTCAGTCAAATTCACACACGTTACATTCATATCTCCCATTCAGAGAGCAATTTAGTGACACAGAGCTCTCATAGTTTCTAGCCTCAGTGTTGAAGCTTCTTCCTCATCCATTACTGTGGAGTAATGAAACTCTCCAAAGATAATAAAGCAGTTTTGTCAGGCAAAGTTACTTTTAGACATCAATGAAATGACATTTGGAGTCTAATTTCTTTAACAGTGGAGAGCATGAGCTTTGGCGGGAAGGTGGTGTTCTTTTCTACAATTTCCACTAAAGAGGAGACTTGAATTTCAGGCTGGTTTTCAGAGAGGCTGGACAAATAAGATTATTACAATGCCAAAAAGCAGAGGAGCACCTCCTTTCCCCAACTCTTTATTACCAACTTCCTGACTTTGAACCCCCTTGGCATGTCATAGTGGGTGGAGGGCAAGCTGTGTAGAGGCAGATTAGCTCTTCATCCCCCTCTAAGGAGATGAAGGTCAAGCCTCAGGGTCTATGTCTCCCAGGCCCTTTGCAGAAATATCAGAAAAGGCTCTAGCAATGTGTTCACAGGGTATTATGTTTTCATAAGATTTGCAGAATCTTGTATTTTGACGATTTAAGAACTCAGTCATAGTTTACCTCTTGCAGGGAGTTGATCAAACGGCCCCCGTTTGTGTTGGGCAAGTAGAAGTTGAGTTAAACAGTCATCCACCTAGTTTAGAATAGGCAGGGTATATTTATATAGCTCAGGGTCTCTTCTAGATATAATTGTTATTGCTAACTGTCTGCATTAGAAATGGCTTCTTTGATCAATCATCCTGAAAGAAAGACTGAGTATCTTTCTATTATCTCTAGGAAATATTACAAGATTGTTGTTGTCATGTAAAGAGGTAATCAGACTATACAGTCAACGATGAAAAGATTATGTATTATTGAAGTATTTTGTATAGTAATTGATATAATATTTTTCTATATTTTGTGATATTAGTGTTAGCTTTTTAAAGTTACATTTTGCAGTATCTTCTAACTTATTTTCTCATTTAAAAATATGCAACATGGAATTATTTTGTTTCATAATTTTGTTTAAGGAGGGAATTGATACTTGTCTAAGCCAACACATTTGTCACAAAAGCTGACTCGCCCTGACTCAGAGTACAAGCAGACTCCTGACCATACCTGGTGAGCCAGCTGTGCCTGTCAGAATCTGGACACCTTGTACCAAGCACCTTTTCATTGTTAGGCCATTGTCTCCTGCCTACAACTTCATAGACTACATTTTCTCCTGTCAGGATAGGCAAACATAAAGCAAATAAGTACATGATATGCATGTTCTCCTGGTCCTGTTCTTCTTTTATTTTTTTCACTTTATCTGGGGATCTAAGAGTTTTCCTGCAATACATCTTAGTATGCTTCTATTTCTTTTCCGCTAGAATGACTAGTAATAACAAATCCATATATGTCAACCTGGGATCCTTTACTCCAGTAGGGTAACACATCTATAGGGATGCCCACGGAGAGCTCCCAGTTCTGGTTGACCTCTAGGTTCCTGTGTGAACTAGTCAACAGCCCCATCAAAGCGCATTTACTGAATGCTAACCAGATATGTACCTCTGCTAGGCCACAGGTGTATGAGGATTGCTAATTCCTACTCAGAAAGTGTTCCTTTTTCAAAAGGAAATTGTCTGTCTCTTTGTATTGATAAAGTTCATTATATTTAGCATCACATTTGACCCTCAAAACTCTTTGCAAAAGGTGGATCTCTTTTAGAGAAAGATACACCAAGGATGAGACGGTTAAATAGCATCATGGACACAATGGAAATGAATTTGAACAAACTCCAGGATGTAGTGAAGGACAGGGAAGTCTGGAGTGCTGCAGTCTATGGGGTCTCAAAGAGTCAGAAACGATTTAACTACTAAACAACAACACTAATATTCAGAAAGCTTCTGTGACTTTTCTGAGTTCAGGCTACTCATAAATGGGAGAACTTGAGACTTCCCTGGTGGCGCAGTAGATACAAATCTGCCTGCCAGTGCAGGGGACACATGTTCGATCCTTGGTCCAGGAAGATTCCACATGCCACAGAGCAACTAAGCCCATGCACCACAACGAAGTGTGTGTGCCTGGAGCCTGTGCTCTGCAACAATAGAAGCCACTGCAATGAGAAGCCTGTGCACTGCAATGAAGAGTGGCCTCCACTCGCCACAACTAGAGAAAGCATATGCACAGCAACGAAGACCCAGTGCCACCAAAAATATATAAATAAAATTTTTTTAACATTTATCAATTTTATTATTTTTTTCACTTATTTTTATTAGTTGAAGGCTAATTACTTTACAATATTGTAGTGGGTTTTGTCATACATTGACATGAATCAGCCATGGAGTTACATGTATTCCCCATCCCGATCCCCCCTCCCACCTCCCTCTCCACCCGATTCCTCTGGGTCTTCCCAGTGCACCAGGCCCAAGCACTTGTCTCATGCATCCCACTTGGGCTGGTGATCTGTTTCACCATAGATAATATACATGTTTCGATGCTGTTCTCTCAAAACATCCCACCCTCGCCTTCTCCCACAGAGTCCAAAAGTCTGTTCTGTACATCTGTGTCTCTTTTTCTGTTTTGCATATAGGGTTATCATTACCATCTTTCTAAATTCCATATATATGTGTTAGTATGCTGTAATGTTCTTTATCTTTCTGGCTTACTTCACCCTGTATAATGGGCTCTAGTTTCATCCATCTCATTAGAACTGATTCAAATGAATTCTTTTTAATGGCTAAGTAATATTCCATGGTGTGTATGTACCACAGCTTCCTTATCCATTCATCTGCTGATGGGCATCTAGGTTGCTTCCATGTCCTGGCTATTATAAACAGTGCTGTGGTGAATATTGGGGGTGCACGTGTCTCTTTCAGATCTGGTTTCCTCAGTGTGTATGCCCAGGAGTGGGATTGCTGGGTCATATGGCAGTTCTATTTCCAGATTTTTGAGGAATCTCCACACTGTTCTCTGTAGTGGCTGTACTAGTTTGCATTCCCACCAACAGTGTAAGAGGGTTCCCTTTTCTCCACACCCTCTCCAGCATTTATTGCTTGTAGACTTTTGAATAGCAGCCATCCTGACTGGCATGTAATGGTACCTCATTGTGGTTTTGATTTGCATTTCTCTGATAATGAGTGATGTTGAGCATCTTTTCATGTGTTTGTTAGCCATCTATATGTCTTCTTTGGAGATATCTCTCTGTTTTTGTTTCATCTGAGAGATGTGAACAGTTATAGAGATATTAAGAGCACGAGTTTGGAGATACGCCTGCCAAAGGAGAGAGGTGAGGAGGTGCAGAAAGCACACAATCTAACAGTTACCCTCTTGACTTAGATTTCTCTCTTTTCTTTCAACAGATAGATGCAGACAAACTTTCTTTGATAACTGTGTTCCCTAAATTCATCCCCCTAACATCATTCCTAAAAACAACCTCTAGTCTAAGCTGGCATATATCACTCTCATGCATGTTTTACAACTTCTTTATTATTGTTGTTCAGTTGGTAAGTCCTGTCATACGCTTTGTGACCCCATGCACTGCAGCAAGCCAAGCTTCACTGCCCAATTGGTATCTCCTGGAGTTTGCTCAAGCTATCCATTGAGTCAGTGATGTCATACAATCATCTCAACCTTTGTCTCCCCCTCTCCTCCTGTCCTCAATCTTTCTCAGCATCATGGTCTTTACCAATGAGTCAGCAGCACTTCACATAAGGTGGGCAAAGTATTGGAGCTTCAGCTTCATCATCAGTCCTTCCAATGAGTATTCAGAGTTGATTTTCTTTAAGATTGATTGGTTTGATTTCCTGCTGTCCAAAGGACTCTCAAGAGTCTTCTCCAGCACCACAATTTGAAAACACCAATTCTTTGGTGCTCAGCCTTCTTCATGGTCCAACTGTCACATCCATATATGACTACTAGAAAAACCATAGCTTTGTCAAAACCATAGCTTTTGTCAGCAAAGTGATAATTTCTTTATCCATAGTTAAATTTGTATCAGTAATGGTATGTGCTCAGCAGAGTTTCTGGCATATAGTAAGTCCCAATAATATTATATAACTGTTCCTCTTTTTCTGCATCCTGGTCAAATATTAATATTGTCAATATGATGGTTTAAAATTACATTTATTATTTTTCTTATTACTAATAAGGTAATAAAATTCATGGGCTTCCCAGGTGGCTTAGTGGTAAAGAATCTGCCTGCCAATGCAAGAGATTCGAGACCCGGGTTTGATCCCTCGGTTGTGAAGATCCACTGGAGAAGGAAATGGCAACCCATTCCCATATTTTTTCCTGGATCTATGGACAGAGAAACATGGGGTCGCAAAGAGTCAGACACAACTGAGTGACTGAGCACTACTGAAATTCCTAAGTTTATTTTCCACTCAGTTTTCTTATTCTGTTCCTGGTCATTTTTTCTGGTTGGGTGGTTTGTGTTTTTATTGATAACTTTTGAATTTCTTTGCTTATTCTGAATACAAATCTGTCAGTTATATGTCACAATTACCTTCTTTGAATCTGTGGTTTGTTTTTAAATTTTTTGATGATTCTTTTATCATACCAAAGTTATTAGTTATTATCATAATGAAACATCACATTTTCTTTTGGGTTCTTTTTGCGTTTTTTAAGGAAGAAATAAAATTCTTTTTGTTTGCAGCTGACATAATTGTCCACATGGAAAATCCCAACATACTGATGTAAAAACTCCTGGAACTGGATAGCAGTTATAACAAGGTTGCAGGATACAAGATTAAGATACAAAAGTAAATTGATTTTGTATATGGGTACTGTGATTTTTCTATCGCGTTTAAGAATTCTTTCTTCACCTGATGTTAAAAAGCTATTTCACCTATATTTATTTTACAAGTTTCAAGCCACACCCCCCATGTCTTTAATGAGACTGATATTGTTTTTTGTTTGTGATATGAAATAAGTATAGAATATCATGTTTTTCACAATGCAATTTATTAAATTATCCAGTCTTACTTTTAATATATAATATCACACTTGCTACATACCAAGTTTCCAAATAGGTGTGGCTGTGTTGTGTTCTGACCCATTGGTCCAAGAGTCAATCCCTGAACCAGAAAGGATTTTTAGTGACAGGTAGAGAGGACCCTGTGAACGTCTCTGGTGGTTCAGATGGTAGACAATCTGCCTGTAATGCAGGAGACCCAGGTTTGATCCCTGGATCCAGAAGATACCCTGGAGAAGGGCATGGCAAACCATTCCAGTATTCTTGCCTAGAAAATTCCATGGACAGAGGAACCTGGCAGGCTATGGTCCACAGGGTCAAAAAGAGTCAGACATGTCGAAAACAACTTAGCACGCATGCTCAGAAAGAAAGGCCTTCATCAATAGACTGTAATTAACAAGGAGCTCTGCAGCCAAGCACGTGTGCAGCCCTAGCTGCTTTTCCTTCAGATCTCTAGCCATATCACTTCCATAGCACGGAAATCATCATGGGTTTCTATGTACAAAGAGTGGCTCCTTGTCAATTTAGTGAATGGCTTCTTGACTTATGGACCACTGTCATGGGTATTTATTAATAACTTCTTTTGTAAAAGATACATGACAAGAATCCAGTTGAGCTTCCACATTATTAAACCTGTTGCACCCTTATGGATAAGATCCCTGAAAAAAAAGAAAATGTGAACCTGGAGAGAGAGAATTAGAAAATCTACTGAAAATGCTCCTTTTTAAAACAATTCCTCCAAGCTTTGCCAACCAAGCTGTTCCAACATGTGGTCGGAAGCATTGGTTTTTCTAGTACTTTAAGATTTTTTAGTTTGTTTGGGAAAGTTAGTGTCTGCACCATGTTTTGGGCTCAGAAGTTAAAAAGAATGACTTTGCTCTATGGAAAGAATTGAAATCCTCCTACATTCATGAAATTTTCACCCTCATAAACTAGGCTCAGTAAAAAAACAGTTAGACTAGGGACTAACCTTGTGGTTGAGTGGTTAAAACTCCACGCTTCCAATGCAGGGGGCATGAGTTCAGTCCCTCGTGGGGGAACTAAGATCCCACATACTGTGAAGTGTGGAAAAAAATAAAAGTAATAACAATTTAAAAACTAGAATGTATCTGAAAACCTTCCATCTAGATAGAGTAATAGAGTGGAACCCACTGGCTCCAGGCTTATACCTGGAGTTCAACCATCAATCTCATTAAAGACTGTATTTCTCCAATGAGCTGTCCCTGCCTTTTCTTCATACTATGAGCACTTATGGCAGGTGAGGTGTCTGGTCTTGATTATGGTCAAAAGACCATCACTGTCAAGGCAAGCCTTAGAATCTCATCTAATGCAACTTTCAGGACTAATACTTAGATTTCATCCAGTTAGTTAATAATTCCATTAGAAGTTCAATCAAGCAAAAAGTACACTGATTATAGGTCTAGCCATTCAACTTTTACACAGAATAAAAACAACACTGACTAATTGGATTTTATCTGTAAAGGTATTCCTCTATGTAGAAAAAGGTGCTTCCAAAGGGTACTGTGAAAAATAAGAAAAGATACAGAAAATGCCCATGTGTGCAGAATACTCCGTTTTTTGAATTCATTCTTACACATCAGTTAAACTATTCTGATTCTATCAGACTTGAGTCCGGAAGCAAAGGTTATTTATTGTACCAGAAATCTAGAAATAGTTATGAACCAAAGAGAAAATAGTAAAGTTGACAAAATAGGTGGAAATATTATCTCAGGATACAGAACCAATTATTAGCTGTCCTTAGCACACATGATGGCCTCTGAGTTTGCCATATTTAATTAAATGCATATAATAATGAAATGATATATTGAACCCTTTCGGTCTTGAGTTATTATCTCCAGTGGTTCAACCTCAAGCCTAGAATGACCTTTGGCTTCTGCTATTTTCTCATAGTCATGAAAGACATGATTCTTCCATTTGAGAACAGACCAAGCCAAACCAAATTATTGCATTTTCCTGGCAAAAAAAAAACTCTTTTAAGTTAGTGAATTTCAATTTTAAAAACCTGACAATGTTTTGCCAAAAATTTGGCTTAGTACATGTATATGCATAAAAAATAGTGAATGGTTATTTCTTTTACTTTTCAATAAGTATGAGTAAAGAAAATTCTTTTTAATATGCTTTTTACTATATCATGATGGCAACAATAATTTGAAGTTACTCATTTTTATAATCACCCTAAGGTATTTACTATGTTATTATAAAATGGATGAGTAAGAGAAAGCTAAACTAGTGAATAAAATACATTTCCAGAGGTTTGTTGACGCTCTTTGTAGGTATTTTCATGGTCCTGATTACCAATGGAAAGCAACCAAAGTCATGTAGACTTATGAATCAGTAAGTCATAATTACTGAGTATTCATGAAATGCTAAGACAGAGCTACTTCTGTTTAAGAATATTATATTCTCCCTTAGACAGCCACAGTAGTACACTGACGCCAGGGCTATGCCACAAGCTGAGGATCAATAGCAAGGTATATTTTACCAAATTAAATAGCTAAAACAAATGCCAAAAAATGATTCTTAATTAAATGCATGTTTAAGATATAAACACTGTTAATATTAACAGTAAAATGAGACTTCACAAAAGAACTTGACTTTTTATAAGAGACAGCAAAAATGGAATAGTGGATAGGATCATACAAAGGAAAATGGTGAAAGAAAGGGTGTATTGTATAACATTGAATTATTTTTCTTCATGTTTGCATTCCTTTAATTCTATTCCTATCCTTTGGTTTAACAAAGCAAGCCAAGGACAGACTTAAAACAAACTGTGAGAAGCCAAAAGTGGAACAGGAAACCTGGTTTGATAAAGCAAAGGCAATTTGCTGAACATGTGGGAGCAGTGCTCCGTTTTGTTAATAGATGGTCTGTGAGTTGAATTGTTACTAACAGATAAGCTATTAATTTAAAATAGAGATTGAATCTGTCTTATGGGATTTGCAGAAGTAATGGTTTTTCATACATATGCCTTTCCAGATGTTCTTCTTATAACTACAGGCGATGTTAATTTTCAAATATTCCGAATGTATAATTAAAGTTACAGTTTCACCTCACATTTAAAGTATTAAATCTTGAATAAACTTGGAAAGACTCTGCTTTGGCAAAAAGAGAAACGTGTCTTGAATTCTTCTGATTCCTCCTTCAGCCGTCTTGCCTGCCATCTGGAGAAATGCCATTCTTCACCTCTCAAAACATGCACACCTACTTCTTCCTTCCTGGCACAAGCATGACCCTACTTTTCAGAACATAACTTCCTTTATATAATATTGTTGAGGGCAGAAAGTCTTTGTATTTCGTTTTCCCTTTTCCAGGATCAAGAAATATGCCTTACTTTGGATTTGAGCCTATACGCTTCCTGTTGTTCATTTCTTCATTCAAGTGAATGTACTTTTTTTCCATCATCAGACCCTTCCAAACTCAAGAAGCCCCTCAGGATTGAACCAATCTTTCAAAGTTGTTTTTCTATCAGGTACAAAACCATGGCATTTTAAAAATACATAACATTATTATTTCTTAACATATAACATTACCGGGAGTTGACTAAAACAGAAATTTATCTAGCAAATTTTTAAATCAAGAAATTATTTAGAGAAGTAATACAATTCTTCAAAGGAGGAGCAGTCTTTCATTTTAGATAATTGTAGAACATCATGATACAATCTTTCATCCTTGTTTACTTTTATTGGTTAGATTATGCAGATGCCACTACTTTTACTCTTTGCTATTTTATTAAGACGCAGAAGTCAGCATTTTGTCTAAGCTCACAAAAATGTTCTCAAATATTAAAAGTCACAAATGAGCAAGATTTAGAAACTTCAAAACAAAACACTTGGCACACATGTTCTCTATTAGTTTGCTACTTCTTAACTCCTGTTCCCTACTTCCAATTTTTGCATTTTCTAAAGATTCTTTCCTTGCACTGAAAAGAGGATGGAGCAGTGGGGTGGGGGCAGGAGTGGTGCGAGGGAGACGGATGTCATGGTAAGCACATTAGCTTTGAGGAAAGGATTTACCACCAAATACTGTGCAGGTCACTTTATTCTGCATATCAGTAATCTGTATTTCACAGCGTTATTATAATGTTGATATATTACATATAAAAGTATGTATCTGTCAGTCTCCTGCTGTGATAGTTTTGTGAAGCATTCAACGTTGAAATCCAGAGGGATATAGAAATACTTATTGTGTGTTCAGGGATCTGACAAGTTGGCTCTGGTCTTGGCTGGCCTCAGCTGAACTAGGCTGGACTCCAGGCTTTAGATTGCTTCAAATCTACCTACAAAAGCAATGGTTATCCAGACATACTCTCCTCATGGAAGAAGGCAGAAACTCCAAGAAGGTGCCTCCAAAAGTCTTAGCTTTTACTCATATTCTTTTGAGCAAAGCAAGTCACACGGCCAAAGTCAGAGTCAACGGCAAGAGAAAGATTTGTGGGCAAAGATAGTTGACCCTTGAACAACTTGGGAGTTAAAGGCCCCCAGCTTCAGTCCATGCAGTCAAAAATCCTTGTGTAAATTTCCAGTCAGCCCTTCCAGTCCAGATTCAACCACTCCGATTGGGTGGTACTATAATACTTACTTATTGAAAAAGATGCCATGTGTAAGTGTTGTTCAGGGTCAACTGTAACTCAATCTAACATTAACTGGAATATGCGTGGTTTTCAAGGAATACTTTAAAAAATAAGAACCCATTCCTATTTTTGCACCTACACTCTAGAAAGTATACATTAAATTTAATTCTGCTTATTATAAGCTTCTTCTGAATATAGTTTGCTACGTATTTCGTTTATATAAAAGAGTTTATATTTTAAAGATCCAAATATCTGGATCACCAGTGTAATTAGCCCTTGCATTTTAAGCATAGTGTCTTCTCAAATCTAAAAAGCATGTTCTTACATTCAACTTTGGCTTTCTTTCCATGTTTTAGGGTTTATGGAAATCTAAGAGTATATCTAGATCACATCTATTGTCATTTAGTCGCTAAGATGTGTCCGACTCTTCTGCGACCCCAAGAACTGTAGTCCATCAGGCTCCTCTGTCCGTGAAGGATTTCCCAGGCAAGAACACTAGAGGTGGGTTGCCAGTCCCTTCTCCAGGGCATCTTCCCAACGCAGGGGTTGAAATCTGTGTCTCCTGCATTGGCAGGTGGATTCTTTACCACTGAGCCCCCAGGGAAGACCACTTCTATATAAGGACAATTAGAACAATGTCATGAAAAAGTTAGGACTTGAGATGAAACCTTGGAAGGAAGGGGCAGAAAGACACATGAAGCAATTGAGGATAATATTATAATTTGGGGAAGAATTGGGGTCAAGGGCACAAAGAAAGAAATGTTTAGGAGGCAGTGCAGTGTCAAGAGTGGATACCTCAGCTAAGCGAACAGCATGAGGCAAGACAGAGCAGAAGCAAAAGGCACCTCTATGAATAATGCAGTTCACAGTATGGAGGTCATGAATGTTTCAGATCTGTTTGTGAAAGCTGTTTATTTAAGTATATTTCCTTTTAAAAGAATTTTTATTGGAGTAGAGTTGCTTTCCAATGTTGCGTTAGTTTCTGCTGCCCAGCAAAGTGAATCAGGAATATGTATACATATATTCCCTTTTCTTTGTTTTTTGGATTTCCTCTCCATCTAGGTCACCACAGAGCACTGACTAGAGTTCCCTGTGCTATATAGTAGGTTCTCTGTAGTTTTCTTTTTTATAGTATATATATGGGCTTCCCCAGTGACTCAGCAGTAAAGAAGCCGCCTGCAATGCAGGAGCTGCAGGGGATTCGGTTTTGATCCCCAGTCCAGGAAGATCTCCTGGAGGAGGACTTGCCTGGAGTATCCTGTGGACATAGGACCCTGGCAGGCTACAGTCCATAGGATCACAAAGAGTTGGACATGACTAAAGTGACTTAGCACACACAGGGTATATACGTCAATCCCAATCTCCCAATGCATCCCACACCCCCCTTTTCCTCCCTTACTGTCCATACGTTTCCTATTTGTCCACGTGATAGGGACAGAGTAAAGGGACAGAGTAGGTGATTACATAGTCTCACTAGGGGGTTGTAAGTAGAAAAAACATGGGGGACCCCTGTAAGTTAATGGTTACTCAAGAAAGCAGGTTTGCTTCACCACAAAACCATGCTACAGAAGCAAAACAATAAAACAATGGTTACATGAACCCCATGTCCGCCCAGTGAGCTCCATAAGTTCATGATTCCTAGGACATGCTATCTGCACACATAAAAAAACAATCATCTACAGACCTAGCTTGACCACATAGGGACAAGAAAACTCCCCTGCCCAACCTGGGAGAGGAACAGATGATGGAAGCATGATGTTTACTCAAGAAAACAAAGGAATTCTTCTCCTCCTCCCCACTTTTCCTTTGATTATAAAACTGTAGCCCAGTAAGTTCTTGGGTCATGGCACCCCTCCCTCGCCTGCTTATAAGCTTCACAAGCAGCCTAGTCTAATAAATCACTTCTTATCTATCACTTTGTCTCTTGCTGAATTCTTTCTGTGCTGAGACAGAAAGGTCTATGGTACCAGAGCTCTTTGGAGCCCCAGAAACAACACCCAAATAGTTTCACATGTGATTCGTTTATTGTTTATAAAGTTATTATTTATAAATTATTTGGTAGTTGTTTCATTTTCTTCTAATTCCAAAGCATTTCTAAAATCTCTGTTAATTCTTGTGCTTATTCTAGGAGAATACCTAGAGGTAACATATAACAGGTAAAAAGCAGTGACTTTTCTTCTATTATTGCAGCATTTCCCTATAACTTATCTAACTGAAATTAAATTTTCTTTAGTCTCTCTCATTATCTAGTAAAATAATGTTTAACGTTCAATGACTACTTACACATACACATGTATGCAATTTTTATATTTTATAATTATATAAAAATAATTTAATTGTAGATGATATAAATTTGTAGAAAAACATCAGGGATTTTCATTTTTTTCACTTTTGTTAAATATGCTTCTTTTAAAATTGCCATTAAAAGTGGGCTGTGAGGCTTTTGCCAACTATTTCTTCATGGGTTAGCTAATGTTAGTTGAGAAAGTTTTCATCTTCCTTTTATTAGGATGAAAAGCCTGTCTCTGACATTAATGCTGTAGATGAAAGAGTACATACTTTTCCTTTTATGATGCGAGCCTTTCAACAGCCCTTCCAGGTAAACCTGAAAGGCAACCTCTAACCCAGGAACATTGTGAAGCACTTCTGCAGATCTAGAAAGAAAAGTGATCATCAAAAGACAAAGCTGCAGCCAGAGTTCTCATGTCACTCTGAATGTACTTCAGAGATACTTCTTCAATTTAAAAAGAGTTCAGTATTACCTACTGGTGGCTCAGCAGTAAAGAATCCAGCCACAATCCCAAGAGATGCAAGTTCAGTTCCTGGGTTGGGCAGATCCTTTGGAGATGGAAATGGCAACACGTTTCAGTATTCTTGCCTGGGAAATTGCATGGACAGAGGAACCTGGCCACGGGGTCTTAAAGGAGTTGGATATGACTTAGCAACTAGACAACAATAACAACAACTGTTATGGATATTCTGATTTAAAGAAATTAAAATGCAGTGTTACAACCATGATGGACAGTTATATCTTTTCAGTTTTGTATCTATAGTTCCTGCTATGATCTGCAAGTTGCAGATGCTAACAATACACAGGTGCCAGATTGTCATAAAGAGGCTGACAGAATATAAGCCATCAATAGATAAAAGTGACAGAGTAGAACATCAATCAAGTACTGCAATGTTCTGAAAAATACTGTTTGACAAATGTTTGACTTCTTTTTACTTTAGGAAACATCACTCTCCTATGAATTTAAAAATGATAAATTGAAAAGAATAAGTTGTTTAGAAGTGGATTGCATTAAAACAAAATGTTCACACAAAAATTTTGTCAATAAATGGTATAGGGCTGTACTCAAACTCTTCCACTGAAAAATCATTAATGGTAATGGGTCTGGAGATATTGTAGAAAACACTTATGCCATGACTGATTTTCATTTTAAAATTAATCTGAATTGCCTGTCTGCTTCTTAGATCATTTATGACATAAATGGCAAATGTTTTTTTCAATATAAGATACTTTCCCTCAAAAGAAAAATCCCTAGGTGAAGTTCATCTCTAGCATGATGTGGAGTTTTATTTATTTTGTGAATTTTTGTGCTCCTGTTCACAAGCTTGTACATTTAGGCACATGGGTGCACTTTTCTGGGCAATACAGAATATTCCAAAAGTCCAAATTCAGTGGTTCATTTAACATATATTATCATATGTTATATGTATATACTATGTTATATGTATATGTTAGTATAAGTAATACAAAAGCCACATAAACATGATCTCTTTTTTCAAGGAGCTTTTAGCATTGTTGGAGAGAGAAGAAAATATGTGACTAGTTATAATTTATATAATTGAAATTGATAAGATTCAGAGGAAAATAGAAGAGAGAAAATTAGTGACTGCATCAGTGAAAGTCTTTGTGGAGAAGAATGGTTAGAGTGTTAATATTCAGAAAAAGACTTTAACCAGTGAGAACTATGCCAAGAAAGGTACAAAAGCATATACAGAAGTTACTGAACATTTTTTTTTTCAAATGCATAGAGGTAGTATTGGTGGTAGTAGATAACTTAAAAATCAATTACTACATTTAGTGATTGCAGAGCAAACTTCAAATGGATGACAAAAAAATGGATCCTCTGCAAATCTAAAAAGAAGCTTAAAATAATTACTTTCCTGACATCAGGAGACAGGTTGCGGACTTTTCAGGTTATGGCATCAACATGGATCTCAGCATTTATATTTCTAAATAATCTGATTAAAGCATCATAACTCTGGATTAAAGAACAAAGACATTTTTCTATCTCTTAATTCTGAAATTTACATTCTTTCCAGAACAAATTCATAGAGTTTTATGGTGATGCATATAAGATATACAGGCTTTTAATTTAATCACTCAAATATTTCTTTAAAAATTCAATTACTCCCTTGTCATAACATAAAAATCCATTCCAGATGGATCAAAGACCTGATTGTAAAATGTAAAATAATAAAGCTAGAAGATAACATAGGCGATTTTTCTTTATCACTTTGAGATAAGCAAATATTTATCCTATAGGCCACACATATCACTAACCATAAAGGAAAAGATTGAAAAATTGAACTTCATTAAAATTAGGACATTCTACTCATCAAGAGATATGATTAAGACAGTGAAAATGCGAAAAAGTGAAAGGAATTAGAAAATTAAGATATTTTAAAAAGGAAATACAACAGTTGCAAAAGATTCCTACAAATCAATAAGAAAAAGGTATATAATTCAATTTATCTACTCAAGTTTTACATAGGTATATGTTAGTACCCAAAAGTTCTACTCTGAGCTATATAGCCAATAAAAAAAAAGTGTGAATATGTGTTCAAAAAGGCATGTACAGGAATGTCCTTAGTAGAATTATTTTAATAGCCTAAACTGGACTATTAACATTCAGCAACAGAATGGGTTTAAAAAATGTAGAATGCTCATGAAAAAAAAAAAAAAAAAGAACAAAATGTTGCTACGTACAACAAAATGGATAAATCTTGCAGACATACTGAATAAAAGAAACAAGACACAAAAGAAGCCAGACAATAAAATTGTCTCCTATATGATTCCATGCACGTAAAGATGCAAAAAACAGGCAAAACTAATTTTGAATAAGAGATTAGAATATTACTTACCTTTGGGGAGAATGCACCAGGAAAAGGCACCAAGAAAGCTTTTAGGAGACGTCTATGTTCTTCATCTAGGTCTGAGTGGTTTTCATGTTGTGTGTTAACTTTGTAAAATTTCCTTGAGTTGCACACTTAAGATTTTTTTACTTCAATGCATGTATGTTACATTCAAAAAATAAGGTTTAAATAATTAATTTCACATTTGTAGTTAGAGTAGAAAGACCTATATGTGACTATCTTGAGGTGGAGACAAGTTGCTACTTTGGATAAAAATGGAAACTGTGTCCTACCATAAACAGAAGAGGATCCTTTATAAGCTGTGAGAGGAAAATCCACTGAGCATTGCCAGAGACATTACAGATAGTTTTCATCATGTTTATGACCAGTTATTTCAATCTGCTACTTAAAGATTAATCTCCTACATGGCACAACACTTTGATTAAAGCCCATTGAGTTTATAAAATAGCAGCTATAAATCTTCTACTTTAGTTCTTATAACAATAATATTTAACTCTTATTGAGCACTTTCTATGCATCTGTTTCAAGTGCTTCCATGTAATAATTCATTTTAATTCACAAAGTGACAAAGTGAGATAGCTACTGTTATTTCTTCCATTATAGGGAAAAGGATCCAGGGCTGGTAGAGGCTAAGTAGCATAATCAAGTTCCAAGGACCCAGTGACACGTCATGAAACTAACCCAGGTATCTTAATTTAAAATTGTGTGTGTGTGCGCATGTTAGTCGCTCAGTCATGTCTCACTCTTTGTGACCCCATGGATGTTAGCCTGCCAGGCTCCTCGGTCCATGAAATTCTCTAGGCAAGAATACTGGAGTTGGTAGCCATTTCCTTCTCCAGGGGATCTTCCCGACGCAGGGATTAAACCCGGGTCTCCTGCATTGCAGGCAGATTCTTTAACATCTGAGCCACTAGGGAAGCCAAATTTAAAATTACATGTTTTAAAACATTGCATTACATTGATTCCATCTCCCAAAACACAACACAAATTCTATTTCTACATCTCCCCAGCGGAGGATGGACTTACTAACAATATGATGATGGAACAGCCAGTGTGCCTGTTTGAGATTGAGGTTTAGGGCCATGAAACTATGCAGTGGGTTAAATACCTAGAGATGAACATATACTCAATTTTGAAACATGGGGATAGAAAAGCCATATAAGAATACACTTAAAGATAATTCCTCAGTATGCAGGTGAGCAGAACATAATAGCAGCACAAAGAAAATATGACATTGTCAAAGGAAGGTATCCTCTTTGTAGAAATATATTTGTTAGAATGCTCTGAGCTGCAAGTAACTGAATTCCCAAGTCAGTGTGGCTTAAACAATACATTTCCTGTCTTGTAGGGTTAGTAAAACAGAGGCTAGGTATTCAATGCTCAGTGGCAGGGAGACTCAGGCACTGTCTGTCTTTCTGCTCAGCCAAGATGATAAGCCTGTCTTCAGACTTGTCCCTCTTTGTATGATAACAGGTCCATATTTAAACTTCACAAACTCATATATTAGCACCTGAGGGACATTTTCTCTTTTTGCATCTCTTTTTTATTACAAAATAAAGCCCTTGCCAACCTTTGTTTGCACCCAAGCAGATTTCTTCCTTCCTTTCAGGATCCAGGGTTGCAAGTCATATACAGGTTAAGTCAATTACTGGTAGTTAAGTCAACTACTGGTAGTGTGATGATTGCCTTTCACTAGTCAACATTCATCTCCTGAGGATAGTTTGACAGAATGTGAGCAAGTGAACACCCCCAGGAAATTGGCAGCTATGGGCTTGGAAGAAAAGGGGTGGAAGGCTGGTTTTGGGTTAGGCGACCAACAGTGTCTGCCACAAGAAAGTAGCAATGCTAAAAACAACCGTGGCTTTACAAGTATCAGTCTTAGCCACAAACCAAAGTGCACCTTATACACGAATTTTGTGACACTTTCTTTAGTCTCCATACAGATTTCCCAACAAAAAATTAAAAAGTGAAGAGTGTCATTTTTAGAGTATTCCAGAACATTGTGTTTGATTACTCTTTAAAATGACATTCCCAGCATATATATTAAACCAGATATGACATGACATATTATCAAAGTGTTAATGCTTAATATTGCTAATGTTTAAATCATTCCTTTATATAAAAACATGACCCACAGGAGCAGATTGGAAGCCAGCAGAAACACTGAGACAAGGAATACAAACTTTTATTTTCTTGCCTGGAGAAAGTTTGGGAATTAAAACCTTAAAACCAAAATTAATTTTCTTTAATGTAAGCCTTTAGGTGTGTGATCTGTGTATTTTGTGGAAAGTTTTATGATGGAAACATTCAAGAGTCAATGCATTTAACTTCATTTCTTAGCATCTTAACTTAAATTCTCTTTGAAAATGTTTCAAGTAATGTTATTACTCTTAACTCTTTTTTATTTGATACTCAGTATACTTTCCAACAGGGCTTCCCAGGTGGCTCAAGTGGTAAAGAATCTGCCTGCCAATGCAAGAGACACAGGAGACACAGGTTTGATCCCTGTGTAGGGATGATCCCCTGGAGTAGGAAATGGCAACCTGTTTCAGTATTCTTGCCTGGAAAATTCAATGGAGAGAGGAGCCTGGTGGGCTGCAATCCATGGGGTTGCAAAAGAGTCGAACACTACTGAGCAACTGGGCACACATACATGCATAATTTCCAGTACATTAAAATTGCAGTATATAAAAGTGTTCTTCATCTGATATGACAAATGAAAATTCTTGTATCACATACTTTGGGGTCTTTCATCAGTTTCGAAGAAGGAAAACCAATGCAAAAAGTTATAAATATTTGAAAAGTGCAAATGTAACAAGTTGCTAAAAATGACACCTTCTATGAAACTGGTTATGTGCATCAACACTTTTCACCTTCTGGGTTCTTCTGCTAAGCCATATTTCCCTTTTGTTTCTTTTCTATATTTGAGAGGAAGCAAGGTCTCATGTTCATCAGAGGCATAGATGTGAATTTTTTTTTGGTTTGATAAAGTAATTGGGTGGTGGAATTTTGGAATTACTTTCAGAGTTTTACTTTATTTGATCATATGCGATAGACAGTAGCTTCCCTGGTGGCTCAGGCGGTAAACTCTGCCCACAATGCAGGAGTGAAGTTGCTCAGTCATGTCCGACTCTTTGCAACCCCATAGGCTATAGCCCACCAGGCTCCTCTGTCCATGGGATTCTCCACGCAAGAATACTGGAGTAGGTTGCCATTTCATTCTCTAGGGGATCTTCCCAACCCAGGGATTTAACCTGGGTCTCCGGAATTACAGGAAGATTCTTCACCATCTGAGCCACGAGGAAAGCCCACAGAGGGAAAGTAAAGGTAAATAAATTAAATAATTGCTTAATAAAAAAAGTACCTGTAGAAGTAGCACCACATTAATTATGGTGAGCCTTTATGAACTTAAAATTAGTAATTTTCCTACTTCGAATTTTAGCATGAACATCTAGGAGACTGACTCTCATTTCACTATCACTTCTAGGTTTGGGTATTGAATTCCTGTCAAGATAGCTCTGATAAATTGAGGCTACTCTTTGTATCAACTCCATAAATGTTTACATCATTAGAAAGAAAAAGAAAAGTGCTGCGGTCACCTTACGAAGCGAATGCAACATATTTTAAGGATGAAGTGGGGCTCTCAGCTGTCAGGCAACCCTGAGTCACAGATCATCCATCACTGTATGAAATCCTTGTCCCATTTGTTCATCATCATCAATGTTCTAACGCAGCAAAAAAGAACAAGTTTCTAATTCTAGACAACCGGTCTTGGTAATGGAAGTGATTCCCTGGAGAAAATAAAAGGACAAGACTTCTGTTCCCCTAGCCTACGCTCCCCTGTCCCAGGTACCTTTCCCAGTTTCCAAAGTGTTAACCTCACTCCACCCGCTACGCGCGCTCTCTGGGACAGCTCCTTGTTTAGCATCGATTCTGGAAGGAACTAGGAGAAGGCTCTCGGAAAGTTGGGGGAACTGCGAGGGGACGTTGGGAGTTTGATCCTCCTTGCGTACGGCCTCTCACCGGGTCCAGACCTCCCACTCTCTGGTCCCTGAAGCCCAAGCTACCGCCACAAACGCCAGGCGTCCTGGCGGCGCTGGGCCGGGGGGCGGGGAGCGGGGATGGTGAAGCGGGTGGGGAGAAGCCGGGCGGCCTCTCCTCGCTCCCGCCGCGGGCACGCGTCCAGGGCTGGGCAGAGGTGGGGGTGGGCGAGCAGGGGCGCTCACGTCACGTGCGCGCGCGCGGGGACCGAAATAAATGCCCGGGCGCTCTGGGGAGCGGCGGAAGCGCTCTGCGCCTGGCTCTGCGCACGGCGGCTGCACCCAGCGGGAGCGCGGGGTCGCCTGCAGCCTTCGCCGCCCAGCCTGACCCGAGTCCCCGCCCCTCTCGCCCCTGCAGCTTCTGCTCCGAGACGCTCGGGCGCCCACCCTGCAGAGCTAACCAGGCCGCTGCCGTTCCACCCCAGCCTCGGCCTCCCAACTTCGCCGCGCTTTTCCCAGCTCCGGCTTCCAGGTCCGAGGGGAGCCGCCGAGGCCGAGGATAGCAATCCCCTCTGCAGGCAGCGCCGGAGGACGCGCGGCGCCCGGGTCCTGCCCGAACCGGGCCGTCTGTGTGCTGGCTGCAGGCGGCTGGGGAGGCCGGCCGTCTGGTTCGGCTGATCCATCTTAGGGAACTTCACACTGGAGAGGTAAGTCGTCAAGCTCCCACCCTTTTCTATCTACTTTTTTCTTCTTAAACTCTACTTAAAAAAAAAAAAAAAAATCCACTTGCAGAGAACGGTCGATTACGGAGGGGTGGGTGTGTACTCGGAAAGCAGCCACGATGGAGAACTCTGGGCGCTCCTGCTTATCAGTGAGTTTGTGAATTTCACCTCCTTTGGTTTGGGTGAACGGTGTGCGCCTGCGGCGTGTGGCCTGAGAGGCTCCCCAACCGCCCGTGGACTGTTGTCTTCATCGGGTGCGGGCCACAGGTTAGGCACACGCTTTCTAGGAAATAATGATTTTTTTTCTTCTTGACCTGTGCCTGTATGCTAAGATACCTCCCCCAGTGACCTTAACTGTTCACTTGCATTAATTCACTGGTGCCTTTAGAAGTCTCTATGGACATAGGTATGCGTAAAATTTTGTACTTCTTTAAAACATTTACCCTCGATTTCATAATTTTGTTGACATTCTGAATGTTTGAACCAGAGATGGGGCACTGAGATAAAATACCTTGAAACACAGAGAGAAACATGGATCTCTGGATTGCCTGATAAAACATTCTAGGATAAACATTCTAGGACCCTTTGCAGGCTGTGTGCCACAAAAAGCCATTTAAAGATTTGTAATTCAGAAATCGCTTTCAAGCTTTAACTCTTCTGGGTTGCTTTTGCCATTTGTTTTTGGCATCATGTACATTATCTTGGAAAATACAGTTTTCTGTTTTGTGGGAAAGGTGCACTGTGAAAAGTCCTCTGGAGTAAAAATGGATTGGAGAAAATTTATTTCAAAATTTATTCCGTTTGCTGGAATTATGTAAACAGATCAAACTGGCTCCATCCCTTTGTGACTGTTGTATTATTTTTGTTGTTAGAAAATTAATGTGTGCCGGGATTTTCACCCTAATTGCACTACATGTCCTTATAGCCAAAAGGAGTGGAAGAGCCGGTGTTGGAGATTTTCCCGGGGAAATCCTGAGAGCATTCATTATGAAGTGTACCGTGCGGGAGTGGTTCAGGGTAACCACAGTGCTCCTCATGGCCCGAGCGATTCCAGCCATGGTGGTTCCTAATGCCACTTTATTGGAAAAACTTTTGGAAAAGTACATGGATGAGGATGGTGTGTGGTGGATAGCCAAGCAAAGAGGGAAAAGGGCCATCACAGACAATGACATGCAGAGTATCTTGGACCTTCATAACAAGTTGCGAAGTCAGGTGTATCCTACAGCTTCTAATATGGAGTATATGGTAAGAATATTTTTCAAATGGTATGTACATAGAAATGTTTAATGATGCTTTTAGCTTCCGTGGTTAAAATCCATCCTGCTGATACTTAGTCTTTGACCATTTGTCCTGTATGAAGCTTTTAAAAAAGATTTTCTTCAAGAGTATTTTCTTCTGCATATTTTTTTTTCATTTTTTAAAGTTTTATTGGAGTGTGGTTGCTTTACAATGTTGTTAGTTTCTGCTGTATAGCAAAGTGAATCAGTTATATATGTAGCTGTTCTTTTTTAGATTTCTTTCCCATATAGGTCATTACGGAGTATTGAGTCAAGTTCTCTGGCACCACTTTTTTTTTATCCATCTTTGATTAAAATCCATCTTTGCAATTTTCCAATCTTGTTACTACACACAAGCAGTGGTGTAGTCCTGTATATTCTTTTGTTGTTGTTTTTTTTTTAACACTGCCACAAGGCTTGTGGGATCTTGGCTCCCTGACCAGGGATTAAACCCAGGCCCTGGACAGGAAAAGCATGGAGTTCTAACCACTGGACCGCCAGGGAATTCTCTGTCCTATATATTCTTCTACATATTCTTTTATTAGTGTTCCTTTCATTTTAAGAGATCTATAAATTTCAGAGTAAAATTAAATACCTTCAGATCTAATGTTCCAACTAAGTACTTTAAATTCTTCTCTTAGGAGAAAGATTCCTGTCCCGAAAATGCTGTACAGTTGATGTATTTGCTTTTAAATGACTTAGTAGAAAAATTGTTTCCTAATTCCTAATTGATGGAATCTTCTTATGAATGGTGGACCTGAAAAAATCAAGGATGAATAATTTGAAGACAGTTTCCAGATGACTGATGTGTGCATACACACACACACACACACACACACACACACACACACACACACACACACACACATATACATATGTGTATGTAGATACATTATAGATAGATAGATATAGGGTCTCCCAGGTGGCGCAGTGGTAAAGAATCCACCTGCTAATGTAGGAAACACAGAGTCGCAGGTTTGATCCCTGGGTCAGGAAAATCCCCTGGCTGAGGAAATGGTAACCCACCCCAGTATTCTTGCCTGGAAAATCCCATGGACAGAGGAGCCTGGTGGGCTACAGTCCATGGGGTCACAGAGAGTCAGACGTGACTGGGCATGCACGCATGGTTATAAAGTATATGTATACTTTTATATATATATATATATATAATATATATAGTTTCTAATGGGCCATTGTTTCTTAGCAGTATGTAAATGACATGTTATAAAGTGTACTTTTCTGTGGTTGCTTTATGTTAAGGAATACTTTGGCAATAACTTTTTACCCTCTGAATTTATTTGTGAACTTCAAAGTGTGAAAATACGTTCAGGTAAAGGATTCAATAAAAATACGTGATATCCTTAATAACCTTATATGAATTCTGAAAGTCAATTAGCAAGTTTGAGAAACAAAATTACTTTTTAAAGACTGTTAAATATTACTTTTTCAAGACTGTAACTCATTAATATTAGGATACTTCATACCCTAAATATATAGAAAAATTTTCAAAAATCTTACTGCTTGCATGAATTAGGACTGCACTAGCAAAATTTCCACGTGGCTCAGCAGGTAAAGAATCCACCTGCAATGCAGGAGACCTGGGTTCGATCCCTGGGTTGGGAAGATCCCCTGGAGAAGGGAAAGGCTACCTACTCCAGTATTCTGGCCTGGAGAATCCCATGGACTATACAGTCCCATGGGGTCACAAAGAGTTGTACACGACTAAATGATTTTCACAATAATAGCAAAGATCGATAATTTTCATTGATGACAGCAAACTTAATGAACATTGATGCTGACATTTCTCCTTTGGACACATTGCAGGGTCCTGTTAATTTTAATATATTCTAGTTTTTCCTTTTGTTTTTTCCACTTACATTAGTTTGGATAGGTATTCTCTATTTTGGTAACTTGGATGAAACATGGAAATTCTAAGTTCTCATTATATATTACAAAATATTTCCTTATATTATTTTAACTTTTACTAGAAAAATATTTTACCCTAAAGAAAGTAGGTAGCATGCAAGAGAAGTCATCAGAGATAAGGAATCAGTCCCAACCATCAGGCTGTAGGGGTTTAAATTCTGGCACTGATACACTTCTGGCTTCCCAAGTAGCTCTAGGAGAAAAGGACCCTCCCCCAAATGTAGGAGAAATAAGAGATATGGGTTCGATCCCTGGGTCGGGAAGATCCCCTGGAGACGGACATGGCAACCCACTCCAGTGTTCTTGCCTAGAGAATCCCATGGACAGAAGAGCCTGGCGGGCTATTGTCCATAGGGTTACACAGAGTCGGACATGACTGAAGCGGCTGAGCATGCATGCACGCACCCACCCACTGTGTGACTTTGGGCAAATCATAAATTGCCCTCTACTTTAGTTTCCTCATGTGTAACACATGAGCTTACCTCAGAGGGGTGTTGTGAGGATTATGTAAGAAATGAGATGACCTGTGTAAAGTTTAACTTATTATCAACCATATTGCAATTACAAGGTCCTGGTAAGTATTACTAAGACATAAAACCAATACTGTGTTTCCGTGAAAATGAAGTCGCTCAGTCATGTCCTACTCTTTGCGACCCGATGGACTGTAGCCTATCAGGGTCCTCCGTCCATGGGATTCTCCAGGCAAGAATACTGGAGTGGGTTGCCATTTCCTTCTCCAGGGGATCTTCCCAACCCAGGGATCGAACCTGGGTCTCCTGCATTGCAGGGCAGACGCTTTGCCATCTGAGCCACCAGGTTTCCTTAATACCATTTAAATAGCCCATCTGAAATTTGTTTGCTCTTTTCAAAATTCTGTGCCATGCGTGATATGACATCAGCAATGTCTCCCATTTTCTATTTTAAAATGTTTGTTCAAAGTACAGAATTCTCTGACTAATTCATCTGTGAGCTTTCAAACAGAAAGAGCCAGTTAATTATGGAGTTTTTCCAAGTAGGCCACCCTGTGCTTATTCCATGTTGATAGGTACTCAGTTGCATTTTATTCAAAATAAGGAAGAACTTGGGAGTTCAAACCCCAAAAAGAAATCTGAGAATATTTGTGTGTGTTTTAAGTAATATGGAAATAATGAAAGAACAGTTCTGTGATTCGTTTTCTATGTCTGACTTCCAATGAAAATAAGTGCCTATTGTATGATGTCTGGTCTAGAATGTTTATATGCATTTCTTTTCAATTTCATTGCTTTCGTCCTTTCCTTGAAATGTAGATTCAGAAACCAGCCAAGGTTTATGTTGCGTTGCCCTTAGATACTATGAACACTAGAACTATGTCTTGGCTAATTCCTGGGCTGCAGAGGAGTTTATTTCCCAACGGTAACACAGGAACACATTTTCTAGAATACACATAGAAGGGGACGTCTAAAAGAACAATACTGCTTTATTTGAAACACTGTTGATTTATATTTTATATAATAATAATGTAAGTACAGATGTTGATCGACCCATGGAAAGAAAATTGGTTCAAATAGTTGACTGAAGTGTATTTTTAAGGGAGAATGGATACATGTACATGTATGACTGAGTCCCTTCATTGTTCACTTGAAGCTATCACAATATTGTTAATTGGCTATGAAGTGAAGTGAAAGTCTCTCAGTCGTGTCCGGCTCTTTGCGACCCCATGGACTATACAGTCCATCGAATTCTCCAGGCCAGAATATTGGAATGGGTATCCTTTCCCTTCTCCAGGGGATCTTCCCAACCCAGGAATGGAACCCAGGTCTCCCACATTGCTGGTGGATTCTTTACCAACTGAGCTATCAGGGATATCCCAATAAAAAATAAAAAGATTAAAAAAAATTCTTTCAGGGGACTTCCCTGATGGTCCAGTGGCTAGGACTTCATGCTTCCAATGCAGGGAGCCTGGATTCAATCTCTGGTCAAGGAACTAGATCCCACGTGACTCAATTAAAGATTCTACATGCTGCAACCAAATAAATATTAAAAAAAAAAGTGTATTTTGATAAAATGAAAAGCTAAAGAGTCACTTTCTATAGAATCTGCAGTACCGTGTGATAAGTGCCACCGCTTTTGGCCACTTACACTCCCCTTCTCCAGGAGATTTTCCTGATGCAGGGATGGACCCCGGGTCTCCTGCATGGCCGGCAGATTCTTTACCATCTGAGCTACCACAGAAGTCCTGTACTCTGTTATACTGCATTAAAAGTTTGAATAGCCAGTTACCTTATGTACATTTGGTGCTTGTTTTAGTCTGTTTTTTGTGTTTGAACCTACTGCAGCCAAGCCACATCCATGTTCATTAACATCGCAACCCTACCCCCACTCTTAAGGTTCATTAATTAATAGGGTTAAAAATGACCTCCAGAAGGCCACATCTTTGCTGGAAGAGCTTATAGGCTGATTGAGAAGAAAGAATAGACACATCTGAAAATTTTCAAGTAGGCAGGAACATGAAATTCTTCGTTCACATGTATGATTGATGCCAGGGGATCACAGGGTACTGGAATATTCCTACAGGAGAGTTAATCAATGGGGAAGATGACGTTTATGTTGTTTCTGGCAGATGGTCAGGACCACAAACTGTGGCCAAGAGTGAAGGGCATGTCTCAGCTGGAAGAGGAACCAACATGCTAAATCTAAAAAGCTATGATACAGAGTAACTTATTTACAAAACAGAAACACACTCAGAGACCTAGAGAATGAACTTACTGGTTGCCAGTGGGGAAGGATGGTGGGGAGGGATACCTAGGGAGTTTGGGATCACATGTACCCTCTGCTGTATTTAAAATGGATAACACACAAGGACCTACTATATAGCACAAGGAACTGTGCTCAGTGTATGTGGCAGCCTGGATGGGAGGGGAACTTGGGGAAGAATGGATACATGTATATGTCTGGCTGAGTCCCTGTGCTATGCCCTGGAACGATAACAACATTGTTAATTGGCTGTATTCTAATGAAGTTTAAAAAAAAAGGAATCAACAAAGTGGAGTGGCTGACTGTTTTTCTAGGAAACCAGAAGCAGAGTAGGTTGATGAAAGCAAAGCCCTGTGGTAGAATCAGGGAGAGGAGAAATGCATTATTAATTATAGAAACCAGTTACCTGAGCAGAGAGATTACAAGTGTTTAATTCAGGATACATTGAAAAACTGAAGCTTTTAGGTCATCAGATGAAGCTGTTACTGAAGAGGCAGTGGATATTTGAGGAAGAAACAGTGCCTTTAGACCTGTGTTGTCTCTGCTGTCAGACAGATTTTTTTTTTTGCATTGTTTTTGTCATTGGTAGACTTGGTATAGGGATACCAATTCTATACCAGCCCATGGACTATATATTCCTATGTATATAGGTTTAGGAACATATAGCCCATGGGCTGCAGTGAGATAAGTGATTTGATCCTGTTGAGCATACTGTTATTTTCCTTCAAGCCTTTCCTTTTTGTGGGTATTAGCCCTATCACTCAGAGATGGCAATGGCACCCCACTCCAGTACTCTTGCCTGGAGAAATCCCATGGACGGAGGAGCCTGGTGGGCTGCAGTCCATGGGGTCACTAAGAGTAGGACACAACTGAGCGACTTCACTTTCACGCATTGGAGAAGGAAATGGCAACCCACCCCAGTGTTCTTGCCTGGAGAATCCCAGGGATGGGGGAGCCTGGTGGGCTGCCGTCTATGGGGTCGCACAGAATCGGACACGACTAAAGTGACTCAGCAGCAGCAGCAGCCCCATCACTTGGTTCTTTTATTTTTATTTTTTTGGTTATTTCTTCATCATGTTGTTGTTGTTGTTGTTCCGTTGCTAAGTCATGTCTGATTTTTTGTGACCCTATGGACTGCAGCACAAGAAGCTTCCCTATCCTCCTCTGTTTTCTGGAGTTTGCTGAAGTTCATGTCCATTAAGTCGGTGATGCTATCTAAGCATCTCATTCTCTGCCACCCTCCTCTCCTTTTGCTTTCAATCTTTTCCAGCATCAGGGTCTTTTCCAAGGGTCTTGCTCATCTCTTCAAACTTTACTTTTGGCCCCCATGGTTTTACTTTTGGTCTTCTCCCTTCCTGGGGAATTATATTTATTCCTTTGACTTTAAATACTATCTGTCTATTGATGGCTCTGGGGTGACACTCCATCTGATAGTCTTCTTTGAGCATTGTTTTCATGTTTCCTACTGTCCACTGGGTCATCTCTTGAATCTTAAAGTAATATTGTAACATTGCTTCAAGTACTGTTACTTCAAGTTTAAGATGTTTAAAAAGAAAATGAGCTGCTTTTGTTCCACTCTTGCCCATGGTCATCCTTCCCTCCCTGGATTCTTTCTCAGTGAATGTCATAGACATCTGCTAAGTCCTGTCCAAACAAAAACAGATCATTAGGGATAGCCTCATCTCTTGCCTTGGTCTCATTCCCTCTGTCCACTTCCATGTAATATGTACACACAAATATAAACACACAGTTACTTGCCAGAGTCTTAGACTCTGTCTTAGAAATGTTTGAATCTATCTCTTATTTCACCAAAACCTGTGTTCTTTGTCTCCCTGAGACGGGCATTACAGCTGCCCCTGCAGAAGATTATACTATCTAGTCTTACTTTATTTCTACTTTAATCTACCTTCCTCACTGCTACACAATCTATCTTTTCCCTCAAACAAATCTCTGGTGCTTACTCAACTGTCCAAAGCTTCTGTTAACTTTTGGCTTCTCACAAGTTAAAGCCCATCTTGAAGAACTTACAAAAGGAAGCATGTCTAGTCCAATAAGCCCCATAGCCCTCAACTCCCTTTGTTGTTGTTGTTCAAATTCATGTCCATGGAGTCGGTGATGCCATCCAACCATTGCATCCTCTGTCGTTCCCTTCTCCTCCTGCCCTCAATCTTTCCCGGCATCAGGGTCTTTTCCAATGATTTGGCTATTTGCGTCAGGTGGCCAAAGTATTGGAGCTTCAACTTCAGCATCAGTCCTTACAATGAACTTTCAGGGTTGATTTCCTTTAGGATCGACTATTTTAATCTCCTTGCTGTCCAGGGGACCCTCAAGAGTCTTCTCCATCCAGTACCACAGTTTGAAAGTTCAACTCCCTGGCATATAATTGAATCTGTGTTCACATTAAACTATACACTGTTCTTTCTTTTTTATTTATTTAAAATTCATTTGGCTGTGCTGGGTCTTTCTTGCTGTGCGTGTGCTGTGCTTAATTACTCAGTCGTGTCTGACTCTGTGACCCCATGGACTGTAGCCCGCCAGGCTCCTCTGTCCATGGGATTCTCCAGGCAAGAACACTGGAGTGGGTTGCCATGCCCTCCTCTGGGGGATCTTCCCGACCCAGGGATCAAACCCACATCTCTTACGTCTCCTGCGACAGCAGGTGGGTTCTTTACCACTAGAGCCACCTGGGAAGCCAAAGTATTTTATTTAAGCCTGTTTATAGTATTGAAGTTTTGTTGCAATTAAATATATACATGTCCATTTTCCTTTCAAGACTGAATTTCCTGGAAGGATAAGGATGTATTTACCTTTACAACTGTGTGTCTGATGCATAGATGTACCCAGTAAATA
The DNA here is from genome assembly GCF_033118175.1 of Dama dama. Lineage (NCBI taxonomy): Eukaryota > Metazoa > Chordata > Mammalia > Artiodactyla > Cervidae > Dama > Dama dama. Next base: position 37,948,399 of record NC_083701.1, read on the forward strand.
TTAATATTTGTTGATTGAATACTGTGGAATGTTCAGTAAATATGTGTTGAATAAAGCCATGGATGGAAAATAGATAAAATTATATGAGATAAATATAAAGGACAAAGAAAGAGGAATTAAAATAAGAAAAATTCTATAAGTAGGATATCATCAACACCAGAGATAAGTTGGAAATATCAGAGATGAAGAATAAGTCAAGTAATTCAGAATTATTTTTTCTATTTTTAAAAATATTCATGGTGTACTAAAAATTGTCCTATAATATAGAGCTGCTGAACAGTGGTTAAGATGTTCAGATGCTCTGGAATTTAAATAATAAATTAATGCATATTTATCTCTTGTAACAACTCTTTAATAAGTCTCTTAAATTATAGATTGGCTAAAATCCAAAATAACTCACTGTGATAGAAAGTGTATCTAAGTCTAGAATGTCCTTTAGCAACAATTGGACATATTCCCTAAAAATTTTGTATGTGTCATTTGCCTTTGTACATGCTCAGTCATGTCAAGCTCTTCTGTTCATGAGGATTCTCCAGGCAAGAATACTGGACTGGGTTGCTGTTTCCTTCTCCAGCAAATCTTCCTGACCCAAAGATGGAGCCGTGTCTCACCATGCCAGTTATACAAGCTATTTCCCGCTATTGTAACTATTTGCATGTCAGTCACAGAACAGTTGACAGACACTCTGCTGGGAGGGTTGATGGCTGTACCTGCTTGCTGTTACTTCACATATGATAAGACTCGGGACAGAAGTTTTGCACAGCGTTTTCCCAAATGTAGAACAAAATACATCTAGCTACCTGTCCTTCCACTGGGCAACCAGAGGCTCCAAGCCAACAGCTAGTCATACTTGCAGTCCATGGTGCATGTTTTGGTACAAACAATGGCTTAGTACCAGTTTGTCACTTAAACTATTTATATGGCCATGCTTAACACTGGAAATGAAGTGATTTTTCTTCTGTGCAGATTTTTCTTCTGTACAGCAGATAACTGCAGAAACTGGTCAAGGGACGATGTAGCCCCCAACCCAGGGTGATGTTAATCTGGGCTCTGCCCTATTTCTGACTAGCTGTGGCCCTGAGTCCAAGCCTAAAAAAAGTTAATTTTAGCTTGTGAGTTGTTCTCACAAAGCAACTCTTATAAACGTACATTTTCTGACATTATCTGCCACCAATGACATATATCATTGTCACTGAATAAAACAATATATGGATATTGTATTATCCATATAATACCCTGATTCTGGGAAAGATTGAAGGCAGGAGGAGAAGGGGACAACAAAGGATGAGATGGTTGGATGGCATCACTGACTCGATAGACGTGAGTTTGAGCAAGCTCTGGGAGTTGGTGATGGACAGGGAAGCCTGGCAAGCTGCAGTCCATGGGGTTGCAAAGAGTCAGACACAACTGAGCAACTGAAATGAACTGATACAATACCCAGAAAAAATGCAATTAATAAATTGATGGCCTCATAACTCATTTACCCAGAGCTTAATGTTGACAAATTTCTTACCTTGCTAAAAGTGGCCAGAATTCACTGCAAGTAAGGTGTTATTTCAACTCTTGATTCCTAAAATGATTATTTTTCTGTGTTCTGGCACTTGCCTGGTAGTTTTCAAAGTTAAATATTTGCATCTTTTAAGGGTATGCAGTGTAATCTATATGCACTTAAAAGTTCATGAAATATCTTGACTGAAAGATTGTTACTCTTACTTAAGATTTTTAAAGTTTCTTTCTTCTTGATTTATTTAATTTTCTTAAACATTTAATTTTGTTAAACAGTTTTTATTTTACTTCACTAATATTATTTAGATATAGTAAAGCTTTTTTTTAAAGTTAATTTGTATACAGAATTGAAAAGTTTTTAAAACCTTAATTTGGATACATAGTATTTTTTTTTTTTTTTAGCATTGACACTTCATATTAATGTAATTTTCATTTTGAAAGTTGCACTTGTAGATGGCAATACCTGTAGGAAGAGAGTTACATTACAGCTCAGTTGCTTGAATTTGTTAGCTACCCTGTGATTCTGGGAGATTAAAGATCCCTCATTAAATGAGAGCAGATCTAGGGTCTTAGAAAGGCAAGGCATGAGAAGCAGTTTCACAGGAGAGAGGACTACCCGGAGCCAGAAAAGTGTCACAAAATTTTGAAATTGTTAATTGTTGTTTATTCCTTCATTTGACAAGTATTAGTTTACCAAATGCCCGGCACCATTGAGGGCCCAGCTATGAATACAACATACAGTCTAACTTGCCTAGAATAGGTGTAAAAACCCTAACTGTCCCAACTCAGCAAGTGGCCCATGTGGCTGACACAAGGAGTGTGAAAGTCGTGTAGAAAATGAGGTCCAGGTTTCACTGAGGAGAACAGATACACGTCACTGTAGTCATTGTAGAGACTCTCTCTGAGTCCAAGTGACAAGAAGTCATTTGAACAGAGGAATATCATGATCTTATTAATACTTATACTCATTCAGAGTCAATTTGAATTTGTTGAGAATAGACTTTACGTGGTGGGAGGTAGGGCCATAGTATGGGCAGGGAGTCAAGAATACTGCAGTAACCAGTCCAGCAGCTGATGGTGGCTAGGAGTGGGATGGCAGCCTTGAAGGTGATGAGAAGTGGTATAGTATGAATCCACACTAAATTTCATTTGTAGTCATGACATCAACTTTGATAAATTCAAGGAAGCCTTGCTGCAAGACTCGGGCAATTGGCTTGGCCAGCCAGGCAGCCAAGTTCCCACATCTAGTGCAATGTCTAAATCTACCCGAGCCCTGACTGCAGTTTTTGAACACTGGTGGTATTTTCCATCCTGGTTTGAATATCAGTGGGGAAAAAAAGGAAAGAAAAAAAAATCAATGGGGAAATTTCAACTTGTCCTGACTTCTGGAATGGTTACAGAGATTCTGGAAATCCGCAGGTTATCCATTGCCATTTCACCCACCCAGTTCCAAGAGCGGAGAAGAGATAGACGCAAACTTTGTCTCCTCACTTCCTAGGGTACTGATGCTTGCTGTTTTTCCACATGGTCTGCCCTCACCTCCACACTACTCTCCCAAATTAAAAGCAAGAGGAAGTGAGAACTGTAGCAGAAAGGACAGTGATGTAGCTCCTGTTCATTAAACCCCCGTTGCACCATCGTGGGGTATGTCACTGGGATTTGATTCCACCTTGGAGGTAACATAGACATATTTTGGATGTGTAGCTGTAAAGATTTTGCCTGAGGAACTGGGAAATATTGGAGTTACCATTTTTTAAGATATGGAAGAATGTGGCTTGACCAGCTTTTCGTAGAGATAACTGGAGCTCAATTTTGGATAAATTAAACTTAAGATTTCTTCTTAAATATTCAAGTGAATTTTTCATGTGTGCAACTCGATATATGTGGTCTAATCTGGACCATAAAGTAAGGATTCATCAGAATTTAGATGATGTTAAAGCCCCAGGAGAGATGAAATCATCAGGGGAATGAGTATAGAGGGAAGCTGGGCTTGGTTGCTCAGTCGTGTCTGATTCTTTGCAACCCCATGAATTGCAACTTGCCAGGTACCTCTGTCCATGGGGATTCTCCAGGCGAGAATACTGGAGTGTGTTGCCATGCGCTCCTCCAGAGGATCTTCCCAACCCAGGGATCGAACCCAGGTCTCCTGCACTGCAGGAGGATTCTTTACCATCTGAGCCACCGTAGAAGGAAGAGATATTCACAAAGTGAGCCCTTGACATACTTAACAGTGTAGAGTTAGGAAAGGAGTGGAGGAACAGCAGATGGAGTTGAGAATTAGGAAAAAAACCAGGGAAGTAAGAGTCCTGAGGTCAAATGAAGAAAGGCAGAAAGGATGATCAACTCTGTGAATTGTTCCTTATAAAGATCAAGTAAAATGAGGATCCTTGAATTCTGAGATATGGCGGCTATACCGGAGGTCTGATAAAACAGTTTGGGTATCATTATAGTAGTCCAAGGATGGTTCAGGGAAGAATGGATGGGAGAAATGATCAAGCTTGTTCACCCACTCATTCATCAAACATGAACTATCTCCTCTGGGCCAGGTGATATCTGCAGCCTTAGCTCTTTTCTAATCCAAAGTTTTCAACTTAGTTTTAGAAGGGGTAAGTCAGTTTGGGAACATATCCGAAATTTATAATTGTAGTTGTTAGGGAAATGCAGTTTCTTTGCCTAATTGTTTCTTAGTTACCTTTACCGGGTGCCTTCATTAAAAGCAACATGGTCATTTATAATCATTTATAATCACAATTAAGAATGACATTTAGTTCAAGAACATTCTTTGCTTTTTGTTCAGCTGTGTTCTCTCACATACTTATCTTGGGAATTTATATAACCAAGAAATTATACAGGATTTAAAACTTAAATTCTCATCTTTTTAATGATTTTTACTAATTGAATTTAAGTTTATAAAATTAGCATTTTATAGTTTTATATGTTGTCATGTATAATATATATATATATAATATATACATTGTTGTTAAGTCGCTAAGTTGTGTCTGACTCTTTTCGAGAACCCCATGAACACAATATATGCATATGTTACATAGAATATTTAGTTCATTAGAAGAAAATTTGAAAATTCAATTGGTAATGAATTGTCTGGTGAAGGTATAACAGTAAGTATGTTTAAGTAACCTTTTCTTTATTTTCCTGAGTATCTGTTGCTTTCATAATTTCAAGAAGGTACAGAAAGGCATTTGTAATTGGTTAAAACAATTTTTTATTCTAATTGATATTTTATTTTAATTGATACATTTGTGATTTACAAAGAATTTGATTCAACAAATACCAATTTAGCATTTTTGTACCAGGCACTGTTTTTGATGCTAAGGAATACATTCGTGTATAAAAAGTTCAACAAGTTAATGAAAATAAACAAAGTGAGATGATGGAGCGTGACAGACATGGGGGCTTCCAAGGTGGCGCTAGTGGTAAAGAACCCACCTGCCAATGCAGGAGACATAAGAAGACATAGGTTCTTCCTATGTCTTCTTCGGGAAGCCTCCTAGAGGAGGACATGGCAACACACTCTAGTATTCTTGCCTGGAGAATCACATGGATAGAGGAGCCTGGCAGGCTACAGTCTGTAAGGTCGCATGGAATCAGACACGACTGAAGTGACTTAGCATGCATGCATGATAGAGGTGGAGTTAACATACTGAGTAGTTGGAGAAGACCTCTCTAAATTAATGACTTTTGAGCTGAGAGCCAAATGGGAATAATGAGTCAACTAAACAAAGCTATAGAAATCTAGGCAGCAGGAATATCAGGTAAGAGGTCTTTAAGTCAGAAATGAGGTGGGAGTCTTCAGGGACCAAAAAGAAGGCTGGGATGGCTGAATTTTATTCAGTAATGAGGAAAGTGTTAGAAAATATAGTAGACATATAAGCAGGGGCCAGAATTCCTCTTTGGCCATATTGGTGGAGATAAGTTTGGATTTTATGTCGAGGGAAATTACAAGCCATTGGAAAATCCTGGCAAGGGACTGAACTTTGGTCTTATTTCCAGTTTTATACAATTACTCTTTGCCTTGGGGAATGGGTTGCAGGAGGATTCACAGTGAAAGCACAGAGAGATAGGTAGAAAGCCACTGGTATATTCTAATGAGAGACGATGATGGCTGGGACCAGGGTGACAGTGGTAAAGATGGAGAGAGGTGGGTAGTTTCAGGTCTGTTTAGATAGCATTGCTGATGGATTTTTGGTAAATTTAATATGAAGGGTGAAAGGTAAGGAGGACTTTTTAAAGAAAGTGAAAGTTGCTCAGTCGTGTCCGACTCTTTGTGACCCCATGGACTATATAGTCCATGGAATTCTCTAGGCCAGAATTCCGGGGTGGGTAGCCTTTCCCTTCTCCAGGGGATCTTCCCAACCCAGGGATGGAACCCAGGTCTCCTGCATTGCAGGCAGATTCTTTACCAGCTGAGCCACAAGGGAAGCCCAAGAATGCTAGCGTGGGCAGCCTATCCCTTCTCCACGGATCTTCCCAACCCAGGAATCGAACCGGGGTCTCCTGCATTGCAGGCGGATTCTTTACCAACTGAGCTATCAGGGAAGCCCAATATGCTTACTTAAGCATATTGATGGATAATTGAAGCATTTACTGAGACAGGAAGAGAAACAAGAGAAAGTTTCCTTTAGGCAAAGCTTATTTTGCATTGCCTTGTCATTCTCAGCTGAGTTTAATGGTCAGCAGAGAAGTGGGACTTGAGATAAAAGTGTGGAAATGATGTATAGATGCTGTCAAGAACCATCTTAACTGACTGAATAAAACCATCCAAGAAGATTTTTATGGATGAAGGTTGAATGCTTTAAATGGAGCCATGGCCCAGCAATATGTAGAGACTGAGCAGAAAGGAGAAATATGCAAAGAAAGCTGAGAATGATTTGAGAAATGGAATCAGCTAGCACTACATGGGTATATGGCAATGTTTTTGGTTTTGTTTTTTGAAGAGTGTGCTTGGAAGTTGATGGAAATGCACAAATTGTAAAAGCACTTGACATGGGAGGGAGAAAATATAACTGCAGAGTCAGTTTTTTTCTTCTGACAGGAAGGGCTGAGGCTGTAGGTACATATTTAGTGGAAAAAGAATTTTCATATGAATGATTCTGTTTTTCCCAGTGAAGTATGGAGCAAGATTGTCAGCTGGGATTGAGAGGGCAGGAATGGAGCAGTGTGAGGATGGGATATTATGAAAAGGTATTCTGGGGGTTATTACATAAAGATCTCTATGGAGTCAGATGCATGAGATGTTTTGAGGTACTTTGTGTTCATTTGTTTCACCATGCTTTAAGTTACAAAACCTGATAGGGAAGTTTACTACAGTATGTGTTCCTATCATATGTAGTAGTCAAGTATTTCCAAAAAGCAGGAAGATTTAAAGTAACAATTTCTCTGGTTTGCCATAGGTCACACCACTCTTTACAGCCACTTCACATGGTGACAGCTCTTGACCTCTGAGGACATTTGACTGGGCAGCTCCTGGAGATGTGAATGAGGTTAAAGTCATGTTAGCCAGGGTGGGAGAAGGGGGTTGATTTTTAAAGTGTTCAGATATTCTGTAATATAAATCAAGTGCAGATACAGACCACATAATGCGTTTGAGGTTCAAATTGCAGACTGGAGGTTAAATACAACTAATTGTATGGGAACTCCAAAATATAAACTATGGGAATGACCCAGATATGTGACTTGGATTAGTGGATTATTAAACTGGTGAGTTTAATATAAGAACCGAGAACTATAAGCCAATAAATCTTACTTTTTCTTTTTTTTTCTTTTAACTGATTAACAGAATCAATAAAATGCAATTAAGTTAACTAAGTCCACTTTTTCTTAATAGCTTATTACTAAAAAGGCAACAGATTTTCTTTATTAGAAGCTCATCAACCACAAAGGCAAAATATGAACATGGACATTATTTAATAGGCCAGACAGGTTTTATGTTTTAAGTATTTAATCAAAGAAAATTTTGAAGTCAATCACCAGAAAATTAAGGGTAGCAAAAATGTTTTTCATGAAAAAGCAGCTAGGTGTGATTTGGGGAATAGAAGTCAGGGTGCTTTAGTCCAGTGTCACTCAAGCTTTACTGTGCATATGAATTCCCTGGGAATCTTGTTAGCATGCAGAGTATGATTCAGGAGGTCTGGGTGGCCCCCAGTATTCTGCATTGCTAACAAGCTCCCAGGTGATGTGGCAGCCCCTGTGGCAGACCCACAGCCACTGGGAATGGAACTCTGAGTAGAAAGCTTGAGACTGTCCAGAGGAAGTTTGAGGTCTAAAAAAAGACATTAAAAATTGACTCTAGGATCCAGATCCTTTTCCACCTCACTCTCACATTCACCTTCTCCTTCTTCTAAGGTAGCAACTCTTAATTATTAGTGCAGGAAAATACAAATCACTCCCTTTCGCGAAGTGCTTAGAAACCAAAACGATAGAGAAGCTTAAACAGTAAGATTTCCCAAGACTCACTGTTTAAATCCATCTACTTGGAGGAGTAGTGGAAAATGGAATCTCAAAATTAGTTAATGGCACAGTTCTGTGGGATAGTGAAGACAGAAGTGCAGTCAATGACAGGATAAACTCAAAAAGTCTCATGAATGAGAAGGAAGGAAGTAGAATTCAGAAGTGAGCAAGAACAGAGGTGAGGGGTGGGGGTAGGGGTGGGGGTGGAGAAAAGGTCAGCTAGATCAGATAGTGAGCTATTTGATAAGACCCAAGAATGAGCATAGGAGTTATTTTTTATAACTCTCCGCTTTGTGTTGCTTTTGCAATTCAAACAGTTCAGGTAACCTTATCTAAACAGGAGACAATCCAATAAAGGTGCTAGGAATAAAATATAAAACTATATCTTGTGTTTGTTCAAGACATGGCAAATACAAATCTGAAATATTGAATGATTGACTGCTGGACTCACAGAAACCTATAGTGAGATCAGGTGTTGTCCAGAGACTGGAAACTAAAGCCAAAAAAGAAAGAGGTGGGGCAGGGGAGGCTTTTGAATGAAGATGAAGTAAGAACCTCAGAACTCCTGTCTAGAAAGAAAAGGCTGAAAGAAGAGTTTTGTTACTTGAGTTCGGTGAATGCAGTGAATACATCTAAACAAATGAAAAGCAGTGCTCTTTCATAAAAGCATCTGCATCGTTATTCCATATACCTTGGGCTTTTTAGGCTGTAGGCATCTTGCCAGGCTGTTGCTTTTGCAGCTGCTGGAATGACTTATGTGCATCTTGTATTCTCTCCAGTGAATTTCTCCTCTTCCTTCAAGACTTACCCAAAGACTAATCTGCTTTTTTGTCTAAACCCCCCTGTCCAAAGTTAGGTACACTCTAACCCCAGTTCCTTGGCTTCTACAACATTTCATACCTGTCTCTGCCTCTTACCTACAGCCTTGTCTCTTTCTCTTGCCTTACCTTCCTTTGTGGGAAGGAACTGTGCTTTAGTAGTTTCTGCATTTCCTCAGCTGAGAGGCTGACACATACTCTAAGCACCATTTATGTTAATTGGAAGGGGAAAAATGGAATGAATAAAAAAGTAAAAAGATGACAAGATTTTCAGCAGTGATTCTAAAATGGGTGGAATGAAAAAGGATTTGATTAACTCTGTTTCAGTAAGGAAATGCTGTTAGTTTTAATATGTTGTCTAGGTTGGTCATAACTTTTCTTCCAAGGAGCAAGTGTCTTTTTAATTTCATGGCTACAGTCATCATCTGCAGTGATTTTGGAATATTAATAGATCAAGACTTAGAGAACTGATAGATGGTATTGTACTTTCTCAATTACTAAAGGATTTCCTTAAATACTGAGGTCTCTTAAATAGTCTTAAAGATTAACAACTTTTCTCCTAAATGGTAACAAAAACAATGAAAACATTATAGCCTTGAATTGATCACAAAGTCAGTAAAAAGATATGGCCTTTACAAAAATAATTCATGTTCAACTATTCAAAAGTTTATATTTAGCCTAGCCTAGGTACGTCATGAGTTGGGCTTCCCTGGTGGTTCAGTGATAAAGAATCCACCTGCCAATGCAGAAGAGATGAGTTTGATTGCTGAGTGGAAAGATCCCCTGGAGAAGGAAATGGCAGTCCACTCCATTTCTTGCCTGGGAAATCCCATGACAGAGGAGCCTAGAAGGCTACAGTACAGGGGATTGCAGAAAGACTTAGCTAATAGCTAATAAACAACAGCAGCGTCGTGAATACACCTTCACCTGATTTTATAGCTCACTAGTATCTTTGATGCAGGGTGTTTAGGTTCCTGTATTTGTGATCCAAGTTATTGCTGAGGCCAGGCCAGCTGAGGCTAGAGAAAATCGATGAGTACATATTGGCAATATATTGTATGCCAGGTTTTATATTAGGTGACATGGAAAACACAGAAAAAGTATGAGACAGTTTTTGATTTAAAATTATGCTTTGAGAATTAAAATCCAAAGTAGAAGCAGATGTCGGAGAATACATAGTGATTGTTATCTTTAATAAGATGATTCAGAGAAGGGTGAGATAAATAGAATACGAATTGCGGTTGAGAGACTGTTAACAGGACTTGGTGAAAGGATTAAGTTTGAGTAACCAAGGAGGGGAGGAAAGAAAGAATAGTCTCGTAGGGAAAAATTTCTGATGGATTCAGTGGCCTAGAAATATGAACGGACAGGTACTAGAATCTTGCTGCTTGAAGTATGGTTATTCAGTGTATGCTTCTGTTAGAAATGTCATAACTTGAATTTCTCTTCTGACCTACTGAGTCAGAATCTGAATTTTAACAAGATCTCCTGATGATGTACAGGCATTTTAATGTTACAGTAGAGTCAGCAGTAGAGTCAGCTCAGGTTGAGAAGGGGTGGGTTGTAAGTGAGGTAGGTAAGTAAGTTATAGCCAGATTTGGGAGGGCCTAGGCAGGGAGATGAGATGCAAATGAGCAGACATTCTGGCGAACGGTAAGGATTTTGTTGATTTCACAGCTCTGTGGCGTCACAAGGACAATCTGCCTTACATCATGCGTTCAGTCTGTCTGTATGATATCAAAACAGTGGGTGTAACTAAAATGATCTTGTGAGTTCATCCACACATGAAATTTTCATTCCAAAAATTATTTTAATTTTAGTAAACTGAAGAGGCAGTTTCTTCAATCATTAAGTCACTCCTTTGCTAAGACTTCCAAGGCCTTGTTTTGAAGTAGATTTTAGGTAAAACACTGCCACATCTGCCTCACATCTCTGTCATTTCCAGGAGACCCTCATATGTGCCTTGCCCTGGGGTGATGCTGCTATTTTCTCAGTACCTGGCAAAGCCTCTCTGTCCAGAAACACAGGTGTTTCCTTTGAAATCTGAACCTCATTCATTTTCCCAGTGACTACAAAGTCTTTTCAAAGCAGGTGAAGCATAGGAGTTAAAACACCTGAGGTAATTTCCGAGTTGTAAGGAATGTACTGTTTTCCAGTGCTTTTTGTACCAGAGGACTTTGTCACAAAAACCTCATAGGCTCTTTTAGCATAGATTGAATGATTGATTAATCTCCTTGATGCCTGGCTCTTCGTTGTAGTTCTGATAATACCACCATCAGGGAGAAAAGAAGGTGGCTAAGATTTTATAATGAGGCATTATTTTTGGAATTTGAAACTGAAGCATTGTGAACTGTCAAATGTGTTACTTCCATCGAAAAACAAGTTCTTTCCTAGAGCTCCAGTTAATTGCTATTGAGCAGATCACATTGACAGCTTATTCCATCAGATTTGGGGATTGCACTTTCCGATGTAAATAGACAACACAACAGTGGTTTGAGAGGGATCTATGTTTTGACATATGATGGATATTTATAAACCTGTTTTTCCAGAAAGGCCAGGATAAGAATTATCTTTTAAAGGTAGTGTTTAGAAAGAGATAACTCTATATGTTTTTTATTTTCTTCAACAGCTTGTACATTCATGAGCTGGCTAGAAATTCCTGAACATCCTTTTAGCTGTGTAGAAAAATTACATGTGAAAGTCTGCGCCTTACTTTGAAGATGTATCATTGGGTTTTCAGGACGAAGCTGAAGAAGAGATATCTGGTGTTAACTGTTTATGAGAATAACTTCTTGTCTTACTCAGTTATGTTGACGTTTTCCTGGGAGGTTTTATTGAAGGTTTTCAGTTGTATTTCTCTGTTTGGCACAGTATTAAAACTTTTATCCAATAGCTATGATTCAGAAACAGTCTCTAAAATCATAATTAGGCTTCCGTGGAGGCTTACATGGCAGCATGGTAGAAAATCTGCCTATAATGCAGGAGACCCATGTTTGATCCCTGGATTGGGAAGATTCCCTGGAGAAGGGCATGGCAACCGACAATAGTATTCTTGCTTGTAGAGTCCCAGGGACAGAGGAGCGGTGGGCTACAGTCTATGGGGTCACAAAGAGTCAGACCTGACAGCAGCTAACACTTTGGCTTTGCAGTCTTGAAAGTCACAAATCAACTTCTGCTTCTTAGTTAAGAAATAGCTTCTATTATCATCAGAAATACTATTTTATATTTGAAAGATTTTATGGGATTCTACAAACCATACAGGACACTCTAGAAGAGACTGTAAATACAAAATAATAGAATTTTAAAGCTAAAAGAAATTGAAGAGCCTTACTGCAGCTGGTTAAAGTGTCTGCCTGCAATGCGGGAGACCTGGGTTCGATCCCTGGGTCGGGAAGATCCCCTGGAGAAGGAAATGGCACCCCACTCCAGTATTCTTGCCTGGAGAATCCCATGGACGGAGGAGCCTGGTGGGCTACAGTCCACGGGGTCGCACAGAGTCGGACACGAATGAGCGACTTAACTAACTTTTAAACTGCAGCTGACTAATGTCGCAGACAAGGAAACAGAAGCCAAACGACATAATCAGACATTTGAAATAGATAATTTAATAATAGATAATTTAAACGGGAAGAAGACTCTTCCAGGGTGTATCATGTATTTTAAATTTAACCTTAGTTTGAGTAATCGGAACAAGTGCAAGCTTAGTTTTATCTCTGTCTGTATAAGAAATGGACAGGAACTCATCACTAATGACCTCGCTTGCATGTGACTAGAAGACATAGCACTAGGGAAAGGTTTTCAGTACTCACAGTTATTTTCAATATATTAGAAGCTAGAATGGTATCATTACTTCTGACAGCCAGTAACTGCTCAGAACTGAGGTGTGTGTGTGCATGCATGTGTGCTCAGTCGTTTGTCCAACTCTTTAAGACCCTGTGAACTATAGCCTGCCAGGCTGCTCTGTCCATGGATATTTCAGGCAATAATACTGGAGTGGGTTGCCATTTCCTAATCCAAAACTGAGGTAGGGTAAGAGGTAAGAGGGTAGTTTTCTGTATGCAGATATATACATCTAAAAAAGACAGATGTTCGTGGAATTCATTTTCAAATTTTATTGCAAGTGCTTATATATATTTTTAAATAGTCTTATTGTAATTTATAGTTTTCAGTAGGAATGTAAGAGCTTTCAGTCAAGATCTAGATGTCCAACATAACTGCATTTTCAAACACTATTATGCGTTGATAATGTTACTTTGCCAGACAACAATGCATATTTTAAAAGTCGATACTTTCAAACTGTGTTGTGCCATGGACTGGTGTTAGTTGCCATTTAACTAAGACACCTAACAGTAAGATAGTCAAGGACCATTTTTTTTTTTTTTTTGCATTTAGCTTGAAAACCCAGTAAAACTGTATCAATTTTGCAAAAGTTATAATGAACGAAAACATTATTTCTAGATTATTTAGATACTCTTTTGAATAGAAAATTACAACATTGCTTGCTATTTAAAAATCTTTTTGAGTAAATGTTTATCTTAACTGTTTAAAGCTATTTTTCCCAGCGAGTGTGCTCAGTTGTGTCCAACTCTTTGTGATCCAATGGACTATAGCCCACCAGGCTCCTCTGTCCATGGATTTTCCAGGCAAGAATGTCTTCAAAAAGACTTATGTCTTTTCATGTCTCAGCATATCTTCGAAAAGACTTATCATAGCTCCAGCCACTTAGATGGGGTTTTCTAGAATGGTAGAAAATCTTGCAGTCGTATTTCTCCCTGCTTAGAATGACATTAAACAGTTACTAAATTATGTGAGAGTTTCCAGTCAGTAGATTATTTCTGTGTGCATTTAAAGGTGTCAGATCATCCTGGTCAATTTCCTATTAAAATTTCTTTGTTTACTCATAATGTTTTTTTCATTGGTGAATCTAAACTATTGAGTTAGCCAAAAAGTTTGTTCGTATTTTTCTGTAACATCTTATGGAAAAACCTGAAGAAACTTTTTGGCCAACCCAATATATGAAATAAACTACAGCTTCAGTGTCATTTAGAATATTTCCTTCGGTAGACTAATTATCATGATATCTTCACCAGGAAGATAGCTTTGTGGATAAAGAGACGTCTGTCATTTCCATCCCTACCACTCATCCTTTTTTTAAAAATTAATTTACTTATTTTAATTGGAGGCTAATTACTTCACAATATTGTGGTAGTTTTTGCCATACACTGACATGAATCAGTCTCAGGTGTACATGTGTCCCCCTTCCTGCACCCCCCTCCCTCCTCCCTCCCCATCCCATCCCTCAGGGTTATCCTGGGGCACCCACTTTGAGTGCCCTGTTTCACACATCAACCTTGGACTGGTGATCTATTTCACATATGGTAATACATGTTTCAATGCTCTTCTCTCAAATCATCCCCACCTCGTCTTCTCCCACAGAGTCCAAAAGTCTGTTCTTTACATCTGTATCTCTTTACAGCTGTCTCGCATATAGGGTCATCATTACCATCTTTCTAAATTCCACAAATATAAGTTAATATCCTGTATTGGTGTTTTTCTTTCTGACTTACTTCACTCTGTATAATAGGCTCCAGTTTCATCCACCTCATTAGAACTGATTCAAATGTGTTCTTTTTAATAGCTGAGTAATATTCCATTGTGAATATATACCACAACTTTCTTATCCATTCATCTGCCAATGGACATCTAGGTTGTTTCCATGTCTTAGCTATTGTAACAGTGCTGCAATGAACGTTAGGGTACATGTGTCTCTTTCGATTCTGGTTTCCTTGGCCTCCCACTCATCTTTGAGGATTTATGTATGAAGAGTTTAAGTACAGAAATCAAGCAGATAACATCACAAAACTTTACTCCATGTGCTTTAATACAATCTTTAGTACTAATAATTAACTAAAAAGTTAAAATTAATGTTTGACTTTTATTTGAAAAATAATCTACTATTCTGTTTAGTTTTTGTACTAATAATTTTGAAGCCTCAATTACAAGAACATTCTCTTCAGGCAGATTCCTAGTGACTAATTAACATTGCTTTCAACTCTGGTTTAATGTACTGCAGCAATAATTTTGACACTGCAAAGAGACAGTGATTTCCAGGACGAGAATTTTAAGGTTATGTAAATGGGCTTCCCAGGTGGCTAAGTGGTAGAGAATTTACATGTCAATCATGGAGATGCTGGTTTGATCCCTGGGTTGTGAACATCACTGAAAAAGGAAATGGCTACCCACTCCAGTATTCTTGCCTGGAAAATCCCATGGACAGAGGAGCCTGGTGGTCTACAGTTCATGGGCTTCTAAAAGTTGGACACAACTTAGCAACTAAACAGCAAGAAATCTGGAAAGAGCTATAAATGTACAATAGTAAAGAAAATATATTTGAAAATCTTTCTTGGAAGAAAAACTGTGACCAACCTAAATAGCATATTAAAAAGCAGAGACATTACTTTGCCGACAAAGGTCCTTCTAGTCAAAGCTGTGATTTTTCCAGTAGTCGTGTATGGATGTGAGAGTTGGACTATATAAAGAAAGCTGAGCAACGAAGATTTGATGCTTTTGAACTGTAGTGTTGGAGAAGACTCTTGAGAGTCCCTTGGACTGCAAAGAGATCAAATCAGTCAATCCTAAAGGAGATTAGTCCTGGGTGTTCATTGGAAGAACTGATGCTGAAGCTGAAACTCCAGTACTTTGGCCACTTGATGCAAAGAATTGACTCATTGGAAAAGACCCTAATGCTGGGAAAGATTGAAGGCAGGAGAAGGGGACGACAGAGGATGAGATGGTTGGATAGCATGACCGACTCAATGAACATGAGTTTGAGCAAACTCTGGGAGTTGGTGATGGACAGGGAAGCCTGGCGTGCTGCAGTCCGTGGGGTCACAGAGTCCAACGCAACTGAGCAACTGAACTGAACTGAATCCTTTTTAAGAGAGGAGCTATTCTCAGTATCAAAGAGAAAGAGTTATATTACTAATGACTGTCTTTGCCTCATGTATAGGCATACAATCTCTGGTAAGCTAGCAATATTAACTCTATTAAAAACTACACTCCTCAATGATTTGCAGCTGTCATTGACTGTTGTTATAACAGCATAACAGGTATTCTGGTAGGAGTATGAATTGTATATGCTCACCACATTTCACAAAGAGCAGTCAGTGGAATTTTCTGTGTACGTCTGGATAGCTACATAATTTTCAGATTTTACGACACATTGTTTTAGTGCTAAAGTGAAGTGAAGTGAAAGTTGCTCAGTTGTATCCGACTCTTTGCAGCTCCATGGACTGGAACCTGCCAGCTCTGTCCATGGAATTCTCCAGGCAAGAATCATGGAGTGGGTAGTTGTTCCCTTCTCCAGGGGATCTTCCCAACCCAGGGATTGAACTCAGGTCTCCCACATTGCTGGCAAATTCTTTACCATCTGAGCCACCAAGGGAAGCCCTTTTAGTGCTAAAACTACTATAAATTTCAAGGTTTACTTTTAAAAGTCCTTTGTCAAGGTTTAAGGTTTCTCATATACATGCACACGGGAAATGATAGAGCCACTATGTTCAACTGGTTGAAAAATGACCCCGGAGACAAAGTATGTTAGTGATATTCTAAATGTTTCTTTTAGTAATAAAACTTAAATTGAAGACTTTACTATGTTCTCAGAAGGAACAGCTTATTCATGTAGTTGGAAAATAGAGTGGTTTTTATTTCTGCACACCTCAAGTACCCGTTCTATAAAGAAATGGTAATTTTAAGTGTGGCTTGGCTTTAAAGTAGTCCTGGGTGAATAGTTCAGAGAGAAAAAATGAAGCTGGTTAGGCCATCTTGATTTAATTTACAATCCTGAATTTAAATAGAAATGTATAGAGAGTAACCTGCATTTAAATGGGATGGGTATGAATTATTGCCTGTCTTCAAACCTGAAATATTATGTTGTAGCATAAAAATATATATTCTGTGCGTTGTCATGTTATATGATAGTATTTCTTCCAGGACAGCTATATTTTCAGTGATTTTTTTTTTTTTTTTTTAAAGAATGTTCTTGATTCATATTATTGAACTTATCCTAAATAGCAGTGCTTGATTAGATTCTTCAATTGATTACTTTCAAAATTGTCACTAATATTTATTAAATATTGATAGTAAATTTTAGCTGCATGTTGTTTGCCTCAGTTCTTGCATTAAAATAATGTAAGTCCCTGTTTTAGCTTTATCATAGTTAATTTGATATGCCCCACTCCCTGTTTTATTATTTCTTAAATAGTTTTATTCATTTTTAATTTTGGCCACACCCTGCATCATGTGGGGTCTTAGTTTCCCAACCAGGGATCAAACCCATACACCCTGCATTGGAAGGTGGTATCTTACTACTGGACCACCAAGGATGTCCCCCACCCCCATTTTTAATGGATTAAATAAAAGAGAAGTCATGCTGTAAAAATAACTTGTCCATAATATATAGTCAACAATTAAATTTTAGTCCTTAAAGGAACCTGAGTTATCTTCTATCTCAACTGACATATTTTACAAATAAGAAAACATAGCCTGAAGCATTTGAATGATATGTTGTAGATTTTATTCCAGTTTCTACACAACAGATACATAAACAAACTTTGGATATACAACATATTTGTGAACTTGGAAATAGTTGTGTATCTTCTCTAGAAAGAATCCATCAATTTTGTAGGAAAAACTGACGTCTAAGGTTGCAGAATTGTGTGTAACACAAGAGTAAATTGACCTTGAATAAGAGCCTTAAGAACTCCCTTAGCTGGGTGGTTCTTCTTCTGGGTCTCTTACTTGTTTGTAGTGACCTGGACAGGCAAACTTACAAGTCTCATGTCTGGGCTAGGAACACACAAACACTAGGGACTTCTCTTGCATCTCTGTTTCTGTGTGGTCTCTCCATCTTATTCTTTTAGCTACCTCTTCTGGGTAGCTGAAATCCTAATTTGTTGACTCAGGTCTTTTAAGATGTGTGTCTTAAAAGAGAAAGAATCAGATAGAGGCTTTATTTCCTAACCTAGCTGGGGAAATCTCACAGTGCTGTTCTGTTTGTTAGAAGGGAGCCACCATCTAACTCAACTTGAAGGAAAGGAGAGGGAATTCAACTCCACCCTTCATTGGAAGAGTGTTTTAAAACCATTCCAATGGTTTCAAGCCCTTTTTTTTTTTTTTCTCTTCCCCATCTAGGAATGTTTGTGTTTTCCTTCTGGTGCCTGGCTGCTCTTTGTGAGGTTGCTTTGTTGCTAGATTAGAAACCTATGGATGAACATATTTTCACGGTGGTGGTGTTTAGGTGCTAAGTCGTGTTGGCTTCTTTTGCAACCATGGGGACTGTAGTCCACCAGGCTTCTCTGTCCAAGGGATTTTCCAGGCAAGTATACCTGAGTGGGTTGCCATTTCCTCCTCCAGGGGGGGGGTCTTCCTGACCCAGAGACCTGGAGTCTCTGCATTGGCAGCTGGATTCTTTACCGCTGAGCCATGAGTATGACTAAAATATTATGCAAGAACCTGATTTTCAAGATTGAAGGCAAAAATTTGTTTGTCTCTTAAGGACAACCTACTTACCAGGGAATTCTACCTAAAAGTAAGCTTGCTTTTGAGAGATGACTGTCTCTCTGACCATCTGGATACAAAAGGAATTCAGCACCCTGCTCATTTTCGGGGACTTCAGCCAAATTCTTTGTTTCTTCCCTAATTTGTTTGGGTAAATAATGACAGAAATTTGAATTGTGCCTTTGCATCTTACATAATATATAATTATAAAATTAGGTCTAATTTAAGTAATGAATTTCATTAATAGTATGTTCACATTTGGCAAAGTGTTTACCTGATACTTATTGATAGCATACGTTTCTGATGTCTGTACCACAAAACCAGTCATCTTGAACATTAGGTATTAATTCAAAGTGAAATTCAAGTTTTTACAAAATCCAGATATTTTTGTGCTGTTAATTTTTTAGTGGCATGTAAGTATACTTTTTTTGTGTGTTTTTGGTAGATAATAAAGATGTAGTATTATCCTAATTTTGTATACTTTTTTTTCTGGCTTCGAAAGCATGATTTTATGTATTTCAGATCCACAGTTGAATTAGCAAGAATGTTTGTTGTAAGATTATATGGAGACTATACCTAGAATGAAGAAACTTCCCTTCTTCACACATATTTTTTTTTTTTTCTTTTGTTCTGTTTTCTAGTATCTTGTCCTTTTGACCTATAATCATGGTTAGGTTTCTTCCATCCTTTAAAAGGACTTCCCTGGTGGCTCAGAATGTAAAGAATCTCCCTGCAATGCAGGAGACTCGGGTTCAATCACTGGGTGGGGAAGATTGCCTGGAAAAGGGAATAGCAATCCACTCCAGTATTCTTGCCAGGAGAATTCCAAGGATGGAGGAGCCTGGCAGGCTGCAGTCCATGGAGTTGCAAGGAGTGGGACAGGACTGAACGACTAACACTTTCATGTGAGTTCTCAGCTCCCTGGCCAAGGATCAGACCCATCTCTGCATTGCAAGGTGGATTCTTAAACACCGAACCAGCAGGGAAGTCCCTCAGATTTCTCTTAATAATGAAATAATTAGTACCGAGCGGACCTCATCTTCTTCGACTTTTCTGTAACATTTAAGCTTAATTGCCTACTCTCTACTCCTGGAATCCCTTGTCTTGTGCCTTTTATAATTTAATCCTCTTTCAGTTTTCCCTTAGCCTTTCTGATTCCACTTTTCCTTGTTCATTTTGTTTAACCTTTTTTTTTCTCCTCTTAAATTTTGATAACCCGAGTTTTCATTACATTTTTTTCTCATTCTGTCTCATCTTCCTGAAGTAATTCATCTCTGAGTGAATAACTTGAAGATTCATGTCTTTGGAGTATATTTCTTTCCCCAGAACCCCAGTCATCTATCTCCACTCTCCACTTGACATGTATATACTGTGTGTATCACAGACACCTCACCCATCAGCCTTGAAATATGCATTGAAGTGCAGAGACATACACTTCTATTACAACAGTCTATTTCTCTTTCTGTTTTTCTTTCTCACAGTTTGGTAATCTCATCAGTCTTCACCTTTTTTTTTTTTTTTTTTTTTTATTTCCCTCACTGCCTGCGTTTAGTCATCCATCAACTTCTAGGAATTTAAATTCCTAAACATATTTCAGCCTGTCTGCTTTTCTCCAGTTTCACTGCTTTCACCTTAGGTTGTGTCCTCATTTTCTAGTTCCAGGCCTATTTTTCTATCCTCCTAACATGCCCAGAATCCTGTAATTGTGCCAGTATTGAACCTGGTATTGGAAAATTCTTTGTTTTTACCACCCCATTCACTATACTGCCTGATTTTCAAATTAACAAACAGAATATTAAACTCGGGACATATGAAATTATTTTGGTAATGATTTTGTAATTGTAAATGTTTCTTTATCAAGTGTTTTTACAGTGTGAATTAGTCACTCTTGTTGAATTTTTTGTGTACAAAAATACATTTCTATTTTATGGACTTCAGATTCATTAACCATTCATTTATTCAGCAAACATTTACCGACCGCCTTGTCCATATGACAGACATAGATAATAAGCTGAAGTTACAAACATGAGTTAAATAACTGTCCCCAAGCAACTCACAGTCCCGGGAGAGAGACATACAGATGGATGCTAGCATCTCAGTGCGGTGCTAAGTCTCTTCGGTTGTGTCCGACTCTTTGCGACCCCATGGACTGTAGCCCACCAAGTTCTACCGTCCATGGGATTCTCCAGGCAGGAATACTGGAGTAGGTTGCCATTCCCTTCTCCAGGGGATCTTCCCGACCCTGGGATTGAACCCATGTCTCTTAAGTCTCCTACGTTGGCGGGCAGGTTGTTTACCACTAGTGCCATATGGCGAAGAGCGTAACAAAGCTTTAGAGTCCAAAGGAGGAAATGGCTTACATTTAAGAGAAATGAAAATGTGTCAAGAATGTATTATATAAAGTTGGATCATGATAAGAGTAGGGATCTGTCTGACACATAATTGGGACAAGGATGTGTTCTGCAGAGGAAACAGTGCTAGCAAAAGCAAGGAATAACAGGTTTTATGACAGGGAATATTGCGAGCGAGGATTTGGACTTTATGTGTCCAGGGATTTGTTCAATGTGATTAGACAGAGGAATCACTTAAGTGTATTTGTGTCCACTTAGGCAATTCTTAACACTTACAGAGCAGATTGGAAAGATGTGGGATGGATGAAAGGAGATTCATTAGGAGGCTAGTGCAAAAATCTATGTGAGAGATGGAGAGAACCCAGATTAAGATGCTGACTTTGCAAAGAAGTCAGAAAGAAGAAAACGTAGCTAACGGTATATTCTAAAGAAATGTCTGAACTCTATATATACATTATCTTTTCATGTCTGTATTTTGTTTTTGTTTTGAATCGTAGACATGGGATGTAGAACTGGAGAGGTCTGCAGAATCCTGGGCTGAGACTTGTTTGTGGGAACATGGACCTGCAAGCTTGCTTCCGTCAATTGGACAGAATTTGGGAGCCCATTGGGGAAGGTAGCTTAAAATATAACTTTTTGTTTCTGAAAACAGAAGAGTTTGAAATGAAATACTTACTAATTCATCATTGTAAGTTTTCAAAGGCTTAGTGCCTATAAGGAAAACAAGCAGTCACACCAAGACAAATAAGAAAAAATAAATATTATAGCAGAATGATCAGCAGTATCCTAGACATGTTTTTGTTTCAAGTAATTGATATATTAGTGACGTAACGTGCAAAAGTGTTTAATATTAATAAATTCCACAGAACTGCCTCTCTACCAAATTTTATCAGTGCTTTCAGCAATATTTAGTTTTATATTTTCTCCAGCCTTACTTGATCTTTGTGGTTATTTTCTTTGAAAAAGATACAGGCCCCCGACATTTCATGTGCAAGCATGGTATGATGAAGTAAGAGACTTTAGCTACCCATATGAACATGAATGTAACCCGTATTGTCCATTCAGATGTTCTGGTCCTGTATGTACTCATTATACACAGGTATGTCTGGGGTATATTATACTTTATTCCTCTGAATTTGTGTAAACTAACAAAGTTTTGTTTGTTTGTTTATTTTTGTAGGAGAACTTATAGAGTACTGAACATTTGTCTTCCTTATATCATTTAGTATGGCTGTTACAAATATATAGATGCATGTAGAATAGGCTTATAAATTTTTATAAGCAATAATAATCAGAGAAATGTATAGACATTTCCTTAAAAATATTATTTCAGTGATTTTACATTTAAAATATTTTAATATGGCCCCAATAAATGCAGATGGGATGAAATTTACCATCTTTATATTCAGATGTCATTATTTTTTATTTTTCAAAAATAAAATGTGGTTTTATTTACCATGACATTCAGTATATTTGATGCATGCAGCATTTATCTTTTTACAAAAATTCTCAGTGTTCCCATTGGATATGTCCTAAGCTACTAAATCAACCAATTAATGGCAGATTTGCCTAGATAAAACTCACCACAGATCTGAGTTTCTAGACTTTCAGTGACCAATTATTACTGAATATGAAGCAGACAGATGCTTCTGTATACCTTAGCATGTCCACGATTAAGATCAGCAGGAGGTTCCCTAATAGGCAGTGACACATTAAAATGTGAGAAATTTGAACACCTAAACTTTTGCTCCAGTACTTTCTGTTTTAAGATAAGAATCTCTATTCCTTTGTTAGGTAGGTTTCTTCATAAAAAAAATTAATATGCCATTTAGGCTTGTGAAGGTGTGTAACATTTGAATTATTTAGTAATAAATAAGATTTTTATGTTTTATATATGAAAATTGGAGAAGGGAATGGCTACCCACTCCATTATTCTTGAGGAGAATCCCCATGGACAGAGGAGCCTGGTGGGCTACAGTCCATGGGGTCGCAAAGAGTCGGACACGACTGAGCACCTAACACTTTCCCTTTCAGAGTTATTATGTATCTCTCTCTCTCTTTTTTTAAGTTAAATTAAGGACTTCCCAAAATCTCTAGAAAAATATCCTTTTGGACATTGCCTCGTTTCATTTTGAATGGTAACAGCTGGTTCTCGAGTTCACTTCTGTACATTTCCTCTCAGATATGTTGTTGTCTTGTTTCATCTCAACCTGCTTTCTCTGAGCCTTTTTTTCCCCTCTAATGTAGGTGGTGTGGGCCACAAGCAGCAGAATAGGCTGTGCCATTAATTTGTGCCATAACATGAACATCTGGGGGCAAATATGGCCCAAAGCTGTTTATCTGGTGTGCAATTATTCCCCAAAGTGAGTAGACTAAACACTGCTTTTATATGTAAATATTTCTTAACAATGTAGATATAACTATGTTTTTGGCTTTTTTTTCTCATTTTCAAGGTGTGTTATGAAGTAAAGTGCACTGTTTTAACTCACTTTACTTAATATGGCAACAATTATGGTTGCCTGATACATAAAATTGGTGCTTATTGGTGAATTCAATTGGTGAAAATTGAAAATGTGATCTTTGTAAAGATAAGAATCATATTTTTAGGTCTTCAGTTTTATTTATTGCACTATTGTTTAAATATTTAATAATTTGGGTTTATTAGAGATGGGAAACAATAGACTAAGAAATGTATTTTCACCTATGTAAAGACCCTTCAGATAATTACATTGAAAACCTTACACAACTAAACTTCAGTCAAATGTAAGTCAAAAATCTCTTTTTATTAGGACAAATGGAATATAGATGAATATCCCATAGCGGAGGTTAGTGTTTTGCAGAAGTTTGGTTTTGTAATTCTTAACAATATATATAGCACATTATTTAGAATATTTTCAAAAGAATGGGATAGCAATGTATGTTTAAAGTTAGTAACAATGAGATGTCACTTCACATTTGTCAGAAATACTATTATTAAAAAGAATACAAATAACAAATGTTGGTGAGGATGTAGAGAAAAGAGGACCCTTGTACACTGGTGCTGGGAATGTCAATTAGTGCAGCCACTGTGGAAAACAGTATAAAGATTTCTCAAAAATAGGAAATATAAACTACCACTTAATGGAGTGAATTATCTTTTTAAGGGGAAACTGGTGGGGCCATGCCCCCTACAAACATGGCCGGCCCTGTTCTGCTTGCCCACCAAGTTTTGGAGGAGGCTGTAGAGAAAATCTGTGCTATAAAGGTATGTGCTTTTGTAACATTCGATTTGATTTATACTTTAATCCAACTTCCACATTAATTTGTGTTTAAAAAGCCAAAAAGCACATTTGGTTATTACATGAAAAGTTTTCAGAACTCTATTTCAAATATTCTGAAGAAATCATTTAAAATATTTTAAGAATATTTATAACATTAATAAGTCTATTATACTAATTTGTATTTAAAGGAAAGTTGCATGATTGCTTCAGATGACCACTTCTACTTTGAAATTATCCCAGAGTGATGAGTATATTTACAGTCTTAGAAACCATCTTGATATAGTGTTGGCTAGAATTACTTCCATGAATGTCATTTTTTTTTTAAGAATTTAGCAATTTAACACAATTTATTTTAAGTGCTTTAAAAATTTTTGCCTAAATACTTATCCATGACTCATATTGAACCATACCCAATGAATTATACTAATTCTCTGCTTGTTACTGCAGAGTATATAATTTTTCATGCCAAAATAACAATATATGTGCATATATATATATATATACACATAAAATAGTATTATAAAACTGTTGCAAAAAGTGCTGTCTTGCATACATTGGATATCCTCAGAAGTAAATATAAAGTAAATGCATGGTGTCTTATTTGTAGCACATGAAGATAAAACTTAGCTGACAAAACTTTGTGAAGGTCATCCTCTTATTGGGCATCCAAGTGAACATTTTTACTCTCTTGTACTACTTTATTCTTAATGATGACTAAATGAAGATTTAATGCAGACCAAGTGTATTAGAAAATATGTGTAAGTGAAGCCACTTTTCAGTACTCAGAGAGAGAGCTTTTCCCTTAATGATTGAGAGCTCATTAGATATAATGACTAGACAAGAAGTAACCATATATTTCACTCTGTTACGTGAGCCATTTTTAATTCCTGAAAACATTTTTCTTTGTGCCCAAGTCTGTTTTCCATCCGTTCTGTCCCCAAACTTCCAACCTGCTTGCTCTATTGTCAGTGACCACAGTGTTTTTAAAGCTGACTTTCCTCTGAATTCATGCTTCCTTTTTTTAGGTTCTGAATTCTTGGACATACATGAAAATAACCACATTTTCAAAATGTGCCCATCAAGCCCTTGATATAAGCCAGCCTGGAAAAACATATTAAATTCAATGTTTGCATATTTTCCATTGTTACATTTAAATTTCTGCACATTGAATTTGCTTCTGCACATTGAATTTCCTTCTACAATAGAAACCTTCCCATGGAAACTGATATTGTGGTAAATAAGCGAATGTTGATTCTTCTTAGGCTGAATTTCCTTTCAGGAGAATTTTAAATAAGATTCTTTTGAAAATTTTAAGTGTTATTCTCCTGAAAATATGGTTTCATTTAAGAAAAGAAATGAAAAGTCACTAAGCTTCAACTTCATTTAGATCACTGTATAGATTTCCTGGTGTCATTATGAAAGCGAATCACTGATTTCACTTTAAAATATAAGGAAAGCTTAGAAATGATTCCATTTGATGTTAGCCAAATGGTAGCATAAATAAATCAAGGGCTCAAAAGTTTATGCACCTGCTTTATTTACTCCAATGCAGTATGTAAGGTCACTACTGTAAGCCAAAACATGTGCCAATATATAGTATGGATTTTTCTCGTAGTATTAAGTGTTAAACAGGCATATAAAGGTGTATTGTTATTGATAATTTGTGCACATTTAAGATGAACTCATGTTTCTTAAATCCATTTTCTCTAACAGAAGGATCAGATAGTTATTATCCTCCTCAAGAAGAAGAAACAAATGAAATTGAACGGCAGCAGTCACAAGTCCATGACACCCACATCCGGACAGTAGCAGATGATAGTAACAGAAACGAAGTCATAAGCACACAGCAAATGTGTAAGACCTCTGCATTATTTACAAGCATTTTAAAGTTTACATTGCTGACATATTCAACTGTATTTTATTAATCTTGAACATTTTTAGAGTGGCAGAAACTTGGCATTAGACTGTATGGATGAATTAGAGCAGCTGTACATCAACTAAATTATTATTATCTTTTAAATTTTAGCTCAAATTGTTTCTTGTGAAGTAAGATTAAGAGATCAGTGCAAAGGAACAACCTGCAATAGGTAATATTTATGATTGCACTCAAAATTAATTGACAAGATACAAAAATACTTTCATTTTATACAGACATTCAGAGAGGCTAAATTTTGTTTCCCATTTCTTTCATTTAGATATGAATGCCCGGCTGGCTGTTTGGATAGTAAAGCTAAAGTTATTGGCAGTGTACATTATGAAATGGTAAGTATTATAAATTTGAGAATAGACTCCTTTCAAATAATATTTGGTTTTTAGTGGAAAAAATAGTTTATATATTTATAGATATTTTGCTCAGCAATGTTTAAAGCCATAAATAGTAATGAGTGGTATCCCATGCCGAATTCTTATTTTCACATTCTTTTCTCTCTTCTCCCAGCAATCCAGTATCTGTAGGGCTGCAATTCATTATGGGATAATAGACAATGATGGTGGTTGGGTGGATATCACTAGACAAGGAAGGAAACATTATTTCATCAAATCCAATAGAAATGGTGTTCAAACAATTGGGTAAGTACCTGAATAATCTTTTGAACCAGAGATTTTAAGTTGCAACAGTGAGTTGCATTCTTTTAGAACAAAGCACAGAAGAATTTAATTTATAAAGAGAGAAGATAGAAAGGCTTATTTCAGCTACATAATATCCATGGGCAAGAAGAAGGAAAAGTCTCTAAATTCAGTTGAACCCTTTTGCTTATACATGCTAAGTAAGTTGCTTCAGGCATGTCTGACTCTTTGCAGACTCTATGGACTGTAACCCACCAGACTCCTCTGTCCATGGAATTCTCCAGGCAGTACTGGAGTGGGTTGCCCTTGCCTTTTCGAGGGGCTCTTCCTGACCCAGGGATTGAACCTGTGTCTCCTGCATTGCAAGCGGATTCTTTACCATTGAGCCACCTTATACAGATAATGCTAAAACTCTAAATTTTAAATTTCGTGTCATTAAGAATGTACAAATTTATAGTTTTTCCCATTGTGAAATAGTACATTTTTCACCTGTGATAGAAAATGCCCGAGAAGGCTGATTGATTCACATATTCTTCCTTTCTTGTTTAAAGACAATTATTTATTTTATGCAACACTAACTTTGTCAATAAGATAAATTAAGTACTAGATAAAAAAGCATTTTGAAAAGTCTCTAAATATGTAACGTATCATGTCACCTTTCTTCTCCTCCTTAAAATGTAATTTGACCCGACATAAAAGAATTAATTCCCTGGTGACTTCCCTGGTGGTTCAGTGATAAAGAATCTGCCTCCCAGTAGAGACATGGGTTCCATCCTTGGGTCGGGAAGGTCCCCTGGAGACAACCCACTCCAGTATTCTTGCCTAGGAAATCCCAGGGACAGAGGAACCTGGCAGGCACTATAGGCCATGGGGTCACAAAGAGTTGGACACGATTGAATGACTAAACAACAACAAAAGCATTGATTAACTTTTGAAATGTTTGTCCCATTAAACATAGTAAATATATTATTCTAAAACAAAATATTTTCATATAGTCTCTGTAGAAAATGGAAAAATGTAGGCTTTTGAAATGTAGGCTTTGTAGTTGCTCTTTCTCCTGTGTAAAATAATAAACATTATTGAATCTCATATTGGGATGCCTTTTCTTAGGAAATATGACATAGTTGCCCTTCCTTTGTAACCATACAATTGCAAAAAACTCCACAGTAGGGAATTCACAATGATTAGAAAGAATTTTTTTATATTAAAGATCCTTAAACACTGGTAGAATGATGTGGTATATATATACAGTTTTGTTCAAAGGCTTAATGTGTGTTTTTCAGGCATTAGCAATTATGCTCTTAAGTAAAAGTTTTATAGAAACATTTATTAACTTACCCAGCAAATATTTATTAATTACCTTCAATAAGTAATCAGTGTTAAGTATTCACTTTAGGAAGACAAACACTGGGTGTTGCATTAAAGAACATTTATCTGATTACTAAAAGATACAAAAAATAACAAAAAAGAGAACATTTATCCTATTATTTACTTTTTTCTTTTAAGTTAGTTTTTATTATTTATTTTAGAAACTCTCTTGAAACTTGCAGAGTGTGTCAAATTAAAGTACTATCATAAATAAGCCTTACCTTTTGCAATAGATGTTTTTCTGAAAACTGGTATAGATAAACCAATTAAAAATTTCATATATAATGGTATGCCTTTTTTTATATAAAAGCCTTTCCTGCTTTTATAATGCATATAAGGAGTACTAGAGGGAACAAAAAATGAATAATGCACATTCCTTTAAGGTACTTATTTTTAGCAGTCTTTTTACAGTGCCTTGTACTGACTGTTTTGAAAGAATAAATTGGTTCTGTGATGACAAAGCATGAGTATATTGAGAATTTTAATTTTAATAAGAAACAAATATATAGATACAAATGTGTATTATTTCTTGCTGTTACCTATAACTTTTTGAGATTGATAATGAAAAGAGGTCATTCTCTGATATCAAGAATCGTATCAACTTGGTTCATACTTGAAGGTCATACAGGTTTGGCATAAAATAGATGATTAATTCTTATACTACTCCATGTCTAGATATTTAAATAAAAATGTTTAAGATGAAATCAAATTCTACAGACTTAAAAATGTAAGAATTTATGTTGATGTCAATGCATGTAAGATGTTGATGATTGAAATTTTTATATTTTTATCTTCAGCAAATATCAGTCTGCCAATTCCTTCACAGTCTCTAAAGTAACAGGTTAGCACTGTTTTTTCGTCTTATTTTCTTATCACTCTGTTGCATGTTATCATTTCTAAAGGATTCACTTATTGTTTTGTGTTTGAATACTTCAGTTCAGGCTGTCACTTGTGAAACAACTGTGGAACAGCTCTGTCCTTTCCATAAGCCTGCTTCACATTGCCCGAGGTACTGTGTTTTAAATTTTCTTCATTTTTAACCAGTGAATGGGGGACTTTTACCCAAGATAACTGCTTTTGCCTGAGATCCTCGTGTCTCTAGGACTCAAGGGAGTTTGGTCTTGAACTGCCAGCAGTAGGCACCACACACTGCATGCACTCCAGGCATTCTTAGTGTCCTTTCTCCAAAAAACGTAGGTTTTTAAAATTTTTTGTTTTTGTCTCTATGAAAAATATTTATTTTCACTTGGAAAAAAAAGACCTGTATATTCATTCTGACAGCTTTACGGAGGCTTGGCCACCCAGTGAGTGACATGTTACACACATCAGTCACTTGTCAGGTCATTGCATGACTCTTTCACAGATCCAGATCACATCAGGGCCAAACATCTTTCCTTAAGATTAGATGTAGAAAGAGGTACTGTTGAAATGTGTCAGCATTTTTATTCAAGCTTAATGCAAGTTGTAGTCAAAGGAAAGAAATACTAGATCACCGTCTACATTCTCGCAAGTGTATATAATAACAAAGTGTTAAAACCAGAGATTGGAACACAAACAAGCAAAAAGCTCCTATATTCTTCCTTTGAACTGAACTTACCTAAGTAGAAACGAACTCAGTTTTAACTGTGTTTGACTTGGTCTTCCACAAACCAAGCGCTAAGTATGGTCAAGGCGGAGCCTGCACAGCCTGGTCCTAAGGGCAGAGCAGGTGGTTTTGCCACTGTAGGGTGGGCAGGGAATGCCCAACAGTTCTCAGATACAAAAACAGTTTTGTTGTCAGTGGGGATACCCTTCCTCCAACAGAAGGCATCTTTTATTAAAATCAACCCTTTAATTCAAAGTTATAAAAACTCAGATTCACATATTACTTATATTTAAATGGCTCTGGTTTAGATGCTCCAGGAAGTGTATGCACTCTGGAGTCATACAGACTTTAGGAACATGAAATTTAAGTAAGAATTGTAGCCATTTCTTAACAACTGCCTTGTAGAAGACCTGCTTCAATTGGTAAAGATAGTTGCAATAGAAATATTTTTTATAATACTTTTAGGAAAATAATAGATACTTTCATCAAATAATGATTTTCATAGGATCATTTTGCTGAGCCATGGAGGAGTACATGGCAACCCACTATAGTGTTCTTGCCTGGAGAGTCCATGGGGTCGCAAAGAGACATGACTGAGCACACATGCATGCATTTTGTTGAGAGTCTGATTTACTATGTAGAATGAATTATGTTTTTTTTTTCCAGTCTTAGCTCTGATTTTCTTTTAGTTTATGAGTGTGTGTGTGTGTGTGTGTGTGTGTGTGTGTGTGTGTGTGAATGGATTTTGAAGAGCCAATCAATTTTAAAAAGTGCCACTTGACAGTTTCTTAATTTTGGAAGTGGATTTTTTTTAATGTCATGGGACTGACTGAACACTGATGATTGAACTCTATGTTTAAATCAAAAACCTTTTGGAAACTTTGAAAGAATAAGCTAAGGTATCAGTAAGTGAGTAGGATATCTGGAGAAAGAACATTCCATACAGAGAGAAAGATAAGCACAATGACCCAGAAGATAAGATTATTCCATATGTTTGAAGAATAACCATTAGACCAGTGTGACTGGAGCTGGGTGAGAAAGTGGAAGAGGGGTAGGATATAATGTCAGAGAGGAAATGGGAAGACAATATTCAGGGCTTATTGATCATTGTAAGGATCTTGTCATTTATTCTGAATCAGATGGAAAGCCACTAGAATATTTGGAGCAGAGAAATGATATGATTGGACTTATATTCTTCAGTATAAGTGTGTGGGGAAAGTAGATTGGAGGGGGCAAGATCGAAAGCAGAGAGAGCATAGGAGAGCTTATTGCAGTGAGTCAGATGACAGAGTCCAGAGTCACAGTGATCATAGTACTTCAGGATGCTCTGAGTTTATTTCAATGTACACCCAATAGAAATTGCTGGTGGGTTGAATATAAGGTTGAGGTAAGGAGGGAGATTAAGGCTAGAATAAAGGTTTTGGCTTGTGCTACCAAATAATGGAGTTGACATTTAAGAAGGAAGATTTTGGGGACTGGAGGAGGAGATTAGGAATTTGGTTTCAAACATGCTGAATTTGAGATGTTTATTAGGCCTAAGTGGAGATAAAATCAACACGGATGGTGACTGCAGCCACTAAATTAAAAGATGCTTGCTCCTTGGAAGAATAGCTATATCAAGCCTAGGCAGTGTTTTAAAAAGCAGAGATATCACTTTGCCAGCAAAGGCCCATATTGTCAAAGCTATGATTTTTCCAGTAGTCATGTATGGATGTGAGAGTTGGGCCATAAGGAAGGTTGAGCACTAAAGAATTGATGCTTTCAAACTGTGGTATTGCAGAAGACTCTTGAGAGTCCCTTGGACAGCAAGGAGATTAAACCAGTCAATCCTAAAGGAAATCAACTCTGAATATTCTTTGGAAGGACTGATACTGAAGCTGAAGCCCCATATTTTGGTCACCTGATGTGAAGAGCTGACTCATTGGAAAAGACCCTGGTGCTGGGAAAAATTGAAGGCAGGAGGAAAAGGGGGCAACAAAGAATGAGATGGTTGGATGGCATCACTGACTCAATGGACATGAGTTTGAGGAAACTCAGAGAGATAGTGATGGACAGAGAAGCCTGGCATGTTGCAGTTCATGGGGTTGCAAAGAGTCGGACATGACTTAGCGACTGAACAACAACAAAAACAAGTGGAGATATTGAATAAACAACAGGATATATTAATACAGATTGAGAATTAAGAGACAAGATCCCAACTCTAAATCTCTACATCCCAAGATTTAGAGATGTAAATTTGGAAATCAGCAGTTTATAGATGACAGTTAAAACCATGAAATTGGATGAGATACCAAAGATATGATCATAGAGAAAAGAAACTATGATATATGTGGCAGACAGTCGTTCAGTTTTTCCAAGTTATATATTTGCTAATTTCTGCACCCACATGAGTTACCAAATTCCTAGATACTGAGAGAACGATACTTCCTGATATATCTTTCTGCTTTGAATTCACAAGTTAGAAAGCTTTCTGGCTAAATTTCTTTTGAAAGAGAGAGAAGAACAAAAAAAAAAAAAAGAGAGACAAAAGAAACACATTTGTGCCAAAAGCTGGAAGTGGATAAATAAATAGAAGCAGTTGTGTCTGCTGCCTGGCTTCTACAATTGACTTATTTTGGAAGGAAAGAAACTATTCAGCTATAAAAAAAGAATAAAAATTTGCCATTTGCAACTACATGGATGGACCCTGAGGGCATTATGCTAAGTTTAATAAGTCATACAGAGAAATGAAATCTAAAAAATGCAGTGAACTAGTGAATATAGCCAAAGAAAGAAAAAGACTCATAGATACAGAGAAGAAACTAGCAGCTACCAGTGGGGAGAGGGAAGTGGGTGAGTAATACAGAGGTAGGGCATTAAAAGGCACAAACTATTAGGTATGAAATAAGCTACAAGGGTGTATTGTATAACACAGTGAATATAACCAATATTTTATAATAACTAAAAATGGATATAACCTATAAGAATTGTGTATCACCCTATTCTATACCTATGACATATTTTATATACCATCGATACTTCAATAAAAAAATGAGTAGGGTTTAGAATTCTGAGTTTACTCTTGTGTATACATGTCTATGGTTTTACTAATAAGAAAGACTAAAATAACCAGCTGCTTAGTATTTGTAAATATGTATTTATTTTTCAGAGTATACTGTCCTGGTAACTGTATGCAGGCAAATCCACATTATGCTCGTGTAATTGGAACTCGAATTTATTCTGATGTAAGTATCCTAAATTATATATGTCTTGGTATGTGTATATCTGGGCTTCCCAGATGGCACAGTGGTAAAGAATCCACCTGTCAATGCAGGAGACACAGGTTTGATCCCTGGGTCGGGAAGATCCCCTAGAGTAGGAAATGGCAAGAATACTATTCTTGCCTGGAAAGTTCCATGGACAGAGGAGCCTGGCGAGCTACAGTCCATGCGATTGCAAAGAGTCAGACAGACTAAGCCTGCAAGCACTTATTTATCTGTCCATCCAAATATATTCACATATATATTTAAATGTACATATTTTCAAATGTATATAATTTGTATACAAAAAAGGGACAGACTCTTGTGTTGATATACATATTCTCAAAAGAGTCAGTCATGAATAGCAGTGAAAATAAGTATCCATATGCAAATATGCATGCATAATTTATGTTGACTAAAATTTTTTTGCATACTGTATTCAATATCAGACATTAAAAATAGCTTGGATGCATCCTTGAGAAGGATAAAGCATTTTGCTTTTCTTTAATCTTCCTTTTGGCTCTTCGGCTTTTGAAGTATAAACTGGATAATTAAGAATTTGTCAAATTTATAAACAGTTTCTCCACTGCCAAATGAGTATTTAAAAAGTAGCATAGTATCAAAAACAGGTAATCGTTAAAAGACACACGAAAGCAAACCAGTTGACTGTGTATTGTAATGGTTGCCAGCACTGGGGTGGACCAGCAAGTGTAGCTGTCATGGCTTCGGTGTGGATAAATGGTGCTTTCCAATCCAGGTTTCAAGTGAGTTGGTAAAGAGGAGTAGTGCACATTCTAGGTGGGGTGAAAGGCTCCTCCAGAGACGTGGAGGTGAGAGCAAGTGAGCTGAAAGTGGGCATGGCACGTTTGCCCCGGAAACCCCATGGACAGAAGAACCTGGTGGGCTGCAGTCCATGGGGTCACAAAAGAGTTGGACATGGATTAGCAACTGAACAACAGCAACAAAGCCTGTCTTATTTACAGCTTGGCACACATCCAATCGTGTGGGCCTGGCAAAATCTCAAATGGTCACAGCAGGTTTGCTTATATTTGAGCTGGTGAGAATTAGAGCTAAAAGTGGCTACATCCAGTTTAGTGTGAGGGATAAAGGGAGAGATCCAGCTTTTGAAACATGTAATTGGAGAATCTAAATGTCAACTCATGCTAATAAGTTTAGATTTTAAATGGCAGATGGGTTGGGAAGATCCCCTGGAGAAGGGAAAGGCTACCCACTTGAGTATTCTGGCCTGGAGAATTCCATGGATGACAGTCCATAGGGTCGCAAAGAGTCGGACACAACTGAGTGACTTTCACTTTCACCAATATCTCATTCAAAGAGTTACAAAAACAAATTTAAGAAGTATATTCTTGATGCACTTATTCAATAGAATACTATGGGAATATGATTGGGAAAAGAGGCCTGAAATGTATGTATTATCCTTGTACTTCTCTTGGTGAATTTATTTATATTCAGGTTTGTTTGTTTGTTTTTTCCTAGTTCACCTTTATCCCTGAAATTATTCTCCACATCTAAGTCTCTCTCCAGCTCCAAGTTTGCAGTCATCTTAGTAGTGAAAGTCGCTCAGTTATTTCCCACTCTTTGCAATCCCATGGAGTAGCCCACTAGGCAACTCTGTCCATGGGGTTCTGCAGGCAAGAATACTGGAGTGGGTTGCCATTCCCTTCTCCAGGGGATCTTCCTGACCCAGGGATCGAATTCTGGTCTCCTGCATTGTGGGCAGATTCTTTACCGTCTGAGCCAGCAGGGAAGAATTGCAGTCTTCTTATCTGCAACTTAAATCCTGCTGGTGTCTTAATTTGGTGGTCCTCACTGTTTGTGCCTAGCTTCTTGTTTCTGTTTGTAAACATCCTTTCTCTGATTTTTCTGTCAAAATCATGGTCATGGTCATTCTTTACATCCTAAATTACTGTCACTTTCTCTGTAAAGAAGCTAAGTATGATGTTGCTTTTCTTTAACTCTGTTAGTTTTTTTTTTCCTTTTATTTAGCAATTAACAGGTTCTCATAGGTATTATAAAGTGGGTTGGCATTTCCTTCTCCAGGGATCTTCCCAACCCAGTGGTCGAATCTGTGGCTCCTACTTCTTGCTTTAACAGAACTTAGAACATTCAGTGATTCAGCAAACACCTTGCACAGAAAAGTTTGTTAAAAAAATAAGTTAATAGATATATATGAATGGGCAAATATGAAATCATCAGACATTTCTAAAGAAATCATTCTTCCTGAATTGTCCCTTTAATTTTATTCATGTCTAGTGAAAATCTTTCAAAATATCCTATACAGTTTTATACCTATAAGCCATCTCTTTGATAGAGTTAAGGGTTTATTAACTTGAGATTATTTTTACCTTATTTCAGTGAAATGGGGTAAAATATTATGTATTACTATGCAGAGTAAGTTAGAAATATAAATATTTTTATGTGCTAAGTACAGAATCAACCATTAATGAAATAATCTTCACACTCCCCCTGCAAAATACATTATCTCTTTAAATATACAAGATATGGACAAATGAGAAACGATCTCCCAACCTTTCTCCCTTCCCCATCTTTCTCTCTCTCTCTCTCTTTCCATTTATAGAGTTACAACTTGTACACCTGTTTCATTGAGCTTTTATTTCTCATTTGTTAGAGATGAGTGAATTTCTGCATTCATTAAAAATGTTCCACTGATTTCACAGATAAAATTTTTTTTTTCTTTTTGTGATATATTAGTTCTTATAAAGTGTGGCCAGGAAAAGAAAATCTCCTCTGACCTTTGAACTCAAATTGGAATGCCTGCTGACTGCAGAGTTATGGGCAAAACAATAGTTTCAAACCATATTAAGTGCTTGGATTTAGTGAATGTTATATCTAAGCACTTTTATTGCCTTGGGAAAAATGCTGATAATACCCTTTTAACAGAACAGGATAAGTACTGAAATGTGTACAGAGTTACTTTTAATTCCATCTGTTATGAACCCTATTGGACATAAATATTAATTCAGTGAGGGACTTTAAATGGTGAATAAAATTATTCCTCAGAGTAAGGATTCAAGGTTTTAGATGTATGGTATTTTGTGATATAGCGAAAACATGAAAAGGATTAAACAGCTTGGCGTTTGGTCTCTCTGATCTAATAAATACTGACTGATGCCGCAGAGTTCAGAGCACAGTAATAAAGCAAGGTCATGTAAGATGCACATGCCTATGTGAACTTAAAAAAGCACATTAAGTCACTCATATGTGCATAGAGATAAGAAAAGAGCAAATCAGTGGGTTCAGAAAAGACCCTTGGGGCTATGGCATAGATTGCTTTATACTGAAACAGTTTAAGTGTTTCATTTTTGTGGGATTTCCTCAGACTCTACTCAGCTATTGACAAATTTTGGTAGAACATTTGGATGAAAGCAGATATTAAAATCTACAGAAGACTTTAATTGGTCAAAAGAAAAGCGTTGGCTTCTAGAATTAAGTCGTGTAAAAAAATGGCAGTGTTTGTTGGGCCTGAAACAATTCTCTCCTTTATAGAAATTTCATTCATTTCTGATTATATAACTGGTAGAATGCAAACATAGAACTTTCCTGGTACTTCTTGTCAGAATGTTCAAAACAGAGTGATAGACCTTCCACATCTAGGTAGAAACTATGATGTTACTTCATGTTTTTCTTCTTGGGGTTATTCTTTTGGGCAGGTTTTCTCTGCAGAGATTTTATTATCTAATAGGAAAAGCCATCCCATTTTTAATACATGTTTATATGTTGGAAAAGGGACTGTAGAGATATCCATAACTATGTGTGAGTTGTTTAGTCAAAACTGAATATAAATGGGGTGCAGATAATCCAGCCTGGGAACATTTGGTCAGTGACTGGAGTGGGGACTAGCAAAGGCTCAATTTTTAGAAAAATATTTATTTATTTATTTGGCTGTGTCAGTTCCTAGTTGTGGCACGTGGGACCCCTCTCTGCAGTATGCAGATTCTCTAGTTGTGATGCGGGCTCAGTAGTTGTGGAGCATAGGTTTAGTTGCCCTGTGACATGTAGGATCTTAGCTCCCAGACTAGGGATAGAATATGTGTCCCCCAACCCTGCAAGGTGGATTCTTAACCACTGGACCACCAGAGAAGTCCCAGAGGCTGAAATTTAAGAATAATAAATAGGCCCTTGAAGAGATAAAAGGAGCTAATTTGCACTTTATTGCTTGGACAATAGTAAAAGTTTGCTGTTTGGACGGTTAGCTGGTGAAGGGATCTTATCCATGCAGCCACCCTAAAGATTGGCCTTCAGGTCTCCACTTGCTCAACATTGGCTTTTATTTATTTTCTGTTTTAACCTGAAATAATTTTGTTGATACTTGAATTGCTTTCAATAGGACATTTGGTTTAAACCACAAGATATCTCCAACTGGATTTGTTGTTGTTCAGTCACTAAGTTGTGTCCGACTCTTTGCGACCCCATGGGCTGCAGCGTGCCAGGCTCCCCTGTCCTTCATTACCTCCCGGAGTTTGCTTAGATTCATGTCCATTGAGTTGGTGATGCCATCCAACAAGCTCATACTCTGTCACCCCCTTCTCTTGCCCTCATTCTTTCTCAGCATCAGGGTCTTTTCCAGTGAATCGGCTTTTCAAACTCAGGTGGGTGAAGTGTTGGAGCTTCAGCTTCAGCATCAGTCCTTCCAATGAATCTTCAGGGTTGATTTCCAAATCTACCTGGATTATCAGAGTACAAAATACCTTCCCTCCCCCCCACCCCCAACCAAAACAAACAAACAAAACCCCAAACCCACAACTTAGCTTCAAATAAGTTTTAAAGAAATGAGACTCTAAATATTTACATATGGGTCAAGAAATAAATCACACAATTTACAAAAATACACAAACCAAGTCTTAGGTCAAAATTGGTTTTAACTTTGTGAATTTGAATGAGCTTCCCTGGTGGCTCAGACGTTAAAGGATCTGCCTGCTGTGCGGGAAGATTTGGGTTCAATTCCTGGGTCAGGAACATCCCCTGGAGAAGGGAATGGCTACCGACTCCATGGGTAGGACAGAGGAGCCTGGTAGGCTACCGTTCATGGCGTCACAAAGAGTCAGACACAACTCATCAACTAATACTTTGTGACTTTTGAAAGATTCCTTTATGCACAAAACATCCTATAGTTGCTCACTGGGGATCCATAGAAAGATGGATGTCAGTGACCTTGTGTCCAATCGAAGAGAAGACTGGACAAATTCAGCAGGCGTTTCCTAGTGATGGTGGGTTTTTCCTTGCTTCCTCAGCTGTCCAGTATCTGCAGAGCCGCCGTACATGCTGGCGTGGTTCAGAACCATGGGGGTTATGTTGATGTGATGCCTGTGGACAAGAGAAAGACTTACACTGCTTCATTTCAGAATGGAATCTTCTCAGAAAGGTAAATTAACATAAGTGTACTTATATATTTGTAAACACATATATATATATATTTATATATCATCTCTCCCTTTATGCTGGCTTTACAGCCAACCTGCATGGCTTTGAGGTTTCTTAACTAAGCCAGTGTGCTTCCTTTGCAGGCAGTAGAATAGTTGGTCTTCCAGGGATGGGAGGAGCCGTAGTACCAGAGGTGCCTGTCTCCTGCAGGCTTATAAAAATCAACTTGAAAATCGGATTACGAGTCAGAACCATTCTTTTGTTAACTGATCTTATAATAAGGAAATTTCTTTCATCCTCTTTCGGATTTTCTAGATTAGTTTTTACATGTAATTCTTTCTAGGTAAGCAAGGCACTGAATATTTCTCTAATCCAGTTATCTGACAAAGTATTTGACAAAAACAATGAGTCCAATTTTCCCTGGAACCAAATTCTCTGTTTGATTGGAAGTTGGATGCCTAGTATGGTATAAATGAACCCTTTCAGGTTATCTTATGTTTGGCTCATTAGTATTACATATTTCAGTGGTTTGAGAAAAATGCATGTAACTTACTTTATCAAGTAATAATAAAAGTTAAGAGAAAAAAACAAAATCCCTGTAGTGATTTTTCAAATCATTGGTACTTGTGGAAGTAGAATTAAGTCTGTGTGTTGTGTATAGATACAGGAAAATTCCTAACTTTTAAACATTTACTGAGTTCTTCAAGGGTTTGTTTGCACATATGGTAAAGTTTTTCTAAAGAACACCAAAGGATGTGCCATGCAGGTTATCTGGATTGCCTTCACATAAGCACCTGGGTGCCATTCTTCATCAAATGACAGCTTTATATTTAGCATCTAGTTTCCAATGAGACTGTATCATCAAGAGGCTATTGTTAAGAAGTTGACTTCTCAATAACCTGACTTATCTGGCTCGCCCTAGAGTACTAACTTACCATTTCTTAAATCTGACAAAATTGAAATTGTATTGCCATGATACTTACTAATATTTTTAACATTAATGGTTTTAAGAAAAAATTTGGTGAGAAAATTTAATGGTCAAACATGGAAGATCCTAAGAATTTATTCAATGAAATGTAAACAGGCTCATTCCCTATACCCCTTCCCCCATTTGTCACCCTCGCTCTCTACTTTATATATCACATCATATATATAACGTATAACAGATGTAACATATATATATATATGTTATGTAAAGTACATTAGAGCTTCCCTGGTGGCTCAGATGGTAAAGCGTAAGCCTGCAATGAGGGTGACCCGGGTTCGATCCCTGGGTTGGGAAGATCCCCTGGAGAAGGGAATGGCTACCCACTCCAGTATTCTTGCCTGGAGAATCTCATGGACAGAGGAGCCTAGTGAGCTATATAGTCCTTGAAGTCACAAAGAGTTGGACATGACTGGGTGACTTTCACTTCACTTCAAAGGAGATTGAGTCAAAGAGAATGATAATGCAGTTTTATATATTAAATTGAGTAATGTGGCCTTATTTACCTATCATATTTTAAAAAGTCATTTAAAAAGAATAAGGTAGATGGTATCCTAAGAAAACTAAGACTGTTCTTGAACACCTACCATGAATTTTCCAAATGCTGTTGGCCCTTTAAGTATGTGAACTTGGCTCCATCAGTACCCTTATAAAGTTGGTTTTATAAACTCTGATTTACAGATATGTTAATTGAGGCTCAGAAAGGTTAAATGATATGCCCAAGGTCATATAACCTGTCAGTCTCAGAGATCAGATTTAGCACTAGTTCTGTAAGTTCAGAAATAACACATTTTTCCAGTGTATCAGTGTGTACAAAGACACTTTTTGGGCATTTTGTCAATTTGTTTCCTACAAATAAAAATGCCTTTCAATTATCCATCTGCTTGTATGCAAAACCTGTTGTGTGTGTGTTATTGTGTAATGTGGTGTGTGCACACTTCTAACAATCTTTTCTTTATTTTAAAATTCTCTCCTTTTTAGTACATAAATAAATATATAAAAGAAATTGCACTTTGTATCCCCATAGCATTTATTGTATTTATCTCTAAAAGCTTTTTTGTATTGTTTAGAAAATAAACTTTTATTCAAAAGTATAGACTTCAAAAGTTTACATTTGATTAGAATAAATGATGATTAGTGGCATTATTAACTGGTTTTAACTTGAGGCATTTAAGCAAAACATACCCTGATTAATATTGTGAAAGAGCATATAAATAATTTATTAAAGAGTAAAAGGAATGATTCTGCATTGCTTTGAAGTTCTGTTTTAAAATATTTCTGAAAAGAGATTGAGTGATTTGTGTTTGTATTCGTGTTTCCATTTCGGTGAAGAAATATTTAGAACCTTCCAGACTTGACCACTAAATTCCCTAAGATTTTT
The DNA here is from genome assembly GCF_033118175.1 of Dama dama. Taxonomy (NCBI): domain Eukaryota; kingdom Metazoa; phylum Chordata; class Mammalia; order Artiodactyla; family Cervidae; genus Dama; species Dama dama. The sequence goes on from NC_083701.1 coordinate 37,988,886, forward strand.
TTTAAACCACATATGTTAAAAATATTAATAAGTATGCCAGCTATATAGTCCTTCCCAGGTGGGTCAGTGGTAAAGAATCTGCCTACCCAGTACAAGAGAGACAGGGAATGTGTGTTTGATCCCTGGGTCAGAAAGAATCCCTGGAGACAGGAATGGTAATCCACTCCAGTATTCTTGCCTGGGAAATCCCATGACAGAGGAGCCTGGCGGGCTGTAGTCCATGGGGTCCCAAAGAGTCAAACACAACTGAGTGGCTGAACACCAACACCACAAGCTTTTAACCATGCCAGTCAGTTGTAAACCTGGATCTTAGTATTTCCCTAGTAGAATGGCATAAGAACTGCTTAACTCTACTTTATTGGAACTAAAGGTGGTAATGTATGAAAACGTGACCTGGAATCTTTGAAGTTTAATATAAAGTACCAATATTACTTCTGTGCACCTTAAATTTCTTTAGTAAACTTGTAGCCAGCATATAATTTAAAGAATTATGTCATCCCCACTCAAGCTTTCCAAGAACTATAAATTATAGTAGTCTGAGAAAGATGACCATCTGGATTCACAGAGCTGTTTTATTGACTGTCATAAGAAAGCATGATTTGTTTGAAGGATTATGCATGGAGATGACATCAGTGTACTTTGTGTATTTTTTTTGCAGCTTACAGAATCCTCCAGGAGGAAAGGCATTCAGAGTATTTGCTGTTGTGTGAAATGGAACAGTTGGAAGAGGATTGTAAAGACTATTCCAAATACCACATTTATGAAGTTTGTATAAAACTGTAACATTACTGTACAGAAGATATCAACTATTTTCAGTCCCCCAAAAGGGCCACATGCATATAAATCTTGATAGACTACATCTGTAAAATAAAACATGGGACATTATTAGCTTGGGGAAAAATAATGAATATGTAATGGTTTTAGAAATCCTGTGTTAAATATTGCTATATTTTCTTAGCAGTTATTTCTACAGTATTACATAGTCATAATTATTCTACATTTCATATATTATGTTATATGGTGCTTTGTATATGCCACTAGTAAGATGAAACTAAACATTGAATGTGAATGGTCCTCAGAAGATCACCTGGTGCATTTAAAAACAATAATAAAAATAGTAACTGTAAGGATGAAAAAGATTTTATTTTCCCAGGTCCAGTGCTATGATTACCTACTTCATATAATATCAAATAATTTTCAATGAAATACCTGTATAGTTTTTCTCTTCTATTAAGTTTAGGTATATAGAATATTAAATCCTGATATTGCACTTATTTTGTATAAAATAATTTCTTAATATCCAAGTGAATCTGTTAAAATGTTTGATTCCTCTGGGAATGACCTTAATAATAAATGGAATTATGTCAGAGTAGTGGTACGAAATCATTTCTAGTGATCCTATAATAGATTAGGATTAAGCATGGGCAACCAGAGCCTTCTATGTATTGTTCAAACTGAGGTCACACATTTATAGTGTTATCCTGGCAAATACTCCTGCAGGCCAGGAAGTATAATAGCAAAAAATTTAACAAAGATGAACTAATGTATTGTATCACCATTGCCACTGATTTTCTTACTGGCAAATGGCCTTGTGTATAAATGTTGCCATATTATTGTATCTGTAATGGTGATATATTTGTATGGAAAATGTATTGTGCTTTAAGACTAAAAAACTGTAAAATGTTAATTTTGGTAATTTTTTTTCTGCTGGTGAATTTACTCTTTCCCTGTAAACATATTAAAATTAATCATGTCTCAAAGTATTTTCTTTAGTCCATTTTGTATCCTTATTTTGATTTAGAAATTATTTTCAGTTAGCAAAATTATATGAGTCTTTTAAATTTGGGTTATCAACATTAATCTAAACAACACCCCTCATACCAGCTGTTGTCAGAGTCACTGTGATTATTTAGGTATTTGTGAAAGAGAAGACAGATGATCATATTTCATATATTTAGAAGCATTGTATCACAGGAAAATTTTGGGAAAAAAAGGGTTATAAGTCAGAAGGAAAGAATCTGAAAGATACAAAGTATTTACAAAAAATTGACAACAAATACTTCAAATATTTTTAGAAAGGAAATGAGTAGGCGTTTAGTAACAGATAGAAGAGAGATAAATTACATGCAGGGATCAGAGAAAGCAAGATAGCTGGATAATACCAAAAATGGAAAGAAAAGAAGGGCTCATATAAATAGCTGCTGAAGAGCGAATGATGAAGAAACTAACATCATGATCAGTTATCAAATATTGGCTGCGAATTGGTTCAAAATATAGGTAATCAAAAAGTATCCATTTATTAAGAATTTTAAAGCAAATTTTATAAGACCATCTTTTATCTGAAAGACACATATACCTTCTTAAATACTGTGATTATAATGTAAACTTTAGTCAGATTCAGCTTCTGTTCCTCACTTCCTCCCCCAAGCAGGGACACTCCATCAGTTCTGTCAGTTGTTATATTTGACTCTGATTTAGCTACTCATCATCAGTTTTCTGTATCATTGCAGTGTTTCCATGAGGACCCTTTTCATTTGGTTCCTCTCCATTCTTTTTCAGTACATCATTAATTTTTTACTGTAATTTCTCTTCCATAGACTCCATTATTTAAGAAAACCAAATCATCTATAAAAGCATTTAATCCCCTTCAAGTGTGCTCTTCTTCACAGAGTGTGGCCTGGAGTAAGTTATACCCCTTTTTATGCTTCAATATCGGCGTCCCTGATAGCTCAGTAGGTAAAGAAACCTGCAATGCAGGAGATCCTGGTTCAATTCCTGGGTCAGGAAGATCTGCTGGAGAAGGGATAGGCTACCCATTCCAGTATTCTTGCCTAGAGAATTCCGTGGACTGTATAGTCCATGGGGTCGCAAAGAATCACACATAACTGAGTGACTTTCACTTCACTTTCATGCTTCAATTACCTCAATTGAGAAATGGGACAAATAATACCTCATAGGGATTGCTCTAAGAATTAATTGAGATATCATGTATAACCTACTTAAAAGAACATTAAACAATATATGGTCAGTATGTTGACTAACATATGTTAACAATACATTAGTTTTTTTTTATTTTTATTATTATTATTATTATTATTTTTTTGTCATACATTGATATGAATCAGCCATAGATTTACACATATTCCCCATCCCGATCCCCCCTCCCACCTCCCTCTCCACCCGATTCCTCTGGGTCTTCCCAGTGCACCAGGTCCGAGCACTTGTCTCATGCATCCCACCTGGGCTGGTGATCTGTTTCACCATAGATAGTATACATGCTGTTCTTTTGAAATATCCCACCCTCACATTCTCCCACAGAGTTCAAAAGTCTGTTCTGTATTTCTGTGCTTCTTTTTCTGTTTTGCATATAGGGTTATCGTTACCATCTTTCTAAATTCCGTATATATGTGTTAGTATGCTGTAATGTTCTTTATCTTTCTGGCTTACTTCACTCTGTATAAGGGGCTCCAGTTTCATCCATCTCATTAGGACTGGTTCAAATGAATTCTTTTTAACGGCTGAGTAATATTCCATGGTGTATATGTACCACAGCTTCCTTATCCATTCATCTGCTGATGGGCATCTAGGTTGCTTCCATGTCCTGGCTATTATAAACAGTGCTGCGATGAACATTGGGGTGCACGTGTCTCTTTCAGATCTGGTTTCCTCAGTGTGTATGCCCAGAAGTGGGATTGCTGGGTCATATGGCAGTTCTATTTCCAGTTTTTAAAGAAATCTCCACACTGTTTTCCATAGCGGCTGTACTAGTTCGCATTCCCACCAACAGTGTAAGAGGGTTCCCTTTTCTCCACACCCTCTCCAGCATTTATTGCTTGTAGACTTTTGGATAGCAGCCATCCTGACTGGCGTGTAATGGTACCTCATTGTGGTTTTGATTTGCATTTCTCTAATAATGAGTGATGTTGAGCATCTTTTCATGTGTTTGTTAGCCATCTGTATGTCTTCTTTGGAGAAATGTCTGCTTAGTTCTTTGGCCCATTTTTTGATTGGGTCATTTATTTTTCTGGACTTGAGCTGCAGGAGTTGCTTGTATATTTTTGAGATTAATCCTTTGTCTGTTTCTTCCTTTGCTATTATTTTCTCCCAATCTGAGGGCTGTCTTTTCACCTTACTTATAGTTTCCTTTGTAGTGCAAAAGCTTTTAAGTTTCATTAGGTCCCATTTGTTTATTTTTGCTTTTATTTCCAATATTCTGGGAGGTGGGTCATAGAGGATCTTGCTGTGATTTATGTCGGAGAATGTTTTGCCTATATTCTCCTCTAGGAGTTTTATAGTTTCTGGTCTTACATTTAGATCTTTAATCCATTTTGAGTTTATTTTTGTGTGTGGTGTTAGAAAGTGTTCTAGTTTCATTCTTTTACAAGTGGTTGACCATTTTTCCCAGCACCACTTGTTAAAGAGGTTGTCTTTTTTCCATTGTATATCCTTGTGTCCTTTGACAAAGATAAGGTGTCCATAGGTTCGTGGATTTATCTCTGGGCTTTCTATTCTGTTCCATTGATCTATATGTCTGTCTTTGTGCCAGTACCATACTGTCTTGATGACTGTGGCTTTGTAGTAGAGTCTGAAGTCAGGCAGGTTGATTCCTCCAGCTCCATTCTTCTTTCTTAAGATTGCTTTGGCTATTCGAGGTTTTTTGTATTTCCATACAAATTGTGAAATTATTTGTTCTAGTTCTGTGAAAAATACCGTTGGTAGCTTGATAGGGATTGCATTGAATCTATAGATTGCTTTGGGTAGAATAGCCATTTTGACAATATTGATTCTTCCAATCCATGAACACGGTAGGTTTCTCCATCTGTTTGTGTCCTCTTTGATTTCTTTCATCAGTGTTCTATAGTTTTCTATGTATAGGTCTTTTGTTTCTTTAGGTAGATATACTCCTACTTGGATGAAATGGACAAATTCTTAGAAAAGTATAACTTTCCAAAACTGAACCAGGAAGAAATAGAAGATCTTAACAGACCCATCACAAGCAAGGAAATCGAAACTGTAATCAAAAATCTTCCAGCAAACAAAAGCCCAGGACCAGATGGCTTCACAGCTGAATTCTACCAAAAATTTAGAGAAGAGCTAACACCTATCTTACTCAAACTCTTCCAGAAAGTTGCAGATGAAGCTAAGCTTCCAAACTCATTCTATGAGGCCACCATCACCCTAATTCCAAAACCAGACAAAGATGCCACAAAAAAAGAAAACTACAGGCCAATATCACTGATGAACATAGGTGCAAAAATCCTTAACAAAATTCTAGCAAACAGAATCCAACAACATATTAAAAAAATCATACACCATGACCAAGTGGGCTTTATCCCAGGAATGCAAGGATTCTTTAATATCCACAAATCAATCAATGTAATACACCACATTAACAAATTGAAAGATAAAAACCATATGATTATCTCAATAGATGCAGAGAAAGCCTTTGACAAATTTCAACATCCATTTATAATAAAAACTCTCCAGAAAGCAGGAATAGAAGCAACATACCTCAACATAATAAAAGCTATATATGACAAACCCACAGCAAGCATCACCCTCAATGGTGAAAAATTGAAAGCATTTCCCCTGAAATCAGGAACAAGACAAGGGTGCCCACTCTCACCACTACTATTCAACATAGTGTTGGAAGTTTTGGCCACAGCAATCAGAGCAGAAAAAGAAGTAAAAGGAATCGAGATAGGAAAAGAAGAAGTGAAACTCTCACTGTTTGCAGATGACATGATCCTCTACATAGAAAACCCTAAAGACTCTACCAGAAAATTACTAGAGCTAATCAATGAATATAGTAAAGTTGCAGGATATAAAATTAACACACAGAAATCCCTTGCATTCCTATATACTAACAATGAAAAAACAGAAAGAGAAATTAAGGAAACAATACCATTCACCATTGCAACAAAAAGAATAAAATACTTAGGAGTATATCTACCTAAAGAAACAAAAGACCTATACATAGAAAACTATAAAACACTGATGAAGGAAATCAAAGAGGACACAAACAGATGGAGAAACCTACCGTGTTCATGGATTGGAAGAATCAATATTGTCAAAATGGCTATTCTACCCAAAGCAGTCTATAGATTCAATGCAATCCCTATCAAGCTACCAACAGTATTTTTCACAGAACTAGAACAAATAATTTCACAATTTGTATGGAAATACAAAAAACTTCAAATAGCCAAAGCAATCTTGAGAAAGAAGAATGGAGCTGGAGGAATCAACCTGCCTGACTTCAGACTCTACTACAAAGCCACAGTCATCAAGACAGTATGGTACTGGCACAAAGACAGACATATAGATCAATGGAACAGAATAGAAAGCCCAGAGATAAATCCACGAACCTATGGACACCTTATCTTCAGCAAAGGAGGCAAAGATATACAATGGAAAAAAGACAACCTCTTTAACAAGTGGTGCTGGGAAAAATGGTCAACCACTTGTAAAAGAATGAAACTAGAACACTTTCTAACACCATACACAAAAGTAAACTCAAAATGGATTAAAGATCTAAATGTAAGACCAGAAACTATAAAACTCCTAGAGGAGAACATAGGCAAAACATTCTCCGACATAAATCACAGCAAGATCCTCTATGACCCACCTCCCAGAATATTGGAAATAAAAGCAAAAATAAACAAATGGGACCTAATGAAACTTAAAAGCTTTTGCACTACAAAGGAAACTATAAGTAAGGTGAAAAGACAGCCCTCAGATTGGGAGAAAATAATAGCAAAGGAAGAAACAGACAAAGGATTAATCTCAAAAATATACAAGCAACTCCTGCAGCTCAAGTCCAGAAAAATAAATGACCCAATCAAAAAATGGGCCAAAGAACTAAGCAGACATTTCTCCAAAGAAGACATACAGATGGCTAACAAACACATGAAAAGATGCTCAACATCACTCATTATTAGAGAAATGCAAATCAAAACCACAATGAGGTACCATTACACGCCAGTCAGGATGGCTGCTATCCAAAAGTCTACAAGCAATAAATGCTGGAGAGGGTGTGGAGAAAAGGGAACCCTCTTACACTGTTGGTGGGAATGCGAACTAGTACAGCCGCTATGGAAAACAGTGTGGAGATTTCTTTAAAAACTGGAAATAGAACTGCCATATGACCCAGCAATCCCACTTCTGGGCATACACACTGAGGAAACCAGATCTGAAAGAGACACGTGCACCCCAATGTTCATCGCAGCACTGTTTATAATAGCCAGGACATGGAAGCAACCTAGATGCCCATCAGCAGATGAATGGATAAGGAAGCTGTGGTACATATACACCATGGAATATTACTCAGCCGTTAAAAAGAATTCATTTGAACCAGTCCTAATGAGATGGATGAAGCTGGAGCTCCTTATACAGAGTGAAGTAAGCCAGAAAGATAAAGAACATTACAGCATACTAACACATATATACGGAATTTAGAAAGATGGTAACGATAACCCTATATGCAAAACAGAAAAAGAAGCACAGAAATACAGAACAGACTTTTGAACTCTGTAGGAGAAATATGAGGGTGGGATATTTCAAAAGAACAGCATGTATACTATCTATGGTGAAACAGATCACCAGCCCAGGTGGGATGCATGAGACAAGTGCTCGGATCTGGTGCACTGGGAAGACCCAGAGGAATCGGGTGCAGAGGGAGGTGGGAGGGGGGATCGGGATGGGGAATACGTGTAAATCCATGGCTGATTCATATCAATGTACGACAAAACCCACTGGAAAAAAAAAAAAAAAAAAGATGTTTGCACTTATTGACAGCTTCCCAGGTGGTGCTAGTGGTAAAGAACCTGCCTCCCAATGCAGAGATGTAAGAGATGCGGGCTCAATCCATGGGTCGAGAAGATCCCCCAGGAGGAGGAAATGGCAAAACACTCCAGTATCCTTTTTTCTTTTTCTTTTCTTTTTATCTTTTTTATTGAAGGATAAATTACTTTACAGAATTTTATTGTTTTCTGTCAAACCTCAATATGAATCAGCCATAGGTATACACATGTCCCCTCCCTTTTGAACCTCCCTTCCATCTCCCTCCCCATCCCACCCATCTAGGTTGATACAGAGCCCCTGTTTGAGTTTCCTAAGCCATACAGCAAATTCCCATTGGCTATCTATTTTACATATGGTAATGTAAGTTTCCATGTTACTCTTTCCATATATCTCACCCTCTCTTCCCCTCTCCACATGTTCATAAGTTTATTCTCTATGTCTGTTTCTACCTTGCCACCCTGTAAATTCTTCAGTGCCATTTTTCTAGATTCTGTATATGTGTGTTAGAATACAATATTTATCTTTCTCTTTCTGATTCACTTCACTCTGTATAATAAGTTCTAGGTTCATCCACCTCATCAGAACTGACTCAAATGTGTTTCTTTTTATGACTGAGTAATATTCTGTTGTGTATATATACTGCAACTTCTTTATCCATTCATCTGTTGATGGGCATCTAGGTTGCTTCCATCTTTTAGCTATTGTAAATACTGCTGCAATGAACAATAGGATACATGTGTCTTTTTCAACCCTGGTTTCCTCAGGGTATATGCCTAGGAGTGGGATTGCTGGGTCAAATGGTGATTTTATTCCTAGAATTTTTCACAGAACTAGAACAAAAAATTTCACAATTCATGTGGAAACACAAAAGGTCCCAAATAGCCAAAGCAGTCTTGAGAAAGAAGAATGGAGCCAGAGGGATCAACCTTCCTGACTTCAGATTATACTACAAAGCTGCAATCATCAAGACAGTATGGTACTGACACAAAAACAGAAATATAGATCCACAGAACAAGATAGAAAGCCCAGAAAAAACCCATGCACTTATGGGTGCCTTATTTTTGACAAAAGAGGCAAGAATATACAATGAGGCAAAGACAGCCTCCTCAATAAATGGTCCTGGGAAAACTGAACACTTCCAAACACCACACACAAAGATAAATTCAAAATGGGTCAAAGACCTAACTGTAAGACCAGAAACTGTAAAACTCTTAGAGGAAAATATAGGTAGGACACTTGATGACGTAAATCAAAGCAAGATCCTCTATGACCCACCTCCTAGAGTAATGGAAATAAAAACAAAAGTAAACAAGTGGGACCTGATTAAACTTAAAAGCTTTTGCACAGCAAAGGAAACTATAAGCAGGGTGAAAAGACAACCCTCAGGATGGGAGAAAATAATAGCAAATGAAACAACTGACAAAGGATTAATTTCCAAAATATACAAGCAGCTCATACAACTCAATACTAGGAAAACAACCCAATCAAAAAGTGGGGTAAAGAATTAAACAGACATTTCTCCAAAGAAGATATACAGATGGCCAACAAACACATGAAAAGATGCTCAACATTGCTCATTATCAGAGAACTGCAAATCAAAACCACAATGAGATATCACTTCACACCGGTCAGAATGGCCATGATCAAAATCCTACAAACAATAAATCTTGGAGAGGGTGTGGAGAAAAGGGAACACTCTTGCACTGTTGGTGGGAATGTAAATTGATGCAGCCACTATGGAGGATGGTATGCAGATTCCTTAAAAACCTGGAATAAACCCCACTCCAGTATTCTTGCCTAGAGAATGCCATGGAGAGAGGAGCCTGGAGGGCTACAGTCCATGGGGCCACAAAAAGTCAGACACTACTGTTGCGACTTAACATGCATTTATTATATACTTTGATGAGTTGTATTAGTTTCCTAGTCCTGCTGTAATGAAGTACCACAAAATGAGTGGTTAAAGCAAAAGAAATTTATTGCTGAAACTTAGTCACAGTTCTGGAGACTAGAAGTCCCAGATCAAGGTTCTGGCAGGGCCATGCTCCCTCTGAATGCTCCAGGGAATGACTTGTTCCATGTCTTGCTTCTATCTTCTGTTGGTTTGATGACATTCTTGTGCATTTCCTTGGCATGTGGCATAAACCCAATACACAAATGACATCTCCTTTGTGTGTGCATGTGTCCAAATTTCCCTTTTTATAAGTACAGAATTCATCCACAATGACCTCATCTTAACTGATGACATCAGCAATGACTCTATTTCCAAATAAGGTACCACATGCCTAGTACTGGGGATTAAGGTTTAAATGTGAATTTTGGAGAACACAATTAAACTACAAGAGTGTTGACAAATGTATACACTTGCATTTACTACCATCATAAGTAGATATAAAACGTTTCCATATCCCCCTGCCCCAATTTTGTGGTGCTTATTCCCAGTCAATCTGCCAAATGCCCCCAGATTCAGTGATCACTGTTGTGCTTTTTATCAAGAATAGATTTAACTTCTCTAGGGTTTCATGTAATTATCTATGTAGTATATACTACTCACATCTGGCTCCTTTTGCTCTTCATAATGTTTTTAAGATTTACTCATGTTGTTACATTTATCAGTAGTTTTTCACTTTTAATCATTGAATAGTACTCTATTGTATGAATATCCATCAATTCATTCATCCGTTCATCTACTGCAGACGAATGTTCCATATTTTAGGTAACAAATAACACTCAAGTACAAGACTTTGTCTATACACATATTTTAATTTCTCTTAGATACACAGGTAGCAAAATTTCTGGGTTATATAACAAATATGTGTTTCAATGATTGCTGTCCAAATTTTTTCAGAGTGGTTGTACCATTTTACAGTCCCACAAGTAATGTAGGAGAGCTCTTGGTTGCTCTGCTTGTTTGGCAAACTTGATTATATTTAATCTTTCTAATAACACACATGTAATTCTCTCTCATTTATTGTGGTTTTATTTTGCATTTACCTGATGAATGATGTTGAGATTTTTTCATGTGCCATTTACATATCTACTCAGTGAAGTGTCTATTCAAAACTTTTGCCCATTTTAAAATTAGATTGGTTATCTTTTTATGACTGAGTTATAGCAAGATTTTTATATATCCTGGATACAAGGCTTTTGTCATATACATATAAGGATATATATCTTAAACTATATATATGTATGTGTATATATACACACACACATACATATATATTTTACTTTTTGAATGGTGTTTTGTGGAAAGCAGAAAATATAAATTTGAGGGAGTCCAACTTACTCTTGGTTTTTGTGTTTTATTACAGATGTTCTCCAAAAGTCCTTATTTTGCTTTCATTTTTAAAACTATTTTCACTGGATATAAAATTCTGCGTTCACAATTGCTTGCTTTTATCATTTTAAAGATATCATGTCATTGACTGCTTCTGGCTGAACATATTTTCTGAGGAGATTACTGTGGTCATTCTACTTGTATCTTTCTCTGCACAACAGTTCTTTTTCCTTTGGTACCTTTTAAGATTTTTCTGTTTATCACTATGCAGAGACTGTTAGTCACTAAAGTCTAGTCTTTCTGGGATCTCTGTTAAGTGCTCCCACTGATATGCAAGGAATAGCCCCTCTGGTTGATCAGAGCTTGTTTCCTGGGTCCTGGGGAGCTCTGGAAATGGTTTCATTTATTCTCTCATGGCTCTTTTTGAATCAGGCTAGTATTAAGCAAACACTCTAGAGCGTTCCATGAAAATTTGTGAACCTGGGCCAACTCTTTCCATCCCGTTATCTTCCTGAGGTAGATAGCAGTTCCCGCAACTGCACTCTAGAAGAGGAGAGAAGAATGGCTTTGTAGCCGGACTCAAGGCTCGGAGCTATGAAGGCACACATAGAGTCAGTTTGAGTCAGGCTTCCCAGTAGTTTTCATCAGTCAACTTCCTAGTGCTGCCTGGGATCCAAAGGAATTCTCCAGAGACCTGGCTAAAAGTCCCTACCTATGGCCTGCTGCTGCTGACAAGTGCTCAGTCGTGTCCGACTCTGCAGCCTCATGGACTGTAGCCAGCCAGGCTCCTCTGTCCACACTTCAGTTCAGTTCAGTCACTCAGTTTTGTCAGACTCTTTGCGACCCCATGAACTGCAGCACGCCAGGCCTCCCTGCTTAATAGTTGTTTGAGGTTGTGGATTTGCGATGGAGGGGCTTCCCTGATGGTTCAGAGGGTAAAGCATCTGCTTGCAATGCAGGAGACCCGGCTTTGATCCCTGGGTTAGAGACCCCCTGGAGAAGGAAATGGCAACCCACTCCGGTACTCTTGCTTGGAAAATCCCATGGACAGAGGAGCCTGGCGGGCTACCGTCCATAGGGTCACAAAGAGTCGGACACGACTGAGCGACCCCTTTCTTTTCCGAGGGGCCAGGATGCTGAGTCAGCAAGAGGCGCATGCGCAGTTCGGCATTTCTTGCCCACGCGCTCCCCTCAGTCCACGCGCGCCCTCAGCCTCCACACTCTGCACCTACTCTCAGGCATCCCTGAACTCGGACTGTGCAGAGAGGGCCGGCCTAGTCCCCAGTCCATCTTCCTGGGGCCAGCAGTTACCCTCTTCCACTCCTGACATGGAGAAGAGAACGTTCTTGGTGCCGGGAAGGTACACCAGGGCCTCGGGGAGTCAGGCCTCCCAGGAGTCTCTCAGCAACGGAGGACTCTTCCTCACGTGTCCCTGGACAGCAAGACTGAGGCGCTCTTCTGAGGTAAGATTTCAGGGAAACAGGCATCTCTATTTTGAGGTGGGCTGGATCTTGGCAGCGTTTTTTCCCAGAAGCCCTAGCCTACAGGCCAGCCTCTCCCGCCACTGCCCAGATCCGCCTGGGCAGCGGGCTGGATCTTGGCCTGCTGGACCCTGCCATCATCAAAATAGGCCACATCCTGTATTTGCATTTAACCTCGGAGGTGTGGTCCCCTTATAGCTATTAAATACAAATAATCTTTGTTGTTGTTTAGCCGCTAAGTCATATCCGACTCTTTGCGAGCCCCATGAACTGTAGCCTGCCAGGCTCCTCTTTTAACTTAAAGAATCCCGCCAGAAGTTTTTAATGGACTTTAGTTATCAAACATCAGAGAAGAAAAGAATTAGGGGAGTTGTTGTTCCTGCTTAATAGTAAGATTCTTTTACTCCTACTTGGCTCCTTACTCTGGTGCAATTGAGATGTTCAGTGGAAGGAAGTAATTATGATAATATTATCCAGAACAGATGAGCTGGACATTGTTCTGTAACTTTGATACTGTTTTAATTAGCAAAGCAAAACAAATCTTAGGTTCCTTTGAGAATTATAGCTGGATAACCTCCGCCTCTGTTGTGAATGAATTTCTGTGTGTATAAATTTATATTTTTCCTAGATTGATAGTGTGTTAGATAAATGTCTTAGTACTCTAACTACCATTCTAACTTAGTATTCTAACTACCATTCGTCCTCTCAGTTTTCAGGTGGAAAAATTGAATAGCATTGCTTTTGCCCAAGTCTTATAGAACTTTGACTGATTTTAAATATCTTAAGATTTCTAATCACATTTTCTTTATTTCCATGAGATAAAGCCAGGAAAAAGCACACAGACCCAGTTTCAATCAATAAATTCAGTCACTCAGTCGTGTCTTGACTCTTTGCGACCCCATGAACTGCAGCACACCAGGCCTCCCTGTCCATCAGCAACTCCTGGAGTCCACCCAAACCCATGTCCATTGAGTCGGTGATGCCATCCGACCCAATTAAGAGTCCCAATGCCTAAATACTTTGACTACATCCTTACAAACTTCACAAAGTATCAAGTCAGTGATTATATTAATATTACATGCACTCTGCCTGTAAGGATGAACACCACACTAATAATGAATAAACCTAATTAGGTAGTTTAGTGGGTCAGTTTAGAAGCATAATCATTTGTTGCATCAGAAAGTATTTTTTAGAAAGTAAAAAAATTACAACATACACACTCAGGCTCTAAGACGTTAAAAACCTGCCAGACCACTGATACTGCTGTGTGAAATACTAAGAGGCTTAGCGAGTGCTTTTATGAATAGTACTAGTAATAGCCATTTTTATGGAGTGCTTATTTTGTGCCATGTGCTCTCCTAAACAGTTCGTATGTAAACTCACAGGATCCATATTACAATCCAGTGAGGAAAGGGCCATTATTATCATGGTTACTTTATAGATTGATAAAGAGTTCAGTAACTTCCTCAAAATCACTCAGAAAATAAATATTGGAACCAGGATCTGAACTCCTAAAATATGGCTCTAGATTCTGTGCTCTTATTAGTTATTTCTCTCCCTCAGTCAGCATCTTTTAAGAGGTATATAGACAGTATATAATCTTTTTGTGCACATATACTTTTCAGAGGACTTCCCTGGTGGCTCAGATGGTAAAGCGTCTGCCTGCAATGCAGGAGACCCAGGTTTAATCCCTGGGTGGGGAAGATCTTCCGGAGAAGGAAATGGCAACCCATTCCAGTATTCTTTCCTGGAAAATCCCATGGACAGAGGAGCCTGGTAGGCTCCAGTCCACTGGGTTGCAAAGAGTTGGACATGACTGGACTGAGTGACTTCACTTTCACTTTCACTTTTCAGAATGGGTACCAAGTGTGAAGATAACTTTTGTCATAAGCAAATGCCCCGCAAAGTCATCTGCTGTAGAGGAAGCTTCAATAACCAGGCCAACGAGCTGCTCACTGGGTTGTGAGGGACATCACCTAGACAAGTAAGTTTCCTGTTTTTCTTCCCCATATTTTAGCCACTCCAAAGCTTCTTGTTGTGAGGATCTCCCCCACCCCATGAAAACCTATCCATGCTCTGCCCAGTAAGGTTTGTGTGTGCTTCTGCCACCTCGTGGTTATTGTTCCTTGATTAGCTCTGAAATGCCCTACACTTGATACTTATTTTCCATTTGATCATGTTTTTTATTCCTTATTCCTTCTTTCTTGTCTTCTTTTGGATTAGCTGAGTATATTTAATTTTTCCATTTTTCCTTTTCCATTACCTTTTTAGCTCTTTCTCATAGTGGTAATGTATAGGGACTCTAATATGCATTTTTTTTATTATATTACTGTCTACCTTCAATTAGCGCATTTGTCACTTCTAAATGCAAGTGCCTTCAAAGAGTTTAACTTCCTTTAACAGCAGTCCTGCCTTTTGTGCTCATGTTGTTGTAAATTTTACGTCTGCATTTGTGATTTGTCTTACAGGACATTATTGTTGTTCACTGAAGTAGAAAATGTTTATTTGTATTTACTTTTTCCAGTGTTTGTGTTCACTTCAGAAATTCTGTGTGGAAATATATGGTTATATTTATTTAATATGAAAAATATAATTTCCTGTAGTATAGGCTGACTGCTTGTGTATCTGCTCACCTTTTATTTATCTGACATGTCTTTACTTTATCTTCACTTTTTGGAGGACATTTTTGCTAGAGAGAAATCTCTAGGTAACTTGTCTTTCTTCTTTTTGATCACTTTAAAATATTCCATTGTCTTCTGCCTTCCATAGTGATGATGTCCATTAAGTTTTAAGTTTTATTTTTGTTCTTTTGAATGCAAAATGTGGCTGCTCTTAAAATTTTCTCTTTATTTTTTGGCAATCAGACTAATAACTAACTGGTAACTAAAATATCTAAATCACCTGTAGATTTCTCTTTCTCTATTTTTGTTTGATCTGGGGTCATTTCTTTCTTTTCTTTTTTGCATTCTTCATATATTTGGATTGGAGGAATATAGTAGAAATTCTACGTGATGTTCTCTTCCTCCAGGTGGGCTAAATTTTCTTTTGGAAAACAACCAGAGCACTCTTGGATCACCTTGGTCCTATTGAGGCTTGGTGTTTATCTTTGTTAGGGCTAGTTATTTTATTTTTTATTTTATTCCAGTGCAGTTCAGTTCAGTCGCTCAGTCATGTCCGACTCTTTGCGACCCCTGAACTACAGCACGCCAGGCCTCCCTGTCCATCACCAACTCCCAGAGTCCACCCAAACCCATGTCCATTGAGTTGGTGATGCCATCCAACCATCTCATCCTCTGTGGCCCTTACTATTAGAGTATAGCCTTCCTGGGGTCTCAAATTAAAGCACTGGATAGTAACCAGAGCCACCCCACCTTGGCAGGGTTTGAACTCCAACTCTTCTCTCTAAATCATGTGGCTACTGCCATCTCTGCTTTAGCATTTTAACCTCCCAGATGCTATTTCTAAGTTAAAAAAATTTTTTTGAGTCTTACTCTGTGAGTGCACAGTAGAAGTCAGCCAGTGATTTAGGGGAGATTTGTATACTAATATTTGAGCCCTGTCTCTGAGGTTTTCTTCTCCCCCGGTGATTGTTCACTAAATCTGAGCCAGTATGGTAGCACCAGCATCTGGCCTCAGTCCTTTCAGGATGGTAAGACTTGCACTTTGGGCTTCTGCTGTCTCCCTGGTCTGCTATTTCATTACACACTTCCCTTTTCCCAAAGATTTTAGCCCTTCAATCCCTGTCTATGTTTGATGCTTTCCAAAACTTTCAGATCCATGTTTTATAGATCTTTTTCCATTTTTATAGTTATTCTGTGCTGAAAGTTTAGTCCAAA
The DNA here is from genome assembly GCF_033118175.1 of Dama dama. Lineage (NCBI taxonomy): Eukaryota > Metazoa > Chordata > Mammalia > Artiodactyla > Cervidae > Dama > Dama dama. The sequence goes on from NC_083701.1 coordinate 38,005,280, forward strand.
ACAGGCTACTCTACTCTGGCTGGAATCAAAAAGTTACAAATGTTTGCTTTTATAAGCTGTATTTTATTTGGAAGAGGCAATGTAACCCAGGACAACAATAAAAGAAAATGAGAGTTTCTGAAGTTATATCATGAAAAGTATATTACTTCGACACCCAACTTCCCTTTATAAATTCAGCCAGGCCTCATATGGCTTAACAATCATAGATCTGCATGTCTTTGTTTGTATTTGTGGACTTGTGCATACATGCAATGTGAATTCTTAACCACTGTGCTACTCTAAGAAATTAATATTTCCTCATTAATTTGAAACATTCTTGCCAATCATTTTTCTTTTTGCTTTTAAACTTGGATTTGTGTGTTGTCAAATTTCTTAGATCTTTTCCTTAATGGTTTCCAATATTCTGCTTAGAGGAGCAATTCTTACTTCAAACATATATTAAAAAAAAAATTCAATGTTTTCTTCTAGCATTTTAAGGTTTTTGTTTATTATGTTTAAATATTGGATCAATCTAAAATTTATTTTGGTATAAGGACTGAGGAAGGAGAAATCCAACTATATTTTTCCAAATGGCTATCCATTTTTCCTAACACTGTTGTTTGAATAATTCACCTTTCCCACATAAATTTGAAAATGCTGCCTTATTTGAACTAAATTTCCGTAAATATTTGATATAATTATTGCCTGTATCTTCTGATCTATTGATCTAGCTATCTATCAGCCAGTACTAACATGTTTTATTAATTTGTTTTGTAATATATTTTAATGTTTGGTGTGGCTTACTACTCATGTTTTTAAAAAACTTCCCAGCTAGTCTCACGTGTTAATGTTTTCATAGGAAGTGTAAAATCTTTTTTTTTTTTTTTTGGCCAGTTAAATAGTCCAGTTTAAGAAACAGGTTTAGTATTGGATACTTTATGCTTTTGGTTACAATTGCAGTTCCTGCTTGCCATATTTTCTACTTTTTATTAAACTGAATCAGTGATATCCCCAGAGCCTGTGATGGGAGGTCATATGTCATATGCATTTCATGATGTGGTGACTTTCTTTCTCTCCCTGTACACATCCTCACTGCCCAGCAGAATCCTTTTGGGAGAGATCATCCTTTTCTCTTTCTGCCTTGTTACACGATAACTCTGACCCTTATAATAGGACTTGAGTGTGAAAGTCGCTCAGTCCTGTCCGACTCTTTGCGATCTTATGGACCATACAGTCCATGGAATTCTCCAGGCCAGAATACTGGAGTGGAGCCTTTCCCTTCTCCAGCAGATCTTCCCAAGCCAGAGATCAAACGCAGGTCTCCTGCATTGCAGGCGGATTCTTTACCAGCTGAGCCACAAGGGAAGCCCAAGTAGGACTTAGATGACGTGAATGTATAAAACATGCTACAGAGGAGTACATGATATAAATAGGCAAGAAGTTGTCATCAACACTGAGAAGAGTAAGGTGGCCAAGTATCTTTCAACGTCGAGAACTGTGGAGCGAATGTTTTCACCCAGTGTTAGGCTCTCATTATGTCTTCTGTAAATATGTATTGTGTTGGGATATGCACAAAGTCTAAAACTTCGCAGCTCGCATCTTTTAAGTTATGATTCCAACCTATATTTTATGAAAGCAATAAACACCAAAAAGCTCATTTAATATTTAATTTTTCTTTCACATATTTTAATAGAGGAAAATGATCTTAATTTGATTTTTGTTAGTTTTTGTTAGTGTTTTGTTTGAGTTTTGTTATGAACGTGTCACTTAATAATTCTTCAAATTCCAGTAATGTCTTAAAACTTACAGGCTCTTTTCCCGTATAGTATTTGAGTCTGACAAAACCTCCATGAAATAGATGTTTATATTTCCATTTTATAAATAAGAAGAGCAGAAACAGAGATGTTAAATGAATTTTTTAGATGATTTTAGATTAAAACTCTACTCACTGAACTCCAAAATGATTTGAAAATAAAATAAAACACTTCTGTTTTAAATATAATTGCTACTAATTTTGTTAAAAAATTTATTAAGAACCTATGGCAGTGATTCTGAAATTTTCCATGCATTTATATATATTTTTTCCACAGAGTTATCAGATATATACTAGAGACTATTTTAAATATCTATCAATGCTTGGAGAAAATTCTTCATTCGTCTGATTGATGCCATATTGAAATACAGGGTTACTGCAGTCAGGTAAATAGGGTGGACACTTAGGTTCAAAAGTCAATGAGTTATCAAGTTTTGCTGACAAGTTAACAGTGGAGAGCTTTCATTGTTTCAGGTCATAGGGGGAGCCCAAGATCTGGAAGATCAAAAGTGTTGGGAAATTAAGTGGTTGATGAATTAGGCCAGTGTCTGGAATAACTAAAGTTGATAAAGTAAAATAAACATAATTGAAATACAAAAACAGTGATAATGCAGAAAAGGATAATATTCTGGACACGTTTATTTGTCTGTAGTGTCAAAGAAAAATGTATGGTTCAGCAGCCCTGAAAGCTTGTTTAGGATCAATGCAACAAAGATAAGTGTGTTAATGTGTACCTTGTGTACATTACTCCAGGAGTATTTATCACTATACCTTTCCTTGTTGAAATAGTATTATTAACCGAAATGCTTGACTTTCTAACTGTTTTGTGTATAAAAGAAGTAGTGTTATATATGATCTGGTGTGGACCCACCTAAGATCATCTAAGAGGATATTAGTTTATTGCTATGTAGTATCTACTTTGATGATTGATATTTCAACCTTTTTGAGACTTGTTACATTATAAATCAGGGATTCACTGAATACTTACATATTATAATCATTAATTTTTTATTCATAGAGTAGAGTTTATAAATACATGTACATTTTTGGTTTTTGTACAAGAACACACACATAGTATGTGCATAGTAAAGACAATTTATGTGTGATTGCAAGACCAGACCAATAAATTTATTTCTTATGTATGCATTTTTTCTTTTTATCTGCACATACTCTGTTCCCTTACAATACCACAGATGAAAAAATGTTAAAATTATAGCATTTGACATTTAATACAATCAGTGTGAAACTTGACAAACATTTGAAAAATCAGAATATAAATTAGGAAATCTGTTATGTGTTCTTTATCAACAGGTATTATTAAATATCAACTTTATTGCATGTACTGTGTTTTCTTTATATGATTCATTTTTTAAAAAACATCTAAACATTTTTCTTATGGCAATTGAAGAAATAGAACAATCCACAAAGAAAAGAAGAAATGTTCTTCCACAGTGGGGAAAAAAAATTAGACCAACCCACAGATAATTTCTGCTGGTTCTAATGGCTCTTCCCCAGCTCTTTTGGTCAATATGACATTCTGTTTGACAGTAGCCTTCAGTTAGCACTGCCAGAGAAAGCTAGCCTGGGCACACACCAGCCAAATACTCTTCCACGTCTTCACACGCTGAGTAAATCTTTGCTTACTGGCAGCCTTGCCCACCGGTTGGAGCACTTGACTGGAAAGGAGAAACAGATATAGATGTGAAAACTTGGGCTAGAGTGAAAGAGGAGAAATGGAAAAGTTCAGGGGAAAACAAGGGCAAAGGATTTGAGACTTCTTTTCCATAAAAATAAAACCTAAAAAAATTTTAGAATGATGAATCAAAGAAACGTTCCTGTGTAATTCACACAGGAACACACAACGGTTGCTTCCAAGGATTTTAAAAGCAAAGCAATACAATGAAAAAATGTTTAGATAGGAGTATCAACAGTATTGATTTTTTGCAAGTTATTTGCACTTAGAAAAACTTTTGCAAGAGCAAAATGAAGGGTTATTTCCTGGAAAACATGCCACTGTAAATAAACAAGGAAGCACAGTCTCTGTTCTAAACTTTATGAGCCAAAATTTAGCCTATATGCTATTATTTAGGCAATTTAAATTATATGAATATTTAATTATAGGATAATAACCTAAGTAAAGCATAACTGAATTCCTAAGAGTATTACCATAACTAACATAAATATTGAAACAATATTTATTTTCTGTTATTGTCTAGATGCATATACTTTATAGCATAATGAAATGGATAAAACCTAAAAGATTTCATTTTTGGAAAGATGGCAGTAAGGATCAGGGACCAGTAGTTAAGCCTTTGGAAGACAAGTAAGTTTTTAAGAACATTATTGAAAATAATTAAAAATATAGATGAAAATATTTAAGATTCTTAATGCCACAGGCTTCCTGTCCTACTGCCATTTTTAAGTAAAAGCCTTCTATAAGTAAAATGTACACAGGTAATTACATTTGTGTGAGAATAGAACAACCAACTACTCTCTTACAATATCAATAAGTGACTAACTACCTATGAATGGATAAGACATGACAATCTGGCTAATAATAATCCTTCAATTAGTTTTGTCTAGAAAGATGCTATGCAGAAAAGGATAGACAGGTACATTTTCATAAGTGTCAGTTGTTCAAGGAGAAGTTTAGATATCTTGGCAGAGCTGGATGTTTCATGTAAAGGATTAAAGCAAGACAAAATGTTGCATAAAGAATTAGAACAATAGAACAATAAGGCGTAAAATAAAAGAATGCCCTTAATGTGAGTGAGTTACATTGACGGCAAGACAGATAAAGAGAGCAAATGGGAATAATGGAATGGGTATCAAGGGTGAAAGATCATGGTCTGAGATAGGGTAGCTAGAAGATAAATGTATCCCTGTACACTAGTAGTAGGATAGATGTAGCCGGTGAAGAAATGAGAGATCAAGTTAAGAAACTCTCCCCAAGAGTTTGGGGGAGAATTGGTACATGTATATGTGTGACTGAATCCCTTCATTGTTCACCTGAAACTATCACAACATTGTTCGTTAATCGGCTATATACTAATACAAAAAAAATTTTAAATAAAAAATAAATAAAATCCATAAAAAAGGAACTCTCCCCAAATGCAGCAAGATCATATAAAGTTATAGAAAAGATATGATAATTGGTAAGAAAGAAGCCAGAAATAGAAATATATAAATCCATACAGAAGCTTCAGAAAGAGAAGAAAATAAAAGTAAAAAAAAATTTGAAGAAATAATTTACCTAAAATTTTCCAAGGTTAAAGAATATATATGAAAGACTTGAGATTGCAAGTATTCAGAGAGGAAAATTCACACTTAGTATAGTGAATTCTAAGAATATCAAAGTCAAAGGGAAAATTCAAAATATTTTCAGAGAGAATGAAAAGACCTATGAGAGAATGAGTTTCAGATTAACATTAGGCATTTCAGTAGCACCACTGGGTACAAAATTTCAAAGGGGTGATATTTTTAAGTTTTGGAAATAACTTAGAATTTTCTATTAAATTAAAATCTGAGGATATAATAAAATTAAATTCAAATGTGAAGATATAATATTCTCTGGAATGCAATATCTCAGAAGGTTTTACATACAGAGGCATATATGGAAAACACCTGTAGATGTGCTCAAGTAAGACAAGAAACCAGTACAAGGGTACAGTACTACAAGAAGTATAGTAAGTGTATTTGTTTCCTATCGCTGATGTAAGGTAGCGTATTCACAGGTTCTAGACATCACAGTAATTGGACATCATTGGTAAGAAGACTGTTATTCAGTCTACCACATAACAAAGTATTCAGATATTTTGTTATGCTTTTATTCTTTAAAAAAGAAAATAGGACTTATAGTTCTGCCAGATAGAGTAGCCCTATTCCTCTCAGGTCTTCCCCCTTATTACTAAAAGTCTGTGGATGCATTACAACAATGACTCATAGGAAATCTCTCAAAGGTGGGAAGAAAAAGGCAGGTTGCTTAGGAAACTCAGGACTTGAGAGAATCCTTGGGGGTGAGTTCCCTAGGTTTCTTTATTGCTTCATCCTAACATCCTGCTTAGGGTGCCACAAAATCCTCTAACCTGGAGCCATCTAAGGGTACAGATTTTTTTGAAAAACATTCCAAGAAAAGGGTAGCCTGACAAAGCAGGTGATTGGATAAATTGTGATATATCCAGACTATGGAATATAATTCAGTGCTAAAAATCGATGAAAAAAAATGTTTTGTAGAAAGTTTTGGGAGAACTGGTTTATGATATGAAGAAAGTTAAAAATGATTCCAACCTAACCTAGTATTCACAGATGAAAATCCAATGAATTAATGTTGGATGTCTTAAATAGAAAAGGTAAAGTACTAAAGATAATAAAACTAAGGCAGAGAGTGTATCTTTGCTACCTAGATGGGAAAAACAACTTCTTAAAACTTCCAGATCACAAACCAAATGGATTATTTTAATCATATGCACATCAGAATTTTCTATTTAATAAAGAATACCAAAGGAAAGAAATTGATAACTATCAGAATGAGAGAAAATGTTCCTAATGTCTAGAATTGATAAGGGATTAAGATCTAAAATATGCAAAAGTCCATTAAAATTGTATAAAATGCAACAATCCCAATGGAAAAATAGGCAAAAGATCAATTTGTCAAAGAAGAAATCCAAAAATCTCACCAAAATATGAAGATACACTCTAACTCATAAGTGGAAAATACCTGTTACAACATACTCAGGTATCAGTTACACCTATTGGACTAGAAAAAATAGAAAACTGGAGAATGTAGTGTGTGGGTGGGAGTTAAGATATAGGACCTCTGCTAATGCAGAATCTGACTACTGCAACCATTCTTAAAGCTGTCTGTCAGTATTTAGTCAAAGTCCGTATGTGTATACCCTATCTGTCCATCCTCCCTGACAGATTTTTACTTGCCCATTTATAGTTGGGGTGTTGATTTCCTAATTTGGTACAATTTGTGAATTAATCTGCTTGGTTATTTTTGTGAGTTTAGTCACCCCCTTTTTTTCTATTTTTCCCTCCCTCTTTCCACTGTGCCTCACCTCAATAAGACATACAAGTGCTACATTCATTTATTTTGCTTTAATAGAAAATTATGTTAAAGATTTGTTAGAAGAATATTGTGTATAGTATAGATCAAACCTGTTTCGTGGTAGCATGACCTGTTGCTTGGTTTCAGATGAAAAAACATTATTTCAAAGATACTTTAAACCATATGGAAACTATTTCCAAAATAAGAGAAGCCGCAGAGATCTCAGTTTTTCTTTTGATTCAGTAATAATGTATGGAACTATTTGCCATCCCTTTCTGGAGGTTGGGACACTAAAACTATAGTGGTTGTATATTTTGTTTCAGTAAGTAAGTATAAATGGACAGAGTAGATTAAGTTTTTAGATGCTTGCTGCATCTCATTTATAGTTGCTATAACTGGAAATTACACATTTTTTAAAGGAGAAAGAAAACTATAGTGCCTCAGACAATATTGAATTTGTCTTTCACTAATAGTGTGGAAGTGGGTGGCAGGCTAGGGCAGAAAGTAGGGCTACTCACCCTACTTCTTTAAGGACTGGACTTCCTGTTGTGTTCCTGAGCTTGGGTCTCTTCTTGGGTGTTTTCCCATCTGTACGGTTACACCTGTCACTTCTAATGAACACATTTCAACTTAGCTGAAGGGGTAAGAGCAAAGATGAGGATAAGTTCTCTGTCTTTCAAATGATGACAACAAGGACGTTTTCCCCATTTCTTTTGTTCACATTAGCCTGGATGTTGTCAAATGGTCACCCCTAGTCTCATTTGTTGTTGTTCCATCGCTAGGTCATGTTGAACTCTTTGCGACCCCATGGACTGTAGCCTGCCAGTCTCCTCTGTCTGTGGGGTTCTCCAGGCAAGAAGACTGGAGTGGGTTGTCATTTCCTTCTTCAGGGGATTTCTCTGACCCAGGGATTGAACCTGGCTCTCCTGCATTGCAGGCAGTTTTTTTACCGACTGAGCAACCACGGAAGCCAGGAACGTTTTTGTCCTATCTTTGCAACTTCTCTGTAAGTCTAAAGTTATTTTAAAATAAAAAGTTAAAAGCATTTTTGTGATGATTAGGAAATTTTATACATGTATCCCTGGGTTGGGAAGATCCTCTGGAGAAGGAAATGGCAACCCACTCCAGTATTCTTGCCTGGAAAATCCCATGGATGGAGGAGCCTGGCAGTCGACAGTCCATGGGGTTGCAAAAAGTTGGACAGGACTGAGCAACTTCACTATTTCCACTGTATATTCACTATATTTATATTTTTTTCATATGTGATTTTTAATGTAATAAAAGTCTTCTTGGACTTTTTGATTATAGTCATCTGATAATCATAAAAAATACCCAGAAACTTAAGGAAGGATTATTTTGATTTTTGTATATCCTTTAAATATTCCCACAAAGTAGGTAAGTATCAGTTCAGTCGCTCAGTCGTGTCTGACTCTTTGCAACTCCATGGAGTGCAGCACACCAGGCTTCCCTGTCCATCACCAACTCTGGGACCTTGCTCAAACTCATGTCCATTGAGTCAGTGATGCCATCCAACCACCTCATCCTCTGTTGTCCACTTCTGCCTTCAGTCTTCCCCAGCGTCAGGGTCTTTCCCAATGAGTCAGGCCTTTGCATCAGGTGGCCAAAGTATTGGAGCTTCAGCTTCAGCATTAGTCCTTCCAATTAATATTCAGGACTGATTTCCTTTAGGATTGACTATTTTGATCACCTTTCAGTCAAAGGGACTCTCAAGAGTCTTCTCCAACATCACAGTTAAAAAGCATCAGTTCTTCGGTGCTCAGCTTTCTTTTTGGTCCATCTCTCACATCCATATATGGCTACTGGAAAAACCATCGCTTTGACTAGGTTGACCTTTGTTGGCAAAGTAATGTCTCTGCTTTTATTATTTTAATTGGAGGCTAATGTAAAGTAATTAGCCTCCAATTAAAATAAACGAGTGAAAAAAAATGCTGTCTAGGTTGGTCATAGCTTTTCTTCCAAGGAACAAGTGTCTTTTAATTTCATGGCTGCCGTCACCATCTGCAGTGATTTTTGAGCCAAAGAAGATAAAGTCTGTCAGTATTTCCATTGTTTCCCCATCTATTTGCCATGAAGTGATGGGAACAGATGGCATGATCTTCATTTTTACAATGTTGAGTTTTAAACCAGCTTTTTTACCCTTCTCTTTCACTCTCATCGAGAGAGGCTCTTTAGTTCCTCTTGGCTTTCTGCTATAAGGGTGGTATCATCTACATATCTGAGGTTATTGATATTTCTCCCAGAAATCTTGATTCCAGCTTGTGCTTCATCCAGCCAGGCATTCAGCATGATGTACTTTGCATATAAGTTAAATAAACAGGGTGACAGTATACAGTCTTGCTGTACTCTTTTCCCAATTTTGAAACAGTTTGTTGTTTCATGTCTGGTTCTAACTGTTGCTTCTTGACCTGCATACAGATTTCTCAGGAGGCAGGTCAGGTAGTCTGGTATTCCCGTCTCTTGAAGAATTTTCCACAGTTTGTTGTGATCCACACAGTCAAAGACTTTAGTGTAGTCAATGAAGCAGAAGTGTATGTTTTACTGGAATTCTCTTGCTCTTTCTATGATCCAACAGATGTTGGCACTTTGATCTCTGGTTCCTCTGCCTTTTGTAAAGGCAACTTGAACATCTAAAGTTCCAGCTTGAACATCTGGAAGTTCTCGGTTCATGTACTGTTGAAGCCTCGCTTGGAGAATTTTGAGCATTACTTTGCCAGTGTGTGAGATGAGTGTAATTGTGGTATAGATGAAAGAAACTGGCAGAATATAGAAAATTATCAAAGCTGGTGGATTGGTACTGGGGATGGTTTCATTGATTTATTCAGTTTACTTTTAAAATGTTTGAAAGTTTCCTAATGAATCTTTAGAAAAAGAATTAAGAAAAATGCATACTATTTACCTTTGTGTTCTGACAAATTTATTTTTCATGAGTACTCTGGCAAATGATACTGTTGGGCCTATGCAGCACTCTTTCCTCACTTGATTATAGATGTATAGATGTGCCATGTGCTCAGTCATTTCTGACTTTTGTAACCCCTTTGCCTGTAGCCCACCAGGCTCTTCTGTCCATGGAATTTTCCAGGCATGGTACTGGAGTGGGTTGCTATTCCCTCTTCCAGGGGGGGTCTTCCCAACTCAGGGACTGAACCCGCATTGTCTCCTGCATTACAGGCAGATTCTTTCTGCTGAGCCGTCATTTGTTTATAGAACCCCAATATTTTCAGAAGCTAAAATGCTCAAGAAAATTATATCCTTCCCTACCCCCTAAAGGATGAAGCATGAATATGTAAATGAAGCATGGTTATGGCATTTTACTCTGCCACAGATTTTTATAGAGATGAGAAGGTGATCAGGTTGTGAAAAAAGATATTTAAGGAGACATCTGCTTAGGGGCAAGCTGGTTCTGGGAAGGACTTTTGCTCCATGGATATAAAGAGAGCAAGATAGATAAACAGTTACATTGAACAGAATTTTGTGAAGAAATGACAGTTCAGAGTTGTGATTTTAAGTATGTTGCTAAGAAGTGACAAACATTTACTTTAATGAAAACTAATATGCTGAGGATGGGAAAATGAAAAAACAGTGAGAACCGAAGACTAATAATTTTGTTGAGTTATGACATCAAGCCTAAAACTTCTGTAACCAAAGTTGTTGAACACCTTTATTTCATAAGTCATCTCATGTGAGCCTTGTGTTTCCTGCAGTCAAAACCATTTGTAGTTGGCACAGTTACATAAACATTACTCATGATTGTTTCATGATCAGACCTGAAAATCAATTTTTTTATGTCCTTAAAATCAATTTTTTTTGTGCCCAAACACTTGAACTAATTTGAAATGGTTAGATTCTCTATTAGAATTTTGTTTTCTATTCTTGAGCTTATGTTTCTTCTTTTCCCCCCAGATTTATTGAGGCAAAACTAACAAATGGAAATTGTATATATTTTCAGTGAAGAATGTGATGTGTGTATGCACTGTGAAATGATAAGCATAGTGAAACTAATTAATGTAATTAGCTTCTCATGCAGTTATCAATAATTTTGTTGTGACAACATTTAATAACTACTCTTTAGCAAATTTCAGGTACAATGTACAGTATTATTATCTGTAGTCAATATGCTGTACATTACATCTCCAGAAATTATTCATCTTGCATTGTTCAAACTTTGTACTTTTCATCTAAAATCTCATTTTAAAATAGGAACTAAAACCAGCATGCACTCAGTCCCTGGCAACTACCATTCTAATCTCTGTTTCTCTGGGTTTAAGTTTTTAAGATTCTACCTACAAGTGAGATCGTGAAGTGTTAGTCTTTCTGTGCCTGGTTTATCTCATTTAGCATTGCGTTGTCCAGGTTCATCTATGTTGTCACAATTAACATAGTTTCCTTCTTTTTAAAGACTGAATAATATTCCATTGCATGTATGAGAGATTGAAAGAAGTCACATTTTCTTTATTCATCCATCTGTCAATGGGCACTTAACATTTTTATCATATCTTGGTTATTGTGAATTATGGTACAATGAATGTGGGAGTACAAGTATTTCTCTGATACTGGTTTCATTTCCTTTGGACATGTACCCAGAAATGGTATTGCTGGATCATATGGTAGATATATTTTCAGTTTTTTGAGGAATCTCTATACTGTTCTCCATTATGGCTGAACCAATTTGCATTCCTATGAACAGTGGCCAAGGATTCCTTTTACCACATCCTCACCAACACTTTTTGATAGTAAACATTCTCACTGGTGTGAGATAATGTCTGATTGTGGTTTCAATTTGCTTTTCCCTGATGAGTATTAGTATTGAGCATCTTTTCATACACCTGTTGGCCATTTTTATGTCTTTTTTTGAACAATGCATAGTTCAGGCACATATTTTAATCAGATTATTATTATCATTATTTTTGCTGTTGAGTTTTTTGAGTTCCTTACGTATTTTGGATATTGACCCCTTATTAGATACATGACTTTCAGATATTACCTCCCATTCCTTAGGTTATTCTTTTACTCTCTTGATTGTTTCCTTTGCTGTGCAAGAGCTTTTTAATTTGGGACAGACAGTTTGTCTAATTTTACGTTTGTTGCCTGTGTTTTCGGGGTCATATCCAAAAATTATTACCAAGGCCAGTATCAAAAGGCTTTTTTCCTGGTAGTTTTATAGGTTTAGGTCTCATATTTAAGTCTTTAATCCATTTTGAGTTGATTTTTGTAGATGATGTGAAATAAGAATCCAGTTTCATTTTTCTGAATATGAATAATATTCAACTTTTCCATAGCCATATATTGAAGATACTGTCCTTTCCCTATATTGTATTCTTGATACTATTGTCAAAAATTAACTGACTGTAAAGGTGTGGATTTATTTCAGAGATCTTTATTCTCTTCCACTTTCTGTATATCTGTTTTTATGCCAGTACCATGCTGTTTTCATTACCATAGCTTTATAGTGTATTTTGAAGTCGGATAGTGCAGTCCCTCCGGGTTTGTTCTTTTTGCTTAAGATAGCATTGGCTATAATGAAGGATAAAAATTGTATGATCATCTCAATAGATACACAAGAAGTATTTGATAAAATTCAACACCCTTTCATGATAAAAACGCAACAAATTAAAAGCTCTTAGGTATAGAAGGAATTTACTACAGTATGATAAAGCCATATGAGATAAGACCATAGTTAACATCATACTCAATATTGAGAAGCTGAAATCTTTTCCTCTAAAATTATAAGCAAGACAAGGATGCCCCCTCTGACCACTTCTAATCAATATAGTACTAGAAGTCCTGGCTAGAGCAATCAGGCAAGAAAGAAAATTAAAAGTCATTCAAATCAGAAAGGAAGAAATGAAAGTGTTTCTATTTACAGTTGACATAATCATATATAGAACACCCTTAAGACTCCACCATAAAACTGAAAACTAATAACAAATTCAGTAAAGTTAAAGGATATAAAATCAACAGAAATGACTTATGTTCCTATATACTACTTGTGAACTATCTGAAGAAGCAGTGAAGAAAACAGTCCCCTTTATAGTAGCATCAGAAAATAAAAGTGAATATCCTTAGGTCATGCCTGACTGTGATCCCATGGACTGCAGCCCACTGGGTTCCTCTGTCCTTGGAATTCTCCAGACAAGAATACTGGAGTGGCTGCCATTCCCTTCTCCAGAGGATCTTCCCAACCCAAGGATCGAACCCGGGTCTCCCACATTGCTGGCAGATTCTTTACCATCTGAACCACCAGGGAATCCCAAGAATACTGGAGTGAGTAGCATATCCCTTCTCCTGAGGATCTTCCTGACCCAGGAATTGAACTGGGGTCTCCTGCATTGCAGGTAGATTCTTTACGAGCTGAGCTACCAGGGTAGCCCTTTATAGTAGCACTAAAAAATACTTAGGGATAAATTGAACCATTGAGCTAAAAGATCTGTACACTGAAAACTGTAAATTATTGATGAGAGACATTGAGGAAGACACCAATAAATAGAAAGATATCCTATGTTTATAGGTTAGAATAATTTCCTCTTAATAATTTTTTCTAACTACTCTGATAGAGAAAAGAATTTAAATAGGTCTGCCTTCTTTTTGATCTTTTTCAATCATTGAACATTTCTTCTTCCTGTTTGCTTTATTTCTAAAAACATAATATAAAAGCTCTCTTTTGGGTATAGAATTTTAAAAATTAATTTTAGGTGATTCTGTGCTTAATTATCAGAATATTCTTACATGTTTATGACTCCACCCCACCCCCCCTAATTTATCATAGTTTAAAGATCTTTCTCTCTGACTTTGGAGTATATAGAGCTACATTTTTATTTATCTTAGTTTTTTGGCTCTCTCAGTTGTCAACGTACAGTGACATTGTTTTTACAAAGAAAATTCAGTGTCTGTGAATTTATAAAGCTAAAACAAATACTTATTCAAATACTGAATTTATAAAGTACAGGGTGCCCCAAAGATTCTTTTTAAAAGTAAAGGAAAAGAAAACTGGCAGGAAAGCCCCATGCAAAGCAATTCTTTCTTCCTGGAAAACTGTGGGTATTAGCAATTTTTGATGTTTTCATTAGTTAAAAGAAAATACCAAAGTCATCCTTCTGTGGTTTTGTCTTTTTTAACTTGATTCTGGGTTTCCATTTTTCCAGGCAGCAGTTTCTCACTTCTTGGTCCTTTATCCTGGCAAGGATTCTAGGCCTCTAAAGAAAATTTTGAATGAAACTGCTCAGGTATTAGATAACCAGAGGGTTGCTGATCCTGTTACTAAACTGATTCATGAGTGGTCTTTTAAAACTGTGTTAAATACCTGTTCCCTTTGTAGTATTTTATCCATAGTGCCAAATGGTTTTGCTAAGTCATAAATCTGGTATATCACTTTTCTGCTCACAACTCAGAGGCTCTTTATTATTATGGGCTGTTCCATTATCCTTCTCAATCCATTTAAAGCTTTCCATCTCTTTGAAATGGGTTCTCCTCTCCAGTTAGCCTCATCATTTACTACTCTGGCTTCAAAACTGATGGTCTAACTATACCAAGGTACCTGTAGATCTCCATAGTGTGTCTTGTTTTTTTTTGTTTTTTTTTTTTAATCTCTGTCTGTATGTGTGCTTATTGGCTTGCAAAGTCTTTCCCATTGGAATAACAAAAAATAGTTAATTGAAGTCATCCATTTAAATCGATATCATAGTTGAGTAAACTTGACTGAAGCCCCATTATGTATATTCTGTTTCTGTATGTGTAAAAGGAGAGGGCAGTATTTTAGGATTTTCACTTAGATTGCTGGGCATTCCTCGGGTCTTGTTTTTTAAGGTGTTTCTTAATCGTGATTCCTGATTCTATTGAATGCTCAGTTTCACTCGTGTCTTACTTCCTGGGACTGCTGTCTTCTGTTTGCTCCGTACCAATAAAGATGTAGGGGAAAAAACCCTACCTTGTATGAGTTTTCTAAAACCCAGATCTTACTTTTAGTTTAGGGTAATGGAAAGCATTTCAACTATAATGACAAAAGGATTGATTATAAGTTACTATTATTCATCTTTTTTAATGCCTAAGTAATTTTCCATTGTGTGTATTTGCCACAATTCGTTTATCTATTCAGCCATTGAAGGACAGCTGGGCTGTTCCCATCTTTAAGCTGTTTTGATAGTACTACTATGAACATAAGTGTATATGTATTCATTTGAGTGTCTGTTTTCAAGTCTTTTGGTTCTATACATAGGAGTGGGCTTTATGGGTCATGATAGTTCTGTGTCTGACTTTTTGAGGAACTGCCAAAGTGTTTTTCACAATAGCTGAACTATTATACATTTTCACTAGTGATGTATAAGCGTTCCAGTTTCTCATTTCCTTACCAGTCTTGGCTATTTTTTGTTTTTCTAATTATAGTCATACTAGTTGTTCTGAAGTGGTTTTGGTTTCATTTACCTAGTGACCATTGATACTGAGCATCATTTCATTTTCTTATTGGTAGTTAATATATCTTCTTTGGAAAAATACATATTAAAGTCCATTGCCCATATTGTGATTGCATTGTGTGACTTGTGCTTATTGACTTGTAAGAGTTCTTGATATATTCTGGATGCTAGACCCTTATAGGATATATGATATGTAAAATCCTGTCTTCCATTCTGTAGATTGATTTTCACTTTTTTGATAATGTCTTTTGATGCAGAGGGCTTCCCTTGTGGCTCAGCTGGTAAAGAATCCGCCTGCAGTGCAGGAGACCTGGGTTCAACCCCTGGGTTGGGAAGATCCTCTGGAGAAGGGAAAGTCTACCCACTCCAGTATTCTGGCCTGGAGAATTCCATAGACTGTATAGTCCATGGGGTCACAAAGAATCGGACATGACTGAGCGACTTTCACTTTCACTTTTGATGCAGAAGAAGACTTAATTTCAATTTAGTCCAATATGTCAAGTCTTTCTTTTGTTGTTCATGCTTTTGGTAATATATAGATAAAGATATAACATATTACATACACACACATTATGTATATAAGTGTTTAATACATATAACACAGAGTGTGGGAGAAGGCAATGGCACCCCACTCCAGTACTCTTTTGCCTGGAAAATCCCATGGATGGAGGGGCCTGGTAGGCTTCAGTCCCCGGGGTCGCAAGGAGTCGGACATGACTGAGTGACTTCACTTTCACTTTTCACTTTCATGCATTGGAGAAGGAAATGGCAACCCACTCCAGTGTTCTTGCCTGGAGGATCCCAGGGACAGGGGGGCCTGGTGGGCTGTCGTCTACGGGGTCACACAGAGTCAAACATAACTGATGTGACTTAGCAGCAGCAGCGGCAACACAGAGTGTATAGGGAATATTTTTGTGTTAAATATACTACATTGTGAATGTATGAATTTTGTCTTAGAATAAGTTATTTGAATTTAAATGGGCAGCTGGCCCCACAACATGAGAACATTATTAAAAGCATAATTTGTTCACAAAATCTCAATTTGGGGAAGAATAAAGACTTGTGAATCATTACAGAAAAGAATCATTTCATTGTCTCACTAAATTGTAGCCTTTCTGAGATTACAGTAAAAGAAGTCTCTTAAAAGTGGCCTTTTAATTTTTAACTTTTATGTTGCCACCTAAGTGAAAGAAAACAATTGTGAAATATCAGCATTATTCTATTTCAATATTACATTAAACAAAAGCATTTAACTCTGAAAGCTAGACATCATTAGCTGTCTTCTGATTAATATTTAGCTCTGGTTATATAAGTCTGGTATTTAATGCAACTTTCAAATGATCTGGAAGCTGTTTTAAAATCTGTAAAGCTTCATGGTATCATATATACATTAGTTGTTTCGAGAAGAAAAAAAAATCCACACTTGATTGCCTCCTGCTGCTTCACAGATACCAGGTTGTATGTTTGTATTAATAGTTCATCCATTACATACAAGGCATAAGAACAATACAGAGCAAACTTGTTGCTCAAAATTCATCATTCTAAAGTCAAGCACACCAGCTTTCTCAGGTGAGAGAGAGAGAGAGAGAGAGAGAGAGAGAGAGAGAGAGAAAGTGTGACTCTACTCTTTTTTGAAAGCATTAACTGTGTAGTTACTATGTAATAGGACTTCCCTGGTGGCTTCCCTGGTGGCTCAGAGGACAGAGTCTGCCTATAGTGCGGGAGACCCAGGTTTGATCCCTGGGTTGGGAAGATCCCCTGGAGAAGGAAATGGCAACCCCCTCCACTATTCTTGCCTGGAGAATCCCATGGACAGAGGAGCCTGGCGGGCTACAGTCCATGGTGTCACCAAGAGTCAGACACAACTGAGTGACTTCACTTTCTTTCACTATTACAATAGGCACTATCCTGGTCCTTATCAATACTGATAAGTTCCTTGCTGTCTTTGAACTCTCATTCTAAAGATAGAAGACAGAATAAATATATTGATAAATTATGTAAATTGTTAATAGATAGGAAGAATATATTTGGAAAGTTCGATAAGTTTGAAAAATCAACTTCAAAATGAATTTCATCTGGTCTCATGTTAGTGAGGAAGCTGTAGGCCTCCCAATGCAAGTCAAAATTTAGCAAACTTGGTAGTTAGTGATTGTCAACTTGTTTTTCTCATAAACTTCTTCAGACTGAACTGAAATTGCATAGCTGGCAGAGATAAGACATTATCACAGACACAATGGCAGCATCAATATTTTGTGTTTCATCCTAGCGACTGCTGTTCTAGCCAAGGGGGTGATATGTGCCGACTTAGAACTGAATCATCTTTTGTCAGGCTAGGAAAGAAAGTGCTCATGCAGCCAGGAGTTCCTCTAGGCAGACGTCATTTGGGTTCTCTAATTTAATAGGGTGCAAATAGATCCTAAAATTAAAAACCCAGCTCTCTGTTTATGTCTTCTGTTTGGGAAGCAGTCAGTAAACTCCATAAAACACGAGCTCTGTGCTCTGTTCCCAATGTCAGCTGCCCCTGTAGCCAACTTGCGCTTGCTATGAAAGGATTCCATTGACTTTCACCAACCAAAAACACAGGAGACCGGCTATCCAGGAACCCCACTTTATTTTCAGTTATGGCTTCTTCTGTTTCCATATTTAAAAACAAAAAGTCTTTCTTACCTCTGGTTTTCCAGTTTAACCAGGTCTTCAAGTTTACTAACAATAATGTGTTTATATGGTGTTTCACCCGAAAGGAAGCCGCAACTCCTTATACGAATGTATACATAGTCTCTCCTCCTTACCTCCCCATCCTTCAACCCTATACACACAGATCTCGTCACTTGTGAAATATGACCTCTCAAGGGTGGAATGTGCTTAATGCTGAAACAGCATATAACATTGAGTAATAGGACTGACTTCAGCTGCTGTTAAGACCAGCAACCAAAAAAAAAAAAAAAAAATAAGAAAAAGAAAAATGTATTAGAAATAGAACAAGGCAAAGAACTTAAAAGAAATAAGAAATACATATATGTCTAATTTAGGATTCAAAGATAAAATTACTAGATAAGGATTAAAGATAAGAATAAAAAAAGGAAATTACCTCATAAATAGCATAAAAACAATGTACGTGTGTGCTCAGTGGTGTCTGACTCTGCAAACCCATGGACTGCAGCCCACCAGGCTCTTCTGTCCATGGAATTTTCCAAGCAAGAATACTGGAATGGATTGCCATTTCCTGTTTCACGGGATCTTTCTAACCCAGGGATCAAACCTATGTCTCCTGAGTCTCCTGAATTGGCAGCAGATTCTTTACCACTGAGCCACCTGGGAAGCCCAGCAGTGCTTTTATACAGTTGTGGCAAACAATATAAAATTTGAAGAAAATATATTTTAATTATTCCTGGAACCTTGGATTAAGTAAATAGATAGTGTGTCCTGTAGCTGCCAACATAGTTGAATTGATAGATTCTGTTTGGAATTCTAAAAATCTGAAAGAGAATAACAAGAGAGGTAAGGAAAATTCCACAAAGCAAATTTTAATGGTGAGAGGGGATTAAATTGGATCCCTGATTATAACACTGATCTTGAATTTGTGTAGTGTAAGCATTAAAATAAAAATAGGCTCTTCTGGCATTTTAGAAATATTCTCAAACAGGGTCACATGCGTGCACGTGCATGCACTGTGGATTATCAAGCAAACACTCTTCTTAAAAAATAATAAAGCCACGAGGAGAGATCATTCTTGTGTACTTCTGTGCTTGACAACAAAAAACAACAATAAAACGCATCTGCTGCGAAAGGAACAAAAGTCATAAAAGAGATTTAGGGTTGTATTCCTTCAATGTAATTCCAGTTACATCCATGTGCTGTGCCAAGTCACTTCAGTCATGTCTGATGCTTTGTGACCCTGTGGGACTGTAGCCTGCCAGGCTCCTCTGTCCATGGGACTCTCCAGGCAAGGATAGTGGAGTGAGTTGCCATTTCCTTCTCCAGAGTAACATCCACATACTTGCCAAAAACATCAGTGACTACGTAGTGTATAGTAAAATGGGTAAAACATTTTCATCCAAGCAGTTAAGCTTCATCAGCTTATGGCATAATTTATTTTTCTTCTATTATCTCTCACTTTTCTTGATGCCCTTAGTACCATTACAAAGGAAAGGAAAATCTTACCCTGCATGCTCAGAAAACAAAGGGCGATTCTACTCACTACTCTATTAAGTTTACTTATTAAGTCTATTTGTTTTTAATAAGCTGCTCTGTCTCATAATACAGTTTTGCATCTGGTGTCTATTTTGTTATGCCCCTAGCTCAACTTTTATTTAGCATTTAGTATTTTAATGTTAACACTTCAGAAAATCACAGACCCACAGCATGTTAGTACTTAAAATTTTTGTTTTTAAATTGAAGTAAAGTTGATTTACAATCTTGTATTAGTTTCAGGTATACCACATAATGATTAGATATTTTCATGGGTTATACTTCATTTAAAGTTATTATAAAATATTAGTTACATTTCTTGTTCTTTACATTGCATCCTTGTGTCTTATTTATTTTAAACCTAATGGTTTGTACCTCTTAATCCCCTTCACTTATCTTCCCCTTCCACCTACCCCTCTCCTCACCAGTAACCACTAATTCTGTATCTGTGAGTCTGTTCCTATCTTATTATATTCATTTGCTTTTTTTTGTTTTTTAGTTTCCAGATATAAGGAAAAACATACATAATTTGTCTTTCTCTGTCTTATTTCACTAAGCTAAAACCTTCTAGGTTCATCCAAGTTGTTGCAGATAACAGAAGTTCATTCTTTTCTATGACTGAGTAATATTCTTAGGTTGTTAATCTGTATCTTTGATATTTATTATAAACAGTAGTGCTTTGAACCTCAAGGTGCATGTATCTCTTCAAATTAGTATTTTCATTTTCTTCAGATATATACTCAGGAGTAGAATTGCTGGATCGTATAGTAGTTCTCAGGCTTCCCTGGTGGCTCAGTGGTAAAAGAATCCGCCTTCCAAAACAGGAGACACAGGAGATGTGGGTTCAATCCCTGGGTCGGGAAGATTGCCTGGGAAAGGACATGGCAACCCACTCTACTATTCTTACCTGAAGAATCCCATGGACAGAGGAGCCTGGCAGGCTAAAGTCCGTGGGATTGCAAAGAGTTGGACTTGACTTAACAATAACAGCAACGACATGGTAGTTCTGTTTTTAATTTTTGGAGAAATTTACATACTATTTTTCCATAGTGGCTGTACCAATTAACGTTCCCACCAGTAGTAAACCAGGGTTTCCTTTTCTCAATATCCTGGCCAACAAATATTGTTTGTTGTCTTTTTAAAAAATTTAATTGGACAATAATTGCTTTACAATATTGTGTTGGTTTCTGTCATACATCAACATGAATCAGCCATAGATAAACATATGTCCCCTCCCTCTTAAATCTCCCTCCCATCTCCCACCAATTCCACCCCTCTAGGTTGTGACAGAGCACTGGATTGAGCTACCTGCATCATACAGCAATTCCCACTGGCCATATATTTTCTATATGGTGATGTGTATGTCTCTTTGCTACTCTCTCAATTCATCCCACCCTCTCCTTCCCCTACTGTATTCACAGATCTGTTCTCCATGTCTGTATCTCCGTTGCTGCCCTGCAAGTAGGTTCATCAGTACCATAAACCGTAATTGAAATAGACACAGGTACCCCGGTGTTTGTTACAGCACTATTTACAATAGCTAGGCTATGGAAGCAACCTAGATGTCCATCCACAGATGAATGGATAAAGACGTTGTGGTACATATACACAGTGGAATATTAATCAGCCATAAAAAGAACACATTTGAGTCAGTCCTAGTGAAGTGGATGAATCTAGAGCCTATTATACAGAGTGAAGTGGAGTCAGAAAGAGAAAGATAAACATTGTATTCTAATGCACACATACAGAATCTAGAAAGGTGATACTGTTTGTTGTCTTTTTGACAATGGCTGTTCTGATGGCTGTGAGATGGTATCTTATCATGGTTTCTAGTTGCTGATTTTTACTTGTTTGGATATACACAAGAACTTAGAGGCTGTTAATTTCAGCTCTCCTGTATTACAGGTGAGTCAAGTCCAGAAAAGGCAAAGAACTTTTCCAAGTTCATTCAGTAAATTAGGGCAAGAAAATAGAAACTAAGCCTAGATTTTCTGTCTTCCTGCTGTGAATTCTTTGCCAGACACACTTGCTAGGCCCATCAATATTTTCTTTCTTTAGCTGTTCATTGAAAACCAAACAATATGAGGACCAAATATATCCATGGGGAGATAGGTTGTGATTTGTTAAGTGGCTAGGGTAATGTACACATTTTTGTGTATTTACATGAAGATTTATATTCTCTGAGCTGGATATAATGAATAATTTTGTATATTTGATGGATGTAATGAGTCTTTTTACATTAGACCCTTCCCTATTTTTTTTTACATTTTCTATCACAGAACCGTGTTACTTTTTGATTTGAAAACTTATTATCTTTAAAATGATTTTTCTTTTTTCTCTTATATGGTAGAAATAGCTAATAGGAACTATAACGCTTGTTTACTGATGAAAGAAATGAATTATTTTCAAACATTCTACTTAGTGTAGATCTTTTCAAAATCTGTGTGTTCTTGGCTTTGGATATTGCAGGGATATTATAGTAGGCCAAGAAAAATAGGGGAAGTAATCTGTTTCCCTAGCACAGGAGGAGACTCACATGGTGTAGGGTCGACTCCCAAAGAAGGGGCAGCAAGTCCAAATCATAATATGTATAGGACTGTGGCAAACTCCTGTTTGCACAAGGCTGAGATTGATAGCCACTGGTTCCTAGTTTTGTTTAGGTTAGCAGGAGTTATGAGCTGCAATGATACTAATAATCACACAGTTTACACTCCTGTTGTTGACTGCAGTCAGCAACAAATTTCTCTGGGTGAAAACAGGACCCAAACCAGAGACAGGTGATAGTATATGTATTAGGAAAGAGAAGAGGATAGTTAAAGTGAAATGCTGAAATAACAGACAATACGGGCATGATTATGGTCTTCCCTGGTGGCCCAGTGGTAAAGAGTTTTCTGCTAATACAAGAGATGTGGTTTCAATCCCTGGGTTGGGAAAATCCTCTGGAGAAGGAAGTCCAGTGTTCTTGCCTGGGAAATTCCATGGACAGAGGAGTCTGACAGGCTACAGTCCTTGGGGTCACAAATGAATTGGACAGGACTTAGCAAGGAAACAACAGCAGCAGTGGGCGTGATTAGCACTGCTCTTCCTACCCCTTTCTTCCTTATCACCCAGTCCCTTTATCAGTGCAAATCACGGCTGTAGGGCAGGGCTGTAATTCCAGCAGGCAGAACTTTCCAAAGGTTTGGACAAACATTGAGAGATTTGGGGCTAGAAGAGGATTTGGAGGACTGCAACCCTGGAAGGAGAATCCAGGTCAGGAAGCCACACTGGCCTTGCCAGGTGGTCGAATTCAGTGCCAGACCTCACCTGTTGGAGAGCATGCAAGTCCTTTGTACTGGCAGGCTGGGTTATTTCGGTTTGTGCCCTGAGCAGAGCTTTACCTTCAAGTTGAAGAACTTCAGTTCTCATATTCTGACCAAAAAACAAACAAACAAACAAAAAAAACAAAAAGAGAAGGTGGAAGCCTGGAGATATGATGGAATTGTTCCCTAAACACAAAAGTACATTAATTACTAAGATTTTTTTCTTTATTACATAAATGAAAGTATAACATTTGAAATGAAAAATCTTTCTGAGAGCTTTCCTTTATTCAGTTCATGTTATGTATATCTCTGTAGTGTATAATGTAGATACATGTGTTGATATATAAACTTAACCAAAGAAAACTTATCTCCAGGCAGTGGTTTCTATTTGAAGAACTAAAAGAAATAGTTACTGAAGTTATTTTTTTAACCCAGGGGAAAAAAAAAATCTTTCAATCTAAGGAGTGTTACAAGCAAAATCATGTTGAATGTGGTATCACAAGCAAGATTCAATAGCTAATATTTATTCTATCCTAATATTAATTATGTGCATTTGTACAAATTAACCTGTTAAATCTTTGTACATAATCCTGAGAGTAATAATTAGTATATTAATTGTACAGGTGAGGAACCTGAAATTCAAAGAGGTTGAACAAGATGATACAGCTGGTTTATCTTGCATTTTGAAGTTCAACCAAGTTATCCTGCTTTAACATAAAAAAATTGATCTTTCTAAATATACTGCTCTTCCTAGTTAGTATTTTCTCTATTCCAGATAAAAGCATCTGTTAAAAAGACAGTTGTGAAAACATTTTTGAGTAAATATATTTCTATCTTCGTTTACTTCCTAAAACTCAAACAGGTTATTCGAGGAAGACAAATTTAACCTGAATTGCTCAAGTTTTACCCAATTGTGGATACAAATGAGCCTTTATACACAAAATTTCCTTGTTCATTACACAGTTACACAGCTTCTCAGTCATCAACCTCCATCAAAACATTTCTGAGATTTCCCAGAAATATAGTCATGAACAAAGCCCTGCACACTTGGAGCTGCTAAAATACTCTTCTCTGAACAAAAAACCATCCCAGACTCTGCCCAGAAATGAGGACAGTTATTGTTCTCCTGCCCTCACTCTCAGGGTAGGCTCAGCCTGGGTCATCCTGCTATACATTGGTACAGTAGCACGTTTTGTGCTTTTGTAAATTTGAGCTAGAATCTTGATTCCAACCTAAAGCAGAAATATGTACTGATTTGCATTGTCACACTTGAAGAATATCACACACACTCGAAATCAGAATATTCAGGTAAACATTTTCCCTGTGAGATCTTAAGCATGATATTTTATCACTTTTAGCCTCAATTTATTCATCTTTAGAATTGGAGAAATAAAAAGGCCAATCATTGGAGATAATTTGGGGACTTAAGAGAGATCACAAATGTGAGAACTTGGTTTACTATACATTTTAATGTAAGTTTATTGCATTAGATGTGACTCTTTGGGATCCAAGTAGCAAACCACTTTTTATCCTAACAGAAACAAAACAGAGTATGCATTGCATATGTAAATGCAGCTCATATGTATCTGAAGCTTGCTTGGACTCTATTAGTGTGTCTTGCTTCTCTTCTTGGCTGTTCCTCTGCTTCACATACATTCTTCCCACAAAGAGGATAAGGTAGAAGCTGGTAGGCTTAAAGTTTGAGTTCTAAAAGAACAAAGATCCTCTCTCACCTTATGTCTAGGTGGTATAGTTCAAGAAAAGGTTCTGATTGTCTATGGTTGACTTTTTTTTTTCTATTTATTTTTATTAGTTGGAGGCTAATTACTTTACAATATTGTAGTGGTTTTTGTCATACATTGACATGAATCAGCCATGGATTTACATGTATTCCCCCTCCCGATCCCCCGCCTCCCACCTCCCTCTCCACCCGATTCCTCTGGGTCTTCCCAGTGCATCAGCCCCAAGCACTTGTCTCATGCATCCAGCTTGGGCTGGTGATCTGTTTCACCCTAGATAATATGGTTGACTTTTAAATCCAGTTCTTTGATTAATTCTGTACCCTGCTTGGGTCACATGGCTAAGGTCAAGGGAAGTTCAATTCAGTTCAGTCACTCAGTCATGTCCAACTCTTTGCAACCCAATGGACTGCAGTACACCAGGCTTCCCTGTCCATCACCAACTCCTGGAGCTTGTTCACACTCATGTCCATCGAGTCAGTGATGCCATCCAACCATCTCATCCTCTGTCATCCCCTTCTCCTCCTACCTTCAGTCTTTCCCAGCATCAGGGTCTTTTCCAGTGAGTCAATTCTTCACATCAGGTGGCCAAAGTATTGGAGTTTCAGCTTCAGTATCAATCCTTCCAAAGTATATTCAGGACTAGTTTCCGATAGGATTGACTGGTTTGATCTCCTTGCAGTCCAAGGGACTCTCCAGAGTCTTCTCCAGCATCACAGTTCAAAAGCATCAATTCTTCGGCGCTCAGTTTTCTGTATAGTCCAACTCTCACATCCATACATGACCACTGGAAAAACCATAGCCTTGACTAGATGGACCTTGTTTGGCAAGGTCAAGGGAAGGTGTCCCAGGATCACACAGGGTAAGGTAAGGGCGGTTCTGGAAAAACAGGTGCTGGGCATAAGAGAGACCATTGCCCACCATAACTCTGCTACTATTAGGTCATAAGAATCTATATTTACATAATTTTCCTTATTTAGCTTCCATTATTCTTCATCCCCACTGATGACATTCAACACTAATCTACCAAACACTTATTGAAATCTTACTCACTGCCAATGGGGCCAAGTACTAGGAAAACAAAGACAAGAAGACAGGGCTCTCAACAGCTCACTACCTAGGTGGTGAGCTAGGTAACCTGTGCTAATAGACTGTTCCACTGTTCTACTGGAGAAGCATGGAGTGCAGCTAAATTCCACCCAGTGCTGTGTGGGACTGGGTGGAGGAAAGTGTGGCAGATTGAGTCATGCTTCCCAAAGGACCTAATAGTAAAATCAGTCTTGAAAGAGGAATAAGAATTAGCTGGACAAAAATGGTAAGAAAGAACATTTCTGTACAGTTTAACCATCTGGTATTCTTTGGTACATATTTTAGCCTTTCCAGTTTTGATGATAAGTTTCTTGATAGTGATCAGACTATAAATTTTCTGTATTGTTGACAGTGCTTTCATAATGCTAACTGCCTTATTGACTTGCTGTCTGATATAGTTAATGCTGGTGATTATTTTCATTACTGACTATCTGGAACATTTTTACTTATGAAAATGAGTTAATCATTAATAGCAATGGCATGGTGTATGAAACTGTCTGTTTTCTTGGAAAGCTTCTCAGATTTTGCCAGGCAGGTATAATTTTTTTTACTCTAGGTTTCTTACTGCCACTCTTAACAGCACCATTTTTAGCCAGTTTAAGAAACTACGACCATTCAT
Source organism: Dama dama (assembly GCF_033118175.1). NCBI lineage: Eukaryota > Metazoa > Chordata > Mammalia > Artiodactyla > Cervidae > Dama > Dama dama. The sequence goes on from NC_083701.1 coordinate 38,031,485, forward strand.
ATATGACAGCTCCAAAGTGATGCCTCTCTCTGAACCACCCCCTCAGCTGAAGAAATAAAAGCTGACTTTTGCCACCTGCTTTGGTCAAACTTTTGTTCAATAAATATGTTAACTTAGGAAAATAACATCATGTAGCAATTCCCTGCCAATAAAAATACCATCTTGTCTAGAAAATACACTCATGGGTGGCTTGATTTGCCTAGAACACCTAATTAAATTTTCTTTTTCCTCCCCACCAGTGATATACTCACATTCACAGATTGGTTGCTGGTAATATATGGGTTTCCAAATCCACTGATCTCAGATTTAACTCACATGCAAGACTTAGAAGCAAGAAAAGCAATAGTGATCTTGAGCACCCAGAGACAATTCTTTCTTTGTGTGCATGTTTATCTATATTTGATGTAAGTGGCTTTACATATATGCATGCATAGACTGACCAGAATATGTATTTTTAATATATTGGCTATTGGGAATATTTTTACATTTAAATACATCAATTGACTCAACCCCCTCATGTGGTTGGGATAATATATTTTGTGGGTACAGTCTCATTTTTTTTTGAGGATGTTGGGTATGAGAAGGGAATGAGCCATAGAGACATGCCATCTCTGGGAACTGTCTGGCAGTATTTGCATTTTCCAGGCCTGGTTTATTAATTCCACATCTAATCCTGTGAAGTTTGTTTTTTCACTTATTTCTCATTTGATTGTGTCAAAGAAATATGGACACATTCATATTCTTGACTCTAAGAGATCACTGGTAGAAAAATCTTTCTTTGAAATCCTCATTCCATTCAATTACATTCAAGATATTTTTGAAAATGTTAAAGGGGATTTTTTTTAAAGCACGTATTTCTCTTCTCTGGGACAAATAGGCAGTCGAGTGGTCTTTCCCTGGCTCTAGTGTGGAACAGAGTGATATTGACCTGTATGGTATGAGTACAACGGAACTCCAAAAGTTAAAATCCTTGATAAGAAAAGGTGGAGAGTACATGTACATGACCCTGGGGCTCAAAATGGGACAAGCAAAAGGGTAAGTTCTGAGGCAAGTGGACAGCCTCAGGTTCAGGTTTTTACGTTGCTTGGGGTGTGTCCCTGAGTCAAGAGAAAGGTGGTAAGAATACTCTGGTAATACAGAAGTTCTTCATGCATTATGTGGGGTCAAGTCTCTTCACAGTGATGAATGCTTCTAATATACTTGGCATCATTGTCAGGACAGGAGACCTGTTACCAGAATTAGTTTTCCGGCCAGGCCTTTCCCAGTGGGATTCAAAGTAAGCTGTGGAGTCATAGGATGTTTTACAGAGATTTCCTCAGTTTGATGTCCAGGAAAGAGTAGTGGCATTCATGGAAAGAGTAACTTCTCTGTGGACTGAGAGTTAAAAAATGTTAAAATATCCAGTGGATTCCCTTGAATGGAGGTTGAAAATGTTAGTTGATCAGTTGTGTCCAGCTCTTTGCGACCCCATGGACTGTACCTTTGTCCATGGAATTCTCCAGACAAGAATACTGAAATGGGTTGCCATTCCCTTCTCCAAGGGATCTTCCAGACCCAGGGATCAAACCTGGCTCTCTTCCACTGCAGGCAGATTCTCAGATACCTTTTGAGTCACCAGAAAATTCCAGTAAATGGAGATTAAGGGACTTAGAAAACAATGGGAAAATGACCTCCCTCACAATGAAAAAGACCTGGGAGGCATTTTTCCTGCTTTTTACTGGTCAGGTCATACATGTAATGTAAAGAGGGTCAGATACTACCTTCTACCTAGATATCTTCCTGTGGGCCTCATGACAGTCAGTATGCTTACTAAATAGTATTTGCCCATACACTTACCCATTAATTCTTAGTAGCCTATGTTCTGTCTGAGCTTTGATAAACTGTCAGTATTTTAGGGCTTATGGGGAGACTGCATGGGAGTCACTGGGGAAGCCCCAGAGACACTAAGTGTGATTAAGTGGGGAAATTTTTGGTCAATCAGTATAGTAAGGAAGCTAGAAAGGTAAAAGAGTTGTGTTATTGATAGGAAGCATGTCCTTTCTGCTCACTGGTGGCGTTCTCTCTTTAGATGTCTGTCTGTATGTGGATTTGGGGCAGCGGAGTGTGAGTATGGACTTGCAAAATATGAACTTCCTCCAGATCCAGGATCCCGTTGAGTCCCTTGGTTGGGGAACTGATGATTGTAGGATGGTTGGTGTCCTAGGAAGGTTCCCTGTGATTTACAGTAGTCTTCTCAGAAAGGAGTGGCTCATGAACCTCCACTTAAGTTTGTGTTTGGCTGGAAGTTTGGAAAAGAAATGTGCCTGTTTTGGGAGCTTACTGGCACCAGGCTCTTGGAACCGATTTAATTGCAGTCTTCTTCACACAAACATATAATAGTCTTTGGCACATCAATATTTGTTGAATTCTATTAAAATAAAATTAAAACTCGTTTTGCTCTATATTTTAGAACAGTACTGATTCTAGAGGGACAGATGCTTTTAATAACTCTTTTCATCCATGTCTCATATTTACTTGTCTTTGAAGCTCTTTATGTACTGTGTGCTCACTAGGTCATGTCCAACTATTTGCAACTCCATGGACTGTAGCCCACCAGGCTCCTCTGTCCATGGGGTTTCCCAGGCAAAAATACTGGAGTGGGTAGCCATTTCCTCCTTCAGAGGATCTTCCTGACCCACAAATCTTACCTGTGTCTCCTTCATTGCAGGTGGTAAAACCTCTGGGCCACTGGGGAAGCTCTTCATAAATTGACCTAATTCCTTCTTGTTATCTTATGGCTAGGGTGAGATGTCAGCAAGTGTCTCCAGGCTTTTTCCTTTCCATATGCTGACCCCTTGAGAAAGAAAGCCTTTTGTGCTGTCTCTAACAGGACTTTTTGAGGGGATCACTGTTTTAGATAGACACTGTTTGGCTTCACAGGGCATTCCTGAATTGGGAATAGCTTGATTGGCCAAACTGAGTAATCTGTCCATTAACATGGCTGCTGGAAACAAAGGGTGTGTTACTGTAATTGAAAATTCTACTTAAATCTCTTGGAGATCAGAAGTTCTCCAAAAGAAAGAGGTTATTGTTTCTTGTAGTAGAGGAATGATAGGGCATCCTGTGTAAATAAAACAGAAGTTACCCTAGTCTTCCCAGGTGGCGCTAGTGGTAAAGAACCTGCCTGTCAGTGCAGGAGGCGTAAGATACAAGGGTTTGAGCCCTGCGTCAGGAAGATCCCCTGGAGGAGGGGGTGGCAACCCACTCCAGTATTCTTGTCCGGAGAGTCCCATGGACAGAGGAGCCTGATGGGCTACAGTTCATGGGTTCACAAAGAGTCAAACATGACTGAGTGACTTAGTATGCATGCATGGATGCAGACCATAGCCTATTATATATGTGTTATCTCTTAATACTGGAAAATTTATATTTAGAATGCATAAAAGGGAGTTTAGAAGTTTTCTTTGTGCAGAATTCTAGTATAAGCTAATTTACCACTGTTTATTTCATGCCAGCCATTTTAGGAAATCAACAGTCAACACTTTTCAAGACAAAAAATTGGTCTAGAGAAAAGGCAAAGCCAAAAATTAAAGGGACATGGAAAAGGTTAATGAACTGGTAGAACACAGGCTTTGCAATTGTACCAGATTAGGACCGTCTGGTACCTCACAAGGTAAACAAGATAGCCAGAAATCAGGAGATGAAACCTAGTGAGTGGTAGGATCGTGATGGTAGAAGAGCCAACAGCTTTGAGTCCAGAATTGCCCTTGTTCCAGTTCTGTCTTTCAAATTGAAATAATGGAAATGGAGTTCTAAATAACCTTCTTGCCTTCAGTTTGTCCCATGTCCAGTCAATTTGTCATTGTTACCAATGTTATCAATCAAATACAAATTTGTGATCATTACAGTGTCTTGAAGGGCATAGCAACCCACTCCAGTATTCTTTCCTGGAAAATGCCCATGGACAGAGGAGCCTGGTGGGCTACAGTCCATGGGGTCACAAAGGGTCGGATACAGCTGAGCGACTAAGCACACATACACACAGTGTCTTAAAAGGCTATGGGGTTGGAAATATTAGCCACACTGAGAAATATCAAGCTGGCTTGTCCTGGAAAGTGACTTTGAATGATGTGAACATCAGGTAGAACATGATATTAAGATGATTGGAGTGAGACAACAAGTATTTCTAAGGCAAGTAAGCGACATTAGGCTGGACCATAAGAAACAAAGAACACCCTACTAATGAAATTGATGAATAAGACATCAATATTGAAACATATTGAAAAAGTATGACAGCAGCTATCAAGTGTCATAATCAATGTCAGGGTGAATGTGAGAGTTAATGTCTGAAGCAGGGTTTGTAATCCTTAGAAGCTCATGGAAAGACCTGAGGGGACCCAGAAAAATGGTATGCTGAACTTATGCAAATGTGACCCATAACTTTCACCAGTATCTTTTTTATATGTTTTCTTTTAAATTTTAAGAATTCTTTTATTAATTTATTTACAAATAACAAAAACCCATAACACAAAACTGTTATATGTTAACATAATTTTTATAAAAAATATAGATGTTTTCCTTTTAAAAAAAAAAGTGAGAAGCATGGCATTGTTTTACATTTTGATCAATTTCTTCCACATCTAGCTTACTAGAAGAGAGCTAGATTTTCATATCTGCTTTGCAGTCATTCTACTGGAGTAACATACAACATGCAGTCTCTGGAAAACTCCTCTGTACACTCAGCAAAGAACGAGGATGAAAAAAGCAAACAACGTCTTTGTGTGACAAAACCGACTTTGACCCTGAGGATACTTGAAAGGGTCTTGAGGACTTCTCCGGGCCATACTGAGAACCACTGCTCTAGTCTAATCACATTTTACATATAAGGAAGTTGAATCTCCAGAGAGATAACTGAGATCCAAAATGGTAAGGCTGTTAACAATGGGATACAGATCTTGGATGGTTTATCTCACTTCCCCAGGTTTAGGTTCCCAATCAGAAATACACCCTAATGACCTGTCCTGCCTGCTGTAGTTGCAGGAACTGTCAAAATATATTAACAACAACAAATTGTTTTAAATAAAACAGAAGAGGGAAACCAACAAATGTGATAAATTCTGCAATGAAATACTGTGTTAACACTTGAATTAGGATCTCTACTAGAACTGAAACACTAAGACAAATTATACCGCACTCTCCTCCACACACACTGACAGTACATACCACAGAGAAATACAGAAAGCAGAATTACCATTTACAACATCACCAATTATCACATTTTCTGAATCTGATACACAGTTCATGACACAGTCTGAAACATTTTTACAAGTACTGAATGAAAAGGTGTTGGGTATGTTGATACTTCAAATAAACTGGCCATCATGTGGGACTTTTCAGATAAAATGGAGTTGTTTTGAAATATAGATATTTTTCATTCTTTAACAGGACCTTATTTGCCTTTTATGTATTGGTTTGGCTGAAAATTTCTTTTGGTTTTTAAGTAAAAATAAAAGACACATTTTTCACTTTCAACAAGAACTGAACAATGTAGTCACCATTTTGTTCCACTACCTTCTGCCATTTTTCAGGCAACTTCATAATTCCATCTTCCCAAAACTTTTTATCTTTTTGAGCAAAGAACTGTTCCAGGTGCCTTTTGCAGTCTTCCAGAGAACTGAAATTTTTTCTATTGAGAGAATTTTGTAAAGATTGAAATAAATGGAAATCTGAAGGTGCAGTGTCTGGGGAATATGGTGGAGGAATCAGAACTTCCCAGCCAAGATGTAATGATTTTTGTCTGGTCATCAAAGAAACATGTGGTCTTGCGTTATCCTGATGAAAGCTTATGCATTTTCTGTCGACTGCTTCTGGACGCTTCTCATTGAGTGCTGCTTTCAGTTGGTCTAACTGGGAGCAGTACTTCTTGGAATTGATTGGTTTTCTGGAAGGAGCTCATAATAGAGGACTCCCATTCAATCCCACCATATACACAACATCACTTTCTTTGAATGAAGACTGGCCTTTGGTGTGGCTGACGGTGGTTCATTTCACTTGTCCCATGATCTCTTCCATTCCATATTATTGAACAGTATCCATTTCTCATTGCCTGTCACAATTTATTTTAAAAATGGAACACTTTCATTACGTTTCAGTAGAGAATTACATGTGGAAATACAATCAAAAAGGTTCTTTTGGCTTAACTTAAGTCGAACCCAAACGTCAAAGTGATTAACATAACCATACTGGTGCAAATGATTTTCAACGCTTGATTTGGATATTTTGAGTATGTCGGCTATCTCTCGTGTGGTGTAATGTTGATTGGTCGCAGTTAATGTCTCGATTTGATTGCTATCCACTTCAACTGGTCTACCTGACTGTGGAGCATCATACAGAGAGAAATCTCCAGCACGAGACTTTTGACACGTGCAAACCACTTTGGACACATTTGCTCAGTCACAGCACCTTCTCCATACTCTGCACAAATCTTTTTTTTTTTTTCTTTGTATCAGTTGCTTTTGTATCAGTATGCCAAAATTGTTGCTTTTTTTCCTTCCATCTTCAATATTAAAGAAAGTGAAAGTGAAGTTGCTCAGTCATGTCCGACTCTTTGTGACCCAGTGGACTGTAGCCTACCAGGCTCCTCCATCCATGGGATTCTCCAGGCAAGAATACTGGAGTGGGTTGCCCTTTCCTTCTTCAGGGGATCTTCCCAGCCAGGGATTGAACCCAGGTCTCCTGCATTGCAGGCAGATGCTTTACCCTCTGAGCCAATGGCTACCACCAAATTGACCAATTTTGATAAGTTTCTTTTAAAAACTGCACGTTGCTGTGACAAGTGTCACACTACAGTCTTACAGAATTGTTTCCAGTGAAGTTAGAGACAACTGAGCACTACTACAGTCATACAAAAAAACCAAGTGAATTTTTTGGCCAATTCATAACAACAACAACAAAAACCCAAAAAAACTCAGTGAGTCTGCTTGTTCACCTCTAGGTGACTTCCTTTATATCTTACCGGATGATCCAAATCTTCTTTAAAAGGGTCATAGCCTTGTTCCTTTAAACAACGTAGTGCCCAGAAAAGCTGGTCCAGGGGAGGAAATTCTTTCCAAGGAACCCACTCCCAACTTTCATTCTTTTCAAGCTCTGCATTCTTTGGTTCTAAATCATGAGTCAGGTCCACCTCTCCTTTCATTAAAATAGTGACATAATGGTAATTCTCTTTCTCAACAAAAGAATTCACAACCGAGGCAAGGTGAACATTTTTCAGGTGAAGAGCTCCTTCTTCCCAGGTTTCCCTTTAAGCACATTCTTCCCAGCTTTCACCGAACTCCAAGTGGCCCCTGGGAAGTTGGAAACCCCTGGCTACAAACGACCCTTTCCTCCTCCTCAGGACACAGCGAGGATGCCTGCAGCTGGTCACCACTACTCCTACTCCGACTCCCGGGCACCGCCTCCCTGGCTCCACATGCCCGTCATCAAGCCTTCACCAGTATTTTTAATGTTCCATATAACCCCCCAAATATTCACCATGAAAAAAATTTCTATTCAGTTTACTAACATATAGAACTTATTTATTTATAGAATATTAAGAAAAATGCCATTCAAATTACAGGCATAATATTTATTTAATATTTATATGTGATTTTTAACCTAAAATAAATTTTTGAAATTTTATATTCCAGTTTGAGTGACAATAATAGCTTAGTACCATGAATGTTTTTCCACTCTGTTTTTCATTTTTATTTTCTACTTTTGGCTTATTTGGACAAAATAAACAGTTTCTAAATGAATGATTAATCATTCCATTTGGAAGATTTATTTAAAAATTTTTTCTCTCATACATTTTAAAACAAAAAAATTCTAAGAGACCTATTTTTCTTATGATAATAAGACATCACAGAGAAATCTAAGCTGTTTTTAACCTTAAATTCATTCCCACTGCTAGTCATATTTAATGGCTGAGGTAATAGATTCATCTTTGTGCTTTCACACTCCAGTGGCTAGCACAATGGTTGGCATGTCCTTGTTGTTCAATAAATATTTGTTGAACTGAATTGAAATGAATCAAGTTGTAAATATTTTCTGGTCACATGAGTGAAACTAAGAAATACACAACTTTTCTTGGTTGAGTTTAGGAGCTATTCTGATACTAATAATTAAACAGTAACCTTTGCACTGCATTTTGAAATTTGAGTTGAGGTCAGTAACCACGTATAACCTGTTTCTTTTTGGAATAGACGATGAAAAAAATTCAACTCTTGCCAACTTGTTTTGGAAAGGAAATATGTAGATAAAAGTAGAGAAAGAAGTATTTTATCCATTTTGAAACTATTGATTCCTAGTTAAAATACTGCATGTTAAAACTTGTCAGCCTTTACTCACCACAGTATGATGATGTGATGTCCTACCTGGAAGACATAAGAATTCTTAAAATCAAACTGTTGTACTACTCTACTGTGGATCAGAGATCATTCTATAAGCTTTTACCCTAAAGGGATAAAACACTCCTCAAGTGCTTTCAGTCTCATTTGCTGGCATTCTGTATTCAACAAACAGCCTTAAGTGTACCTAGGCATTGTTTCTTAGGCATTTAATTTATTCTGGGAAGAGCTGTCTTTCATTATAAAAATAAATATTTTGATCATTAGTATGGCATTGTAAATGAGGACATTAAAATTATTACTAGGAAAAACAGAATTTAAAGAAGCTAATATCCTCTCTTGATATTTCTGAGTTACAATGCTTTTCTTATAGGATGATTTCTACCAAAATTTGAAAGTTAATAAAGCACAGTTAATAAAGTAAATAAAGGTTGTAAAGAGTCGGACATGACTTAGTGACTGAACACAACAAAGGACAGTTATCAGTGACGAGTTCTTTTTTTTATATGTTTCTGTAATCAGGTTAGTGAATTTGAAGTCAGGATTTCTCCTGTTTACTTTTGAAAAGGTAATGCCAAAATATTAAACTATATTGTTCTCAGTGACATTTTTCAGAAAAAAACCTTAATCATCACCTTTCAAAAGAACACTCAAGGCTTTAACTGGTTATACTCAGAACATAAACAGTTGTTCAGTCTGAGCCGAGTGCTTATCTAATTCAGTCTCTGAATTTAATATACCTCATATGTGAAAATATTCATTTGTTTACATGGGGAAAGAGTAGAGCAACCTAATACAAAATTATAGAATGTAAACCTTGTAATAGACTTGACTTTATTCTCCAGCATCTTGGCATGAGGTCAGCTTTGCTTATTATGATTGGCGCAGGCCATAAACTGGCAAGTTAGCCTGGTGAGACTGGAGTAAATCTCGCTGTTTACATCATTAAATTTTGAATGATGGCATATTTTTGCACTTTTCTGCCAACTTTGCCTTTGATAAACAATTCTTAGGATCAATAATTTGTTAACTGTGACAATCAGGAATGAATCCAGAGACACTAATTCCATATGATTTATTTTACGCCAAATTCTCAAGCTCTCCTAGGGGGACTGTGAGTTATTAGTGTGTATTAAAAGCAAAAACTGAATACAGTAGATTTCCAGTGAGCACTGAGTTCACTCCAAAAGCTTATATAAATGTTCTCATTAAGTTGCAACTCTACAGCCATACTAGAAAACTGTTTTATTTAATTCCAAGGCCACCTTTCCAATGGCTGGCATATCTATTGCCAGGCTAAGGGCTTTAAGGTCAATTTTACACTTTGAAAAACATAATTAAAAAGATAAAATGAACAACCCTTCCTGTCAGTTCTCCAAAAATCATTAATTAAAACAATCAGTCCCGTAGCAACCTTGGATTGGATTCATATTCCAAGGTGAGGTTTACGAAGGCTAGAACTGAAAAATGCCTTAAAGTTCACAGATCTGACTGGTAAAAAAATTGTTGGCTTTAGAATTAGATAAATGGAGGTTTGAAGGCTAGCCCAGCTACCTCTTGGCTGTGTGATTTGGAACAAATTATTTATCCTAAGTCTCAGTTTATACTTTACAGTGGTGTTCTGAGTATATGTAAAATAGAGTATGAAATTGCCCAATAAAATGCATGACATAGTGTGCATACTTTATCCTGTGTACTGTCAATCTTTTCTTGTGATAAAATGGTTTACTTGAGGACACAGATTTTCATCTTTTTGGTTAAATGCTATACCAGAATGCCATTAACATTCTGCTACATAGGAATGCTCAGTAAGTATTCA